>NC_061452.1:6257500-7507500 GCF_022581195.2 Helicoverpa zea | reverse complement strand
CAACAAATATCTTCATTACATCTTGATATGTAATAAATTCTGGAACATAATAAATACTATAATATATCACTCAAACGAATAACATACAATGCGAATATGTGTTCGATGTGGTATGAAAAGAGGTTTTAGCGATTTCGAGGCAGCCAATGTACTGTAGTTATGCGTTATGTATATAGCGTTGCACACACTAACTACGGAAGTAGTATAAAGGTATTAAGTTCAATGGCAACTTTGACTACGAAGATTACAAGACACAGTCGGTTCACAGTCCAGACGGAAAGTATAGTAGGTAGGAGGTATGTAGAAAGTAAATGGTAGTGCATGGTGTAGATGGGTTTGCAGGTAGCTGCAGTACCTAGTCTGGACGTTTTTCACGCGGCCCAGCAGGTCCACGTGGCCCGCAGAATACTGTTCAATTACGTCCTTGACGTCGTAAGGCTTTAGCGCTTCTTTAAACTTACGTCGGGCCACAAAATACTTCATCTGTCAGAATTTCACAAGTCAGTAAGTTACGAATTGATATTTATCACAAAGCTAACATAAAGTTCCGGAATTATTCTCGGATTGCAATTAAACTTTTGCGCTCTAATGATCATGTTAAATCCAAGATGTCGTCATTAAGTGTTCATTAAATATTCACGTTTAAATGTCTCGAGTATGTACTACTTAGTAGGTACGTATTTTAGGTAAATCTAACGGTAGGACTTGCAGTAAAGTATGAACTTAGAAACTGGTACACATTCTAAATTCTTTTGATTGCCATCCTTCTTTATTTATACATGGTAGTAATGTCATTCGTATAATGTACATACTTTGCACAGTGATATAGCAATAATATTCTTATTAAAAAAAAAACAAGTATATAAAATCGACTTTGGAAAAACTATGTACTTATGTATTGGGTGAAGCAAATGTTATCCGTTCTGTAAGCGTAAATAATTATACTCCCTCATCGAAGAATTTAAAATAAACCTGCATTTCTTTTCTGACAGATGATTGGAAGACTCAAATCACTAAAACTTTAAAAGCTGCGGAACTATTTTCATAACTTCAATCGCCAGCTTTTTTTATTCGTCATTGTTTTTTTAAAGATTTCTCATCGAAACAACTTGTCTTGTACGTACCAATGTAAGGTAAGATGAATATTTAATCATAATTTGCCCTTGTCATACAGATGTTTACGGGATCCGATGTTTGAATTTAGATTTTTTACCCAGCCATGATGCCATTAGTTTCATACGAACGTCAAAAGGGGAAAAGTTGACGACTTAAAAAAAAGACAGTGTATAATTTTAGATTGTTGAGAGCCATTGTATAGTTATTTTCTGCAGAGCCAGAAATCAAGGCCTTGAACTAAAACTCTAATGTTATTAAAAATAGTCTCCGATTTGTTCGACTCTACGTTAATTTGCGAATGGATTTGTGGCTATAAACGTGTAATGGCAACACGCTCGAAATGTGGTTTAGAAGTATACTAGATTTTCTAGTTCAATTAATTCTCCACAAGCTAACGCTCTATGTAAGTTTACAAGATATAGAGAGCGGCAGACAGTTACGTACCTTTCTTATAAATCGTATGGCAGCTTTGTGGCGTGACGTCAACGTCACGCAGCGCGGCTCGTCCTCCTCATCTGTACCAAGAGCTCAGTGTTAGATAAATTAACATAATATAATGTTGGTACCTATATAACACTAAATGTTGTGACTGCCATTAAAAGCGAGCTTGTGTTGACGGCGACCTGTCGTGAAATCATTATTTATGCTTATTCAAAACATGACATCTTTGGATTTTGTTTTAAATAACCATATCTTTACGTGGCCAGCGAATATCGTAGATATATTAATTGATTTGTTTTAGTAGGTACATATACCTAGGTTTACTGTAACTAATGGAATACAAAACAATTAATATTGTATTTAGTTCTTGTTTTCAATATACACAACATCAAAAGCTGTACCTTAATTATAATTAGTTGGAAAACGGGTACCCAATTAATTGACTAGCGACGCTGTATGTTTCTCGCAACATCAGAGAAGTAAATTGGTGAACCGTATTATTTGCCACACGCTATATGAATATGTTTATATACTTGGGTGGCCAGTCGATCTCAACGCGGTTTACAGCTGATACTGAACTTCAGAAATAACACTCAAATTTTAGCACACGTTTCATGTTTCGGATAGATCAATATACTCAATTCTTTTCAGGGGAATCATTTTTTGGGCTGCTTTTCCGACTGATTTATTCACTATTATAAGGATGTGAATAGACACATACGTAGCTTAACATTACGAAATATTAGAGATTAAAGATAAATTCTTAACTTTGTAGATTCTTAATTCCAATTTTTACTCTTTCAAACTAATAAGTATGTACTTTGAATTTTTCGAAAAGACATAGGTACATAAAATACGAGTAAGATGTACGGTAAAGGCAAATAGGTAGCGGCTATACTGAAAAGCAAACTTAAATATTTAAGTTGATGCCAGCTGTCATAAAAACGAAGCCATCCCAAGCCATTCCCTCCTACAATCAAGAAGGAAATCAATTGTTAAACCGGAGAATACCGTGTACTTAGGTGTGTGCTCTTAACAACAGCCTCTGAAACTCTGTTGTAGGTACTGAGTGTTATACAATTTGTATTAGGTTACCATTACACAATTAAACTGTATGGGGAAGTAAATGTATGTGTCTATCTCTAGTTATATGTTGTCAGACAAGCCGCGCATTGAGGGTGGTGATTACAAAAGACTATTAAATACCCAATTGTTGTACAGTCACCAAATATAGATAGTTGTTTTTTTTTATTATTTATTATTTCAAATTAAACTTGAAATGGAATCAATTGAAATAATACGGATACCTTATGCACATTATGTTTAAGTTCATTGTTTAAAACGTTCTTCTTCATTTACTTAAATAAATCAATATTTTATGCTGCTAGATATAAAGTGTATCTATTAACAAAACGACATGAGGATAATCAAATAGAAGGGTACTGTTTTTTTCTTTTCAGGTACAACCTAAATATACTTAAATCAATCTTCGTCATTTGTCAAGGGACATGCTAGTTATCGTAATGGTAAAAGTAATTTGTCCCTGCTGAAAATATATGCTTTTAAGGCAAACTACATGATGTAATGGATGAGATTCTTATTGATACAGATACCACAACAATATATTATAAAAAAACTAGACCACCTTAAAATAAAATATTGCGGAACGAAAATTAAAGGGAAAAATAGCATCATCGTAGTCTATCGTAGTCGATATAGTAGCCGATCATACTCGTGCGTATGGGTCCACCACTGATAGTATTCCACCAATGTGTTATAACAGTGTGTTTATACTATCCTGACAAGTAAATAAATAACATTATTAATGTATAGCTTAATATAAAATAGGTATATATGCGGGGTTTACTCAATAACGTGCTCTGGTTACTGAACTAGGGCAAATTGTACGTAGGAGTTAGGAGCAAACAAACTTCTTTAATGTAAATATATTGATGAGTATAGTGATGAAGAAAATATATTGGATAAGGAAATGTTATGACACACGGATTACATAAAAGTCGTCAAGCGAAAATGTTACTCACAGAGACCGAAAGGATTTAGCTTTGAAAAAACGAGGAACTCTTCCCTTGTCGAGAAAGCCGAAAGCCCTTGAGCATAGCTTATCCCACGTCCAACTATATACCTATATATACGTCCGTGTACCCAAATAATTCAATCTTCGTGCAAGAATTATGAGTACAAATAGTTTAGATCCTTCTGTACAAGTTATTTCTTACAAAATAAAGGGGTAGCTACTTATTTATGGGCGCTAGCAGTCCAGATCTCAAGACATACCGAAGAAACAGTCGTAACGTAAAGGTTTTTCTTTTAATATCATTTAATTGTTCTGAAATTATTTAAGATAATGCAGCTAATTGCAAGAACAATATTTGAGTACCTACTAGAAACTAAATCTCGAAGAGTAAAAATCTTTTCATAAAAATATTTCGATTTCTATTATTTGACTATGACATGATCATCTACTGTTCAAAATAAAAAGATTTGTTTAGATTTTCTTAGGACTTCGTTTTCGTCATTTTGTTATACACACATATAAACAAGTAGGGTTATAGGGGCACGACGGCCGCGGAGATTAATGTGATACAGATAAAAGGATATTTTATTTGTTTGGCTATTCCAGTAACGAACACAGCAAAGCAAAAATGGGTTAATGTAATCAACGAGTGAAGGTTTCGCCGCAAACACGAATTATTATTTACTAGCTTCCGGCCGCGGTTTCACCCGCGTTTCCACGGAACTATTTCCCGTAGATGGATAAAAAGGAGGTTTTATGTTATTTCGGTATTAAGCTGTTTTACTGCCAAATTTTACAGAATCCGTCGAGTTGTTTTAGCGTGGAAGAGTAACAAACATTCCCAGATACTCACGTAG
Source organism: Helicoverpa zea (assembly GCF_022581195.2). NCBI lineage: Eukaryota > Metazoa > Arthropoda > Insecta > Lepidoptera > Noctuidae > Helicoverpa > Helicoverpa zea. The sequence goes on along the minus strand of NC_061452.1, from coordinate 7,503,051 downwards.
GTACATACATCCATACATTTTTACAAACTTTTGCATTAATATATAATTAATATTAAAAGTTTTACAGGGAGGGAACAAAAGATGTAGGTATAAGATTAGTGGGTACAGATTGTTTGTTGCGGAGGTTAATGGTTGTTAATGTTCACGTTCACAGTCCACACATTGCATTTCCATATTGTAGCATGCGTTAATGTGCCGAGGAAGATCTTTTAACCATGCTGCAGGTACAAACATTTATAATATACATTGTATACAACTTTACACGTAGTCTTTAAACATCAATACAGTTAATCTATAGGACACATTTACAACATTTCATACAAAACATGATACATAAATAAATTCGCATAAAATGTTGTTGCGATGCAATCAGCTACAGAACTACTAGTTATGAGTTAAAACATTAATGGACGTTATTGCGTATGTATAATACGTAGGTATGTATACACTTTACTGGAATAGGTGCATCTGAATCCACATTACTAACACACACCGATGCATAGTTTCCAATAGCACGATGCGATGTCTATATAATTTATAAAAAGCACGTGTCATGAGCTTTTATTAGATTATACTTTCATACAGATTAATGGTCTAATCATCTAAGTGGAAACTTTAGTGAAACATTACGCAATATTCTAGGTGTCGAAAAGTAGTGAATGTGTTCCAAATATACACAATCTCGTCAAACCACATAAACTACATCTGTACATACTCCTAGTGAAGAAATGTTACACTACTCGAAAGCGACAGGAAGAGCACTTGAACAGACGAACAGTTTTGTCTAATACGAAATACAGCTATTTGAAGGTATCTGTTGCGTCCACGTCTTACCATCAGAGTTTTTCTTGGAGAGTGGTGTCTCGGCCACCGAGTCCTCGCTGTGCGCCGGGTGCACGGGCGGCGCGCGCGCCGGTCGGCCTGCCGTCGCGCCTGCCGACCCACACATACGCTCACTTCAACACTGCACCCACTCCAGCGCATCTACCTCGACTAGCTGGCATGCTCGACCCTATCCTACCCGCACACGATGCTACCCAATACCAAGCTCTCAAGGTCCAATTTCATATAATATGTAGGTGTAGCACCATCACGTCATCGATTGTAATCAGGGGATCTACATCAAGTATGCGTACATTTTATAACGTGAGTCAAGGTAGGTACCTACATTATCCGCCTGTCTGCCTGCTGAGTGTCTTCTATAATGTTAAACTGTTACTTGGGCAGTTATTGAACGGCTTTACATAGTACCTAATAATATATTACCTATGTGTAACATACCCTACATATCGATACATTTTCTAATAACTGTCACAAAATGGAAAACTTCGATTTTAATCTAAGCTAGATAGTTTTTGAACGTTATGTATTTTCAGTATGAATAAATTACACCTTATTGTTATTTGGTAACAAATTCGTTCCCTTTCTACTATTTAATTTAATTCCTATAAATATACCGTAAAATGAAATTTCCGCAACGTGTAGCTTATGTCAAATAGGGTTTGCCTTTCATCTTGACTCATATTACAGGGTGGAAAATGTTTCGGGCGGGGAATCCTTTTATTCTTTGAAGATGAACCTTGTCATTAGTATCGAACACAAGTGTAACAAGACTGTGGCAACGTAGGTAACAGTTATACTCGTAAATATACAGTTAACTTGTGTCAATGTTGCCTTACTCCGAATCAATAACTAATAGAAGTGAGTTGAAGGGGAGTTCTTGCCTAACAAATTTCGTAATTCTTAAGGCTGCATCAAAGAAACACCTAAATAATGAGGTCAATGCAGCGGTTGCCATTTAATGTCTCGGGCAAACTATTGATCCATTCTTCGTCTCTTTCTGACTAATGTGCAAACGCTTTATGAATGTAGCTCATTGTACTTGAATAATAAGTATGCGGAAGCATTCCAAATCACAAAAAAAATATGCCATATTTATACGAAATACTCGTTTATGTTGTGCACATGTTTGCGGTGCGGAACCCGCTATTCTTGACCGTCATGAAAAGGTCACTTCACACTCTCGCTACTTTCAACGTATTTCTCTTAAAATGATTAATTAAAGAAGTATAACGTGTTTGAAAAGTGGTATGTTTGTAAGTAATGGCCTTATCTGAATCATCCTCAGATACGTAAATAAGATCCACAAATTCAACTATGAGTAAGTAAAACAAAGTATTTCTGAAAGTGTAGGGGGAATGGAAATACAGAAAGTGACTGTTTTTATGACAGCAAAAGTTGTTTACTTACACTCAAGGCGTTTCATGTTTTTGTGATCACCGAATGGCCACTAGGGGTTGGTTATCTTAGTTTTATTACGAATTAACTTGCCAAGTAACTAAAATACGTCACAGTCTTTTAGTTGTTGACGTCGTTCAAAGTGAAGCATTACTTGACGATTCAAGTTTTTATTACCTATAGACAACCATTAGGATTTAAAAAATCACGATAAATAAAATGAACAATCTCAAGTTACCCATAATACAAGACGTCGTAGCACCGATAAATTGATAAGTTTAGTAAGACCTAAATAGGTCTATTAAGATGTCTCTAGATCTCCTCTTTAGATCAAGCCATCTCGGTAATGAAGTAAATAGAAAATAAGTATTTCTATAAAATTAATAATCCTAAAAAATAATTTATCTAGTTGTTATTGCCAGTTTGCCGACTTGTTTGATTTTGCAGATGAATTTCAAAGATAGACACACTATCAAAATTGCAATGTTTCTATTTTAATTGTTTATATTGATTTATTATTTATAGGTAGGACTCTATTGTTAATATCAGTAATGGTGAACGTCATCTGTCAGATTCGATAGATTCACGAGGTTCCATTAGATTTCATGTAAAGAATTCTATAGCTTTTTTCGGCTTGTTTAGATGTGTGCACAATGATGGCTGAAAACAATTAACGAGTGTTCAATAATATATCTCCCCCTAAATAAAATTGCACGCCATGAGCTTAATCGCGTGAGTTTATATGATTATAATTTCTTAAAATACTAATTCATTACCGTCTAGCCACGCCTACTTGAATTAACATTATTTTAACTTTCCTATAATTAGATTATTTTTTAAAAAGGTACATGTAACTCACAAATCCAATGTTCAATATAAGAATAAACAGCCAGCTAAATGAACAGAAGGTTTTTTTTGTATCAATCTCGACTGAGACAGGCGGGAGTACAAAAAGTAGTCTGAAGCATGCCTACGTACGTTATATAACCTTTATAATATAATATTTTGAAATCATCATCACCCACATATAGAATATCGTGATGATAAATACCTATAAATATTTTACAGAATTCCTATGAACTATCTGGCATGCATAATAAAAAATGCAAAGCAGTGTAAATACTTAGTTATTATTTATTTAAAATACGTAACCGAACTTAAAATTACAAGCTTTTAAGGAAGCCATTCCAGTAACATGAGGTCGCTTGTATAATCTGGAAATTCATTGTGTGAACCGCGATCTATGATGCTAAATGAACGCAAGTCTTGCAGTCGGTATAAATAATTAACATTTCATATTTTCATCACTCTAACTTTAGCAGTTCAAATACGCGGAAGCAATTGTTTTTTAGAAGCCACTTCGTCAGATGTAGGTATATAAAGCTTCTGATTGCGATACAAGTACAAGTAGGTACTGTAAAGTTTTCGAAGCAATATTTGAATCTACGCGGGTGCATTTTTATTTCAAAAAAAGTGAAAAATAATAGAAAGAAGTAGAAGGTAAGTAGGATGTCAGCAATCGTGTCTGGAGCTAAGAGACGTAGCCATTATCGCCGGAAGGTTGACATTTTGTCCTGGCTGAAAGCTACGTCAACATGTTCGCTTTTCGTGTATTCACATATTTCTGGAAAGTATTTTCTAATAAGAATCAACAAGAAACGCAGCGGAAGTTTATCGACTGTAATATTGTCATGCCATAGTGCCGTCTAAAATATTTATAACAGAACCTTTAAAGCAGCTTTTCCAACAATGTAGTAGACAACACGCACGGTCCCCTCCCGACGTATGATTATCTACGGAACAGGGCAATAAATGACATCACACTCCATTCCACTAAACTCTTCACATGTCACACACACTGCACAACACTGCGCTAATTAAAATGGCGCGTCAATCTACAGAGTGTTGATGAATATTTGTCCTTTTTGTTGTGTTAGCAATTGAAAAAAGTTGCGGTTTGAGTGCACCACCTTAATGGCCTGTAGTATGTACATACGTGATGGATGTGCCTGCGAACATTCTATTTATGTACTTATGCTCAATTGTTTTTTATTCGCAACTCGTCTTATTTAGTGATCTTCTCGTTTTATTTATTGCCGATATGTTTTCTTTTGTATTTCGGTATATCCTTCTTCTTTTTTCTTTTGTGTCGTTAATATTGTCCCAAACTTAGAAACAGCCAATTTAGGTCCTTGTGGTAAATTTAATGTTGTTTATGTCATCCGGATTTTGTCTGCATTAACACAATTTCAATTTATTTAGGTTGTTTACTATTATTTGTAAAGTTCATCATAAATGCCGTGTGTTTATTTGGGTATTTCAGTGAAAATGAGTGAGATCGTGCGGTGCCTAAGTTTAAGTTTCCCGTGTTGTTAATTTTTGAAGTGAAGTATAAAGCTGCCCATGGCAATATTTCAGCATGTATGTTTATATGTATACCTACGTCACATAAAAAATCGTATTTTAATATTTTTCTTAATAAAGTCTTCAGTCATTAAAACATATTTAAAATTAAATAAAAAATAAATTACGAATGAAAAGACTATGCTTCAAATAGCCTTACCAAGATTTTCAGCGCTGGCATTGACATCGTATCTATGTGCGGGCTTGGAGTGCGGCGCGGGGGAGTGCAGCGAGGTGCTCTTGTGGCGGCGGATCGTCGGCAGCCGCGACACAAAGGATGCATTGTTCTTGAATGACGCACTCATCACTCGGCTGTCAAATATACATACACTCGTCACTGCTGGTTGTTGACTTTCCTATACAACGGTTTATGGCAAGTGACATAATTTAATTGAAACCTTCAATTTATTTTTCGATAGCTAATATGAAATAAAATAGTATTCTGCACCAATTTTTCATTGAATTTCACTTACTATATCGATGAAAAATGCTGGTCTGTGAAGTTTATTAGTGTTAAGGAAAAGTCAAAGTATCTCATTGATTGTCACTTCGCAGAAAAACGTTTAGTTGTTGCTTGTAAAGCTATGGCAGCGGCCATTCGTTTTTTTTTAATAATTACCTGGCTTGTGGACTGGGAAGTGGCACTTGGTGTATCTTCCAGGTGGCGACACTCATGGAGTGCTCGTCTGCGGCGTAACACCTCCACAGCGCTTGGATGAGCGTGGCGGCCGGCTGCCGTCTCCGGATCATATGCTTCTGACGTTGTTGCTGCTGAACTTTGAGGGCAAAGCCAGACCCAAGTATTCCCTGTTCATAACATTAACCTATATCGATTACACCAAATGATGTAGACACACAGGAAATTGCCAGGCATGGAATTGACATATCAATACATATATTTATCAAAAAATTGCCCGTCTTAAACATATTTTTATATATAGACGAAAACATGAAATAAGGTAGTATTAGATTGTAGTTTGTAGATAAACTAAGCCAGACATTGATTGAATAAGTCAATTAGAGAGTGGAAGTGATTCTCACGGCGGGTAGCGCGAAGAAGGATATTCCCAGCAGTGCGCAGAAGGAGGCGATGAACTTGCCCTGCCACGTCTGCGGCACCATGTCGCCGTACCCCACCGTGCACAGCGTGATCTGCGATTACATTCACGCGTAAGCTACCGCACTACACACACACTACACTGATTGAGGCTTTGTTCAATCTCTCAATGAAAAAGCTGAGACTCAAAACTATTATTATTTATAAGAAATTCAAAATAAACGCATACAAGTTTATATGTACTTACCACACCCCACCACAAAGCTTCTGCGAAATTTTTAAACTTTGTATCCGCGACGTCTTTCTCAGCTAAGTACACCAGAAATGAGGCGAATATGAGCCCGAGGAACCCAATATATAAGGTAGTTATTAATTCCTGAAAAACAAAGATGTTTTGTATTCCCTTTCTGCAGACTCCCTTATAAACATTATGATGAAGTAATAAATAGGTACAATATTATAATTTGTGAACTCTTAATATATTTTCGTGTTCTTTGATTGTGTGTAATACTTTCATAATAGTGTATATTAGAGAGCGAGAACGTTTTAATTAGAGTAGCGTAACATGACGCAGCAGAGTGGCACATAACGTAGCTGTGCCTTTGTAGCTGTTTGCAAAGGTCATAGGGCAAAGATTCCATTCCACTCGCAAACTTATTGATAGCATTCTGCTAAAGATTTCGGGGACTCGGCAAGTCCAACTTATATTAGCTTTTAAGTCTAAAATAAGATGTTCATTTCGAAGAAACTCAGTCATCTCCGTTGAAGGGTTCTTTAACTGAGATTGGCATCCATTACATTTATTTTCATCTCATTTTTCATTTTTTTAAAACGTACAATAAGTCAAGTTCTTTTAGAGAACTGTAGATTTAAGCAGCTTTTTAACTACTGAATACCCCAACTTGGATAAATTAAAGTCTAACCGCAATTATTTTACAAATCTCCCGACTTAATTTTAAGACCCTTCTTAAACGTAAAGGTCATCCATGTTCCAAGTTCAAAGCTTCGAAAGGTTATGAAAGTGAAAACATTTTCTTGAATAATACATGTAGGACAAGTTTCATGCACTTTTATAGCTCCATTCTGAACCATTATTACCTGCATAGTGTGTACGTGCACTCTGATTGCATTCTATAGGCTAGGAAGTGGCTGTATCGGTAGCAGCCAGCACAAACACGGAATATTTATCACTTGTTCTTCGGTGAAGTAAACATTACCAGAAAATTTGCACGTCTGAGAAGAAACTCGGAGCACGTGAAATATGTACCCGAAGAATGCGCTATTGTGCCGGTCGATGTAAGAAGGGATACGAAAAATGAGGAATTCTAAATACCAAGCGCTTCGGTCCGACGTCTGTTATTTGATTGTCGTTTGATATCTACCTATTTCAGCGCAATTCTTGGTATTCTCAGTTATTCAAAAGGTCACGTAGCATGTTTAGTCTTAATATATAATAATTAACAAAAAAGTATGTACTTTATTTATCTACTATATATATATCACACACACCTACTACCTCCTACTACTATATACTACTACTATATATGACTGCCTCGTTGGTCTAGCTGTCGCTAGTGCGGCTGCTGAGCACGAGGTCTCGGGTTCGATTCCCGAGTCGGGCCGGAATCGCTTTGTGGGTTTTAGAAGACTTTCACAAAGCAGCCCGGAGCCTGAAAGCTGGTGATTGATACACCCGTGCATCGGAGAGCACGTAAATGTCGGTCCTGCGCCTGATCTCTCTCCGGTCGTGTCGGATTACCGTCCCATCGGGCTATGAGAGTTAAGGAATAGTGAGTGCACCTGTGTCTGCGCAAATGCTCGTGCACTATAATATGTCCTGCGTAGTTGGCTAATCTCCTTACATGAGAACAGCCGCCGTAGCCGATAATCGGTTAGGAGGACATCATCATCATCATCATCATATATATATTGGAGAATGTACCCTACATAACTTAGATCAAAATTCTATAAAACACACTTTTATTTGCAAAACAAGCACAAATTGCTGCTTGTGACATAAAGACATTAGTCACAATAGATGGAGTAAAAATGTTGGCCAACTAAGTCAGTCTTAAATAACAACAGGCTTTGTTCATTAATCTGACTTGCCGTTATAAATTTTCATCGCTGGTACGTTCACTGACTAAGCAACTTATAAAAAATATTGCTACAACAAATAGCAAGATTTTCTCCAGGAATCCTAGGGCTACTTACATATAAGTAATGAATTGTTCGATCATTTTATACACTCTTTACAAAAAGAAAGAAAATTTTATGACGAAAACCAAATTGGAAATAAACCCAAATATTTATGCCCATTTCCTGACCGAGTACTTCTAAAGCTATAAAGTCAGAGAGGCGAAATTTTGTGGGTGAAATTGTTACTTACACTAAAATATTGCACGAGCAGTCTGGTCTCGGGCACGTCCCTCGTGGGTAAGCAACTCCGCACACGTATAAACTATTCATGACGTAAACAGGCGAATAAAAGTCGTCCGTATTAAAGCAGATATTAGATATTAAATTAGCACCCGCCTGCATCGAAACGCGGCGCTGGCGTTTGTGTTTACTTTGGAGCGAAGCGTTCTAAATGTCAATATTGTAGGAGCAGCGAGAATCGTGCCGGTTGCTCCGGTTTATTTTCTCTGCATTGTGATCATGCAACTTTAACCTGAAGTGATTGTGAATAAATATTGAGTGGCGTCCGCGTCACTACCTACATACAACTTAGGACTACGGAGGAAATTGCGCCCAGAGCCGCAGCGACGCGACGCTTACTCAGCAATGCTTTACACTACGTTAATCACCTTCGTTACGTATCGATATCGTGGGTTTAGATAAGTTTTCGCGAGCTAAGCGGCAATTTTTCAACAAAAATCGCGGTCCTTATTTGAAGTTGTATGTTTTCTTTAATGTTACTTTAATTAACTTTTATGCATCGGGTTTTTTCATTATCAACTTTCACATTTAATATATTTTTTCAAATATTTCAACGATTTAGGATGAGAAAATCAGCATCATTAAATTGCCTTGAATTCTACAAAGCCTACGACGCACTTGCTACGAGAGCTACGGCTGCTACGAACATTGCTACGATGTGTGCTACGTATCTTTTAGCGATTGTCCTGTATTGCCGGTAATATTATTTTTCTATATTTTTTTTACGGTCCTCATTAAATTAAATATTGTATAACAATAATATTCTATGTTCTGGATTATTATCAGTTAATAAAGATATTCGTGATATATTGGTTACGGACTCAATTCGTCCTTTGACGAAGAGACTTACTCATAATCTTTGGAATTTTGCAAATATATAAATAATGAGTACGTATTAATAACGTATTTCCATTATAATAACTGAGCTCGAATCAAAAGCAATTGGATATTTATGATACATATATTCAATAAACTTGTTCATAAAATGTGTAACGGATGTATTACTGACGAACGTTTTACTTTGAAGTCGTTGTGATACAATTTCACAGGGGAGTAATTTTGTGTCGAGAAAATACTCGTAACACGGAAATAAAAGCAGTGGGTATTTAATTTAGATAATTTTTTTGACGTTACTCCCTAAACGAAACTCTCAATTTTGTGCCTCAATTTTTCATTTCTAATAAATAAAATTGCAGACTTAAATGTCGTCGATTCGTAGAATAATATTTTGCGTCTTCTTTCGACTGTAAATCGTTTTTGTCAGTCTTCTTTTTCCTACTTCGGAGTTTTATGAACACGTTTTTTAAATAATAATATTCGCGGGAAGAATGCTTCTCGAGACGACCCAACTCAATTACTGTACATAGGCAATGATTATTAGAAAGAATGCCTTTTTAAGCACGAAGAAAGCCAGCCTACTTTGCAGGCGGCGATCATTCATGAAATATGCACGAATGTAAAAGATGCATATAAATAGTAATTTTCTCACGGGAAACACATGTGGCGCTGTTCTATAACTAGCTCACTTTCGTAGAATATTGTTAATGTACTATATGATTCAAGATCAAAACTAAAGGTTGATAAACGGCCCTTTGTGTAAGTAGCAGTTCTTATGGTACTTTATCTAGATTTTTTTTAACCCGATACGGAACATAATAGTCCAGCCGGGCGAGTTATGGCCTTCCCACGACTTTGCGCTTTATGACCATCATAGCTAAATGCTTCTCAAATACCCGCTATCAATATCTAGCCGTTTTCCCGAGATTTCCCGCCCCCTAGGAACAAATGCCCCTACCGGGGTAAACAAGACACTGAAGTTTCAATAGTGAAAGAAGTTTTAAAATCGGTGCAGGAGTATCGGAGCTTTTAGTGTTCAAACAAACAAACAAATGTTTCCTCTTTATTATATAATATTAATTTTAAGTAGTAAAGATGAACATAATAAATTCTGATGTTCGTACGAGTACAATAAATTTATATTATCATCAAATAGCTTTCAATGACATGTACCGTGGTACTGGAATATGTTTATTTCAAAACGTAAAGCAAATGGTATTTCATAAGAAGGATTTATCATTTCCTTTGCGTATCCAAAATTACTCTTTCCTCATTTTTATTGAAATATTCCTAAAGATATGTGTTTCATCAATAAATGTGCCTGCTGTTCATAGAAATATGGATTATGTATATGTAGAGTTATTAGTATAATGTGTTTTGAAGTAAAAACACGAATCACGTAACATGATTTAATACTAATAATGTGACCTGATACAATATGCAGCACGAAAGGTTACATCAACAAATATGCACGAAGTGAACCTACATTGCTCTATGCTCGTAATGGAATCACAGAGGAAACATTAAACTTTTAACGTTAATAAATATTTTCAGTGAATTCTTAACTGAAATGAATCGTTGCAAACATAACGGCAATAAAAACTATACGGCGCTTTATTGCTTTCTCGAAATTATGTATGCGTAAAAATGTGTTCAAGAGGATTACACTACACTCATTAACTACTCGTTAAATATGTGTTACGAATTCATATAAAAGTGTTCTATTCAGTTATTTATTTACGATTAAAGAATAGTAAAACAGATAGTTTTTATGCGTACATATATTAAGAGTATCGGGAACCGTGTTAACGTTTACATCGTTAACGTCTGCTAATCAAAAGTAATTACCCTTCTCAGTAATATATAGTTTTGTACATTTGTTTGATGTTTCAAGCGGATATTAAACTGCTTCTAATTTATTAGTACTAAATGTTTTCAGTAAAGTCGTCCAGTTTAAGAGGTTGATGATAAACGATCCCGTCGACAGATTTTTATTAGAACTTTTAAAATGTATTAAGTATTTTTGATATAATAAATTAATGATATAATTGAATAGAAATTGCTGTTAAATGTAGATAGAAGGATTTCTGAGTACATCTCGAATAACAATGTAGGTACGGTATCAGGCGCTTATCATAATGGAACATGTCGTAAAACTCGGTTATGGGAAAGTTCTCGCAGTGTGTAAGTGATACGTTTGGTTGCCTGTCAATCATGCAAATTTTGTAATCTGCTGTAGAACAGTGTTACACTGTAGTTGTATGGTATTATGTCGTTGACATGAACGTACTTTACCAATATTTTTATCCAGACTGCAATAAGTACGTTCTATATATTGAACAACGTAATCGAAATAGTTTCTTTAAGCAATCTTACAAGAAAAAAATTCAAGGATGTCTGACGTACAAAGTGAACCGTAAAATAGATTTGGATAACAATCTGGTCGTATTTTATTGGTAGTGGACATAAAAGCGGACGAATCCCAGCTAGCCCGGATTTACCCAGCCTAAAGCTGTCCTCTGTTTTTGTGGAGTAGCAGTGTAAAAGAAATTGACATTAATTAAAAAAGAGAACATTCGTGAGCTCAAAGTTTTTGTAGCATGTTGTGGGATAAAGTAAAATTTTAAATGTTAATAATCAAACAGGAAAAGGATTTTGTTAGTTAATTTCTGTATGATTTAATACACACATGGTACAAACTTTCTACACTTATGTTTGTACATGAAACCTGTGCGGAACACGTGTCAGAGTATAACGTTGCTCGCCAACCTTCGTCACTGTGAAAGTTATAAATGTAACGTATTGTACGGCGAGTAGACTAGATTACGGTTCCGTTCGTTTTTCCGCAGTCGGTCGTGGCCTAGCTATGCAAATTTCTTGAAAAACGTTCCGCTACCACAAAGAACTGCCACCTACACACGGATAGCTATAGTCACTTAATAGCTTCACTTTTTGCTTAAGTTGGTAGTTCCCTATATTTTCTGACATTTTATTTGATGTTTTTGTTATTGTTAGACGCGTCGGGGTCGGTTATGACACTCGTTTTCTCCCGTCCCACTTTTGGAATAAATCTTTGTCCAAATTATCTATTGTCTGCGCTAGACTGTATGATGTTGTAGCAGAATTTGCTTTGCGCATATCTGCAATAATCAATTCTATTTATTGGATGAGGACTGTTGTTGAGTGGACGGCAACCTCAGATTTCAGGGCGATTTTCATTGAATTAGTCTATCGTTTTGTGAAATGTTTTCAGCTAGTTCAGAACAAGTGCATTATACAAGCTGTTTGTTACGTTCATATCAATAGATAAATAAATAGTTAAATGGCCGTTTCAGGCTTACGGGCAAAAATATCTGCATTGAGAGGAAACATTTGACGGAGAAAGTGGCCAATCCGTTTTTATTACACACAGAGCTATTCAGCAAATCGATGTAAGTTTCATTAATTCAGTGACTCACTCTATCTCTTTGTGTATCTTGTTGACTTGCCGTTTTGTAAGGGAATGAACGTAATCTATCGGTTATTATGTTATCGTTAAAATGGATTACCTGGCGATGTGCGTAGACGACGGAGCCGAGTAGTTTCCAGGTGCCGCCGCGTCGGTCCATGCGCACCATGCGCAGGATTTGGAAGAAGCGTAGTCCGCGCAGGGCAGACGCGGCGAACACTTGCCCCGACGAGCCCATCCCCAGCACCACTACTGAAGCTAGTATTGTGGTCACATCTACCACAAAAATGCCTCCGTTATTGTATGGCGTATTCTTTTTTTCATAATTTATCATTGTTACGTGTGATTGAAGTAATTTACTGCACGGAATGCACGGAGTAAGTTTATATATCAGTAAAAATATCGTTAATGTTCAAACACTGAACATTAAAAAATATGGGCGGCCAGACCTAAAAAAGGCGATAACGTAAAAGTTATCGCTTGACCTTAAAGTGAAACTTAGAATAAAACTTATTCTGATTGCTCTCGAGAATTTGTCAAGCAAGCCAAGATTTCATTCTGGTCTTTATAATGATCTAAAATATTAAGAGCTCTTAGGCGATTATCACACTGCCCCGCATGATGCAGCGTAGTGCGTGGATGCGTTTTTTTTCGTTGTATGGAAATATCTCCGTTTGTATGGAAAACACGCATAGTCCAACACACTGAAAATGCATCCACGCGCGTTCATGCGGGTCACGCACATACATGCGGAGAAACACGCACCCCCGCGCGTAGGTGCGGGGCGAGACGCAAGGTATGACACACTGAATCCCGCAATGCCGCGCGTGATTTTGAATGGGCGTGACGTGTATATTTGAAAATGGAACTCGCTGTGCGTGAATTTACAAAACGCACCTACGCGCGTGAGTGCGTGAAAAACCCGCACGATGATGCAGATCTGCACTCCCGCAGGAACGCGCGTAGGTGCGTCGACACGCAAGATGCAGCGTGATGCGGGGCAGTGTGAAGATCACCTTATAAGAAGAAATGAAGTTGTGATAAAAAATGATGTATGTAGTTCAATATTTTCATCAAAGCTGCCTTACACAGGCGGTGGTTACGTGTGCCCTAAACCTAAATCCTATCAAGTTTTTGAGTAAAGTGGCTTCGCCTTTTATAATATTAAGATTGACTATTAAGACTCGATAAATTTACCAGGCCCCATTCGCCGTTAATTGCCTTTGCAACAGAAATCAAGTTTTTAATTTTATATTTGAAACCGACAGCAATGGTGAACCACGCGAATGTTGTTACTGCAACATAAATTTATAATTGGGGGCCTATGGTGGCGTTCATTTGATTGTCGTGGGCAGTATATCATGCGGCTATGTGTGTGCCAGGGTGTCGCGCCGGCTCCCCAGAGAGCGCAAAGCGGTCGCACGAAACTGGTGTCAAGGGAGCGCAGCCTGAAATGCGAAGGTCATAGCGGATTGCTCGCACCTGAAATAGGGTCACTTCGTCACGGTTTATAGACAAAACGTGACTTTTACTTCGAAATGTTCCAGATGAAAGTGTATACAACGCACAACTTCGCTATTTTTTTCAACTCCCTTCTTTTATGATATTTGTTTGGCATTCTCTGGACATTTTCTTTGACGATTCTTGGAGGTTGTTCAAAATTATATTTCTACTGTAGAGTTCTATGTATTCATTGTATATTAAGTACAGTGAAGTCAATGTTTGTGTTTTAAACGCAAACAGAAACTCGTGTAGTGTTTCCAAAAATAGTAACTACTTAATTACCTGAGATATTGACCTAAACGTGAATTTTTTCGTTGTTATTTTATAATTTTATATGCGCGCAGTAGCTCTTGAAATATTGTAACGTGGGCCGAATGAAGGTTACACTGGGTTCAACAAGAGGCGCACATAAAAGTTGATCCCTGTGTCAGTCAAACTGTCATTGCGTATTTTCATTGTCCTCAGTTAGAGGAAAACGGATTCGTTCGACCCAGTCGCCGGTGTTTATTCAACATTTCAGACAATTACAAGTGAATGGTGTTATATAAAAATAGGATTTAAGTACGAAAATAAAAATAACTTGCCTATTATACAAAATGGCCGCCTCAAAAATTTGAGGCGACCTATCGATCCTTGATACCGGGACCTGCATCCTGACGACCATAACCTATTGAAACGAACAAAAATACATTTATGTATTATTCATACGTATCATAAAATTAAGTAACGTTAAAAAAGCACGACTATGTGTCGAATAGGTATAAGTAAATTAGGGTGAATTATTTCGGCAAATCGTAATGTATCATTTTATGACGCTTTGTCACGCCTGCATGAAACAATATCATGCCCAACAAAATATTAATTAAGTTTTCGTTGCTGCTACAGCTAAAATTCAAGTTAACAATATAATATAATGTAGCAAGCTCATTGAGGTGTCCCTGTCATTTTGCAGCTGACCCGTGTTATTCTTGCGCTTGATAGACCAAATAAATAAAACAAAAGAAAATAATGGACTGGGCGCCCACAGTAGGCAGAGTAATCCGTCTACATTGAGTGACGAATTACCTACTTCACGAGCGCAAAGCTCTCAAAACTTATCTATGAGAGTGTTGTTTGCTGTGTGTATTCCACAAACAAAACATAGCCGCTATAAAACGATAGCGGAATTGAAACTTGAGATTGGCAGCTCTTTGTGCACCGCTTACAGTATTGAGAGCGCGATTTGACTTCGTTGCCGACAATTCACTGTCTACAAATTTATCTCATGCATTTCATAGTAGAAATGTTAGTGTTTTCAGAATATTGAAATATTGCTTACCTTAAAAAGAATTCGATGGCGAACCAAATTACAACCACTGTCTCCATATAGAAAAGGACAATTCCTGCTTTTGCTTCGTATTCTTCAATTGTTGAAAAAACTGACAGCGACAAACACATGAACACCATCAAAAACCTACAAAGAAATATGAGATTTGAAACATAATGAAATATTATTTGAATACTCAATTCACAGGTGAACGTAGAGTGTTAGATTTCTGGTAAATCTATCAGAATCCGACGTATAAGTAATTGAATTGCTGCAGTAAATATGTTAGTTGATTGTGAATAGGATTACGAATGTTCGTATTTAACTCCTACGATTTAATTTACAGCTGTAGTGTGTAACTACATGAATGTGATTACATGGAAAGATGCCGAATCTATAAAAAGCAGGAGTAACCTGTACACAATGACTGAACTTATGGAAATGTACATTCGTCGATAAGAATATCGAAATGAACTAATCTAGAAATGAAACGAGAGCTATTTTAAACGTTTTAACATTAGAATTGAACGCACTATTCTGTGCTTAGTTTAGTTCATTGTAATTATGTCAATTTTAAATTGCAATAATAGTAATTGTTATAATAATCAGCCTTTTCTACTGTCCCATTGCTTGACGTCAGTATCTTCTTAAACAGACAAGGTAAGTCAAGGTAAATCACCGTGCTCGCTAAAATTTTCTCACTGTCTAAATGCCGCCCTAGATACGAATCGAATCTTCTTATTTATTTGTAATTGCGATTCGAAGAGTTCTAATGGATAAGATTTTTTTTTGTACAGTTGAGGACGTTTTACAAATACGTGCAAATATATTACCTAGTACAAATAAATGTACAGTACGATATACTGATACGGGAAATACGACACGGGAAGTGGAACAACTCAATTACCCACGGTAAAAATATTCCCGCGAGACTTAAATGTGTCAGCTCGCTACAATAAATTTGGACAAATGAACATTTTGAAAACAAGACAACTGCAGTAAATTACTATCTGCAGCAATATGGCGGCTAAAAATGAACGATTTGAAGTAATAATTCATATACGTTTCAAGGCGCTTAAATTTTTCTCGTTAAGTTTTTAAAGAAGGTAAAAATCAACTAGGTGTTCTATTTAATCTAATATATATGTCAATACTCTCTTGCAGACTCTTTCTTTTTTAACAATGTAATCAATGTAAGATTAGTAAGTAGTGGTTTTGAAAAAAGCATGTCTTGACTTTACAAACTTTTTTTAAGTTTAGAAATGTGTAGTTCATTCAAATTAGCTTGTATTTCTATTAGCTTGTAAGAAATTTTTTATCATCACATTGTTAGGTTTTAAATACTGTCAATACTATTTTAAAAATTGGGTTTAAGGAACACGAGTCTTATTAACAGTTGGTATAAAGGTAGTTAGTAAAACATTAGTATGTTAAAGGTGTCACGGCACGTGTAATAAATAATTTTGGGACATTCTGCTGTCAGAGGGTACGATGTCGTGGTGTAAACAGGGCGTTAGTCTGTCACTCGATTCTTTTATGTATGATTGATGTTAATAAAACATTGATATTAGCCGGAGAATTTCCGGGCTTTCAACGATCCAGGTATTATTTTTTATATCCGATATGAGATACGAACAACATGATTCTCTTCTGGAGATGATTTTGTTTTAGATTAGTCGACGGTGCGTTCAATAAGCGTAGTGTGCGTTGCACTGCGTAACATTACACAACTGCCCATTATAATGATTTAAAAAGGCATTTTAATACAATATATTAATTTAAATAAAAATAGCTCTCGTTCAAAAACTCATGAAACATTTAGAATACGGGTCACATTATTTTGGAATACAATTGTGCAGGACTTACACGATCATGTGATAAAGGACAGCCTTAACTCCTCGAGGCCGTTCAAGAAAATTGTAGAACTTGGACTGAAGGCGGCGGTATCGCGCGTCGCGTCGCGTGGCGCGGTAGCTGAGCGGTTTGCCAAGTAGCGACATCCGCGGCGTCGCCAGCCGGTCGCCGCCACTCTTACACTCACTGCAACCAACGACACCGCAGCTACGCTCAACCGAGCCACATCACACTTCATCTATAATGTTCATTAAATCTATTGCAAACGACTAAGTATGACATTCATCGAATTTTAGCCATTAAGAATTACAGCTTCTACCACTACCCATATGCAAACACTTCTCCCTAAGATCGTACAGATCCTTGTAAGACGAACATTAAGCTATTGGAAAATCTGACGGCACTAAAACCTTCTACGGTCAGAATAAGTAAATATTTTAGCGAACAATTGGGGCTACAATCGCAGCAGTTAAAATTATTTTAGCCTTGGTAATTTATTATAACCTTGTTGCCCCTGGATTATAAGCTATGGCGGTCTCGGAAAGGCCCTTATTCAGCAGTGGATTTTCCAAATTATACATTGAGTTATTTTGAATTCGTGTTACTTGGTGTTACTGTTCGATCTTTTACTCGAAAGTAGCGTCAATTGTGGGCATAAAAAGTGTTGTTAAAGCTTTGGGAAACGCATATGTTGTGTCCTTAACTTCGTTCTCCATACGGGATTAGCAAATATGTACATGCACCATAGCGGGTGTAGCAATAATTTACACGCGTTGATTAAGACAGTGTGGATGTGTAACATAGGCGCAATACATAGATAGCCAAGTACGTTATATATTCACCTGTTTACAGGAAGGAGACTCGACTATCTTGGGACTTGTCGAAAACTTAGTTAAGATGGACAGACCCACATAACTTCGAGTTTATGAGTAGTCAGTTGTTGGAGTACCTCCAGTTAATTAATGCGTCTCAAGATTGACAAATCTTTTGAAGCCTTAAGTATTAATTAATATTTGATTATGTTGTAACAAATAATCAAATAACATAAGTAGTAAAAGCCGTAAATTGAAAAGAAATATTATATTAAATTCTTGACCGTTATTTGAAGCTTACTAGTTTGAGATAGGCACCTACGTGTTTTCCGCTTTTATCTCTGTCCTTTTCTACCCCATATCTTGCATCTCTCTCGCACACCGACCAGTTTCACTCCCCACCAGGCAGGAGGCGACGAGTGTTCTCGGCGGCCACAGTTCGTCATTGGCGTCTTGTTTTCCGCCCGAGAAGGTTGGTCTAACCAACCGCTGTAGTATTTCGTTGAAAAATAAACTCAGTGCTCTCGCAGAACACAGGTGAGTTTATAATATTTTATACAATTTGTTAACGGTTTTACCGTTCGATATTCGATTTTGCGAAATCAAGTGTTAATATTTTGTACATCTACCCCTTTTTTGTCACGAGTTTCTTCCGTGTACTTTTTTTTTTTTCAGTAATTTGTTTTCAGAATGAGTGACTTATAAAGCAAATACGGATGCGGTAAATAATAAAGCTACCACAGCCCGTGCACGTGACTATGGAAAAGAAAGCAAGCCCGAAGTTCCTAAGGCACCTGTGGCCCTAGTTCAATCCTGCAAGGCGTTCAACTTTTTGACAAAAAAGAATGGTGTGAGGTGCGGTCCAACCAGCATCTCCTTAGTTCGGACTGGTCACTACCGCACTTGAAGAGGGCTGGTGGTGTCAAGAAAGCTTTTCGGCCTTGAAAGACTTGGTACGCTCCCCTCGGACTGCCAGTAAGTCTGTTAGCCACCCCCCATGGGGGTCGGCTCATTATCACGGCGTGTGATGGTTTTCGGCCTTGAAAGACTTGGTACGCTCCCCTCGGACTGCCAGTAAGTCTGTTAGCCACCCCCCATGGGGGTCGGCTCATTATCACGGCGTGTGATGGTTTTCGGCCTTGAAAGACTTGGTACGCTCCCCTCGGACTGCCAGTAAGTCTGTTAGCCACCCCCCGTAGGGGTCGGCTCATTATCACGGCGTGTGATGGTTTTCGGCCTTGAAAGACTTGGTACGCTCCGCCTAGGACTGCCAGTAAGTATACTAGCCACCCCCCGCAGGGGTCGGTTCATTATCACGGACCCGCGCAGGGTACCAATCTTGCATTTTGCGAGTCGCAGCATCATTACAAAGCAGGGACCAGTAAGTATACTAGCCACCCCCCGCAGGGGTCGGTTCATTATCACGGACCCGCGCAGGGTACCAATCTTGCATGTTGCGAGTAGCAGCATCATTACAAAGCAGGGACCAGTAAGTATACTAGCCATCCCCCGCAGGGGTCGGCTCATTATCACGGACCCTCGCAGGGTACCAATCATGCATGTTGCGGGTCGTACCATCATTGCAATCTACCCTCGCAGGGTGGCTTTTTGGATCGACTTTCGAAGAGTCGCCATTATAACCTTCCCTCGAAGGGAAATGGTAATCACACTCACGCTGAATGGCGTGTGACGCAAAACTCTAAAAGCTCCCTTGGGATATCACGAGTAAATTACAATAGGAACCATGTCCAACAGAGGAAACAGAAAGCGTCCAGGACCGCAGGCGGACTTTGATGCGTCCAACAAGGCACGTAAGTTATGACTTTCCAGGCGGGTTGCCTAACATTATATCAGGACCAATGGAAAGAAATGGGAGCTCCGCCTTTCTTGTTAAAAATAATAACTGGGTATCGCATACCATTGGCCAAAAGCCACCTTTGATAGATAATGCCAGATTTGACCAGAGAGTCCAAAGAGATGGATGTCGTCATATCCCAAATGATAAAACAAAAAGTTCTATTGATAGCTGCAAATTCTGCCAGCTTTCTTTCCAATATGTTTCTTGTGCCCAAAAGGCGACGGAAAGAACCGTCCAATACTCAATCTCAAGGTTCTCAACAAGTTCATAATTACGGAACCCTTCAGTTTAATAAATGTTTTTCGGGTGCTAGAGTTTCTTCAGAAAGACGAATGGCTGTGCAAGTGGATCTCGCCCAGGCTTACTTCTACCTTCCGGTAGCCGAAGGTCACAGATATGTTCTTCGACTAGTATACAGAAGAAGACTGCTTCAGATTACGTGCCTACCATTTGGCTTAAGCACGGCACCCAAGACCTTCGCCACAGTGACCAATTTGGGTGGCTCAAACTTTGAAAACTCAAGGGTTACTCATAATTGTGTATCTCGATTTTCTGGTGGCTCACCAAGATATATTTGCCTACTTTGGGATCATTTGCACCATGTTTTGGATGGCAAGTGAATAAATCGCAAGCATTATCAACAAGATAATGACAAAACGCACTACGTGACAAACAGCACGACAAACTTAGAAGACCTGCATAGCTTGATAGGACTTTTAAACTTCGCAAGTTTTCGTTGTTCCATACGGCAGACTGCATTATCGGGCTCTCCTCACTTTCCTCAATGCAGTGTTGAACAGCAATCTATACCTACCCTATTCATGGAACCGTGAGCCAAACGGTGAACAAACCATAAAAAGGGTTCTTATAAGTCACGATTGAAGTAATGATCATATTTTATAAAAATAACTACGAAAGTAATATACTGACAACATTAGAAATGATATTTTAGAACGATGTCTGTGGAACTTATGCAATCTTTTCAAACTTAATTGAAATCAAATATGTATAATAAATGCCGTAAATTATTTTCTTAATTTTAATGAAATATGTAGTAAATCGTTTACATGTAAAATGAACCTAGAAGTCTTGACTGTCATACATAGAACCCTACTTAATTGAAGACCACAGATACTAAGAACATTTTACATAAAAATGTGACGTTTTTGTCATCGGTCGGGTTATACCCACCATTTTGAAAAAGTGTCATTCTTTGGTTACATTGTGGGCTCACGGCTCGGTGAATGGAGTATAGCAATGTTGAACCTACCAGCAGATACCTTAGCAGATCTAAAGTGGTGGCTGGTCAGCTGCCACCAAACCTTGGATATTCATTCGCCACTTCCCTGTCACCTTATAACCACGGACGCCTCCGATGTAGGATGGGGGCACAACTGAACGGAACTCCCGTAATGGGTTCATGGAACGAGAGAGAAAAAGGCTTTCACTGCGATCTGAAAGAGATGCTTGCAGTATTAACTGGAAAATCACGGCAAGTTGCTAAAGAGATCAACAGCCATTTTTCAATGCAGAAATGGGACTGTGGTGTCATATCTAAGAAATCAAGGTGGCACCCGATCAAGGAGCCTACCGAACTTGACGTACAGAGTATTCAGTTATCTTGAGCTGTATCAAATCTATCACGTCGTGAATCATATACCAGCCCTATTCAACAGTCAGGCAGACCATCTCTCCCGACACAAACCTCCACCGGAGTGGCATCTTGTATCAGCAGTGGACCTATTTGCCTCGAAGCGAGCCCAGGGACACATAGTTGTGTACTACGTGCCCCTAGATCTGAAGGACCCGAAAGCGGGGTTCCACGATGCATTTTTCTCAAGTTTTGACTTACCCGCTAGCATGGGTATTACCGCCACCTTACCTTATACCGTAGGTCCTCAGTCATCTCAATTCAGGAACGGGAGTTAATCTCATAGTAGTTCCTTCGGTGGCACCAGGTATTTTGGCGAGCAGATTCCCGAAGTCCCGATCATTAGCAGTACCCTACACACTGATGAACCTCGAGCAGAAACCGATAGACACAGCAACGGGGATACCCCCTGCCAAGGTCAAGGAAATGGGGGGGGGGGAGGGACAAGGAGTCTCTCCGACTGAAGTCTTCTTCAATCCACACGCAACACTTATCAATCAGCTTGGAGTCGATGGTTAAATTGGGGCGAAAAGTATGAAATTGGATCCTATGAATCCTTGAATCCCTATTTGGACCTATACTTACCCAATTTTTAGCGGACTTACACATAGTAAATAAACTAGCATACAATACTATTTTATTACACAAGTCAGTTATAGCTACACTATGCAATGCAGAAACCACTCTAGAGCTAGGTTCACACGTTCTAGTCGGACACATTTTAAAATCAATAGCGCTGAGCAAACCTGTTCCCCGGGAAGCCGTCCATCTGGAATATTGACCAATTGGTAACCTACTTAAGTGCAGTAAACGTAGACGAGAATAATCCATTTGCAACTTCCAGGCACACTGCTGCTCTTTCTTTTGCTAGCTTGTTTCGGAAAGGCGAGTCCATGATCTTTCCTTGCTTGCAATAGACCCAGAACATTTCAAAAACAACAAAGATAATTTAATCTTATGGCCAGTCTTTGGCTCTAAGACCGACAGTTCTAGTCATAGGCAGTCGGGTTGTTGTTTGATGGATAATCAGGAAAATATAAATCTAAGTCCAGTGTATTGGGTCAGAAAGACTAAAGCCTTGTTAGAAGATAGACGGACATCGGCTAATTCCTTAAATTTATTTATATCCGTTAGAGGCCAACCAAAGGCAGGCACCCGAACGATGATACGGGTGGATTAAGACATTGTTAAAAGGGGCAGGAATAACTACAACCCCAGGAAGCTTCCACTCGGCGGTAGCGTCAAAATCTGTGTTGACAATATACCTTTGGACGATATATTAGCAAAGGGTAATTGGCGATCAGGCAATACATTTGCCCATTTTTACAGAAGGGAAAGATACCCACTAAATAGAAGTAGCAAGTTATCTCCATTATTTAATTAATCCAGCTGATTAATGTCTATATTTTTGTTACTATTGTTATTAAGAAGTATCGCAATGTTTTTGTTAATTACTATTAGAAAATGAAATCAATTTTTGCTTTTGTTCTTGCATCTCTCTTTTAATTTTTATTACTCATCCTTCGAGCCCCTTTCCCAACTATGTTGGGGTCGGCTTCCAGTCTAACAGGATGTAGCTGAGTACCAGTACCAGTTAACTTTGATTACATTAGTATTCCAGGACGCAATACACATACTTACATGTGATTACTCGTGTACCTAAGTACCTATTTACATACACAATTTCATTGTGCTTTTGCTCACATTGGCGTCCACTTCCACCAGGCGATAACAAACACGTCTCAAACTAGTAAGCTTCAAATAACGGTCAAGAATTTAATAGCAGCGTTTTACCTGAAATAAAACGCATATTAAATACTTACCTTATTTGAAGCTTACATTTTAATTTCTGCCTGGTGTTTTCGACTCAATGACGAACTGTGGCCGCCGAGAACACTCGTCGCCTCCTGCCTGGTGGGGAGTGAAACTGGTCGGTGTGCGAGAGAGATGCAAGATATGGGGTAGAAAAGGACAGAGATAAAAGCGGAAAACACGTAGGTGCCTATCTCAAACTAGTAAGCTTCAAATAAGGTAAGTATTTAATATGCGTTTTATTTCAGGTAAAACGCTGCTATTACTGCATTGACATTCTCGTTAATATTTAGGAAATAACCAGTGAATCAAAAGAGTCATATTATGCGGATGTTCATAAATAATTTCAAAGATGCAATGCAGCATAAGTATGTATCTTTTGTAGAATTTTCATCACATGCCTCCTCTACTGTGGAATGGAGTGGTAGGAAGAGGGTAACTTTTTGAACAATCCCGCAACCCCGGCAGACTTTGCTCAACGGGGTTATGTACTGCAAGAAATTCCGTTTACAAGATGCCTAAGTATATAACGAAAATTCCTGGATTTTTTATTAATATTAGGAATTAAGATAGATTTAATAAATAGCATGCAGTAGGAAATTGTACTTAAGGAATTACTATAATGACTTTGGATAAGTAAATAGTAATAAAAATGATCGATAACAAAAAGCAAAGTACATTTATCAGATTGCAAAATTTTACTGGTTTGCAGTTTCAAAGAGTCGGTTTACATAAGTTTGCAATTGCTGAATACTGAAGCTAAGGAAACTGAAACGTTTCATCACGGCTGAGGTTGGATTTGTTTTACCTAATTCAATTTAAGGCCAGGCAATTATTTTCAAATACCAGAAATTTTCTTAAATTAAAAATACATAAATTAAAGTCGCCTTTGAAGCACAAAAAGCTTTTTGCAGAAACAAATTCAATAAAATCGCGTGCCGGGGAAAGTTCCAGTGCTTTGTTCGAAACAATTTTGCTGCCGCGGCGTCCGATGTGCGACACAAATACAAAACACTAAGCAAGCCACCCCTACGGTTATTTTCTAGCTATAAAGATAATAATTACCACCACACCAACCTAAACTTTATGCTTTACTATAATTAGTTAACAACAACAATTACTACAGCATTATGCATCGTTTAGTAAGAAAACTGACTGCAAGCGGTTGAGAAAATGAGACAAGCTTAGATAGGTTTAGATTTATCTCCAAATATGAAGTGAATTTAGACTGGATCGCCAACAATTAATGTTGATGCGTTGTTGCAGTGAACCATGTGATTGCAAGTTAAGAACGTTACATATCTTAGACGCTGATTGGCGCGACTACAGTTCAGTTTATCAACACAGCGGAAAAGCGATGAAATCGAGACGATAAACTTGCCTCCTCGCCGCTGGAGACGGTCCTATCCACAAACATCGTATAACTTCTAGCTACCAACCGCTACGCGTCAGCTTTCATTTTATGAAATTGGATAGTTGCTACCCTTTACGAAGCATAACGTAACATCGTGTATAAATATACACAGCTGTACTGAAATACTTTCTCTTTTGAATATTGTAGGATACATTTTCAGCAAAAATGTTGCTCTATATTGGTTCCATAAACGTTTTTGCATAATTAAATTATACACAGTTACGCTACGCTTCATATAGGAGTCACACACAGATACTACTAACAAAAACTGGCATTAATATACAGCTTTATGATCACAATCAGCCCTCTAAAGCAAGAACAAAGGATTAGGTCACTCAACCTACATAGTAATGAACTATTTGAGTGGGGTTTAGACACCGCATCCTACTTAAATCTATTCTAATATGTAAATCACAACAATTGAACTACCAACATGTCCTTGGGACCTTTGACAGCTTCTCGTTCACTTGTTCAATCTACTGATATATATTAAAAGATGTAGATTTTTGCGTAAATAATAAAATGGCTTTAAGCAAGTGTTACATAATGGCTTATTATGAGTGGTTTAGGGGAGTTTTTTCCCCCCTTGGGATTTTGTGTGAATATTCAGTAGTGAATGTATAACGTGACCTCAATGTCAAATAAAGCATACAAAATTGGGCACAATTTTGGGTTAAGTGATAGCTGTTTTCGTGACATTTCATAGCAGGAATTTATTCAGTAGGTGCTTAATAAAATTTAAGTATCTACTAGCATGCCCAGTTTCGTGGATAAATGTGTTCCTTGGCGATTTAATTACAACTTTGCTATATTTATGAAACGGAATGGGTTTGTACGTAAAGTTTCTGGTGACAGTTGTAGCAGTAAGCCCTCTAGAATGGCATCCTAATTCTTAAATAAGACGTTATAAGACGAAGACGGTATACTTACTTAAGCTGACATCAAAGATCGTGTCAAAGTTTTGCCCTTAATTCTGCTCACGATGAATATAATATCGTGTATACCTAGCAAGTTAATTACGTTGGCGTGAAAATTAGCCATGCTGCTAAATGAGTTTCGGTGATGGCGTGCGTATGTTGTAGTTTATTGGAGATGTCGATATAGTGCCTGCCCGAGTGTTATTTACTGTTATTATTATTTATAGAAGAGTTTTAAGATTAGCATAACCATTTTTAGTACGAGCAATTCAAAGGTTACCACGATGATCAACAGTGGGAAGAAGAAAATTAGGAATGTATAGATAAGTTTTAAAAGGCAGAATTTATTGTTAATTATATTATTTAATTTTACTGTTAGGAAATTAATAGAAAAGTAGGTTTTGAGATGTGACATCCAGCTGGGAACTACAGTTGGTGTTCCAGTTTATAGACGCAGCTATTACAAAGTAGTTAGTGAGCTACGAGCGGGCAGGAATTTGTAGAAAGCAGGATCACCCGTTCTGTTGATCCGATCCTTATAAGTATATAACATTAACGACGGCAATATTATTAATTTAATTCAGCCGCATATTTATTTTCATTCGGTACGGCAACAGTTATTTTGGTAGTTACACTTTACCGTTACAATAAATCGATTTTGTCTATATGAACATCATCAATAATATAAATAATTTATTTTAACGGTATAACAAATTAGAGGGAAGTGAAATAATAGATTAATTCCAAGGTACATACTTGAGGGAACAGAGTAAAAGCGTAGGTAGTGATAAAACAGACACGATTCAATGGTTGTAATGACCTCGTAC
The DNA here is from genome assembly GCF_022581195.2 of Helicoverpa zea. Lineage (NCBI taxonomy): Eukaryota > Metazoa > Arthropoda > Insecta > Lepidoptera > Noctuidae > Helicoverpa > Helicoverpa zea. The sequence continues at coordinate 7,476,675 of NC_061452.1, read as the reverse complement.
CGGTGCGATCCCCACGGATCACGTTTTGATCCAATCTTATTTTTACTATCCATAAATTATATTGGATAGCATCTTGTGCTTACACGCGGTAATTGTTTGCTGATGGTCACGCTATTATTACGAGGTGATCTAGGTCACCTGACTATACCTATTAAGTAGGCAGTGGTGAGTAATAGATCAATTCGAAACACTTAATTACGTCTCGTATGTACAACAGTTAAAATCGATTTATGTAGACATACTATCAGTCTAGTCCTAATGGATCTTAAGCCTGATCGAACTTAAAATTTTATTGTGTGTGACTTTTTCTGCATTCCGTACCTACAAAAGCTTCTGTTGGTAAAGTGATCACTTTTAGCTTCCACCATTTTCAAAATTTAAGGTTAAAAAATTATAATGGTTTTTGCACTCTACGAAAAAAGTATATTAGTTCAATATTAACTTACAGCAATTCGTTGTATTTGAACTGACCAAAAGATCGATTGCTCAAGAATCGTGAAAGTTTCACTGAAAAAGTAATTTTCCAATGGACTACTTGTCGAGTGCTGACAAGTCCCCATTCAGCGTTTTGTTCAATTCAAGAGCATCATATTTCATAACTGAGAGATCGCTAGTATCGAACTTCGCTTTTTGTTTCGGCAAAAGGGCCAGTAACTTAGTATAATATTTTCATAACTTTGTCGTATTCTTTTATAAAACCAGAGGTTATTTGTTTTAACAGTTCAACGCTCAAACGTACCAGTTTATTGGCGAAACGTTCTTTTCGGCAAACGAATGCCTGCAAATTGTGGTACCTAGAGTCAAATCGGTCGTCGCAAATGGAATTTCGATAAAGTGTTCTCAACTTAATTATTTACAAATTAAATTGTGGTGTAGGTATACGGTAGGCGCAGTGAGTTTGGATAGAGTAGGTATGTACAACAGTGTCTGAAAATCTGAAGGGAAGTGGTTTTTAGAAGATTGTAAATATGTACAACCAAAATATCTACTAAAATCCCTAATTCATAGTATCTAATTGCTACAAACACTACGGCACGGTAGAAATTATTTATTCTTAATTGGTTACTGTAACATAACTTCAATTCTAATTTCCGACACTCAGATAAGAAGTACTTACGTAGATACGTTAAGCAATAAGCATGTCACTTTATATCAGTCATAGCTGACATTTATTATGTTTTTATCGTGTAGTTAGAAACGTTGTGGCGCCCAGCGCCGAACAAGCCTGTCCCACGGGAGGTTTAAGATATTACCAAACAATGTTAGTAGAAATTGGCAGCTGCTATCAGTGGCAATTAGCAACAAATTGTATCAAACAGTGATCTGATCTATCTGTTATGTAGGTGGAATAATAATAATTACAGCAATAACCTTTAGTGATGATAAGAGCTTCCGACTGCTACGAAAGGGAAATAGTACATTATGAAAGTGAAAATCATTTCAATCGACTAGCATTTTAGGCGTGTAATGTAATTTAAGCATGTAAAGATAACTTGAAATAAAGTTTGTTTTTGAATTATAACGGAAATTCAACATTTAGTTAATAGTGGATATTGTATTTCTTAGAAAACTTCAGGTTACTATTTACATTACGACGAATCTACAATCGTTCGGCTACAAAATTCGTCCAACAAATGGACTTGAGGTTTCAAAGATATTATCAGTAGAGCCCGACGCTTGTCGGTCTGATGTAATCAGTGGGGAATAATTTAGTTATTTCTTGGAAATCAGAAGAGTAACTTCTTTGCTACCACGAAAAACACCTGAATGTGTCGTAAGTTCATACTTCAGTGAAATTGTCTTCGGAAGTCAGGTAATGCTAAAGGAAAGCACAATGCTCCTTGATGTTGCATGTGAGAGCTACGTATTGAGCATATTGTTAACGAAGCACTTCATGTACAACTAACGTAACTTTAAAGATCTTGTCTTCTGTGAAAAACACAAGGAGACGCGACAAGTTTAATTCATTCAATACAGAATTATAATACGTATATGCAAAACTATACTATACACAGAAAAGTACCCTTTTTCCATACGTTTATAATGTACTTCACTGGATAGTAATGTATTGAATGCAGGTAAATTAAATCCTAACATGTAGGCTACACTGAAAGTCAAAGGTTTTGTGCTAAAGTATGCAAATTGTATGTAGCAGTATGTATAGATAGGGTAACGAGTGAAGTACTACGAGATAAACTAAGTTTGATTTATCTTTCTTTCTCCTGCCCTGTTCCCAAATATTACTTGGGGTCGGCGCAATATGTCATTTTCTTCCATTTTCCCCTGTCACTCGTCATACTGACACTCACTCCCTTCCTATTCATATCATCTTTCAGGCAATCCATCCATCTTTTCTTAGGTCTTCCTCTTCCTCTCCATCCATCTACATTCATACTTAGCACACACTTTGTTGCATGCGTATCATCCCTCCTCATTACATGTCCATACCACGACAATCTTCTACTTCTCATCTTTTCTGTAACTGGCGCTACTTTCAGACTTCCTCTAATGTAATCATTCCTCACTTTATCCATTCTTGTAACACCACACATCCATCTCAGCATTCTCATTTCTGTTACATGCACTCTCTTCTCGTCCGTCTTTTTCAATGCCCAACACTCCGATCCATACAGGACGACAGGTCTAATGACGGATTTGTAAATTTTGCCCTTCAGTTTGAGGGGCATCCGCGGGTCACAAATAGCGCTAGTTACCTGTCGCCACTTCATCCATCCAGTATTGATCCGATGCGTAACGTCCCTGTTCACCTCACCGTCACTTTGGACGAGTGAACCAAGGTACCGGAAGTCGGAGCAAACTGGTAGGGGCATACCGGCTAGGGTTATGGTCATGGGTCCCGAAATACCGCCAAAATCACAATGAAGGTATTCGGTTTTACTCCTGCTCACCTTTAAACCCACTGTCTCCAGTCTCAGCCGCCATGCCTCCAGTCTACTCTGGACCTCTGGCCCACTCTCCCCCACCAGAACAATGTCATCGGCGAAAAGCATACACCAGGGTGCCTCCTCCCGTATATCTGCCGTAAGCGCGTCCATTACAAGCAGGAAGAGATACGGGCTGAGGGCCGACCCCTGATGTAAGCCAACACCTACACTGAAGCTGGTGGTAGTGCCCGCTGCGGACCGGACTTCTGTACGGCATCTGCCGTACATCGCTCGGATCAACTGCACATACTTCCCTGGTATACCTTTCTCCTCAAGGGCCCACCACAAAACCTCACGAGGCACCCGGTCATATGCCTTCTCGAGGTCAACGAACACCATATGCAAGTAAACGATAAGTTTGATTTATATTGTCATAAAAATATACAACAAGACACTTCTCTAGTTTTAGATTAAATAAATTATAGTGTTTCGGATTAATGTAAATTTATAAATAAGTACAATAATAAGAAGTGAGAAGACATTATGTTCAAGAATTCAGTGAATGCTAGCTTTAGGATTATTATGTACAACAGTTTTAGTGTATTCACAAGTCAGAAAGGTCATTGAATTAAATTCAAAGAAGAAATAATTAGTTTTTAGTACGTTACGGTTTGTACTTACGTACTTTTTAAAGTTATTAAAATAAGAGTTTCTAGTTGGTAAAATTCATAACTTTACGCTAACTACTACAGCAAATAAAAATAGGTAGATGTTAGGTAAGAAGATTTATTTTCAAGTTAAATGTTTCAGCTAAGGACAAAATAAGTCAGGTGTGGTAAATAAACAGGTAGGAGGTATTATCTTGTCTACGCAAGGTCTACTATTATAAAAAAAATATGGTAATATATTACCTATGGCGTATAGCATCTTCATGTACCCGAACACGCCTTGTCGATTTCATTTTCACCTAAACATTTTATGCCAATGAATATGTTATTTTAAATAACAATGAAAATTTTACTTTCACTAACATGTGTTTGTAACTGAAAGTATCCTTGAGTTTGAATGTGACATCAACAAAGACATGGTGTTCTAGTAGAGTGTGAGTATGTAGAGTCACGGATGTGGTATTGTTTGCACCTACCTGTCACTAGCTCCCTAACTACGATTACGAACATGAATATGCACGTTAAGTGACAACATTGAGCTTAGCGATGTCAATACTAAACTAAACGGTTAGCCAAGTTTTGGAAAAAATCCTTAAATGGGTACTTAATTCATTATTTGAAAATTTAAAAAATGTTTATTTTGTGGTCTTGTGCTAATGAGAGTGAACAAAGTTATGCAAAAGCTAATACTTAATGAAAACAAAATCTCAACTGGTGTAGCTAAAAGATATTGATTGATTTTGATAAAAGTTTACTTGGAAAGCTTTTCAATTGTTATGAATATCAATTTGGCATGTTCGCGGCGGCGCACTGTCGCTTGCCGCCGTCATATTTTAATCACGTAATGTAATGCGAAAAATCTGTTCGACTAATACTACCTAAGTTTAATGGTAAACTATCGATCCAAATATAGAAGGATACTCCGAGCGCCATTTAAATCGAAGTCATCGTCAGCAATTATGTACAAAGGCACAAAGCACAATGCGATATTGAACAGACATGCTATTTAAGTATTTAATTTTATAATCGACCCATATCGTCTATTCAATCGACACAATCGTTTGTCTAAATAATGTCGTGCAAAATTCGAAACACCAGACATTAGTTACGTACCTTAAAATTCACAGCCAATCTAAACAACTGAAAACTGACATCCATAAATATTTACATTCCGGTAGACGTGAGACGTGTAATAGCGTGGTGTATGTTGTCGGCGCTGCGGACGCTGTAGACGGCGGAGTGGTGCAGGCGCGCGGCACTCGCGGCGGCGCGGGCGGCCGGAGCGCGGGCGGAGCGGGGCTGCGGCGCCGGCATACTACCGCCACTCCACGACGCGCGCGGCAGACGCGGGACGCGGACGCCGACTGACGCGCGCCCGCCCGCGCCGCCGCCGCCCGCCCAAAGCACCCGCCGCCCGCACTCCTCTAATTCTAATTGTTGGCCACCTCTGGCGATCCAGGTCATCGTACCTGCATGTAAATTCTTTCCTAAACGGGAAACTCTGTTCGTACCTGCATATTTGATGATTATGTGATTCAATTCAAGTCGAGATTACAGTGGTAGCTTCACTTTCATAAAAAGTTACTAGCGAATAAGTTTTCCCGGCAGATTTTTTATTTAACAGAGACGGTACCTACCTCCGGACTACGCAGCTACCAAGAATTAAAAACAAAGTATAAGACTTTTTTATCGATCTAAGTAGATTTCCAGTTACATAAAAGAACTGTGCACAATATAAACAATCGTATGTTATACATACCAAGTTTGTGAGCCACAAAAAACGTGTTAATAGAGCAGGGGAAACCCCAAGAGACAAAGCCCAATTCTGCACTGTGGGTTGCGAGTTAAAATATTTTACTCAGCTTCGTTACAAAATTCTTCGGTGTTATGTTGGTACTTAATGTTAACTTTTATGAAGATCATGATGACTTGGAATAAATATTTAGCTACAGACTCATCCACTTCCTCAGCAGAATAATGTAAAGGTAACGTCGTATAGGCAATCTAGCTAGTTTGATCAGACTGTATCCTAGATATGTGTACCTATGTTTTTCACAGGAAACTTGAACCCCTATGATTCAATAGGTAGGGCGTTTAAAATTATAATTGGGCTTATAAGGTAAAAGGTCACACGTATTCGTAGTAGATATACTTACTTGGAGACCTTCGACGAGGTAGTTATAAACTCATTTTTTATTGATCTATTAAACTTTCCATGCATGCTAATGGGTAGCATTAGACATGACTGTCATGATTGCGTTACAGGTTGCATGAGCGCAATTATCTAGTACCTGCCCACTGTTCAGCATGTTATCTGTGGTTATCATATTGAAAATTGCTCAGTAAAAAATAAATCAAAATATTTTCAGGCTTCGTTGGCCCATAAAAACACAAAAATTTGTTAGCATACAGGAACTTAAATCTATGTTGGTATCACTTCCAATGCACTATGTCACTGTGCAATAACACGTCCTGTGGCCAGAAATTCTCGACTAAAAAAAACAGGCCAAGTTTAAGTCGGACTCGACATTATCTATAAAATGGTCAAAACATTCATATTGGCTATAGGAGAGCTTTCTAAAATGTTTTTTTTTTATTCTGGTCACACAGTATTTGTTGTGCCTGAAACAATGAAATAGGTACATGATTCTGTGAAAAATTGCAGCTGTGTAACTATCACGGTTCATGAGATTCAGCCTGATGACAGACGGAGGGACATATAGACAACGAAGTATTAAGTAGTAATAGGATCTCTTTTTTACTCCTTTTTTCGGAACCCTAAAAAGGACAGATATCTAGGTAGATATGTACATATATGGGCACACTTGAGAGACACATTCGATATTGATGTTGAAAGTAAAATGAGTTACAAAATCGCCAACCAGGAGAAAGAAGGACCTATTCTACTTAGAAAAAAACTGGATAGAGCACGTCACGAAATACCTTCTGGAGCGCAAAGCGCATGCACAACATAAACAACAAACCCGCCTGCATGAAAGTAACGAACTCGCAAGGCAGAAACATATTGAATAATTAGGTACAGTTCAGAAACTTCAGTATGGAAGGTAAAATCTCGCCTTAAATTATTAGTTTTCTGGTATTCTCTAGGCAGGTATGCCTTTTAAGTTTCTTGTTTGACCCGTAGTATAAACATATGTAGTGCGTTAAAGGTTCATAAAACGCACGATGTACAAGATTGCCATCCCATACACTATCTACACGAACACAAGGCAACCCTTTTCTTCGTTTTACGACTTGCGCCGAATGATAAGTTGCTGACACATTCTATACTTTACCGCCTTGGAAGTAGGCGAAATGTTCCTGGAAATACCTACATATGTACATAAATACAGCTAGTGTGAATGCGAGAACTTTGCTATACCTCTAGTTGTTGTCACCCAGGGTAGGTAGGTAGGTACCTACCAATATTAAAAAGTAAAATGTTTTTACATCTGACGATATCGCCTATATTAGGTAGTCACACCTACGTTTCTTTAAGCCCTAATACCTGTTTCATACGTAGGTACATACCTAAATAAGAATGAGCAAATTGCAAGGAAAATTATCATACGGGTGCATGAAGGATTCTAGTAGGTCTGTAAAAACAAGAGAAACTTACACTGTATTTATTTTAAACCACAAGGATTTCACGTAGGTCTGTTTTCATCTTCATCCCAGGAATGTTTATAAATAGTGAATGTTGTGCAAGAATGAACAACATTAGCTGGCTATTAGCTATTTTTAACAAAAGTACCTCATCAACTGAGATTATTGCTACATTACAGATATTTAAACACATTACGGTAATTAAGTAGGAATGTGTATGGGCATACCTGCAATTTGTTATTATTGATTTTAACTAAAGGACTAAAGTTATTATCTTTTAAAGACGCGAAGTAATAGTAGGTAGTAAAATATAATAATGATGTAGATACGGTTAGAATGGAAGTGGTACTAATTTACGGCTTGTGTTTGTAAACCATAAGGCGCACATGACTGATTTGCTTACATTTACGCCTACGCGCGTGCCCTGTATTAGTTGCGTATTAGTTAAACTTACGTGTATTCTGTGTTGCATTGTGTTTATACCTAACGACAGTCAACTGACGGTTCATAACGATTTCTCCTTCTAAGCATAAGGAACAAGAAAGGGTTGGCGGGACCCGCCAACATTTTGGCACGCTATCAAGCAATCAAGAATTGAGCTATGAAATTATACCCTGAAGTATTCGGGGTAGGTTCTGACCCACCGACCAACATATTCAACTATATAGAAAACTAGCTGTTGCCCGCGACTTCGTCTGCATGAGCAATATAGAATTTCCAATTTCGTTTCTTTAATCATTAATTGCTCAACCCCCGTAGGTAATAGCGTGATAATACATAGCCTATGTGTTGAACCGGCCCCCAGGCAATAGGCATGCAAAATTTGATTTAAATCCATGCAGTACTTTTTGAGTTTATCCGGGACAACATACAGACAAACAGACATACAGACAAAAATTCTAAAAACTACATATTTGGGTTCAGAATCAATTATGGATCACACCCCAAGTATTCTTTAAATTATTATATTATAGATATATAGATGATAAAGCGGGATTCGGAATAAAATAAGTATGTATTAAAAATAAACAACTTTTGACTCGTAAAAATATTCTAAGATCAGAAACAAGAACAATATAACATTAATTAATAACTTGGAACGCTCGCCTGTGGAAAATGTCGTCTACTTATCTTGTGACTTTTCTGACCGTCCTGTGTAAATGTCGCAGTCATCTGGTTCATTCTGCGCTTCGAATGAATGAAGTAGTTTTTTGCACGAAAAAAAGGTGTTTCTAAAAATTCATAGTAAACAGTTGTTTTAAGAAAGATAATGTTTATGTTGTCGGTAAATTTGAGCCTTAATGTTATAATTGTTACGAGATACTCATCGATACTGGCAAGTTCAGCTTTTTAGATAAATTAAGCCAGGAAAATTCTTGCCCTAAGATGTCTTTTGAGAACTGAGTACCAGCAACAGAAATAATAAAAGAAAACAAATAAAACTTTCCAAATAACAAAAAGAAACATGACGAGATTGTAACGATAGACAATTTGTATAAAATTCACTTTGTTAAGATAGACTGCCAAAGACGTGACGACATTACCCCTGGGCCCCGATTCTCCTAATTTTACTTAAGCGACATACGATTCACGTTCGACTCGGTTCGACTGAGATCCAATCCCGACTCGATTACGATTGAAGCGTATGTGGCATTCCGCTATTTTTTCTTTGAAATAAACGTTTTTATCCTTTTCTGTCATTCAATAATGAATCATTTTGTCTGCAAATGATTTACGATTGCAAAATGATTGTACAGCAAACTACCGTATAGACCAAAATCACCAAAATAGAAGACCAATCGCAAACCAATCGAATGTCATTGGAATACGATGGTTGCGATTATTGGTTTGCGATTGGTCTTCTATTTTGGCGATTTTGGTCTATACGGTAGTTTGCTGTACAATCATTTTGCCAACCAATCGAATGTCATTGGAATACGATTGGTCTTATATTAGTAGCAGAATGCCCGATAAGGTTAAAACTGCTATTGCGATCATATTGCGATTCAATTTCTAGGCGATTTTGACAACATTAACTTAGGAGAATCGGGCCCCTGATTGCTGTTTCATGCAACATGGCGGATGGCTGTATTTTATGGTTTTATTTCAGTTATGAAAAAATATTCATGACAGTCTGATTACGATACAGTTTTAACTGAATCTATGAATGTTATTTCATTACATTAACTAACTTCCGCTTGTGGCTTCACCCGCGAGGTGTGTTGATTAAAAGTAGCCTATGTTTTAATCCAGGGTATCGCCTATCTACATACCAAATTTCAACCAAATCGGTCTAGCCGTTTTTGCGTGAAAGAATAACAAACATACTTCCATACGTTCTCACAAACTTTCACATTTATAATTTTAGTAGGAAGTAGAGTATATTATGTGTTTTATTGATAACAAATAAATTGAAACGCCTTTGTCTTGAGACCCCTGAGTTTTAGTGCTCAAAAAACATGCATTTAGAAATTAATTTTAATTATAAAGATTATTAGATCTTAGATTTCAATGTAAGGTATTAATAATTCAATTAAGAAGAAATAAGCCCCCTAAATCCCTACCTTACGTCCGCGTCGAACATCAGACCACGTGGGGGGCGGACACGTATACAATCGAAACTTATACGGCTAACAAGGCAAAGGTAACCCATTAACATGGAGACTCGTTCAAAAAGTAAACGTATAGGGCCGCTGCCCGGGGGCGATCGCCGGGGCACACCTGGAGCTGACGCTGGGTGTCACAGCATGCGAACCGTCAGCGGTGAGGAGTTGAACAGGCGGGCTCCCACCGACAAAGATACTACAGCCGATATCAGTGACGATGGTGACAGACCTACAGACCGTACAGACACTCCAATAGAACCATTTAGTCCTAGTACCATCTCTTACACACCCTCAAGAGCATCATCACCATCAATACCATCGTCACCTCCCACACACTCATCACCCCCTAATCCTACTATCAGATACTATCCACCACAACCAGCCTTGAATGTTGCGCGGGGGGCAAGTGCCTTCTTGCCCGCGTCCACCAAGGCTGGAAAACCAAGAGTTCGCATGAGATGGAGCAAAGAAATAATTCTACTAATATTATTATTTATTTATAAGAAATTATTGTAGGTACATTCTCGATAAAGATAACATTTCATCATCTGGCATGGTGTAATGAAGCTAATTGAGGATCGTAAGATACAACATGGATGGCGTAATAATAAGAAATGCCTGTGGCGAGTTGCGAGGATGCTTTTATATCAGCTAAAATGGATTTGAATAATGCGTAAATACACCATGACCTCAATTTTAAAAATGCACTGTGACTAACACACGCGATAGTCACCACAAATCTATTTTAACCAGAAGGATTCACACAGCACTATTATGCATTGCGTTGTCACCTGGTATAACAAACATACTACATTTTGTGTGGGCGACTGTGAATCATCTTAAAAATCAACAGTGATTGAGTTCAACAACTTTATTTATTTATTTCATTAATGCATAAAAATCACCAAGAATATTGGATCAGTTGATTGATGGTCTTCTGAAGAAATTACCATTTCTGTTAGTCATAGATAGAGAACATCTCATAGGTCTAATCAAGGCAACAGAAGTTGTCAAATAGCTGTTTTTTCACTATAACATTATTTCATAAGCTGAAGCATAGAATGCTTTAATGTGTGTACAATTGAAATTTACATATTTTTGTACATAAAGTCACACATATTGATTTTATGTATATCTACGAATTACAGAAGGTTTTAAGATTAAATATGACTAACTTAAACTAAATTAACAGATAGTATTATCCTCCTTTCTTCCATTTTTCTCCTGGAGTATACTCAGTCATGGGTTTTCCTGATATGCCACAAGTCCCAATGCCAACTCTACCAGTCAAATTATCAGGTGAAGCAAATATGCTTTTTGTCCTTACACCAGGTTTCTTGGCTGCCTTGGTGTGGAAATTGAGCCATTTATTCTTTTCAGTTTCTCTTTCCTCTTCAATCTGTTTAAACCTTTGCTGCTTTTTCTGCTTTTTCTTTTTAAGGTATTCTCTATTGTAGCCTTTGCCATGTCTGTAACAAGAAACAATTGTCTTGTAAATGAAATAACGTAACATTCAGCTTCATGTACATACTTTAAGCATTTTATGTCTGCAAATATATGAATCAGTTGTGTGACTTACTTGCTTTCATCTCCACTATGAGGTCTCTTCAGACTGCTACCCGGTATTACCTTCACATCATTAATTGAAACTACTTCTGCAGTTGCATAACCATCAAACTTTACTTTCAAAGTATCCTCAGTAACATCTTCAATGAGTGCTTCATAAAATCTGTAAAAGAACGTGAATATATAAATATTTAGATTACAGGAACACTGTTGAAAATAAGTGATGAGTAGGTATTTGTACAACTTTATATTAATAAATAAAAAAATATTGTTTGACTGTAAAACGGTAAATATGGAGTGCTATAGCCCATAGTTTGTGGGTGTATAGATGTACAAGAGACACAAGAGATTTTGTTTGAGTTGAGTTTGCAGTATTCACAAGGATAAAACCCATAACATAAAAAAATAATTGTACACTGAATTGCTTCGCACACCTGGATGAGAAATAAGTTCCATAGGAATTTGAATCATTATCACTAGTGTATGTGTGGACAGCAACACATTGATTGCAAACTTGAATTATGGGCCCTATCAGTTGATATAATACTTTTGTTACCTTTAATGCCTGTGGTGCATGCTTTGGCAGGAATAATAAAGAGTTAAAACCAAAAGCATGTTACATATAAACCTATAGTTGTCTAGCATGTTTTAGAATATTTACTATGCCAATTATTATAGGTATGTACATAAACATATGATTATACCATAAACAAACATTATTTTTGGCTTTTTAAATTCTTTTTCTGCATCAAATGACAGGCTTATGCTTGGTAAATGTAAATATCATTTGATAAAAACGAATTTGTTGTGTTGGTTTCAAACAAAGAACATGTTGGTAAAAACAACTCACTGTCCATCTGATCTCCATTTAGCCAGGCACCGTTCTCCGACTTGCCAATTTGAAAGGTATTTGTGAGCGCTTTCATCATCCTCGGCCGCCAACAGGGACGCTGTAACATCATGATCATTACTAGAACCATGAATATTAGGGACTTTGGAGTCACCATCTTGAGTTTTTATAAGATCTTGTGTCAACTCTATTACTTCTTCCAAGTCAGCCTTTAGTTTCAGCAACTCCTCGTTCTCACCATCAGTGAGCAACGCTGCTTCTACCTGAAAAAAATAAAACATTAACCTCATGCAGTTGTAACACACGAACTCATCAAATTTTAATCGATTAGCGCTATCATTAACCTGTTGAAGTTGCAGTTTATAATTCCTTAAATCATCTGCCATTGTAAATGTTTATTTTTTTCCTAAAACTAATATGAATTCAGATAAATTAAGCTTTGGGAAGCGATTTTTTGACGCATTACAACACAATTCAACAATAATCGTTTTCGTCAATCAATCCATAGACTATGTAGAATAAATAATTAACTACAGACAAAAAAACAGAAAGCTAGCAGACCATAGACTATATAATAATTTAACTAATTTTTGTTTTATAGATTTGTTTGCGGTTTCTTAAAATGGTGAATAGTTTAGTTAACTTGAGATTTTAATGCTTCGTACAAACTGGATAACTTGATTTTGGTAATCCCAATCTTCTTGACCTCTAGAAGTCCTTATAATTCTTACCCAATCATTTTCCATGGCTAATTTCCAGTAGGAAACCTACAAAGTAGCCGCGGGAAAACGGCCTGTTTAACATGTATTTTTTTTCCTGAAGTGTCCTTTCCATTATTCAACTCTAAATTTTCGTTCTTAATCCATAAGAAGTATTCAATCACATCAATGTCTAGGTATCATATTACAAGAAATGGTAAACCATTGAAATTGATTGGAACACCAAATTTTTATACAGGACATCGGAAATCCTTACGCGTTTTAGTTATTTTTTAATGGCAATTCACTTAAAGTTGGCACTATTTCAAAGACTAGAGATATTAAAATTTTATAAGAAAATACTTAATTGCGTTCGAGATGACACTTAGACCACTTAGACGAAGTTAAAAACAGTATATTTGTAAGTGTGCGTTCGCGCAGCGGAATGTTGTTGAATTTAAAGATTTTAAGTATGCAGATAATTAGTGTAAGACGTCCTATAATTGTGTATGGTAAAAAAAAAATGTGTATGCAGCCATTGTGGAGAAATTCACCAAAAACTGATTCCGCTGGGCGAACGTTGCCCTGGCGGAACTTTTTTTAATCCATAGACTTTAGAAGAAAAGAGATGTGTCCAAAAATTAGTGTGTATTTGTGTATAATTATTTATGTATGAATGAAATCAGTGCATGCATAAACTTCGGAGAAATTCAAGTTTCCGCTACGCGAACGTTTGGCCATTAGCTAGTTTTCATACCTATAAAGCGCTTACATAGAGAGCTGTAGATTTTTATGGTACGTTCACACGCGCGCGTTCAAATCGACATTCAACGGGCACAGTCACGTTCACGAGCGTGTAAACGGTACGCCCGAGCCCGTGAACGCGCCCGTGCCCGTGATTGCCGCGGATCGGTCGTGTGTCGGTTTTTTGGCAAAGTTCAAAGGATGAATGTGCGGCCGCCCGGCGACTGTTTACACGCGCGCGGGCAGTCAGTCTCTCCTGCGCTTTCGTGACGATTAAACGTTCTATTCTAAGAAAGTCGCTACAATCGGAGATTACAACATGGCGGAATGGTTAACGTCGTTCATAATTTTGATTCTTTTTCCAATAAAAATAAGTTAAGCCAAAGGCTATGACAGCAACAACACCGAGATCTACGCTGCTCGCCATTCTTGCACTGACTGACACGACGGCGCGCGTGTGAACAGCTTGAATGTACGCCTACCCGCGACGGGCTGCACGCCAGGCAGCCCGCCGGGCTGCGCGGCGCGCGTGTGAACGTAGCATTACATACTTTGTTTTTAATTTGTTTATACCGCCGCTTTTTTGTAGCTATTCGGTCTCTGCCTCGAATTTTGCGGGCAGCGGGGCGGCGGCGGCGGCGGCGCGGGAGCGGCAGGATCTTACGCGTATAATTAAATGGACCGGCCCTCGAATACAGCGGCGCGGCGGCGGGCAACGAGCGGTGCGCTCCAGTCAAGCGGTGACCGCCCGCGTTGGGCGTCTGCATTGTAGGCATAGTGTTTTACATTTTTTTTGTGACGTATCAAAATGTCTTCGGACGTGCAAGAGCTAATTATTTCGGCCATCTTTGAGAGGACACCCATATGGAACAGCAAAAACAACAGAACACAACACTACACTGCTATAGTGCCGCGCGATCTGCCCGCTAGTTTCGAGAACAGGTATGCGTTGCCCGCCCCGCTGCCGCGCCGCCGCCGCTGCCGCCCCGCTGCCCGCAAAATTCGAGGCAGAGGCCTTCGAACTTGGTCGGATTATGTAGGTTTTCGATGCTTCGTCAGTATTATAATTGTCTTTCTTTAATTACTGAATTAAATGACATGGAATTTTGCAAGTGAATAAAATACTTGGAATAAGTGCCTAAAGAAAGAAATTATTAATGAAATTGAAAATCATCATCATCATCTCAGCCATAGGACGTCCACTGCTGAACATAGGCCTCCCCCTTAGATCTTAGATAAATTGAAAATGCTTTCACAATATAAAAAAATAATTTATTTCAATTTCTAATTCGTTTTCACATTAAAAAAGTTATGCATGAAATATATAATTTATTATTAATATCTTAATGTTAATTCTTAATAGGTATATTACACATTTACTGAAGACAAATAAGTATATATTATGTACATTCATTCAAAATCAGTCCAAACTTGTATAAATTAGCCAAAGCTTACAATTGTTAAGTTTTATTTGCATGTTTTTCAGTTGTTAGTTATAAGAAATATATGTACCTATAATACTTTTTATGTAAATTAATTTAGTTACTATCAGAAATACCTAAATACGTTTCAAAATTAAAATTACTATTTCTGATTTAATAATTTACATGTACTTTGACTTTAAAAATTATAAACTTTTAAATGTATAAAAAGACGAAAAATAAATGCGAGAATAAAAAGATCACAGAATAACAAATCCTATATTCTATGACGTATCCATAGCATTGTAAAAGGTTAATGTGGTTTTGTTTTTATAATAACTGTGCTTAATAAATCAATATTGATTCAAGATAGCTTAACCAAAGGAGATGCTGTGATGTAATTGATCATTTTTGCGTTTAACGTCAGATATTGATAAGTTTACATGGTTATTTTCATTATGTCTTATATTTCGAAGAACATAATTTAACTGTCGACATTGACGAGATGGCTTTGTAATGCAGTAGACTGGTGGTACCGCCGTCGAGAAGCAAAGTCCTCGTTGTCGTCGTTCAATCTTTCCTGTTCTACGGATATATCTCCATGCACCGGCGTCACAACCAACTGTTCATACTCTAAAGGCCGTTTTCTAAGTACAGAACATTAATTTATTAATAAGAAAAGTGAATTGATTGAGATAAATGATGAGTAACGAGCGGCGGATGTATTATGACTTACCCAATTAACTGTAGGAAAGAAATCTTCAGCCAGTGGAAAAAACGGAACTCTGAGGCGCGTCCAGGCTTTAGGGCAGGATTAGCCGCACCAATGTAAAGCCAGAACAACCACAAGATACTGAGGCAACCAAGGGCATAGCCCCAGTGTACGAGGAACATGAGCAGTAATTTAATTCCTACCTGTAATTACATATAAATAATGAAACATTTCAATCTTTTATCGTAACACGATGGATAAATCGGGTATTGAAAACCGCAGTTAATCAGATACACCTGATTTGTTTGTGTAATCAGTCAGTTTACACAGGTGACATAAATTAATACATACCCCAACCAAGGACAACCATCTATTACATAGATGCGAGTACCAGTTCTTGTTTTTAGAATGAACGCTAATGCTCGGCCGTCGAACATCTCCGTTAGACGTTCGTCCATTCATGATGGCGGAATCAGTCGGCGATGGTGTGAAATCCTGGAAGAAATTAACTTTATTGTAATTACAAGACTAAATATTTAATAGGTTTGAAAATACGGCAATCAATTGGTTTGTGTTTGAATATCTGGTATTAGGAGCGGGTGTAGAACTTACCCCAACATTCTTATGCCTGATTCTTTCCGGGAATAACAAATCAAGGTCGCTGCCAGTAGCCCCGTAAACTTGGGTGTCTCGTTGGGAACTACCTTGATATCTAAAAAAATAATAATTATCTTTATTCAGGTAAAAATCTAAGATTATTATAATTTGAAGTCAAAGAACAACTCCTCCAATCACAACTTTTCTTTAAAAAATCTTATAAATTTTAGGTAATGCATACCACACGGCATTTAAATTGGACGAGCTGCCCTAACGACGCGTCCCCACTTTTTCTGACTGGTGTTCCTCTAATAATAATTATGTGTATCTTATTTCGGATTCTTGTTACTAAGTATCACATGCCAGATACATAATGAATTGGCAATATGTTAAAACACATCGTTTTATTGTAACAGCAAAAATTAAGACAAACAGTGTATCTATCTATAAAGATTGGAGACAGTTGGCATTGGGGCATGCAATGAATGGACTCTGAATAAAAAACAAAACATACCTCATTTCGCGTCTATGTTGCAAATCAAAAGTCTGAGCGAGAGCAAAATAGGAATAATCAATGCAAGCATAAGTGATTAGAAACGGCATAGTGACAATGGGTGCAAGTTGATTGATGTCTCCAATGATGATGAATGTTACAGTCACCACAGCTACTACCACCATTGAGTATATTGGCACTTTGTTGGGCCCTCTCTGGAAATAACAAAAGGATTTTAAAAGAAGCACCATTATTAGTTAGCTTAATCTTAATAGCGATTTTGGTGGTATATTCAAGGCACACATCTATTTCAAAACAAATTAAGATCTCATTCCTTTTAGCATAGATTTTATTAAAAAATAACCATACTTTGATGTGGTAAAAACTACTTTTTACTTGTGCTCAATAAAACACTCATTTTCGGTATATGTACCACTTACCCCATTTCCAAGAAATTCCAGTCCTGGAATGACTTTCTCATTCGCAATGCTTTGTAAAACCCTGGGTGTGCCATACATGGCACCCAGACACGAACTCATTGAACTGACATAGAGACCAGCTAGTAATAGAACAGTCACAGCCGATATATCTGCTGTAATGGACAGGTTTTGAAGCAAACCCTCCCTGGTCACAGTCGCTGCTAGAGTTATTATAAACATTAAATATAAAAATGTCCTGGAAAAAAATTTATAGTTGTCATATCACATAAGTTCATTAGAATTACATTTTCTTAGAGATTTGGGAAATAAATTAGCTCACCCAGTGCCAATAGCTGCTAAAGAGCCATTGGGTATATTTACAGAGGGATTTTTCAAATCTCCACTCATGTTGATTCCTGCTAATATACCAGTGATGGTGGGGAAGAAAACTCCAAAGCATTTGAACCAAGTGTAACCATCTTGGTAAGCGGGCCATGTATTATTTGCTGCTACTCCACTGAGCCACCCTTTAAATTCTAGCTGAACTGCAAAATTTACAAAATAATAAGATATAAATTATGCAAATCATATTGAGATAATATAATTATCACTTACGTTTTTCATCTGTAGGTACTGTTGTGAATGATCCAACAAAGAAGTCAAGTGCAGCTAACATGATGATCATTAACAGTGCAAATTGTAATTTGACCACCCATTTCACTCCAGCTACATTAATGGTGCCAAGCAGCAATACCGCAGCTATGGCAAACCCTCTGGAGGCCCATTTGTGGGTATCACTGAGTGGATCTTCGACTACAAATCCAGCCATAGATTCACCAAAACCAAAAACGTTTAAGGCACAACCTACAGCCTGAAAAAAGGATTTAATGTAGATTAAGTGTAGATCTTTTTTTTGTGATTTTGAATGGGGTGTTAAGATTTTTCTTTCTCTTCTGTATCGGGTGTAAACACAATTTTTAAACAAAACTTATATGATTTCAGAGAGGTCATAATATCTGGTTAAGGTACCAATCATTTCAAAGATTTATAATATTTCAGTTTTTTGTAAGTGTTCTGATTGTGTATTAGGTATTACCTGACCAAAACAGTATATCATGCCAAGAGCTCCTCCCATTCGGGAACCTAACGTGTGTGCCAGCAAAAAGTACACACCACCACTTTCTATTCTGCATCTTTCACAGATTCCCACTGCAGACAACACTGAGATCAAAGCTACAAAAACTGGAAAAAAAAGAATTGTCTTTGAGATGCTATTTAGAATTATCAGGCATGTTAAGTAATAACAAAGTGAACAATTCCGGATCCAAAGCGATCTACTTCTTATACATAGATAAAATATACTGTACATATGACATCCACAACAAATGTGGTTTTTCATTGGAAGAATATAGATATTTTTAAATTGTTTTAGTACAAGACTATAAATATACACATAAGTACTGGTTTCAAAATTTTAGAATCTGATAAATTACCTGTAAAAAGTACTATAAATATTGCATTGACCAAGCCTGCTTGTCCAACAATCCATCCAGATCTTAGAAATACAATAACTCCAAAAATATTTATAAGGCATGATGTAAATACTCCATCCCAAGTACCAAAAAGCACAGGCTGGGATATAAAAAAGTTTGATTTCCACCACGGTACATCACCCTGAAATATGATTAAAAATCAATTATCATAAACAATAGAAACTCTTCATTTATCAAGTATTGTTAATATGGAGATATTTGCAAATGATAAGATAACTACTTCCTTACAGATATTACCAATAGTACGTACAAATGTACTGATTCTTAAAATGTTCCACATATTAATATGTTGTAGACAATGGCATGAGAAGCTGGAGTCTTAAGGTGGCAAATACAAATCAAGATGATAATTTTCTAATGAGAAAAAGTTGATGCATATTTATAACTATTTTCACTCCATCATAACGTAAACAAGGATGGTACTTGTGAAATGGTATTCCGTATTCATATAAAATTTAGGGCTCTATAGAACCCATTGAAAGTAACTTAGGCAGCAGCAATATAACCAGGTACTTTGCTTATTACTGATATTACTTGGGAAAGCGAAAGTATGTCATCACATCCAAACCAGTGATTTATTTTAGTAAAATATTGTTTACCTGTATATCTGCAAAAATTTCATTAGCTCCTGAAGCTTGATGTCCACCTGAGCCATATTGTGATTCATTGCCTAAATCCACGAAGCCACCAGACTGTCTTCTCATTCGAGCTCTGTCAAATCCTGGTTCGTCACTCCGAAAGCTATCTATATCTAAATCATTTCTCCTTTGGCGATTACTTTGATCCATTTTGATAGAAGTATTAGTACTACGTATAAATATCAAAAGAAAACATCGATAAACATTATTCTTGGCTGTTTACTTATCTAAGGAAATCACTGACATGACATGACATTGACTGCTAGTGCTAGTGCGTTCCGATTTCCGAAGTTTTTCGTCACGTCGTCACCGAACCAACTTATTCATCTTTTACCTAAATAATAGTTTATTTTATAAAATTTTATTTGTTTCATATTCATAGGAGACTCATAATTTGTCAGTGATTATCACAGATGCATCGGAGCAGATCGAAACAAAAGTTTTATTTTAGTTTTGCTGTGCGCCAATCAATCAAACAAAGACAAACGTCAAAGTCAAACTTGACAAAACACGTAAAATGACAATGCGTCAAGAGTGTGTTCCGAAATATATATCCATCACTTTAAAAAGTATGTTTTTCAGTCTATAATATGGTCTTTATTGGATTGGGGCATCGAGATAGTAGTTATAAGTCAATGGATTGGCAGCCATCATAATAGACGCTGACCAGCTTTATGAGAGGGTCTGTTGTCAAGGCTGAGGTATCGCTGCGCGGCGCAAAAGGTTTAATTTGTGCTGGAGTGACAGTCGGTAGCATGATTCCAACTAGCACCTTTAGAATGTTTATGATCCCAAAAAATGGTTTTCTAACGTGACAGTGTTTTCACTCCCTTGCACACGGGTGGTGACGACAACATCAACATCCATTTTTCTTAAAATAACTGTTTACTTTGAAAATTAAGGTAGAAATTCATAATAAACAGTCGTTTTAAGAAAACTGACAATTATGTTGTCCGTGAACTTTTACCTTAATGAAATTAACGGTGACATTGTTTTTTATAACCGACGCTTACCTACAATATATAGGATGTTCTTCGATCAAATGGAATGGTCAGTGGGTCGTCTTCTATGGACAGGATCATTTGCCAACTTTTTGACTTCCGAATGTCTTTCCTTTTACGCGTTGTAGTTACAGCTACATAGCTACTTTTAATTTTGACATCATGCCGGACTGATGGTCGATGGTCGTGTATTCGATTCCCGGTATGGTCAACATTTGTGTGATAAGCATGCTTGTTGGCAGTGGTCTGTATTATAAAACGTATTTAAAAGTATATGTAAAGTGTTATGCTTAGCGTTTGTGGACTATGAGAAAGCCTTCGATTCGGTGGAAACATGGGCGGTACTTGAGTCACTCCAACGATGCCATATTGACTATCGGTACATCAAGGTGTTGAAGTGTTTGTATGATAACGCCACCATGTCGGTGCGAGTACAGGAGCATAGCACGAAGCCGATTCCATTGAAAAGAGGCGTAAGACAGGGGGACGTTATCTCCCCGAAACTGTTTACCGCCGCAATGGAAGACGCCTTCAAGCTCCTGGAATGGCAAGGACTTGGCATCAACATCAACTGGGCCTGAAAATGAACATGGACAAGACGAAAATTATGTCAAATGTCCATGTTGAGCCCACCCCAGTCTCTGTTGGAAGCTCGGTACTCGAAGTTGTTGACTCATATATCTACCTAGGACAAGTAGTCCAATTAGGTAGGTCCAACTTCGAGAAAGAGGTCAACCGCCGAATCCAACTCGGCTGGGCAGCGTTCGGGAAACTATGCAGTGTCTTTTCGTCCGACATACCTCAGTGCCTCAAGACGAAAGTCTTCAACCAATGTGTGTTACCAGTGATGACTTACGGCACCGAATCGTGGTCTCTCACTATCGGTCTGATCTCAAAGCTCAAAGTCGCTCAACGGAGCTATGGAGAGGGCTATGCTCGGTGTTTCTCTACGTGATCGAATCCGAAAAGAGGAGATCCGTAGCCGAACCAAAGTCACCGATATAGCCCACCGGATTAGCAAGTTGAAGTGGCAATGGGCAGGCCATATTGCTCGCCGTTGGCCGATGGGGCCGAAAAGTGCTGGAGTGGAGACTACGGACTAGCAAGCGCAGCGTAAGACGTCCACCAACGAGGTGGACAGACGACCTTATAAAGGTCGCCGGAAGAGGCTGGATGCAGGTCGCTTCCAACAGGTATCTCTGGAGATCAAAGGGGAGGCCTGTTCAGCAGTGGACGTCCTATGGCTGAGATGATGATGATGATGATGATGATGTAAAGTGTATGTAGTTTTTATGGCACAAACTAATAAATAGCTTACCATAGGGCTAACCGACCGTGTGAGAAAGTGCCGCGATATTTATTTAGTAGCAATTTACAACAACTAGGCAACTAGGTACACGTTGTGAAAAAAAAACATTAAAAATACTGGCCCTGATTTTTTTCAGCAAGTTGTATGTTTGATAATACTTTTGTGTCAGTAGAACAAACATGTCTAGTAAAAAAAGTATAATGTTTATTACGAAAAAAAGATTATTTAAAAAACATAGTCAATAAAATAAAAAAAAAACTGATTTTTAATTAATTAGGTGGAAAATGGGGGCGCTGAGATCGCTGGATCCGGCCCCGAAAAGAAAGATAAAGTGCTCAAGAAAAATTGTATTTCTTGACCAACTTCCCAAAAAGAAGGAGGTTCTCAATTCGGCCAGTATGTTTTTTTAAAGTAAATATTACAAATGTTACAACTCCGTATTTAATTACACCAAACAGTAAATTGGTTCGAATAAAAAAACCTATCCTTTCAACCATTATTTTTTACAAGCACTGAATTCATCGGTACCTATTTGGAGTTCAAAATTTAAAAAAAACTTTTGAAATTTATTTCATGAATATAATGCTGATTTGAAGAGTGACTTTGCCTAACCATCGCTGGGTTAGCTTAAAAAGTCCAGGAAAGAAACAAAATAAAGGTAGCAATAATTTCTTCGTTCAGGTTTTTTGTTTCGAAAAATATCTTTAAATTATAGTTGTGAAGTGGAATCTTTAGATACGACGCGGCCAAATATACTTACTGCTGCATAGTGAATCATTTAAATAAATAAAAAAATAGTCTGTTGTCTTCCAAACATAAGGCGAGGAATATCGGAAATATTACAGAATTTGGACATGGAAAACTAAAAAAAAAAACTTTGTCACCTTCGGAAAAAGTATTTAAATAGGCTTTTATTTATTTTTGGTAGTAGGTACCGCACACGTGCGGATTATTAAACTTACCGCATTTACATCCTTTCAAAATGTAGTATATCTATATCATTATTCCCATTATTTCCCTACAACGTCTTGTGCCTATTCGTTCTCATACCGAAAAGAGATTTATTGGGAAAGCAAAAATAGCGACAATCTTCTTCCCCCAATCTCTGTGTTCGCTACCCGTTGTAAGCGGGCACTACGGTTACAGGGCGCTATAGGTGGGACTTTCAGTGGCTTTCAGGAACCACTTCACGTACCTAAACGATCTTAGATAGTTTGGACGTTATTAGCGTGCCTAAAGAGCTGTGTTAAGTCAGGTATGTATGTACCACCTAATCATCATCATGGCGGTTATGAAACGATGTAGGTCAGGAACTTACATACGACATTAACCGAAATATAAAATAACCGAAAGCGAAGAAATCTAAAAGAAAAATTACAAATATAAATAATTAAATAAATATATCGATTATATTATTGCTATTATAATCGATATATAATCAATTATAATAGCAATAATAATTGATTATATATCGGTTTAACCTGACTTCGTTACCTGTGTGGTTACCCCTTACACCTGTGTCTTTTGTTTAATGACTCATCATTCTCCTGCCCTTACCTCAATGTTATTTGGGGTCGTCGCAGCATGTTTTCTTCTTCCATACTCTTTTATCTGTCGTCATCACGCAAGTAACATTCTTTCTAACCATAACTTTCACAATCCATCCATCGTTTCTTTGGACGTCCTCTTCCCCTATATCTGTCCACGTTCTTGCTCAAAACCTTCCTCACAACATGACTCTCGTTCCTCCGCATCACATGCCCATTTAATTTTTGTTATATTACTAAACAGTAGTTAGTTACCCACTTACAGTGGCGCTCATATAATTTAAAGACACTGTTCGAAAATTAAGTTACCAGCAGGCGTAGCACGGGCATTTCATCTGTATTCCTTTTTTCAGATTGCCTGGGATTTTTTTTATAAGAAAGCATTACGAAATCTTAAAACTAATACGGTATAACCATAACGAGGCCTGGCCTCGTATAATTAAAGACACACCATTTGCTCCGAGAAAGAAATACAAAGTAAGTCTATTAATATTATTGAAGTTAACTTTCTAGAATAACATTTCCCTACACCATAGTTAAATATTGAAATGCGTATGAATATTTGGTTCTATTTTTTTTAGGTCTACGGAATCTTTAATCGTGCAAGCGGTCAGTCTTGTACAAGTCGCTATGAGAATTTTCATCCATGCTTCATTAAAAACTGTGTAAAAATAGATTTTCCATGTACGACTTGTCATTATTATGTTTTTCAACTCCTCATCATCTCCCGAGCCTTTTCTCAACTATGATGGGGTCGGCTTCCAATCTAACCGGATGCAGCTGAGTACCAGTGTATTACAAGGAGTGATTTACACCCATTACTATATTTTTTTTCTATTGAATTTGCAATGGCTAAACCAAAACCGTGTTGCCCGATCAAAGAGTCATTCTTACTACTATTGCATTGTTTTTCCAAACTTTTCTTATTTAGGAGGTTCTTATGTTATGAGGAGTTAAACATTTTTGCTGCGAATCAGGCGGTGTCTTTAATTATGTGACCGCCACATGAGTATTCATACATACTGCTGTGTAAATAAAAAAAATATAAGAAGGATATAGGTTTAATACTTATTATATTTTGACCTCAAAATAAGGTAAGTAGAAAATCAGTTTAGTATTTTTTTACGTCCTGTATGTATGTAGATGATGTTGCTGAATAAATTATACATAGAGAAATATTTTTGTAATCAACAGCGCATGGCTTAGTTTTAAACGTAAATAAAAATGCTGTAAAAATGTGTAAGCAGGAATGATTTTGTTTGCTTTCGTATAAAGTTCTTTTGTCACTAAGTCAGCAGTTCAGTGCTTTCTGCTTGATAGTTATGAGCTCAGTTATCCTTACATTAGTAGGTATGGAAAGAAAATCTGACCGAGTTTCTAAATCTATAGCCACTTATGGTGTAGTTTCATGGCTAAATATTTAGTTGACTTTTTGTGGCGAAGTTTCTGTTCTCAAACATCGATAGAATTCCTCGAAAAACATCCTTGGAGTATCCATGCTTTAAAGTTTGAAATTGTCAAAATCAGGGTTAAAGTTCTCAAACTGTAATTTCAAACATTTATGCAAATTTTGTTGTTAATAGCTTTAAACTGTGTCAGAATTTAGGAATAAAGTTAAGTCGGTTGTTACAAGTTAAGCTGACTCTTACAGCAGTATCTTAAAAAGTATCCAGTAATATTACAATTTACCCTATAAGTACATAACATAGCAGAACGGTAAATTGGCAGGTAAAATAACCGGGAGCAGGGTCGCTACTTCAACATGGTTTCGGGCGCTATCTTAATCGTCCAGCGTTTAAGCATATTTATGTAGCAATAAGTTATCAGAAGCCTAATTACGGCCGCGAAACCACCTGTCCGCTATCATCTGTACATAGGCCTTCGCATATACTTCCGTGCGTCTTACGCGCGGTCCCACCCCCGCGGCGCCATTGGTCGGCGAGGAGGGTGCGCGCGCAGTGGCCCTCCTCGCGCCCGGGTGTGAGACGCCGCGACTCCGAAGGAGCCGGTCGCGACGCGATGTGCAGCCGCGGACAGTACTACCGCGACTACGTCGCTACGCTGCCGTCGGACGCTACGCCCGCTACGCCGCCGCCGACTCGGCCGTGCGGCACATATTTTACACGAATCTGTTATCATTTCGAACTTTGTTTCAAGAATGCAATTTTTAAAAGTTACTTTTGGATGCCTAAACTGAAGTTTTTATTGTTTTGATAACTTTCGTAAAGTTTTCAAGCTTAGTTTATTAGTGGTAGTAAGTATTTAAAAGACATTTATTTGGTGATGTGATATGGCTAGGCGACAGCACACTAGTTGCGCATGGCTGGTGGCGGGCGGCTGCGCGTGGGCATGCGCGCTGCTCGTCTCTGTCGCCGCTGAAGCACATGCTGATGTTGACACGTCCACTGGACTCGGGGACAACACACTCACCAATTCAGGTAATTGGCTTATTCCTACAGGTTCCTGAAT
Source organism: Helicoverpa zea (assembly GCF_022581195.2). Lineage (NCBI taxonomy): Eukaryota > Metazoa > Arthropoda > Insecta > Lepidoptera > Noctuidae > Helicoverpa > Helicoverpa zea. The sequence goes on along the minus strand of NC_061452.1, from coordinate 7,450,893 downwards.
CTTTCAATAAAACAAGAAAAATATATCCATATATTTGCAGGAGCTCAGTAGTGAAAAACTAATTATGTAATCTGGGAGCTGTTATAAAATTGATCATCATAATCAAATGAAGGCAAAAATTTTATCTTTAAAAAGCATACAAACAAGTTCTATAAGACGTGAAAATAAGTAAATATAGCAATAATAAAGAAATAAACAATTTTAAAGCATATTTTGTGGAATACTATACTTGAACCAAATAAAATCAAGTCGTATTTAAAATAATTACAACTTTATCTCACTGAGCTGTTTATGCATAACTTATCGGAGCACAATAACATAACTTATGTAGGTATAGGCACCTACTACACACAGTACATGTGTCATTCAATACACGATAACGTCTCGTCGCGTCAACGTCTCGTAACGTCACGATAAGTTTTTAGTGTGCACAGTATTTATTGTTTTCTAATATAATTAGTAAAAAAAACAGTAAAATATATGTATGTTCAAACGACAAATGGAAAGAACAACGTGTTGATAATTTTATCAAAATAAAGTTCTACATAGTGCTTTCTTCAAAATTATTTCTGTAGATTTAGGTTAAAGAAAATATTTATATGTTACAATAACGTAAATATTTTTTAACAGATAAGGAAAAGAAATAAGTACGTAACACTAGTATGACTACTGATATTATGTACTTTCTTATGTAGAAAAATTAAGATTTTAACAACTAGATATTTATATAGGTATACATATAAAGCTTGGATGTTAATTTATATACTATGTTTATTATTGTTTCAAATACATTATTATTTACAAGTTTAAAATTATAATACAGTAAGAATGTGCCTTACTACTGACCGACTATCTTGATGATAATGTGTGATCACATACCTTAAAAATTATATGTTATTAAAATACTTAACATTTTCTTAAGCCTAAGGCATCAGCAGTTTTTACGCAGGCCACAGGCCTCTCACACGGGGAATGAATTTGCGTTGGGGAGGATATTGTGCAAAATGGTGTTTAGGATTAATATCGAAGATGCGCAATGATTTGTAGGAAACAAATTATTGCACAGAATATTTATACTATTGCCATAGATTACCTTTGCCGTCAATTATGTTGACCATCTAGGGAACACCTTAAACACAACGTTTGCTCAAGGCGGTTCAAAGATTTCAGACTTAAAATCCAGATTTTTTCGAGATGGTTCTTAAAATACTCATAGAAAGTACATATTAGAAAAACCACAGTGGCCTGACCTGGAACCAAACCCGCACATTGATTTCAAGAGCAGGTGCTTGAACCTAAGATAACACATCATAGCTGTGGATATTACACTAAGTATATAAAATTGCAAATTATAGAGTTTCATACATCTTTATAGATAATGACTCGACTAGGTGCTTATTGTTATTGTAAATAAGCAGATAGGAATATTTTGATTTTATTGAAATTAAAACCGATTGCTTTAAAATGATTAAATTTAATATGGAGATTTTATATCTTCTACTTTTTGGACTTGGCTTATTTTATATTAAAGAAAATTTCTATTCCGCTTTTGATTTGTACTAGAATATAATTAAGAATAGAAAATAGTAATAATGAACTATAGGTTCCTATGTTATGCTACCTGTTTGCCCTAGGTATCCATACAAAATATAACCTATGTTACTCGACGATAGTGTACTTATCGACAGTGAAAGAATTTTCCGAAAATGGTTCAGTAGTTTTGGAGCCTTAATAACAAACAAACAAATAAAATCCTCTTTATTATAATATTACATTTATATCAGTATGGATATCATAGAACGCAATAACAAAATGAAAACGATGTAACGGTAATAACAATATTTATTAACCTTTGACTGAATATTTCTATCCAACTGAAAAACTAATATATAAACTACCTACCTATTAAAGTGGCCTATATAAAATGTATTTTAGATTCGTCATTTTATTTTTCAGGTAAAAATAAATAGACTATAGGATTTAAACCAGATATTTGACAAATAGGTAAATTATAAACGAATGTTTTTGTGTAATTATGCTATGCATTGCCAATTTTTTTCTAATGAAATGAAATAAAATAGGTACACTGTGCTAAAAAATATACTGAATATATATTTTTTTCTGTTCAATAATTCCGTTTGTTTGAGTTTGTTTTAGCGATTTTATTGATAAGTGTTATGGAGAATGGTTGAAATAATTCACTATAAAGAAAACTAAAAAAAAATAGATAATAGATTAAGTCGCTAGTTTCAGCTGAATAAGTGAATAGCTGAATAAGTGAATCAGATGGCCCAGACTATTTAGGGTACTTCTATTTAGGTATCACATTAGTGTTTCTTAGGTATGACGACACAAACTCGCACACACAACAAAATACTACTAGCTACCTAGTATTTATATTTTCCAGTTTATATAGTTTTTTATTGATTTTGCTACGAAATGATTTATTTTTCGAGAATTAATTTTATTTATGTTTTGTCAATTAGTATTAAATACGTATAACATAAGTAGGCCTAACAACCTGAATCATATGTAGTCATTATGAAGGCAATAAATAAATATATACTTAAATTAAACCATGATCTTGGCTTCACCTTTAATTTTCATTTTAATGGATAAGGTTTTTTTTTAATATTTGTGTACTGAATATTAATATTATTGATTACGTATGAGGTAACATTTGACATCTACTCACATCAACCATTTTTTTGTTGTTACCCAAAATATACTTAAATGTGGTACTTAAGTAGCTGTGTGGGCTCTCCAAATCTTCAAATACATCATTCCAATGTTTTAAGACTGACGGTGGGCGGTGTCTAAATAGAACAACACCTATTATGTACTTTGGACTTATGTACGTTTTTATCATCAAGTTGTATTTGAAGAAAATTCTAGTGAGATGACTGTTTTCTTGTGAAATATGATTTGTGAGAATTAGAGGTATAAATTGTATCGTAGACTTTTGTTACGTATGAATTTCGTTTAAATGCTTTTATAGTAAAATGTAAATTAGATAATATTTTTTTACGGTAAGATAGTTCTATTTTGGGTATGAGTTGTATAAAAATGAGAATGTTTTTTTGTTTGTTCTCAATATAACAGTAAATACATTAAAGTCTTATGCTTAGTGTGCTCAAGAAAGTAATAAATGTAATACTTAATTTGTGTTCTACGTGTGTAATCTTTATAAGTCTATTTATCTATAATGGACTTATAGGGCCTTACTACAAAAACTTTAAACCCTGTTTTACGCTTGTCTAATAAAATTTTGGCTGCAAAATGAACCATATGTCAACGTCATAATTTGACATTTTTTTAGACAAGTCTTAAACTGACGTTAAAAAGTTTTTGTGGTTAGACGGTTAAAGGTTTAATAAGATACGATTGACATTAGATACAACGGTGTATAAAATACTTAAATTCCTACTAGTAAAAATATAATTATTATCACATAAAAATGCCTATAAGTTAGCGAGGAGTTGAGTATTCCACATTCTGTGGTCTATGTTAACTTTTGCAATATTGGGGCTACGATGAGATAGATTTGTACAAAGAAACTAGATCATACCTTATTTTTTCAACAACAATTTCACAAAATTCTTAACATAGATTTTCTATTGGGTGTTAAAAACAATTACCTACTTATTATGAATTTTCCAGCTAGATAATTTTTGCAAATTGTTCTTACAAAGACCTAACCTGCATGTTTTCAAAAAAAAATATGTAACGTCAATTAATAATTTTTGATTGATAAATTTGCGCTCCGTTACATTTATTGGATATTAGCAGAGAAAAAAAAGGTTAATTTGTTGACGGATCAATTTCTAACATTATTTAAGGGGGATTTAGAACATAAATCGTGAATTGCTCATTTTATTGTACGTTAATTGTTTATTATTTTTTTTATTTTGTTTTAATTTTTCAATGTTTAATATTTATTCAATTGTTAATGATGTTTTTTGATCTTATTTCAATTTTATTTTATTGTAATCATTTTTAATTGGTCCTGAAAGTATAATTGTTTGTTTGTGCTTAATTATTAATTTTGGTAACCAAATGACTTCTTTTTAATTTTTTTTTTAATTCACAATTTAATAACCGTTTTCTTTGCATGTGGTGTTAGCCTTTAAGAAATTGTTACACGTGCTTTTATATGTATTACTCAAGTTTGTAAAAATGTAATGTGTAAACAATTGTTGGCTGACCTTAATAAAATAAATAAATAAATAAGGGTGCATAGCTACACGGTGCAAGTAGCGTGCGCATGTTGCTACAAGCATGTTAAAAACGTGCGGTTCCAGCGACTCGCGCATGTACAAAGCAAAATACTCACCCGCGTGCTCTTGTTACCTGTAATTTGTCACCTGCGCATGTTAACTTGCTCCATGTACTTGCACCGTGAAGATGCACCCTTAGAAGTAGTTAGGAAATAAACAATTACTTCGATTGTAATCCTACAACTAGCAACAGAGCTGTATTACCAGTACCTACATACTTATAAAATCCATTGCTTTATATTCGTATCATTAAAATTAACGTTTCTGCAACACATTTACAATGACATTACGTAAAATCGCGTTAATAGTTGGGCTCCTGCGTCAGATAGTCGGACATAGTGATGCCAGTAATTTGGCCAGTCATAAATTACTCGTTTAACTGAATTACGCGAGTTGAAAGCATTCCGCCGCTGTCGAATGCGGACCGTTTCCATTCCCATGCTACTCGCGAGGCCACTGATATGCAGGCATCCGATGCACTTCACAAATGAGCTTTGAATCAACGAAATTTCATTTGTGAGTCATTTGCCATCGATAACGTGTCAATCTTAATAACAATCCCGTCAGATTGTTGCGACGCAACTCAGTTACTGATGTTTGGGTGAACAGCCGCTGTGTGGTGTTGGTTATTCGGCTTGCGTATTGTCTCACAAAAACTTTTACCATGGAAAAGGATTTTTTTCATAAATTCAAAATAATGGTGAACAGTTTGGTGGTAATTAATGTCGTGGCAGGTTCTTGCATTGCAGCAGGGTGGAAATCCTGATGACGTTCAAATAATACCTAGTTGGGTTATTTTTGTTATAGGTAACTATTGCAAGTCTCAAGACTTATAGTATCAATATTATAGTGGTCCTCATATTATAGTGTGCTTTATAGTAGCAGCATTGATAGGTATGCAGGAATAGCAACTCGCTTTTGATTAATTAATGTAATTACCGAACTGAGTAAATCGGCAATTACAATTCACATCGGGAAAGAACGGATTTTAAAGCACATCGTTCATTACAAAAACTTGGCAATTAAAATAATGTGGGACGTCAGAAAAATAAATCCTGCATATTTGTTTAAACGACTTTTATTCAAACATTATGTGCATATGGGATTTTGATAGTTCACATGATTAGGTACTAGGCTCCTACTGGCTCAGATGCTTTATTTCGACGGTTTGACATGGGCGCTGAAACGCTATAAGTAGGTATAATGAAGGAATAATAAAGAATCTACATAAAATCTATCTATATGAAGAATAAAGGACTTATTCTATATAGTATCCACAATAAAATTATTAAGGATATCAAAAATAAAAAATTGGGCACTATGAAACTGACTGACTGTTTCACTGTCAAAACTGCTGGTTTTGTATGAATAAAGGTTTGCTCAATTTACATCTAAAACGGAATTTTTATAAAATCACAAGTACAAGGGACAACAATTTTCGAAGTTTTTATCTACCCACAGTAGTGCAATTCTTTTATGCATCATGAAGAACGGAAGAATGCTTTGTTGTTCTTCAGCAAAGAAAGGCATAAAGATTGCACTTTCGCGATTTGTACCCAGTCGCAAAGCGTACCCCTGACCACGGTCGGTGCAATTCGGCCGAAACGTTGGGTATAGAAAAATATATCGTACCTTTATACATGGTATTGCGTTTAAGTCCCCATTGATTATAAATAAAGAAAAGCATGTTTGTGACTTTGGTTTCTTTCTCGTGACAAGATTTATTCTTCACTGTATTATAATTGCTCACGGGATAAAATATAATTTGAGATATCATCCTACGGCATTTTTATGAATGTACTAGAATAATAATGAAATTCACTGGCAAAAATATTGCAGTGAATCGAAAAGCTTTACTGAATACAAACTTAAAGCGTGCGCTAAATATCTCAACGTCATGCAGTAACGACGTTTGAAACTAACCAGATGCAATTATTCCAGAGCCCAGAGCTCCATTCACTGAAGTTCCTCTGCCTGAACTACCGATAACGGAGAATAGTGTAACGAATTAATCAAAATTTCACCTCGGGGCCTAATATGAGTCATGATTTCTGGTGGCGAACAATGGAGGTGGAGGCGCACTCGATTCGAAGTTGAATCACTACGTACATTTGGAGAGTTCCTTTGTTACGGAACCGAGTAATGAAAGCGCTAGCTGATAATAATTTACGAACAGCAGAAGTGTCGTTGTTTAATGGCGAAAATAGGGGTCCGAGGAGCATTCCAGCGCGGGAGCGGCGAGTGGGCGAGCGCCGGCGCCGACTGACAACCGCGCCGACAGCAAACTAAAATAATTATCATCAGTGTCCCTGGCCACGGCGAGCGCTTTAATTGTTCATTTACATTTGCAACGATGATACCAGTTCCGAACTATTTCGCTCGGCGTTTATTTTACTCTCGCCGTTCCGCTGCCGTGTTATTGTTCAGAGTTAATGGTCTGAAAAATAGAAATGATTCGCAATTTGTATGATGTTATTGTTGTACGTAACTTATAGCTTTATCTGGATTTCCCTATATGTGAAGATTTATTGTTACTATTGTAACAAGCACACTTAAATTAAGTAAGTATTTTGTTATCTACATCCATTATTTTTTTCAAAGTAACCTACAGACATCCTCTAGTAGTCGATAGCGTAGCATTTTATATTAGGATTCTAATATATTGCTTTTCAGATTGGGATGTAATAGGGTTTCTTGTAGGCATTCTAACTTTAATGTAGGCACGGGCACGCATACCTCTGAGTTCGCCTGTTGTGTTAGTGTTTATTACGAAACGTAATTAAGTCACAGACGAAATATTTTGATCGTTGTTTGTATTGAAACAATAATAAAGTCAAGTTCTTGAGCCAACTCTTAGACTCGATTATGGCATAACATAAACTGTTAAGCACGTTGAACATCTCACACGCTGAATGTTTTCGCTGTGTCTAAGGGGCACATTGCTAATACAAAATGAAATTACAAGAGAAGCTCGCGGAGTCCTCCCACGGCATTAATTTGTATCAAGAATTTGTAGAGATTTAGCTTGAGCCGGGACGGAGTGTTCATCGCAGCCGGCGAGCGTTAACACTTATTAAGGGGGTGCATCCCTGCGACAGATGTAGGGGAGGGCCCGCCATTTGCGTAATGTCAGGAATGGTTACACTCGATTTAATAAAACTCCGACAGCATTTCATTCTGAAGAATTTAAGAGTCAATTCGTTTTAAACGCCACAGTAGCATAGCGAGAAAAAACCGTGAGCCGAAACGTGCCTCGAATACATTGCCAAGGCTTGGATTTCTTATCGGTAGCAATTGAGATGAGTACTTATGGCTTTTCGAGTGGCTCGGCTTCGTTTAATTTGTTGTTTCAGCGTGGAATTTTTATTAACGTCTCCCCTCACTTTACATTTTTAGGGACGTGTTCCTTATTGGCAAGTCAAGGTGAAGACAAAGTTTGGCTTCGTATTTTTATTTTTGTTTGAGCACCTCCAGTTTCCTTGCGAAGGTTGTGAATAGTAAATAGATCGATGACCACAAGGTTGTAGCATGTAGTTTGCGGTTAACCTGTTGACTCGTTGCGGTGACATTGTGTAGGTAGACTATACGTACATGTGTATGTGCCACCGATTAGTTATACCAGCTGTGGATAACTGGACCCGTTCATTAATCAAGTCAGTTAGTTTCTGGCGTTTAGTGTGTCTTGCGTTGCGTGATTCGGCTTAACATATAAACTGGTACGTTCAATCGGGTTTAGCTGAGATATCACGTTGCGGTTTATGTCTCGGCTTATCTTGATCAGAATCGTTCATCAACGTTCACACAGGGATTTTTCCTCAGGCATGATAATACGACTGCATAAAATTATAGTGCTATGCTCATTTCCCTTGCAAATACAATCACATTATGTCCAAGCTTTGTGACTGGGTTCAGAAATTAATAGCAACACAGCGCGTGTGTCGTTCGGAAAACACAAGGGGACCACTCAGCAGATGCTTATCTACACGCGCTCTCTGCCTCCGACCAAACACTGTTTCTACGTACCAATGCAAATATGTACTTATTACTTCACTTTCTCAGCTCAGTTTATACTCTGAGGTTCTTAATATTGGTCTTGAGCGGCAATATCTGCGCCAGGCAAACATTCCTTTAAGTACAGTTATTAAGTAAGTACTAATGGACTTTGGTCTGGATGCTGCGACTATACCCACATAATATGTGACCTAACACAACATGTGTGGACAAACCTGTCAAATATGTATATAATCAACTAAACTAATTTTACTACGTGTAGATAACTTGTTTTAAGAATATCCTATTTCGGCCAATAATATATTAGGGGCGGCTTTATAACATGACAAGTTGATAATCACAACTCATAAGTTTTGTAGGTGAAATAATACAGATATTCACGAGCCTAAACTTGTCCTTAACTGCACTGATACCTATGTTATAGTCAACATCATTCACACTTAGGTAGTTTGGTGTGACGTTGACATGAAAACAACAATGCAATCATCAATAAATATGTTTAAACAGTTATCCATATAAGTAGGGGTCTCTACAAGGACATTACACGAATGCTTACAGTAACATGTGGCGCGTAAATGCGACTAAACGTAATTAATGATCGATTGTACGCACGACCATAGAGAATGGTTCGCACCCTCCGCAAATCTTTACCGCTCCAAAATGGGTGTCCCCTGAGACTACAGTGCCTTTTAATTTGCCAGCATTAGGGCTGTCCCCCGTATTGCTACCGTCCTAGTCAAGATTTTTATAATTACATATTTGTGTGTACCTACGATCGATCTTCCCAATCGTATGGTTTGTTGAATTTCAAAGGATGTTAAAGTTTGCACACTACTTGTATCACTATGGGCTTTAATCATATCAAAATGTAGCAATCAAGAACCGACTTCTAAAAACATTAAAATACAAAAAAATGCCTTTAGGTGCATCTAGAAGTCAAAGTCTTGTGGATGCAACTAATATGTTTTATTTTGCTACCGATTTCTAGACCGAATTGAACTGTTTTTTTGCAACAGTGATAAACCTACATTCGAATAACGCTTAGTGTACGTCTTTCTATACATATATATGTAAGCATGTATACAGAATAATGCCGATGTATGTAATTCATCTAAAATCAGCTTTTCTTTGGGTGTTCAAGATTCACGTTGTTTTGTTCCACTTAACTTTAATAGATGGCGCTGTCAGTCACAATCTGTTAAACAGTCCAAATAAATATGTACTTCAACTGATAGATTTTTCTATAAAAAAAGTGTTATTACAACAAGTGGCAAGTACTGGCTTCGCGATATTAAGTATACCTATTTGCGAACTACTCAGAACTCACACATGTTTTTACACCTACATATATAAGTAAACTACTGCTTTATACGAGTATATAAAAAAAAAATCAGTTTTACCTTGTAGCTAACATTATTATGTAGTCCACAATAAAACCTCAGCTACATTCCGCTTTAAATATACGCCATCCACGCAGGCGGTGCGCGCGGGTGCGTGGTTTATGACGTCACGGGTGCTGAACCCGGCCCACGGCGCGTGCGAAATTCGTCCCACACAAGAACTAGTTCGCACCACGTGGATTTTTGTGAAGTATTTCGCGTTATTGTGCTCGCCTTTACCTTAAGGAAGTGCTAATAATCTCGTTTATCTGAAAAGCTGATTTTCTAAGTTGAGCACGTCATTCACTTCTATATGGATGATAGTGTTGGATGTCTTTGGAGCAGCAACGTTGCTACCCTACGGCTATTCCAAATAAATCGCACAGAAGCATAAAATGAAGTTGATTGGAATCTATATGCATAAAGTAACCGTGTCTGCCCAAATCTTGCCGTTAGCGCAGTCTTTGGGCTCAAAACGCTTTCGCTTCGATAACATCGCGAGCCTCCCCCTGTCGAATTTTTAATCGGGCCCGTTGATGTCGTTTGTCTGCCGTGGCTACCCCGGGGCCCGGAGCTCTCTTTCTGTAGCACTGGTTATTCCGCACTGCACCACACGATTCATGCCCCAACTCCCATTTAAAATTCATATAATTCCGGATCCGTAAATTAGTTTTCTCTTCACTATCACTGACGATACACAAAAAGTGATTTACATGTCATTATTTATCATAAATTCACTTTCAGTTATGATCTCTTAATGTGTAATAATCGAATTAAATTAAAATGGTTTTAGGAAAAGATTCCTTAATAACTAAATTAATCCATTAAAAGGTTTAACGTGTGTGTACTAGTGAGTGTAGTGTAACATTAGTATGTAATGATCGGCAGATGAATGCAATCATAAATGTATTTGTTGCCGAAAAGGAAAGATATCGTTATTGGTAAAGCGGCACGCGGCACTCTGGGAATATGAGAAGGCAAGTCCGGCGTAATGTTTATTTGATACAAGTAATCGCCACATGATGTATGGAAGCGATAGCGCGGCGGTCGCGCGCCGCTCACTCACCGACGACGTAAGGTTTATGATGATTATTCGATCTAAATGATGATTTATTACAGGATTAGGCAGGCACACGGTCCATTTTGTGGGGAGATTGGCTTTATTTATATTATAATGCCATCCTCACATTAAATCAGGAAGAAATCGGCTTTGTTGAATATTAATCACTGAGTTATTTGTGAAATGTTTGTAGGGGCGAAATAAAGTACCTAAATATATTTAGGTACCAATTTTTTTATTGATTGTCAAAAATGCGTATGTTCATGATTAAACAACGTTCCTTTCACAAGGTCTGCTACTTACAACTTCTTGATATGGCTTAATAAACGATTTATTTTAAAGGGTTAGGTTACTTTGAAAAGAATAAACCACCCCGAAAGGAAACAATTCAGGTAGATAGCTTCCAGGTGCACTCGTAACAAGCTTTCCTTTATTTTTTGTTAAGAAACAAAACTTTGTAATCTTGATATCGTTACCCCAAAAAGCAATTTAATATACCATCTTCTCAAGATTTAAGAATTTAATATTGGCAGCAGCTTGTTTAAATGGACGGATGTTTTTATCTTTAGCATATTTTTTTAAGTCTTAGATGATCAAATTATGATTTCATAAAAATGTGGTCTGAGATACATTGTACAATATTGTCCCTGTCAGCGACTGTTGTAAATAACATTTATTGCAAAAGACTTCCTCCCGGTGGTGGGCAACACAAAGCTAATCAAATTATAATTTCAAATTAACCTTGCTTGCAGGCGACTTTATGGCTCAACAATATAATTTAAAGAATTACGTTTAATTTGTCGACAAAAATTTTTGACTAAGTCATATTTTGTTTTGAAGTGAATTTTAGTTTTTACCACAATTAACCATGTTATAGTTTAATATACTTAGACATGTATTTTGTAAGTGACAAGGTATATATGTTTTGTGCTTTCAGTAACACACACAAGACGAGTTTGTGTTGTGCCTAAAATTAACTTAATTAACAGTGACTTCAGACTTTAAATACTGCTAAACTAAAGATCGATGTAATATCTTTGTTATTATTATACTGCATAGTTTGAGAACACAACAATGGTAATGTTTTCCATTTGCTTTGCACAAAAATACAAAATGCATAACTTCTAACTTCGGACAAAGAATAACAAAGACGCCATTTAAATTACTTTAATATAAGTTTGTTTCTTTGAATCGCGATGTTGAGGGGAAATTTTCGGAATTCGTCTTAAAACATTTCTTGCAAAGAAGCTTCCGACGTTGGCAGGAGTTAGACGGGCCTCAACATGAAGAAAGTAAAATATGAGTCTACAAATAAACTTGCAACAAACCGCACTAAATGTCGCGACCGTCCATTGAGTATTCTAGAAATAAATGGAATATTTAACATCTTCATTTTTATACTCACCTGCCCAATTCTGCTTAGCTTATGTACTTATGGAAATATAATTCGAATAGTCAAGCCTAATCTTATTAAGACTTTAGTTATGATACATTGCAATCTCATCAAATGTAAAATAAGTTATGTTTTTTTTTAAATAATATTGTTTTATATATAAAAAAGAAAACTTTAGGAAAACCTCATTGTAAACAGGTGAACTCACAGCGTTTATTTGAACTCGCTGCAGTCTATCATTCAAATACGATTTTATTAAGTCGACAGTTATTTCACTACGGTAGGAAAGCTTCTTTTATAAGATTAAAGTTACTTGATGTAGCTTAAAGAAGGCTAAGGACTTTGACCTTGAAGATGTTATTTAAAATATTTTACGATGGCACAAAATTAACATTAACTCGAGATCTTCTATTTTTTAAAGATATTTTAAATAATATAGATAATAGTCACTTGAGTCAGTATAGAAATGGTCAGGGTAAAGATTAATTTATGAAGATCGCAAACAATTTTTAATCTTGCAATGGCTTTAAAAGCCTGAGTAGGTACCTCAACCTATTTAAGAAAAGATAATTCATCATATTTGATAAATATCATTTCGAACACGCATACATAGAAGATCCCAGAAGACATTTATTAAGAATGAATGTAATAATCTAAACGATTACAATAAACGTTCGAGATGTATTCATAAAGGATCAAAAGTGCAATCGTCGATAATATAGGTAACATGCCCGGAGCGACCGTTGATTCAAAAGAAAGACAAGTAGAAAGTTTCCCGCCGAAGACATGAAATCATAGAACGATTTCTTTTACGACTTCGGTTTCAACTTCATAGCGATGAATTATGCAGAAAGGAGAGAGATTTCCTGCGATAAAAGTCGTAACACCCAAGAGTGTTCTAAAAAGAACTCTTAGAATATGATAAGGGAAACCAACATAAAATATTTAAATTTGGATTTTTTGTTAGAATTTAAGAGTACCCTAAATAAATAAATCGACATGGATTTTGAATAGCTAAATAAGTTTTGCCTAGATTTACCGACATCATTTCGTTTTGTATCTTTAGAAAAATATTGCATTACTTTTTTATGTCTTCGTCCAAACATACAGGCATGTGTGGAATTTAAAAGAAAATTCCTGGACATATCCAGCAGACGTTCGCAACATTAGCTAACATGGCTCGGTATTTTTTTAATTGGCATTGCAGCGTGGAATAGAAGCGAAAGCGAGTCCGCCACAGCTAGACGCAGGAGTGAGCGGGGTGCGCCGCGCGCGTCCTGAATACCTAATTGACTAATATTAGTTGCTCGGAGGGGAACTTGCTTCGAGGTGAGCACAAAACTTGAGACAAAGAACACGTACGGGTCTTGTAAGGGCTACTTTTTAACTTTTAATACGCGAACTTGATCCATCAGTGATGCATCAATATAAAACACAATCACTCAACTTTTGCAGATTTGAAGATCAGTTTCACTATGCAGCACATGCACAATTTATAAAATTTTATGTTTACCATACGTTTATGTTTACAAAATTTTATTTTATGTTTGTTTTTTTCTTTGAAAATATTTTTTGAGTTGCATGTAAACACGGAGGACGGAAAGTATGTGAATTTAAAAAAACGGGCTAGTGCAGATAGATAGTTGCTAATATAGTCTACCGTTCATAACTAAAATCTTATTATAATTTCTTTAAAAAGTCGTTTAAAGATTAGCTCTGGTTAAATGTCTACGGGATAAGTACTTTTCTACCTGCAGAGAACATTAAGAACTTATAAGGAAGTTGCGCGCTCACGACCGCTTCGACTTAAACTAAGCTCACAAAAGGTTGTGTATTGTATCCATTTGAAGTTGCAATAAAGCACCCAGACCGCGCACTACGAAACCACGAAGTTCACAGGCAACGTAGGTTTGAAATGAAATAAATTCCATTAGCGTAATTGGTAGCAAAAGCGAGTTATAGGCCTGTGTCTCGTTCTGTACAGCGCGCCCTATCTAGGCTTTTTTAGTCGTCGGATGCAACATTTTCATTCCACAATGACAATAGATTCATAAAAATATGATTCTTTATCTTAATTTGTCGACAATGTGGTCGTAACTTTAGAAATAAATACGGCACCAGATTTGTAAGTTGCAAAAGGCGACGCATTCTCTGAACAGTCTCAGGTTACTTTGTTATGCTAATCTTCATAATTCTTTAGGCGGAGGAAGTTTGGGGGACTTACTTTTTTGAAAATAACTTGTAATTCAGTCGTAATTTGTTACGCCGTTGAATGTTTACTTACTCGAATAAAGTTAAACCCACAGGTTTTTCAGTTTTTCTTTTACTCATATTTGGTTTTTTATATTTTAAGACAATAACATATTTTGTTAAAAGACTGGCTAATAAAATAAATACATGTTTATATAATAGTAATTATAAACTCAACAATCAACACACCTTGTACCTGAAACTATCCTGACAGTTTTGTAAAGCTCCTGCCTTGTTCAAATTAACGAAGAAAACTTCTCGATCAAGTCCGTCTACCTGAAAACACAAAGTAAACTCCGTGCCTTCGCAACTTATCCATTAACTTAAGTAGAATCTGTAGACAGCATGGGAGAGAATAGTGCCTCCGCCATCGTGTTACAGATAGTTTGAGCGTTAAACGAAATTTATGATATTAGATTGATTGGTTGGCAGGTTACTTACAAGGTCTATGTTCTTCAGTTTTGTGAATGTTAACTATTTTATATTATTATATTCTGCTGTCTTGTAATTTATCATGTGAAAAAGTCAATATGAAAAGAATTGCTTTATGTCGGCGTAGAATCACGAGTCACCCTTTACATTATCGTGCTGTCACGCGGTGCCCGATCAAGCGTGAATGTTTTCAAATTGCTAATGTATTTCTCGTTAAATTTTATATGCTAATTTAAAAATAGATTTCGTATAAAATCACTGAAGAGTTTTCTTTTCGGACGGTTAACCCGGCTGAGAAAGTCGTACCGTGTTCTCTAAAAAATCTTCATTAATTTACGAAACTTCCGACAATTTCCTTTTGACTCGAGACCCGAAAATGAAAAATTATTTCTTGAATTTTTACTTCACTTAAAATCTGCACAACGTTGTAGTCGACGACCGCTTTATTATTTATGACAAGGAACACGAAACTCATCTCGAGTTATAAACTTCTTGGAATTTCTCCTGAAGTAATACAGAGCTATTATTATGATGTCCCCACAAAAAATATTCTCTGTGTAGCGGGGCCAGGGTCGGGGGTGACTGCCGGCCGGGCGTCGCGCGGCTCCAGTCCCGCAGTACAGTTCAAGGGGGACAGACGTCTGACACGTCTAGCATCGGCCGTCATCTCTAGACAATGTTATCGGAATCTTTGTTAATCAAATAAATGGATTCTAATATTTTTGTGTTTTAATGGCTAGAAAATATTAAAACAAAAATCGTATTATAGTAGTAGAAACAATTTGCAATATTATTTTTTGTAATTGAAAGGCACACTTTTATTTTGTATACCTGTAAGTAAATACATAGCAAATCTGAGTAATATAAAAGCAGTGGTTAAAGCCAAATCGATTCGCTTAGATCAGTGCAGAGACGTGTGAACAGAGGATTTGGAAGTGTGCTCTATGTGGTGATCTTTTTACGACTATTCGACAACCGTAAACTTTTATCGCATTCCTTATCCGGAAAACACTGCATGCTAAGTTACGACACTTCTGTGAGATCGCCTAATTTTTAATAGCTTTCCAGAGTAAAAGTTAAAAATATGCGATTCATGAATACTTTTGCTTTATGGCACCATGATAAATGTGATAAGATGAATTAAGTAATTTTCTTTAATAGTTTTTTATGTTGTACTTGTCACATACCACCGCTAATCCCATTGATTTTTATATGTGTATTATCTTGGATTATATAAGGTAATAATAACAACCCAACATGGTTCTTATGAAACAAATAAGACAGATTACATCAGTTCACACCATACGAACGTAAGGCGCCGTTGTAAGACCAGAATTACGCCGAGTCATGAATTAAGGAGTAGGTGGATAGGTCAAATTATAATGAAGGTGCGACCTAACCCTTTAAGGAAACCGAATCTTGGGAATAGACCAATTACACGAATTTTTTGAACAAGCAAGTTATTTATTCGAGCAGATGTTATCCTCAAAAGCTCACATATTTTTATGTTTCTCAACTCCGATGTACAGAACAGTTACCTATACAAAAGGAATACATACGGCTTAAATGGCTTACGACAATAAAAAAGTTTTTGTGATGTTTTTCTTCCAAACCACTTAACAAGCTTGGCGCACGTAGACATGTTTGTGTCTTGCTTGCATTATGACACCGTGGTGCTATAAGATTTAGAGGGGGCAAAAGTGAGGAGACGCGCCGGCGCCAGACACGTTGCGTACTTTGTCATAACTACCGTACACAGTTAACTGAAAGTGTTCTAATGTCTAATGGAACTATCTGATTCCTGCACCAATGTTGATATTTCCTGCTTCGCGGAGTTTAAAGGTCGGTCACAAATTAAGAGAACATGTTTCTTTTTAAAACGGGATTCATGCAAGAATTAATAATTAATAATAGTTATCAAGATATCTGTACCGACTTTCCACTAAAAGTTGTATATATGTATAATAATAGCTAATAAAAGCTGCATTCTTCAAAGTGCTAGTGGTAATCAAATTCTATAGAAGGATATAATATAAAATAGTTACGCCATAAGGTTTGCATCGAATATCCCTCTACATAAAGTTATTGTATCTAGGACTGAGAGAAAACATGACGCGGAAGATGTAAGGTAAAACTTAGATAAAGCTTATGTTTCACTGTTCATAGTATCTTGCGATATAAGCAATGACATCTTAATTGAAAACTGGTTCGAGTTGCGAACTGTTTGGATCAAACATTAATTACACTAACCTATTGTTATAAAGAAACCTCATAGAGCAATTGAATATAGTTTGAATAATAAAGTATCGGCACAGACGTCGAGTTGGGAAGTAAGAGGCGAAGTTCGCCTATTCACTCATTACAGCAGCGACCTCTTGTTGCAGGTTGTTGTCATAAAGTTAAACTTACGTACTTCCTCTATTTGAAAAATAAACTTTTAATAAGCCCCGACGACATAACATGCTTTGTTTAAGCTCTCCACTGAAACTGTAAGTAGGATCTTACAATTTAAATTAGTAGCTATAGTTCGGCCATTCAGAGAATGCGTTCCTGACACGTCGCGATTGAACTGACGACGTAACTACATTCATTGATTATTGATATAATAATGTTGTTTTAATGCTCCTCAATTGTTAAAACGGTAAACAACCAGCAAAAATATTTTTATCGTAACTGCAACGCCATTGCAAAGTTACGTCGTCAGTTCAATCGCGACGTGTCAGGAACGCATTCTCTGAATGGCCGAACTATAGTTGGTTACACTAATTATCATAAGAGCTTCAAAGTTTATGATATTACAGAAGTTGTTTGTTTTAGGGTAAAAACACGGCTAATTTTTGTGTAACGATGAAAAACGCACAAGTTAACATAGTGAAACTGAGTTAAGAAGCACGCAGCGGGCGATGTCTCAGGCCGGCGTAATATACGCTAACGGTCCGGGACAAGACAAATGTGTTTTCTCTCGCTTGCTATTAGAAGCTTTCCGCTGGCTCCGCTCTCATGCGCCCCCTGGATCTTGATTGAAATCGGTAGCTTATTATTGGATTTTTAGACGATGTGACAACAACGTTTATGTCCAATTATTTGCTTTCGTGGTGTTGTATGTCATCTGGTAATTTTGGAATATCAGACTTACATTTATGTAGACTCATAGTTGCAAAAAATCGACATTTATTTAGAGAACATTTAATTTATAAAACAACGATATTTTTACGTTTTACACAAACAACCAGCGAAATAACAAATACGGGGCCGCAGAATAAGTAGTGGTACAGTTTAGGCCGCGTTTCCATTGACGCGGAGCGGGGCGGAGAGGAGCTTAGCGGTGCACAAATTGACCAATGACTATGCTTGAAATCTCCGCTCCGCTTCAATGGAAACAGTACGAGCGGGGTGGAGCAGAGCTGAGCGAATATTCATACATCGAGGCGGTGCAGTGCGGAGGACAGCGAGCATTGGGGTGCAGAGCGGAGGACAGCGGGGCGGCACGGAGCGGTGCGGAGCGGGGCGGTGCGTGACTCGCGTGCAGTGTGTCAGTTGTCCTCGTTACGTCACTAGGTGCATTCAAAATCTTCATCGCTCTTCTCCGCCCAGCTGCGCTCCTCTCCGCTCCTCTCCGCCCCTCTCCGCCCAGCTCCGCTTCAGTGGAAACACTGACCACTTTTCACCGCTCTTCTCCGCCCCTCTCCGCCCAGCTCCGCGTCAATGGAAACGCGGCCCTGTTGCAAAAAGCTGGTTAGGATTGTGTGCTTGTTTCTGTCTGCCATGTAAAACCTTATGTATTAAGTTTTTGGCAAAGTGTGATCTTAGTGTTTTCTTGGTTATTGTAGGGGTTGAGTCTAACCAAGATATTTATATTTTTATTGTTTACGTATTGAGTTACATTATTGTAACTTAATATGAAGTAGTTGTGATCAGCGAGTAGCGTCAGCAGGAACGTTAGTATTTCAGAGACCGGTAACTAAAATGGTTAGACAGATATAATATAAAGACAAGGGTGGCAGCATTCACGTCGCAGCTAGTTAGCAGCGCAAACTGGCTCGTCGTCGGCGTTCGCGCAAATTCAATTTGTCTCGAATGTTCTGTGAGTGTGGAGCCGAAGCGCGCCGTACGACCGGCGACCGGCGACCAACTCACTGTATACGTTCCCTTCCATTACTGTCACACTATTTGTCTATAGACGTAAGTTGCTAAATTACGACCATCTGACAAGATAAAATCTTAGGAAAATGTGAAAAAGTTTTCGTAGTCCGCTGTAGCCGGGCCGTTTTTAGTGCTTTTTTAGAATCGGTCGCTGATGTACAGCTATTGGTAGAGTTTGGTTTCAAAATATAGTTTTATTTTCATCGATAGTAACATTATTATGTAGAAATATCTATTGCTGTGGCATTCACAATGACCACTGTCTCAGCTTGTACCAGAAACAGTGTTTGGATTGTGTGCGCGTGGGTTCACTCATAATTTTAATAGGTTTTAGCAGGCGCAGCGGCGTGGCGGCGGTACAATTTACAATAACATTACATAACAAAATGCTCGCTCGGCAAGGGTGTGAGTATAACATTGTAGCATGACTTGTGCGTTTTATCGAGTGTTGGCGAGATTAATGGCGGCTCGTCGCACGCTCGCGGCAATTACACGCGCAATGTGGCAGCCCGGCTGGCATCATGGTTTTGTTGCGTTCATCAGCCGAATGAACGTCGCTGAAATGACGCAGCCGACACCGAACTGCGCCACATTTGCTTTACGATACTCAATAACGCGACAAATTCTCTGCGGACGATGAGCAGATTGTCTACGAGTAAATGCAGAGTTATTTCGTGTTCGCCGTGTCTGGTTTTTGCCTCTTATTTATTCAGTGGAATGGCTTCCTATTTGATATTTGGCTGCGACTCAAATATTTTCAATGTTAATAAATATATAATTTTATCTTCCACACAATTCTTTGCCGCACCAGCTTGTCGTTATATTTCGACAAAAACTGAACATGTCGGTATGACATGATAAATGTATTCATTAGGAATGCAAATTTATATAATAATTTCCTTCTAGTAGCCACGCTCTCATACATATGAAATACTCATTCATAAAATATTCAAAATGGTTTCACGCTCCTTAATTATCTGTGTTTGTACGTCGGCGAAAAGTTTCACATGTTTGAGCTATGCTATACTTTGCTTAACCATATCTTTTACGTGGTTTTATCAAATTGAGTAGCAATATCATTCGTGCTTTTGTTAAAAGAGAAGAACTCTAACATTATTTATTTTTTTCTTGTAACAATTATTTTATTGCACATCGTATAATTAAAACCAAACAAACGTGTGTGCTGTGAGCGGTTAAATCAAATACATAATTACGTCTAAAGTAAAATAAATAACAATTATTACACGTACGTTTCTAGTGACACTCGTTTCTACAAAATGAAATGTTAACATAATTAACACGTACTAAAAGCCAACAGACAACTACAACTTTTTGTAGTGATTGCTCAGCAGAACAGCAATTTTCCGTGGACACAAGTACATAACGAATGTTTGCACAAGTTCCGACGGTAATGCAGCGGCGGCGTGTGACAAGGCTCTGACCCGCGCTGCGAGCCACACAATGACAGCGTAGCCAACACAACCCACTGCTAATATCCACCATTTCCAAGTACAATTAAAAACAGGGTCATATGGCGTGCGCCTTTATTACAACCAAAGTGAATATTAACGGTTTGCAGAGTGGACATCATAAGTTTTTTATTATGCAGAATTATTTTATTACAAAAAAGATCACTTAAGAACCATGCAAGTTCTGATGTCATATTTCGAGCTACTAATATTACGTGTTCAAATAATAGCTACCACTTATTTGCTACGCAGCTACGAGGTAGTATCGGTGTCGTAGCGGTGTGTAGCTCGTAGCCCCGTAGCACGTGCCGGCTAGTCGCGTCAGTTGTGCGTTGCAATTACTCGCTAAATGACGTGCAACCACTAATCTTGTTTGCTTGAACTTTTGTCACTCTGTGACCCGTCTCGAATTTCGCTCGCTTTAGGGACCAGCTATTTGATCTCTTATAGATGAACATGTGCATCCAATAAACCGAATTATCTTTATGTGTAAGGTGATTTAGGTAACATGTCGTTATATTATTATTGGAAGGTTTCAAATAAATTGACGTATAGGGGAACTTTTTATTGTAGTAGTCAACATGTTGAAGAACCGTTAAAAATAAAATAATTTCACCCCAAAAATGTAACATTAACACATAAAGTCAGCCGTACCTACATGTTGTATGTAGGTACTTATTTTATTTTTTATGGTCTGACCCGTCAATTACGGTTAGTAAAAGAGTCAGTAGCAAAGTAAGTCCTGGGCCGTGCGACATATTTTCAATCCCATTCAATAAACAATTCGGCGAAATCTAAACATACGTTTAGTAAATCTGCTAAGAGGCCCATCTCGCCGCTACGTGACTGAATCGAAACGAATTTGTCCCACTAAAGCCGCAGCCTTTTTCTCACATTCGATGGACAGATAGAGATAGTAGTCCCTTCCAACGAATGGCCACACTAAATCCTTAACACTCAACTTCACAGTGACTTGCAGCACTTTTCGAATCTTTCAATGTTTACAAAAGCGATCTGATAAAGTAAAACCTTAAAATGTTTCTTTTGATTTGGAAATGTTTTATCTCAATAAACTTACGCGACTTATTGGAAATGTGAAATTGTATTTTCAAAGAGAAAACTTTGTGAAGGTCTAAAATAAATTGTAACACAAAGAAGAAATAAGACAATCACTAATAAAATAACAAGACTAGTATATTTCCTTGCAGTTTTATGAAATCAGAGAAAGAATAATGGAAAAGATTCGTCAGTGAGCGAGTGAGGCAACGCGCCTCGCGAGGTTCCCGCCAGGTGCAAAGATGTTTCATGATTTAATTTGGGACTTAGGGATCTGCTCTATTGAATCTATTGAACCGAACAATCTTTTTATCTCTGTCACATCCCGCAAGCGTTCGCTTTATGTCCCCGTATTTATCGGAATGATTATTAAGCTTCGTATTGGATCATCAAACAACGTAAGCTTGCTTGTAGGTCGTAGAAAAAGGAAACAATGGTAAGATATTTATGTTCGGTAATTGCACTCAATACACTGAATGATATGATTGTTTTTTTTTTTACAAATTGCTAATCAAATATGAGACGAGTGTTTTATTTCAGGACTAATGGTTTTGGAAATATTCAAATAACCGCAAGCTCACAGACACTGAACAAACGCACAAAAACAAAATCACGCATGGTTGGGCGCGCCGCGCCGCGACCCGCCGGAAAAATGAATGGGTATTTTGCTATAATGGCGACCTCAGACAATGCGTGTTTACTTTATGCGCAAAATATTATCGAGGTTTTTAAATTATCATTTGTAGTTTTAAAGTTGTCATTGTGTCAACTGCTGCTAGACAGTTTTGTTTTGGTGTTATTAAAACTGACTGTAACTGATTAATATCCATCCACTACCAGACTATTTGATTGAAACCTGGATGAGGTTAATTTATACCTTTCATTCTTGGTCTCTTAATATTGACATGAGTGATAAACTATAACCTAATAATTTATCTTTCATTTTAAAGCAACAATATTTCACTCTACAAGACATGACACATTATGTCATTGGCAAAATAGTTTTCAGTAGGTGACAAAAAAGGATAAAGAAACTTAACGTCTCACCTT
Organism: Helicoverpa zea; assembly: GCF_022581195.2. Classification (NCBI taxonomy): domain Eukaryota; kingdom Metazoa; phylum Arthropoda; class Insecta; order Lepidoptera; family Noctuidae; genus Helicoverpa; species Helicoverpa zea. Next base: position 7,428,373 of record NC_061452.1, on the reverse strand, counting down.
GTGTTTAATTACACATTTCTGTGGGGGATGATCGCGGCATGTTATTGCAACGTGTATAAAACTAAGTAACGCCGGGCGCCGAGCGGAGCCGCGGGGGGAATACCAAGCAGAAGGCACTTCCAGGCCTCAGCTTATATCGTGCAGCCTCACATACCTCCTACTAATGTACATTCTTTATTGTTTTATGTACTGTTTATGTCAACACCGACGTGAGCTCGGTGCGGTTCTTAATTAGCTATTGATATAAGTCTGCCATCACATAACTTTGTAGATCAGATTATTTTGCATTTTTATTTTAGGAATAGGTTCAATTCAAATTGCAGCTAGCGGCTATGTATTCAATTTCGAGATTAGTTCAGTGCGTATGTGCGAATAGATAGGTGGGCCTAGCTGGCCCAATAGGCACTACCTGCGTCTAGTTTTTTTTTTTATGAGAACTATCATTACGATACTTATAAATCAAATTCGATTTGTCACTTCATTAGAGAAGAGTGTTAATATAAAAATAGATAGACTAGTGGACGCATCTGCTTATGCGCACATATTGGAGCTTTGATGTCTGATCTCCTTGCAGATGGGCCTTTACCGAAAACTGACTATATTATGGCCATATTACGAAACCGAAATATTTTGTCATGCAAACATGCTGATACCAAATATTTATGTTTTTTGGTTTTCATTAAATACCGGAACCGTCGACATTTTCAGCAATTAATATTACCTAAATAGTTTAGCTTGGTCCAATAACTACGAATAGATGTTCCATCAAGTTTGCTATTAGAATTTGAAATCGTATTCAAATAGGATGTCATTACGTATTAACAGTACGTATGTGATGATATCCAAATTATGCGATTATAACTGAATGCATGACGCGTGCAGTAATAACATTGTCTGTAGGTATTTAGGCGTGTGTGGCGTGACTTCGTTGTTATTGCATCCCTGCTGCCGCGATCACATAGGTATCCCACCATGAATGAAAACAATGTCATATTAGACATTGTATGTGCATAACTGCCTATGTTTATATTTGAATTTGAAGGGCTGCTACTGCTACATGTAGAATAATTTGTTTGTTTCATCATTGCATTATTTGTATTAGTCCCCAAATATCCAAAGTGCTGTCAGACCCGTCTATTTAAAATTGACTTTTATCTCGTTAAATCAATATTGCCTTAAAGCCAGTATATAAAAGAAATGCGCCTAACCGTGCGTTAATCCCGGGGAGAATATAGCCAGTGTGTAACTTCTCGCCCCTTTATCGTACCGTTGAAATCGTACTTCTTTGTGAGTAATCCCTCCACGTCCCAGCCATGTCGCCGACGAAGATAGAGCACGATCTTCACAAATAATGTCACATGCGATTCGTTTCAGACGACGTGACTCGCATCACCGTGGCTACCCGCCGTGCCGTGCATAATGGGATAAATATGCTGCGGTTATGTGCCCACACATGGCCCTCAAATTAAGTGAGCGCTATTTATTGCATGCGGTGAAACTTCCTTCCCCACTTGATTAACTAGAATGTGTTTACCTTTACTTCTGCCTTATTAAATGCAAGATGTTGGCTGCGCTCAGCACGCGCGCCGCCGCGCGACAGCGCATCGCGTGTACTAGCGCCTCCTCGCTTGCATTCACAATGTCGAGGCACACCTTGCGAGAACTGGATTAAACACTCCTTTCGCAAATGTCTTGTAACACCTACAGTAATAAAACAAAGTGTTCTATTATATCACAAATAAAACACACTACACATGTCATGTTATGTGTACATCTTTTGTTGGAGATCCTAAATAAATAAAATAAAATAAATAAAAATAAAACATTATGACAGCATTTTTTTTTTATTATGCATTGTTGCTTTTTTATTACAACAACAAAAAAGTTTATTACTGACGCAAGCTAACATCCATGAAATAGTATTTTTGATTGCCAAGTAACTTCGAGGTACTTTGATCTAAGATGTACTAATTTTCTTTTAAAATCGTCTACTAATACGTGGAAAAAAGTATGCAATTCCAGGAACGTCTCAAGTAAAATATGTAATTTGAGATAAAGCGGCATCCCATTCCAGATAAGACGCAGCACGACCCACGTCGAGAGCCATCCGACTCGTTACGAGCCGCCCGAAGCGAGGTGTGATACAAAATCATCAATCTTTCCCGAGATTGTACTATTAAATGCCTCTTCGCTCTTTTCCCTCGAACTCGAGACCAGAAACAAATGTAAAAAGTTGTGTGATAAGTTCAATTTGAATTTGTAAAGCCCCTTTCAGCGTTTCTCGCCTGTTTATCTCGGCGAGGAAAGAACGGAAAATACAAAAGTAAGAGATAGGAAATGAAGAGGCGGAAAAAAGTGTCGGGCTCGGAACAAACGCGGAAAAGTTGGCGTTATCCGGGAGACAAGTTAAATCGCAATTTATTAGGGCGTACCAGTGGGCTTAGCACCGGCCGGCGCGAAGCGGTGCCTTGTCGCCGAGATACCGTCCCGATCACACCACACGTGGAAGGGTGTAACAATTAACAGCAGCTGTATCCCTTTGTACGTAAAATATGTTAAAGTAGAATGTAAACTAGCATATTAGGCTAATATAAAACAAACAAGGCTGCACTTGCACCGGGGGCGGCGCGTGCTTATGTCGCGGTTGTACTATCACGCATCTCCAGCCTCATTCACAAATCTTTATTCATGCCCCATATTTACTTGCAGCGTACGAGAGTGCGCCGCGGAATATTTTAACATACTTTCAATCTGAATTATTGAGACTTTATCAACATGTTGCTCTATAAAACAACAAGCTTAGAGATTTTCTCAGACTCAAGAATAGTGGGCTTAAGATTTTCTATAAAATACTTGAGTATTTTATTCAAGATGATCTTTGCAGCACACGTGTACATATTTAAGGTTCTATGGAAAATACAATATGCATGTCTCTACCTAATGTGGAGGTAAAGACTTACATGATTGAACCACTACTTCCAAGGATTTAAGAATCAAATCCAGTAAACCAATAAATTGACAAATAAAATGTAACACAATAAATTATATCACGTCAAATAGTTCGTTCACAAGTATTATTACATATTAAATTAAAAGACATTAAAGGCTTACAAATAAATTAGACTATGGCCAATTTATTTACATTTTAAGTAGAACTATTTTAGTAATGGCTAATTGAATATGTTTTTAATTATTTAACGAGTAATTGAAAACATTAAAGTTTCTTTCACCGCGCCTGCTAATCGTGGTGGCGACTAATCGGATCGGCTTCCGTGTGCAGATTCCATTATCTGTAGGATCGTGTCCAACGGCGCATACATATTCATACGCGCGGCGACGAGTCTCGCGCTTGCACGACAAAATCACCGGCGCGTCGTTATGATCGCATTTTTATAATCGCGTTTCCTTTTTGTGTTCTCGCCCTCAAGACAACTATTCTCGTATCGGTCTCTGAATCTATTTCGCCACTGAATCAACGCCTGCTCACTTCGACGTTACTTCCGTTCGGAAGTTGTAGAAACAAACTTTTTAATTAGTCTGCGAGGACAAACAAGCTGTGTCTCTTAGTTTCTTCGATACACTGCCGCGACGTACTTGTCTTTACAAATAGGATGGCTGCTTTCGTCCTCTCGGTTATTTTAAGTGATTTATCGAACAATCAACTAGGTACGTGAATATTTGAACAACTTATTTATAGGTAACATTAATTAACGAAGTTCAGGTATATTTCACAGCGAAGTTGTAAATTAATTAACCACATAATTATGTGGCTGTATCTGAATCGCTCCAACTATGCAGGAAATCTAATAACATAACAGGATTGTTTGTCTTAGGGCGAGATGCTTTAATGAATAGTCAACAGACCCACAACGTCGCATTGTGAGCAGGTCGTCATTGTTTTATTAGCGCTATCTAGCATCGTGTTACAGCATGTTGAAGCGTATTGTAATAATAACTCCGAAAAGCGACGCAAAACGCCGAGCAGCCTTGAGTATGATGTGTTCGGGGTGGGCAACTTTTTAATAAAGCTGCGCTAAGTGATAATTAATTGGTGTTGAAAGCATTGTAATTATAGTGTTAATTTGCGCGTGTCGGCGCGCGCGAGGCGGCGCGGGGCTCGAGTGGCGCAGTCGCGCGGTGTCGCGTCGCGCGGTGCGGCGGCGTGGCGGTGCGGCGGTGGGACTGCCAGGCGCCACAATTACACAAGCCTCCGTAAATCATAAACATCAACCCTCCATTTAATCCAAATAGTCCGTCGTTAGTCGAGCAGGCTGCGTCTAATTTGTCTCCTGTAACTGTAGATTAATTTACTAACATTAATTATATGACAATACGTATAACACCTATGTGTTATGTGTTCACTAGGAAGACTCTGGGAATGGCTCTTAGTTCAGTTGAAAACAGATATTTATTTCACATTTCAATCACTGCAGAACATATAAGTAAAACGCTATATAAATCCAGCAGAGAGATTTCTCTATAAAAAAAATTAAGAAAATGAATACCCACCTGTGTACACTAAGCCACTTAACTTAATACTTTCTCATCAACAAGTTTTATAGACATAAAATGAGTTACTACCATAATTTATTTGTAAATTCCACTTTGTTATTACGAAAGCCTGCTATCCAATTTCCCCGTTTTATTAATTTTCTTTTGCAATATGTTGCATCAGTTTCCTAAACTATAACTGGCTTGGATGAAACTAAATTGAGCATAACTTTTTATGGGGCTTTTTGTTACGAACTCTTCTAATATATGTAGCTACTCAACTTTATCCAGTGAGACAAGGAGTACTGTCAGACTACTTGGGAGCACATTGCACAACATAAGCGTGATACCCAACTATACCGTGTGCGGTGTTTGTAGCTCATGCTATTATAATGACCACTGTGAAATGGATATCGGAAAATAATAATTGCATATGACAAATAGGTCCGATGGAAATGCAATTCGATTTACGGCTAGTGTATGACAAAACTAATACCTGGATACATCCGTATTTCTGTGTATATCTCTGTTTGTGTATGAAAATAAATAATGCAGCGCGACTATGAGGCATTCCACTTTGAAACGAAAAATATTTTTAAAGTGCCATCAATACATTTCATTCAATTTGCATGAATTTTTGTCCACTGTGGAGTGCTTTAGCTTTCATCATTTTTGTTGCTACCTTTTAGACCAGGTTGCACTATGGAACTATTTTAGTATCTGCATATGTACATTTGTTGGACACCTATAAATTCAGGAGAGCTTCAGTGCCAATATTTCTTTTTGCACAGCGATAGGAACGAGCTTTAAAGACTCATTACGAAATAATTTGTTTATCTTTAAATCGAAATATTACGTGTTACGAAATATTATTCATCACGTCCTACGGGTCAGTCAGCTTGTTTTGTACATGCAAAGTCTGTGATACGTCCGTTTTGAAGGTTTGCATTTTGTCCGGTTTTAAATAAAGGGCGAGGGCAAAGCGGTGCTGATGGTTGTTTGGAAAATTGCGGAAAATTGAGAAGCGAATGCCGGCCACATGGCGCGCGACGATACGCCCTACATAACTGATGACTTTTCAATGGCCATTCATTCGCGGACACACCGACACGGCGGCCACCGCTCGCCCTTAGCATCACACATACATTTATGGGACCGCGTCTGTCCACGAGTCAAACAATTACTGATGACACTCCTTAATTTTATTTGATCTGTTTTCTTTTTATTATGAAACTTTTGCTTTTAAATATTTTTAATAGGTTTAAAACCGTGTAAAAAGTTATACAAACTGTTTGAAGTGTTTGATAACATTTATTTAAAGAGGCAAAATAGTTCTGCAAAGTTTTAAAATTTTAATGCTGCGTGCACTAATTCTTTACTAGCCCTTTTCCTGTAGTTTATACCCGCGTCCTATGGGATCTATTGCCTGTCCTAAGATAAAATATAGTCTATGTTATGTTGGAAGAGTATAGCTTTCCAACAGTAAAATATTTTTTCAAATCGGCTCAGTACTTTCGAAGCCTTTAGGGTACAAACAAACAAAAAAATGTTTTCTCAAAAAAATTAGTATGGATTATAATATGAATACATTTACTGATGATGGGTCGGTCCTCAATCGAAAGGGAGGTTATACCGATAATATACACCAAATACGTGGGCAGGACATAAGTGTACTTCTTCCGTGTCACTCAAAGCTTTTCAGAGTACAGATGGATCTGTTTTATTTTAATAAACATTTTTTTATATAAAAATATCAGTGGGTTCCACGATTTAATGGAAGTAATGGCAATTGTAACAAATATATAATTTATAGTATACCAGTGTTTGTGTCGTTAAACTAATTAAAAAGTTTAGACTCGATTCTCGAACGCGCAGCATCGATCGTCTAAAGTCGGAAATAAGAATTCGGCCAAAGTAAAGAGGGTGCATATTTTGTTTCATATAGAAAAGATTTTCAAAAACATAGTTGATACTCGTATAATTATTCATGTAACTACAGATAGGACATTTTGATCCATGTTTTCATCAGATAAATAATTCGAATATTTTTAAATTATCAGCGTACATTGTTCTGCATTTAAATCAATATTAACATATCGGTGGTAGCAATGTATTCATAGCTTCACGGTTGGTCTAGGTGCATAATATCGACATGACGGTGTGATGCATATTGGGTGCACTGCGGTAATATTCCAGATTATTTTCCTGTCCGTCGTAACGAATTAGTCTGATTTTGATTTATTTAAAAAAGAAATTCAAGTAGGTATGAAGAAAGTGGTTATTTATCATATAAGTACTTCGAGGATATCTTAAAATTATCATGCTCGAAAAACAAGCTTATAACTGAACAAGGTAGTGTAAAAATCATCAATCACTACATCGATGTTGTTCGTTATCGTCCATGAAAGGTTTTAGTTTCCGATTTCCGTCGAGTTATTGTTGCAGAGCAACAATTGAAGACAGGAATAGAGCTTGAATAATTTATTTTAGGTACAGTTGTCACGTGTTTGAACAGGTTGAAACATGGGCGATTCACTCAGCCAAACAGTGGCGGACAAAGCAAGAGCACCGGCCGCTCACCCGGTCCGGTGCACCGTTTTTCCGCCTCTCAACCTTTAAATTGAAACAAAATCGTACATACCGTTCAAATTGCCTTTATACACGTGCCTAACTGATGCACACGTGAAAACACGCGGAAATTATAAATGCTACACACCCATGAATGAATCTGTGAATCGTACCATTTTAGGGTTTATATTTTAAATGGTTTTGTTGAGTTTTTCTATAAATGCGATAATTGCTCAATTCAGGTAAGGCAAACTAAATCCGAATGCGTAAAAAAACGGTTTAGGCGTCGATAATGTAGGCGTCGATCAATGTAATATAAATCGAAGCGTGCAAGTGATAAGTATTGTCTATTGATATAAAAGAACATCGTAAACGACAACTGCGTAAATCGTTGCTCAGAGGTGTTAAGTAGTGGAAGCGGAGCGTAGCCTCCGTCGTGGTGTCTCTGGAGACCGGCTACCCGAGCCCCCGAGCCGCCGCGCCCGGGCCACCCGGCTTGGCGAGCACATTCACGACTCTTTTGATACATATTTTATGCTCCTCACTACTGTACAACACGTAACTCGTGATATCTCTACGCTTAGATTAAAATACTTTATTTTTGTTTTCTTTTATATTTATGAACTCGTTGATATTCACTTCGCTTTTATTGTAACATATTTACATACATGAATTACATCGACAGCTATTGGATCACTGTACCTAATCATAGGTTTCTATAGTCTGTCCGATGTCTGTGCTAATCCGGGTTTTACAGTCTTGTAATTTTTGCAAACTTGTTTTGAAAGGGCAGGAAGATTACAAAAAGGAGAGGGGTCCGTTTGAAAGAAGTCCGGATAAAAAAACCTGCGGTTGGAATTTGCGGCGGAGAGGGTGGCTAGTGGTACTTCCTGAACAAAATTACACGATATCGACATTTTGGCATAAAGGCAGCTAAAATAAAAGTATTGAAAAATTCAATAGGCAGAAGAGCTTTCATTTTGCATTAGAAATGTTGGTATTCTTACAAAGTTGCGATTAGATTTGCAAGATATACATGACTGTTTGGAGATGAGCTTTCGTAAGAAACTTGTTTTCGATGTGGCTTCGCTAACAGTTAAATAAATTAGATAAGACGGTATACCCGCCGATGGAGGCACTTAGCAAGTTTTCTGTGTTGTCAACACTTTTATGTGTGTATCTATTTGTCTTATCTTGCTAATTCTGATATATTCACACAAAGTAACACTAGCTCGCAGGGAAGTACAAAGTACCTACATAAGTTCGTACCTGAATTGAGTAGTCAACTCTGTTCCACTGTGTTCTGTTACTTGCAGTATTTTATCAGTTTGTTAATAAATATTCGCGGATAGCCCCAAGCCACATCACGCCAATGTTTGTAAACTTTACACAAACACAATTAATTATACTCCGACTGTGGGATGAGTATACAATATTCGTGTATTACGCACGACGCAACGTTATTATAATTCTTACCTACTATTTTACATAAGTCATAAAATCAAAGTAGCGTTTTTTCTTTTTGCTTTCTGTTGAAAAGTCGCACAAAGCTAAGCTACCGCAGCGTACTGGGAACAGACACGGAATATTGTCTGCCTGCTCGCCTCGCATTTCTAAGCTCGGACGCTTCATTTAATCAAAACCTCGTCCTTTGAGTGTTTATTTGACAAAAGTATCTTCAAAACGCTTGTTATTTTCTATTTGGCCTACGGATGCTAGCTAATCCATTAACATAGAATAAAAAGTAAGTTCTCCTTTGAATGCTGTGGTTTTGAAAATATCACTTTTATAAAATCATCGTACACTTAAATAACATTGAGTAAAAGTCCTTTCTATAACAAAATGTTAGTAGCAACAACGTGGTTCATGTAATTTTGGTAATATAATCGAAAGAACGAGTCACTTGTAAGGAAAGTTTTAATATCTATCCCGATTAGATTCAGTGTCAGGAAGGAACGCAGATAGCGTCGGCGGAGTTGGAAGGAAATATTAGATGGATCGGGCTTCGAATACAAATATGGGGAGATAGGGAAATCGGATTTGCCAGTAGTCCCAGACGTGTCGTATTATCGGACTCTTTTTGTGAAACATATCACATTTTAATAAGACAAGCTTCCAATACGACATCTTTCGAAACCGCTACATCATGTCCACTAAAAAAGGAGCTTGCGATGAGTTTTATATTTAGTTCTAGGTATATACAAAAAGTGCAGAATACGAGACTTACGAAATAGTAATATTCAACATTTAGACACTACACAGTGTTGATATAATAGTGCTTATAAAAGAGCGGATCTACAAATGCTTTTCTAACTCTTCATAATTCAATATTGACACCGTCGGGTTTTATAAATACGAGTCTAAGAATCAGATCTTCATTTGAACATCGAGACTTCTTAGAGCTATCTCTCAAGGGTTGACCTTTACACTGTCACCCTTTTCCAGACCGATTTGCCGTTGAGATTCAAAAGATTAAGAACTTCATTTTCTTTTTACAACAGTGTGAGGGTAGACAGCCCAGAGGTCAGAAATCTTTGTTTTTATACGGTTGAGTAGATGTAATAACTATTATATATGGGTATCGTGAATTTTCGAGTTCATAAAACTTAAATGAGCGTTTGTGGTGTGGGTCCGTGCGCGGCGCGGCGCGGCACGGCGCGGCGTGGCTCGGTGGGACGCGGTGCGGCGTCCAAAAGTACAAGAGGCGGGTCGCACCCACGCCCGCCGTGGATTGTTCGCTCACTAATTAAATCTCGCCGACGACGACGCGGTTTCAAACCGACAGCCTCTTAATTATTGTTCCGGCTCTTAACATCTGTCTTAATGTCACTTTCTGTTTAATTCCAAAATTCTTTGACTTTAGATATGTTATAAATGTTAATTTCTTCGTGTAAAAGCTTAATTATTTTAGAACTAAAACTCTCACTTTAATGTATAGTTTTGACAGAAAAAACTTTTGTTTCTATTACTAATGAAAATAAATCCATTTTCTCAGCAAGATAATTCAAAATTTCAAACCCCATCATTACTCCTCATCCCACCATGCTTAGCCGCAGATATCTGAAGGGTGCACGTACGTTCCTGTCGAATTGCTAATACTCTTTTCAAGTTGGTTAAAAAAGCTTTTATTGCGTTAAGAAGGTAACTGGGAAAACATCCGAAAGTTTTTAATTTTCTTACTGGTATACAAATTGGTTTCTGAAGCTACAAAAGGAGCACACGCCCGCTCCTCCGGGGCGCGGCGGTCCGAGGGCCGAATACAAATTAAGAGGCAGACTTCGTTCGCGCAAAACTAGTTAATGTGTGCAACGTCTGGATTTGAGATAGTTCTCAAAGCAAAGCGACTATCACGAAAGCTAATCATTCACTTTATAACTTACTTGAGTTCTCTCGGAAATGCGCGTAAGTTAAAGGAATTTACTTTTCTAAGAAAATTATGAACCTGAAATATAAACCTTATTTTTTACATTGGTATAAAAATGCCTTAGGTTTATTATTAATCAGTTTTATATTTTCTTTAAACTATGTGCTGATTGTTATATTTACCTATAGATAAAGAATACACATAATTATTCAGATTATTAAAATAATGCATGGGCTACCCAAAGCTCTAAGCACACTTTCTGTAGACTTACTATGTGTGCTGCTTATTATAATACAACATAGATATTTGAATTTAAGAAATGAATAAAAGTTCTAATTAGTACTCAGCAGGGAGAAGTCGGGGTGGGCTGCGTCGAACGCTTTCTTAATTATTTATGCGCTGCAGGCTGAATAAGGAACACATTTGCTTCACTGCGCCAAATTAGGAAAGATAATAACAAAAAAGCTTCTTTAAAATTCCGTCCGGGCTCTTTATAGTTGAGTATATATTTTTTTCTGTAAAATAACGGTTCGGTGGTCAAACTAAGGTAGGTACATTCAATGCCCTACTTCCTGAAAATAGTTAGAGCATCAATATTTTTTGTAAGTACGAAGGTACATTTAGGAAGTCAAATTAGTTCAGTACATTTTTAAGAAGCAGAGATCGGTCGCCGGCGGCGAGTCGGACTCGCAGGCGCTCTGCAGTACAAAGGGCCGGAGCACGGCGGGCGGAAAGTTTTAATATCCCTCCGATTGGATCCAGCCGCAGCCAGGGACGAAGGTACGACCGTATTGAAAGAAAATTCGCATTCAACACTAATACGTATATCGAATGATAAGGAAATCGACCAAGATGTTTTGGTTACGGTGATTTGTTTCTTGCGTTGTTAGAAACAATTTTATTTCAAATATTGTTATTATCTTTTTGGATCTAAATATTATGCATAAGGACGCTTTTTAGAAAACTAGCTGTTTCCAAGCGCCTTTACCCGTGTCGCGGGGAAAATTTTTCCCGTAATCGGACCAAATATAGCTTATGTTACTCGGGGATAGGTTAGGTTGAGGAAAGGTTAGTGTAGCATTCTAACAGTGACATTATTTTCAAATCGGTTCAGTTGTTTCAGAGTCTTTAGGGTACATTCAAATAAACAAAAAAAAGGTTTCCTGTTTATTATATTAGTATAGCATAAGTATATTTATTTTTAAGATGAATTTGTGACACCATCAACTATGTAGAGAAAATTGTGATTAAAAGAATATTTGAAAATACCAATAAGAGGATGTCAATAACATTGACAGTCAAACATTTGTCGTGGTTGTGTAAGGCGGCGAAAGATTATTTTTTGGGTGTCCGACTGCGTCGGCAGGGCAGGAGGGTGCGTCGCTGAGCGGACGGAATGGGGACGACTCTAAATCCATATTCGATCAGTAGGATCTGCACTGAGCCGATCTGACAAGCTGCCGATCTGTTTTGCATTTATATAAACAGCTTTTTACCTTTAATATCGGAACTCCTGCGAGTTCCGCAAAACTTTGGATGGAAGGGTATAGCGGGATACCATATATTTTTGGGTAATGTCTTGCTACAATATATTCATTCATTTATATGTGAAATGTGTTGGCTACCTACCAAAATGTAAGTTTGTAACTATGACATTGAGGAAATGTAGGTAATTTTAAAACTCTTTCCTGAAGGACAGTCTCAATGGCTTTTTCATATTGTTTCAGCTGATAAACATAAAATTATTAGTTTAAATAGTGTTGATGAAGAGTTTTTCAGTATACGTATATGAGGTAGCTAGTAGGTGGTGTATCTGTCGGGCTGACAGGAAGTGGTGCGAGGGGTGCGGCGCGCGGGGAGCGGCTGGACCTTCATCAAGCGGTTGACTGGTATTAGGGCGTGCAATTGTTCCAGTGCGCCGCATTCCACACTCTATACAACACATATTTCACTCTGTGATTTCACAAATTAGCACCCATGTCTGGCAAGGGCCCGAATCGTCGAAAAAACTAATCATTCATCCGAACAAAGAGTTCTTTACACGAATATTTTAAACACTTTCAACGGCTGGCACAATTAAAATGTTGGAAATCCCATATTCTGTTTTCGTTGCGCATCATGGAACAAAAACTGTTTGTTTAAAAGGTGTAATTACAAAATCCCTCGTGTACTGAATTTTCCGGTGTTTTCGCGCGGTGTACGAGTACGTGCCGTAAAAATAATTCGACGCTCCTCGGGGATCGTTTGTAAAACGTCACGCGTAAAACATATTATAAAGCCAATAAAACGTGTTTACAAGGGTGAGTAGAGCTCGCCGTCCTCGGGGCGTTTCGTTTCCGCGCGATATCCGTAAACATTTTAGCGCTGCAATAAATTTAACATTATCCAAGTCGCGAGACATTCTGTTTTCTTCCGTCCCGGGATCAGTTGGTTAACGGTTGTAATCTCGGCTGTCTCGGATTTTCTGCTCTCTGGTAACAGGAATTATACAATTATGTGGCTTTCCCATGTTTCTTTTGCTCAGCTTTATTTATGAGGCGTTTTTATACTTATCTTGCGTTTTTGTCGTCATCGCTTTACATGGCAGAGTAGGTACTATTTCATACGTCTGATTACTTATTCAATTTATGGTACAAGAGCAGATCTTATTCACTAAGAAAAACTTAATAAACTCATCAACGAAGAAATCGCAAATAATTACGATTATTATTTAAAAATGACAGTGAGCATATAGAGGTATAATTCTAACAAAATATTTCTAAACTTTTTGTGTAGATAGGTACATATAAGAATAATTCTATTACGGAACCAAAATCGTTATTATTATATTGCTTATTAAGATTCACTTGCGTAAACGGCAGATTGGCCCGGGAAATCCAATGGGACCCCTGTTTCCCAAAAGTAACCTCAAATTAGTCGGAGAAAATAAAAACCACCCTGTTTTTCTCAGAGCGGCTGACAGGGGTGCCTCGAGTGGCCACGGGGTACACTGTTTTGGTCAATGGACGCCCATCTGCTCTCATTATGTCGTGAAAACACTCGCTCTGAATTTTATGAGCCTTATAAATGTTTAACAACGTATTTAAGCAGTGAATACCACAGTTTTATGCATCTGTGCTCAATGTGGTCGCACTTCTTCAGAGCACGTGATCAATAAAAATATTTATTTGATTACCGAGAAACGTGTTCGAACGACTTTAAGGAGAAAGAACATCGAGGGCATAAAATAAAGCATGTAGCTTTAAAAGTCTAACCGATGACCACACAAGTAATATTCTTCCGCTTAATTAATTAAGAGAGTGAAATCGGCTAATACTTTCACAATAGATTAATCAGAGCAAGTCTGCTGTCTGCATTGCAATGCCCTTTTGCAACGTTGATCCACTTTTCTACGGATGCAAGATTAAAGGGGAGAGTAACAAAATGAGAAATGGAACGATTTCAGGACGCATTGTTAGACGGCCGCCCGTTGTCGGATTTATGACAAAGAACAGCGGATGATTCAATCAAGCCGGTTCTTTAGTTTGTTATATTCATGTTACAGGAGCCCATCTACGAGCCTTATTGTTATCACAATGTTGCCTTTTTGCTCCATTTGCGCGTTTTCTCTCTTAAAATCATTTTTCTAGGAACCCTTAAGTGGATCGTTATGCTTATAGTATCGACCTATTGTGCTTGGTTCACATTATCCTTGTTATAATATTTTCTAAGAGGGTATCGATTTTAAGGGAAATGTCAACTAAGTCTTTTAAAATATTCCGTTTTTTTAGTCTAAGCCCACAGGCCTTCCTGATGTTTTTCAGTCAATGTATCCATTCCATACGTCCAAAACAGGTTTTAGGTATTACAGATAATGTTGTTTTTCCATAAAAAATATAATGGGTCGAGATTAGTTGAGCACATAATACCCGGTATATTACCTATTAGGTGCATTTTACTTCTATTGGTACTTAACTTTTTGTCAAATGCGCTGAACTTATTTTTATTTTCAAGCTAATCTCCTGCTTAAAATTACATTAAGTATTCGGCTTCATACCGTACCCAATATGGATAACTTGGATGCAACATTCATATAATTTTCAAACTGTTAGAGATACATTGGAAACGGTATGTTTGTAATAAGGGCCACACTGGCGGTGGAATGTTATGCGCTCGACACTAGACCGACGTACGCATGTGTGTGTACGAGTATGTTCCATCCCGTGCACAGCCACACATAATCATGTAGATACTTAAATTCCTGTTTCGTTCAGTTCACCAGAAACTCGTACATTATGATATTGTTATTTGAATAAAATGTATGTTAACCTCGTTCGCAAGTTTGAGCGGCGATTGTATAAAAGGGCAAACTTTTGGTAAATAGGTATTCAGTGCAGGGGAGCAATTTACAATTTAAATATTCTTAATGTCTCCAAGTTGTCGCAACGGGAGGGGGCTGGAGGCTCTCGGCGAGTGGGGGGGGGGGAGCAGAGGCACGGCAATAGCAGCCACTTCCACTACATCAATCACTCGCGGACTCTGCGTCTGAACATTTCTAATTATTCGCCTCGCTTTGAATAGCCCAAATTCTTATTTCACGTTCACGAGGCCCCACCTATATACATGTTAACTTTAAATCATCATGAAGTAATAATATGGTGCATATAGTCGACCGGTTACATGGTAGGTAATATGTGCTTCTTACGGGACATTGAAGTCAATATGTACTTCCCCACATGTTACTAAATATTATATTCGTAATTCCAGTAAATGGAAGTTAATTTTGTTTGATACAAATATTGAGAAACAACTCTGAATTTTACTGTAACATCGTTGCGAAACTCCAAAATTTTCCTAATTAAAGTGGATAAAAACAGCAAAACAAATGCAGCAGCTATAGGTGGTGTTAATTTCGGTGTTTATTTTGAGTAACATAAGTACATTCAGGAAGGTGAAACTTAATTTGAGGGCGCGTTCTGCATATTTTGTGCGAAGCGTGTTTGCTCACAAATGTCGCGAGGGCCGGGGCTCGTCTCGAGAGGCCCTCGAGTTCGACGAGGGCTCGAGGTGACAGCGCCGTCTAATCTCCGAGCTTCGAGTTTATCTCATTGATACACTTGAACCACTTCCAGTGATAATTCACTGATCAATTACTGCCAGACTCGTATATTTGTTATGTTTATTCATATTTTATTGAGCACAGTTACGGTTGTCAAATGATTTATTGCATTTATTATTTTTTTGATTGTTACAAATTGTAGACAAATGTGAACTGTGTTTTATGTTAAAGTTAATAAGCAGTTTGTAAGGTTTAAAAACAGCGAACGTATGTACTACATTATATCAGAATTTTAAATAGGTTCATTCGTTATGAAGATACCGTATTCATTCCTAAGCTATTAAATTATTATATTGAGTGAAATGAATTACATACTCTTACATACAATGTCATTATTTCCCACAAATATCTTCTATATCTTAAACAATGAGTCGTAGAATGCAAGTAAAAACAGGCAATTATTTATTTTGTCATAAAGTTTTTGACTGTTGATCAGGCCCGCCGTAAGCGGGCGTGCATGGCGTGCACCGCACGCGGGCGGCACGTCCTAGGGGGCGGCAAATCGAGCGACTTATCACGTTATATTTAAAAAATACAATATCTTTTTACCAATGATTTGATTTCAATATTACCGAACACAGCAATAGCGCTAAGAATATTACTTACACTGCCGGTTTCAGTTGCATCTGTTGAAAGATCATTTTCAAAATTAAAACTATTTAAGATCAAGGGCAAAAGCCCCGGGCGGCACGATTTAGGGGGCGGCAAAATTAAACCATAACTACTGATTACTGAATTATGAAATAAAAATATTTAGTAGATAAGAAATAAAATTTTAGAAAAAGCCGGCCTCGCTATGGTCGTGTCCTGTCAATTCTAACGGCTTCACCCTTTGCATCCCCAAAAAAATTCGCGTTCGCTTCGCTCGCGGCTTCTTATATATTTGAACTTTGTTTCTGTGCATTTCTTACTTTTTGACGTTGCTTTGTTAATTTACAGTGGTTTTTAGTTATTTTGTGTCCTTAGACTACAAAAATTTTCGCGCTCGCTTCGCTCGCGCTTCATTACATATGCCATATGTCTTCTACGGTAACTTTTTCATGAAACCCACCAAAAAAATTGTCGCTGTCAACATCTTTTACTGAATGAAAACATTGTTATAGGTATTTAAGTTCTTTAGTTTGGGTTAAATAATAAACTGTTCTAAGTACTTTGACATTCATATGTTGGTACCTATTAATCACAATCTTTCAATACACAGGGGCCACTAGGGTAATGATTGCACAAGACGACGCCTTTGGTTCCAATTAACTTTTCAGACCATAAACTATAAAAATTTCGCGCTCGCTGCGCTTGCGCTTATTAACGATTGCTTCTCTCTTCTTACATCGCGCCAAGCGCACTAAAATATTATGAATGAAACATGGATATACATCATATAAAATGGGGGTCCGGACCCCCTGGACCTCCCCCCCTTATATACGTCCATTGTTTCAATTGAACATGACATTTTTGACAGCTTGGATACAAGAAAGTTGATAGAAGAATTCGCAAATACAGTGTGTATTAATACTGTATAAAGACAAGAAGAGTTAAGTTTTTGTAATAATTATATGGCTTAGTTTTTCACTTCAGTAAACAAATATAAATTATTGTACGTAATACCTAATAATATGTAGTTGTAGGGCGGCATAATCAGTTTTGTACGCGGGCGAACAAACAGCTAGCGGCGGGCCTGCTGTTGATTTCAGTAATTTTATCTCACTCGTTTAAATTAACTGTACCGGTTAATTAATACTCTCCTCATTACCTTAACCAACGAATAGCGTGTAATTAATAATGTCATAATTATAACCATTAATATCGCTGAATTGTAGCTAGATGTTGACATTGAGAAAATATGTATTTTACGTTGAATTTCAAGTAAGTTACATGAACTAAGTGTATTTTTTCAAGGAGGACTTTAAAATAAAAGAAGTACATTTGTGACAAATAATTTTTCCGTAGATAACTATTTGTTGCTAAATATTAAAAACTGTAATCGTGAGCTGCTTTTCCAATATCTGAATAAATAATATTTTATTTCAATTAATTAATCTTTACTAATTTCGGGTGTCATATAATAGAATTAAAACTTATTAGAATAACATCGATGCTTGTACTTATACTTAAGTTCCATTGCAGTAGCTAAGATTTCTTGGTTTTCTTTTGAAGTTAAGTTTGTTCATCACAATTTCTGTCTGTGACAACTCGGTTCACGATCGTAAGCTCAGCCAAATAACCTGCAATCAAAACTTATTTCATTGCATTCATCTGGATCAGGAAGATTAAACAGACAAAACTTTAACTAGTAAAGAAAAACACGAGCTGTTACTTATAAAAAAAACGTCAATTTTGTACTCTTTTGAAAAAGATAATTATCTCGTGCTCTCTTCCATTAAATTGGATCGCTAAACACGCATAATAAAACGCAACACAAATAATTATACGGAACATTTTCCCTTCAGAAGGGTGTGAGAGTGTCGGCGACACAATAGATGTGTTTACAGGAAATCAGCGTGAACTGTGAACGCCTTCCCGCCCGGGTACGAGACATGCAAACACTGTCCTGTATCACAATAAAAACTATTGCTACTACTGATCCTACTTTATTACACATGGAAGTAGTGCTTAAAGCTAAGAATATGTTTTTATGCTTACAAAAATAGTGCAAAAATCTTTCTTTAGTAGCTAAATAAGTGCTTCTTTCTATAAATAGTAGCTAATGTTAATTTATAATTAGGTAACAAACCCTGCATAATGTTATTCCGATTTTAATAACAAAACTACTTTCAAATTTTCCCGAATACGAACTTAAAAAAAAGGTTCAAAAAATTTATTTTTCGTAAGGTCATATAATTTAGAGATCATATATTTTAAGAATCCACAGAGTTGTAAGGCGTTACAAACAAGATCTTTTAAACGACTGTTCCTTTTCTATTGCTCTTTACTGTAAAGACTCCACCTCGATAAACTATAACTTGTGCGATGTAACTGGTTCTTTGTTAATTAATATTCCCCACTTAGATTCCAGTACGTAGTGATTTTAACGAGACCAACAAGTAGCGAGCCATTCATTCGGGATGTAATTGAAGACGTTTGGCGCATCACCAATGGCGCACCGACGAGAACGAAATGATTGCGAGCTCGAAGTGTTCCGATAACTCCAGGCTTCTTTGAATGCAACATACATTAATTTATACAAGATGAATTTACAGCGAAAGTACTAGAGCACTTATTATAGGAAATGTTTGTTCTATCGAATTACCTAGAATTCTATTTAACTTTTATGTGTCGTTTGATATTCTGAGAGGCTGAGTAAAGCGTGTGACTTTATTCAATGTATGCTGAATAAAATTATATGAATAGTTAACAGTTTTACTCCACTTGTATTTATGAATAGATATTTATAAGTATCTATTGGTTCAATACTCGAAAATATATCACAGCTCGATATTGGTTGATAATGTTAAAAATACTGCCAGATTTGTGGATAAACTCATGTTAATTCTGTGTCCTGCCTGTCTATAAAGACAAAAGAGAGGCGGTGTATTTGTATTCATTCACAGTTTGAGAAGGCGTTATGAATAAGTATGGCATGTTGGTGGCATTATCTGCGTGTTCGGTAATGTATTCAAATATGTATCAAGCCCCATCCGCACCATGTTGTCGTTGTTATTTTATTTCGCACGCGTGACGCCGTACACATCAGCTTTATTTTTTCGCGATCCTAGAGTATCATATTGTACTGTTGTTGGCAGTATTTTTGCATCAATAGAAATAAGTTCCAAAATTATTTAAATACTTTTCTCTGTTACGATTTGGTAACCGAAATTGGGATTTACTGTTTTAAAATTTTTATAACGATACAAAAGATTTAAACGAAATTTTATAAATATTAAAGGTAAAAATCTGATATAACGCGGCAAATAACTACACGTATTCGTGAGTTGTTCTAAAAAGAATGTGTCCGAGTGCTGTGTGAACACTAGAATGGTTAGATATTGAAAGAAAAATTGTTGAACATAGGACAGTTCTGTCCGTACTCCCGCCGTTCAACGGATATTGATTACTTGTCTGTAAGGAATACAAATGTATCAAGGAGACTGTTCTAGCGCTGTTCAGAACGCCATCCTTTGTAGTGACATCTAACATTAAACTTCATAGCCGACCCTGCGTTTTGTGTTACTGTAACTACACTTTGTGTTCAAGCTCAGCACGTACAATATTTTTATTTAGAAGTTGTCACTTCTTGCTACAATATAAACTGTTATCTAGTTGTGTTTTTTCTAAATGCTAAGATACAATTTATATCTATCGCATGATCTGAGGAAGAGGGAAGCTAACATTGCAGAAGCTATGAGAGCCTCAGGCAGCTAACTAGCAGGTGCACGTTAGCAAAGAAAAATGAAATAACGCAAAAACGAGAAGTCGAGTCGGGCGAAAGGGGGACGTTGAAACCGTTGGGGTGGTTCTTTCGTGGAAAAGCCAGTTTCCTTTAGTGGAAACAGATAACGATCCGCTGCCGACGACAGAATACGTAACTGCACTCACTAAGCATACATCTACATACTAACGGAACGCTTGCCTATCAAAGGTATCTCACACAACAGATTCCCTTTATTGAGCAGGGAGAAAGTGCTCAGTCAGTGTTGTCGTCGCGATCATATTCCGCTCCATTCAATGCGTATCACATGAACGTACAACTTTCTACGCCAATTAGCTTCCTTGCAGACAACAAACTGTATCTCAGCGAAATATCTCATGTTTCGCGTTGACCGTGATTTGTGATGACCGGAGCAGTAAGTTCTTTGTGTTAGCTGGCTGAAATCAGAGCGAATAGGTACACAAACATATGCTGGCGGGAAGGATCATTGATTCCTAAGAGACGCTGCGTCATACTTCCGTGCACTGCATTGCAATGCAAAATTCACAACGTCCGCAGGATCTTACAGGAAAATGTTATGGAAAAACTCTGTCGACATCTTTGAGAGCACATTTTATTAAGTATAATTTAATATGAATTATTTACTAATATCTTCTTGAAAACTTAAAAGATATAATCATTCCACTACTTCATATTTTTTTATTCATAAAATTTTACTCAATCTGCTAATTTTACTAAATCTCATATCACAAACGCTTTGTTCCCTACACCCTCCTATTAAGGTGAAGTACCTAATTAAAAACCTACGTCAATTGTCTCACTTTTAACATAAAGCTTGTTTTTATTTGCATCCATTAAAATCTATAGATAAGTAATTATTTATGCACTTTTACATATTGCCTGAGTCGTCAATTGAATGACTACTTGGGAATTGCTGGAGAAAATATTCGATACTCGATTATATTATAATAATTGTTTATATACGTATTAAGTTTGGATTTTAAGCGAATAGGTTAATAGTAATTTTGCATAATATGTAAAATCTAATTCAAGTAAAATTTTGTTGTACACAACGAGGGTTGTCAGTTTATCTGCACTATAGTCAAGTATTTCACCGCAACCGTACAAAATGAAGTGGTGCTCTTAAAATATATCAGATGCAGACTAATTGGGTAACATTAATTTATTGGTTGAGTGCAATAGAAATGTTTTATATAGGTACGCTAGGTACGTACGTTACGTTGCGTAGAGGGCCGGGCGCCGCGGCCGGGCGGCGGGCGCTCGCGCTCGTGACCTGCATCCATTGCGTCGGCGATACGGCGACGTGCCCTCCATTCTGTTATATTGTATTGCCAATTTGTAAACATACGGCTTACTACTATCAATACATACCCGACTACATTCAAAATATTTTTTGAATATAGTACAAAAAATGTTCTGTTATTTTTATTGGTACAGTTGACAGCCACCTGGTGCTCTAGCTAGAGCGTGTACCTCTCTATAAAAATAAATAGTATGACACAACGGGATTCTAACTTATCTAGCTGACAATTTTAATCCACATAACCCGATAACGTTGCAGAAATGTTATTATCATTTTATACTGTAGCAATTTCATCAGTGATGTAACAGTAGTCAGATATCATTTTACCTCTGATCTAATATAGGAATTCAAAAATGAAGTAATAAGTCGGAGATACAAGGGCGGGCGCACCGCACAGTGCGCGCTTAATGGGCGGCATTACCATTCCAAGTCGGTAGGTGAGCGGCGAGCGGCAACCCGCCGGCGCCCGACCGCCTTGTGAATATGCAAAGTGAAACACGTTAAATATTGAACTACCGTATTGTACCAAATTGTGCCTAAATGTGCGCTTTAATTCTAAACTCTTCTCACTATCTGCAACTTTTAATTTATGTATTATTAGAGCCAAACTACGCAATTTACTATTACTTGGCTGCACGCCAACTTGAAACTTCCGAATTAGAACCGATTAAAGGTTTATTATAAAGTTAAATATAAAGTTAAACGACCGTTTGTCGACAAATGTAGAATACGATTAATAAGACCAGACCTTATTGTTTTAAGAAAACGATCTCAAAGTTATCCTTTATTTATCACGGATATTTGAAGCTGTAACAGTATTCCTGTAGATAAAGGTCAAATGAACATTTTATTTCATAACATCAGATAAGCAACAGTTGAGTCGAACTTATAATTCTATTTTATAATAACTCGGTTGCTTCTGTGCAGTTTGCAACGAACTGTTTCTCGGAACTTGGCCTTAATGAAGACCTCTCGCTGCTGTAATGAAATAGTTAATTATAGTTTCAACGACAGGAATGATAGCAACAATATTTAGTTCTTTATTTTATTTTCAGTAACTAAGCTCCTGTAAAATTTTACATACAAATGAGATTTCAAGTATTTACCTAATAGGACTACAGAGATTCAGAAGCATGGTGTTGAAACATCAGTATTCATATTTGTACCCCCGTGCTAGAATTGCATTTTACCTTTACCTCTACATAGAACGTGATCTTTCACGTACACATACGACCAAGATCAAGTCTTAGACAAAATATACAACAGACGTGTAATTTAATAAACATAATTTATTAACATATGTACGCATGTATTATGTAACCATAGCGCACACTAGACGCCGTAGATATGACACGTCATTCAAGTACAGAATACGAATGTAACGTGAGGAGAATATAATAACAGTGTATCCGCATAAAATATTTCTCGATAAACTGATAAAAAGCATACACTGGCATGTCAGAGCAAAAATTGCCAAGCGTCGCGTCCCTCGCCGCGTGGCATTGTACCCGAAATGACACGCGAAAGGCGTCAAGAGCGGCGCGCTCCCGCCTTCACAAAAGGCTTACAGATGCGCGCACCAGAAGATTTTAATGAGGCAACGACTCTGTGTGATTTTATCGCGTGTGCCGTAATGAGAAATAACCAAGCGCATCCTCTTTGACTGCGCTTGTACGGCGCTGCCAGCAAAAATGCTACAAGTGACATCTATGCCTTCTAATTTATTACGAGCGCAATAACTCTCGCACAAAGAATATCAGATAACTGACAAGTTGTTAGGCCTCAAAAGCGCTCTTCTTACTTTACTTCTACCATAGAGTATAAACACGATACAGATACGTGTTTGTGTATCGTTTATTGCCTCTGTATACATTACCAGATGTAAACAAATAGAGTCAGCGATAAAATCGTCTCCGTTTTACAAACGTAATAAAACAAATTAGGCGACGAAGTAAGTTACGAGGGCCCGGTACACTGGCCAATTTTCATCAATGCAAATCACGTTGTCGACTCGTCAACCCAATTACCAAGAAGTGAATTTAAATAAAGATAAGTATCGCCCTCGAGGAGACAATGCTAATAGGAGGCGGAGGCGTGATAATAGGCTCCGACTGGGGTTGAGCGGCGCACCACGGTAGGTGCTTTAATTAGATCTCGCGACTTACGCCGTCAGCCCGAAACACTTGTTCAATTAGTGATTAGCTTTAAGAAACTTTATTACGCAAACGTTTTGCGCTTCTCTCTTACCAACTTAAAAATATTATAAAGAAGTTTTACATGTAAACAACATCTTACCGGCTGAAGTAGGTGAACAAATATTATGACTTTCAGAGTGACTTAGATCTCGTAAGTACGAGTATACCTAATAAAACAATACATATCATTGAAGTCAATCAATTCGGTAATGCTACCAATCAATGAAAGCGGTCCGAGTTTAATTAAAATGAAGAGAGGTATTTTCATTTATTCAGCATTTCATAGACTCACTGGTCTTGCGGTGGCCGGTGGAACAGTTTGTTTTCCTACAACATACTTTTCAGTTTCAGCGCTGGCTTTGAATTTACTTCATTATTTTCAACTGTTGGGATTTTATTTTTACCGTACTTACCTTTTATATTTTCACAAAATGTCTGCGTGGGTGAAGAGATAAAAATCTGGTTCTAGTTATACTTTATATTGAGAGTTAATATTTATGCTTTGGCAACTAGAACGTAGATTGAACTGATGTTTCTAGTATAATAGCAAGCACCGGTGACAGCTAGCGGGGGAGCGATAAGGGGAGTTCGCGGGGAGGGGCGGCTTCCCACGACCTGTCAACATCTGCTTCCGTGCTTCCGTTTAGCTGACCGCCACATGACCTGCCCTCGATGACCCAACGATTGTTCTGTCAATAACTATGTTTGTTGTAAACTACACCTATAACGTGGATATTGCGGGATTTAGGACTACGTTACTGTACTGTGGCTTGTTAACATTTTACTTGAAACCGAAATCAAGTTTACAGTTTGACCTAGTCAAATAAAATAAATAAATCAGTCAGGTCGCCAAAAATAGTCCGATGTTGATAGAGGTTGACTCTTTGCAATAATCTTTACCTCTAGCAACATCCTCTTTAACTTTTCATTTTCTAAAACGTTTTTAGCTTATTTCTTCAGACTTATAAATAAAGATTAAACTCTGGTAGAAAATAATGTTTCGATAAAACTTGTGATTCTCAATCCAGTAAAGTGTGAATGTGAGCCATTATTTTATGCACACAATATGTGACACTGGCACGTTTATTTAATGCCTCTGATAGCATCTATTTTATGTCTCCCGCTAGACGCGACCCTTAGCTTTCTTCACAGGCTCAAGCTGTTTAAGCATTTTCAAAATATGCACCGTTACAAAAACATTTATGTGGTGTTTGAGAAAACATAAACACTGGTATTATTCAAATAGGTTTATTCAAGAAAAAAAAAACGTATGTTGACAGTTTGATTAGATTAATTTTCTGGCAAGGTTTTTAGAGCATTGAAGTAAAAAATATTTCATAATCAAGTGAAAGCCTCATTGTTATTGTATCGTTTGATGGATATACAGTACAGCGTTAATCCATACACATTTTACGTGAAATTATTTGTAGGCTTTCCAAAAGCAAAAATAAATATTTCAATCGTAAGTTGATTTATCTACAATTGATGTACAGTTTATTTCAGTTACATTGCGCTTTGTATCAAAACAAATCACTTGTACAAAATAACAACATAAAAGCAAATACTACCAATTGTACCGACATCATTTTTTCCACAATCCGTCTACTAAAACTAATATTATGTATGTTACTTTATATCTATTTTCTGTATTCACTCAGGGTTTATGTATCTCGAATAGTCACGTCCGTGTCCCGGCGAAGGGTAAAGCATACAAATAAGTGAAAGTCCGAAACCACCCAAACACCCGCCGCCACGTTCTTTATCTGCGGATCTCTTAAAAGAATTTGATCGTATATGAGAATATTACGAGCCACATCTGTGACAAGGGACGTATAAACTTAAATATTTGGCTACAGAACCGCACTTACCATAACAAAACTTAATATTGATTTTGTTCAAACTAATCTGATCTATGGAAATTCTATAAATAGGGTCTCGTAGGTCAGTTTTCAAACTGTCACACTTGGTTGTTCTATATTGCCTGAAAGTACTATTTTTCACTATGCTCACTCCATCAATATATGTACTACCTCCTAAACCACGAGTTCTCCTTAAAGCAGTAAGACTCTAACTTAAAATATACTCAGACAAGATTTTAGAATGTATTGAAGTCAAACAAAGAGGCTGTTAGCTTATATGTACTAAAATAGCCAGCGCTGTTCTTATCAATTTGGAAAACCTAAAAAAGTGCATTCGGCATCCATCCGCAGCCTGTTATTTCGACAGGCTATTTTGATATTCAGTTCCATCTAAACGTTAGAAATGAAAGTCAGTAATGGAGGCGGTGTTTCAAAACAGATAAAACATAGAACGATAGGCTATTTGTCACGATGGCGTGTCACGAGTATTATAACGAGGTGTCTACGTAGCCGCAATCAATTTGGCGGTGCGGGCCCTGTCAATTTGCGGCGGGCCGGAGTCGCGGCGTGCCCGCTGCGCTGCCGCTCCAGTGCCGCGCCGGCCCGTCCGCGCCTGATGACTTCCGACTGACCGCTTCTCATTTGCATAAGGGCCAGCTTTAATATGAGATTATTCTCGAGTTAGGAACGACTGCGGTCCCATTCATTATTAGTTTTGGAATATTTAGTCGACCCAATCCCGGACGTAATTATTTGAATTGCCACTCGTATTTGACATGCTTGTTGGTAAATTGCAATTCGAACGGGTAGTTTTAATATTATAATGGTAGCAAATATTTTTTATCAAATAGGTGTACGGTGTTTTCAATTCACTCTGATTGTTTTCAATTGCTTTCACATGAAACAAAAAGTAAATATTGATCTGATCTCTTATAATAATTTTGTGAATAGCCACCAGAATTCTATTTATAATTTCATCTGTATTCATATTGTTTGATGAAATATCATGTCTATAGGAAAATGCAAACAACAATTCGATAATTATTGTAGGATCGTGTAGGAATTTAATCGACAAGGTGTACACGTCGCTACATTGTAATCACAACAATAGTACTAACGTGTAACCGTAGCGGAGGCAACGTCTTGCCATCGGTGACAAAGGGATTACCCCCTCCCCCGCACCGCTGTCTGCGGTTTCTTAATTAACCCCTAAATACCCTTGCACGCGCCTCACTGTCTCGTGCGGTATGTAAGATTATTGCCAACGTTACCCTTGTTAATTTTAATGTACGGTATTATTGAAACAAATAGAAGTCCTCGAATGTACGAGAGCCTTATTAACTTAAACGAACATGCTGTTACGTTGACTCATTATTAGCATGTTACATAAATGTGGTATGCCTCAAGCCATTCTATGGATGTTATTGTTTTGTACTGTCTCGTGGCCCATAATCTCAGTTTGGGTCGTTGACGCGTATTCTATGTGTTTGTTATAAATAATCTCTATTATTGATCTGCGTAGATACTTTTGGAAATTGTCGGAAGGGGTTATTAGCTGTAGACGATTTATTTTCAAGATTGATTAATAGCGTGCGTGAACTGAAAGCCTAATAGCACGTCAATAATTTTTAATTTAGACGGATTCCACAATTATTCTGAAAGTCGGTTCGTGATTGACTAACGTAACGATCTTAAAATTAACGACGTGTTTGGAATGTCGACTGTAGAACTTCACAAATTACAGGCGTGTAGGGTGTTACGCAACGAATACGCGTCATCGTTCCCGCGGTGCTATACCGACCAATAAAGTTGTATCCATTGTTAGCAATTATCGTAGAGAAACGCATACACAGCTAATAGGGTGCGTTATAGATGTTAATGCGCGATTTACATCGGTTGAGTCAGGAGCACCCGGGCAGAAAATGGAGCGTCGTGCTTAGAGCTAATACGATCAGGTGAGCAAACACGCAACAACCGGAGCTTTCATCTTCAGTCGGGTATCTCTTAGCCATGCGCGCACACAAATATACGTACAATCTAAATGTTAGCTCAGTGGCGACTGCGTACGCCTAGCTAAATTAAACTTTATTGAGTGATTTTAACAATGGTAATATTATTAACTAAATCTTAGTATGTCCAAGACATTTAGGTGAAAATTAGGTGTAACTATGCAAACCAGTGTTTTGCTTGGTCAGTATGACATGATGATCGTCTGATACTTAGCCGAGCATTGGACTCAACAAGTATATTTGTCGCAGTCAACTAAACATTTAAGTGGAAGCACTAAGTATATGATTAGTAAATTCAATAAGAATTTTAACGATAAGCATAAGCTGTATACAGAAGATTTTATATGAGTGCCTAAAGTTTACAAAAGAAATATGTGTTTTCATGTTGGACTGAAACCGGAATAAAATAAATCTATTGTCAGTCTGGATGCGGTAGTGATATGTAAACAACTTGGGACCAGACTAACTATTGCCGCTGAGCAAGTTTATTCTCCAAACACAAACGTAGGTACACAGACACGTCGGAGTGAAGGCATGGCCAATCGGACCGGGTCGCCGACTCATGTTGATGCTCAAACAAAACAGTTAGTCATTGCGTCACAGCTAAATAAACCCCATCGACTGTCAACTCAAAATTTTGTATTCGCCACATTAAACATTAGCAACCATTAATCAAACACAGCACGCTGAATGCGAGCGTTTGACTGTTCCCTGACTCAATACTGTTGTCGCAGACGACATCGCTCCTTTCTTTACATAGACTCCCGCCTCGCTCACGGGATGACAAATGTTTACTTGCTTATTCAACCCCGGTGTAACCCCTTCTCCTTGCACAGTTCAACACTTCCCGCTTTTTCCCAACAGTATTAACATTTTCACCGCAGCGATCAAATACTTAACTATTCCGCACCTCGTGTAGCGACATAAAAGTAAGAACTTAAGAAGAAAACAAAGAACGCCAATTTGGCAAGTCGAAGACAAACGCATTTAAAATGGGCAGAGCAGAGCAAGGGCCATCTATCTTGGAGCTTGATAAACGACGACATTATTCCTTATCGCCCACTCAATTTGTTTAAAAGCGTTCTGCTTTGATAATTTGAGAATTACAAATCGTATCTCTTGACACAAAAATGTCCTCATAACTGGAAAATCTTGCCGGAGTGATAAGACTAAGTGGAGATCAGTTCAATTTATCTAAATTTATATCTTTGCAGTAAGCCGCGACTGCGAAACGACAAGCTGTCGGTCGATAGTAATAAAATATTAGTTGGTACTTGTGTATAGGTCACGCATGAACAGAATTGAGTAAATGAATGGTTATTGTTTCAGTGGTGGAGGAACCCGAGTTTACGGATGTCATTCAGAACGTGACGGTGCCGGCCGGCCGGAGCGTGCGCCTCGCCTGCTCCGTCAAGAACCTCGGCTCCTATAAGGTAACTTCACTTCATCTTCTAACCTACACTACAACAGGTTGACTTACACTTAATATATTATGTACGACTCAGACTGCTGTCTTTGGAACCTTGTTTATCTCCCACACAAACACAAAATCACATCTCTGAATGGGCTTCACTTAGATAGGTTGGAGGCGACGGCGGCGCACTGAATAGACGACAATATGCGTGGAGCGGCGAAAGGAAACATAAAATAAGAAGCATTTTATCATTTGATTTAGAACGCGCCGTCGTAATAAAGTGTCCATATAAATGGAGGAAGATATGATTTACAACCTCTACGCCGAGTTTGCACCTCGCTCTTGCGGCTGAGATGGTTTAAAAACTAAAATGTTAAAAGTATCTGAAGTTTTCGTTTTTAAAGACTTCATTCAAAATTTTCATCAAATCAAGTCAACATTTAATGTTGAATTCTACGCAAATGTCGCAAGTGCTACGCCAGCTACGGCGTAGCAACTACGTAGCCACTTAAGATATATTCATTTGTGGATTTAATAATTTGGAGTTAGTACTAAGACTCGAGGCATTAGATGAAAGATTAAACTTAACGACATCAATTTGGTGTAAGTAAGGCAATATATCTGTAACGAGTAATACAGCTACCGGCGGGGTGAGTGGTAGCCGGTAAGCGCAGCTCGGACGAGCCCCGACAGCCGGCGCCCGGTGACCGGACGGCCGATAAGCCGCAAGGTGACGCCGCGCCGGCTAACTGCCGACACCGCACGCTCCCACTGCCGGGGGGAGCACGCTACATTCGGTTCCCACTGAAACTCCCCGCACCCACTGTTAACCAGAAACGTAGATTAGTTAGTAATAGCCAATTCGTAGGTAAACGCTCCGATGTCTACTACTGCGTTCGTGTAATTATTTCGAATGGAGACCTACCCAATACTACTACATTGCTATACAACGCATAACACGATAAAAGTAAACCCAGCTAAACATCAATAGCACTTCTATCGATTTCCGTTTGGCCGACTTTTTTCTTTTTATTTTATTGCATTTACTTACTTGTGAAGCTGTCTACGGTGCGGGCGCAATAAAAGCCGAGATAGTGTTCTCGTGCTTCTGAAATAAAGGCTTAACTGGGGGAGCCATCACGGTTGCCCTGTATTGACAACAAGAAGCGGATTTCCCCGAAAGCCTCGCCTGTGCCATTAGTTTCCCGCAACGGTTAAAAAGATTTGCCTTTTCGTCCGTATTTTTTTAGAATTATTGACTCATGCGAAATATTGCCATGAAACGACGGGGCATTATTTGCTTGTTAAGATCATATTCCGTAACATAAAGATGCAACGGCAGCAACCTTCTTTTGTGATAGGTTGCTTTAAGATTAGGGTAGCAAGGCTCCCAATTAGGAACAACACCAATTGGTTTCACATGTATGTTTATGCATGTGTATTTTTTTAATAACTCAAATAATGAGAGCATTAATATTTAGGAAACCTCAAATAATGCTTGACTAATATGTATGAGAACGTTAAACATTCAAATAAACGTTTCCTATGTTAAAATTTATTCACAAGGCAATTCGACGAAAAGATTTCCTATTTTATGCAAATGTGTGTAAGTATGCGCACGTAGCCGGTTCATCGGCATGAAATGTCAGATAGTCGGCAGTAGCACGTATGTGGGTTTGCAATAACATGCCACAACGAGTCGCAGCAATGTTACACTCGCGCCGCATGCGAGCGCCGCCTGTTCAAATTCTGGCATATTTCTCGTGCCTTACTGGAGCTCGCATGAGCAAACTGAGCCCATGATGAGGGGAGCCGAGAGCACTTGTTCCGACGACCGCCCGCCTGCGCCACCGCCGCTCTAATGTCTGTAATGATCGTGTTCGCCGTTACACAATCCTGACTAATACCAATCCATGTTTTAATTAAAAACATCTCTTTTATATAATGTATAAGCAAAGTGGTCATTAAATTCCATTACAAAACCATTAGTATTAAACTTTTCTCGTAGCATGTTTCCGATCACTACTTACATCTACCCCAAAATAACTTATTGGCCAAAGATTTCGAGAAAACTTGGAGAGCCCTCTGTACAAATCCGCAGCTGAAGAGATCTCTAAGTGGGCTTTTAGCAGAACTAAGCTAAGCCGTCTCGTGCAAGATGTTCGCTCATTTCTGTCTACGCCATTGCATTAGTGTGTCAACCGTACTAACGTTTTGTGACGTGGGGCGAAATTCGACGAACAACAGTTTGATACAAACTATGTGTGTTGTTATTTTATTTTGTTCTCACACAATCTGGACACGGCACGCCACTTTGCCACTTTTCATGGTTCCAGGAACAATGGTCATGGGCACTTGCAAAACCTCCGTTGATAATACAAACAGATAAACAATCTTCACGATTATGTATATCAAAGATTATGACGTCACTTACTTTTATAGAACACGTACATAGAAATACTGTGCGAAAATGAGTCCATCTTTTTGCCGTTCCATCTACAAGTTACTGTTATATGTAAAATTTTCTTTTATGAATACGTAACACGCAGTTAGATATTTATCATATTCATGAAGGTTGTATCAAAAGCGCCTTCTTCGCAAATCTCCAAAGACCAGCAAACAGTATCTTAAGTAGTTTTGTGAGCTTTTATATCTCTTTGCTTTGATAAGATTTTCACAAAATAATACACCATTTATCGGATCATCCGTTGCTATTACAATAATTATATCATACATTGGTACTGTGACATCATGATGACAAATTAGCTTGTCAATCTAGGCAGTCCAGTGTTATGATTCAACGAGCCGTACGGCTGTTACTTATCCACGAGCTAAATATACCCTAATATACCCTAATGGTAATAATCTTACAATTTGAACATAAAGTTAAAAATATGAACCTTCTACAACTTGAAACAAACAAAGTTAGGGTAATAGCGTAAGATGAAGCTCTTTAAACGTTCCATAATTAAATCTGTCGTAATATTATTAAACACGTCTACGAATCATCTCCTGCGGCGATAGGACCCGTCGTTAAAGAGGTTCGGTGCGGTGCGCGGTGGAATGGGCAAAGTTTGCAACGAGTCCATTATAAATCAAACGATGCCTTCCAGGCATGTCCTGAGGGACGAGAACGTCTCCCACCGTGCCACCGAACTTCAACTTTGCCTCCTTAATGCCTCAACAATTAAGATAAAAAGAAAGAAGGGCCTAAATTAAAGGTGGTTAAAAGATAACGAGTTAATAGGCCGCTCTAACTTTACCAGTACTCGGTAGGATTTCAGTGTAACCATAGACAATGTTTCGTAAGAGTATTTGGCAGCTTCGACATTCTGCTAAGTACTGATACCAAAACTATGGCTTATACCTTGAAGGAGCATCTATACCTACCAAGTACTTTTAAATAAATGTAAACACCATTAAAGTAAACTCAAAAATGTAACAGCAACCTGTCCATAAAATTTGCGGTTAGATAATTTTGAATATTTGAAGTAATGGGCCGAGTGCCGTCGAGGGCGGCGCGCGGGGCGCGGGGCGCGGGGCGCGCGGCCGGCAGGCAACAACTCGCGTAACGACGTCGTGACCTAACTCGTTTAGGATCCGCAGACGAATGAAATTAGTTAGCCGCTGCCGTCATTACGAATATCATATTTTCATCTGCCACTTCCACCAGCTTCATTAGTCACTTACGTAGCGGGAAACCATTTTATGTCAAAGAAAATCTGATATCTATTTTTTCTTGTAAATAAAATTGATATTATTTTGCAGGCATCCAAAAATATTTTACTTAAGATGGGTACCACTTGTGCTGTTACTAAACTTGCCACCCACCGTTCGCGATACGATTGGGGAACTTCGTTAAGTTCAACACTCAACGCTTATCTTCCAACTGCTTATAAAATTTTGATTCCTATTTAATTTTATCTTAATTGTTCGAACAGTAAAAGAGAACTTTGGGCAATTTCTCTTTGCGTTATAACGGATTTAAGATAACTGCTTTAATCTTTGGTTTGGAACGAATATACGTAGCTAAATGTGGTGTAACTCTGACATTTTAGTATTAATTTTGTTCATAACAATATTGATGTAGCCATATTAGTTGAAAGACAGTCTATCCAGATGGCGGCGACGCGGCGGCGGCTGCGGCTCGTAATTCAATCAGTGCGGTGCAGAGGGACACACCGTCGTGATTAGATTAGACGCCGGCCACAATTACGCAGATCAGATTTACATCTACCGTCGCCAGTCCGCGCCACCGCCGTCCGCGCCACGCCACTTCTGTACCGCTACTTGCTCTAACTAGCAACCACTTACCAGTCTTAGAAATAAATCTCAATAATTTCATATAATAATTTTACTTTTATACTAAATTATTTTCATGTAAATCGTTTGAAATATTAAACTAAGCTTGTTTAATATCCCTGAGCCTCAGGTTATGCCGAAAAGTCAGGTCGCCGTCATTAGAGGGGTTACCGTCCCATTGCATAATAAAATGGGCGAAGTTTCCTCAAGTCCATTATAAATTAGACAGCGGCTGAGAGCCGCATCACTTAAGATAGGTAAGATGTGACCCGGCACGAGTTTTAGCTACCGAACTTCCCCTATATTGCCCCCGCAATCTTGATAAAAAGAACTACCCATGATTCAAACTTGAAGAAGGATTAAGAGATAAAGGATGCACGTCGAACTTTTGAAGCTCGGAAAACCACCTAACTCTTATTTTTTCTTGCGATAACCCGACTTTAATTAATTTTATAGGTGTAGTTTCTTTTAAAATATGCCAAACCGTCGTTTAATCAGGGAAAAACTTGTGAAGTGTTCAAAAGTTTAAGCGCGCTGTCTCTCAATAAATATTTGGAGTTGTAGATTGCCTTTTACTGAAATTGTTTACTTCAAGCCCGATGATAAGCGTTGAGACTTTTTAAAAACATTGTTCGGTTTTACAATCCGAGTTTGGAACTCGTGTACGAGTATAACAGTGGGATAATTGAAAAATTAAGATAGCGCAGTTAAGCGTCATTTGATGAAAATAAGTAGGTACTGTACCTATGGGCGAATTAAATCTTTTTCTCCGAGGGGAGATTAAAAGTGGAGAGATTGTTCGTAGTGAGTATAACAATCTCGGTAAAAGGCATTTTAAGCGCTTAATGCTGTGGAAATTGGTGTGAAGCGGGGACGCGATGGCAGCTCCGTGCAATTACACAGATGTCGCGGAGACGACTCGCATACTAGCCGCGCACTGTCGCCGCGCTGACGCCCAGCCGGACTGTACCTACACCGCCACTTGCCATATTACATTACTGTTCACAGATATCAATGTCCTATTGCAAACAAATCAGTACCTCTACCTCTTCATATCATTTGAACCTACCTAATCGAGCTATAATAAATTCTAGGCCTAATCTCCTTTAATCGACAATTGGAATTGATGCCACAACAACCATTTAATGTGGCAAAAAATTATCTTCCGAGAGCTAAATCACGTGTTTTATTTTTACATTCGGGTATTTTTTTATAATGTTAATATGACGCTTACACAAATAAAATAAATTCAACCTGTAATACGCACTCCGTGACAGCTGAATTATATTCGAGAGAGATACCTACATTTATTTGTAAAAAAATATGTTCTCGGAGAAGTCTTTAATTTCCGTTACGTCACTCGTCCAATTGGGAGAGCGATTGGAAATCATTGAGGCATACTCCACACCCTAGTTTTCTCGTTTTACATTTTCTGAAGGTATATTTATTTAGGGGGAGTTTTTTATAGCCAATTGCCAAGAAGTGGAAGTATTGATCATTCAAAGATCTAGGAATGATTAGAAACCTGCAAATTGGATAATTCTGAAATCAAAATCAATTTGGTGAATGGAAAATAGGAAAATATGGAAATTTAAGATACATATTATGAAATTTAAATAAGATTCTCTTATAATCCATAATTATATTCTAACTAAGCGTAGTACTAACTTGTAACTACCACTGAAAGCTTAACCTTATACAAAATCTTCAATTCATATTATCTTTGTTCTCATCAGGTGGCGTGGATGCACTTCGAGCAGTCAGCGATCCTAACGGTGCACAACCACGTGATTACGCGCAACCCGCGCGTGAGCGTGACGCACGACAAGCATCGCACGTGGTTCCTACACATTAGTGACGTCAGAGAGGAGGACCGCGGTCGCTATATGTGTCAGATCAACACTGTTACTGCTAAAACGCAGTTTGGATACCTGCATGTTGTTGGTGAGTTTGAAATCGGAAGTTGATACCTTACTTATTCATATTTTAACATCACTAGTATCTTCCTAATTATATTATTTTAACATCACTAGTAACCTCCTCATTATAAGGTAGAACTTAATATTCATAGCATGTAACTTCTGAAACGCACAATGTCATAAAGGCACTCGTTATAATACGTATATCACATATTAGCTCAATATTCAAGCAAAAAGGATTTGAATTATACACGGCCGTCTATTAAAGTGGTATTAATGTTTGTTTATAGTGCCGCCGACCATTGACGACTCGTTGAGTTCGAGCGACGTTATCGTACGAGAGGGCGCCAACGTCACGCTGACGTGCCGCGCTAATGGCTCTCCTAAGCCCACCATCAAGTGGAAACGGGACGACAACTCAAAAATCTCCATCAGCAAGGGACATTCCGGTGACATATCGAATTTGTTCATGATCGAAATAGCTTTTTGCTTCGCTTTTTGCAGACTTTATCTATCGTTTATTTTCAGTTTCTGAATGGGAGGGCGAAGTGTTGGAGATGGCAAGGATTTCTCGATTGGACATGGGTGCTTACCTGTGTATTGCAAGCAACGGTGTACCGCCAACCGTTTCGAAGCGGGTTAAAGTGAGCGTTGATTGTAAGTTTCCGAACTAATTCTCGATATGAATAGTGAATCACATCTACGTTGGACTACATTTATAATTATTATTTTCTAGTTCCACCAATGTTATGGATCCCTCACCAGCTGGTTGGAGCTCCATTATACTACAATGTTACTTTGGAATGCTTTACGGAAGCCCATCCGACATCTCTAAACTATTGGACAAGGGATGACGGTCATATGATTCATGAAAGTCCTAAGTACCACATGGAGAATACGGTGGGCATACCAGCTTACAAAACACATATGAGACTGCTGATTAGGAATATTAATACTGAAGACTATGGGACATACAAGTGCATAGCCAAGAATCCGAGAGGAGAGTCTGATGGCACCATTCGCTTATACAGTGAGTACATTATGTTTACTGATACACGTTAATAAACACTTGAGTCTTATGTCCATTTTCACCGACTAAGTACGTAGAAGTCTGTTTTTCTTGAAAAAGTGTTTACTATGAAACTTGAACGTGAAAATTCTTAGCCCACCATTGTTTCAAGAAAACTGACTAACTGAATTTTATGATCATTTGACAATAAGCGTGAGATAAAAATCTTCTTTTAATTAATTCTACCACAATAACACAAAAATGTTCCCCGAATGCAGCGTCATCACCCCCGACCACGACGCCGGACCCGCGCGCTCTGACCGTGCCGCCGCCCTCCAGGCCTCCGCGCCGTGATACTCCTCTCACTGACAAGGGTAAGATGTCCACACTACTCTGATCTTTTATATCAGATGTAATATCTCTTACGTATAGACGTTCACACTCAAAAAAATCACATAATTCCAAAAAATAACTCATATCTACCTACTATCTAAAATCAGTAACTCACTTTCGACACTAAACGACACACACTTTCGTTACTAACTATTCTTCAATAGGCATGGAAGTAACCAGAATAAACGTGTTTGTTCACATTTGAGTGATCTTCAAAATGGAATAACAAATACATTAACCAGAATACAATGTGTAGTGCCATGATATGGTACCTAAACGTTCAAATAAAACATACACGTATTTATTTAAACATGAACGTATTTAATTAAAAAATATCAAGTATTATAACATTACACTGCTATTTTGTTTATTTCACTTTCAATTAAGTGACACTGTCGTTGCAAATAAATTGGCAGAAGTAAAGAAGCGTGAAATGCAATATATTACGGAATTTATAGCTTCACCCGCGGATGTATCCCAATGTACATTTATACAACGCCAATTTATGATGTTCGTGTGTGGGAATAGTAATTAATTACACCTATAGCAAACGTCGCGGTCGAATGGGTTTATCAATATCTGATATCGAAGCCATTAAATGCATTGAAACAACATTTTTATGTCAGCGATTTCGTTTATTAAGAGATAATATTACCTTTACGAGTTGTATCCCCCACGAGATCGTTCAGTTTGTTTTCATTGTATGTTGCTGTTTCAGTTATTATTAGTGGCCGTTATATTTGTTTATAGATCATAAAGTGTTACGACGATCTGCTTGTCGCCAGCCGGTAGTTTGTTAACTGGCTCCGAACGTTATGAGCCCTCGTAAACTATGACCAAATCGTTTACAAACAAAACATTTTATGGAGTGCTGTTATTATAATCCCCGCATCAAATTATTATAAAATTGGTTTATGCTAAGTTAATAGGAGTAAAGAGCGTCGGTCCAACATCGTGATCTTTGATAAGCCTAGTCTCGATACGAGCAATGGTCTTAAGATAACAAATATCATTGAAATGTTAATTCAACGAAAGTAATTTTTAAGTAACTGATACTTGAAAGATGAAGATAGAGTACCACTTTGGAATCAGGCTCATAATCATTGCCAAATCTTCCGTATTTTAAAATAACTATAGATTGAATTAAAATTAATGTTTTGGTTATTTTAGACTACCAATATGAGTATATAACGCGCTGGTAATATCAGAATAATTGATGTAGCCTCTGTGCTGTGTATTGTAATATCGTCGTGTCATAAGTTGTTGGGCTCGCGTCATTACTTGCCCGTTATTGGGAAGTTGGGCATTTTCCCGGCCATGCCTGCCGGACAACATCTTGCGCCAACCTATTACGGACAAGTGTTCCCCTCCTTGTTGCAAACTCTTAATAAGATTTGAAAATGTAGTCCGTAAGCAGCATTAAAGGTACCTTTATAAATCGAAAGTAAGCTAAGATAGTATAGGTATCTTTTCTTTGCATAATCGATGAAGATATCTATCAATAACTGAAGATATTTGCTGAAGAGCCGAGGGATATCATTTGAACATGTTCGCGCGAACTTGAAAAACCCATTTAGGGGTTGCGCCGGCACGAGTGTAAGTTTTGCGGCTGGTTGTTTTTGCGGCGTGGTGTGGCGCGGCCGTCGGCGTCGGCGCGCCGTCCGCAGCCGACCCGTTACTGTTTTATTTTTTGCAACCATTACGAATTTACGGCTGGCCCCGGATACTCGACAATATTGCGCAACTTTTCAATAACTGTTAGCCGACCGCCTGCCGACGGCCCGTCCCTTGCCATATTGAATCCTTTGCCCAATCAGTTCGCGTTGTCGTTTTTTCTGCACAAACTTTTTAGGGCGAGCAAAACATTTTCATCTTTTAACAATCTTTGAACTTAACCATTTATCTGATACACAGGTACTAAATATCAATCTAACCTGAATGAAATCGATAAGGGCAAACAGAAAACAGACGAAGGCGGTGGGAAGACGCACCTGAACTGGGTGGGAGGTGCATCGCAGGTTACAGGTATAATAAGTCTTATGTATTTCTTATTACTTATTACTCTTTCATAAAATATGTTTACTTAAGAAAATCGAGTTAGTCTTTACCATACTTTAAAGGAAAATATTTATTACTGACTGCCGAAAAGATAGGCATTAAGTATGTTTGCATATAATTCAGCTGAAACAATAATGTTGTTGTTCGCAGGTGACGCCGACTGGAGGAGATGCTCCACATGGGTGTTAGTTTTGTTAATCATTGTGCCATATTATGTAATGATATAACTCTATTATCATTCATCCGAATTCGCTGTCCATTTGTATACACGTAGATACATTTAGCCGAGCTTGGCTCGCCCGAGATAGTGCAAATTAACAGGAAATTGTTTTTATCGTTCATATTCCCACCCACACCCGTCATGAGAGATATTCAAAACGTTATCAGTTAAATAGTCGCCTGTATGTGCCTGTATACAGGCGAGTGTCATTCAACTATATTCAGATTTTTAATGAATCAAACATATTCGTCGAAATTTAATTTTGAACAACACAAAGTCGGATTATGCAGTGCAATGTAATTTTTGGAAATAGCCGGTAGTTCCAGCACCCAACGTAACAAGTCGAATGAAAAGACCTTTCGAAAGTTAATTAAAATTCCTGTATTGTTTTGACCACGATATGTTGTAGATATCTTTACAAAAAAGATTCCTCTATACTTTTTTGTAATATTTTTTGTGTAATACTTAAATTTAGAAATTTTCATTGAGTTGAAATGTTAAGTAAATATTTCCAAACAAAAAATACGTTCCAGCCTACTTAAAAAGTAGTGTGGAATAAATTATGGAAAGCTTAATCCGATTTCTACAATGATACTCAAATAATATTTGAATATTACTGGAAATTCTATCAAAAATCAATACAAATTCTACCATCGACGAATATTTTAAACGAAATAATAAAATGACGTAACTGAGCTTAGAGCTTTGACCAATGAACAGCTACCCGTTACATTAAAATAATTCATATTAAAGTAACACTTATGAATTTATATTGTTCTCGAAAACAGGTAAATTAGAATAAAAACGAATATAAAACTTAGTCACATCGCCGTCGTTATGTACAATAGATTAAGAGGTTTAGGTTTCATAACCAAAATGATATTCGTAATTACTATAAGCGTTGTTGTTAATTATATAAACTAAAGGTATTGTATGTACAACAGTTCCTCGAACTTATTCACGGTTCAGCAGAATTTCATATACATAGATGTCTAAAAACATTTATTTTCACCGTTGATATAGTACTAAAAATCTGCTCAGCCGTGATAAATATGTAATAGACAAATTCACTGCACACATATTATTATTAATATATAATACAAAGTGCACTATTATCATAGTTATTGATTTTAAATAAGAATATAAGAATTAGATAGAGTAAGACTGAATGAATTATAAAATAGTGTCTCTAGAGGATATTTAAATTTTATTAAGTTATTGTGCTTATGTAAACCTCATGTTCGCTGTGATAAAACATTAACTGAATTGACGAAATTTCTAAAATCCAAATTGAACCTAGAGTATTGTTTCCCGTGCGAGCGCGCCGTAGTGCTGTAGATCCAGTCTGTATTCCTAATGTGACTCCTGCCTGCCTTTCTACTATATTTTCAAATTTGAGGTAATGGAAAATTGTGATGTGTAACTTATATTTCATATGAATGTATTTTGTGCTACTCCTGTATTTACATTTTAATATCTCGAAAATTTCATTGTTTGTAAACCGTGTTTGGATTTGTAGCCCTTTTGTGTATATATTTATTTGTATTCCGATATTTCTGTATAATTTACAAATCCAAATTTCTTCTGTCAATTACACCTAGTTTTATATAGTAACATACCTATATGTAAATGTTACCGTTATCATGTTGCCAAATTGCTAAATATAAGATAACGCCACATAGATAGAAATGATGTAAATATATTCATTAAGCGAAGCCACTGAGTGTGTTTTTAAATAACAGAGTGTAATGAG
Organism: Helicoverpa zea; assembly: GCF_022581195.2. Classification (NCBI taxonomy): domain Eukaryota; kingdom Metazoa; phylum Arthropoda; class Insecta; order Lepidoptera; family Noctuidae; genus Helicoverpa; species Helicoverpa zea. The sequence goes on along the minus strand of NC_061452.1, from coordinate 7,388,031 downwards.
TGTTCATAGCGGTCACTGCGCGGCGGGCGATTGTAACCATACTACGTAACTACACGTAATGACTAAGAGTGAGTAGGTAACAAACTAAATAAAGCTTGTTTTAAACATCAATCTTTTAATGTTTCATACAATCCAAACAGCAACCCTCAGTAAATATCTCAATATAAATTAGTAAACTCAAAAACCTTCAAAGTATTTTAGGTAACATTTTAATTACCATTGGATTTTTAAATATTTATTTCAAAACATTTTGCAGCTATCCAATCAGATTTTTCGCCACTCTGAATGTCAAAATAATTTACGTAGACAAAGTTTCCCCCGTCATATTTTGATGGACCGAAATGCTTGCAAACAATCTGCGGCGAATCTTTGAAGATTAGGGCCGGCTTTGAGGCGCCGAAAAGGCTCCAACTACGTATGGCCGAACGCCAACTTGTGTAAGCCAATCTAACTTCTTTTAAATGTGTTTTTGATATAAAGAACACATTACCGTACGCATCGCTTTCGACTTCCAAATCCTGGACCAAATTAGCTTTTGATTTATAAGGCTTTAAGTTTGTTGAGTTCGTAAATTGTGTACGCTCCAATATCTTCGTACACTTTGAGCATACTGATACTCTGCGTACACAAACATGATGTTCTATATTATAAACAAGACCATTTTTTTTTTGTTTTGAAAAGAACTTTACTATGCCTATTTTCATAGATTCAACTTAGGTATATGATTATAAAATTGATGAAAAAGAAAAAAGCTAACCAAGTAGAAACCTTTTACAGGATAAGGAGTGCTGAGGTTGCAAATAAAAGCAAAATCACGTTTCCACTTTTCGTTACTTAACAACAATGTAGTTCAACGGAAATTACTTATTTAGAAAAAAAGCATCGGTTATTAAATTAGGTATTTACTTAAAAATATTTTTAGTAAATAAAAATATGAATTGTCTGGATATTAGTCATTAATCGAAGAGCTTCGACAAATTAACTTATTACTTCTTCGTCGTACGAAGCGATCACAAAATGAATCTTGTCGATTTTCAATTATAAAATAGTCAGCTGATACTCGGACAGGACAGTAGGCGGATTTTTTAATAAAAACTTTATATCGTGGGCGTAGAGCTCAGAATGCAATGTGCATCGTGTGATAATTTATAGCCTTTCATCTAGAGTGCAGTGTTTGTAACAGTAGCCTCATTACTTAGCGGCGGCGCAGTAGGCGTGTGCTTCCGTCGAAACCGGATATCGCAGGGCGTACAAATAAAATTAACGCTTATTGCCATTCACTAAAAGCACCCCAAATTAAGAGGTTCGCTTTTCATTGGCTTCTACTTGGAGGTTTTACGAATGGAGTAGTTATGTTGCTTACTTTGTTAATTGTGTTGGCGAACCCTAAACCTCGAGACTTTTGTTTCTTGTTGATTCCAAGTATAAAAGTGCTAATTGTATTCTTCTTAGAATTGTTTCTATTTGTTTGAAAGCTTTCTTTTGTCAGCTCTACTCAAATAGTAATCACTCAAATCTCAAAGTTTGTGATCCAAATAACGGGATTATGAAAAGATCAGTTTAAGATAAAACTTGTTAAACTTGCTTCAAAGTAAGTTGAAGATTTCAAAGTTAGGGAAATGGGTGTTCAAAAACGATGTTACAAAAAATCTTAAGCTTCAAATGCCTCAAATTTAAATTCACGGTAACTGTAAGTATCGGTTACAAATTCGTAACTGAAATAAGAATTTCTAAAGTCCAGTATCACTTAACACCCTGCACAAACAACGATACGGCGAGCCATTGAAAGCACTACACGCACATCCTGATTGAAGACAAATTCAGCAGGCGTACAAGTGAAAACAAAGCAATATTCTCCGGGTCGGTGATCGTTTCGGTCCACATAGAGCCTCCATAATTTTCAGGAGGCAAATTAATCCGAGCACGGCTGGGCTGATCGGCGGTCAGTGCGTCCTCGCATACTAATGCTATTGTTTATCGAAGGGGCTAATCTGTGCGTACCAGCCGTCACTGTCCTCCCTCCAAATTATAACGGATCACTTTCGGCCGCGTCTAATCCCGCGCCCCTCGCCTCGATCGCCAACGTGGACGGAGTAACAGACAAGATACGTTCTACCTACACAATGTAAGCATTGACCTACTTTTTAAAATAAAAAGAATATTTGAGTAAACAAAAGAGTAATTTAAGGGTATGTTTTGTTCCCAACCATTTAAAAAAACATGTGAGTTAAACTCACTACTCAATCCAATAAAACAGTCATTGACACAACACACCTTAAAAAATCTTCTATCTATACCACAAACACCCCTAAATTAAAATTTCCATCACAACTCACACGTATAGAATGTTCGTAAAAGCTTTAAAAGCATAGCACAAAAGTATAACATAAGAGTCAGCCCATTTCGGCCTTACTAACATGTGTAAAGTTGTAAAAGAGTCGTCCCACTCTGAGTGATAATAAAGGTAACCCTCTGCGGCACCTTTATCGTTATCGAATAAAAATAATCCCGGGATTTTTTGGGATGATCGTAAATTATAACGGGATTCACAGGGGTGGTTAGAGTAGACGGTCGCGCGACGCCTCGCTCGCCGCCGCTTACAGCTTCCACCTACAAAGTGTTGACTCTCATTTCATCTACAAAGGTTCAAATAAATCTTTAAGAAATGGTTCATCGACTGCCACTTTGACTTTCAACGATCCTGCAAACTCAATAGCTTCTTATTCAAGATACTGATAACAGTAAGTTAAATAACTCACAAAAATATATCGTTGAAACCACATCTGTAAACGAAACAGCAAAACATAATCTTAACTCACGAGAAACTTTGTTCTGCAAATAATTCATAAAGCGTCTTTCCACGACATTTAAAATGAACGAGACGGTAAAGAGTAGAGTCTAACAATAACCAGACCCTCAACGCATATTTTTGACGGTGTGAAGCGCTGAAAATCCACCGATACCAACAAAAGTGGCAACTGAAACTAATGAATTATTCATACCGGCGGCGCGGTGCATGTTCTATCACTGTTTTATCTATTGCGGGGCTTACGGCGACCGCGACCCGCGCCCCGCGCTCGCCGCCGCCGCCTCGCCGGGACCGCGCAAGGGTTAACTACCTTGCAACCAACAATTTTAGTGTCGTTTGAGAAGACTAGATAAGCTTCATGTTCCAAATAAACATTAGCGTAATACGACCGCTAACGCAGTAAGTGTTAAACAAGGGCCTCGCCTTTATTTAGATAGGCACCTATTGTTTATGCTATATTGCCATTAAAACTGTTGTTTTCTCAAAATTTGCAACACACTAAACTTAAATGACAACATTTTGTATGAACTAAAGGCTCCTGAAATAAAATATAAACCAAATTCCATACAAATCTCCACAGTTTTTTTATTCTCTACGCAATTACTAAGCAACAACAACAATTTAACTATTTACCAAATCCCGAAAAGCTTCACAAAGCAACACAAGAACGGTTGCGAATTCTTTCATAGTATGAAACAGCCATACAGATAGTGTCGAATAAACAAAGATAACAAAGTGGCAAGTTTTCAACGTGCACAACATGTTGGCGCGATATTGGTTGCGGGCGACGCGACGACACGGCTGGCGGCGACCGCTCCCGTAAACAAGATAAACCCGCGGCTTCGCGGGGAGCCTCCTCTAACCGCTAACCGGTAACGCACCGCCACATATAAATCTGCACAGATTTCATTGCCTTGAAACAAGATCCCGTTGGTAATCTCGCCCCGTCGTGATTACTTTCAAAGTTTTTCAAAGACAAAGCTTTTATGTTGTACATAGAAAAAAAGACTTACTGTGTGGGTGTCGGGGCACTCACTTCTGTATGTAACGTAAAAATAGTTCATAAATGTGTCACGATCAGAAACTAAAAAATCAGGCCTCCAGGGCAACCGATAAAACCTCCGTTTGTTGTTACCCGACTACCAAGAGGCAAAATCACAGAAAATAATTCTGTGATTCTTTAGTGTAAAACAATTGACAACTAACGATACAAAAATGAAGTTAAAACGAAAACTCGAGCGGAAAGTCCGCCAATGTGAAAACACTGTTGTAGGATTACCTTCAAACATTTTATAAATATAGTAATTAACACTAATTAATTCCGTTGAAATCTGTATCTATGTTTTTCATTTATCACCGTTTTAAAATGCTTTCAAAAGTCACCTATAATAATTTTTCTATGAATGAATTGAAATAACTTGGGAAGAATAGAAATGAATTAGAACAAAAGGTCTGGTGATCTAGTTTTGGGAAACAAAGGAATAGCAGAATATTTGTTGCAAAACACTCAATATTACCATTTACCCTACATACTCCTGCTTTCCTACTCAATATTTACAAATGCAAAAGTGTGTATGTGGATACGTAGGCATGTATGGATGGATGTTTGTTCATCTTTCACTCAAAACTCTCCAACAAAGGATGATGGGCGTTTTGGTACCCTGTCCAGCAGCATTGATTATATATTTATAGTACCATTGAGCAGGTCTTGGCAAGGCAAAACATTTTTTACCTACTTCTACCTGCAATTATACTATGACGACTAATCCTTGTCCATTTCGTGTGACAACGACGAACAGAATGTGGAATGTTCATAAATCATCAACATAGCTGTAATTCTTACCTAAATCCAACTGTAGCGAATAAAGCTGGTAAGGTAACTTGTCGTGTGTTGTATCTATTATTAACATCCACTATATTTGCATCCAGCATCAGTCTTATCATTGAGGTTTATAAGTCTGGAGACCAAACGACCATGGAACACATTGAGTAACTGAAAATTCGCAGATGATGTTAACTTATTACGAGTCAATGTTGATCCTCAAGAGGTGCTGAGATATTGATGAATTCCTTGTAAAAAAAGACGAATAAAAATGTATTGAACTTTTGTCAAATCAGATGACGATTGTGTTTCCTTAGTATGACTCCATAGACTATTACAACCTTTAGATTATAATAGAGTGTATCTCAAACAATGTAAGATGTCTATTAACTGGGTTTAATATTATTACACCACTAACATACGCCTCTTTGTGAATTAGCATAACATACCTATTTCTATGTCGATTTAATTTTTATCGTAACTCTGTTCGGACAGCTAATTGAGTCAAGCCCCATCGTTTTTATTATTCTTCAAGTAAATGCCTTTCCAATGATATATCATACGTTACTGCTGGACCGGGTACCAAATCTCATACAACTTGCCCATTGTCCTTTTGATGATGATGATAGCTAAATTCTTACAAAATCAGAAAATTTTATCTAAATTATCTAGTTCCGATCATAGCAGTCTATTTTAATGAAATCCATCATTTTCAAACTATCGTTACACGTAGTTTTCACAAACATTGAAATGGACCAAGTTTGTAAAGTTTCTACACGTAGAAATCGATAGTTATTGAATCGAAATTGAATAAGCAAGTTAAGGAACTGTTAGTAATTGTCTGGCAGGATACAGAGCGGCGGGTTTCTAAGACCATCGTGCACGAGTCGCCTAGCCGTCTGCGCACTATAAACAACTTTCGCAATTAAACTTTTATTCGATAAATCGATATTACTCAACTCCCGTTTATATTTTGCTTATCAACCGAGTACAAATCGGATGAAAAATAAGAGCGAACCTAGTCTTTACCAAGTTACTTATTTACGTACCACGGGTCTTAAAATACATGTCCTGAGGGCCACTCTCGTATACTTTGTTAGTTTGTTTTAAAGTTGATTCCTTTTTTAAAACTACGTAGCATTGGCTACAACAATAACTGTCATGCACACTCTTAATTATTGGCCAGTATTTTTGCACATCGAACGCTGTAACGACTTCAAAAGTCTATAGTTTACAGTAATAGTTTCTGGGGCTATTGATAAAGTTCGGTTATTATGATTTTATGTGAATATGTTTGGAAAACCACAAACTTGTTTACATAGAATTCAAATTGAGTTTTTAGTTTGAATTATACAGTCGCAGAGGCTGCCAACTGAACACTGCAATAATACAATGTTTAGTATCCATTTGTTAGAGTTCTTAGGTCTTGGTTTCTATAAATGAGTTTGTAACTGTTTTAGTTGAATCGCATTACACCAAGGAGTAAGTATAAAGAAACAGCTTAGTATAAATTGAATATAGCGTAAGTCTCTGTACCCGTAATACAAGATCAAAGAAGTCGTTGTATTACTAAAAGCAGGCAGGTAGCCATCACAATAAACACACATCAAACAAACATAATCCTCCGCGCGATGTAAACTCTCCTTATAATGTTCACAGCCGCTTATTAATACGAAATAAGGAAATTCGAATTTCCATGTATTAAACGTAGCGAAGGGTAGAGGCGTCGTGTCGTGATCGTCGGGACGTCGGCTGCACGGGCGCGGGACGGTGCCGACACGCGCTCGATGCCCGCACATAAATCTCGCCGGCAATATGAGACGCCGCAATATCACAATAACCCCTTCCTTCCAGCGACGTCCTACTACACGCCACCAGTCATGAGACCTGCTCATATTGAAATTATTATAATATAACATATCCAGTCGCACTTTTATGAATACACGTATTATAATTCCAGAAATACGTACTTTATGTTCCTTGTGGTGTTCTTTTTTGGGATTATATTAAAAACTGGTACCTACTTACATACGTAACTGCATTGATAAATCAAAATGTAATTCCAATCATAATTTGAACTTCAGTCTAATAACTATGTAGGTACATATAGCTGACTGTGTCACACACATATTGTTTCAGTGCCCTGAGATTACTAGTATCTCGTGTGTAGTGTAACTGTATGCCTTTTAAGCGACTGTCGGCCGCAGACACGAAGACAATCTTCAATTAATTTTGCTTGGTATTCCATTCATAGTGTATGTCTATCGTGATTGGTCAATATTGTGTGTCCATGGTACATGTATGCCTCTATGAGGACTATGGAGACACATTGAAATTATAAAGTCTGAAAATATCAGCTACAAGTGAATTTGAATGAAAGCTTTGAAAATACTTTTCAACCAAATTCTGAATATCGACTTTTATATTTCATCGATAATTAATTAATTTTAAGTAGTTTTACTAGCCACGATATATACAAAATTACATTATACTTTCCATCACTTCGAACATAAAGTTGCAACCTTTAATTGTGCATGCTTCAACACACACTTAAGGATCTATCTTAAACATCTCTATCATTAAATTGTAACAGTTCACCAAATAATATTTCTGAACTTAATACTATTTGACCATTATTTTTTTGGTATTTCTATTTTCAAGCTGACATTATGTTTATACCAAAACAAATTGCCGTCCGATATCATATACGTAGACTACGTAAGTATCCGCACTTATATTATACGCAAAACATTCTTTCATACTTCTATTCTCCACGAAAATTAACTTCACAATCTGTGTAAACGTATGAATCGATGCTAATGCCATTACCCGATATTATATCAAGTGATAATACGTTTCACAATTGAATAACTTTGATAGATATACAAAGGCTGAGCGGAGAAACCGGGGGAACACGTTCTCATTATTCAAATGCATCGAAGCAAATTATGGTAATCTGTGAAACCTGTTCTGTTTCACTAATATTAATAGGTAGACAAACATCGGCGCCCGCTGTGCGTTCCGGTCCCTATTGCTTTGCTTATTCAGAATTTCACTTCGCCTGTCCACTGTAGTGCGATGACTCTGCAAATACTAACACGACGCACGTTTACAAATGCCATTTGGATTGTTAAGTGCCTGGCTTGTCTATTCTTGTAGAAATATTGACAATTAAAAACTTATAAAGTTCGACTAAAATAACCGTGCTTAAGTTCTATCAATTTTAAGAAACATTATTTACTTTATATACTCTCTTTGGTTCATCTTTAAGCCAATGATCAAACTTACAAGTTATTCTTATAAATAAGTAGGAATGCATCAATAAACTGTCAAAATACTAACAAAAATTGTGCTACGATGTCGTAGTAAGTTCGTAGCTGTAGCGGCTACGGCGTAGGCTAACAACTAGTAATTACTGTCAGTGACTCTACTTTTTATTACTTCACTAATTTGTATTCGTCCAAATGTAAAACTGTAAGCGTAATTAATTTATGGTATGACGTTGAATGTTCATACATTTATGATTTCAAGATTGATGTAAATAGAATAATTACACGTTAATAGACCACTTAAGTGCCTGCATAAGTTTTCGACAAAATTACTGATATGATTTTACTTACAAAACTACTAATAAAATACAACCTGTCATTCTCTGATAATTTAGTACCTTTGTCGAAAGAAAAGACAGCGCAACTTACAGTTTTTATGGATAAGCCGCCTCTTCTAGAACCTAAGTACAAATATTAATATTATTTATGTAAAAGTTGAGAAAACAACAGTGGCTGATGGCGAAATTAAATAAAGCAATACTATTTCCACATGTCACGTTACATATGTGACGTGTTCATCGACAGGCGAGTGCGAGGCGCGAGGCGTGACGTCACGCCGCGTCACGACTGACACCGCTGTCACGCGCGTCCGCGACGCCTCGCCGGCCAGTCACGGCGAGGATATATTACTCATTATTATTAAAATAAAAAAAATAACCAAAAATATACTTTTTATGAATATTTCGGTTTTTTAAGAAAACTATTTTTCCCTACTTATTTGGAAAAAAATATAATCTTTTGTGACCTTTTCTGAGTAAATTTTCCAGTAATAAAAAATATTCGTAAAGTAGAGCTACTTTCTATTGTAAGAACGATTGGATAATCTTTATCACGCCATTCGATCACGTTCAAAAATGTTCTGAAGGTTTATCCAGAGTTTGCTATCTTATATTTTTAATGGTTTTATTTTATGCTATCGGAAATTTCATGCGGCTAAAGTAATTTTCCGCGAGCATAGAGCGGAAATTACCACATAGTGTAGTGACGTGTTCGACAAACGTCACGTAGCCGGATCCGAGCGCGCAGATCCTTATATCCAATTTCCGGCCGTTTTTGTTGGAAATGAGAATTAGCTGACGTGACGTGACGGAAAGTTAAATATCAATGTCGATCGTATCAATACCGAGGCGGACACGGCGATGGCCGCTGCTGCCGATAAACTTGTTACGTAACGCGAGGGGACGTGCAGATACGCCGGCTTGTCTGGCAGCTGTCATAAAGTTGTACCACATCACGCAAACACCAATATATATCCTATTTTATGCGAAACGATCCACTGTTTCTCTTAACTCATAAAGGTAGACAAACATAAGAAAGTCAAATGCCATCGACTATAAATAGAGTCGTTTTTCTTTTATATGTACAACATTTAACTGAGAATATAAATCTGAATCTCCGAATTTACTACACGAAAAGGAGATAATCCAAACAAATAAGTATCAAGGTACAATAATTTTCTCGAAGGTGACATTGCAATTTTGTGTCCTCGCAAACTCGTTGAGAAGTTGAAAAGGTATGTTTTTTACTTAATACATTTTTTTGCGAGTGATATTCGGTGGTGGAGAGGCTTGGGTGTCACTCGCGGAGTCAGTGGGGCGTGCGTAACGAACTCGTCAGTGCGCTCGCTCCGCCCGCGCCGCCGCGACCTCGCCAAGGGTCGCTCTCACCTCGCAAATAAGTCGCCTATAATTTACCTCCATCTGTCAGCTAGGTGCATTGAGTGCACGATTCGTCCGAACCTGCGGTGATTCTGTTATTCCGTTGAAATAATAATTGGATGCCGTATTTTGATTAATTAAATATATCAACGGTGCTCAACCTTACTGTGTTCGACAAAGTGCAGCGGTGTCAACGCAGAAACGATGAACTTATTGAAGCGACTGCTTTAATGAATGGATGAATTATCTGAATTGCTTAAAGACATTTCATTTTATGTTTGTAATTAAAGAATTTCGTTAATTCATCATTGGCTACCCAAAATGATATTGATTTCCCATTAAGGATTTGTAATCTATGCCTGAAAGGCGCGTGCAGTCTAATTTATTTTAGATTAATTCCAAATACTTTTTTATAATGTAATAAGTTTTTATTATTAATTCCATTAGATAACCATTAACACAGAAAAAATCTTTGTTAAAATGCCTATAAACTCATCTTCGTAGAACAAAGACTTGATTAATTGACTCGTTTGTATATTAACGTAGGCGTCGACGCATGCTTTAAACGGTAATTTCTTATACCTTATTCTGTAGGTAACTATGCTTCTTGATTTAACTTACAAAAAAACATTTGGATAATCCATAATATTTTTTTCTTTTTAGGACGCTATCTTTATTGCACGGTAAATTAATGACAGTCACAAAACAAAATGCACACAAAAAAAACCGTAGTACCATTTAATGTCATAGAAGTTAATACGTAATCCATTAATATTATTGCAAGTACGCACAAAATCCTACCTGCGTCGGCACTCAGTTGGCGTGTTATTGAAAACCAGACTCGATCCTTATGAAAAATTACTTTTTCGTCTCGTGCCGTACGTTCTTGGGCTCCCTTTCGTTTCGTACGGTCGGATGCAAATACGAGATTCCTTTACTCGAACACAATAGACGTAATGTTGAGCTCCGCCACTGGAAAATGTTGAGATAAGTTATTTGTCTGTTAGCATTTTGTGCGAGTACATTATCATTTCGCTACGTAAATATAGAATGTAATCATTTGTCAACATGTTTCATTTTATTTTCGCATTCTTTATCGGAACGAGGAATATCCGTTTTCCAATCTGGGGTTATTGTTCGTTACCTGTCATATCAATCTGCTTAACATGAGTAATATTATGATTCATAAATAAAGTTATTTTACTGAGTAAGTTGTAAATACATTGCAATATTTACTTGGGTACATCATGCAAGTTTATTGTTTTGGACTTAATTATATAACGATCTACTAATGATCAGTAGGTGCCTTTTTTATATGGGTAATTAAAACCCATATCCAACATGTTCCTTCTTAAGACCTTTGTGTACCAGGGCCGTAGTAACTATCAGTAGGTACCTAGCATACATATGCGTTACGATTTGAACGGAGTATTTGATTATTCGAATAAAAGCAATAACGAGTTGGCATTAGGCGGTAGTAATACAAGGTCAGTTAGAGTAAAGCCTCGTCGGTTGGTTAATGTGCTAAGGGGTAGGAAAACTTTCAGGTAAGCGTCTTCTTTCGTGGAACGTGATCCGCCTACAGTATGCACGGGGCCTTACTCCTAGCTACACGCTTGTCCCGCTTACGAGATAAATAAAAAAAACTGTCACCATGAGTTACAAACTTTAAGGGTGATGAAAGGGCATGACAGACTACTTCCTAAACAAAATACACTTTTTCAACACGTTCACGAGTTCACAGAATCCAATAGAACCAGTTCCACAAAACTTAGACAAGTGAAGGAATAAGTGAAACTGGGAATAAGGAAATGTATTATGTGAGGTTGATCACGGAGACGTCTCAAGAAGCACATATTCAGAGACGTCTCCGTGATCAATAGGTTTAATACCGGTAGCGATCACCGACTTGTCCGAGGCTCTCTGAATATCAACTTCAAGGCCGAACGTTTCCGTCTGATGAAGGCCAGGCTCCGACCAACACTGCTCCAAACCATGACAGGATCCGAAACGTTCCAGTCAAATCTGGAGAACCGATTTGCCGCCGTGGAAACCACAACAGACGTTAACCAGAACCACGAATATGTGGTTCGGATCCTCAGGGAGGAAGGTTCGAGATTCTGTAACATGCAGCGTAAGGGCAAGAAATCGAAGCTTTCGGAAGAGACATTAGGGCTTATGAAGAAACGACGTGAAAACCCGCCTGTCACTTCGTCAGCTAAGCGGGCTCTAAACCAAGAGATCAACAAGCACGTACGACGCGACCTCCGGTGCTCCAATACTCTTGACATTGAAAGAGCAATTGAGCTGAATCGGGGGTCAAAGGTGTTCGTACAATCTCTTGGAAGAAGCCACTTGACGAAGCTGACCACAACAAGTGGAGAAGTCGTTTCTTCGGTGCCGGCAGTCCTTTCGGAAGTGGAAAATTTCTATGGCCGGTTATACGCATCGCATGCATCTCGACCTGATCCCGGAAATGAGGATTCTAGAGCCACATTAACACGCCATTTCACCGAAGACCTGCCAGAAGTCAGCAGTGGCGAAATCGAGATCGCTCTGAGACAGCTCAAAAATGGAAAAGCCCCTGGCGAGGATGGCATTACAACAGAGCTTTTAAAAGCAGGAGGTAAGCCCGTACTGGGGGAGCTCCAGAAGCTTTTTAATGCCGTCCTGTTTGAAGGGAGAACTCCAGAGGCGTGGAGTAGGAGTGTTGTCGTCCTGTTCTTCAAAAAGGGAGACAAAACCCAGTTGAAGAACTATCGACCCATTTCCCTCCTAAGCCACGTATATAAGCTGTTCTCAAGAGTGATCACGAACCGACTTGCGCGAAGACTCGACGAATTCCAACCACCGGAGCAGGCTGGGTTTCGGAGCGGATACGGCACTATAGACCACATCCACACAGTGCGGCAGATTATACAGAAGACCGAAGAGTATAATCAGCCCCTGTGTCTAGCATTTGTGGACTATGAGAAGGCCTTTGACTCGGTTGAAATCTGGTCTGTTCTGGAGTCCCTGCAGCGTTGTCAAGTAGATTGGCGATACATCCAAGTGATGAGATGTCTCTACGAAGCCGCTACAATGTCCGTCCAAGTACAGAATCAGCAAACAAGGCCCATACCGTTGCATCGAGGAGTGAGACAAGGGGATGTTATTTCCCCGAAACTGTTCACTAATGCAATGGAGGATATGTTCAAAACGCTGAACTGGAAAGGACGCGGCATCAACATCAATGGCGAACACATCTCTCACTTGCGATTTGCTGACGATATCGTCATCATGGCGGAAACGCTGCAGGACCTACAACAGATGCTGAACGACCTGGCTGAATCTTCTCTACGCATCGGCCTACGGATGAACTTGGACAAAACCAAGGTCATGTTCAATGAACATGTTCTACCGGAACCGATTGCGATACACGGCGCCGTTCTCGAAGTTGTTCGGAAATATGTATACCTCGGGCAGACATTGCAGTTAGGTAGAAACAACTTTGAGGACGAGGTGAATAGGAGAATTCAGTTGGGTTGGGCTGCATTTGGGAAGCTACGTCGAGTCCTAACATCGTCGATCCCACAGTGCCTAAAGACAAAAGTCTTTAATCAGTGCGTCCTACCTGTCATGACTTACGGAGCCGAAACGTGGACACTGACGGTACGGCTGGTCCACAAGTTTAAAGTCGCTCAGCGGGCTATGGAAAGGGCTATGCTCGGCGTTTCTCTGAGGGATCGCATCAGAAATGAGGTAATCCGTCAGAGAACCAAGGTCATCGACATAGCCTATCGAATCAGCAAGCTGAAGTGGCAGTGGGCTGGCCATATTAGCCGAAGAACCGATAACCGTTGGGGTAAACGAGTTCTAGAGTGGAGACCGCGCCTCGGCAAACGTAGTGTAGGACGTCCTCAGGCACGGTGGAGTGATGACTTGCGCAAGACGGCTGGCAGGAGCTGGATGCGAGAAGCCGAAAATCGATCTCAGTGGCGTGCACTTGGAGAGGCCTATGTCCAGCAGTGGACTGCGATAGGCTGATGATGATGATTATGTGAGGTTTCCTTCGATAGCTTGACTTTCAATGAACTCTTTTCGAGTAGTCTGACTTCTAGTTTATTATTCTTAAAAATTATGAATGTAAGTGAAAATTACATGAGTTGTGAACTTATTTACAGAAATCAGATAAATATAGGTATATGAAATGTGAAAATTCAAAAGTTGTAGCTTCTTATATTAGGACCGCGACGCAGCTCCCTGTCATGGGACCGACTGAAGATGAAAATATAATAATAGAGACGCATCAAACGTGATGTTATTAAGGGCTTCCGTGACCGGGGTTGCGATGGAGGGGGCGGCGCGGCGCGCACGCACCACGCGTGCACCGAATACTGGCCCATTCACATGCAAAATCAACTCCTTACCGAAAACGCGACATACCTACCAAAGTAAAGAGTACCATAAATCCAACCATTCTACCAACTACATGTCGACTATTGGATTTCTTTCTCAGCGACTTGAATAATGTCTAGAATTACTTTTATTTAGAAATGTGACTTCGAATGCTGTTAAGCCTTGAGAGACGCTAAAAGCTTCGTACATAGTACTGATTCATCCCCATTTAATTATACACTGAAAATCTAACTTTTATCTTCACATCCTTTTGTCTTACAGTCGATTCTTCAATTGGCGTGCAGGGGAAAAATCTTTTATTTGTTGTAGAAGAGAAGTAACGCCCGTCGGCGCCTAATCAAGGAGTTGGCCGGGACTCGCGCCGCTAACGAACAGGTGTACCTATAAATACTTTCCGGGGCGATTGCTCCAGGCTTTAATCAGCGCCGCAGCACCACTTTACCGCTTTTCATTGACTCTCGACTGACCCGCCAGCGCCGCGCCGATTGGAAACCTACACTCCGGGGAAATACGGCCGCAAGAAAATTTACGCGTTATTTGGGCTTCTTCGATTCTTTATGTAACTTGAATTTACTCTAATTAATCCCCTCGCTGGTCTCGAACAAGCACAATTTAATTGTCTGTTCAAAATTATACAAAACATTGATTGATTTCAATTCATCAGAATCTTTTTTCTGAATGAACCTCAGAACTTTTTTTGTAAATACAGATCGTTGCTTTCGGATTTGTAAATGCAGCAGTACCTATCTAGCTACAGTATATTCTATTTCATCACAAGCATTTCTTCATTTTGTAAAATAAAAGAAGATGACAATTCCCTCATTAAGTATCTAAACATAAATAAGAGATTGACGCGACTATTCACCGCACGTCGCGAGCGCACGCTTTGTGCCAAACTTTGGCTTTATCGAATTAAAAATGAATGCATGTGGTAGACGCAGCTAGGGCTGAACGTAAGACGCTTTTCCTACTTCAGAATACTCAATGAGTATAGTCAGTCTTTCAGTTAGTTGACTGACTGGTCTATTAAAATACTACTTAAAAAAGAAACTAAGTTGCATCTTAAATTAATATAAAACTAAAATATTTGGCGAACAATGTGTATTGCCTGATGCCGTAAAAAGCTTATTTGCAAATCGTATTTTTCACTTCATAGTATTTTTAATTATAAATATAGATATACACACAGCAATCATAAAAAGAGACTCACTTGAGACATAATTAAAAACCCTTAGATAATTTCATCTGCTAGATTTATATAATAGAACGCACCCTTGCTCCTCAGACACGTTGCTCAAGTAAGTACGTCGAGTAGCATTAGCCAGCCCTAAGCCAGGGAGTCATCAGAGTATTCCACTAACGTTACGTGCTTCGTGCGACCTTTCAATGGGAAGTAGATTCAGTTGCTTTTAATTGGATCCGCACCGCTTCTCACCATCTGTCCTACCGCCACCTCAAAAATGAACAACTTTTATCAAACTGTTGCAACTAATTAAAATTTTCAATTGCAGCTTTTATTAGCGAGCGTCAATTTTACAGTTGAAGAATTTTTATAACCACATCCTATTGCTATTGTTGAAATCAACGAACGTGTGAACTAAAATGAAATTGTAGAAAACACGAACAAAGTTAAACTTTGGTCCACTGCACTTCTCTCTGTTTCCAGGGCTGAGAAAAATCTTGTGAAATACAATCACATTTGGCTTTTATGACTTTTAGAGTTTTGGTTTTTAAGGTGCATACATATTGGCACTGTAAAAGCAATGCTTTTAAATATTTATAAATGGATAACAACGTTTGTGTATAGATACATGGTACATATGTATATTCCAACAAAAATATCACGAAAATATCCCGTCAGAACTACCAAAACAACTATGTAATACAACTATCGGGTTTGTTTCCAATCTCGCAGCCAGAAACATTTTTCTATCTGTATGATAAATAAGTCCCTTTGCAACTGACCGCAATCTTTATAATAACGGAGGGCATGCCTATCCCCGGTAATGAATACAAATAAATCAGAGAGAGCATCGCAAACTCTTCGAGTTAATTAATATAAAGTTGTGCAATCCTACGTGCATTAGTATTCAGAGTCTACGTTCATATAATACGGAAACGAAAGATTTTAATGAAAGCCTGACATCGCAGAGCTTACATAGAGCTGATAATACCGATACAATATTAAAAATAATTAGTTTAATATTTTTATATCTCTGAATCGTTGAAATGTAAAAACCGCTTGCATATTTACACACTTGTTTATTTTTGATATTTTTCTGATGACGATTATGTTGTCCTAGTTATATGGCATGATTTTGTAAACATAATAAAATAATGACCATCCTCCTGCCTTTATCGCAATTTTATATTCGTCCGGAGAAGCATGCTATACTCTCCAATACTCTTCGATGTACCATCATCTACAAAGTAACTTTCAAGTAAAATTGAGGAGCAAGGCAAGAGGATTATGATGATTAATAAAACACGTAAAAAGAAACACATAAAATTCGAAACAAAAATACCGACTTACTTTTGAGAAAAGAATATTTCATAGAGGACAATTAATCTCTATTAATTATTATGTCTAGTGGTGGTATTATCAGCTCCCAGTACGCTCGTGCTGATGTTCGGCCGGATCGCGTAGAGCGACGCCGCAGCAGCTGTTTCTTTAAGTGCCTACTTCTTCTGCGGCCGACCGCCACCGCACCGTCTTCGCGCTTTCCTTCATTATCTGCTTGCGTTATATTGCATTGAATATGTGCATCTTGTGATGTCTTAAAGTAACCAGCTTAATATGTAGAAGCTGGCTAATTAGTCAGTTTTGTCATCGGCTGCTTTTACTAGCTCACTGTTAGTTTCTTCTCATATTGAGAAGATATGATAGTTGATCTTCATACTGGCTCATGTTATATTTTGTTAATTTGTTATTTCTTCATTGTCCTCTTATTAATATGACATGACTTTTTTACGGAGAATCACTGACTTCTAAGTTACAGGCCTACACCTAGTTTAGGAGTCAGGGTACCTCATATTGTTGACCTAAACAAACCTTTATGCTTTTATAGTCGTAGTTCAACATTGTAAACTTTGTGTGAAATAAACAATTTATTTATTTATTTATTTTATATGAACCATTGCGCCGAGCAGCTTAAACAAACTATACGTAAGTTTAAAAGGCCTGTTTATTTTTCGAAAGTTAAAAACTTAATCTCAATCTAATAATTGGAACTTACTTATTTCTTTATCAAAGAACACACTGATTACTAAAACTACTTCGAAGTTAATTTAAAAAATAAATACAACAAAATATATTTTTTTAGCCAAATAATATTTAAGCCCTATAAATACTCTACTAGAAGCAGTGTAAGTTCACGATGCCACTCATATCTAATGCTCTCAAGGAAACCAAAGACAGCCATATAGATAAGTACATTGATACATACGTAAGTTTAAGCTAAGGAACCCTTCACGTGCGTGCCAAACGGGCTCGTCGTGGGTTTTAGCTATTGCATGAAGATCCATGCTCACACAATACGTAGATTATGCAAGACTTTGAAATAGTTATCAATATTAATTTATAGCCACCTACATTTTACAACACTGAGACAGTCAAATTATGCGTAGGTATTTCTTATATTTTAAGAAAGAATATTTGCATTGCGTGAAGTACATCTTCTTTCACACATGACTACCTACTCATAAAAATAGATATCTGAAAAACGTCGAACATATACCAAAAACTCGCAATGCAGTGCACCCACGGACGAATGATATATGCGTCATATCTTCTCAGTACACTGAAACTACAGAATTACCAAGCAGCGCCAAGACTAGCTCCAAAAAACGCCAACATGGAGGTTTTGTTCACGTAAGTACGATACAAAAACACCTCGGCGGGTAGTTACGCCTCCCCCTCCGGTACTCTGGCCTCATTAAACCCCGCTATTTGTTTAGGACCACAGCTCAAACACGCCGTCACTCCGCCAGGACTAACAGATTTCACGATTTAAAATATTTAGGTAGCAATTTTACCTTGGTGCGTTTATGACAACAAACATCCCGGTTTGTATTTGAAATTAAAGATAGGCGTGAATGAAAGCCTGGCAGCTGTTGTATGTTTTGTGAACGCTGTGCTCCATATAGGCCTGTTGTTAATGGTTTTGGTGAAATGAATACCTATAGCTTTCAAGAATCCATTTAAAATTGTTTAAAGTAATGAAATATTCAGTATCCGTTTCAAATACACATATTTTTTTATAATGGAAGTTCATCAAAAGATTGAAGCTTTGTAAATTTTCAATTTTCCATCGATATACCTACTACGTTTTAAATAACGCACTCCAAACACTCAATGTGCCTTTCAACTGGAAAGATCCAGTGTAGGGACACCATACACACAATTCCACCCGTTTTGACATTGCCTCAAATTCAATGGTCAGTTAATTTGGTTATCTTAAATTAGAGATATCTAATTAATCAAATCATGAATTATTATTCTATCAAAGTATAATTAACCTTTCACACTTAAACAGTACTAAAACTATATCCGTGGCATATGACATCTGTAACATAATCACAACAGATACGCGACATATCCGCTACACAGCCTCATACATTGCATATATTGCACGTACCGTTTCAAGCCAGATGTCACTTCACAATACCAATGCACGTTGACACAGTCAATTTTCATTGCAAATTCTGTCATCGTACGACATACACGGAGGCTCCACAAACAGTTGACTTACAAATGTCAAACTTAAACGAACCGAAATGAACTCGGAGTCATGTGAAGCTGCGTGGTGAAAAAATATTCTCAGCTTATGTTTACTTATTGTAGTCATATGATTTTCCGTTTGCGTGTGAAATTGGAAAGAAATAGATTTTGTATTGTTTTTAGTTTTGAGATGAAATCTTTCTGCAACTTAAATTGGCATTGCACGCTGTAGGCTAAAACACATTTGAACGACCTTATGACCTGTAATCATCTTGCAGTGACCTTACCATTTAAGTCATGTAGGTAGTATACATAGTTACATTTACAACGACAAAAAACACAGAACGTTTTTAAGAGCAGAACGACATAAAGTATTCTAGACAAAAATCCAGTTATTTTTTTGTGAATCAAAGCCTAGAACGCACTGAATGTGTATTCCAGTTGCGAGTCGTGACGAGTAACGAACCACGCACGTCTCCGCAGCGCTCGATCGTTCAGTCATGCATATCAGAAAAAATATATGGAAATAACCCTTTATTCGAGTTCCGCAGGTGAATTTAGCCAACTGCAAAACCGTCGTCAGACTAAACTGAAGGATTTGCTAATGCGATTGCGCATTCAACTGGACTGTACATAGATTTATCTGAGCCTTATTATTTTGTCAAATTACTTGAAGTTAAAATGAAATACGTTTTAAGCTTTGTGTTATGATAATTAGCTTTGAATTAAAGTCACACAAAGTCTAGAATTTTTGAATAAATAAATTAAATAATAGTTGAATACTAGGTTTTAATTAAAAGATGGTTAATCAAATAGCAACAAGGTACACACATGACGCGGCGCCACGAACAGCCACCGACGTATATTCCGATCATGTATTCAATTACTGCCATATAATATCATTTTTCATTTGGTTGAGCCACCCCGCGTGATATGTATTAACAATTTTCACTAGTTTATTGGAAAAGATAGGGACTTAGCGCACGTGTATGTCATTCCATGAGGTGGTGACGTACAAAGGTGTATCTACAACATATGATTCCGGATCAAAAATATAAAATTTATGGTTTGATACAGGATTTATTTGGAAAAACAATGAGATTTTCAGAAGTAAATACACATTAGGAAAAGAAAATTTAATTTACTGAAACTTCACACATAAAATAACAACAAGAACATACAACATTTAGAAAGTAGAAAACATTGTAATGTTTTTTACTGAAGTTTTTCTCTGAAAACGATGTATCTTCTCCCCGTAACTAACTTTTGTCGCTGCAAAGATTTTCATCATTCTGATATTTCTGTGAATACAGTACGACAAAACACCAGGAGTAGTCGAAGATAGATATGGCGTATTGATCGAGTCATTGATGCGACAACAATTTGCCGGTCCGCTCGGCTCGAGTGCCGCTATGCAAATGCCCGCGCTCCATTTTACGCTCGGGCCGGTGGCGGCTGCGGCGGCGGCGGGGAGCCCGGGGGCGAGGGGCGCGTTGCATGCCGGATGTTCCGCTGTCGTCGCAGGAAATTGAGAGCGTTGCATAAATCCTGATCCTACAAACCAAATTTGATTCGACCTAATCCGGATATTGATACGAAATAAACACTACAAAACATTTTTAATTTTATAAAAATATTTTTGTATACACCACAATTACACACACACTTTTTGCCAATTGAGTTTCCCCAGATTAATATGTATTGAAGAATTACTGTGGAGCTTTCGCAAAGTAACGAAGAACGCCAGCAAGTGAAATATTGTCGAGAAAATTGAATACGTGCAAGCATTCAAGAGTTTTCGATGCCATGTCGGTTGGTGAACATGGGTCTTTAAATTCTATCGATGGGTATAATCATTCAGCAACCAAAACACGGCACATTCTTCAAAGTCGTGCGTGAATGTCTGAATATGCAGCTAGACCCTCGTCCTCATGCTTCTTCTTCGATTCACGACTTTATGCTGTATGTTGTAAGAGAAAATATGTACTTATACCATTTTCATTTTTTTTTTACTAACCAATTCTAAGAGACTAAGTATAGAGATTATTCTAAATAATATTTTTACCTCTATTTACGCAAAGTAGACACATACTTGTTTTTTTTTTTCAAGCGGTTTCACCCGCGTGCCGTGAGAACTACCCCTAACTTCCCACATGTAATACTGTGTGGCTTCCAACAGTGAAATAATTTTTCAAATCGCTTCAGTACTTTCGGAGCCTTTAGTGTACACATAAACAAACAAAAAATGTTATAATATAAATATGATTTTTTGTGACAAATAAATTGCTAATTCCATGAACCATCAGGATAAACGAAGATTAAACTCGAATTCGTTTGAAAAAAGTACACAAACGAATCTTCCGCAAAATTGCCCGAACGAAACAAATATTTTTGTACTATTTGCGGGCGAAAGCTGGATTTTATACGAAATTCCAATATTAAAATTGCTCGTCGGCTCTTCCCACCTGTTCTCTGTGATTAAAGTGCGTCTCTTCCAACCTCGAACCGAAGGCGACGCCAAATGCAAATGTTAGCTTAAAGAAACCTTTTGCGGTTAACCGAAGGAAAAAAATTACACACCCACTCGTCTAGTTCGTGTGTCATTTTATCATTTACGTGTTTTGTAAACACGAGACATCAAAAGGAACTCTTTGAAATAAAGCAAACAGACTTTCCTTTCATTCGTTGGAGCAACACTAATTCAAGGCACTTAGTAGGTAGACACACAGGTACATGTACGGCATCAACACACACTGTAATGTCTAACAGGTCCAAGTGATTTTATCGACACTGAATAGAGCTAGGTACCGGGAGGGTACATTAAATTCAATAACACGAGTTAGGGAGTTCGACGCTCGCTCCGACCGTCCTCAAAATAAGTAAAGAAGGAAACTTTCGAAAAACTCTGCTCAACTTGTACCATGTTGTATGTGTACATTTTTTTGTGGGAAAACTAAAATAATATGTTTTTATCAGTCAGATTTTTTGCACGTCTATGTTTAGTTTTTGTATTAATACAAATGATATGCAACTGGATTTATTGCCAGTTGTGTATCCAATTTAACGTTTTTAAATTAATGTTAGAATTTGGGTCCAAGAAAACCTAAGTGGCCTTACTACAAAAACTTTAACCACTGTTTTACACTTGTCTAAAAAAAATGTGGCTCCAAAATGAACCGTATGTCAACGTCATAATTTGACATTTTTTTAGACAAGCCTTAAACTGACGTTAAAAAGTTTTTGTGGTAAGACGGAAGATGTTTAATAACTTAATGCAAGTTTTGTGTAAAAACGAATGTATGCATTAGTTGCCGAAATAAAATATTCTACACAAGTTGAATGCCAACAAAAAACAAAAGTGCTTTTTATACACGAAAATTGCATGAATAAGTTGCTGTCAACTGAAAATGTACATCTCGTTATGCAGTTTAGAAGTGAAGTGAAAGTAAAGTGTATAAGCATGTAGTCGTGGGAATGTTTTGTTCATGCAATACATTGTTATTCGCTGCAGACTTGGGATAGTTCACTTGTTAGGACATTCCGTCGCTCAGCGGGCCGTTGTGTGCCTATCGCTGAACTAGTAAGTGTCCCGCAGTTTGCTCTCTAATTTTCACTCACAAACATGTTAACATGTAGTTAACTACAAGTACCTACAACTTCAGAATATGCTCTCGTGTCGCTCCCTAAGCAAACAGTCATCGTATAAAAGCTATTAATATGATTAAGTTGAAAATTGCTGCTAGTAGTTAGGAGCTACTTGAGCGGTGGACATGTTTTGATAAAAGTTAGCGGAGCTTATTCTTTATACTCGTTTGCTGTAAAAGAGAAACGTTGCTTATACTATTATAAATTTTAAATTAATGAATTGCACCCAAATAATATACATATGTGAATGAATAATTTGCGGTAAGAAAATGCGTTATACATATTCTTTCCAAGAAATATAACTTCTTTCTAAATATTTTCTTTGCAACTTCTTTTTTCTTTTTAGTAACAACAGCATCTTAAAAACAGTGGCGGAGAATCTGTACTCTCCTATCTTTAGGCATTTTGTGAAGTTGGTAGTGAGGATAGCGTGAGGGTAAATTTGTGTAATTATGTTTAACTACTAACAATAATTTTAAGTTGTGTTTTTACTAACAAAATGGACTGTGTATTGTCTGATAAATAAAGATTATATATATATATTTGCGTTTTACAGCCTGAATTTGTATATAGCAATGTTTATTTATTTATTTACGGACAAGACTAAATATGCGTAGGCAGCCATTATTGAAACCCAAAACTTTGGAAATGAGTTCTTTTTGGCTTTAAAATCTAAAAGTGTGTGTAGAGGGAAGAAGGGCTTAGTGGGGAGGGGGAGTGCAGCACACTGACGCGGCTCTCATCAAGCCATCATTATGGACGCGCCATGTTTTTAAAATGGCTCTGGATTGCGCATAGCCGTGGTCCAAATTAATCCCCTACTACAATGTTGCTACGTTAAATTGGGATAATCTGTTTTGAAGGAAATATGCTTCGTTATTATGAAAAAAACTTTACAAAGCTTCAATATTAATTATTCCCCGCTCAACCTTTCCGTCAGGCCGTGACTTCCGTCGTGATTTTGCATATAATTTTCTACTCAATGAACGTAACCCACTGTGTGCTAAGCCTCACCAGAAATTATGGAAAAATGAAAGGTACCTGTGGTAACTTGATAACGTAACCGGGTAATATTTATCAAGCCTATTCATGTAATCGAGAATTAATTTATTTGCTTTTTAATTGTGAACTCTTTATTAAATTGTGCGAACATTTTAGGAACTTGGTTACGTTAGTAAAATACAAAAATACATGAGATTCTGTCCTTTCTTCCTCCTATCATTTGCGTGGAGGAAATTTGCAGACATGGCTGGTGAGATGTACAACATTTTATACAAGTTTAGACGTCTAGAAATTTGACTAACATCTTAAAATCAAGATTGAACCGGTTCACGGTATCAAGATTCAGGCGCGGGCAGTTGGTGGTTCCGTCGGGTAGTCTGCGAGGCTCGTCGCGGGCGGCAATAACCGGCACAATGCGGCACAACTAACGACGAGGGGCGCCCCCCTCCCCTCGGCGGGAGGTAATAAAACCACGCATTCCACTTGCAAGTCACGGACTAGATTACCGAGAGCCGCGACATCCTCCGATGTGCCGATCGCCGAACTGCTCCAGCAATATAACGCCGGTATTCACAAGATACTGATAAATAAGCAGATCTATTGAAAGGACTCGTATTTAAATGTATAAGAGCTGCCAATCAGTTTTGAAATATAAATTAAGTGAAATGGAAAAATACCTTATTGTGATTATGTTAAAATGCAACTTATTAATAAGACTAACGTGATAGTAATATACTTGACACTCATGAGATAAGTTAATATGCAAGATGTGGTTATTAAATGAATACTGTACTCCTATATCAAAGTAGTGAAATTGGACCAAAAGCTTGCATAGATCTCACATCCAGAACAAAAACGGAATCCAAAAGTCCAATATCAAAGCAAAATCACAATCGGTTAATATTTGTCCATTGTTGTGAGCTCGAAGCCAGAGCAAATTAACAGCGAACAAAGAAAAGTATGTCCTATCAATAAGTGGCGGTGGAACTGGCAAATTGAATTGAATAAAACACACAAGTCCTCTAACGAGCCGGTGTTTACCCAAGTGGACACTAATTGGCTTAGCCAGCGGTCGCCGACGCGCTTCCACAGCGGAATAAAGAAACTTGAACTCAGTTTGTCGGAGGAGTAGGCATTTGGTTACTTTGTAACACGATCACTCGGATAGTTTTTGTGGTGCTCTATAATTTTGTTAGAAGTTTTGCCCTTAAATTCGTTGGTACGGCTGACCATTAATGAGGTCCCAAACTTAATATTAAATCACAAAGAAAACAATTGTCTTATACAGAAAACATGTTTGTAAACAATCTTTATAGACTTTATTGAGAAACATATATGTGATTGAGTACAGTTTCAACTCTAAAATTATTTGATAATTTATTGCACAAACTGAGATAGTTGTGGTATTCGACTCTTAACCTAAACGTATCCTCTAAAGTTGCATCGCAGCTATGCCACATCTGATTTAATTTACTTGTTCGTCAATTTCACTCAGAATTATTCGAACAGGGTGGCTCCGGAATGAAGATGCAATCACTGTAACTTGAGACACAGGCCTGTTAACACTTACTTGACCTTCCATGCCCTTAAACGATTAACAAAAGAAAAAAACTCGAGAAAAAGAAAAATAAACTATTTTCGTAAAGACTGCTTAAAGAAACAATACAGGTATCTGCGAGTAGATTTTTAATTTGGTTCATACAACGGCTCGCCCGCAAGGCAAATATAATTTACTGTTTCTTTTACATTTTTCTCTAGACGTTGAAGAAAACAAATGGAGAATCCGTTTATAACAAACATCGCTAAAATATACTCCACGTTATAGTTTAATATTTTTTTACAAGAGCTTAATAAGAAAGTTCTATGTATGTGTATAGTTCTATGTGGGTTAAGTATACAGTCAAAGTAATGCCTACTAAAATTATCATAAGATGTGCCAACCTGATAAGAAATGTATACTACAGATATCAATCACGTTGAGACCCGAATATATTAAAGAATTTCCAAGCACGCCGCAATATATACAATATTTTAATATCATGTGTATTACCAATACAACATGAATATTCTGTGCGCAAAAGTAATTTTAAAGGCTATCACAGAAGGCGTCGGGCGCGCGACAGTGGCGGCACCCACTGACATCAGTGGCTTGTATCTTGCGCTGAATTTGCATATAAATTGTATCTTCTGGTCATACCGAGCAAGATGACACGCGTCTATGATGTGGCCGCCACCGTAAACACGACTGCATATATTTATTTATATCTATACACTAATCAACTGCCTAATATATTTGGTGGGGCTATTGCAAACTTTTTGGATGAAAATGTAGTAAATAAATTCCTTTATTGCTAATGGAAAATAATTAAGTACAGAGTGCTTGAATTTGAAGCCAAGTCTCAGTATTAATGTATACTTTTTTTGTAAATAAGTATAACAATTGGTAACTAAGATGGAAAGAAAATATCTACTTAAGTATCCTGTCACTAAAACCACTTGATTCAATTATTCTAAGTACAAACAAATCATGAAAATAATACATTAATCAATATGTCGCACCTGTATTTAATCAAAACATTTGCTATTGTAATACATCAAAATTACTCCAATATTTGAGAACAGAACACAAACGAAGAATAAACGAAGCCATCACAATCCACAATTTTAATGACCCCAAATAAATCTACGTGATCGTTACTAAGCAAAATTAAAGGTTATATTAGTCTTCATCAACGCGCTTCCGAAACGATGCAGGGCAATAAAACGATGAAAAGAAGCTAATTTTTCAGCAAATCATCTCCGGACCCCATGAAGTCATCAATATTCATTTTGCGGCGCGCCCCCGAAACAAACACCTTTGCCAAGGAGCATAACGCGCTTCCTTTGAGCGAACTATGCCGGGGGCGCGCGTCACGCGGAGACCGGCTAACTCAATTTATTTGGATAATTGCCTTGTTTCACTAACGTTCCCAACTCACATAAATTATTTCACTGTATAACGATAGTTTTTTGATAACATCGTGTAATAATTTGTTGTTCAACAACTATTTTAGATTAACCTGATTTAATTACTAAATACGTGTCGAACTAACATCAACTGTTTCCGCTTACCTATGTATATATTTCTATTCCTAGTCTTACGTACATTTATTTACGAATATACCGATCAGGAAACTGAAGCACTTCCGTAAGATATATGTCCAATCTCAAGAAACCATAAAATCCAAACGGAAATGTCCAATAAAATATCAAATATCGCATTAAAATGGTCATTCAAACAGATGAACCAAGTATTAATATACGAATCTATTGTTTGTTTGGACGTCTCTACTATATATTTGTGATTATCAAATCACTATGCCATTATGGTCCGGGCTATTAATATTCTGAATAGGGAGCGGAATAATTTGGGGGTAAGTCCAGCGTTCGGCTCCGGCCGTATTAGTAGGAGTCTATCGGCTACGGCTACCTCTATCCCTGCTACGAGTGCATTCGTTCGGCGTACTACGCTCGTAGCTAGCGCGTAGCACTTCGTAGCACTGGATTAACTTCTCACTAACTCGTTCAATTAATGTTTGTATTTTGATTCAATTTGATAACTTACCAAAGTTTTCTTAAAGTTGAATTAACAAATTGAAACATTTACTTTTTCTATTTTTTTTTTCAGTCTGTTCACGTAAAGATAAAGGTTCGTGCTGAATTCTTAATTGCATGTCTGTATATTGTTTGCTTATCACATTTATTTATTTATGTGTGTATTTTCAGAGTATAAAACATTGATTAAATAAATCCTCAAAAGATGTGATTGTGTCTTTAACATTCTTTTAGAAATAAAATAAAGTTTTTTTGTGAACGCACTATCTAAACATTTGAAAGCAACACATTTCATGGGGCATTTACTGGAATTTCTTTAAATAAGTTGAACAGTATTTCAGTGGACTGTAGCTATTTGGTGCAGCCAGTGCACGTACGCGACCGCAACGTCCAAGCTAGGCCGTCATTACTGCGGCTCAGCGCCAAATTGCGATATCCGCTGCCTTTGCCGACTGACCGCCTTCGTCCGTACCTTGCAGGTAGTTGGCGCAATCTATTTTCTCATTTAAAATTAGTACAACTATTTTGTTTGACACAATCGATAAGAAGTTGTGGAACGCTCAGCTAGTGAGCGGTTAAAGCGTTTGTGACGGAGCTAGCACCTGCAGTAGTTGTGAAGTCGGGTCGAGGCGCGGAGTCGGTCTTTGTGCGGCGGTAAGTTCGCGTGGCGGCGTCCCGGCTCCGCTGTCCACAGTAACAAGCCACTTCTGTTTATTTTACCGCAATGAATTTCCTTGCAATATTTTGTTCATTTTTTAATTTTGAATACATTTGAGCACAATTCTCCGTGGCGGTTGTGCGCCCCCGGCAATCTCCAAATTGCCTCTTTATGTGCAGATGTTCCGACCCTCGGTTTTTCCGTCTTTTGAATGTCGTTTTGCTGTTAAATAACCTGCTCTTCTATTGTAATTGGGGTTTGTAAGTTTACTTTCTACTTCCGACTCCATTGTCACCGACATGCTACTCAAATGGAATTGCAAACATTGCGAAAGAATCACAGAACCGAAATGCTAGGTTTCTGTAGTTGTTAAACAGTTTTAAGCATAACGCTTGAAAGCTTTTACTCCACAGTACTTTATTTAAATGCTTGAATTAAATAAAAAATTACATAGAATATACTTTGATAAAAACGAGACGAAACCAATTTACTTAATGAAATTCTTAACCTTTACTGTTTGTTTATGGATGTTAATAAATGAAAATCTGACTCCACTTGATAAATAAAAGGTTTGTATTCAGGGTTACGGTTACAATTTTCGTATTCGACATGAATTTTTAATGTAATAAAATGTACGCGCGTATACCGAGCAGGCGGCCATTTTTTAGCAAGCGAGTGAATGAAGTTGTTGCATCCAGTGTTGCCCGCTTTGCCGCAACATATTGGGGGGCCCGGGAAGTATTAGTCTTCAATGGTGTCTTCCGAAGGCTCCAGCAAAGGGCAGAGATATTTGATGGCGCGTCGATAAGTACTCGTAGAGGTTTTAACTTCTGCGACACGAGCCACGTGATCTTTGCCAGGATACAGGGCAGTTATTCGTCCTAGCTTCCATTGCATAGGTGGGGTATTCTCCTCCTTCATCAAAACTAGTTCTCCAACTTGCAGCTGTCTATCTGGAACTCGCCATTTAATACGCTGTTGGAGCTCTGCTATGTACTCAAGTTTCCAGCGGTTCCAGAAGTGTTGACGCAGCATTTCCAGTCGCTGATAGCGATTAAGTCTGTGAACCTTTTCATTTAATAAATTAGGTGACGGCAGCGACGCCAATGGTCTGCCAATCAGAAAGTGACCCGGGGTTAAAGGTTGGAAATCATTGGGACTGGAAGATAAGGGATACAAAGGTCTGCTGTTCAGGATGGATTCAATTTGGCTGAATAGAGTTGCCAACTCCTCAAATGTTAGATGTGTATTCCCTAAAATTCTTTTTATATGAAATTTGGCAGATTTAACGCCAGCCTCCCATAACCCTCCGAAATGAGGCGCATAAGCCGGCTGAAAATTGAATTTAATTCCTTCTTCAGAAAGAAAATGATTGATATTATGAGTATGTGAAATTAAAAAATTACCTATTTCTTTAGAGGCTCCTAGAAAGTTCCTACCATTATCGCAGAAAATCTCAGCTGGCTTTCCCCTGCGGGAGATAAAACGGCGTAGGGATAATATGAAAGCATCTGTGGACAATTCACTTACGGCTTCTAAATGTATACATTTAAATCTGAGGCAAACAAAAATACAGAGGTAACATTTTGTTATTTTACAACCTCTACCTTTACGATCGGTTATAAAGAATGGCCCAGCAAAGTCGACACCAACAGTAATGAAAGGAAAATCAGGATTTACTCGTTGGGGTGGCAGCGCACCCATCATAGGTGTCAACGTTTTCCCGCTGGCCCTTCTGCAAACTACGCAATGCCTTGCAGTGGTACGAGCAAGATCTCTGCCGGCTAAAAGCCAAACCAGTTCTCTTATAGAAGAAAGAAGCAGCTGCGGACCAGCATGCAGAAGTCGCAAGTGTTCCTGCTCGAACAACAACTTGGTAAGTCTATGTTTTTTATGTAATAACATGGGGTGGCGCTTTTCAAAACTGTAGCAGGAGGATTCTAAACGTCCACCTACCCTTAAGACATTATTCTCGTCAATAAAGGGATTTAGGCTTAATAATGGATTCTTAGAAGGTAAGCTTTCTTTGCTAGATAAAATTGCTATTTCATTTGGAAAAAGTTCTTGTTGAGCTAAGCGCACCAATTTCTCAAAAGAAGCTGAAAGCTCCTCTGGTTGTAAAATACCAGATTTTCTATTTTGTGGATTACGACAATTATGAATAAATCTAAGCAAGTAAGCAAATGAACGTTGTAGAAATTTTAATTTGGAATAACGATTAAAATCTATGAGCTGTTGATTAATTGGATTATATTTATTAATCATATTCACATTCATTTCAGACACATTACTTTCATCATTACATTGTTTAAAATTGCGTGAAGGCCAAAACGGTTCTGGTTGGGTAAGAAAGGTTGGTCCATTCCACCACAAACTTAAATTATTAATTTTATCAGCGTCCACACCGCGAGAAGCTACATCAGCAGGATTCGATGCGGTGGGTACGTGCCTCCAGTCAGACAATTCAGTGAGGTCTAATATTGCCCCTACCCTATTAGCCACAAATGTTTCTAGCTTGTCGTACCGTGAAGCTAACCACGTGAGCGCGATCGATGAGTCAGTCCAAAACACTTTCCGGTGTATCACACATCGCAGCGCACGACATACGGCGCTCGCGAGTTGGGCGCCTAACAAACATGCACACAACTCTAAACGAGGAATAGTTGTCGGCTTGACAGAAGCTAATCGGGCTTTTGCACACTGCAGCCTGACTATGACATTATCCTGCCTATCCACAGATCTTAAATAAATACACGCTGCGTATGCACTTTGTGAAGCGTCGCAAAAACAATGCATTTCAATTTGAACAGGGGATATACATAAAGTGTGCCTAGGTATACGTAGTGTGTATAGATGTTTCATGTTCTCGATAAACGAATACCATGACTGGCAAATGTCATAGGGTGCTGGTGTGTCCCAATCTATTTTTTGTATCCATAATTTTTGTACTAGGATTTTTGGCTTAATTGTAAGAGGACTCAACAACCCAAGAGGGTCAAAGACCTTGCAAGTGTCTGATAAAATAGAACGTTTAGTAGGTTTGTCTTTATTGTTTTCGTAACTATTAGGAAAATGGATAAAATCATCATTCGGATCCCAGCCTACACCCAGTATGTGTGACGATGAACTTAAAATTAGTTTATCTTGACTACCGTTATCGTCAGGTAATATTTTTGATGTATTGCTACGATATTTGCGTAAATTCATACAACCTTTAGATAAAGCATTTTCTACAGATTCTTTTATGTAAAGTAAGTCACCTATATTGTCACAACCGGTCAGTAAATCGTCGACTAGAAAATCCTTTTGAATTACGGTTTTAATTCTTGGGTCATTACAATCTTCACCCAACTGCCACAAACAGCGAGTGCTCAAAAAACTAGAACTTGTCAACCCGTAGGTAACTGTGTTTAGTCGTAATGATTTTAAAGGATCAGTATCATGATCGCGCCACAGTATCATTTGTAGGTCACGATGACATTCTTGAACTTTGACCTGCCGATACATTTTCTCGATATCTCCGGACAGTACAAAGGTATGTTGCCTAAATCTTACTAAAATATTAAATAGGGAATCTTGAATGTGTGGGCCGGTCATTTGAATGTCATTAATTGAAAACCCGGAACTAGTCTTTGCACTACCATTAAATACAACTCGTAGTTTCGTTGATTCACTTGTAGGCTTTAAAACTGCATGATGTGGAATAAAATATGACAGCTCGGGAACTAAAATGGCAGATGGTGACAAATGTCCTAGGTCAGAATATTCTTTTATGAAATCAGAATACATTTCCTTTAAAGTAGGATTTTTATTTAATCTTTTTTCTAATGATAAAAATTGTCTTTTGGCCTTTCTATATGATTCGCCTAGGCAGTCGGGTTGCGAGAGAAGAGGAAGTTTAACATTAAACCTTCCATCTTGGCTACGAAAAGTATTTTCAACAAAATCTTTCTCACATTGTATTTCCTCTTCTGTATTTACAATAACAGAGGACGGAATTTGTTCTAATTTCCAAAAATCGGTTAATCTTTCATTAAGGTTTTCGTTTGAAATACAGTTACTATTGTTGCAAGTAACATTTACATGATTGCAATGAATGGATTGTGAGCTAACTTGATTTTTTGTTAACAATGGGCCTGCTAATATCCAACCTAATTTAGTTTTCCTCAGAACAGGCTGGTTAGGGCCGAGACTAATTTGATTAGACTCAATTATAGACCAAAAAATGTCAGCTCCTATCAACAAATCTACAGTTGCAGATATATTAAATGTAGGATCAGCAAGTTTAATGTTAGATGGTAATGTTATATTTGAAATATCTATAGACTTGTTAGGTATGCTTCCGGAGATATGCGGAAGTATAAGACAAGTTATGTTTGTATTAAAATGGCTATGTTTTGATTTAATATGAATGGTGCATCTTTGCACTGCATTGGAGAGTGGCTTATTACCTACACCGACTAGATCGACACTGGTTGGCTGAGTAGTCAACTGCAATTTGTTCTTTAAACTATCTGTAATAAGCGAACATTGACTACCGCTATCTAGCAGTGCACGAACAGTACAATGTGTTTGAGAAACTGGATTATGAATATCCACCAAAACCGTGGATAATAAAATACAATTGTCTGTAAGTAGTGACATATTGTTCACTACAGTATTGGTATCGACATTCGAATCCTGCTGACACTCAACTTCAGTCTCAGAAGATTGTACATTTGCTGTATTAACGGCTTGAGAATTATTTTGTCTATGTAGCAAACTATTATGATATTTCTTACAAATACTGCAAGGACCCAACCTGCATTGACGAGAAGAATGTCCCTTACGTAAACAGTTTATGCATAGCTTTAACCGTGCTGCTTCCTTTTGTCTATCCTCCACAGACTTGGCCAGGAATGTGGAGCAGTCGTAGATGCGATGACTACCACCACAGAAGACACACGTAGCAGCAGAAACGCCAGGAACAGCTGAAACAGCAAATGCCTTTGTGTGAGATTTTTCAGGTTTAGATGAGTTATTATGACCATGGCGGTCAGCTTTATTAGCTTGGACAGATTCGAGAACGTCGGCACGATTCTTTAAAAATTGAAAGAAATCCTTGAGAGAAGGCTTGCTATTGAGAACATTTTTATGTTCTTGCCACTTGAAGCTACTGCTGTTGTCGAGCTTTGCTGAGACCAAATGTATGATCAAGGAATCCCAAGACTCGGTTGGTTCACCCAGCGTATTCAGAGCCCGTAAGTTCTTTGCCACATGATCAATTATGAATCTCAATGTCTTAGATGACTCACGAGGTGCATTTTGAAAATTAAACAGTGAATTTAAATGGCATGTTATGAGTTGATTCTCATTGTTATATCTCTCACAGAGGAGGCGCCAAGCATCTTTGTAATTGGCAGAACTAACCTCTAAGTTGCTAACAACTAGGGCTGCTTCCCCCTCTAAGTATGAGTTGAGATAATGGAACTTGTGTATGTCTTCAATCCTACTGTTATTATGTATAAGCGACATAAATGTATCCCGAAACTCGAGCCACTTGAAATAACTTCCATCAAAGTTGGCTATCTTTATCACTGGTAATTTAAAACTAACATGATTATTATTATTGTGTTGACAAGAACTATTTACTGAATGATCAGAATTAAATTTAACTTCGTGTGGCTGATTTTTGTCCAAAAACACACGAGTTCGAGCGATTAATGTAGAAAAATCCAATTCCATTTCATCCCTTATGTCAAGTTCACTATCTAAGTTCGAAGAATTGAGCATTTCAATCTCTGATTGAACATCTTCAAACACTGTACACAATTCTTCAAACTTTTGGAATCTTTGGCTTAAACTACACAAATCGGTGGATGAAAAGGACTTGCCAGGCCCTAAGAATGTGTTTAAATAATTCTTGTATTTAGTAATCCTACCTTTTATCGAGCTTCGTTTTGTACACAAATCTTTTATGCTATAATTTGACACAGACACACTAGGTGTTGGAAGTTTAGCACTTTCCACTTGTAATTTACTCGCAAGTTCACTAGCATGAGACATTATTAAGTTATTACACTTAAATTGACTTTAAAATTGAAAAGAAGGAATCAAAATATGAATGCAATACGTAACTTATGCAGTCCA
Source organism: Helicoverpa zea (assembly GCF_022581195.2). Taxonomy (NCBI): domain Eukaryota; kingdom Metazoa; phylum Arthropoda; class Insecta; order Lepidoptera; family Noctuidae; genus Helicoverpa; species Helicoverpa zea. The sequence continues at coordinate 7,354,267 of NC_061452.1, read as the reverse complement.
GCCGGCAAATGCACCAACACTCCGTTAATGAGGTCAAGGTTAGCGAATCAGCTGCGCAGGCGACTTAAACAAAGACATCGAGCGGCCCACGATTGATAGCGGAACTGGAATGCACAGAAAACGAGTTAGCGTGTTTATAATATTACGAGTTAGCTTGTTATAATACCTATCTTCACACACAACAATTAGCAATGGTGGATAACAAGAATGACAGCGTTCTTGCTTGTATATTGAAATATTTAAGATGTTTTAACCCTTTGATGTCTGCAAATCTATACAAATAAATGAAATAAGCAGATTTTAGGTATTTAAGAAGTAAGATTTGAATGATTTAAAATGAAATTGAATTGAAGTGCGAAATGAAATAATGAATTGTCAACTTTGAATGACTTGCAACTTAAGTACAGAATTTAGCTTTAGTTTGGCTCGCTAGTCGGTAAAGACACGTTGAAAATTAAATAAAAACGAAATGAATTAGCAAATGAAGAAATTGGCAACTTTCCTTAGACAAATTAGGTTTGAAAATGGGATAATCTGGAATAGGTATAGATGGGATGAAGCACTTTCCTGGCTAAGCACTGGCTGCGGCGCTGCTCGTAGGCTGAAGGCTGACCGGCTGGCTTCAAGCTCGTAGTGGATGGCTCTCCAATGTCCAATTGATCCAATTTCTCCTTGTATAAATCTCGTTATGATGGTATCCAATATGCGTCGTTTTGATGCTATCACGTCGAGTGTCACCAATGTTTGTTTATGGATGTTAATAAATGAAAATCTGACTCCACTTGATAAATAAAAGGTTTGTATTCAGGGTTACGGTTACAATTTTCGTATTCGACATGAATTTTTAATGTAATAAAATGTACGCGCGTATACCGAGCAGGCGGCCATTTTTTAGCAAGCGAGTGAATGAAGTTGTTGCATCCAGTGTTGCCCGCTTTGCCGCAACATTTACTTTTATTTGTATTCAAACCTTATTATATTACATTTGCCCTTTGTGTTCACTTAAACCGCAATATTAATAACAAAAAGTTAAGTGGGGCAAATGCGGTGGCCGCCACTGCTTTCATACAAACTTCTTCTAAATTTAATCTTGGGAGGGTCACTAAAGATCACAATTACACGTTTTACAAGATTCCGACTCATTTATTTTTCCGCGAACAAATTATTTCTCGTGAAGCAAATTAATTCCTTAGTATTATACTTCTCTCAAGATCTGAATAAATTTGAACGAGATTTTGTAAAAAAAATAGACGGGCTGAGGGCCCGCGGCTACCGGCAAATTACATCTTTATTTACAAGTATGTACCTTAATGTTTTCTTCTCATTGGAGAGTAAAAATGAATTTATAATTTGTAACTGTAGATGCTACTTAAATGCAAAAAAAATATAACATCAAACAAGTATACTAATGATGATCCATTTAACTGTATTTTTAATTAGCAAAACCACACGATGAATTACGTTTTTAGATCTGTGCAGACGTAATGAGAATGTCTCCATGATAGTAAAAAAAAAATGTAACTGTCTAATTGATATACATACTTTATGAGTAGAAAGAAGAAGCTGTTTTCGTTAAATGCTGGTTGTGTAAATCTGATTCAACTAAACATAATCAAATCGAGTGCACATAAATAGCACACACAGTTAAGAGAGAAATAAATCAAGAGACATGACAATAAAGTTTATTTTATTAGTAGAAACACAATCATCTCCGCTCTCGCCAGTTGTTCGCTCTGCTCTCAGAATAAGAAGTATAACTGAAAATGAATTCACGTTATAACAGCTTATTGCTGGGAAAACTAATTCACCTTCATGAAGTAAGCTTGATTTAGACATGTCAGGGTTTATTAATATTTATATTATATGTTACATATATAAAACGCACTTGTTTCCAGTTAAAACTTCTTTATGATTACAATTCGTTGTGACAAAGTTATATTATATTGCAAGATAAACATACCATTTATTTTAAAATTAACACCTAAGGTTCATACTAACGACTTCCAAGACGTCATTATCAATCTTTAAATGCTGCATTCATTAAATGTTAACTTCGCATTAGCATTTTACTGCTACTTATTACTATTTTAATTTAGCAGAAGATGTTCAGTAATGATGTATTAATTATGTGTAAACTTACATCAGGGTCCTTTTCATAAGAGCATTTATGTACTTCAAATGCTCTCTGACATTTGTCTTTGTCCGGAGTGTCTACAAACAACAAAAAAAAAATAGAATGCAAGAAGACATCACTACAAACTCTCTCTCTCGTACCCAGTCCTTTACAGTATGTAGATAAGTATGTAGACTATTTTTAGATACTAAAGTATAAATTGGAAACATGAAAAAGATCTTGTAAAAATCAGTCTGCCAATCAAAATTATCAAAGCCTGTCTTAAACAAATAAATTGGATAGTAGTAATAGAAAATTACTTCTCAAATAGCTTACTAGGATAAAAAGTAAAATTATAATTATTCAGTGAGCCAATACCAATGCTATTTTTGTGAATAAAATGGCTGGATATTTCTTACTTACCAAGATGTTTACAAGAAAATATCATTTTGGTGGTTCGGTCAACGTATTCTTCGGGTATCAGACTGACCAACATGTCGTAGTCCACAGCATCATCATCATCTACCTGCAATTTTACAGTTTATTATTTTATAAGAAGAAATTCAAATTAATATTTTAACATAAGTCAAAGTAAGCTAATACTTAAGCCCTCAGTCAAGGTAACATTCCACACAGTTAAAAGGCAAAGCGAACGAATTGAATTAAAAATAAATTAAATGCCTGTTTGTATCTAATTTTGTGTACGACAGGGTGAAGAGAGAAACAAACAAAAGAGGGATAACTCACGAGGCTCGCTTCCTCCATCAGGCAAAACATATAGCACTTCAATTTCGGGTCCTCCTTAAATATGCCGTTTTCGCAATTCGTTATATCCTCTGGGGGCAAGTAAGAATAAAGACTCTTTAATGTACGTAAACATGTGACATTGTATTCGAAAACAGTGCTAGTGCCACAGTTTTACTTGTTACCAAAAAATATAAGATTCTGTCTTTTTTCAAGGCTTTATTTATTATTCTATTCAGGGCTAGCTTTTACATATTTAATATATTGTGGACTTCTCTAGCTGTTTTCTTAGACTGTGGTAGGTAGCTTAGCTGTGCCGATTGCTCGACGACTCGGCGTCATTCGCATGCTAACATAGAACAAAGGAGGAAGAATTTTTTCTTTTGAACACTCACCCTCCGCGACCCCTGTTTTAGCAACACACTCGTCGTGAACAGTTTGTATTATTTCTTTGATTTCGTCACTGAAAACCTGAAATAGAAATATGTTTAACTTAGATGTATTCAATTTGCTTTGACGGTTGGATCAGAATGGTGTATAGTTTGTGTGGCAAACTATTGCTTTATGTCGAATTTATTTATACGAAGCTAATTTCAATAAAAAAATAGTGTTTCTTGATTCAGCTGAAACATTAACATTTTAACATATTCTATAGCTATTACAAATTAATAAAGTTATTAATTGAAACGTCAAAACAATTGTCTTACCAACGGTTAATAAGACTGTCTGCACAAAAGAGCAACCCGAGCACACCCTAAGCGATGCCTCAAACTACTTATACAAGCACCTCCACGAAGTTGCCACACATTAGGTCCACAAACTTCTCCGAGATTTCCTTATTAAATCATTTTATGTCTGCATTATTTAGTGTAGTGGGCGAACCACTGAGACACCCCGGCCTCTTGATCTACACGACTACCTTTGTGAACAACGGGGGGGAAATAAGTCGTTTCAATATTAAAAATGAGATAACATTCTCAAAGAAAATATTAAGTCGCGATTCCCCCGGGAACAACCCAATGCGCATCAACTTGTATCATAATGTTAAATATTAATTTAAATGGTGAGGGACTGTCTCCATTGTAACTTTCTTATGTTGTCTTAATTTATAATTCTGGACAAATGTCTTTAGAGAAATTATGTTTCCTTAATTAATGGTAAATGAATATTGTTTAACAACTTCCTTCATTGCGAATTTTACTATGGTAGGTACATTTATATATGTCACTTTTAAAAATCGACTGAAAAAAGTACCTACCTATAAAACAAAATTTTGGGAAAAATAGTGTAAGTATGAATCAACATCGACACATTTATTGTTGAAGTTTCTATGTGCCATCTACCTATATTCATTAAACTGAACAAGCTTTTTTATTTACTATTTTTCATCAGTTGCCATAGTTTTCGTGTGTCATTGGAGATAGTTCGCGCGACAAGAGGCGGCACACACGATGCATTACGTATTCGCGGCCGCGACGTTGAGCAATAGTGTAGCTCGCCTCTTTGTCACCCATCCATCTCACGTGCTGCCTCCGCTCACACTTCATAAACTATGACAACCGACTATTTGTTCACTACGCTAGACACCTTCCGTGTAATTCATAATGGGTGTTAGACTTTTATGATAGCGAATTTCAATCTTATCAAATAAAATATTTAAGCATCCCAAATTAGACATGTGGTGTTTCTAATTTCACAAAAATAAAAAAAACGTCGGAAGAACCAGAACACTTTTATAGAAATTAGGCCAACTTACCGGTTTTTCTTTCCCACCATAAGCAAAGGTTGCCAAAAATACTACCAGGGGCAGAGTCCCCGTAAACATGGCGCCCCGCTGCCTCTGCGGCAGTAGAGCGCCACGCTCGCCAACAAGACTTATATTACCGCCAACTCCACCCCAACTAAATCACACAGTTAAGGCAGATAGTTAACGCGGCAGTTATCTAAAGCCAGCAATTAATGCGTTAAAGGTGTTACGCTACTTGCAACACAAGCGGTAATCATGAGGCGGAAACTTTTCAAGCCATGAATGAGTAAGCAACTAGCTAAATACACGGTGCAACTCAGCCTTAACATAACTTGTTAGGTATTCTGTCTGACACGGTGTGAAACTATAAGTAAGGTAAACGTGTTCATTCTGAAACTTTTTCACAATATTTTGTCATAAAAATACGTAAGTAACTTGACAAAATCTAAAGACATGAATATGAAGTACCACGATAATTATGTATTACGACGGCAAATATTTTATATTATTTAACAATCCTCGTGACCTCCTTATTATTTATTTTACGAAAATAAATGCAGTCGTTAATATAAGAGCCGTAATAGGAGTATTTCCTGAGTCACTTTGGAACAATGATTGTTTCCGTCGTGAAGCTTACGTGTTTTTGTGCACCCTCCTCTATTGTGCCTACACAATAATAATTATAAAATTAATGTCATAATTTGCTATTCTCGCTGACGTAGCGGCCACAATACGCCCCGACGATATCACACTTAATGGTTATTAATGGTCCGAAGACAGTCTGGAAAATCACGCTTAACTTGTACAGGTGAGCGAGCATATTGAAGGGAAAACTAAACCGTTTGTGTTTATAGGCTTTGTTTGCTGATGCAATAATCTAATTAATGTTACTTCGTGTTTTCTTGATGGGGTTCCACAAACGTAGACAGATGCTCATAAATATTAATATTTGTATATAAATGTATTGACAGTCACATCGTAATACAATATATTCACGAGGTTTAATGAAAGCCAACGACACGTCACGTAACATATTCAGGATTCCTATAACGAAGAGGTTGATCCGTACCCGGAGCACAACATAGTGTTTTTTCCAATATTCGATTATCTTCCACGCATTTATATCTACCTATGCCGTGTTCAATCGACATGAAAAATCCATTAGAGTTGTTTGCGTCGGCAACTGGGCCGATAGGCGTCGTCAGTGACCGTGCCTAAGAGGATTTGTTGCTTCCCTGTCGGCTGCATCATGCATCTGTGCATTCGTTAGCTGTGCATGCGCATTCCAACAACTCGATACAACGGGCCATTCCATGGTGAAATGCAAATTGCGTTATTCCAATGGAGATGTAGGCACGTTGCTCTCGGGCACTAACTACGAACTCTACGTTATTCCGGGATGGTTGGATTATGTAGTTATTTTCATAAAACCCCGTATTGACAAATTTCTTAAACCTCTGCAGCTATTTCTCAAAAAACCATAACACGTATGGAAAACTAAAAAATGAATGAATGAATTTCAGATATACGGCATCCGAGCAAAACTGTTGACTAGTTTTGGTAGGAAAGTTTTTACAATATTTCTATTGTATGTAAACTCGTCGGACTATTGGCGACGCGACGCGGGGTAACAAGTAAACTTTCACATACGTAGTTGTGCATGGGCGTTCAGCACCAAGTTTAAACGGCCGCCAGATATAAGAGGCGTCTTCTGGACAACTCAACTGCATCCCTCCCTAAGCATTGCAAGCATTAGTTAACATGTAGCCTGTATTTGAATAAGTGTAAGTAACAAATTACGAACAGAGACTAGAGATTCCAATCTTTGACGTTATGATCAAGAGGAAAATTCATCATAGTAATTTTCGTGGCGTTGAAGATAAAATTGTGTAATAACTAAGAAGTTACTTTTTCGTCATTTTGAGATATGATCTATGAAAACATGCAATACTATTGTAATATTTCAAGTGATACTTGCTTCCCTACCCACTTGTCTGACAAGATTCACGAGCCCTGCCACAGTTCAAATAGTTGAAGGTGTTTAACAACAGGGAGTTTAACAGTGATTCATAACACAATGGTGGTAGAAAACCAATAAATTCGTATTGTTTGTCCATTATAGACGGGACAGACCGACCGAGAAAGAGCAATTGGATTGTCTTGCGACCCCTGCGCCCACCGACAATAAATGTTGGCACTGGCTACTCTGTCAGGACTTAATAGTTGAATGAGTGTACAGTATCGTTATAGCTGGTCAGTGGTCACTACAGCAATGTTAATGATCGGGGGCTTGATAGGACTTTTTGACGTTGTAGCTAAATTCTTAATGCACCTTAGGGCACCGTGTAATGTGTATGTCGTATACAGAGACTAAGAAAAACGAAGCTTATTACCTAAAGGTTAACACTCTTAATATTCTTAAAATTTAAAAGAGAATATCGTATGGGGATAAGAGTAACTAGGTATTAGTCCGGTACACATTTTCTTTTTTATTCACAAACAGTAAACATATTTACTCACAACCTTTTAATATCAGATAAGTGGTGTCTCACAGTAACTACAAACCACGAAAGATTAATGAAAACGTTTTCAGCAAAGTAAAAACACTTAGAAAGCTCTTGTGATTAAAAAAAATATACGCAACTAGAACGTGGACATCATTAATTTGTAAAGTAATAATCATTTGAAGATAGTGGGAAGAGACAAGTGGCGAGGAAGTCGGGGAGACGTCATTACCGCAATCAAAGCCGAAAGCCGCAGCGCGAGCCGCAAGCCCCCGCAGCCGCTAGCGACGAGTGCTCTCGATAAAAATTAAAAACACGTGCAGCTCCAGCCTGAGGAAAGTTTTAATGAGAGTACACGCCGTGTTCACGTACAGACACATATATCTAGACCTGTCTCCTACACATGTACTGACTTACTTCATATTTATCTAATTACGACAGGCCCTAAACATGGAAAGTTAAAACGTAACGTAGGTAAAAAAACTAAGTTTGTATCTTTCATATTGAATTTGTCAAGGATACATCGTGTTATACCTGATATAATGCAAGTCAACTAAAAACTAGTTCACATGCAAGTTTATTCAGCTATGGAACGCCAATTCGGTACCGAACAGCATGGTTTCTTAAGAAAGCGATCAACCACTTCCAACCTCTTATTGTCTAACGAAATCATAACCGTTGGAATGGAAGAGCGATGCCAACTAGACGTGATATACACGGATTACAGCAAGTGTTTTGATCGTATAGATCACCGTGTGCTTTTGCAGAAGCTCTTATCTGCAGGAATACATGGTGACCTATTTCGATGGTTTTCTTCATATATAGAAAATCGCACACAGGCTGTAGTTCTGCGCGGGTACACATCCGTCTGTTCCTTCTGGCATACCACAAGGCTCAATTCTGGGACCGTTGTTATTCACCATATTTATATCTGACATAAATAATTGCTTTAAGAACTCGCAAATCCTTTTATACGCCGACGATATGAAAGTCCTCAAACGTGTACGCTCCCAAAGACACTAAGTTACTTCAATCGGACCTTGATAGTTTTGAATTATATTGTAAGAATAATAAATTACAATTAAACGTTCCCAAGTGCTGTTACGTAACATTTACCCGCCAAAAATCAACAATAGGAACGGGCTACACTTTCAATGGTATTCCTATTGGCAAAGAGGAAAGCATTAGAAACCTTGGTGTTGTACATGACAGCAAACTACTTTTTGACACGCATGTTGAAAATATTGTTAAGAAGGCACTCAAAGCGTTAGACTTTATCATTCGAACATGTTCTGAATTCCGTTCACTAAAACCAATAAAAGTCCTATACTGTTCTCTCGTGCGCAGCAACCTCGAATACGCTTCTGAAGTATGGAACCCACAATACGAGATATACAAATCTCGCATTGAATCTGTTCAGAAACATTTTTTACTTTACTTAGATTACAAAGCCAAGCAATTTTCTGACGACTATGAGCACCGTTGTAAGCGATACCACTTTTTACCACTTGAATTAAGTTTAGGCGTAATATTAATGACATATGTTATTTAACAAATATCGCAAATGGCTCTGTTGACTGTCCCGAACTGCTGAGCAAAATATTTATTCGTACCAATCAAAACAAATTACGAAAAAGGCCTCTACTACAGGCACCACACGCATCAACAAATTATAGGGGTAATGCCTTCTGCATACGCAGCGTTACAGCTTTTAATATGTAAATTGCCATCTCACCTGGATATTGATCTATTCTGCACTAGCGCACAAAAAATAAGAAAATTTTTGAATACGGACTATTTTGATGGGAGACGCATGTAGTTCATTTACCTGTTTCCTGCTAAAATGTTCCCATCCTCCTATTCCTACTTGAATTAAGTATAAAAGTGAAGCAAGTGACGTTTGTTTGTTAAAAATATGAACTTAATATAATTCTGTAAACATGTGGAAGCTTGTCATTAGCAATTATTTTTTATACTTTGTTAAATAATTGGTGTAATTAGTCTGTAAGCTTTCTTTAAAACAAAATGAATAAATAAATAAATAATAAGTCAATACCTTTTCCGTTGCATTCAATATAAAAATATACCTGAAATCAGAGCTGTTATACACGATAAACTGATTGGTACTCACAAACTGAGCGTTAAAAATAAAAAGTCGGTAGCTTTTTTAATCCGTTTTATTTTTCTAGAATTGTTTGAAAACCTAATGGATAAGTACTTAAGTGACAACAATAGAACATAAATAAATGTATATGTGCATTCTTGGGTCGTTTGGCAAAGATTGCTTGATATCGATTGCTGATATTGCCATTGTGAGCACAATGTTCTACGATTATTGTCTGAGTTTTCTAATATAATAATTACTAACACGCACAAATCGATATAAATGTTGTTTATTCCTGGCAGCTGTAGACATTCTTAGTTAATGTCTCGTGTAGTTAATTACTTTAATGAACGTGTCGATAAGAAGACTAACCTTCGTGCGAGATAATAACAGAGTGGACACAGTAACTGTGCCCATTAGGTGTTAAGCGAAGACTCCTGATATTAAGTGTCAGCCGTGATTAAAAACCAGGCTATGAAATTAAAGTCAGCACCCATGTAGCTGCAATAATTACCTACTTATATTCCAGTATCTTATATTTACGAGTCAGTAACAGAGTGACATTTTATATGTAGGTAGATGAGGCTGTTGAAATTATTATTTTTAAAAAGGGGAAGATCAATCACATCTATCACATACATGTAGATAATCAAAATGTAGAAAAGTCAAAGGTGTACCATGAGCAAGGCAATAAGTAGCTAGTTAATTTATAGTAGTAGTATGTTAGTAGACAGACCAATTTATCTAAATGTTCAATAGATGTGTTATAAAATCTTCAATTTTGGAACGGTCAGTTCGATAAAAATAAAACTGATTTATTGCGCGCGGGTAAAATCTTTTTGGCAAGGTACATTTTCCATTTTATGCATATCGTTACGTTTTCAGGCAACATAAAAAATCCATTAGATTTGTGCATTGGCTTAACGAACGACGACGTGGGGCTCAGTGCTAGCCGGGCGGGCGGCGGCCCTCACTTGACCGTGCGTAAGCGGCTTTATTGCGTTCCTATCAGCATCACCGAACTGTAATAGACAGGTGAACACTCTGATAGCCGTTTCGTGTATCTGTTCCAATCCAATTGCACGAGAATGGATGTTATAATTTCAATGCATTTTGTGATTTTATGTACGTTGCAGAAGGTAGATAGATATCGACTGATTAATAACCCATTAGAAACGTACCGAATGTCATAATTATTAGCTAAGTAACTTAATTACGCCTTGATTATTCAATTAATAGACATAATATGTTAACATACATACACGCATTATTACTTGAGATTATGAAGACATATGTATACCACACGTCGTCGGATCGTACCTAGGTACATGTAAGCAAGCGAATATGCCATGCCATTCCCTCCTCGATATTGATATAATCTCAGTTGATAAGCTTTCTGCAAGCAGTAGGTAGTTAATTAACAATACAGACGTTCATATCCGATTTCCGATTAAGATACGTCCTTAATTCTATAGTTACCTGGTAAGTACAAGTATCTAGTATACACATGTGTGTACCTACCTAGATAAATAATTTGATGATTACGCTACTAGTATCATTTGTGAGACGAGGATTATGAATTTGGATTAGCATCAATAACTAGATATAGGTAATATTGTCCATTCCATCTACAAACATTAAGTACTAATACCTACGCATAATATCTATCTATTTTTTACACCTAGATAATAATTATGATCTACTCAAAAATAAATAAGATCTCTTGACGAATGACCCAATTTATTAATAAAAGAACACAAAAGGCTTTAATTTAAGTAAAGCCATAAAACACACAGCATTTTATTAATCTCAATAACCCCTCCTTCTCCCTGAGCAGTCGGGTAAAAACAGGAATAAATTGTGAGAATCTTTGCAAAACAATAGTTGGAAATGGTGTACGCGAGAAAAAGCCGGATGCAAATGCCATTCATATTAATTAGCAAAGCGAGACAGGGCTTTTACGAAATTAGACCGTGATTTCACTGAAGATTTATTGTTGTGTTTGAAATGGTTTTCGGAGCAAAGGTAGCCATTTAGACGCAAGCAAATTGGTGTTGTCAGAGCGGGTTTTAAATTGAATTGACTGAAGTCCCTTGTTTGCTTTGAACGGTGACTCACGGAAAAAGGTGGAAAGCTGCTACTAATTTATTGGCTTCGTACACGATATAGAAAAGTGGGAGCTTGATGCGAATGATTGATGACCGTAGGCTAACTCGCCGGTATTGCGGCTACGGAGCATGCCGCATGGCGATTAGGTGATGCAGTTACCTAATTACCTATACCTACGTACCTTTTGCGTTAAGAACATCGCTACTTAGGAAGTACCGTACCGCACGTATGTACCTACAAAGTGTAATATTGAAGTATTCAGATCCACCACACCTACCTAGTTATTTTCTTCCCTGTTATTCATGAAGTTAGATAGAACATTCATTTTCACATACTTACCACCTACCAGTGTAGGTGTCACGAAATAATAGTGGAAGTTGAAACAAACATTAATTCATAAAATTCAACATTTTACAGGAGATTTTCTGCTACTGAAAATATAAAATATTGAAAACAGTCTTGCATACAAAGCAAGAGAGTAACACTTAAGTAGTCATAATTGCCACTTTCTTAACTACGCTTCTCACAAAAACTTATGGCTGATTTTTAGTGATTTTTCTGAAACTATATGTCCGAGGAAAATTATTGAACAGCAGATATATACAAATTGAAGTTTTCAAAACTTTAATTGATTTGATTTTCTATCCAATAATTATTTACAGAGTTATTAAAATCTAAGGAATTGTAAAAAGATCTTTTTTTTAGAGTTCCGTACCCAAAGGGTAAAACGGGACCCTATTGTTTTCGCTCCTCTGTCCATCCATCCGTCCGTCTGTCTGTCACAAGACTGTATCTCATGAACCGTGATAGAGAGTTGAAATTTTCACAGATGATGTATTTATGTTACCGCTATAACAACAAATAATGAAAACTAGAATAAAATAAATATTTTGGGGGGCTCCCATACAATAAACGTGATTTTTTTGCTACTTTTTGCTCGATATCGATAACGGCAGCAGGTAGATGCGGTTTTATAAAATATAATAGTACGGAACCCTTCGTGCGCGAGTCCGACTTGCACTTGGAAGGTTTTTTAGGGTTCCGTACCCAAAGGGTAAAACGGGACCCTATTGTTTTCGCTCCTCTGTCCGTCCGTCCGTCCGTCCGTCTGTCACCGGGCTGTATAGATCTCATGAACCGTGATAGTTAGAGTTGAAATTTTCACAGATAGGTAATGTATTTCTGTTGCCGCTATAACAACACATACCTACTGAAAACTAGAATATAATAAACATTTCGGGGGCTCCCATACAACAAAAAAATCACGTTTGTTGTATGGGAGCCCATACAACAAACGTGTTTTTTTTTGCTAATTTTTGCTTGATATCCATAAATATATATAGAATATTCGTTTGGATGGTGCGGAACCCTACGTGCGCGAGTCCGACTCGCACTTGGCCGGTTTTTATTTTAAACCCGCTTCCTAAAAAGTCGGAGGTTCTCAATCCCGATTATAAGTTACACTTTAAGTTCTGTAAATAACAATTTGTTGGATGCCGTAAAGGATCTAGACGGCGCTATCAGTATTGTTCCTAATCATACGGACGGTTAATCTGGTTAGTTCCACATTAGTCACGATTAAAAACGAATTATTTTTTTAAGGTAGGTAAATCAATAATAAAAACAAAAGATTGAAAATTTTGTAAGTATTTTAATTTGCAATATTATTTTCACATGACGACATCACACTGGTTTTAGGTATAAAATACCTAACTACTTTCCCATTCACAAAATACCTACTTATTAACGCTATTTTAAGGTCGACGGCAAGAGAAAAAAATAATATCCGTACATAAATACAACCCACATTTTATTTGTCTGAATTGGCTAACAACGCTGAAACACAATGTTTCACAATATGTAAAGTGCCGCGCTATTCATAATACAATAACAATATAACAGAACTAGATGTTGGATTTTATTTTTCTTACATACTAAAGAAGTAAGCAAATGAAAAGTACATTTACTAAGTATTATTTTCTACCCCAGTTTTACTTAGCTTTCTGGTTACAAAATTGCAGAAAAACGTTCCCAGTTTACTGCATTACAGACCAAAATACTGACAAACGGCAATGCATTCTATAAATTGTAGGTAGGTAGGTGGGTATTTAATTGACTCGCTTCCAATCAACAATAGCGTATAATTTAATAATCATGTATAAATTAGTCGGTTCGTAGAACAATAAATGCGTTCGCCATTTCTCAGAACAAGCTGTAGGTATTTCAATATTTCTGTACTGCTTTTTACATTTATTTATTAATTTTGCGCATTATGAAGTAGGTATTCAATGTTACTGTGAAAATTTTAGATAAAGAAGTAATTAAATTTACATACCTAGTTTACTCGGAAAGTAAATATACTTTGTTTGCTGTTTGCTCTTCTAAAATGTAAAATAATAAAATAATCTTGCCACCAGTATAAGATGGTCTTGTGGAAAGTTTTATAGTATAGCTACAACTGCCTACTGCTGATGGTACCATTTGTGATTTTTATGTTTATTGGTTAATGATTATGTTACTAATATTTTGATACTTTTACACAAATGCATATTAAATGTATAAGCCACAGCTTAATTAACGATTCAATTAAGTTGTTATAGATAGTTCAACTCAGATTTGCGCGCGGCCCTATGTGTGCGTCGGCTTGTAAATATACAACTTTCATTCGTGTGACAGTGACGTCGTCCGAGCATGACGTGTTCTCATCGCTTTTTGTTATGGGTACAGTCGTTTACGAAAATGTCTAGTTCTTCACGGAGAAAATGTTTTAAGGAGTCAGGTAGCGTTTCAAAAAAATGAAACAACATTCAAAGCTTTTTATTATTACATTTTACAGTTTATCATTATTTTCTCATACGGCTTTTCAAATTGACATTGACAGTATCTAAGAAATAAATGAAGTGAAATATCTAAGATGAATTAAATACTCCTTACATATTTTCTAGCTCGGGGTACGCGGACAATAAATAAATGTGTGGACTAAGAATGTAAAAAACCTATAATTTAGTATAATAATGGAAACAAAATGTGTGGGGAATTTTAAAAAATTATATTGCTTCGCATAATGTCGACCAAAATAAGACGGAAATAATGAAACTCATAAATGAACGTTTAAGTCAAATTGATGAAGGGATGTTGGGTAATATTTGTCGACATGTACAAAAGAAAAAAGAAGAATACTATAGACATTTTGACATGGAGTCAGAATTTATAATTAACATTGGTGAAAGTAGCGAATCCGAAAATTCATCATTTGATTTTTGAAGTAGCGATACAGAATCATTATAAATAAATAAACTAAATTACGTAATAACTGTACTTTAAACAGCCGTATATAACCCCTAAATAACTGTATTTGTACCCGACTGTACCTCTTGTCACGCACACAAAGTCACTGTATATGTACAAGGGTTACCCACACATAGGGCCGCGCGCACGACTGAGTTGAACTTACTATATTGTTGTAGTTACATTGATTTTTTGCCACAGTATTTTTGAACTAAGAAGACATCGAGAACGTTCAAATTGTCAAGATCTTTAGAAAACTAATCAAATCGTGTACTACTTATTGTGCGCCAAGACTTTGTGAAGTGTAAATTTGTAATTAAATTTAGTTTTGCAACAAGGTTATAATGTTATATATTTGGGAAATTTTCGCTAAGACCATGACTAGGGCTCACAATACTTTACAAATAAGGTTTTTTTTACGTTCGAGACATTATATTTTTATTATTAAATTCACAGCGTCATTTCTACAATCTATACACAGTACAACAAAACGACATTTTCCCACTACATCTACCCCCGAAATAAAGTAACCCTCGCTAAGAGTTGTAACTATCGCAGTTTCTTTCCCTTTTACCTTAAGATAAACATCGAGCCTCTTCATTGACTTTAAATATAGTGCATCACAACATTTCTTTAAAATTATTTATGGAATTTTTGTCTCATCTAACACCTTAGGAAGACACTATAACTTTTATTATTTTGAATGTTGTATCTGAAACAGTCCGTAATATCGGAATTTTACGTATATTTACCAATGCCATCGCATAAGAAAATACCTTATACATTTTTAAGTTCTTACACTGGCTCTGTAAAAACTTAAATGTGGGCCACAAAAATGATCATGTTAATGGTATTATAAATCTGCTACAAAAAGCCGAAAACAATACATTATAATTATATGTAAAATGAAACGGTTTTTCATCACATGTTCCCTTAAAAGAAACCCTTAATGTTATGGTTATGATCATATACATTTTAGCTATGATTTATGAAAAGTTTACAGTCAGTTTAAAAAAAATACTGTCACTAAAAATATCTTCTAGTTTGGATTATACAGTCTTTGCCTATGTCCAGCAGTGGACTGCGATAGGCTGATGATTGATTGATTGATTGGATTATACACACTTAGTTTGTTCAGACTTTTAACCTAAAGCGTAAAATATTATCATGAATGATTTAATTAAGTAAGTATTTTAGTTTATACTGGACCTACCATTACAAGAAATTCATCATGATTACATTTTATAAATTGACTGAAAAAGGTTTTATAGAAAAATGGGTAAATTAAAGTTATAAAAATACAACAGTTTGTTAAAGAAAATAATGTAGTTATCACTAAATGCAATAACAACCAAAGTTGTTTGGTCAGAAAATTTCTAAAAATATTTGTTCATTGACTCATTAAAGTTTAGGAAACACAACCCATTACAACTTAGGTACTTATAAACAAACAATTAATATATCTAACATATCACCAAAATTATATTTTTGAATATAATACTTCAATAGCCTTTTTAGTTCCCAAAACATTCAATAAAATGATTTGCTTAACCAATAATAGTGCACATGATAGTGCGTTTCTAATTGCTTGCTACCATGAGTAATTTATTTGAATGGAATACAATCAATAGGATTAAGCTGTTGCAAATTGTACAATGTAGGCATACCGTGTACACAGCATTGGTAATTGCCATAGTATTTAAAAATTTCATGGAAGTATTAACTGAGCAATTTAAATTTGAGCTTAACATTAACAAAACACTGGAATTCATGGATTTACTCAAAATGCTGGAGTATGTTATGCAAGTTTGGACGATAAAATTTGTTTTGTCACAAGCATGGTGGTGGTAGAGGCATGTCAATCAATTTGCATACTTCTAATAGGAAATTTTTCAGTATGGCAGCTTGGTTGTCCCTTGAACCATTGATTGTTATTGTCGGAATAAATGTTGGCTTCAATATATGGGTATCATCTCCATGTTTCTTGAGTAGATTAGTTCCAAGTTCATTGTGAGCACAGTGACTGATAGGATCAGCTTCAATCTTCATTTCCTTTGCACACTGTAAGAGTAATTAACATTATTTTAGTTCATCCTTAAACTCTATTGGTGATATTTCAATTAAGTATTTTTTATAATTAAATCTTTAAAAGAAAATTATCAAAATTTTGATATTTACTCTGGCAAGAGCACCATCAGCATCCATATTGTCTGAGATCATGCATTCAGTTATCTTGACAGACGTAGTCATGTTAGCCACAGCCTCTATTGCACACGCATGGATCTTGTTAGCATAACACTCTTCCTCACCATGCTGGCATTGGAAGAAATACTTCCCATTCTCTTCTTTGGTCTATAACAAAAACATTTAAATAATAATAAGTAGGATATCTTTAGAAAGATTCTACATTATATTGTTACTGCTAGTTTCTATTGTTGGGGTTTATTATTTTTGTCACAATTAAATAGTGTTTAATGTTCAATAGTGATCTAAAATACTTACTGTAGCCTTTCCATAGGGTACTAATGTAACATCTAGGAACTCCGATAGCTTTTCCGTCACTGGTCCCAGATGCCTCACAAAGAAATGCTTGGAGTCCGGACAAAGGGCTTCATAATACACCCTCACCTTAACTTTGTCTTGTTTATGCTTATTATACTTGTCATCTTCCAACTCCACTATACCAGACTGGAAATAATAGAATAATAACATGTTCATGAAATGAGTCTATGGGAAATACTTTCTATAGAGAATGAGATAAATAGATCTATTGTAATAAGCAGAACATAATAGGGCCATATTTCTTTCATTAAAAACTAAACTTCTTGAATCAAAACATGAATGAGTGGCTCAGATTTGATTTTGTTACTCTGTTTAAAGCATTCAATAATATTTGAAACATTTGCTATGACAAAATATAGAATAATAAAGCTATGCATGTATAAGGAAAATCAATATGCAGAGCATTTGTATCTATCGACTTAGTATGGCACCCGTATCACGTTTTATAGATAATAGAGGAAAAATATTGGTCAGCAAAGATTATCTAGTTCTAATGACATTCCAGCGAAAGATAAATAGCTTACCTCTGATATTTGTGTGGCAGATTTATCAGGCAACAGGCGGAAGAACTGCCACATAATCAACACGAGCAGTAGTATTACTATTAATCTATATCGATTACATGTATAAAATGCCATTTTAATTGATATTATGTTATTTTATCATTCAATATTTTACGATACACTTATACCAATAAGTGGGACGATGCACTTTTAGCAGCTGGTATAAGACGAACACGTTTACACCTTTAAACCATATCTGATTATAAGATATTATGTTTTAGTATTATTTGAAATCAATACACTCAAATTATAATAAAGTCATTGCTTATTACACGCTTTTTATATTGTTTAGTTACTACAAGTAAGAAATAGTAAACACATTATCACAATGAATGAGAATGACATGACTCGATTTGTATTGAGATTTCACAAAGTGACAGCAACTGGTTTGTTTGTCTATACTCGTGACATTTATAATCTATGGTAAACGCTTTCCAAGCGTTTCCTTTAACAGCGCTTTCACACTGGCGGATTTTCCGAGCGCGTACACGCGCGACAGCAAAATGTTTGTATACTCCGGTAAAAAAAATCACGCTGAAAATCGAGCGAGAAACTATTGCAACTCGGGATGTCGCACGCTTGCGATCGGCTTAGCTACGAGCTGAAAATAATAAAACGCGGACGAAAATCACAGTTGCGTATGTTCCACTCGGTTTTCCAGAGTGAGTTTGTGAATTTTTATTTTAGGTAAGTAAAATAAAAGTAGGAGTTTATTTACTACAGTAAATTATTATTCAGTCAACTGCAGGGAGGCGAATTTTTCTACGTCATAAAATCCTGCCTTAACTTGTCTGCCACCAAAAAATCTGCCATTCAAGTCAACAACTGCTTTGATAGCACTTTCAATCCTTTTGAATTCAACAAAAATTCTGACAGCTTCATCTGATGGAGCATTGGGCATTTCAAATATTAACACTTTTATAACATCTCCATATTTTGTGTTACACTCGTCTTTGACTTCAGGTTCTAATTCTTCATCTACGTCTCCTGGTCCAACCATATTCTGAAAATGAATTTCAAAATGGATTATTATATGATTTCAGAGAAAGATCCGAGAGAAGATCTAATGTAATATTAAAAAAATAGACTTGGACATACTCTTAATAACACTACTTTGCTGGGTGACTTCATTATCTCTGTGATAGAAGGCTCCCGGTTGAGTGAATGGGGAGAATTAGATGCATTTGGTGAATCTGAAATTGAACAGCCAATTATTTACATATTCCATAGGCTTATGCATAAATTTTAGTGTTATCAAAACTCTGGTACTATTTGAATTTGCTGAACAAATACCTGGACCTGGCAGGGAAGGCATGGCGAATCCAGGAGGGGGCATAACATTGCCGCCATCTTTCTCATGAATAATGCGACCACCACGTTTGGAAGTCTTTTCAACTTGCAGAGCCACTGACATTCCTTGTTCTTTTTTACCCAAACCTTGACCTTCCTATAGATACAAGAATAACAAATGAAAAATTATAGGTCCAAATCATCTTACTGTCTTGTATATTAAAATAGATTAATAATGACAAATGAAAACGAATGTAAGTGTGCATTTGCTATCTCAAAATACTATTTTAATGAAAGTCCTACCTTAAAACCATATTTAGCCATAATTTTAGCAGCTACAGAGCTTGCGCCATATCCGCCGATAGAGAAGCCAACTGATGGGGGAGGTGTGGGCATGCTTGGTGGCATGGGGGGAGGAGAAGGTGTCTCCACTGTGAGTGATGGGGGCGGGGCTATCGCAGCACCTGCTGACCGCTTTGATATCTCCTCAGCTTCTTCTTCCTCTGGTTGCTGTATGAAACAAGAGTTATTTTAATTATCTGGATTCATTTGGTAACACTACATGATTCTGACAGCTGTTTAATGGCCTGATATGTTAATAATGTACAATTGAATGAATTGTAGCAAAGATATTTGTGTCAGTTCACGGTAAAAGGTACCTAATGGCACTTACGACATTATGTTTTTTTAGTCTAAGCAAGATTGTAGAATTTGTATCTCCAAATGACTTAAGCGCCAAAGTCCATAAGGTACCTTTTGTCATGAAATGACACATTTTTACATTTTAATATAAAATTATCAATTTGATTCAGAAATATAATTACCATAGCCACCATAGTTTTTTCTGGTATAATATCTTCTTCATCCCCAAATCTGCTTTTTCGTTTCCGTTCTGATCTGTCACCTCTGTCTCCATCAAGTTGCAATCTCTTTGCCTGTATTTCTGGAATTAAAAAAATATAAGTCAGAAAGATACAGAGAGAAAATGTTTATTTTAGGTAAAATTACTTTGTCAATAAAAAATCATCAATACAATAACAATAAAATTGTGTAGTGATATAATATACTAAATATTTCATACCTTTGGCAACTTTTTCATAGTCATTAGGCCACATGGGGTCATATTCATTAGCCACATTCCAATCAAAATCACGAACATTCAGTGATGCTGTCAATGTTTTGCCTTGACTCTTGGGACTGTTGGAGTTAGATTCGTCATCATCTTTTGGTTTACTTTTCAAATCTATCACAGGAGTCAGAACCTGGAAATAAATGAGAAGAAAAACCCCTTAAAATAATGCAGTAATAGATCCAATTTAGAACTGTCCTCACTTAAATTTGCTGCCTCATTACCTGCGTGGAACGCCGTAAAGCCTCGCGCTTGGGCTGGGTAACTGCTGCTTTTTTTAATTGCAACTGAGACTGTAATAACTTGATACCAGAAGACCATCCAGCAACCTTTTCGGTGGTACGAGCTTTGATTGTATCAAGATCGTCGTACAGCGACATCCTTGCCTATATTATTTTAATACACACAAACGAGACATAAATACCCCTATCTAAAACTACAACGTATCAAAGACAGCCGATGAAATCTTGCTTGAATGGACTGTAATCCTAATCAATTATTTATTGAAATTAAATAATATGTTATTTTTTTGTTCACCGAACTTATTCAACAATTTTGACATGTAATGTCAAATGACAAACAAACATGCCATCATCGCATGCCATTGCATGCCATTGACAAACATAGACAACAACTGGAAGTTTTTTCCTGGTTTCATTCTTTCACGTTCCTTCTTTCATATGCATATGAAAAATTTTGGAAACTTACATCCCGTCTTTTTGAAACCAAGGCGGGAAATATTCAGTATAGGAATTTAGTAATTCCAGACTTTACCTAATAAAATACTAACGAACATCTCGTTCAAATATCTTCTTTCTCCTGCCCTGTTCCCAAATATTACTTGGGGTCGGCGCAATATGTCATTTTCTTCCATTTTCCCCTGTCACTCGTCATACTGACACTCACTCCCTTCCTATTCATATCATCTTTCAGGCAATCCATCCATCTTTTCTTAGGTCTTCCTCTTCCTCTCCATCCATCTACATTCATACTTAGCACACACTTTGTTGCATGCGTATCATCCCTCCTCATTACATATCCATACCACGACAATCTTCTACTTCTCATCTTTTCTGTAACTGGCGCTACTTTCAGACTTCCTCTAATGTAATCATTCCTCACTTTATCCATTCTTGTAACACCACACATCCATCTCAGCATTCTCATTTCTGTTACATGCACTCTCTTCTCGTCCCTCTTTTTCAATGCCCAACACTCCGATCCATACAGGACGACAGGTCTAATGACGGATTTGTAAATTTTGCCCTTCAGTTTGAGGGGCATCCGCGGGTCACAAATAGCGCTAGTTACCTGTCGCCACTTCATCCATCCAGTATTGATCCGATGCGTAACGTCCCTGTTCACCTCACCGTCACTTTGGACGAGTGAACCAAGGTACCGGAAGTCGGAGCAAACTGGTAGGGGCATGCCGGCTAGGGTTATGGTCATGGGTCCCGAAATACCGCCAAAATCACAATGAAGGTATTCGGTTTTACTCCTGCTCACCTTTAAACCCACTGTCTCCAGTCTCAGCCGCCATGCCTCCAATCTACTCTGGACCTCTGGCCCACTCTCCCCCACCAGAACAATGTCATCGGCGAAAAGCCTACACCAGGGTGCCTCCTCCCGTATATCTGCCGTAAGCGCGTCCATTACAAGCAGGAAGAGATACGGGCTGAGGGCCGACCCCTGATGTAAGCCAACACCTACACTGAAGCTGGCGGTAGTGCCCGCTGCGGACCGGACTTCTGTACGGCATCTGCCGTACATCGCTCGGATCAACTGCACATACTTCCCTGGTATACCTTTCTCCTCAAGGGCCCACCACAAAACCTCACGAGGCACCCGGTCATATGCCTTCTCGAGGTCAACGAACACCATATGCAAGTTTTTGTGTGCACCCCTGTACTTTTCGCACAATTGGCGAATACAGAATATAGCGTCCGTTGTACTCCGACCAGGCATAAAACCGAATTGATTTCGTGCGATATCACTCTCTTCTCTCAGCCTCCTTTCAATAACTTTCTCCCACACTTTCATACTATGTGACATTAGCTTTATTCCTCTATAGTTGTTGCAATTCAACACATCACCCTTGTTCTTAAAAATGGGCACCAGGAAACTATTGCACCACTCGTCTGGTATAGTTTCCTCTTGCAACAACTTATTGAAGAATAAAGCCAGCCATTTTCATCCATCCATCTTTAATAATTTCAACACTTCCACTGGTATTCCATCTGGCCCTATCGCTTTTCCATTTTTCATTCCATTCACTGCTAATCTGACCTCATCCTCACATACATTTCTTACAAGGCCCTCGTTCACCGCTTTATGATGGAGCACACCGCTCCACTCATTTTCTTCATTCATCAGTCTTTCAAAATATTCCTTCCACCTACCTTTAATCTCCACATCATTCGACAGGACCGTTCCGTCTCCATTCTTTACACACCTTATCTGGCATACATCTCTTGTCATTTTCTCCCTAGATTTAACCAATCGGTAAAAGTCATTTTGACCAGCTGGGCTATCTAGGGAGTCATACATCTTCTCGTGCGCTTTTGCCCTTGAAACAGCCACAATCTTCTTTGCTTTCTTCTTACATTCATCATATTCAGCCTTTTTTTGTGCTTTTTCACTATCATCATTGTCTTCCGTCCGCTGCCATTCCTTGAATTTCATCTTCTTTTCCTTTAATACACTCTGCACTTCTTCCACCCACCACCAAGTTTCCTTCTCTATCACACCATTCCCTTTTGATTCTCCTAGAATGCTTCTTGCCGCTTTCCTTATACACGTCGCCATTTCATTCCAGCATTCATTCACATTCTTTTCATTCATTTCTCCCATTTCAATCATCTTATCAACCACTACTTTTCTAAATTCCTGGGCCAACTCAGCCTTCCCCAACAGGTGCCATTTGATTTTGGGGGGCCGTCTCTCTTTGGCTTTTGGCATCTCGTTCAAATATAAAGAAAATATAAATAACGAAAGAGTATTTTATGAAAAGAGTGAATACACCAACTTTTGATATATTTTTTTTTTCTTTTTGAATCATCAAGATTGAAAGAAGATTGATGTTTTGGAAAAAGATTGTCAAAAATGACAAATTTTGTAGCATAAATTGACTTGTCCAATCAGTATGTATTGAACATTTTAATGGAACAAAATTTTTAAAATGGGAACTTTTGTTAGTAAAGATACCAGACGTATTAGCTTTGATAACACTTTTGCGTTTAGTCCTCCTATATCTCTTCAAAAATCAATAGAAGCAGAAAATGTAATAGCTTTTGATAACCTGCCGCCTGTAAGTTTATCTGGTTTCATCCTATATTCAGGCCCCATTTGCAATTCTTTTTTATTTCTTGGATAATTTATTTCCTTAGGTGCTTCGGTTTCGAACGGTATGAATACTCTATAAAATGAATTAAGAATTTTGCTAATTAATATTATCTTTGAGAATCATCCACAAATGTCATTTGCCATAATAATAAACGTAGTCGTATTTTTAGGAGCCCACAGATGAATTATTATTTAAAGATAAGGGCGTAGATTACCAAGATGATGGTGAAATGGATTACTGGTCACATAGAATAGATTACTTGAAGAAAGAACATCAAATCATCAATAAGATTATTGAAGCTGAATACGATAAAAACATTGAAACTACTAATAAAACATTTGAATCCCCTAAAATAACGCATGAAAGGATTCAAAAAATTAAACCTTGTTTCGATTGGAGAGTAAAGGTATACCTCGTTATATCATTGTTCCTATAGTCGAAATAATACCCTTTTCATATTTATTGTTTTACATACTAACGCAAATGCAATATCCGAAATATCAATTTTGTTACATTATAATACATGTATAGCTGATGAGTAGGTACCCATGTATATAGCTTAGACAGCTTTATATCCAGAGAATAGTCAGTAGTGCAATTTTCCGAAAGTTTGCAGCAGTTGCAGTTTGTCTTGCATGGTTGGGTAACATATTATGTACCTACTTAAGTATTAGTAAGATTTACCTACATAGTTTCAAACAAAATATTTCCAAAACTATGTATAACTTCTTGATATAAAGTCAATAACACATAATGTTTTTTTTGTATAGATAATGAAATGTTACGAGGATAATACTCATCAACCGTTGGTTTGTTCAGCGTTAGTCCAAGCGTTTACCAACTGTGTCACAAATTGCAGACTAGAAGATTAATTTGAACTGAATTTCTGAATGTGTGGACTGTTTTTGACAACGTTTTACTACTTTTTGATAAAAACAATTAATAAACTATGGCGATTCCCCATACCTCTTTTTTTTTTGTTAAATTAAAAATGACCTTTCCCGCTGTGGGTAGAGAGAGCCCTCCTACTTCACCATGTCCTGCACGTTTCCCTGCCACATGTTTGATTTTATCCAACTTTGATATTGATCACAGTCACAGGGGT
Organism: Helicoverpa zea; assembly: GCF_022581195.2. Classification (NCBI taxonomy): domain Eukaryota; kingdom Metazoa; phylum Arthropoda; class Insecta; order Lepidoptera; family Noctuidae; genus Helicoverpa; species Helicoverpa zea. The sequence continues at coordinate 7,329,666 of NC_061452.1, read as the reverse complement.
TCTTTTCATAGGCTCTGTACAGACGGACTGCATTTCTAGTGCAATCCAACTGCAATTTGCAGTTCATGGGCAGTTTGAATACAGTTGACACGACTGCAATAGAACTGCAAATCAAACGTGCAGTCCGATTGCAGTTGGGATGCAGTCGTGTTCTGAAGTTGATTTGCAATTCTATTGCAGTCGTGTCAACTGCATTCAAACTGCCCTTGAACTGCAAATTGCAGTTGGATTGCAGTTGAAATGCAGTCCGTCTGTCTAGAGCCTTAGCGGATAAAAGTATTCTTGACTCAAAATTAAACTTAAATTTTATTCAGAACCATCGATATATATGTACTACGTACTAGATAGAACGTTCCGAACAAAAAGCTTACCACACTGAACTGCAGTGCAGACTATGCAGTGCCCAAAATGGCAAATCAGAGCGATTTTGACACCTGCGTCAGATGGATGTCTATGAAACGACAATTATAAAATAGAAAATACATATCAAGGTATAAACTTACACATATAAACTAATTCGAGAGTCAAGTTAGTAAAATTACACGCTGTTCATGCTATTACAACGCTTGTATATCATACTTTTCATTTATAATTCAATTTTACAAATATGCATTAATTTGTTCCCGCCCGCCATCTTAAATTATGGATTAAGAAAATCGTGCAGAAACAGATGTGCCATAAAACTGGCAGTAGGTAAAATATCAATGAAAACAGACTTCACTTTGTCATGGTATGTTCTTACTTTCAAGAAAAAATAATTAAATTCGCGAAAATTTGTGATAGCCCTCTTAAGAAAAAAAAACATCGTAATTAATATTAAAAACCCTAAAAATAAGTTCCTGGTTTTAATATATTACATGATTTTGCATTCAATTAGATATAAATAAACTTTTTGATATATTACATGATTTTGAATTCACTTAGATATAAACTTTTTGAGTAATGAAAAATGTAGGCAAAATACAAGCGACGTTTCTGCAATTAACATCAATGAGGATGACTACATGTCACAATACGTCATCGAGATGTCAACAGACGACATAAGCGGGTAAATTATTTGTATGGATGTTCTTGTCTATCGCTAGAATATATGTCAATGTTCAGAACGCATTGTAATTTGTCATCTCAGTTGTCATGTTGTCAAAAAAGACGGATGTCAGTGTCAAACTCAAATTCATCCGACGTTGGATTCGAAATCGTGCGCCGTGGAGATTTGTTCCTATCATGTTATTATTTGTGTGGCTAATTTAGTAAATTAAGTCACCACTATGGCTACAAACGATTCAAATGTAGAAGATGATGCTTCATGTCACACTATTTTGGATAAAATCAATTCAATAAACGACACTGTTGTCACCAAGGTACCTACATAATATTATAACACTATTGCCAACAATCCCTTTTAATATATATTGTTACATTTTATTAATTTATACGTGTTTTTTTCTAGGCACCAGATATTAATGATTTCACCATCATTAAACCTATTAGCCGTGGCGCTTTCGGTAAAGTTTTCTTAGCACACAAAAAGAGCAATAAGGATCAGCTGTATGCCATCAAAGTTATGAAAAAGTCGGATATGATCAACAAAAATATGGTCACGCAAGTTGTAACTGAGAGAAATGCTTTGGCACTCTCAAGAAGCCCTTTTTGTGTCCATTTATTTTATTCTTTGCAATCAACTTCTTCTATATACCTGGTGAGAATGGAACAAATTATTATTTGAAATCATAAACTACATAATTCTATGTATTTCCTTGCTGATAAGCCTTTGCCTAAGACCTATTCAATAACTTTCAGGTGATGGAGTATATGGTTGGTGGTGATTTAAAATCATTGCTTGGTGTTTATGGGTTTTTAGAAGAATCTATGGCAGTTTTTTATGTAGCAGAAGTCACTCTTGCTCTGGACTACTTGCACAAACACAACATTGTACATAGAGATTTGAAACCAGATAACATGCTCATCTCCAGATCAGGCCATGTCAAACTAACTGATTTTGGTTTGTCCAAAATTGAAGTTAATAGAGGTAATGAAAACTACTTAATTCTTCTGGAACTCATGTAAATCACACTGAAACATTGAGATAAAATTTATATATAAAATTTTTAGATTTGGAGATATCAGACTTTGTGAACTGCACCCCCAGCCTGAACATGAGAACACCAGGCCAGCTGCTGTCACTCACATCTCACTTGTCCTTTGGCTCCGGAGAGAACAGCACACACAACTCTGTCATGTCTACAGACGCTTGTGAGAACCTTCTTGATGAGCTTAAAGAGACCAGTATGCTTCTATTATTTTAATACACCAACTACAATATTAACTATGTATAGTATAACCAATAAAATTTTGCAGGCAAACTGAAAAACCTTTTTGATGGAGTCAGTGGGTTAGAATGCTCACCGTTATTGAATCAGTCACAGATGTCAGGGATACATCCATTTATGAGCGCTGAAAGCATTAATTTCGAAAATGTATGTATTATTCTTAAAACATAATTATGGCAATTGACATTATGAATTTATCTAAAGCTATAACTGACCAATATCTAATTTAACTAACTACCATAATTTTTTCAGTCTCAAGACTCAGGCTCATATCACACTTGTGAAAGTTCAAAGAACAGTTCGAACTCTAGAAGTAACAAGTCTACAGACCCAAGTAGCAATAGTTCAGTGGGAGAGTCCACTATGCTGTCTGATTCACAACATGATCAATCCACTTCACCACTGTGCAGGGGACACTCTTTGAAGAGAATACCCAGGTTGGTATTACTGTGAATATCCTCAGTTAAGTTACTTTGACAACCTAATGTACTCAATGGATGTTGATGCCATTTACAGTATTAAAAAAAAATAAAAAAACGAAAAAGGTGGTTAAATTGTCCCTCATAAGAAGTCAATTAACAATTTATTTAAATCTTAAAATGATGTATGACATAGCACTGAATAAAGTTGCTGATTAGTCCTTGCTCAGCAAAATCATAGAGTAGGTAAAGTATGCAAGTATGCCCTACATTTTTGCCCAATATGAAATGACAGTGGCAGTAGCAGACACTTTTTATGAATCTCAAATACTTACAAATATTAGTATACCTCCTATTTGAAATGTTGAAAAGAATTATTTTTACAGCTTCAGAGCCAAAAAAAGAAAGAGGATTTTGGATTGTGATGGTGACACCCCCACAGGTGTTACAAGCCTCTTGGAGTCTAAAGAAAATCACAGTGGCCTTACACAAGAAATCATGGCATTAGAGTTGAGCCAGAACACACCCAAACGCATGTCCATACACCCTACGCCGGACAAACGTAAAAATCCTATAAAGGGTGTGTTAAAGAAACGGTGGGTACAAAATATAAATTTAAAATTCATATAAACACACTTCAAAAAAGTAACAATTCGCATTCTTCTTTTAAATTATTTACAGATGGGTATCGCAAAATGATAGCCACCATTTCAATGTAGGAGTAATTTTTTCTACTCCTGTATCAAACAAGTCGCCAGAAACAAAGAAGAAAGAGACTCGTTTCAATCTTCCCAAAGAAGATCATCCACCATCTGGGACTAAGGAAAAAACTATAATGTTTGGCAAACATGTTTCAACAAGCTTAGAAATATTTCCTACTAGGAGGTTAAGTAAGGTAAACGGATTGAAATGTTATTTTTTTGCTTTAGCATAATCACAGTCAAATAATATACCTACTTACTGTCTTATCCCTCCTGTATATGAGACCTCAAAAAATTACTATGTACTGTTTCCAATTAGGATTCTATGTTACAGGGCGAAGGAAGTCGGTCACCTACAGATTTGTGTAGGACTCCTCTAGCCACCGCTCATACGCCATACAGGACGCCGAAGAGTGTGCGGCGAGGCAACTTAGTTTCAGACCAAAGGATCTTAGGAACTCCTGATTATTTAGCACCTGAGTTACTTTTGAGGTGAGATGAAGTTAGATAATAAAAACCATATTACCATATCGTTATGTTATAGAGCAGTATGTTATATAGTCCATATTTAATTCTCATCATCATCTTCCTGCCCTGTTCCCAAGTCATTTGGGGTCGGCGCAACATGTCTTTTTCTTCCATTCCTCTCTGTCAGACGTCATACTTACATCCACTCCCTTCTGCTTCATGCCCTCTTTCAGGCAATCAATCCATCTTTTCCTCGGTCTACCTCTGCCTCTCCATCCCTCCACATTCATACTTAGCACACTTTTTGTGGCATGCGTTTCACACCGTCTCATCACATGCCCATACCACGACAAACGCTGACCTCTCATTTTCTCTGTCACTGGCGCTACTTTCAGGCTTCCTCTGATATACTCATTCCTCACTTTGTCCATTCTGGTAACCCCACACATCTATCTCAACATTCTCATCTCTGCTACATGCACTCTTTTCTCATCCTTCTTTTTCAATGCCGTGCAGCTCCCGGTTCCGAATAGGGCTGACCCATATCATCCCGTGGGTGTCGTAAGAGGCGACTAAGGGAAAAAACTATGGACCCGTGAACGTGAAAACCGCCAACAATAGCATTCCCAAGGAGGGTCGTCAGGCAGGCGGACGGTCATAAAAATATAGCCAAATCTATTTGCAATATGTCCATATTTAATTCTATTCTAGAAAAAAAAATCTAAACCTTCTTATCGAGTGAGCTGCTGCTTTAATCATCTAATAAGCCCTAGTGTCAGAGTTTGCTCAAATCAACCCTAAAAAGGCCACTGACGTGGAATTGCAACAACGTTTAAACCGAAGTATTAGAGATTTACTTGCGTGCTTTCTTTCGGTAATTCACGAAAAAATAATTGACATGTTTAGAAAAGGCCATGGTCCTGCAGTGGACTGGTGGGCGCTGGGAGTATGTTTGTACGAGTTCATGACAGGAGTTCCCCCTTTCAATGATGAAACACCACAAGCAGTTTTCAAGAACATACTGTCACGAAGTAAGTTTTTAATATCCACGAAGTTTTGTTTTTTTTAGTTTTTGCCGTAAAAATAGCTTATTATTTGTATGTATTTGGTAATATGTACTTGAATGCTTATTCGTCCATTAATCCATATTGTGTTAGCCGTTTCCCACGGTTTTCACCCACATCCTTGGGGGTTCCCTATTCCCATACCCGTACAAAATGTAGCCTATGTTACTCGAGGATAGTCTAGCTTTCTAACAGTGACAGAAATTTTGAAATCGGTTCAGTAGTTTCAAAGCCTTGAGGCTTAAAACAAACAAAAAATGTTCACTAAGTCAAGTTTACATGTATAATTTACGATATTCCAGACATCGAATGGCCAGAAGACGACGAGGCGCTATCTCCGGAGGCAGTGAGCGCGATCGAGGCGTTACTCACCATGGAGCCGGCAGCGCGGCCGGCGGCCACAGCCGTGAAGGAAATGCCTATATTCCGCAACATCGACTGGGATAACCAACTCAATGTAGAGCCGCCCTTTGTACCTACCCTCGATGATGTACACGATACTGGCTACTTTCAAGGTATGATTGCATTTAATTTAAATTGGATATTTTGTTTTTACTGATCTGATCGTTTATATCCAGTATTGCTTCGATATTGACAACATTCTGCAAGCAGATGTTGGATAGTTGGATGGAAGTTGGGCTAATTAGTGGTATACCTAAAAAAAAAAATCTAATTGTCACGTACTTGTCCGATTGTTCAGCTTATAAAAATAACACATACATTGGGTAAGAGTGAAAAAATATTGTAAACATTAATTAGTAGCTAAAAGGATGCTTGTTAGGTATCTACGAAACTGCCCAAGTACATAAGTATGCTGTTATTGTAGTTGTTGTATGTAGGCGATGAAAAGTTGTAACACATACCTAAAGTAGAAAGTAGTTTGTTGACATAATTATAAGACAGTCACTTTATATTGAAGTGTTTGTTTTCTTTTGTTTCAGCTCGCAATATCCTGCAACATTTGCATGTTTCTAACTTCGACATGTAACGGGAGGTAACTGTAGGTAGACATATTACTCAATATTTAAACAAATGTATTCGTAGATAATGTGATATGTAGTGCGTATAATCGATTTTAATATTGTGATTATTATAGCAAATATTTTACTTACAATAATGTACTAATCAAAACCATATATTTAAAGACTGATTTTATGAACTGTATGCCATTTCATTAATTACTATTTAAGCGAATTTTCATAATGATTTTTGATAGTCAGTGTTTATCATGTAGTCGTAAGATTTTAAAATAAATAACAGTACATTCCAAATAAAATATTTTTATTTAATTTAGAAACTTAAAATTAATTGGCACAAATTCCATAATGTCAAAGTTAATTTTGCAATTAATTGAGAAAAGCAAGGTTCGGTTGTTTTTCTCAAAATAATTGTCCGAAAAATTATTTGTGATACGATTGACAAAATTAAAATATAAAATGCTCACTTCGAAAAAGAGGTACTTGGTTCAAAAAGTGGCAAAGTTTTAATGTTATGCTGAAATTGTAATTCGCTTTAAATCGATTCTACTTGGCGTTTTTCTGGATCCAAGGTAGGAAGTAGGTGACACGGGTGTACACTCCCGGGTACTGGCCTTTACCACAACCGATGCCCCAGGAAACTATACCCACTTGTGTCCAGCGACCGTTCTCGTTCACCATGAGCGGCCCACCACTGTCACCCTGTAAAAAAATACATTGAAGGTTAGTGTCAAAAATATGTCCCATGTCGTCAAAGAAGTTGGTAGTCAAGAAAACTTACGCTGCAAGAGTCCATGCTAGCTTTTCCAGCACAAAGCATATGTTCCACAATTCCGCCGGGAGCAGCACCACCGTACTTCAACTTACACTCCTGGTTCGACCACACTGGAATCGATACCTCTTGTAGAACAGACGGCTGTGGTCCACCTTCACAAAATAAAGCACATTATGACACATTCGGAGCATAAACAACAACGCCCTAAATTAAATAATACGGAACATTTTCATTGTTACAGCATTGTTCAAGATATTATGCTAATTTCTATTGTTACAATAAGAGAAGTCCATATTGCTTTAAAATAATTTCGCACTAAATAATGCACGTTGACGTGTAGTCAGTTGTATGACAATACTTACTTTCGCGCAAACTTCCCCAACCGATGACAGTCGCAACTTTGCCTTGGTATGTGGATCTGCCGGCAACTGGTAGACAAATAGGACGAATATTTTTCGTGAAGGATACTGGCTGATCAATCGTTAGTACGGCTACGTCGTTGTACTGAAAATAATAAAAAAATAAAATATATAATAAGCTCAAACAAGTAAAAATAATGTGCACTCGGTAAAAAAATTATCCTTACCAAAGTACGCATATCGAAACCTCGGTGTCTGACTACGCGCTTGATTTTCCTTTCAATGTGTTGAGTCTCAGTGTTCGTTCGGATATTGTAGTCACCAAGTCTTGCTGTTAAACGCGCAACATCCCATGAGGTCATACTGGAAATAATTGATACGTTATTAAACACGAATTTAGCTCACTACTTTCATTATTCCAACTTTTTGTACTGGAATAGTTAAGTGCCTGATTTACACTAAAACCTTTTTGCATAAGATTACTTACTGCGCCACGCAATGAGCTGCAGAAAGGACATGTCGATCGTCCATCAAGGAGCCTCCACAGAATTGACGTCCTGCGTTGAACAGTGCCACAATCCATGGCCACTCGTTGAGCTCAGCATTATGACCTCCCACGATACGTTCCTCGTCTTGATACGTGCTTTCGTAAGTCTGTAATTAATTGCTCGTGTTATAATGATTCCCATATCTTATCGTCAGATTCTTGCCTTCCCAATCCCAAAGTGCTTCCAATATTTTTATTGGTTATATTGTTGCCTCCTTAAGGTCTTTACCTGAGGCCCATTCTTAATACCGCAAGATCCATCCACTGCAGGTTGAGCCGGTTGTGCGGGCACGCTTGGCTTTGTAGGATACGCTGGCGCCCAGGTCTAAATCATACCAGTCAATTAGTATTTTATCAATTATTTGCAAAAATAATTATAAGGCAATTGAATACTGTCTTCTACCTGTTTCGTTGTGCTTGGAGGCCTAGTTGCCCAAGTTGTTGATGATGCAGGGATGTTACTAGGTGGCTTTGTCGTGACGCCTGCAACTGTCGACAAAATTGTTAGTTTTATTTGCAACTGGAAGACGTAGTATATCCTCTATGTATTGAATAAATACGTACCTAGGGATGGTGGGTGAGTAGGTGCAGTGTGGTCAGGAGGATGGGTGGGAAGCGGGGGGATTGTTGGCGGCCACTGCGCAGGGATCTGACGGAAGTTGTTGTTGTCACCATTGTAGGACCATCTTGAGAACGCTGAAAGTACGCCACCTGGAATTCTTTCAATAAAACGACTTATTAGTAACCTGTTGTTTTGAAGTCTTGTAACCAGATAGCAATAAGATGCAGAAATTTTTGTAAGGTCATACCCTGCAAAGGCTGGAAGTTGAACAGGCACAGCTGGCTGCAGATAGCCAAGTCGCTGAACATCAGGCTCTTGTTGTGGTGGTGTGCCTACTGGTTCAGTGCAGCATACTCCGAATACCTGTCGATAAAAAATTACTTCCATAGTCTGGCAATTCCTTGGTTTTTGAAATTAGATTTATTATGATAAGTGAAACATTTGCTTTACCTCCATGTTCTCCCCATTGATATAGCTGCAAGTATCGTAATGGCCCATCACCCATCCATCCCAGCCGGAGAAGTCGGCTACTTTGAATAGTGGGTAGCAGTCGCGAAAACTCTTGCAAGTTCCTTTCTTCCCTAGGGTCGTTTGGCAGTCGGTACCGAAAGAGTCTTCTGCCTGTAAAAATAAGGAATAAGTAGAAGCGGTCGTTTAGGTAAGGAATTTCAGAAAGGTTATCTATACTAATATTATAAAGAGGAAAACTTTGTTTGTTTGTTTGGTTGTAATGAATAGGCTCAAAAACTACTGGACAATTTTTAAAAATTCTTTCACCATTCGAATGCTTCATTATCCACGAGTAACATAGGCTATATTTTATCCCGGTACGGGCAGTAGTTACCACGGGACGCGGGTGAAACCGCGGGAAAACGGCTAGTATGTTATATATGGATACCTGTCTAGGCCTTAGCAGTATCAATTGTTTTCCATCACGTGTCGAGTTCGAAATATCGCGCTTAACGCGCCCGACGTATGCTGAAAAGGAAAATTGATCTTATTGATTTATACTGAATAATTAAATTTTATAATTATCATAAATTGTATTGTCTACAGAGAGGATAACGTCAAAATATTTTATTGAATAAAGGTACAGTCAGCGCAAAAGTTGGTTGTAAATAAAACACAATTAAAATACTGGCCTTTTACGATCGCATATTAAATCATCCCAGGTTATTAATAACTTCGGAGTTGTTAAACGATGCATCCAAATTTAATTAATACTCCACTTTTGTACATTGTAAAGCAGTCCCTTAAACCCTAAAAAAGCCATTATAAATTCGATATACTGCAATCTTAAAATCGACATGTAATAAAAAGAAAATGTTCAATCCCTTTTTATGATGGCTAATCAACAGCTTCGTTTATAAATCGTCGCAATTTGGCTACATAATAAATATTAAGTATGTTCTCAAGTAAAAAAACTGATGTGCTTGGTACATTGAACCTGTCACATAATGACGGCTGTTGTTTATGATTTGCTCCATCACAACGCAAATGAATAACGGTTTCTTTAATCAAGTCCAATGAACATGTACCGTATTAAGGTCTAAAAAGTATAACTTCTACTTATTAATTATCGTCTTTAAAACCTGTCCTCTCAATACTATTTATGAATTGTGAGTGACTCGTAGGTTTTTACTTTGACGATAAATGCTGCTAATTGACTGTGCCTCTACAGTTTTCTGTTTCCTAGAAAGCTTCTAAACTTTTGTATTTGTTTTATTTAGATGATGTTTTAGATATAAAAGTTTTCTCTACATTGAAATGCTATTGTCTACTAAATTCTAGGGTTCCTGGGTGAATTGAGTCCTAACAGAATGACATATCTTTGTGTAAAAAACTGACCACATGCTCCGTCGGGTACCTAAATTTGAACAATATCAACAGTAGAGTAAACGAACTTTTGCCAGCGATCATCGTAAACATCGGGAAAATTATTATTCTACAGGCGATCTAAAAGCATAGCTTGAGTACAACAGCGTACCAAACGTGTCGTAAACATGCATGTTATTTATTTCGGATTGCTGCATAACGGTTTCCGTTATATTCAAACCTCAGATGGTTATGTGCAGCATGCAAATAATATAAATGACCTAAATATGTACTTTGTGTTCTTACTTTAAACATTGTTGCAGTAAAATGTCATTAGAAAACCTTTAATTTTTTTTGCAGACGTTATTGAATCGAGATGCCAGATGTAGATGAGTAGATAGCCATTTAAAAGTCAACTGGTCCGTGTGGTAGTTATGTACTCGTTGAAAAGCCTACCAGTAAAATTATACGCGTAAATAACCGACCTTGAAGATGTTGGCAGTTCATGTTGAATCGTACTCGAATTACGACCTAGGGTTCTAAATAATTAAACCTGATATTCTGAAGTGCCTTAAATGAAAATATACGACCTTTAAAGGTTCCTAGATTTAAAATGAAAAAATCGTTTAAGTTGGTGTCAAACAAAAGTAGCTGCTATAATAAAGTTGCTTCGGAATATTTTGCTCTGTAAAGACTGCAACGCTATTTTAATGGCATGCCAGTGGTATGCCAACTGGCGCGACACCTTGAACTTGATACCAATAACAAGTAATTTAATTTGCCTTTGGGGTGGAGTTTATAAAGCAATAAATTCTAGTCATAAAAGTACCTATACGTATAGGTATCAGACTTAGCATTCTTATAATAATAAAGCAGAGAGGTGCCAATGTGGCGAAGTTTTTTGTCCTCTGGCTTTGTCACAACAATAACAAGTCTGCTCGGCAATGCATATTAATCTAAGCAGTAACATTTGGCTCTGGATTCCGGGTTCAGTAATCTATAGCGAGAAAATGTCAGCTTTGTCATCCCGCTTCAATCGCCGGTCTCCGATCTAATTAATGTCCTCGAAATGAGTCACAAAAAGTTAACAACTCGAGCCGTAGTATGGACAATGATGTGATTGATGTGATCGAATTTGGATGTGTGGGCGTATGACAATTTGCATTGAATTGATCCCATAGGTAGGTATTTCCGAATAATAGCCCACGTGCTTTAGAAGTTCTGAGTATCAACACAGTCACGGGTTGATGACCAACGTCTTCCTTGAGTACAGTCCAGTAAATAATGATGAAGACAAAAAATAAGGTGTATCCTAGAATGGCTTTGATAAATTGGTTTTAAATGTACTATCGATCACTGTTTTTACAATGAACATAAATCTTAGTTGCAAATTTTAACTTTCTCTAGCCTCAAAACCCCATACCCACATGTGTTGTCCATTGTTTTGAGTCCCCGTAATACAAATACTGGACGTTATACTCATTCTATGAATAAGCCGTACGTGAGTGAGTAAACCTTTATGTTACAGTTAAAGTGTCCACATTAGCACATGTTTAGTCAGTAGGTATTGACCGAAATGGAAAAGTTGTAAATAGGTGCAAAAATATTAAGTTAAGCACAATGGTAATGTTTTTCATTTGAAATATTTTAACAGATCATAATATCATATCGTGTATGCAGATAAGTAAATAAATTACCTAAATGAAATAATTGAAAATAATTTTATTATTTACAGTTACTGTACATTTGACGCTGACTGTACATTTTGATTTCCTTTAACAATGTTAATGAAAAAGAATATTCTATTGTTAATTTGAACGACTCAAAAATTTTAATTATTTGATTTTATAAGCTTTTTTTAATTAATATCGGCAAAAATATTTTAGTCACTTACCATTTAAGATAACCGCATCATCGGTGTAAAACGCACCATCAGCAGCCGAGAATCCATTCGTAACAACGTCGGAGTCACTACCGTAACTAGACGCTAATAGTCCCACCCAAACAATCGTTAATTTAGTTCCTAACAACATTTTAACGCTTTGTTAAGTTACGACATTTACTTAAAAGTATAGCGAACAGTAGTGTGTGATATAAGTAGGTGCGCGCGCGGGTGTGCAGCCCGCAAGGAGTCGCTTCGCAAAATGCTTCGGGCTTTTGACTCCACGCCTTTATAATATTTTGCACTGACGCTCTACATTAGGTTAAAAAAGATAACAGAGCTTTTTCTCCTTTTGTACAGGACTGACATTTGCCGTCCAATACAAATGAGCTTTTATAAAATATGACAACCATTTCGCTCAGCACGCCCGAAAAAGATTCGATGGATGGTGTTTATTTTTGCTGCATTCACACGGGCACCATGGACTAACATAAAGAGTTGTTTATGAGATCAATGAACCTGTTCAAAAATTAATCATATTAAAACCATAGACTATCGTAACATTTCATTTGGGTTGGTGACGAAATGTAAATATTTGCTGATACATTCTTCTTTTGAACAAAACTACAAGCGATTATTTAAATTTATTGGCTATGGTGGCGCCGATCAGCACCATACATGGTCTAGTGTCGTAAATTTCCAAACTGTAAAGTCCTACTTAAAACCTGGAAATCGCTAAAAACAGTTTGAATAAATTATATTATCAATATGGTGGCATTAAGAAGTTTATTTATTTATTTGATAAAAACCTAATCGAAACAAAGCCCATTTACTAACTTATGGATTATGGATATTTTCCAAAGTTATTTTTATCTTCATGCCCCTACAAATAAAACCGACTCACTTAGTAGACGTTTATCCTTTGACAAGGATCCCAAAAAGGTAATGGAATTCACCATCCCTTAAGTTTTGTATGATTTTTCCTGTTTACAACGTCACAATTTTGATGCATGTGATAAGATTATCATACCTGTCTAAAATGTAACTGAGTACTAAAACCGCAACAGGCATTCATTTTTAATGTCACTGACCTTTTTCAAACGAAGGAGCTTTTAATCCCGTATCGACTGTTTGCTCACTTTGTGCAATTAATACTACATAATATATGCAACAAAATTTTTGCATGTGCTTTGCATCAGATTCGCCGCAAAAATTTAAGATCAGGAATAAATATTTTGGCTTCCTTGAATACGTGTTTTGTGTATTGAGTACTCACACAAAATTTTGTCACCTGAGCTTTTTTCAATGTCAGTTCATTAAACTGCCGATATGTAAGAAGATATCCGTGGCTAACCATACATGTCCCATACAAATAAAAACTTTAAAGAATTTTGATAAAAAAATCTTACGGTCAACTAACTTTCAGCGAAAAACTGGCACCTATTTAGCTACATATTTACTTTTCCTAGTTCTTCAATTTTCATATACAGTAGAGATATTGTTCAGAGCTTTACGTTATTCCAGCTTATTCTCCAAATAGAATTTAAGGTTGCGGTGTGAGTTATATTATTTATATTATAATCAAAATACAAACAATCCTAACATCTTTAGAATCATCTTGGTGATGATAAACTAAAGCCTTTCTAAAAAATAACACCCTACGCAACAACTTATAGTAAAACTGCTTTTCATTAATGGTAAGTGTTTCAAATATAAATAATTTGTCTAGATCACAACAGAACAAGATGTGGATTTAATCACACGCGTCGTGTTCTGGAGCAAGCCGGACGATTAGATTGAAGCGCGTACCTACGATATTAGCGTCATTAATCTTTAAATGTCCCGTTATGTCAATGTCGTAGATCAGTATCAGTCGGTGCTGTGCAAAAATGTAATACGGACTGACGCTACTTTACGTTCACATTTTAAACAATGTTCATTGCGTGGGCAATAACATTCGAGCTTCGTGAGGTCCAAAGTAACAAATTATGCAGAATTATTATGTTTACAGACGCCAGGTACAAAGTTGTGATGACATGGGGCGGTGACGAAGGTGATAAATATGAAAGAACTTTTGACTGCTTTAATTAAATGGCTGATATACGTTGAGTCCGAATTTTGCCTGATGTATTCCTTTTCGATACCACACAAGGCTCTAAGTATGTTTCTAGGTAGATTCAATTGAATTGTCTTGCTCTTGTTTTTATGATTTACCAACAACTTTTAAACATTTTCCAAATATTTGTAATGTGTTCTGTTGTGCATATAGACACTCGTTACTTACCTTTATCGCGTCATTCTGTGTTGGCTGTTTACTGAGAAAAAAGCTTTGTTTTAATTGCCACAAAAACCACGTTTAACGATTTGTTTTTCAGAGATATTATTTTCGTTAATTTATTGAATGCTTATGATGTTAAGGTGTTATGTCAGTTATGTGGCATACTTTGGAGAAGTTATTTTTGTGTCGATCATATTATATATGTATTTATAAAACTGCCGTATTATGTTAATTTTCGATTTGGAACTTCTCGAATTGATCCAATTTGGACTGGTTATTGAAACTTGAAAACCACCGACTCTTTTTACGTCAAACGACAGCTGTCCAAGTAAACATTTTGAGAAATTAACTACCGATCTACGGATGCGTTTGCAATAAATAAGTATTTAAATGGTGAAAGATCGTCAACCTATAAAATACGACACGAGTTATCGACTTATATCCATCTAATTAACAACTATAACAGCATTCAATGTAGTGCTCATTTTGTCGATGTCAGTCACAACTTATCATGTTACATTAATTTCTGAGCTGTGAGCATTGACCGTTATTTTAAAATAATATTTGGACTGGTTCAATTTTATATTTCAAAATAAAATAATGACAAGATTAACTGTGATGATATTGATACAGCTCTGTTTATGTGGGAATAACTTATATAGAGTTCCTACATAGTTTTTTTTTTAAATAACAATTCACGATATAAATAATCCTGCATACGTGTGCGTATTTACAGCCACTGGCTTTATGGCAATTCGGGATGAAGGTTTCTTGTCTGCGAGAAGGAAGTTGTAATTCAGCCAGCAGGCTCAATACGATTGATAGAGGTCACTTGGAATAAAAAGCTACCGTAAAAAGATAAGTATTTACAGTAGCAGAATCTTCATAAATTGGTTTCGTCAAGAAAATAGCGTCGATATATGGTTTTGGCAAGAATACCTATCGCGTCTTGTATTTTGGAGAACCACAGTCAGGTTTGATATGATTAAAAAATAAAATAAAAGTAAGTAAGTAAGCAGTATTGCGATATTTTTGCAGAACCGTAATTCCAAGATCAATACATCGATGTAATGATAACACAATCATGAAGCGCCTAAAAATATAAAGTCAGATTGTTGTAAGAATTGGCTTTGCCTTATAATTTTTGAAGGCGTCAATTACTTATTCCTCAAGAACCAATAAATGCAAAAACGTATAGCAACTGTTCGAAAACTTGCGTAGGTATCTTTGTCGTCAATGAATGTCAACTGATAGTGGTAAGCACTCTCTTTATAAATATTATAATTTTATGAAGCTTTCTCTCATTATAATCCAATTTTATTTTACTCCATTTGATTAGGTATTTAACGAAAGGTAAATTATTGGGTATATTAAAATATATCAAGTAGGTAAGTAATACTTTTTTGATTTCTTAAACTTCAAGTAGATAATAAATTAAAAAGTTGGTATCCCAACAGCGCAGCTAGCCTTTCGCAAAAAATATGGTATAATAATAGCTGATCTTGACATTAAAACTTAATCTAAATAGCAACGCATTTTATTTTAGATAAGAAGATTCTTACGTAGGTAATTATGATTATCGTTGTTTTAATTTTGGCGCATTAAAAGAACCATTGAAAGCACCTACCGGATAAGGATACCTTTATGTATACCATACATAAGCACTGATTTAATATATTTTTGGAACATTAGGTTGGTATGCTCGCAAATAAAAAAATATATGAGTCGAAAACAAGAAACGTTTAATTTATAACATCCATCGGGTTAGTAATAAGCCTCAATTAAAATAAGTGATAGTCAAATTAACTAACTGCCACTGTCATCAATATAATTAATAAATATTAAATCAATAATTTATATCATTTCTAAAACCGCTTCTTCGACGATTTAACCGGTCTTTTTAATGTAATTAATGAAATAAAGTTAGAAGAAGACTGTTAACTAAACATAAAATTATTTTAAACTGAGCTTAATTTCAAACTTACTAATCCATAGGTAGGTACAATTATAAATGCGAAAGTAAGGTTTTTACGTGTTGCGCTTTCACTCTGAAATGGCGGAACGGATTGATATGATATAAAACATTGAAATGATGAGACCCTGGAATTGGAGGTAGTCTGTTAAGAGTGTGCGAGGGAAGTCTCGGGCGAAAAAACAATGATTTTAAATCTGCCGTGATATAAGGCTAAAACCTTGACTTATCAAAGATTAAAACTACGCTAAACTCTTCTATAAATATTATTCAAAATATTTTTATGCATTGAAGGCATCAAGGTTGTCCAAAGACGACGTAACCTACATTAGATGCGGTGAGGCTTTATGTAAACACAAGTACATATATCAATAACTTCGCTTGCAGTTTAGGTCATGCTAAGACCTCCTTGCGAGATTCAAAGGATGAAGTAAGGCCGGTCAACTTGTTTGTTTCGAGTTGAAAGGTTTATATTTTCACACACTAAATGCGATAGATGGCGCTTTTCAGAAATTTCGATAGTGAAGGGTTAACAAAAATACCAAAGCAATAAAATATTTAGACACATTTTATTTTATTGTGTTCATATTTTCCTGTTGTTGTGTACTACTTTAAGAACAATTAAAATCTTAATATGCATACGATAAGATAATATTTATTACCTAACTTTGTTATGTATTCACCAAACCAGTAGTGACATTGAAGAGTAGGTTGCGTTTTATGCAATCAGCTGAATGTACGGTGGACGGTGCGGCGCGCGCGCACCACTGGACCGAAACTTACAAACGATGCCACAACTTAAACCGTAGTACTCGTCTGTTGTGACTATTTGTTTTTCATAAATAACAAATATTTTTTTTTAATCCAAAATGTTTTCGTCGAAAGGAGTTTTCTATTTATTGACAGTGTTCAGTGCTTGTTATGGTGCAGTTGATATCAGTAAGTAATTTAACTATTGTTTTAAAATAAATATTTATTTTGATTATAGTTGTGACAATATTCATAATTACTTACTTCCAAAGCTTACTTTTTAATGTATTTTAACTACAAGTTAGTTTTAGCTACAAGTTAGTTTTAGCATAATTAAATAAAAAGTTGATTTAGAATTATTTTAATTTATAATTCCCATTCACGTGTGCACCTATGGCTTAAAAGACAAACCAAATCCTTAAACGTGAACTGGGTCACCTTTTCTCTAATTTTATTTTTTCCTCTATCATCACTAAGTTCCGGTAAATGTTAACCTAGATGCTCAGCTTACACGAGCACGTTTAAAAATTATAATAACAGTCTACTGCACACTTTAATTGACCACCAACACTACCTAACCATATAATCTTTGTCCCCTCTTCACAATTAGCGCCATGATACGCTAAATATCACTTAATTTCAGTGACATACCCATTTCCACGTATTTATGCAAAACTTACAATTATTAACGGGAAGAAAAACAACTCCACTATGATTTAGACCTGTCAGAAACTCAAGGCCCGTAAATTATGAATTGAGAAACTGTCAAATCATATATCTATTCAGAATTAGGGTAATATACATATGTAAGTGTTTATAAAATCTGCTTTGTTTTTCAGCAAAATATTTCAAGACATGCAATAGAAATGCAATAGATGTAAATGACTGCATGGCAGATGCGGTCCAAAAAGGCATTGCAGTTATGATTAATGGCATAGACGAGTTGGGAATACCCCCGATTGATCCTTACCTGCAGAAGGATTTCCGGTTGGAGTACAAAAATAATCAGGTACCAAATTAATTTCATATAAAACACGTTTCACCTTTTTTTTTTTGTTAAGCCGACTTTTAACCAGCGTTTGAAGGACTTGCCATTAATTAAAATCCAACTATCTAGGTAAGCACGTTAATCGAATCTTTACTAGTGTAATAAAATTATGTAAGAAGGTTAATTATTAATTATGCACCTTGGTGTTTTGAATAAAGTACCTACCAAGTAATGATCATTTTCTTGGAACTTTCAATGAAGTAAAACATCAACCAAAATTACCATTAAAATTATTTAGATTTAGGCACAAAAGATATGACAGAAAATAGGTAACGAAGAACAATGAGATCGTTCAAAATGCGATAAAGCACAAAGGAAACTAAAAATAAAATATCCTTACTAAAATAATAATAATTCCGTCTACGATAATTAGCCAAACGAAATTGTTGCCATGTAAATTACAAGTCTAGAAGCAAGATTTCCTCCAAAAAAGACGGAAATGAATGAGGAAATGAAAATGGACAAGATACTTATCTTTCCTAGTGTTTCAAAAACAAACAATAGAATCAAGTAGAAAAATATCATATGAAAAAATAAAGTACTTCTTACATATCTGAGTACATAGCAAAGGAAATGAACACTGCTCTAAGCACTGTTCAGAAGAAAGAAGGAAGTGGAATACAAGCATAAAAAATGATTTTGAAAGTATCTATCGGTTTTGAAATGCTAGCCCGATCTCAATCCATAAGGGAATGGTCCAATTGTTATTATTATTTTGTACTTCCATATCCCCGTCAAATAATATCATTTGAAAATCTTTTTCTCAGAACATTTACCTACTTAAAAAGTCTAGATGTTTTAGTGTCAAATGTTTTATATTTCCTTCAACTGAATGTAACAGTCGTAAAGTTAGTGTTTTTATGTGTTTGACCTAACCTCATAAAACTCTATTATTTAAACAGTTTGTCAAAAGTTTCAACAAAATTAATTATAATTTAGAAACCTGTTAACCTTGACGACAAATCTTTTCATAGATAATAATGGTATCTTTGTAAAACAGGAAGGGTTTTAAAGAACCATAAGTACGATCTCAAACAAAGACAAATACTTCGGAAAAACATGCGCATTTATTTACCTAGCGAGATTTATTATCATATGTTTGAACCAGTTCTAATTAGGGGGACAACTTCCTCAAAGTTTTCATGAACAAAATATGTCAACGGGTCTGAAAACTCTTTATAGGTATTCAAGTAGTTTATGGCTGCAGCAGTAATTTGATCTCAAGCACATCAACTTTCTTTTGTTTTCGCTACTATATTGCTTTCGGACTGACCAGTGGGCTACCATACTCATACGTATTAATTTTCCGCTTATTACTAGTTAATGTCCGGATAAAATTGTACTTATCACTCGAAGATAGAAGAAATCAATTTTTTGTTTGTTGCGTCATGTCAACGCGAACATTTGATTATACAATACCACTACCTAGAATTTATTAGGAATTTACCAAAAAAACCTTTCTTTTTCTACTTTGAAATACTAACGAGTACGGTCAGCAGAGTTGTCATAGATTGTTGGAAGCAATCGCGCGGACTCTACCTCTGTTTATAATTTCTGTCATTTTTGTTTTACCTTAATAAAAACAAACCCTAAATAAAAACCTTACTGGATTGGTTTATTATGGTGAATAAAAACCAATCCAGTAAGGTTTTTATTTAGGGTATTGATTTCTTAGTCACTTTTGTAAGTTTTTGTAGGTAGCCGTCAGCAAATTACATACCAACTTATTGGGAAAAGTTAAAATTAAATAAGTACCTCGTGGCATTGTCAACCTTCAAGCAGTTCTTTGCCATCTGAGTTGAAAATAATAAACTACATTGCAGCTGAAGGCGAATAGGAAATTCAATAATATGTATAAGGCTATACACAGCTTATTTTTCCTATTTTTTAAATCCTAAATGTTAACGACATATGTACGATTCAGCTCACGTTCAAGGTGAGGCATGAGAGGTGATAAAGGTTTCGTCAGTGTCCTTTTGAAACTACATAGGTAAATCTACACAATTCCATTGTACTATGGCACTTTGGCTGAGGATTTTTTGTTAAATATATAGGTAAATTATGGTGTGTGTTAGTTTAGAATTATCAGCCAATGTTTTTTTTTATAGATATTCTGACACTTAAAACCATGATACCTCAGTGCGAAAATTAGATAGGTAAGTAGCTATTGTTCGAGGAATCCTGTTTCATCGGATGTGGCAACTGGCAACGTAGCGTTCAAAATCTTTATGATCAAAATGTACCGTCAAATGTACTTGCTGGTTAAGCCCGGCCGCAGACATCCGGTTTCCGGATACGGTTTCCTGATCAGGAATTAAGATTCGGGATTCCGTGTCACTAGCGCACACATTCGGTTTTTTTCATTCGGAATTTACATGGCCAGTACGTAAAGAGGAACCATATTGAAGGCACGACATCATGGACTATGACGAATTGATTGCTGTTGCACTTTTACTGGCGCTAAACAAGAAAAAGAGGAAACGACGTTACTGGGTACACCCGTCGAATGCTCAAAGATTATCCGAAAGTCAATTCTATGTTCAAAACAGCTAAATTACGAGCATACCCAGAAGAATTATTTATTAAGTATTATAGAAACTCCATTAAATCCTTCGATGAACTTCATAAATGTCTTTACTAACAAGCTACCTTGATTCAGAATGAAAATTTCCGTATGTGTGCGGCGCGGCGGTCGAACCAAATTGTTCGCGAGCGCTGCGTTCGGAATGATGTCATCAGGTTTTATTCCGTTCTGAGTACCCGAACGCACGGAGAAAATTTTAAACCGAATGTCAGGTTTTTTTCCGTCCGGAAAAAGTAAGAACGTGTGCGCTCTTGTGAACATTTTGTATGAAAAAAGAGCATTTCGGTTTCCGAATCAGGATTCCTGATCAGGAAACCGTATCCGGAAACCGGATGTCTCCGGCCGGGCTAAGGCTTCAGAAAAAAGAACAGTCGCTTTAAAACTGGTTTCGCCTTTATTAAATAAATGTGTTTTCGGTGTAAAAGATAAGCAAATATTACTTATTATACTAACGTGAGAAAATCCGGATTATATGGAAATAGGAATTGATAAAAATAAAATAAAATGTTGATTTTGCTGAAGGGATAGGTAGGTACTCGAGATTTTTAGCAAACGTTATTATGGTAGTATACATTTTATAATTGTTAATTGTTTGTTAACTGAGAAGTAACTTTTTGAAAGTGGTTTTAGGTAATTAGGTATGTAGTTAGTTAATTTACCTACCAGATACTTCAAAATGGAAGGTCATTTTGTTGTTTTATATTCGGTATTCGGAGACCGTAAATGGGTATCTACACGTTACTCATAACTAAGGCAGGTGAGTATTTCATTAAAATCACCAACCCGATATAAGTCTATTGTTGATAGGCTTGTGATTCGTGCCTTAAATATTGATTGATTATGAAACTCGAACAGAATACATTGATTTTATAAAATAGGCAGCATCTCTATGTCCTACGTTGACCAAGCAAATTAAGCAATAGCAAAATTGTTTTGAAAAATATGTTGGTAATATCATTGATATCTAAAATTTTTCAGTGACCTTAAGTTTAAGAAAATCTAGTAAAACCCCATACCTACCTCAAGTTATTATGCAACTAACTGGTCTAACTACTCTGTAATTAATGTTGATCCTATTATTCTTTATTGTACACAAAAACATTTAAAAGACACACACAACACAGAGAAGACATGTACAAAGGCGAGCTTAACCCAGAACTGGGTTCTCTAACAGCAAACCTTAGAGCGATAGAGAGATGCGATAGGGAAGAGAAAATTTAAAGTGCACAACATTAAACAAAAAAGAGATGAAATTACATAACATAAAATATATACCTATAAATAAAACATAAAATATAATAAATAAATAAATACATACACACAAATAAGGTCATGTTGACAGGAAATGTTCTTTAATTCGTCTCTTGAAGACATCTAACGATGTGCTGTCACGTATACTGTGAGGCAGAGCGTTCCAAAGCCTCACAGCGCGAACAGTGAAGGATCCATCATAACGGCTCGAAGTATGAGGAGGGATACGGAGTAAAAGAGATGAAGAGGAGCGACAGGGTTTGCCTCTAGGAACAAGGAACTCAAAGCGTTCCCTAAGATAATTTGGAGCGTTGGGATTGTGAAGAAGAGAGAAGAGAAAAGACAGAATATGAGCATCTCGACGCAGCCGAATTGGCAGCCACTTCAGCTGGCTCCGGAATTCAGACACATGGTCGTATTTCCGGAGGCCAAAAATGAAGCGGATGCACAGATTCTGCAGACGCTCGAGTTTGTTAAGAAGTTCCTCAGTCGCATCAAGGAAACAGACATCAACATAATCTAAAAGAGGGAGAAGAAGCGACTGAGCGAAAGTAATTTTTGTTGAAAAAGGCAGGAACTTCTGGAGACGTTTGAGTGACTGAAACGAGCAAAAAACTCTTCTGCTTACTTCTGCAACGTGTGAACCCCAGGATAAATGACAGTCCATAATTACCCCCAAGTTCTTAACCGTAGAAGAGTATGGGATGGCAACGCTATCCTATGAGACCGGTGGTGGAGAAGACAGCTTATTGAGGAAATATCTGCCACCAATAATGAGAGCTTGTGACTTGGCAGGATTGACCAGAAGCCCGAAATCCTTAGCCCATCGACTTATGTGTCCAAGATCATCATTGATGGCATCAATCGCTCTCGGAAGCTCTTCAAGTTTAAAGTGCTGATAAAGCTGCAAGTCATCTGCATAGAGATGGTAATGTGAAACTAGTGACTTAGTGATGGCGTTTATAAAAACGGAGAAAAGTAATGGAGAGAGAACGCCACCTTGAGGAACACCCGCAGCGAGTTCCCGCCACTCAGAGGAAACCTCATCAACGCGGACCGACTGTGAGCGACCCCGAAGATAAGAGCTGAACCACTCGACTGCAGAAGGAGATACATTTAGTGAGGATAGGATACCCAAGAGGATGTCAAAATCAACTGAGTTAAATGCACTGCTAAAATCCAGCAAAACCAATACAGTTAACAGCCCCTTCTCCATAGCCAGCCTGATGTCATCAGTAATTTTGATGAGAGCAGAAACTGTACTATGGCCAGGGCGAAAACCAGATTGGTATGGACTTAGCAGGCTGTTAGAGGAGAGGTAACGAGAAAGTTGATTGTTGACAACACTCTCAAGGACTTTAGATAAGATGGGAAGTATGGATATAGGACGGTACTGAGAAACTGAGGATGGGTTGGAGACTTTGGGCAAAGGTAGCACATGAGCTTTCTTCCAAGCAGATGGAAAGGAGCTAGTGAAGAGGGAATAATTGACGAGATGGAGAATGACAGGAATAATGATATTAAGGATAGGAAGGAGCATTTGTAGGTGAAGACCATCATCCCCTACAGCTTTTGTGGAGATGGATAGAATAGCACGTTTGATATCTCCCTCTGTAGCCGGGTGGAAAGAAAACGAAGTACATTTAGGCAAAGAAAGGTTTGAGAGGTACTTAATAGTAAACGATTTAACGTTGTCATCCAGCGTTACTGGTGACTTCGAAAAATGGTCATTAATTGTGTTTGGATTTATTTCGGGAGCGCTATCATTAGCGACCTTCCCGATACCGAAAGACTTAAGGAATTGCCATACTTGTGCTGTGTTGAAGTTTTTAATGGAGTTGTGAATATGGCGTCTCTTTGCATCTCTGCACAGACGACTGCAACGATTTCGTAACTGCTTGTAAATAGACCAGTTCTCCTCAGTTGGGTCCCTTCTGAATCGGCGCTTAGCCTTATCCCGCCTTGACATCTCCTGCTTTATACTATCAGATAGCCACGGGGCTGGAAGGTGCTTGACTCTGACTTTTCTCACAGGTGCATGTTTGTCGTAAAGTTCCAACACCAACTTGTTAAATACAGATACCATGGAATCCACATCAGTGCAGTCATAAACAGGAGACCAGTCAATAATCCTAGATACCACTATCTAAGTAACTACGGCTTATGAAGGTAAATACGCAGATACCTTATATGCATAGTGGAATAAGATCATGACCTTCCAACCGTGACCATAGTTGTCTACTAATGTTTGTTTATCCTTAGATACAAAAACAAATGTCGATATGTACGAAAGCGCGTCGCTAGTTGTCTACTTACTGATGAATACTAAAGAACATTCGTGTTTTAATAATATTTATATCTGACTGTGGACAACACTTGGCAAACCTAGGTACTGATTGCTTACAATAAGTTCGATATATAGGTAATTCCTAATAGAAAAAAGGGTGCAGATAGGTACATTGAAAGGTAGGATATGATTTATCTGCTGCATTAATGAGTTAAAAGTAGGAATATATTGCTTAATTTTTAACAATGGTTGAATAATCATGAGAACGCAGCATTCAAAACCTCAGTGTAGGTTCTCAAGTAGGTATGTACCTGCCTGCAGTGTCTTTCTTTTGCTCTTGTTAAATAAATTATTGAGCTTCTTAACGAGGCCTACCATATTCATGTATTTTTTAAGTACCTACATAGCTGTTATCGCGTCACACATGATAGGAAGGTAGGCACCTATAAGTAGGTTGAGCCCAAGTTCATGTCGTGAAAAGAAAAATAATTTAAATAATTTCCTGTTGACCTTGCCCCAGTAGATTTAATATCATTGGTAGGAACTTACTTAAGCCTAAAATACCTGTTCATGAGAATAAATTAATATATCCAAAAGCTTCGAAAATGTAAATTTTAAGTTCCTATGTATGTTACAAGTAAACAATGAATATTCGATACTTATTTGTTATTAATTAATTAATTATGTAATATTAATTATAAGATACTACGGAGTAATTTAATTTAGCGTTTATTTTATATTACGTACGCCTTATGCATAGAAATTTGTTTTAATTTGTTTGTTTTCTTATGCATTACAGATAGCGGCAAAATTGAATATGAAAAATATTCAAGTTGAAGGCTTGAGGGCTGCCAAGGTTCATGATGCCAGGTAAAGAAAAACTGATTAAAAAAATGATACATCTATCCCAGAAAGATATTCTGAGACATATCATACCTAATTTTGAAGTTTATAATGAATACTGGCTTCCATGCATCGGGTTCAAATCGGACAAGCAAAATATTGGGTACAGATTTTTGTTTAAATCAAGTTTAAACAGAATATTTTATTACAGGCTGCGTGCAGATGACGACAAGTTCCATTTAGAAGTAGACCTGACTAGCCCTAAAGTTACAGTCCATGCTGAGTACCATGGAGAGGGAAAATTCAATTCTCTTAGGATTTTAGCCTTTGGTGAAGTCAATACTACAATGAGTAAGTAAAATCATTTTACTATGCTGACTTACTATACTTACAACACTCAGATCGCAATGACGGTCATTCAGAAGTATTCACTCTTCAATAACCCAAGAACTGGTAGGCTTTTTTGAGAAGTATTAGGATAGATAATTAAGTTTTTTCTTACTGTATATACGTACATCCTTACACAGAACTACAGGCCCGGATGGCTGGATCTTCAACATCGTACCAGACTACATAAAATATTTAATTACGCTTAATATAAATTACATTCTTACATAATCTCTTTTGCAGCTGACTTAGTTTACACATGGAAGCTCGACGGAGTTCCGGAAAAGAACGGCACAGAAACGTATATCCGTATCAAAGAATTCTACATGAGGCCAGACGTTGGAAGTATTGTAACCAATTTCAAGAACGATAATCCGGAATCAAGGGAATTGAGTAAGTTAGAACTGGTATTCAAAAACTTAACTTAAACTTAAACCTCAGATTCAGAGCGAGTCTCATCATACCGAGAAGACAGTATGATAAATAGATACATATGTATTATATAGGAATCGATATAATCAATTAGCATTAGTGCTTTACTCTACGCCATAATGATCCGGTATCTATGAGGCCTCTGCCTCGAATTTTGCGGGCAGCGGGGCGGCAGCGGCGGCGGCGCGGGAGCGGCAGGATCTTACGCGTATATTCATATGGACCGGCCCTCGAATACAGCGGCGCGGGAGCGGCGCGGCGGCGGGCAACGAGCGGTGCGCTCCAGTCAAGCGGTGACCGCCCGCGTTGGGCATCTGCATTGTAGGCATAGTGTTATACATTTTTTTTGTGACGTATCAAAATGTGTTCGGACGTGCAAGAGCTAATTATTTCGGCCATCTTTGAGAGGACACCCATATGGAACAGCAAACACAACAGAACACAACACTACACTGCTATAGTGCCGCGCGATCTGCCCGCTAGTTTCGAGAACAGGTATCCGTTGCCCGCCCCGCTCCCCCGCCGCCGCCGCTGCCGCCCCGCTGCCCGCAAAATTCGAGGCAGAGGCCTGTGGAGTGGAAAAGCCTCTTCCCTTATAAGGGTCTCTACTACTCCCTACAATCTTCAGCTGAAAGCCGAGACCAGTTAAGACAGTCTATTTTTAGACTCTTGAATCCGGTCTCGTAAAAGTATTTCGTTATCAATTGTTGAATCCTATATCTACCGTTATTCTCGAAAATTAACAGGGAGTGTTTTGTTTACCATGGCCATTTTATTTTTCAGCCGACTTGGGAACGAGATTCGCTAACGAAAATTGGAGAACCCTGTACAGAGAATTCCTACCTTATGCTCAGGCGAACTGGAATAAAATTGGAACGAAAGTTGCCAACAAACTGTTTTTGAAAGTTCCTTATGATCAACTGTTCCCTGCATCGTCGTGATTTTCAAATAAGTTAGTTTCAGGGTTGATTTTAATTTAAGGTATAAATCGGTGTTCTGTGATAAATAAATAATATTAAACTCCTAGGGTAAAAATGACAGTTACCAATAAAATTAAGTAACTACTTTCTCGAAACTGAATTCTTTCATTTAAGTAACTTAATTGTCTCTCCCTGGATCCACGCTTCCGGTATGATTACTAGCTACTTTAATTAGGCAAATTGCTTACTATTGACGGTGTCCAAAAGAAAGTCGATGTTTCGTTGATGATAAAGAGAAGGATTTCGAGGTATTGCAATCTTTCGATCATTTTGTTCAGTTCAGTTGGTAAATAAACATATTTTGTATTTATCGTTTCGACTTTTATTCATAAAAAAATAAGACTGCATGTTTTTCTTACCTCGAATGAGTACCTATGTACTCCCTTATAAACTTCCTTATCTATTACCTTGTATAGTCCGTTAGTTACATTCCCTTTATGTACCTACTCCATCATGTACATACAAGCTTTAACGACATAATCTCCGAGTTACTGCTATAGCAAGCTAGCACATAGCTACGATATTTTCATATAGGCTTGACGAACTCTATCACGTATATACTACTATGTGATATGGGGTAGGTATCCGGTTCCCCGGGTAACTAGGTTTAGGAGGCCAATTCATTTAGGCACGCTTTCCATGAAAAACACTGGTACCTACTGCACCCGGCTAAGTCTGAAAGTTGCGCCGAACGGTTTGGGTTGGAAAAAGGCTAGGCAGAAGATGATATTACGCTATATTGCAGTGATTTGATAGACGGACATCATGCAAATAAAGATTTTGACTAAACACTTCCTTCAGTTCAGAAGTTTTATTTGTCTCTCTGTAAAATGAAACGCTTCTGTCTTCATCGTAAACTGTCAAACGTAATGTCAACAGGTTCAATGTCACTTTAAATAATTTATCTCTATCGGTGCGAGTTTTATTAAATATCAATTTTATTTATGTATTTTTCAGAAAAATGGGTGTTATTTTAAAGTATGTAGTAGCCGGTTTGGTGCGTTACTGGCTAATAAATTTGGATTATTGGCAAACAATAGCTACGAGAGTAGAAATAGCGACGCCTCTAAACTCATGGAAGAGGTTAATGGAAGGCGTTTATTTATATGATCATAACATTAACCCTTACGAAGGAGACTCATTTCATGAATCTCCTATAATGCTACTAGCGTTCTACTATATCATGAAGAAAGTGCCATTTATTTTGCCGGTTTTATTTACGTTACTGGATCTCCTGACTGCTCATCTTCTTTATAAGACTTCCAAGGCTTTTGTACGAATTTTTAAGGAGTCGCAAGAGAAGAACCTGCTTGAAGTAGCTGAGGAATCTAAGCCCATGCTTCTGGATGATAGCCAGTTGAAGGAATCGGCTGAATATGTGTTATCAGTATACTTGTTTAATCCATACTCTGTTTTGAATTGTGCTGGCATGACCACAACAGTTGTTCAGAATTTGTTGGTTGCTACTGCTCTGTGGGGTGCATCAAGTGGTCAGAGAATAGTGGCGTGTGTGTTCATAGCACTGGCCACTCACCAGGCTTTGTACCCGCTGTTGCTCATTGTACCTATTGCTATACTTCTGGCTGATGTTAACAAAGGATGCACTAAATGCTCCTATATTAGAACACTACTGGTATTTGTGTTGAGCTGGGGATTCCTTATTTATTTATCAGCATACATTATGGATGGTTCTTACAAATATGTCTATAATACTTATGGTTTCATGTAAGTTTCAACTGTGGTTTTATTATATTATTTTGTAGAAGTGACCATTTTATGTTTATGTAAATCATTAAATAACCTATATCTATAAGAACACCATAATAAACCAATGGATTCAAAATGTCTTCTAATTAAATTAATGTACTGTTCAATATTATTTCAGATTGACGGTGCCTGACTTGAAACCAAACATCGGGTTGTTCTGGTATTTCTTCACTGAAATGTTTGAACATTTCCGAGTGTTGTTTGTGTGTGCATTCCAAATAAATGCCCTGGCCCTGTACGTGGTACCACTCACTCTGCGGTTCAAGAGAGAACCAGTATTACTTGCTACCGTGCTTATCGCCCTATCAACAATATTCAGATCTTATCCTTGTGTGGGTGACGTCGGCTTCTACTTGGCACTATTGCCTATGTGGAAACATTTATTTACATGTAAGTATGTAGTGAAAGCATTGTTCTCACCTCAGCAAACAAATACAGTTATGGAAATCATACCTTTTAATACTAAATTAGCATTTAAATACAGACCTAGACAGGATAATGTTAATTTATGCATACCTTAATGTTAGCTGTGCAATGAGCATATTGAGAGAATTGAGGGAATATTATCTATCTGGCCTGCTACTATATTGAGCTTCCACCCACGGGTTTACCAGTATTCTGTTGGACCTATTTTATAAATATTATACAAAACTACAAATACCATGTCACATATATATTCTCAATTACGAGCTCTATATTTATGTGCTCTTTTATCTATTTACAGTTATGCAACAGAAATTCATAGTGGGCTGCACATTTATCATCACATCAGCTCTTGGACCAACAGTTTGGCATCTCTGGATATATTCAGGATCAGCCAACGCCAACTTCTTCTTCGGAGTCACGCTCTCTTTCGCCACGGCACAAATATTCCTTATAACAGACTTACTGTTTGCTTACATTAAGAGGGAATTTACTTTAAAACATGGATCATCACGTCAAGTGGATGGAAAGCCGGCCAAATTAGTACTTCGATAATAGTTTTAAATGTTTTTGTATTTTTATTATGTAGCATTTAACACTGCTGTGAATAACTTACGTTTTATTTCCATAGAGCTTAATTTTGCTTAACATGGGTTATAAAGGTTAGTGCATTTTTGCATAAAACCTTTTTTTAATCCATCCAACATACATAGTATTATTATATTTTAACATTCGCGACCTAATAACATATAATATTTATTCTGTTAACATTTATATAATGTGACTGGTTTATAGAACAAATGATTTCTTATATAAGTTTAGTCTTTAAAGTTGTATTTGAGATTATATGACTGCATAGTTATGATTCCAAAAGTTACAAGCCATATCACATGGCAATACAGGTCTTTGCATTTAAATTGAAGTAGCCTAAAGAATGTTTAAATGAGCACTTTATGTATATTTTGGGTGGCTCACACTAGGCACATGTCGAAATGTTACTATTATTTACTGGAGAACAAATAAAACCAACCATATGTTAATTTAAAATAGGTCTTAAGATTTTTAGCAAGAGACGTTATGCTTCAGTCAACATCTGTTGGTAGGTACTTCGAAATCCTATTAAAACCTTTATTTTTTCTACTTAAATTACACGTTTTGTAATATAATACTTCTTTATTTTATTTGTTTGGGACAACTATTAGCGTATTTGGTTGTGTTACCAAGTGAAAATAATTTCATCACATAATTAATTTCACGTCACAAATTGCATTTAAAATTATCGTACAATATTTTTTTACTTATCTACGTTTTAATATTGTGTTATGTTACTAATCTTTGAATACCAAATAATGTAAGAAACGATTTAAGTTTTTTTGAAACTAGGCTAATATTGTACAGACGGATCGTGAATAAAAGGTAAATTATTTTTATAATTATTTTATTAATCATATCCCTTCATTTTGTTAATCTGTTACGGCATAATAACTATAGTCACAACCTGGTTTCGCAACGACTCATTATCACTATCTTATCATTGCGCTGTGATCTTTATAGTAGCACTCCTACGCGTGCTTCAACACGCATTGTGTTTTGTTGTTCTATTATTACCAAAAATATAATGCGAGTTCATAAGTCATGAAGAAACTTATACTGTATATTGTATTGTTAACTAGCTGTAAGTACTTTTATACTATAGGGTACTCAAAGAAAACTTAAACCACACCTTATTTATTATGATTTTTTTTTATGTTGAATACCTTATAAAGTATAATAAAGATAAAATGTTTGTTGTTGGTTAGTTGCAAAATGTGCAATAGTGCCGAGTATTCCGAGCCACTTACGGGATTGTTACCGGTCCGCTGTTCCTGAGCTGCCGGCTCCGAGACGACTCGATGTGTTCCTGTCGCTGTTGAGGAAGCTTGAACGATATTCACAACTGGATATGAGACTGCTTAGCTCTGCGTTGCTTAGAAGGTAACATTTATTTATACTGTCCTCTAATTATTACTTTTTTGTAAACCTAATATTTTGTAAACAACTATTATATTACATACTGAAATTTTGTACATAGTTAAGTGTTGAGAGGACACAGAAACTACAATTTAGTTGCAACTAAAGTTTTGTATTTCAAATGTGCCATCGCACCTGGGGCTGCTTTTGAATTCTCTGCCACATTCAAAAGTGATTTGTAAGAAAATTATGAAAATACTGTTTCCTTAAAACAACGCCATCTGTGTTATACCACCTTATCTACGTGATACCTAAAGCTATACCTATTCGCCAAGTTCTGTAATAGTTAAATTCTAAATCGAGTTTATAAATTGAAGAAAATAAGCGAGCTACAAGTATTATGGAAACTAAGTAGCCACATCTGCATGGTCAAGTAGGGTTTCAAATCATTTTGGAAAGTTAGAACATAGCCCAAAATAAATACATATCTTGTTATTTCCGCAGCTTACGGCTAGATGGCATTGAACAATCGTCGTCAAACGCCGTGGAAACCGAATTCATACTACCGTACAGGGCATCCAGCTTCCAATTCCACAAGTACAAGATCCTGATGGATATTTTTCTGCCGAGCCAAA
This sequence comes from Helicoverpa zea, assembly GCF_022581195.2. NCBI lineage: Eukaryota > Metazoa > Arthropoda > Insecta > Lepidoptera > Noctuidae > Helicoverpa > Helicoverpa zea. Next base: position 7,298,180 of record NC_061452.1, on the reverse strand, counting down.
ATCTCTTACAAGCCGACGAAATTCTGCCCATAGGAGAGAAATGTCTTCTGCACAAAATGCTGAGTTCAACAGTGCGACAATGGGAACGAGGCGATGAAAGTCTCGTATGCCCCTTATCAGCTCAGCTGTCTCAAGGCACCAATAATATGCAAACGCAGAGTGCCGGTAGGTGAGTATGTAAACAAACTTTGACTACCTACTTATGCAAAGAAGTAGGTATACCTACTCATGACGAAATATAATTTATTTGCCAAACTTTACGTAGGTTGTTTACGTTTCATAAATCACTTTTACTATCATAAGGTCAAAAGACTTCTCTGTCATTTACCGTATACAAACAAAGTACCTAAGGCAGTGCCTAATCGATAAATTATTTTTATCGACTAACATCAGGCTGCTGACGTCATTTTGTCAGGTTTATTATTTAGGTAAGATTTTTGTATTTGCGTCAGCAAAGGTGGACCTAGATAGTTGACCTATTTTAACTAACAATACCTGAATAAATACACAGTATATTGGATGACTAGACAAGAATTTTAGGGAGTAGGGCTAAGGATTGGCTTGTCATCGATAGGTGGAATTGAATGAGGTCTGATATATGATTACATTTCTCATAAAACCTGACCTATGACTAATAGCTTTCCAATTATTTTTCTAGAGTAATCAGCAGATGTCCCATAGAAGAGGGTGTAATTCAAACGAATTGGGGAACCATAGCATCAGGCACGTTAGTGGCAGCAGTAGCCGCATCATTGGAATCTCAAAGGGTCCCGGTCACAGACATACTCAACGCCAACATTTTCAAAGAAGATGTGGCTGAGCCCCTGATGGTATCTGCTAAACAAGAGTGGTTTGAAGACATAGAAACATTAGACCCAACCATACAAAGGCAGTCAGATGTCGCAGATATAGGCAACATTTGGGTCGCGACACTCGCCGGTAGGCAAATTTTTGTTTAAACATTGATATGACTTATCACGACCATTTCCTTCCTTATAGGTTGTGTAAACTATGTCACGAGTTGCTAATTAATGAATTGTAAATATGAAGTTAATAAATTCTTGATATGAACTAACCTAACGTTTATAGAATCTGGCCAAATGTAGACTTACCAACACACTTATCTGCCTAATGAAATGGAACATCTCACATTTGCATGGTTGTTAAGGTTCCTAACCTACTCAGTGCCCTACCAAACCCAATATTATCAAGACAAGACTAGCATAACTTTTTTATAATTCCAGGAGATTTAGCAGAAGTAGTAGTGAACCAGGGTCCCCGCGTGAGCTCGGTGGTTCAGAACATGGTGATCGGTAGCAATAACCGTTGGAACGACACATTTCTGCCGCGAGACCATTATCTCTTCCCGCAGAACTTGACAGTTGCGGATTGGCAGTTCACTGATGCCGAGATATTGGCTGGCGTTGATGGTAAGTTTTGCAAAATTATGAGGAGATATAGGAAAGAGTGTTTTAAATGATATACCTCTATACCAAGAGGTAGGATAAAAATTTAGTTCCCTTGATGATTTTTTGTGACTCGATGTTCCATTAATATAAAGATATTATGGTCCATTTTACATTTTGTATTTCATCATGTAAATTCTGAAGCGTACATCTTTTTTCAGGTTTCATACTAGCTCACCACATACCAAAATGGCTGGAACAAAGACGTACCCTCAGACTTTCGCAGGTGTTAGACATGTACTATTCCGACGGAGGTGTTTCATTCGACCCCACAATCCGAGCATGCAACCGTCAAAATCTCTTCTCGAGCTTAGTGAACAAGGATGATTTGTTGATAGAAACTTCTAGATTCGCCCACGTACTGTCTCTAAGGCAGATAACTGTGTATGTGCCTGTTGAAGAGATGGAGAGAATCACCAATGCTGCGGTCACTGCTTTCATGGAATACGCTCGTAAGTTTGTATTATGTTCGTCGATGAGATATTTTCAATATGAAGTCTTTCAGAAAATACTGTAGGATCCATTTTGTTTGCTAGAATAATTATTCAGTTGCCTTTGTCATGTTGTCTTTGTGACTAATATGTTATGAGTTTGGCTCCGTGGTGAAAACCCAGTACGTTATTTATAAACTTTCATAAAAACCTTTCCATTACAATATTTTGCGACATACTTATGGAAATTAACTTAGTGGTGTGTGTATGTAAGCAGAACAATACTAACACTTCAAGAGATCCTCTCTTTTGGTTACGCAAAGACGTAAATCAATACACGGTACATCCGTGTATTACATCAGTGTGTAACGAATTAAAGTAATAACACCACAGGGCTTGTAGGGCATTTGAGGACGACTTACAGTTACATTTCTTGTTGATCGTCTGCATGCGACTGCATTCGAACTGCATTTTTAGCGAGCCTGCTTTTGGAATGCAGTCCGTAAACATGCTGGGCTCTTTGTTTTTGATTTCACTATATTAAGATAAATTCTGTTTCTTGTTTATGGCTGTATAGGGTATCTAAGGTACCTAATGGTGCAAATTAATTTTCACTTGCAGCGGCCTTATTGCGCCGAAACCACCGAGATTGTCAAGTGCTAACCAGCGCTCCTGTCATAGACTTAATAGTCGCCACGGACGGGTCATGGAAAGGCTACGACGTCGAACAATTCATGTCGTGAGTACAACACTAAATACCTCTCTCAGACGCACAAGGCCGTACGTTACGTAATTGTGCATAATTTAATTATTAAAACTAAAAGAAGATTGCAAAAAAAAACAACCCGAACAGGAAATTAGATAAAGCTGGAATGACCTCGGTGCATACGCTTGCAAGTATGTAAATTTTTACGGCTACAAAAAATGTTAACTTATTGAAACTGTTTTTTCGTTCGGTGACTTTTAGGCTTGTCATTTGGAGCTTTGAAAACATCCTGGTTGTATTCATGTTATGCACAGCACATAGGTATTATTCCATCAGATTCACATTTAAATGTGAGAGGGAAGCTACACTTATAGAGACCACACACACATAGTCACAAACAAAAACAATGGATTTTTGATGACTTTACAGAATTGAAACGTTAAAATAAGAAATCTAACCACAACTTTTTGTCTCAAAAATTAATAGTATAAATGGGTTTCTTGCGTGCATGAGTCATTGAATCCTTCGTAATTAGTGGGTTTTTGGGATCCAGATTGCCTTCCAAATCTGCAGTAGATTGTTCGCGTGTAAAAAATTAAGCACAAAGGTTATAATTAGCATGTATTATATTTTTATCAGATGGATCGGTGGTTCATTGGAGATAAACATGCAACGAGGTTCAATATCTCTCCTTCATGGAAACACAGGAGATTGGATTGCTCCTCCGTCATATAATCTCACCACCATGTTTTCCTATATCAAGAATTATACCGATGAATGTAAGTTTTATTAGTACACTTTCTATATTTATATATATATAGGTAGGTCCAGATGATAATATGATTTTGCCGACGTATTTTTTTTCCTTGTCGAGTGACAAAGGAAAGGGCTTGCTGATATAAAAAAATTGTATTTATATGTATTATGGAAAAATGTATAATTTAGTCACTCAATATATGATTTTGAATTTCAGCGTAAAAATTCTACCCATTTAGGTACTTATTAATAACATTGTTTTGCTGGTGCAGTGTTCTTGGTAGACGAACGTGCTTAGCGATGCATTCTTTTTTGTCGTAATACTCATTCGCGGAAACCTAATTAGCTATGTCCTTCAAGGTTTTCAAGTTATTTTTGTTGCAGCAAAATTCTAAAATATTATTCATAATTAGGTAGGTACCTACGGAAACATTAGGTTTCCGTTTTTCAATACAAAAATATTGAAATTTTTTTCATGTAATTTTTGTATTCACTAGTTTTGTAAGAAAACAATAAGTAGGTATGTATCTTCGAAATGTCAGTCTCGACATTGCATGGCGGTAATTTTCACACCTGAGGTATTATCGAACCGTGGCCTAGTTTTAGCTACGTATAAGTATTTTAAAATATTTTATTTTTCTTTCGTCTTGTAAGAATGCACCTATCAGTGTGTAGAGAAATTACTGCAAAACGTATGTAATTAGGTGGATGCCACAAATAATTCCAAGGCATAATGGGTATCTTTAGCATAAACAATGTGTGTTAGCCCTGAAAACCTGTTTACTTTTCAAATTATTGTAAAATTAAATTTTACTTGCTACCAATTTCAAAACGCAACTCGAACGAAAAACGTTTTGAAAAGAATTAAGGTCGTGAAAATGTACAATAAGTACGTGATTAACCACATAGTAGTGCCATCCAATTTTCTATCAAGCACTCTAATGCTACAAAAAGTTAATAACATCGTTATCACACTGCGTTCGATTAATCTACTTACAGTTATCTGTATGCAATACACTCGATAATTTTTCATCGATTTCCTGTACCAATAAATATTATTTTTCATGAACTTTTAGGGCCAAATCGCCTCAACTTACCAAGGGTCATATCAACGGTCCTGCAGCATTCTTTGAACAGTTCTCTGGTGGAAATTGCAAACAACGCGAGCGCAGGGCCCAGTACCGTGGTCCTTGTAATAAGTCCCAGCGACCGACCCTCGGCCACCGAGATGGACCGAGCCAGGGAACTGATGACCTCACTTAGGAGTACCTACTTTGACGTGTATTTCACATATGTAGCTGAAGACCTGTCAGACTTCCAAAATATTAACAACGAGTATTTGGACTATTCGGAGCTGTTTTTGACAGTAAGTTTTATGTGAATAACTAATAGATTTCACTTTCACTCGCTCATGTCATGTTCAGCCTTTTCCCATGTATTAGGAACTGTTTTCAGTCTAACCGAATGCACACATGTAGTAGTTTCTTACATGGACAACTGGTAATCTGACTTCCTAACCCAGTTATTTCGGCTTCATGATATCCCTTGGCATGAAAGACTGGTTGTCAATCCTCTAGATTTGTGGCCCTAAAGACTGCCCAAGAGGTATAAATGGCAACTTGGTCTTAAAGGATATTTCAAAACTACTAAAATATATTCAGATTTACTATATTCCTAAAGATTATAGCCCGTGTCGTTGCACTTGTTGAAGCGAAAACAAATTGCACTAATGTATGTGTACCTAACTAGTACCCGCAATGTGTAATTAAGGTACATAGCTAATTGCGATAACTGGCCGCAGACGCCAGTTAATTTTATAGGAGCGTTGATCCTCGAGCTACTAAACGACATTCCAAGATTCATGTGATGCTGTGTTTACTTTTTATTATCAACCGCGCATTTTTGTTAGCTTTGGTCATTTTGTAGCGTCTATAAATATTGTTTACTTCCTTGAACTACATATATGAACAAGGCCGAGCCTTCAAAATCTGGCTATAATTATTACAACCGGTTGCATACAAAACTACAATGTTACAGACTTGTTAATTATATCTAATCGCTTTCTTTTTTCTTTTTTCTTTTAGTTCTTTTTCATGTTAAATGCATTTTATCATTTTTGCAACTCCTGATTCCTGTTTCAATTCCAGACGCCATCAACGAGCGTGCAAGACATTATAAACGCGGTAGACGTGTACCTCATAAAGAGCACCATACCACAAAGGTTGATAGGCGCCCAGTGCCCCGTCAACGGTACGGTGTTCAACCAAGTCGAGTTCGAAGATTTTGTGCTTCCGAATAGACCCACTTATTACCGCATACACCCCTTTTACTTGAGGATGCAGCCTGTTATACGCGTTCAGGTGGGTATACATACATCAGTAAGTCTTTGTGTTGTGATAATTCTGTGTCTTGATCCATTCCCCCAGTGAGGGTGTTCAGTTTGACTCTGCCAAGATCCCTCGCTCGTAACTGCATTAGTTAATCTTGGTACGTGGTTAATCTGGTACATCTGTTGTGAAAATGTCTCATCTTTACCTATGTACCTAACTACCAGGCAGGATTGAAATTGATTTGGAACGTAGCAAATAAAGATGTTTCGTAAACCTATAGTTCGGCCATTCAGAGAATGCGTTCCTGACACGTCGCGATTGAACTGACGACGTAACTACATTCATTGATTATTGATATAATAATGTTGTTTTAATGCTCCTCAATTGTTAAAACGGTAAACAACCAGCAAAAATATTTTTATCGTAACTGCAACGCCATTGCAAAGTTACGTCGTCAGTTCAATCGCGACGTGTCAGGAACGCATTCTCTGAATGGCCGAACTATAATAAAAAATGTCTAGCTCTTTCAAAGTTCTTAGGTAATAGTAAGTTACGTATGCCTATTAGGCAGATATTGAATATTAGTTCGAAATATAATAATGTGCATGACTTGCAAGCTCTATTTCAATGTAAGCAGCCATGCTATGCGTTCAACTAATCGGTGACCGACTGTCCGTCTGTGATCTATTTTGGTCTGGGTGGGATAGTATTTTTATCTTACCAGTTTGAAAAACTGGTTACAGGACTGGATGTTTTGCGTTCCTTGGTTAGGAGAATTTGTTGCGAGATTGTAACTTTATTTTTAGTCTTAGTTTGTCCTATGTAGAGTGTCAGATATCGATGTATGCAATTTTGTTGTCTGAGAAGCGTTTTATTTATTTCAGGTTTTTTTTTTAACAGCACATACAAAAAAAATTTAGGTGTCTAATAAAAATAAAAGACTAACAATTTTAAAAAGCGCACAAACTCTGTGTGTATTTAAAGCAAATAAACATTTGGGTTATCTCACACACTGTAACTAAACAGTTCCAATTTTAAATAAGGTCGTTGCTATGAAGTATTTATCAGAGGTGAATTTCTTTTTTTTCTCTCTCTAGTTTCGTAATGATGGCCAAGGACAGTTGCTGGTGTGCATGTGGCGAGGGGCGGAGGCTACCCACAGTTGCCAGGCCATCATGGAGCGAGGGTTACATGTGTTTAACATGACCAAACCCTGCCCGTCCCCTGACTTCTGTCCACCTGCCTACTTCACCGTCACTGCTACCTCCAGCTCCAATCTCTGTGCTAGTAAGTTACTAACTTTTTTGTTGGATAGACTCGTTATAGCAAATTGGTTATTTACCACATCCCCCAAATATTACTCCATGTCCTTCATTTTACGCTATCTCCATGGTAAACGAGAGTTACTTTCCCATGTATAATTTCAGCACATTGACTTTTTAGATTTGTTATAATATTTCCATTGGGTTCTAATAATGAGGTAGTGCAGATAAATTATTTAATATTTATGTCTTATATAGAAGAATACCTTGAGCCTAACTAACATTCAGTCTTATGATTACGACACATACCTACACATGCAATACTAATCATTCAATTTATGAGCGGAAATATTCCGTTCCATATGTTAAAATACTCAATATCAATAATCAATACTTACCTCTTTATGTTACTCTCATAAAAGTATAAGACTATATAATGTACCTTAAAAAGTTTTCAACATATCGTTACCACAATTTTTGTTTTGATTGTCACAAGTTATTCTTAGCATAATAATATATTAAAATGTTTATCAGTTTGAAAAAAATCAAAATAATGTTATCCTTAAAAGTAAATTCATTATACATCGTTTCTTACTCCTTTCAAAAAAAGACAAAAGAGTTAACCATCCATAGGCCCCGGGGGGATTCGAACCCCCGATCTCCTGTTTACTAGACAGGCGCTTTAACCAACTAAGCCACGGCGCCGATGAGTGTTGGCGCTAAATCATGGTTCAAATATCAAATAACATAAAATACACAATATATTCGCACATTTCCATAACAATCCACTAGATTATTTATTCAATTGTAGATTAAATTATAATTCCATTTATGCCTAATCATTCATTATATCATCACCAACTCGTATGCTGATAAGAATTATGAAAAAAACACATTTGCCATTTTCTCTATAATGCAAATTATTTACCTACAGATAATGATTGTCGACTGCCACACCAAGTAGGATACTACATAACTCACGGAGGACTCCGTTGTTTGCCTCTACGAGGACATGCATTTAATAAAAAACTTTCAATGGAATTATTTTTAATAAGCGTAGCATTATTATTTTTACAAATAAACATAAGTGAAAAATAAAGTTCATGAATTTCATTTAAGGACAAAAAAGATAATTGTACCCCTGGTGGGACTCGAACCCACAATCCCCGGCTTAGGAGGCCGATGCCTTATCCATTAGGCCACAGGGGCTTGCACAATAAGTATGAATTTCACAATCATTACGTTTCGTCTGTTAGACATTTGGAATATTTACGGTTTCATAATATTGTAATCATATTTTTGCCTGAATTTACAGGATTCAGGTAAAAATATGATTTATGGGAAAATACAATACCAGTTTTTCATATACATAGTTTAAATCTGTGTATAGGCTTTTCAGTATTGTTATGTTTGTTATGAATGACTGAATAAAGAATCACTTTGTCACACTAAAATATGCTTAGTACAATATTAGTTTTACTTTTACCAATAGCTTTACTTTTGCATGTTTATCCCACAATGCTTGAACTGTACAGCGCCATCTATGTGTATACTCTTCCTTACATACTCGCTTATAGTTCATAATTTACGCTGCAGATGTCGCCTTATGGTAATTGCTAATGCTAAGATGTTTTAAGTATTTGTTTAATCATTTTGATATCCAAATACATTTGAATGTACAGTAAAAAATACTTTGATAAAATTCCTTGTTTATAAACTGATGACTGAAATTAACTTTATTACTTAATGCAGTTAGAATAACTTTAACATTATGTTTAAGCAATGGTAATTTTTAACTGTTTATCTACGTAATTTTGAATCTGGCCATGTTGTGATCCTAAAAATATTCAAAACAATAATTCAGAATTCGTTCTAATGAGATAAGTTATTATTGCTGTATTTCGAGTACATTAATAACGACTCCGTGGCGCAACGGTAGCGCGTCTGACTCCAGATCAGAAGGTTGCGTGTTCAAATCACGTCGGGGTCAAAGTTGACTTTTTTATATTTTTATGATATTTTGAATATCATGCAAATATGGTATTTTTCGTTCACATTTTTCATATTTATGTTATTAAAACAAGCTTCCGCCAGCGGTTTCCTGGAACCATTAACACTGAAAGATTTTTCAAATTGGACTTATCTACCTATAGTTCCTGAGATTAGCGCGTTTTAGCAAACAAACTCTTGTATTCAGTATAGATTAACAGGTTAGGACTGTTAGAAGTAACAAATATGATAAAAGAATTTCTTCTGTGCAGATCAGTCCGCTTTTAGTCGGATATTCATGATTCTTCGTGACCAATTGCTTTGCTTTTGTCATTAACGAATACATGACAAAACGTTTTTGTTTGTCACCACTTGCAATAATAAATAATGTGGCAACTGCTAAATCATTATTTACTTATATTTTGTATACATTTAAATAACGTTAATTAGTATGAAATTTACACACTACACAGGTCTATCTAATTCTTAAGATTCAGTATCTACCTATTCAAATTGGTAAAAAATATCTTTAGAATAAGAATGATTTATTGTGTCAAAAATTTGTTTACATAGGTACACTGCTTTGTGACAGAATGTAATGTGTACAGAATCCTCATGTAGACAAAAAATGCAAGTAGGTAGTAGAAGAATCTGCCCCTCCCTATTTGCATAGCGTGATAATTAATAGAATAACGTAAGAAAATAATTTAAAAAAAGTTAATTTTGAAAACAATAAAAACAATGTAACTAATCTCGTACTTTAGATACATACTTACCACAATCCCTAAGGCGTTAAACTAATAGATTTTCAATTGAATAGATTCATTGTCTTGATTGACATCAGTTGAATACAAAACAGCTTTTCAAATTGCCTTTTAAAACAAAACAAGGTAAATATTAAATAAACGTTATTTCATTAACATAAACCTATGATGCCAGGTGTTATGAGGACAATGTTCCCTTATGTAGGTATTGTTCACGCCTCCCATTTGTAGGTAAGTACTTACCTACCTTTCGGGAAATTGCGTTGGAGTATTGAATAATAGGGAAACAAACTTATAACTTTTATTACTTAATTTAATATAAATACATAGGAAAACCCATGTAACATATATAAGTAAGTATGTCCTCTATGCATCACGTCACATCATCGGTGACTTTCAAAAGCGGGAGTGGCTCTACGTCACAGACGCAGTCGTGAGACGGTACCGGTTTGTACAGAAATCAAGGTTCAACACAAAAAATACGATCAAAGTTCTTGTAAAAACCTTAAAAAAACATAACCGTGCAAACACATCTCAAAGTTCATCAAATCTTTAAATATCAATTAATAAAACCTACACTAGAAAATCAAGATTTTTAACGTTTTCTGTGCTTCACAGACTTAAGCAAAATTGTTACATTATGAGTCTTGTGCTAGTCGGTAATAAAGCCTATTTTAGTATTTATGCAGTCATTACGGCCTTTTTGGTTTCAGAGCTTGGGCTCCAGACGGTCAGGTGACTGGCTTACGTGTCGGTTGGCGCCTTTTCAAATGAATCGCATTCTTGTACATAGACTAGGGTTGCTGAATCGTATTTCTAATTTATATAGTTGATAGTAAGTTGGCTTGCTTGCTTGATGTGTGGGTAATTATTTACTGTTACTTAATAATTGTTAATTATACACAAGTTCTAAAACGACTGTCTTCCTGCTTATCCATGAAAATGCAAATATTTTTTTATCCTACTTGCGGTATGGGCATAGTATGACACTGAAGTGTAGTGTAGATAACGTATGTTTTGGGAGTATATTAATAAAACTTATCGAATACTAAGTATAGCATTGATAACCCTATCGCACTACCACCAAGGAATATCCTTGTGTGTTTCCCGCATAACTATTTCCAGTTATGTGCATGTACAAGAACACGCCTTCCAATTTGTCTATGTGTGTGTACCTGAAGGCTTGTCTGTGTTCAGCTTCGAGGCCAAAAAGTGATTGGCTCATGCAAAGTAAAAACACTTTTTTATCAATCGTCACATACACGTTCTTTAGTGAACAGTTATTAACTAGTGTTTTGGCTGATTCTCTTAATTGATATTCACGTGCAATTTTGATGATTTTTCAGATTTGCCGAGATAAGGACTGCAGACTATTTGGGCACGGCCTTTCATATCATAAGCAAATATGTACTTATTTAAATTGCATTTGTATGACGGCCTCGTCTTGTATGCCGTTGTGGTCGTTAACTATCCTCAGCGTGACTGACATTTCAGTTTGTTTTTCTAACCTTGCATGCCCCCGATGCAAGGCTTCTAAAGTATTGATGACGTCAACGAACAACAAAGTTGACGCAGTTCGACCGTCTCCAATATATCTTCGTTATTGTCTATCAAGTTTTCGTGAACTTCTTGATCCAATTGACCCTCGTTCCAGTGGTTGTGCGTGAGTACAGTCACATCTGTCATAAACATTAATTTATTGAGCATTTCATGAACAATCAGAATGTTTTTCTGCTTTAAAGACGTGCTCGTTTTAATTACCAGGCATGTTAATACGTTTCATTGTTTCGCAGATTTTTTTGCATATGATATCAAGATATTTTTGAATTACCCATTGTTTATTGGATAACTTATAATACAATTTTATAACTTAAATTGTTTGATTCTATTAAGTCTATTATTACATATTCTAACATCTAGATATAAACAATAAAGTAAGCTTACGCATAATAATCGGAATGTATTTAGCATTTGATAAATAAAACGGGAAGTGTCTGTAGATGTAAAAAAGAAAATATAATAATAGCCAAAATTCAGTGACAGTTAGGTAATTGTGTCACTGAAAGCAGTTATTGAGCTGAAACATCAACAGCGGACAACCAAAAGCATGAAATCGTGATAACGAAGCGTATCTATCACAAAACGTGCAAAGAAGATTATCCTTATCCGTTTTTACAGTTCAAAATCCACAGTCACTTTTTGCACAAGATTAGAGGAGGTGTAAATAATTTACTTCCGAGGACTTTATTCTTTGTACCGCCAATATAAATATTTGAATTAAGATTGCCTCACCTGGATAATAAAATCATAAATTGTACGCAGCTATCTAGGTCTTCAGCTAATTTATGCAATCTATTTCCTGGAAAGATTAATATTTTTTCCCTAACAACCGGCTTTGAATAGATTTGTCCCTTTCTATACTTGGACCTACTGGGTAATTAAAAATTATGTAGGTACCTTCAAAATTGTAAATCTTTTGAGAAAAGAAAATATGTAAAAAACCGTAATATGTTTTAGTTTGTACAGAAGGGTAGATATGCAACAACAAAACTACTTTAAAACTGACTTACGTTATCCTATTTCAGATAGTACTGAATTAATAATACTAAATATAGGGCTGAAATTATCTTGAGAAGGATGGGTAACATAATATTTCGGCAAGCGTAGATTGAAGCATCCTTCTTGTCCTACATCGAATGACTGTGTTTGTCTATTTCATCCTTTTGTTTTAACTGACTGTCAAGAGTTTCAGTACATCGAAGCCTACAATTTCGGCGTTCGGACCTCATGTGATCGGAAGTTCGATCTGACACTTCGGGGAATTAGCCATCGGGCATTTAATATGGCATTCGAAATAGATCAGTAAACTTTCCTATTGTATTCGACATACCTATGTGTTCTATTTACCGCGTATTGCTAAATCTGTTGTATAAAATCATTGAAAGTAACTTCAAGGTCAAATCGAGCCACACCCACGAGTTTAGCATCATGTTTCTTCGATGACGCTCGCGGCTCGCTTGAGCAACTCAGTCATGTGCTCCATGAACCCCATGTGAGTCATTGATAGTCCTTGCTTAATGACTTGCGAAATTTCATCAGTCCTGACACAACAGCTATACTTAGGCTATTAATAAGGCAGTAGATCTAGCTAGGTGAATATTTTAAGGAGCCAAAGAAATATATTTTAGTTGTCTAAGGCTTCTCTAATTACAAAATTTCAAGCAAACCCAATCGGCAGTTACAGACTTCTCCAACTATCGTGACGGAGACACGTGTCTCCCTGTGTGTGGCTTTAAAATCCACGAGATTACCTAGGTATATGGTTTTCGTGCAACAATAGTTTCACGTCGAGTTATATAGTATTTACTTTACGTATGCTTATACATATACACATTCTGTAATTTTCACAATGAATGTAGTGTAGCGATATGGAGCCATGGTCACGAGCTATGCCTGCGTGACAGATACGGTGTGACGTAGGGGGGCTTGGTTGTGCCAGCCAATCAGCTGCTGCCACCCGCCGCGGTCGTATGCGTCAGAGACGTAAAACAATGTTTCTTTTCCTTGGCGATATTCAGGCAAATAAATTGAAATGTGGCAATCAACTCGGCGTGTGGGTGTGAACAGTAGGCATGCTAGTATCGCTGTTTCAATTTGTTTCGTAATTAACCAGATAAGAACTTGTAATGAACCCCATTTTAAAGACTCGTCACTATTTGGTTTAATAAAAATAATTCGCATTTTTACGATAAACGGAAATACAGATATGCATTCGAGGTTTATAAACAAAGAAATATTAAATTATCTTGCGGTTATTTGCAGAAATGTTTATAGGTGTAAGCATATTAATTGTGCCAAATTCATTCTTGCTTATCATAAACGTCTGCACATAAAAATAGTTTACTGCTGCTGATGCAATACAATATTAGATTGAAGCAGTGTATTCGCGGGAGGCGTGTGCGTCGACCCATGAACGAGTATGTTGGTACCTGCAGATTGCACATGGTAGCGTGTTGCGATGCGCGTGCGCGCCACACCTCCACTGCGTACCTGAGTACTTGCTCGTAGCAACGTATCGCTTTCTAAGAATACACGTCATTGACCTCTGTTAAAACAAACGAATTTCAGCATTTGCTCCTTTTTTATCTTGTAGGTAACTGTGCCAACCATGTGATCGGCGACGAACCACCTACGCCTGCAAGTGTAGGTGGAGAAAGGACTCACTCTGTAATTAAAACAGATGAACGGCGCCACGTCCGTCAGTATTCGTGGTCAGTATGTAATTTTAGATTTGCAGTATTTTCGGACTGCCAAGACTGATTTCAGAGTCACATAATTGAAGAGAGAAATGCTACTAGTGTTTCGAAAGAATATCTGTAATCGGCAGCTAGGGATGGTTATTTACCTACTCACAACCGCCGATCAAACTATGGCTTCCTGAAAACAAGAATTAGTATCTAAAAGGAAAACCTTGACTTTAGTATTTTCCAATACCAGAATTAACATTTAATAATAGCCTAACGGTACCCAATATTAATAATTATTGGAGTATGTGCACCTAAGTAACAAATTTTCCTCATGTTGATACTTTGGCAGGTGGAGAAGTGACGCAATTAATTGTAAGAAGCCCTCGTTCGCGAGGTAGGTATTTTAAATGTTTGGAATTTATGGCTCTGAGTGGATTTCCACTTAGTGTTTTCCGTCACAGTATTTAGTTAGTGATACATTGTTTACAGCATTTATTGGCATGCATTCCTTCCAACTCATACACTTAATATATTGCAATACCTACTTACCTAAGTTTTTTCAGTCCATTCGTTTCACATTTACTTATCCTAATTCATCATCTGAAATGAAAAGCTTACTTACCTATTTGGTTAGGTTTTGCAGATTTTGTTTGGGTACGTGACAGCATTAATCATCTTTTTATAAAATAACCCAGGTAGGTACCTACTAAGAATCTTGTGGTTAGACCAAGTATAAAATGTATGAAAAAGTTCTATAATAATGAACCCTTTCTGAATATGTTCGGTATTTATTATTGAAGACTACTTGGAAATGGAAATAATATTTTTTTTGGAGAATATATAAAAGACTTGTAAATAATGATGAAATGTCGTCAATTACCTGCGCAATTGCCTTGGCGAGGTAGGTATGTAGGAAGGTACCTACATCAGGCGGGTGTGGCGGAACAAAGTCCAAGGTGTCAAGACATCTGTGAAGTGTCTAAAAGTTCGCTCAAACAAGCTAGTCAGAGTGCGCTTCTGCGCGAGAGTTTTTTGGGTTAGAGTGTTGAATATTAGTTAAAAGTTAGAAACTTATAAGTAGTCTATATTTTGCTATTATGATGAGCTTTATATGCATATCAATGCCTTAGTTATCATAAAAATGAAAGGTTGTCTTAATCATTATAGATGTGCTTACTTAGTTTCATTGAGAAGTTTAGCTAGGTTCACTATATAACAATATATACAGTCATGGACACATAATTAAAGACACACCCGACTCGAAGTGAAATAAATAAGTAGTTATGGTACTGACATGACCATAAGCACGGTATAAAATGTAATGTAATTATTATTAAAACAAATATTACATTGTGTTCTTTAAATTAAGGACATAAAATATTTACTGTCTTTAATACTTTAGATAAAACGCTTTATGGGAACTGAACACTAACTTTTGTAGCGGATACTTGGCTGGTCAGCTAATTAAAGACAGTAAATGCTTAGTTAAGAAAAAAAAAACGGAAGATATAGAAATAGTCACCATACTTTTTTTAAGTGAGTAAAATATTTATGAGAACTCAAATTAGGTAATAATTTAGGTTCCCTTCATTAACATTTTTCATTTTAGTCCAATCAATACGACTAAAACAAAATTTCTGGTAAGTAAAATGTTTTAGGCTTTTTTAAATAAAGTTTTATCATGCGGATTCATTCATACCACTTGAACTGTAATAAGAACATGATAATAAAATTATTATTAAAGATGCCTTGTTAATGCACTAAAAAAGGTTTGAGAACAACTGAAAACCGACGTCAAGGAAAACTTATCCGCATTAACAGACTTCACGGTGGTGTTATAACGAAAATAGAGAACCATTAATATTATTCGGTACTGTTTTTTCGGAGTCATTTGATGCTAAAAGGACGAAAATTGTGTCTGCAGGACTTTAAGATAACAGCCGGGTCGGGAAAACCTGTAGTGCAAAGTGTTTCGGAAGATGTTACTTTTGGAAAAGCACCGCACGTCCATACAGTAGTTGGCGTTTTCTATCATAGGTGAAAGTTGCTCTGAACAAGTATTGAAAAATGATTTTGTTATCTGATAAAACAAAGGGATTTGAAGAATTCTAAAAAAATAATTGATATCACACAATAGTCACTTCCAAAACATGTGATGTAACCAAAGTACACCAAGAAAGTTCTCAAACGTAGGAGGCGAAAATGTTATAGTGTGGGGCTGGTCGCCACTGTTTAGTGAAAGACCCTTCAGAAAGGTATTATTAAAAATAGGCGAATTCAAGTACTATAATATTTCTTAAACAAGCATATCGTTATAACCTAAGCATAATTTACCGGTCATTAGGATTTTCCAAATTAGAAAAGCTCTGAAAAACACTGCAAGGGTAGTAAAAATGACTCTTTAATCGGGCAACTTATGGCGGCTTTGGATTGGGCTATTGCAAATCCAATGAAATAAAAACTGTTAATAGGGTAAAAATACTATGGCAATAAGTTGTGCATGGAACATCGATCAATTTTCCACAGATTTTAATAAAGCATAGAAGAACATCCCCTTAGCGACTTCTACAAAACTGACCGCTTGCTCGTTCAGGGATGTCGTACTGTTATTGAGGTAAAATTAAATAAACCAAATATTAATACATATTGGAATATTTAATTATAGTGTAGCGAATGTTGTTGTAAAAAGGTAACTCCTATTTCTCGTACTCCTAACTATTTCTTCCCCTGAGCAAATGGAGTGTCTTTAATTAGATGGCCAGGCTTCGTTATGGATCATACCGCCCGGGATTCGGATAAAACGAAAAAAAGCTAGGGACGGGGATTATTAAATATGGTCATTAGTTTTAACATTTCACAATGCCTTCTTAAATATTTTAAAATAGAAAAGAAAGTCCCCACGGCAATGTAAAAAAAGAAATACAGATGAAATGCCCCGGTAAGTGTGTCTTTAATTACGTGTCCATGACTGTATGTATAGGTAGGTACCAACATAGGCCATAGGTATAAAATATAAAAGAATAAAATAACACTGTCTAGATGTCATATGTAAATAGGTAACACTTGGTAAACATAAAACTTGTAATAGATGACCCAACTTGATCTAAGAAACCAATGTAGACGTTGACATTATAATTTTAATTAAATTAAGATATTGCCGGGGACTTTTTGGTCTACAAAAGTACAAATTGCCGAAAAGTCTTAAATATTTTACGATATCTGTTTGTTAACTTTAAACTAAGTTGAGGAATAATTTGGGTTCCCAAATCAGTAATTATTAGGTAGGCACTCTTACGACAGTAAAATTGTAGCCATATTGCCCTCCTATGTTCTAAATGGAAAACTATGAAATATTCACTGAGCAAAGTAACAGTTTGACTAAATGAATTTCAAGCACTACACCACTAAAATGAAATAGGAAAACCTATAGTTAAAAATGTTATTACCCTATATGTTATGTAAACCTATGTACCTAGATGTGCATCAATTAACATCTAATTGTAATATTTTTTGGCTGCGATTTGCATCTATCGTTTCTTATTTGGTAACTATAATTAATTGAAACAAATTCAACTGCGCAAGTCATTTGTTTTTGGACTGAAACTGACAATTTGTAGACAAACATCTATTAGGTATTCTAAACGCGACATATTTACACGTATCGAGTCCAGTGTTTCATGTGTGCTAGCGAATCATGAAATTGGACATCGTACGGACAATCAGACAACTGACTTGATTGATATAATTGTTGTTGATCAAGGCAGGAATTTTCCGTTTGCCTTTAAAATGGAATAAATAGCCCATTATTGACATGAAATACAATCAAGGATAGATTGATAAAGTACACACTCTGAAACATAGGTACTATAGGTACCTACTGTTTACCTATACTGTTTTTCAGTATTCATGCCTACATTTGGTCTTTTGACGCACATTCAAATACTTATTTGGGTAACACTAATCTGCTCGATTTATGCGCATAAAAACAAGTATGGATTATGTTAGACAAAATTTCTGCCAATCCCTCGTGTGGTTATCGCTAAAGAAAATCCACTTCTCTGCTGTATGTAGATAAGTAAAGAAAAATATATATCTCTGAGCCCGCGTGTCCTGATCCTCACCAAACATTACCTACTTACTTAGGCACGATCGAAGCAAACTGCCTAGCTAGATACATAACATTAAGTAAATATTATTGCACCGGTTATCCTCAGGAGTACTTAAATAACTATTGAAAGATGCATTAAAATTCTCAGATCTTTAAATAACAGTCAGTTTTATAAAGGTCTAGTACGTTGTGTAGATCGTAATTTAATATTTAATCACGTCGTTAATATTAGAGGTTTCCAATGCTATGTTTTATGTGATCAGATATGACTGTTAAAACTTCTAATAAAGGTTTTTTTCATACGAAGTTGGTACCTATCCTAGTTTATAACAGGCACTAGCATACCTATCTAATTAGCGGATTTCCACAACACCTGATTTTAGACACGAAATTTGCATTTAATTGCCAATTAGGCTTCAGTTTTTTTTTATTTGGCGTAATATCGAAGCAATGTACAAATTATAAATACAGATCGCTCTTGCAATACTTACTATTATTGATAGAGGATTCGTAATAGAGTAGGTACCTACTATTAGCCGATTGTTAAAAAAGAGATCTAAGCATCCAGTGTGGCGCCCTGACGGCAGAATATTGTGTGATCCATCATGCATCTTTAGTGCGATATCGATCCTTGAAGGGTTGAAGTTTCAAATAAGTAATTAAAATGCGATTCGTTTTAAGTGTTAAAAAACTAATGTAGAGATTATAAAAGATGCGTCCTCTTCTGCCATTTTTGCAGATGATGGTTCAATTTTGAATGTCCAATTGGATTATAAATTCAGTAGAATGAATCATGGTGATGCAGTAAGTAGAGGTACCAGTTGATCAACAATTCCACATACCGGGTCCCAGCGACGCCGCCGTTCTAAGGGAAACTGGTCCTTGCCTGTGAGAGTTTTAATTTAAACCATCATCATTAAAGCCGATCTGTGCTGTAATTGATCACTCTCACTAATCAAAGATTATACTGGCTGCAAGTATACTTTTTGCCTTGATTTGGTACCTATCTATCTGCCAAAAACTTTTCCAAATATGGATAGTATCGTCAAATTTTACATTGATGGATTTCATTCGGTCGTTTCAAATTCCATGCACTAAAATAAACTTCAGTCGCTTACGTAGTTCAATGTTTACCGATACTCCGCGAAATTCAATTGAAGTTCCAGAATACTTTACTTTCCCGCCAATGCACTCGAACATGGAACGAGAGCGAATTTTCTCGAGGCTCGTATTGCAGCGAATACTCGCCATGTATGTACACAGTGATGTTCTTTGGCGTTTTGTTTCATAAACATCGGCTCGTTACCCATTGGTCGCAGCGGGCCGCAGCGAGTGGAAAGTTACTGCCGATGGCGGTCACAGTGACCATATTGTTGATGAATTGCTTCACATATTGAATTTATAACAGACATCTTAGTGATTCTCAAGAAATGAATAGATACTTATATTTCAATTTGCATTTGAAGTTCAAAATGGTTTTAGTTATCATGCAAAACGTTATGACCGTCGCTGTGGTGCACGTCCTAGTTCTATCAGGACGCATTTGAAACTAAAAAAGCAAAACGTTAAATAAAAGCATAAATGGACTGAAAAAATAAAGCCTGTGCAGGATAGACAACTGGTAAATAAAATACTTACCTAGAGTTTTCAGGCATCGGGGTAAATATTGGAAGATTGGAAGGATAAAATTCTGTTCCCAGACCCAGCATTGAATGCCATAAGCTGATGACTAATACCCTTGTTAACCAATATGACGAAATCGCAAATCTTTATTAGGAGGGCAAACATTACCGACACAATTAGCGGCCGTTGTAAGGAAGGAATGCTTTGTGTCTTGTTCATTTAGAGCTTATTAGACAAAGCAAATAAGGCATGCATTAGTGAGCTTGTTAAACATTTTAAGGTTGGTTATTTCAGGTTATTACATCAGCCAAATTTTCGATAAACAGGTAAAGACATGTAGGTATCTATGAAAGCGCTGTTTCTTCAATAATGATTATAAAATTAAATAGCATAGTCATAATCATCATTACCTGACGCAATATCTGTTTATTTATTACTGTCCAAGGCTGTCTATAGTCCGATGCATCGAAAGTACTGATTATACTTGCGGTGGCGGCGCGCGATTGGCTCGCATTGGGGGCCTGGCCGGGTGTGGCGAAACGTGCCTTGTTCGCCCCGAGCTCCGCTCAAAATAACAGTCTTCAAGTGCTGATTGAGCAAAAAACACTAGGAACTCAACTATGATCTATACAATTTAATAAATAACTTTTTAGACGAAGCATTGAGTTGTTTACAAGGCTGGCTGAATAGGCACGTGATGTTTGCAATATTTTGCGCGACGTCGAGTTCACAATTTGCTGAATCGATCGTACGATAAAAACGCGAAAAAATTTTGATTACTGCATCGAGGTCGCTTACAGTTAGGTAATAACTAAACTAGGAAGTAATGTTCCTAGTAAATAATATAAATTAATTATAATAGCTTACCTACTGAAGATATTGTATTAGTGAAAATTGACTTACGATATAGTGAATCATCTGAAAGTACCTAAGGAAAACCGGAAGACGGTAAATATTGAAATTGAATGGCATCTTGAAAGGAGACTCATTGATTTAAAATAAAATAAACCACAAACTATTACTAAAATTAATTGTTTCTTTGTTAATTGACGTCAGTTAAATTATACATACTTGCACAAAACCACCTTCGACTAAGTTTCCTGTAATTTACATTACAATAGCAAACAAAGAGTGTTAATGCATTTTTCTATTTTAATACCTAGGTCCTTTACAAGCGGTGTATCTACAACTATGTAATATTAATATTACAGGCATTAACCCAGTACATCATGAAAGGAATGTCGTAGATGAACCTGCTTTTTACTACTCAAACAAGATAACAGGGGCTTATTTTATCCTTACGAACTAGCACCACAAGTCTGCACCTCGAAGGAATCTTGGTTTCGATACCGGTTTCTTATAGTAAGTTCCAAGACTGTAAGCTCTAAGGCTGGCTGGGTACTCTCGTCGCTTTTCTTGTCTTTAACAAAGCAACGTGCGTTCTTACCGAATTGTATTTATTGGAAACAGTTAAAACAACCAACGTAGTAATGGTCCCATATGTATGTTTTCCTTGCAGGTTTAATTTACAGAGTAAACGATTTTTTTTAATTCTGTGAGTGATTCTTATCAATGAATTCAATAGTTTAACTTCATTCTTACTTCTGTTATTTAACTTAAGTTGTTCTGTTGTTTTTCCTTATTGTTTATTTCATTATCTGATCGTTAGATTTATCTGATTCATTATAGAGACTTGCTGAATTGGAGAAACTTCCAGCACGGTTGACGTTTCGCCAGCGATGATAATTTAGCTCAGGAAAATAAACAGTTTTTTGCTTTCCAAGGTAAGTATATCACATGACACAGAGATTTTACTCAAGGTTGTTGGAAATTGTGAGTTATAATTAGTCATGAGTAAGGTTGACGCAAATTTTCCAAAAATTGTTTATCTCTGATGATCTGGTTATTTATTGCAATTACAGTATCATGTTTTTGCGACTCAGCACAGCAGTATCTAAACAAACAATGTTGATAACATTCCGTTTCTTATCAGTGACACACCTACTATTACTTACTTCCATTTGTGGTCGAGTAGCCGTTGATAAATTCTATACCTACATTTAAAATATCCAGTTGTCCTATTGAGAGCGTTGGCTCTTTGCCATAACCATTACCTAGTTATTTACAATGGCAACGACCTATGACAATTTATAGAATATTCTGTCATGAAATTACATAATATCGATGTTTATATCCACATATCTTTGTGAGATATCCGTACTGCTTGACATCACTTGGCACATGCTCAAAGCTTCATAGTGTGACGCTTTAGCGGGCTTTTTGATTATTTGTTTATACACAATATCACGAGGCTCGTAAATTCTGTGGATTTATTAAAAATAGACATTTGATTGTTATACATTCTGAGCTGAAACTGTTACTTACCTTTTCACTTAAATCGATAAGAATTAAGAATGAACATAGTAGGTAGCGTAAACTTGCTGACGATGCTATATCGAGCTCTTCCGTGGTAATATAGTCTCTGGAATTACCAATTGCGTCTGGTTTTGTAGATCTTCAGAGGAGAAGAGCAGAATCCAGTAACGCCTATCAGCAGGCGTCTCTACCTTAAAGAACAAATCATGAATGCACGTGTAGAATACTTACAATATATTATTATTTTAAAGAACTACTATGTAAACATATCAAAGTGGAGCAGTGGCAGGTTAACTTGGGACTGAGAGATCAGGTCACCGTCGATGGATGTGCGTCGCCTACAAAATAATTCAATGTTTCAAGTGATTGTTATTGATTTGACATTGGCGCTATCGATCACTGAGATGAATTGCTACGCAGTAGGTGGTCCTTCATGATACTGGCCAGTAACTCTACACTTGTGATGTCATAACACCCGGTACTTCCTCTACCTACTGTTAACTGATACTTCATTATAAACAGATAACCACAATCATTTGTTTTCTTTAAAGCAAGGGTTTATAAGGAATCGAATTCAATAAGTGTAGGTACTTATTTTAAAAGCACTGTCTGGAAGGTTTTTTTAAAGGAATAGGTTAATATAGGTATTTGAAGCCTTTTGTGAACATAAAATTAGTTTCTTTATTTAGGTATTACCCTTTTTGTAGGTAGAGCTGCGACTTCTGATTCTCATTTTGGTGAAACAATCAAACTTTTTGCTCAATTAATTATACTTCGGCAAAAAATAGAGACCATGACCACAAAGAAAAAATCCGTAAAATATTCGCATTGTAATCCTTATGTTGCGAGATTGTATGCGACAAGAGACTGCCGATTTATACGAAGATATACAAGAGTGCATGGAAACGTTGTGGGTTGTAACATGAGATGGTACCTAACTGTATATATGGATATAAAATTTTCCACAAATAACTGCTAAACATTGTTCAAGCTACAGGAATCAATCGGCCTCAGTTCTGATAATCATAATACAGTGTAAACGATTTATGTAAGATGATCATTCTTAGAAGACGTAATGATCTTATATCATTTTAACTAGCAAGGCGTAGATATTGTTATTACGTATGACGCATGTGGCAAGCGCCTTCATTAGCTTTCAAATGAAATGCGTCAGCGTCACTGCTTGATTAGCAGTATGAACACTGACTGCTAAAAGCTAAGGTACGTCAGTTAATTTATGGAATAAGTAATTTTCTGCTGGAATGTACCTAGGTGTTCGCAGTTTGTAAGATTTACAATTGTACATGATGACTTTTCTAAGTTATAAATTGAACAGTTTTTTATGTCCATTGTCCGCAAACAAACCAAGCTTTGCGGCGGCCTTTGCTTACCTGGATATAAATAAATATTAGCTATCATTTAGAAGAAATCAGGATTACTGAAATGCAACATTTAAGGGCCAAAAACGTCTCAAGGATCTCTAATATGTAAAGTTACACGAATCAATTAACAAAGCCGCGAAAACACAAAAGTTACGAAAATGGAAAATCTTGAACTGCCTATTAATTTCCTCTCATCAGTTCCGCATCTGTAAAGTAACTCCAGTAAAACAAAGATAAATACAATTATTTCCAGAGTTTTCTAACATAAATAAAACTATGGTAATAAAGGGGAAGTGATAATTTACACAACCGACGTTGTTTAGCTTCCGTGATTTATTGCAGTCATTAGCCAGAGTTGAGACTGGGTTCATGTTAAACAACGGTCATCATTAACAGCATCGTGGAAACATGCCGAATGTTCACTTGTACTTGATAAGTATCCTCTGTAGGTGAGCTTGTTATCATGATGTGGAAAATTACTATCTGTGGTCAGGACGAGGTATGTTACAGTACAGTAGTCTAGAGTTTTCGGAATGGCTACGAACATGAGAGAACTTTTATTCATTGTAAAGTTGAGGCTGAGAAATTGTTACAGGTTTTACTCGTTTATATGTGTAAAAGTTTTTTGTTTATAATTAAAAAATCGATGCATCATCCAGGATCAGTATCTTATACATTCAACGGCATTTTGCATAATGCTTCCAACCTTCTCTTTACACGAGTTTCATTTTGTATGTCAACTGCAGCAGCAATTAATTAATGTGGTATCTGTCTACCTACTTAATGTCAGTATAAGCAGTATTATTAAAGCTAGAACAGGAACTCAGGCATATAGTTAAGAAGGTGAACTAGTGGACCGCCCGCAAGCGGGTATGCAGGCTACGCTTATAGATAATTAAAAAGCTGATCTTTTGCATTTTTTTGGTCCCTAATCAGATGTGAATGTAGTCACAACAACCTTGTGCTGAAGGATAGCGTCAAAGGATTGCCTCATTAAGAAATCGCAGACGTAGATTATTATAATACAATAGCTAAAGTAACTGCTCATAATTCCGTCGCAGTACGGATTACAATCGTTACAATGGCGAATTATAATGCCACGTGTTGATATGAATCCACATCTCATTTTAATAACTGTGCAGTAAATGTCATCGTTTCTACATACGAGTATGTATACCTACAAGTATTTACTAAGTTCATACGTGTATATAAGTAATCACGCAAAAGGAAAACCGCTGTTGGCAAACCCCTAATTCTACTGT
This sequence comes from Helicoverpa zea, assembly GCF_022581195.2. Taxonomy (NCBI): domain Eukaryota; kingdom Metazoa; phylum Arthropoda; class Insecta; order Lepidoptera; family Noctuidae; genus Helicoverpa; species Helicoverpa zea. The sequence continues at coordinate 7,273,478 of NC_061452.1, read as the reverse complement.
GTCACAGTTACGTTTAATTCTTATCTGTTTACATATTCCCGTTTCGGTTTATTTATTAATGCTAAACAAACATTTAATTAAAATAAATTTGACTTTAACTTGGGATAAACTGATGCTTCTTGTATAATCTACTCAATTTTTGGGATGAGATAGTCTCGAGATCGAGTTACAGACACGTGTTTTATGGTAGGACAATCATAGCTAATATTTAATTTAAATTGAATTCTAATTAAAAATACACAAAAAAATATTTTTTTCACAATTATTTAAATTCGGCTATCGGTATCGGTCATTATTTGCCTTTGTGATCTCTGACCACTCAAGTCCAACCACTTATTACTAGAAAGTTCTTACTACTAAGTATCCCATAAAAGAGATTTACTTTTTGCTCCGATGACCTACGAAACGCAATTCATCAATCAATCACTTATTTGTTATTAATCGAACAGTAGGACCTTTTACGTACTTTATCAAACTGATGGCTTTGCCCAATAAACTGACCTTAATAGTATTTTTTATGTCGCACAAGCTTGTTTAATGGTTATCGTTCACTTCGTGAGTCGTTTGCAGTCTTGATTATCATAAACGTGGAGTCAAACAGTAATGACATTGTCGGCAATGAATAGGTACTTGGAACATCCCTCCACTAGTTTGTAATTATATCTGTGATGTAAATAATTAAAACTGCTTTTGAGATTATTAGCTCGCTTTATTTTGAAATCTTACATGTAAGATGTTGTTCACTTCTTGATTAGATGGAAGTTATTTCCCCATGCGCTGTATGGACCACTCCTGCTGGCACAGAGGACAGCGGTTGTTCTGTTTCACCCACAGCGACATGCAGCAGAAGTGGAAACTGTGGTTGCACTCGCCCCACACCACCACGCAGTCTTGCTTGCCGTATGAATCCTTCTTGCTCTCACCCTGGCACCGAAGACACGCGTCTGTGGAAAAAAAAAATAAGCTTAACAAACATGTTCTACAATATTATTTTTAAAGTCACGAAGACGGATGATACTAGACATTCTTTCCCGCGGTTAGCCAAATATTTTTGCATGGCAATCCATAAATGTTATGAAGTAGGTACAATCTGTAAGGATCGTTACACTCTATATAATTAATCGTCTACGGTGTGACGCGGTAATCGCTTCTTATTGATAAGACTTTCAGCTTTGTACATATTTTATGCAGGCAGTTGAACGAACTACAATGGTTAGTATGCTTTAAGAATTCAGAAATTCCTAATGTTCATGAGCGTTCAGTAGAAAAATCTATGTTTAGGTGCTGTAATTTTCAATACATTTTTGTTGCAAATTTTTGTCATAATGTCTTCTTCCTATGCCCTTATGCGAGATCGTATATTGCTTCCCCGATGCACTAAGCTAGAACCTAGCTGACGAATGTGGATTAGACAGCGGTTCCCGAATTCTTTTGGCTTCGGAACCCTTTTCGTTTCACCATTTTTCGGCGGAACCTTAGCTTAAGTAAGAAGTAAACTAAAGACGTAAAATATACTTAGGTACGGCTCGCGGCGCGTGGTAGTGCACCAAAAGGTTATAATATGGTTAGAGATATATTCAGTATACTCAGGCGTAGCATGGCCACACTTGCCAGAAAATAATTTGGCCACCCTTGACTTTGTGTATTATGTGAATAGTTTTCAGTTTGAAGACTGACAAAGTAAACGCAAAAAAAAATAGATTGGGTTTGTACACGTGCGAGGCGAGCGAGCGCGATTTTTTTAAACTAAAAAACGAAGTTCCAAGCACCCGCTAGCATTGAAAGACATGCAGTGGTAGCCGGTATCGCGAGCGAAGCGAGCGCGAATTTTTTTTAGTTTAATTACCTACACAAAATAAACAAAACCACTGTAAATTAATAAGGTCTCAAAAAGTACAATATCCACACAAAAAAGCAAATCCAAATGAATAAGCAGCTAGCGAAGAAAGCGCTATTGCTTTTTCTGAACCAGAGGAATAAAAAATAAACATCAAAGGAAACCTCGACGGAAGAGCGCAAAATTATTTCTTTGCTGGATACTTGAGCAATTAAACGAACATAAAAGCATCACACGCAACATGGAGTCGCGAGCGAAGCGAGCGCGAAATTTTCGGACTCGCGGAGGTGCAAAAATTGGAAATAATGTCACATTTTGATTCATGGTAAAAATAGCCACTGGAAATACTCATATGCCGTGTCATTTCACGTCCTGTCAAATGTATGAAAACGTATAATCCTGGCGATGAAATAAGCCCAAAAAATGCGGTGATTTTTGGCCGACTCGCTACCTACTTATGCCGATTGCCGAAGACCTGGAGGTATTAAGTTAATCTACAATTTGTAAAAAACAGAATTAATTTATCTGCTGCCGTGGCCTTCCCCTGCGCTTGTCGCGAAAGTACGAGACTTACACTCCTGAATGGTACCCACCTACATGGTGCCTAAATGGAATTTTGGAATGCAATATTTAAAACAATTTAATTGAAAATGAATAATAATTTAATATTGTCAAAAGTGAAACGATTTACCATATGGAAATCTTGAATTTTCCACGGAACCCCTGAGGGCCTGTCACGGAACCTCAGGGTTCCGCGGAACCCCATTTGGGAACCGCTGGATTAGAAGATCTTATCTGGCGGGTACGTACAAGTTGCAACACTAGTGTAATCTAGCCACACAGCCAGCTCAAAGCTCAATTATTGCAGACCGTTATATAATAGATTGCGACTCGTACGTCGTTAATTGAGGAACATAAATGCTGGTATTATTACAAGACCGAGGCCATACAGCTTCGCGTCACTATTTTTTCAGCCCTTGGCATATATGTGGCATAAGTATACGTTATTAATATGGAATTTAAAAAGAAACATACAAGTAATTGCAATAATTGCTATGGAAATATTTCACGGAATAACGACTTTTCCTATAAATGTCGGACTGCGCAGTTTTTGAATCAAGCTTTTTGTTATTAATTTTACTGCAGGCTAGCGAAGTATTGCAGATATTTACCTACTACTAAAAACGAATTCAGAAGTCGTCAAAACATTTCGATGGCACATAAAAGTGACATAATCACAGGAAAACCGAATGAATAAATTTGTTTATTTTTAGAGAAATGGTTTTTCTATTTAAGTCACGAGAATCAAAACTTTCCACTTTCTAAGAATGACAAACTTACAGTAGATGATCACGGTACAACCTTATAACAGATACATACATTAATTAAAGATTACTATGAATATATTAATTTGAGTGCGTCGGAAACTCGTTCGTCGACACTTGACGTCATGTAACACTTTTTGTTTATGTCACATATTCATTTAAATAACGAATTGTGGAATGCCTGAGGCGTGACGTGGCGTGGCCATAAAGCTTCCGTATTCGAGAAGAGATCGATAATAATCCCCGCAGTAATAAATCCATATTCATGCCAGCATTAAGAATAAAATTAATATCCGAGGCACAAAACCGCATAAAGATAGACGTTCTTAAGCCGCAGGTTGTTCTGTGTAACTAACTAATCTACACCGGAATTATTAAGGTTTAAGACGAAACTACGCTGTTGTTTCATTAAACAAGTACAAGTTACTATGCAAACAAATTAAAAAGCAAATATTATACAGTAGGCATATGACGCGATTGACGACAACGATATCACGTGAGTAGAAATTTTAAAAACAAATACTCAAGTAAGTTTTACAATTTAAATTTTAAAATTGTAACCAAGCATTTTCAGTTACAAGATTTTTTGCGCCAATCATAATTCACACTGTTTTATTGCCATCAATATTAATTAACGTCGTAAACGTTATTAATAACAGGTGGTACAGTAATCGCATTACAAATATGTATATTATGACGGCAGCCTGAAGAATAAACAAGGCGAGCACGTTGTACTGCAGCAACATGATCCTGACGTGATGTGTCAGTGTTCCAGCTTACCACACAATTACCTGTCACGTGGTAACACTTGCATTTTGCATGACTTGTTCTCAAATTATGTATATTTTTGACAAAGTACTTGCAAAGGTGTGGCCAAGGTTAAAAAACTTATTAAAAATGTATAAACGTGAGAAATGTGAATTATAACTAATTCTTCTTTTATTAATTAATTTATAACCAATCTTGTGCAAAATTAGCTTTTGCTCACACGAGATACCTAATTTAAAATCGTTATTTAAAAATGTCAAATCCAAAGTTCAAGGCCAAGATGGTTATTTGTTCGGTTATTATAATGTTATCATATCAATACAATGTTGATATCACTTTATTTTCAATATGTTTACTATTTATATCAATATTTATCTGTAGGATAATCTAAATATTAGACATGCACTTAAACTTTTTGTGGGAGTGTCAAGTCAAGAGGAACGTAGGCGGAAATATGGCCAAACTCAATATTTTAGTGCAAATAAAAATTCTGTAGACAAACAAGCAGGCCTTTCCTTCTTCCTATGTACACATCATAATATTGACAGATGGTGCCAACGGGAAATGCGTCAAACTTCCTCAGACGGATACGAATTTCGAAAATATGTAGAACATAAACTTGAGTTCAGTTTTGCGTTGTGTCTTATCTTAACCATTCACAGGAGTTGAAAACCCTGGAGATGCTGTTGTATTGTTAGAAAGAGGCACCATAGCGCTGCGTAAAGAGCTCCAGAAAAAAAAACAGTTTTAGTCAGTAAATGTCCGAATGTCCCTTTTGCTGCACCCAGCGCGAGCATTCATTTCAAATAAAAATATCCCCATAGAAAGCGTTTAATAATGCCATTTATAATATTAGCGGCCAAACTCATGTAATCTTAAAAACGGCTCTGACGTTAAATTACTTTTTCATCCCACCATCTCGGAAAGAGTAGTTTTACCCTTTGATATCTGAGCGCAAAAGCCGTTTTTATCCTCTAGAGCGGCAAAGTGATTTGAATTTAGAAAATCGTGTGTAATTTGTGACAATCTTGATAAGACTTTTCAAACAAATACATATTAAACAAATAAAATACTGCTTAAAATAATTATTCAATTAATGAAGTAATTTTTATTATTGTTTTTACATATATTTTAACCTCTTTTAATTTTTTAACTGAGTTTTCAAATAAATGAACTTTAATAGGTACTTCTTTTTAATTTGATATTCATATAATGTGCGCGCCATTTTTTTTTAAATTTAGTCTTTTCCATGTAATTTCCTCGATGAAGTGGGATGAAATTATTATTTTTTATTGTCGATTTTAAACCTCGTTACATTTTTAAACTGAGTTTTTGCATAAATAAATTTTAATAGGTACATCTTTTTAATTTGCCATGTGTGACGTGCATGCCATTTTCTTTTTTTGAGTTTAGAAATTTCCTCGATGAGGTGGGATGAAAAGTTACGTGTTGCACTCGAGTGCAAAGATTTTTCACCTTGTGCTCTTTTGATTCCCTCGCTATCGCTCAGGATTCAAATTATTGAAACACTCGCTACGCTCGTGTTTCAATTTTAGAATCTTTCGCTTGCTCGGTCATCAAAATTGAGCCCGCGGTTAAAAAGCAACTTTGCACTCTTGTATAACAAATAACTATGAACATTATGAAATTGCGTGAAAAACTACGGAAAATATTATGAGTAAGGTCAGTACATAAATACTTATCAACACAAAAAAAATGCAAAGATGATGTAGTGTATCTATATCTAGACACTTATTAAAATCACATGTATTATAATTTATGTAATTATATTCAACAGATTCAGGTAATCACAATAATTCCAGCAATTCTATTTATGGCCATGATCTGAGAACCGTTCGCTGGCACTTGAATATGATATTAAGATTTTATTTGGAAGTGGTCTTCACCAGTAATATTCAATTTATATTCGACACTTATATTCACATTTATTGCCTACCTTTATTGGCAATAAATATGCAATATGTGCCAACTGCAATGTCATTGAGTAAATCGGAAACTTTCCATAGTCCATCAAGATGCATTGATTTAGATAAATACGATACCTACAATTTATAGGAAACCCATTGACTGAGGCTAGGTAACAATGTGTCAATTGACAAATAAATTGATGTGGTATTCCAAAGGTTAGGTATGTGACTTCAGTGACAAGTAGATGATTCAATTTCACGAGTTTTTTACATAGCTGTTCACAGAACACGTGAAATTGAGGGGTGTGGTGTACCCACAATGAACCTAACACGACGACCAATAAATTACAATTTAGGCGACACCGCCCCCAATCAACTTCAATCACGGCGAGGAGACGCTGCGCGGACGCACGTTTACCCGATTTGCGATATTGACCTTTATTCTTATATGCGAATTGATACAAACATGTAGCAAGTACGCAGTTCTATTAGGTACCTTTTGTTCATTATTTAGCATTTGAGACAAATAACTAGTGCGTATTCAATATAGATTCCCATTGTATTTTTGTAAAATTGCGCCCAAAGAGAGAAGCTATAAATTTACCACAGGGCCGATTTTGGCCTTTGGTTTGATAAGTTTATGGTTATTGCTCTGAAACTACAATGAATGAATTGCGTGTTTTTGTAGCATCGATACGTAGGTTGTAGATAGATATGGGAAAATTTTAGCAATTTTACATTTCTGAAAGAGGTCACGCCCTGGCTCGCCCATGATGTCATTGTCGGAGTCGAATATTGAAGAAATTAATTGAAACAACATTTGTATTTGTTCAGTTACCAAATATGTACGGGACATAGAGAAGTATGACATCAAAATACTAGGAACTAAAAAGCGCACAACAACTTAAACATGGGACAATACAAATAGCCGTCGGAAGCGTTAATTGAAAAAATCTACATGTCATGACACAGGCTCTCTGGTTGGACAAACGATACAAATCATAATTATCTATTTTTTTATTATTATTTTTAGCCCATACTGTCCCACTGCTGGGCAAAGGCCTCCCCATCTTGCTTCCACACTTCTCGATCTTTCGACCGAGCCCACCAGTCTCGACAATAGGCGTCAAGGTCGTCACGCCATCTCTTCCGGGGCCTACCCCGCCTGCGGTGTCCATCCTGAGGTGTCCACTGAGCGACGATAGTGGCCCATCTTTCCGGATGCATTCGGCTGACGTGTCCGGCCCAGTTCCACTTTAATATTGCCGACTTTCGGCCCACATCAGCGACTCCCGTTTTGGAACGTATGTCGGTATTTCGTACACGATCAGTTCGTCTAATACCTAAAAGGCTACGTTCCATCGCTCTTTGGCAAACCTTGAGCCTGGACTTCTGACACTCGGTGAGGGACCAGGTTTGCGCACCATAGGTTAGGACGGGCAAGATACACATGTCGACTAACTTTCGTTTGAGTGAAAGGGGTAGGTCCCCTTTCATGTAGTGTTTCATGGACCAGTAGCTCTTCCAGGCGTTCTCGATGCGGCGATCGATTTCTTTCTCTTGCCTGTTATCGAAGGAAACTAACTGGCCCAAGTAGATGTACTCGTCGACATAGTGTAGAGCTTGCCCATCTACCTCAACATTACCTTTCGTGCTGTTAGTCATCGTATGTGTCTTGCTCATGTTCATTTGAAGTCCAACCTCTCGGCTTGCCCTGCTCAGGTCTTGGAGCATTTCTTGGAGCTCTGCTGATGTAGACGCAAAAAGAACGATATCGTCAGCAAACCGCAAATTTGTCAGCCTTTTGTTACCGATGACGATGCCTTTAGATGTCCAGGGCACGGTGAGCTTCCTGAAGACTTCTTCTAGTGTACAGGTGAATAGATTAGGGGAGAGCGGATCACCCTGTTTTACGCCCTTCTCTATTAAAAATGATGGACCAGAGGAAAGTACTTTAATCGATGCAGTGCTGGCCCTGTAGACTTCTTCCAGAAGCTTTATATATGTCTCATTTATTTCTTGTGCGCGTAAGGATGTAAAAATCGCCGTGTGTTTGAGACTGTCAAAAGCCTTGGAATAATCCACGAAAGCCAGGTACAATGGTTTGTGGTACTCATTATATTTTTCTATTATCTGGTTTAGTGTAAAGAGATGGTCGGTCGTGGAGAATTATAATTATATTTATATTATAATTAAATTATAATTATATTATAATTATCTATATTATAGAAAAAAATCGGAAGTACGTCTATAAAAAGGTCAAAAAATCATTAATAATTATTTGTTGCGTCCCTACCTAATGTAAGATACTAGGTTGAGTTACTAACAGCTCGAAAAATCAGAACAAAACCTAAAGCTTGTATGACTTGCACTTCCTAAAGTTTCATACACCACCACAATATGTTAGCTGAAATCATCAACCCAGTGACTCGTCATTCTTTTTTAGCAAAACAATCAAGTGATATGGTAAACAATCTAGTGATACCTACCATTATTATGAGAATTACATTTTTTTGTTAGTACCACAACCAATCCTAATTAGTACAATTATGTACGTTGCGTATTATTGCTACATGACGATGGTATTTTTGATATTATTTTGTGGCAAAAAGGTGCGGTTCTATATTGGATGCTTTTTCATCAACAGGTATGGAAATTACAGATCTGATGAATATCATAAGACCGCATTAAAATTGTTTAACAATAGTCGTTAAAAATTATTTCGTTTAAGAAGCAATTTGATACCATTCATTATTAACATCTAAATATAGAAAGCGTGGTGTTAGCTAAAACAGCATGTCGTAATTATTCAACCAGGAAAATGCTGACAGGATCTCATAATTTCAATACTCGTACACTTCTTAGGCAGAAATAAGTATTCATAATACCAAATTATCAAAGCTAGATTTCAATATAAATTATAATAAAACTCAGCGTGGTAAATGTCATGTTTTGTATCTTTAGGTAGGTATGAGAGTCAGGAAAAGTATACATTTGTCAGCAAAATGTTTGGTCGTACGATACAACCGAAGACGCAGACGTAGCCGTGGAATAGATAATGAAGGCGTCACTGCATAACGAAGTGCTAGTGTTAGTTGCAACTGTTGCAAGCTAGCACGCTGTTTACATGCGTCTATCAGCACGTGGAGCAGCTTTTACAATCTCATTGTCTAGGAACAATGATATGGCTTAAGTAAATATTATGGTGTGCTCCTCTGTTAATTTGTTTACATAGTACCTGTGTTATTATTTTTTTTACATTATTGTTTATCATTTGATTGTGGTTGATTCATCTTTACGCAATATCAAGGCGAAATACAAGTTCAGGGTTTTTGAGTTACATATTTATTGTAAATTGTATAATACGGAATTTTATTTGTATCTTATTATCTATTGGGTTTTTGCAGTCCATCGACATCAACATTGGCTCCGTTTAAAGAGTAACCAAAATAAACAGTTACAAAAAAAAATGGGCTAATTTTACAAGTCACAAACAGATATCGCAGGCCAGTTTCGGTACATGTATATTAACAGCCGTGGAAATTAAATTTTCAGTAAGAAAATTTTACCAACTGTGAATCTTTACAGGCAATGTCAATTATTGATGCAAGCGCCGTGGTTCAAGTCTCGTCGGCATAGTTTTCTCTAGAATATTCTTTGGCCGATTCGCGTGTGCCAGATGTATTGCCATTCGCGCGCAAAAGGTGATTGCTCCCTTGAATCCCGTGCTCTCTTACACGTAGCTAAGAAATAAACTATGGGGACATTTAAAAATAACACAGAGTTGATGCGTGGGCGCATTCACGCATGACTCTATGTATTAATTGAACAAAGACATGTAATAGACTGTTACTCATTAATGTCAACTGGAAAGTTTTACTAACCTATTTTTCAGGATAAATTGGGATGTGTGAAGCATCTATCAAAATTACAAAGGTTGCCCTCCCTGGTTTACTTAGCCAAATAGAAATGTATCGTGTGCCCAATACATACTTCTTAGTGAATATCAACAAGACCTAGATGTATTTTCAGGTCTCGTTTAAAAAAAACTGTTTCTGAGAAATAATAAAAGTTACAGTCTAGCTAGCCAGTAGTAATCGTGAACTAGGTTACTTTCGTTAGGCTATCTGCCGTTGTGTGAGTAGCTATTATGACGTCATTTAGCGCGTAACAGACGTGATTAATGCTTTTACAAACAGATTATCTGTTGCTTATTGTTTACTTTTGAAATACCCCTTTAGATTTTTTGTAAAGAACATTTTACAAGAAAAATATTTTGCATGAAACATAGGTGATACCTATTTAAACAACGACGAGTAACCTTTTCACTGAAAGGCTTTTTTTATCACAACTGACGCACGACATAATTATATTGCACCGACATCAATTTACATGCAGTTACACGTAGGAGGACGCATAACTCATATTTATCCTGGTTTAACAGAGGGAATAGGAAAAAATACTCCATAATATTAACATATTTCAATTAATTTTGTTTATTAAATTTTTAGCATTTAAAAAAGAACGAATAGAAAACAAGTTTGGAAATAACCAGTTTTCAGCTGATTTAGATTTTTTTAATTACAGTAGGTACGAGATTTTTGTGTCCTTGTTTTACACTTTAGACGAATACTAGTACACCTTTCGAGTGCTGCCGCACTATGAACTAACACATGCGCACACACAAGCCTGTGGTGGTATAGAGAAGGCGCCTCCATTTACACTTTCACACACCCACGAACTTCTATGCATACTTCACATGTGTGCGTGACTGACGTATACATATTACAAAACATTTAAAACGTGTGGGTGTTGCATGCTAGTGTTCGTTACCCGATTCAGGTTCGGCAGCGGTAATGAACCTTTCTGAAACAGGCCTCATTCAGAAAATAACGTGGAAACAAAACGACGAAGTAAGCAAACATTAAAAAATACTTATGCAGTAACTGCCAAAAAAACGATGTAAAATAATGTTATGTTTAATTATTTTGTAGTTGTTATCTTAATGAGATCATTTGTGGCAACCAATAACAACCAAGGACGCGTGTGGTCTAAACGTTTCAAAAAAATGTTTACGGCCCCTGTAGCGTACTCTTTTCTCCAGTACTTTTCCATCAGTACCTTGGTGTATACGCTGAGGTCGCCACTCACGCTGCGTTTTATTGCGGATTGGTAGAAATAGAAACAATGCAATTTTATTGTAATTAAGATTTACGACATAATATTTTTTTTTATGCTATAAAAAATATTGTTACAGCCTCCTTGTACTGACCAAACAATAATTTTTTGCAACAATCGCAGTGGTATATCGTATCTTTAACGTTCCGTTCCCGTTAGAAATGCCACGACCTGTATTTTGAACGACAAATATAGAATTGCCTCACTCACACACATTGAAATTAATGAAACTCACTTACTGAATACGATTGACTTACGACTTTCGAGCCATACGGTGATTATGGAGACTGTACTGAATATTATTTTTATGAAAATATTTTTGGATCATAACGGAAGATGTATTCTTTAAATAACAACTTCCTGTATAAGTCATCAATACACCTCGGATTAACTCCGCGAGCGTTCCCGGAACATTCTTTGGTCAGTTATCATCTCAGCCAGATATAATTTATGTCCAGACTTTATCATGATAAAATAACTGTTCATACGGCTGTATTAATATAACAATATTTTATTTAAACCTTTCTCAGAAAGGATGCACTTACATTTGTTTAATTTTCTCGAACAATTCAAAAGACATTCTTATGATCATAAAGTACATTTATAAATACGCAAGTGAAGAAGATTCTATGTAGGTTGTGTTACTAATTTTAATGAGAAAGTTCAATAATTTTAATGAAGCTTGGATCAAAAAACCGTTATTGAAGGGACCTCTTATTCCGTCGCCATAAAAAAGGATTAATAAAATGCTTTATGGTAATCAGTATTCCGGTTGATGGCGCCACCTACGGCCGAGTTCGTGCGTGATCGATGCAGCTCATTACAGCACTCGGATTTTCTGTACATCGTACCTACTTACTTTTAGGGATTGTTCACACCAAACGTATTGTCCGCCGCTGACTGTGAGTATACTCACTGTCTGCCCCAGTATGAACGTCGACTCAATCTGCAGTACGCGTACTCACCAAGCCGACAATAAGCTATAGCGTACGATGCGCTACATGTGTGAACAAAAGAATAGGCTCGTGTAGGTTCACACTAGATGCGTACGCTGAGCGGCTGACTATTCTACACATAAAAGAGCTCAGTATTTGAACCCCCCAATCTTCATACATAACAGATGCTATGTCTTCCCAAGCGCATCTTCGTAAGTTTCTATCACTAAATTCTTCTGAATTCGCATTCCAAATACATTCTCTAGAATGTACTTCTGCAATAAACTTTTCGGTGTCGAACATCGCGAGGTGTCACGTGTCACGTCTGTCCTCATTGAAGTTTGTTTCTCGAGTGTATTGCGGCCGATGCGCGCGGCGGTGCGGGCGCGGCGGAGCGGCGCTATTCGGCAACTGCGTCCGCGTAGCCAATCCGCGTCCGCCGTGCATAGTCGCGTAGTAAAATAATCGGCCACTGAGAGTCAGCGACAACAGGCGACGTAATAGCGTATAGTCGGTTCGGTGTGAACGACAATTTCAATATATATGGAAAAGCAATAAACTGCGTAACGCGCGCTCACAGTCAGCGGCCGACAATACGTTTGGTCTGAACGATGCCTTACCTTTACGTCTGCATAATTCTGGGAGTGGAATGCGAATACATACATAAAATGTAATTACACGTTTATGAATACTATAACGATAAATTTCGCGTCGCCATTCCTCTTACAATGCTTGCGGAAAGATTCACCGGTTGTTGAGTCGTTACTTTTACAGTAAAAAACTTAACAGTCATGCATGAACCATTATGATTTGGTGGTGGTGTTTTGGCTGACAAATGATGACCATGTTCCTAATGACTGCTACCGCTACACATTTGTCTTAAATTTTTCCATTATCTTTTCCTATGACTTATGAATCACTTTGATGAGTGTAAACTCATAAAATTAGGGAGGATGAACTTTTATTGTTCTATGATATTTATGGTTATAACCTGTTAAATCATTTGGGCATTCGGTATCATAGATAACAATATTCTCAAGTACTGACATAAAGCACGATAATTGAGATTCAAAAATACGAAATTACGGTATTTTAATCCATGTTAATTAATAAACTGTCACTTCGCAAACTGTTGTTTAGCCTACTTAAATAAAATTGAATCCGGCTCGATTCTGACGCACATAATTAATTTCAAGTAATTACAGCAAATATCGGATTTTTTCTTTCTTCTTTCATTTATCGGTATGGGTATGGCGACAGTATTCTGAATCAAAAGCTGCAACTACAAATAAGGTATGTTTATCTCGACAGCGTAAAAATAATCATGAATGCGTCACAAAAACGTAGGTTTTTGTTTTTGAATGAATTATGAGAATTTTCCCAACCTCTGACATCAAATCTCTACATTGCCAACTTTCTTGAGTATTTTAATTTTGAAAATCATTTTCGGGTTTACGTCGTGGTCGAAGACATATGTATGTAATTTTAATTATGTATATGTGATGTTTTAGAGATCAACAGGATCATAGCAGACCGGCTTAATTTAAAACATGTCATGCTATATTGCGCTTCTGCGCTTGTATAGTATTTACGATAGGTTTGAGTTGACTGTACCCGCAAATAATTAATGTGAGAAATATATTAATTATTATAGAAACAAAAAGATGTGATGCCTTTTATAATGCATTATAATACACTTTCACACGAGGCACGATGGTGGATGTCAAACCAAGAACTAATAATAGAAATATTACGTAGCTGTTATGTTTGGATTTGGAGGTTTCCACGGTTTACTAACAACTTGTTTGCGTGCTACCAACTGTGCAAGACTTTACAATGTTAATTGGCTTTTCACGAGCATATTTGAACAGTTTTATCATTAATATCTTCTAAAACAACTATGCCTGTGAAACTTACTTCTTATATTTATTGTTTTTGTAACACCATAATAGGTACATTTTCCGAAAACTGCTTTGAGGCTGTTAATTGTAATTTCAAGCATGTCATGCTGGTAGAGTTAGAATCGGATAAAACAAAACGTGCTTGTTTTCGCAAATCACATCGTAGTATTTCCTTTATAGCAATGTATACGTCCAGGAATTCGAAAGCAAATCTAGAAACGTGTAGGATTCCTATCTACACCGCGAGCTAAACGGAATCTGCACTATAAATAGGGAACATTTTATACAACTCGTGTGGGAATTAATTCATAGGACACTGCGCCACTCTACAAGTACCTACTATTATTACTTAATCTATGTACATAATAATAAGATCCGACATACGTAGCTAGTCGCAGACCGATGTAAGTACTGGCCGAAGCATGCATCAAAAATGTTCAAGATGAGGTACATAAACATCATCCTCGGACTGACATAGATACACTTGGCAAATCCCCCTAAAATACCATCACGCTACGTCTCAACAAGACATGATAAGGGCAATGATTCACACGTATATTTTTAAACATCTGAATCATGAATAGTAAAATAAGTGGGATTTACATTGCGTAGTAAGTACTGTAACGTAGTTAGAAACTTTTTCGTTTGTAAGGTTTTATTCGTGAGATATTTTTGATACTGACCGGGCAATCATTTCAAATGTATTCGATTTGTTCCATAGAATAAGTTTTTTATATTGAAGTGTGTCACTTCACCCCCGAGTCAGCGAATAAACGCAAAGTTAAAGTTATTATTGAATGTTTTAATTTAATATCCTGAGGATCCCCGGTTCCTAGCGCACCACGCGCTACAATTTGGTGGAGGCGCCGACGCCAAAGCCCCAGTATAATTTTCAGGTCACGCGGAAAAGTCGCTTGGTGACATTTCGAAGACGGGAAGAGAGAAGAGCCTGGTAGAATAATCCTGGGCATAAGTTCTGGTAGAATATCGGAACAAGGATCATAAAAAGAGCTAAGTGAAATTTTAATCAATTTAGTGTGTGAAAGATGTCCCAGGACATAGAGTTGTTTTCTGGCGTCAATGACGTTTCTTTTGAAGATTTCCTTTTCCAATTTCGCATCATTGCTGCAATTAATAAATGGAAGGAAAAGGATCTAGCACTGTTACTAGGTGCATATTTACAAGGCCCTGCTCTGACGTTTTTCAAATATATTTACGTAGAGGGCATTGAGTATAAGACGCTATGCAATAAACTTAGGGCAGAGTTCCCAGATAATATAAATTATGTAGAAAAATTCTACAACGCTCGACAGGAGCAAGAAGAAGAATTACTGTCATTCTATTACCGTCTGTGTGGGTTACAGACCAAAGCAGACATTGCAGACGATAACATTTTTATTAAAGTGTACTTAAAAGGGCTTATTTTTAAATATAAAGCCGCATTAGGCTCACAGCTCTTTGCATCAAAATATGAGCTGCGTGATACACTTTTTCAAATGAGAGATTTATTTGGAAAAGTACAGAGAAATGTCATGAATTTGCCAATCATTCCGCAGAGGAGTGATGATAAGAAATACCCTGAGAAATATGAAAATTCTCCATGTACACCGTTTAATGCACAAAATATTTTTAGCGTAAAGAAAGAAGCAACGCCGAGCAAAGACATGGAGATGCAGCAAAATGAGAAGGAGCTGTGTTAGGAATTTATAGTCTATGACATTTAAAAAAATGTAGGGTTGTTAGTCTATGAAAAAGAATGACTGTGGTGTGAATTGTCATGATGTAAAAACTAGTGAGAACAATGTTATAATTCCTAACAAAATGTGATTGTATTTCTTTAACTATTAATAAAGGCTTTCAAGAATACCAGAAGTTTGAATACCTACAATAGGTTATGGGCCCAGAACGCCCGAGAAGAAAAAATTAAAAACCGGGATTGGGTAATGAAAAACCCAACATAAAAAACAAGTGAAAAAAAAACTAAAAAACAGTAATAACAAGGAAGAAAATAAAAAACGGTGAAAAACTAAAAAATGGAAAAACCTGAGATAATACAGATAGAAAAATTAAAAGATGCGGAAACATTTTTATTGTGGAAATTTGAATTCAATATACACTTAAAAGCGGCAAATCTTGCAAAAACAATTGCACAAACAAAAGAAGATGACAAGAAAAGTGACTTCAGTATCAAAGATGCTCAGGTGCAAAGAATTATCATAAGCAGTATTGATAAGAAACTAAAAGGTCACATAATTAATTGTAACAGTGCACGTGAAATGTACGTAAAATTATGTGAAATATTCGAAGGTTCTGAGCAAAGAAACAAAGATGCATTATTACAAGAGTTTTTCACATATAAGAAACAAGAGAGTCAATCGCTTTCCCAATTAATAAGTGAAATAGAAAATTTACAATTTCGTATAAGTCAGCTAGGAACAAAAATAGATGATGAAATGGTCATATCCAAAATACTAAGCTGTTTACCAAATAATTTAAACTATTTTATAACTTCTTGGGAATGCATGGCAGACGATAAGAAAACCCTTCAAAATTTAACAAACAGACTTCTGGCTGAAGAAAATCGAATGTTGAAAGCAAAAGAAAGTGACAAGCAGCTAGCATTTCAAGCTACATCTTCATCTACATCAAAGAAAAAGTTTAATGCAATAAAATGTTTCAAATGTAACAAAACAGGGCACATGAAGAAAGACTGTAGAGCCTGTAGTATCTGCAAAAGGGACAACCATGAAGATAAAGACTGTAAGTTTAAAAATAAACAGTGCTCAATCTGTAAAAAAATTAATCACAGAGAAGAAAATTGTTTTTTCAAAAATAAGAATAAGAATGAGAATGAAGAAAAAAGTAACAAAAGAATAGAAAAGGCATTTTTTACAAACGGTGAAATTCAAGAACCAAAACTGAAAGAATTTGTTGTAGACTCTGGGTGTACTGCACACATGACCAAAAATGTAGACATACTAAAATTTTTTGAATGCAAACCATCATCTGTTTTGACTGCAAATGAAGAAACAATAGAGGTGAAAGGGACTGGTAAAGTCATTGGAAAAAAATGTACTCTTAATAATACCCTGCTTGTTCCTGACTTATCACAAAATTTATTATCGGTTAATGCAGTTACAAACAATCAAGGAGTGGTTATATTTACCAAAGATAATGTAAAAATATATAAGGAGTCAGAATTAATATTAACAGGAAAAAAAGAAAACGGTTTATATAAAATTAATTTGGATGATAATAATATGCAAGAAAAAACACTGTTAATGAAAGAAAATGGCACTGCCTTAGAATGGCATCAAAGACTTGGACATCCAGGAAAGAAAATACTAGATATATTACCAGATGTGGCAGATGGAATAAAAATAAATGGATTAAGGCAAATAGACGAATGTGAAATCTGTACACAAGCTAAACAAACAAGACTTCCATTTAACACAGTAAGAAACAGAGCCAGTAGACCACTTCAATTATTACATACTGATGTATGTGGACCGTTCGAAAACAAAACGTATGATGGCTATAGTTATGTTTTAACCGTCATGGATGATTATACTCATTTTACAAAAATATACTTGCTTAAATATAAAAATGAAGTTAAAGAAAATTTAAAACATTATATAGAAGAAACAGAAAGAGAGAGAACAGAAAAGGTATCTACCATAAGATGCGATAATGGAGGTGAATACACAAGCAATGATTTTAAAAAATGGTGTACTGAAAAGGGAATAAAACTAGATTATACAGTACCATACTCACCACAACTAAATGGTAAAGCAGAAAGACTAAATCGAACATTATTAGATAAAACCAGAGCATTACTATTTGATTCAGGGTTAGATAAAGAAATGTGGGGTGAAGCTGTATACTGTTCTACTTATATTATAAATAGATTACCAAGTGAATCTTTGAAGAATAAGACACCTTATGAGATGTGGCATGGTAAAAGGCCTAATATATCTAATATATGCAAGTTTGGTTCAATAGTATATGCTAAACAATTACATTCGAATATTAAGAAACTAGATCCAAGAAGCAAAAAGTTAATCATGATTGGATATACTAATAATGGATATAGATTGTGGAATAAAGAAGAAAGAAGAATTGAAATAGCAAGGGATATTGTTATAATTAATAATAATAAGAAAATTGGAGAAAAATATGAAGAAACAGGAAGTTCGGTGATAACAGAAATAATACCAGGTAATAATGAAGAAGAAATAAATCAAGAAGAAGAAAGTGATGACAGTTATTATGAAATAGAAGAGTTAGAACAACAAAGTAATGTAATAGAAGATAACATCCCAGATATTATTGATGAAGTAGAAAATGATGAAAATAAAGAAAGTAATACTGCAGAGATAGAAACTATAGAAACTATAAATACAAAACGACAACGGAAAAAACCAGCTTACCTGCAAGATTATGTATTACTTACGTATGATGAAGTCATGAAGTCTGCTGAAAAGAATAATTGGGAGAAGGCCATAAATTCGGAGAAGGAATCATTGGAAAGTAACAATACATGGGAAATAGTTGATGTAGGAAGAGCAAAAGGACACAAGATATTGTCAAGTAAATGGGTATTTTGTATAAAAGAAAATGGTACTTACAAAGCAAGACTTGTAGCAAGAGGCTTCGAACAGCAAAGCATTGACTATCAAGAAATATATAGTCCAGTAGTAAGTCAATCAGCAATAAAATCATTAATAGCAATTGCTGCTTCAAAGGAATATGAAATGATAACTTTTGATGTGAAAACAGCATTTTTGTATGGCGAGTTAAAGGAAGACATATTTATGTATATTCCTGAAGGATATGAAAGACAGCCTAATAAAATTTGTCATTTAAAGAAAGGACTATATGGGCTAAAACAGGCACCAATGACATGGAATAAAAGATTTACAGAAACTTTAAGGAAACTTGGACTGAGAGCTTCAAAGTCGGATCAGTGTGTGTTTTTTAATGAAGACAAAACTATAATATTGGCTATATATGTTGATGACGGTTTGGCCATATCAAAAGACAAGGAAAAGTTATTACAGATCTTGCATCAATTGGAAAAAGAATTTATCTTAAAAACATATGAACAACCTCAAAACTATATAGGTTTTGAAATAAAAAGATCAGAACAAGGCATTTTGTTGCATCAGCAGAATTATACAGAAAAATTACTTAGAAAATATAATATGTATGATTCCAAAGCTGCAGATACTCCATGCATTGTGGGAAAGGAAAATGAATCTAAGATGGCTACGTCAAATTTCCCATACAGAGAACTAGTTGGTGGATTATTGTATTTGTCAACCAGGTCAAGACCAGATATCAGTCAAGCTGTGAATGAAGCAAGTAAAAAGGTAGAAAATCCATCAAGGCAAGACATATTAGCAGTAAAGAAGGTGTTGAAGTACTTGAATGGAACGAGAGATAAAGGGATTTTGTATAATGCTGGGAAAGATATTACAAGATTGCATGCATATTGTGACTCAGATTATGCAGGTTGTACAGAGACCAGACGAAGTACAACAGGGTTCATAATAATGTTGGCAGGTGGACCTATAGCTTGGTGCTCCAAAAGACAGCCGATAGTAAGTCTATCGTCAACTGAAGCGGAATATATAGCAGCAGCAGATTGCGTTAAAGAGTGTTTATACTTAAAGACTTTTATAAGTGAATTAATTGGTAGCAGTATTAAGATTAGTTTGAATATTGATAACCAGAGTGCTATCCAATTGATTAAAACAGGTTCATTCAGCAAGAGATCTAAACATATAGATGTGAGATTTTATTTTATACACGAAAATTATAAGAAAGGATATTTAGATGTTATATATTGTCCTACAAATTATCAGATAGCGGATATGTTGACGAAACCACTATATAAAGAAAAATTTAAATTTCATTGCGATAAAGTTGTTGTGTAAATTGAGAGTTATAATTAGAAGTGTTTAAGTTAATGTTTTGAAAACTTGTTTAAGTTAATGTTTTGAAAACTGATGGTGTCTCTGAAGTAATTATAAGGTATTTTTAATTTATGTTCATATATTAAAAATAGGAGAAGGTGTTAGGAATTTATAGTCTATGACATTTAAAAAAATGTAGGGTTGTTAGTCTATGAAAAAGAATGACTGTGGTGTGAATTGTCATGATGTAAAAACTAGTGAGAACAATGTTATAATTCCTAACAAAATGTGATTGTATTTCTTTAACTATTAATAAAGGCTTTCAAGAATACCAGAAGTTTGAATACCTACAATAAGCTGCACGTGGAGCAGCATACGGAGCAGCCTGTGGAACTGCTGGCGATTGGATCGGAAGTAGAGTATAAGTCTGGTGAGACCGGTCCATTTATTAATGTTCTGATTGCTCAACAGGAGTTTAGGGCGTTAGTGGACACAGGAGCTTCGATTTCTTGTGTATCTGAGGAGTTCGCAACAAAACTCAACATTCAAAGCATCAAAGAGAGCACGAAGCATTCTGCTACTACAGTTTCTGGTGCTGATTTAACAATTTTAGGAGAAGCATCATTGAATTTATTAATAGATTCTTCTTTTTTCAAGCAGAAGTTTTTGGTTATAAAGAATATTCAACAAAATATAATTCTTGGCCGAGATTTTCTCTCTAAAAATGATTGTTTGATAGATTTTTCTAATAATTATTTAATTTTGAAAAGGAGTTTTGTTTCGAAATTTATTGATATTGATACTTTAAGAAAAAAGGTGTCAGTGTCAATACTGACGGATAAGGATCACCATAGTGACGCAAATAATGACAAAACGACAGATGACATTGCCGACAAATTAAATGAAAATAATTATATTTATTTTCAAAATAAACTAAAAGTAAATAATATTCGAAATAAAGTTTCGCGAAAACGAAAGAAACGTATTGTTTCGACGTCTTCTACATCATCAAAGGTGATAAATAATAAGAAGTTAATTGGTGCTTTTTATTGTTATGGGGAAAATGTTAAGAAAAATAATGAATACCATTATTTTTATCCTTCAGGGGGGAGGATACACACGCAGAACAAAAAACAGATACAACTGCGTAATATGAACAATAATTTAGGGTTTCTAAATAAACAAAATGTAAATAAATTTAAATATAGGAAACGTTGTGATTGATTTATAGTTTTTCTAATGTGGGTTTTGTAATTTCATGTTACCTGGAACGAGTTGTACGAGCATTGCCGGTGAAGGGATAAGAAGGTGAGCTACTTCATCTTCGTGAGAAGATGATGTCCACGGCAGAGCTACTTCATCTTCAATATGAAGGAAGATGAAGATAACCAATGTGGTCAAGCCTGTGTTATTTTTATAAGTTTTTTTTTACATTGCTCTGTAAATCTGATCCCAAAATTATTATCTGATTTGGTTTTGAAAAAAAAATATTTGGATGGTGAATTGAGGTTGAGATCAACTTCGCAATAAGGGGCATAGCCTCGCGAAGAGTGTTTGCTTGACACAGTGGTTTCTGCCGAAGATTTATGATCCCTATATTTGATTTATTTATTATTTAATATTCCAAAATTGTAAAAAAATAATTATTGGGTAAGATGTTTAATTATATCACGTTAGGTGAGAAACTTTGATAACGGTGACTTATCCCTTCATCTGACACGTTAGCGTCCGGCGAAGTTGTAAGTTATCAACAAAGTTTTTCTTCGCTTGAAAAGTAATCCCTTCAGGACGGGTGTTCACTTTGAATATCCTTTGCTACTAGAGGCATGTTTCGGGGCTTTTTGCGTGGTTTTGCCTCGAAAAAGTTCACGATAACATGTTTTCTTACAGTGCAGATTGGCACACTTAAGTAAACAACTTAAATGTTATTGTAAACTATCCCGTTGTAAGGGACGTGTTTTTAATTTCCACGCATAGGTAAATTTTAAGTTAGGTTGTTTAGGTAGGGACATTTAATATGATTGCCAGCCTACAGTTGCGCTTTTGTGATAAAGTTTCCACTTTATCCTAAGGGCGTAGCTCGTGTAACGTAGTTAGAAACTTTTTCATTTGTAAGGTTTTATTCGTGAGATATTTTTGATACTGACCGGGCAATCATTTCAAATGTATTCGATTTGTTCCATAGAATAAGTTTTTTATATTGAAGTGTGTCACTTCACCCCCGAGTCAGCGAATAAACGCAAAGTTAAAGTTATTATTGAATGTTTTAATTTAATATCCTGAGGATCCCCGGTTCCTAGCGCACCACGCGCTACAGTACATTATTCTATACTTTTTCAAGGGCTCTGCATGTAAGATAACAGATTGAGGAGGGTCAGTATTGCATCATTTATACTGATGATTGTATAAGGAAATGTTAGGTGCTTCAGACAGGTGTCATTGCTTTATTAATCACTAAGCATAAAAAGTGGATATCACCTGGTTATAAACTATTATAATTGCCAATTAACAACAATAAGATATTTCATTATCAGGATTTTAGGTATACCCATTTCATTTCACAATATAACAAATGCAATTCTGATCGAGTTGCATTTGCTCTTGGTCTCATATTTGCTCCATGAGGATTTTTTTATAAGATATTGTTGTTCATAACAAGATTGGTGACCCTACAGCAGAGGGTGTGTTCAGTTTGACCTCCGTAACCCTCAGCGCTTCGGCAAGGTCAGCTGGGCGGCTGCCCCGCTCAAACTTGCTCTCAAGTGAGCCGTGAGCAACATCAGACACTCATTCACGACGAATTATGTATTAAATTACATAACCATGTTGGGCTTCGTCTATCATTTCCATTCAATTGCTTGTCACAACTGTTAACTTTGTGTTTCTGTTATATTATGAACGGTTTAATTTTTTTTTCACTGGCCTGTGAGTTATTAAACCCCACAAATGTGAATATGGGTAACCTTTACGTGATCAATACATTATTCATTGTCAGTAACGTGTGTTCCTGTACATTGGAAATTACAACCTTCGATTTTTAATTAAAAGAACATCAGTCGTGCAGTTTATAGTTTGTTTTCAATAATTCAATAGCTAGGTCAGGTAAAGGACTATCGATTGGCCTAGATACCGTGTTATCGACCCGACTGCAATACCTGCTAATACTAAACACTGAACCACAGTAACGAGTGATTTTCTAGAAACGTGGACATTACACAACGGTACCGCTGTCTACAATAATACGAAACAAAGTAATCAAGTTTCATTGAGGAATAACTTGAAGTTGAATCAATGAAAGACAAGCGTCACTGGCAGAAAATGAAAGCTAATTTTGGGAGATTTTTTGCCTAGATCTCGCTTACGTTTATAAATACGAAAATACATGAAAAAAAAGAAATTTTGCAAAATTATTTCAGTTACTATGAGACTGTCGTAATTTTCACCAGCTAACGATGGAAATTTTTAATAGGAAATATCTCTACCGTCGTTGATAAGATAAAACACTCCTGCTTGGATGAAACGCGTGATGTATTTGTGCATAATGATTATAAAATTAACTATTGTTATCTTTTATCGTGTCGTCTAGGAAAGGTACAATAATTTTCACAACGTCTTCTTACCAATAAAGGTATTGTAACATAAGTTAGGTCTATTGTAAAATGAGCACTAATTAAACAGAGCTTGTTTTTGTGGGTGTTAGATTGCAGTTCATGTTGCAAGCATGCACCGCTCACCAAACCATTTGTATGGAAAGATTTACTCGTAAAGGCCGCGGAACGTTCGAGAAATCCGTCTGCATCGGGACCTGCCTGTTGTCCTCGGAATATTCCACTGTCAGTTTTTGGCTGTGTGGTGTGCGTGTGCCCCTTTGAATGCTGTAGGTTTACCCAAGTGCGTCTGTGTGTCACTAGCGTCACAAATCACGATGCCTTCGTGTGACGTCACCTTAGATAAAGCTGACAAGTTTGAAGCTTTTATATTCAGATCTTTCAGTTTTTTTTCTTCCGCCAAATTAATTAAAATGAAGAAAAAAGTAACATTATTTGTAAACACATTGTTCGTATTTTGAATGCCCAATTACCCATAAATGCAACAAATGCAATGGTCGGAAAACCATTTCTATATTTACCGGCGCCGCGGTTACCCTAATGATGCAATAGCTTCAGAGGAACATTGATGCGATCACGTCCACAATAACATTTTGGTAGGATTAGTGAATCACATGAGCGTGACGTATCGGTGTGTGACGCAAAAGCTCCTGGGTGTGTGTGTGTTTGGGGGCGGGGCAGAGCTTTCGGGAACGCCGGCCGGGCCGCCGAGCGCCAGACAGTTTAGTAAGCGCACGTGACGCTGAGCACGCGCCTGCACACGTTAACAATTACACACATTTATTATAACCATGATAAAACATGTTGGTACGAATCTACGAGCTCGTTGCTACAATCAGCTGCGAGATTTCATGAGAAAGTTCCGATGATTGCAATAATGGCGACTGAAAGGGCCTGACTAATGTTGTTCATATCGGCTGCTTTACAATCGTTTTCCATATGAGTATTGTGATATTATAAATATTTTTTGATTGTAATTGTTATTCAGATACCCATCTAATATAGCTTAAACGTGTGGTCATTTTACGCAACAAATATTAGATTATCCTGGTGCGATTCAATTAGTATTTAACTCACAGCAGAAACATGTAATTCCCAAACGTAATAAACACAGAAGATGGATCACTTCCTATAATTCTGATAAGAAACTGTTCGCCGCCGGTTTTTATATCTAGCTTTTAATATTAACACCAAAATACGAGACATTCATATTAACATTCACAACCTTACGCATATAGCACCTAGGTATAAGGAAAATAAAGTCTATAAAAATCTATGTTACAATACGCCATTACAGTATTAAACTTCCTGAAAGAAATAAGAAGTTTCCTGAACTTGATTCATGTTGGTCAAAGCTGAAGGTTTAGCAAGACTGAGCCTTAAACCCAAGAAGGCAGTTACTCATAGGCTATTTCAGACTTTACCTACACGTATTGCAGTCTGACACAATAAATTCGTTTATTACGAGAAAGCATGATGCATAGAGCCACACCTTTTCTTTTATAACCATGTTAAGATATCAGATAACTCAATTTAAAAATACGTGACGGTCCGATTAATCTTATCTGTTGTATTAAATCACTTACGTTACGTAGCAGATGTAGCTCCTTTATCGAAGCGATTCGTGGGCTATTAGAGTCAATCAAGCAAGTCACAATGCGTCGGGCAAAACATTTGTAGGGTGACGTCGAGACCCGCCTACAATTGTTCGACATAATATACACACCGCAAAACCACACGGCGAACTGGCGACCATCTCTTGTTCCAATAATAATGTTACACCTTTAAATACAAATGATACAGGTATTTGTTACAGCTTGAATTGTATGCATAGAGCAACAGAATAAACAAATAATTATTCAGTTGATGAATTAAGAAAAGGCGATTTGGTGTCCGAAAAGTAGAATCACAAAAATCTCAAAATCTTCCCTAAATCTGTCTAACTACTTCTCAAAATTTAAATAGGTAATAGATGATTAATCAAACCAATGTTACAGAATACCAAGAATTTCAACCTAACTTTTACAGGAATGACCTGAACAAGTAATCAGAAAAGGGAAAAGTTTCAAATTAACCTCGGGTGATAGTGAAATTTTGGGCTACGAATTATAATAAATCTTTCGAACCAACATTTACGTAATCTAGCAACAGAGCAAGTGGTCGAAATGTAGACAACACATTTATCTTCAAACGTGTTTTAGAATGTCCAAGTCAAACGCCTCGTGTGTCACGTAGAGGCTCTCAGGACACACCCCCCGACGTAGCGGACTTGCGGACTCGAGCAAAGGCAAGCAAGGTCGTTGATTACGGGACCCGCCGGACCGCACCGACCAGACCTGTTACACTTCGCCAACATTCGCACTCAAATATTGCCATAATACCTACAAGGATGTAGGAAAATAAACACTGGTCTAGTCTGCAAATACTGGCGTGCTTTAGTTAGGTTCAATTATGAAATGAGAATTCGAAGGACGAACATTCCGCGTTTTTTTTAGAAGATGACTTTTACTTCAACAGAAACTGCTGAGGAATTGTAAATATTTTAAGCATTTTTAGTACCTAAATCTGAGTTTAGAAGCACTTTACTAATTTGTTGGAATGGCCAGTAGTGTATTTGATTGTAGTTAGAAGCAATTATTTGCTGAATGCATATCAATTTTAATATTGCAAACGCAATTAACGGATAACATTAATACTGTTACAACCTTGGCAATTTCAGGATCCTAGTTTTGCAATAACACTTCCTTGTAACCGAAATCTTGACACTTAGAAAATAGCTCACTTGAATGTCAAGTCAATTTGTTATGTTGACATGATTGTTTCGGTTCTTATGTTAGTTCGATATTGTTTCCATACCTGCGTTACCTGGCTATTCAAATTCTAACAAACTATACAAATATTCAAAGTAATTCAGTTGCGAACAGTCGCCGATGCACTAGTGTGCGTGTACCGTACACAGCGTGCACACATTACCAAGTTGGACGCACACACGCAGAGACCACACACCGACGTGGCGGGGGCCGGGGGCGGCCGGCGCCGCGACTGCCAACCTCCCTATATAAAACACTGCGCTGCCATCTGCAAGTTTCAATAGATAACTCGATTGCTGAAGAATTCGGTACGCGTTGCCAACATTTTATGTTATCCAGAATTGCAAAAATTGAATGTTGTGTATCTTTGACTAATAGAAGCGCGGGAATAATAATTTTGAATGAACTTAGTGAACTGTAAACAAAATTAATTTAAATAATACTTCGCTCGTAAAATTGTGTCAAATCGCAGCTGTGTGCCATAGCATTCGTGTGTTACTGCAGCCTAGCAGAAGGCAACATCCTCTAGTTATTACAGAGTGATGTGGACTATTTGCCGCCTACAACCCGAACCTGGATTTTAATGAACTATTTCAATACACTGTTCTACAAAGTGTTATATTCCATAAACATTATCATTTTGACGTCCCTTGACAAGTTTTTAAGTTGAACTCAAGAAAGAAGAAGAAGCCAGCAAGATGAGTTTCAATAAAAACAACCCCAACGCCATGGGGAAGATCATGGGCTACATCAAGCAGCTCTCCACCGAAGTGGTAAGTCGAGATTTGAATCAACTTATATTTTTGAATTTATTTTATAATTGCTAATGGGCCTTAATTATTGTTCTCAACTAAGCTAAGCGTATGCATATTAGAAATTATTTAACTTAATTAAAATACAAGCAACCCATTTATTATATCCGTTACAAAAATCAGTATCGACTTATAAAATCGCAGTAGCGAGAGTTTTTTAGAAAGCTCTGGAAAAGGCACTCGGTGGAACACAGCCGCCGCCGGGTGGCGCCGGAGTATTGACGCCGGCTCGCGCTGCCTAGCAACCTACTGTTGACATCTCTCCATAACAATTACTTACCTAATATGAAAACAATGTTCTTCTTTAAATAAACATATTTCACACATAATATGAAAAAACAATGCAGTGAAGAAACGTTAAAAAGGCAGATTGCCGTCAGCACGACCGCGTTGTATCGAGGCGGCCTTGCAAGGCCAGACACGGCGGCAGATGGCGCCGGTCGTTAATTTGACAATTCGTTATCTTGCTGAATTTTTGTATAATTAATTTATACAGTATTTATTTATTTAACGTGAAAGAGCATTTCATTCTCATTTTCACTTCTTCGTCGAATATAGATTTTTCCCAATTTTATGTAATTTTCTATTATTGAGATATCGAAAAAATTAAAAAAAAAAACAACAATTACATATTTAATTATTTCTTCCGAATGCTATTTACTCCTGATATTAATATAAATTCAGACTTAGACTGACACACTAGCGCCATCACTTGTTATGAAATCTAAATGAACTTTCTTCTCGTCATAGCAGTATTTACGACTTCTCATAGATGGCGCTTCAATTAATAATACTCTTTGTTTTTTCAAGATGTCGCCACTTTAGATTAGTTAAAAAAAAAAATTGTGAAAGTGTTTGTAAACAGCACCATTTGAATTTTGAGTAAAACATCTTTTAAGTTCAAGGAAAGAAGTATACAACAAACTCATCCTGCCGTAACTTAAATTGCTTTGAGAAAAACAAAAAAAAAATATTTTTTAATATTAGACCAGGTTGTAAAAGTGAAAGTACCTAGGATTTCGAGTTGATCTGAGAAGGACGGTCATCCATCAATACAATGCTTATTTTGAGTCACCTTTACAAAACATATCAAGTAACTGAACTTGTTATTCTTCTCTGAGAAAATAAATTATTGAAGTGTGCCAAAAAAAGTTTTAAATACAAGATTCGAGTTTATCGATCTAGAAAATTGCGTTTTCATAAGTTGCTTCGCAACGCTGTGTGTACTAAATACAACCCTTTTACAAATCATCAATAATAGGAATATAATTAACCATAGTTCGACCTCCCCAAGTCGACTTTGATGATAAGATCTCAATAGAAACACGTGAGCGTCTTAACGAACCGTGACTTTAATGTCAATCGCGTCAGCCCTAGCGTTTGTAATTAAATCGATTACTGGAAGGATTTTCATGTGATTGATTAAATTTTCTTCAGCCGAGTAAAAAAATAACCTAACGCAACAGAATAATAATAAAAAGAGACGTCTTTAAATATCAGAACCTTTTTTGTATGCCTATTAAACCTCTCTTCTCACACTGGACACAAATTAGAATTCAACAACAACAAACAAAAAATATAAGTCATCATGGAAGTGATGTCATCCGTAAATATTTATTTACAATATGATGAATTAAAAAGAATTAATAACTGGCTTGCAATGGACAAAAATAATAACATAACAATTATGGGTCGCCAGAGTTATGATACATTTAATAGCAATTCAGAGGTAATCAGATTAAAAACCATAAGAAAAATGTTTAAACACTATTCAGAAGCAAGTAATTTAGAGAATCAAAATTATGTCTGGCTACTATATGTCCGTCCAGTCCAGAATGTAAACATACTGCCGTCAATGAACCATTGGTTACAGGTATGACATGCAAAGAAAGTGTTTATACATTGTTTTATAAACATCATTATAACTAATGGACAATCGCATGATAAAGTCAAGAATATTGAATGTGGACAGTAGTGGCGACTGTGCTCGTTATAGACAGGTCGCCTGACTGGCTCTCTTGTCAATTTATTCGCGACTATTCTTTCCAACGGACAATTATGATAAGAGCGCGGAGGTCCTGTGTGAAGTGGCGTTTGGAACAGGATTCTGTGTGCGGATCGGGTCATGGCATCAACTACGCATATCACTAGGTTATCGAGAACATGCAGTGGCCATATGATAGTTTGTGGTCAGCTAGCAATGTGTGTTTTCTGACCTCCGACTCCCTGGGCTTATAATTCTTATCATCGGGACTTACGCACATAAGATAGCGGATATAATAAATGGGGTATGTTTGCGGATGATTACTCCAGTAATGTCTAAAGAACTAGAGTGACCGGTCTATAATAGCAATTGGTGTGTTACTATTTTAAAGCTAGTACTAGTAGTATGATCAGGAAACAACAGTGAAAAATAACATATTTTTAATTTTCCAGGGTGGGAGCGAGCAAACTCGCCGAGGCCAAGGCGACGAGGAGAGGTTGTACCGGACCCGAGGGCCCAAGTACTCTAGAGTCCCATCAAGACCAACGCTTTCTGCTTCTACGACCTGTACCTCTCTGGCAGAATCTTGTGGGTCCCAAGGGACATTGGTGCCTAACTACGCAACAATCCCAGAAACCGTTTCCACTGAAAGCAGCAGTGAAGACGAACAGGACTCATTCGAGAACACCCGTCGCCATTTCCAACAACTTCGGCAGATCAGTCTAGGAAACGAGTTTAAGTACAAGATGGAGATGGAAATAAAGAGTGCGAAGGAGGAGAATTTGAGAAATTCGATTCCTTTTGTCAAACAACTGAGCACAGACAGCAGTAAAGTAAAACCGGACTATGCAATCAACGGGGATACTCCACCATATGCTCCGACAACCCAACGACTATTTCTGTGGACACAAGTAAGTTACCTAAGGCTTTTTAATAAACATTGATAGGTTATTTTAATCTTCCGTGTAACAACACCTATTTTTATGACCGAAAACACTTCTATTACGCTGTAAACTTGCGAATTAGTGGAAAATTCTATTTACAAACACTCTTTTATACCAGTAGTAAAATCGGCGATTTCGATAAGACGTATCAAATAAAAAAAGTACTTATGAAGCCGTGAAACTTTTCCTTTTGATTCAAGAGTTCAGTCAATCTTATACGTGTTCAAGTGTGATCAACAATTTAGATCAGAACTCTTACTTCAAAAAAGAGAGTGATGATGATATTCACAATAACAACAAACGACGTTGCTCATGCTATTTCCACGAATAGGAAAGCTGTAAGTTTATTTTCGTTTGCAAGTTTGCGAAATAAAACCCTATGTACCTTTCAGATAATGTGCATTAGGTACACCGTTCTGGTAAACTTAGGACTGTATGTACGCTGAATGTAAATAACTTTATAATATGGGTGCAGGGGTGGCAAAGGGTACATAATAAAAGCCAACCGCCCACGGAACTTCATAGCCTTCTAGTAAAAGTCCGCGACACTACGTATTGCGAAAAAATCTTTTGCGATTCCCTTTGTATTTTACAACGCATTTTGATTAAAATCTGTGAATTCATTTCAACTTATAAAATGTCTTATGAAGGACCATTGCAGGTGACCATGATAAATAACACTTACACAAAAAATGTGTGCAATGACAAAGTATTTAACTGTTTATTTTATTGTTTCAGCTTTTGGCCGCATTCGCTGTGTCCATGGGTTCGTTGATTGTCGGCTTCTCGTCCGGCTATACTTCTCCTGCATTGATAAGCATGAACTCTACGCTTCACATGACTAAAGAAGAGGTAAGCTAAATTTTAAAAATGTCTGGTATAGTAATAATTAATTACCGAACTGTTAATATAATTTATCCGAAAAAAATGTTTACTTCTCAGAAAAAAATATTTACCAAGAAGTTTGAAATCATATTATTATTGTGGAGCAAGCCAAACATTTAGTTATATTACATTCAAATATGTAATGTTATTAGTTGTTTGTTATTATAACTAAAGCTAATAATAAACGGTGTGTTAATTTATCGAATAGAAAATTAACAGTAATTAAACAAGATAAGCAACTACCGATTTCATAAAAATATAATTTTTATTTTCTTTCTATTACAGTCAACATGGGTCGGCGGTCTTATGCCTCTGGCTGCATTGGTTGGTGGAGTCGCAGGAGGACCTCTGATAGAATGCATTGGAAGACGATGGACCATAATGGGAATGGCTTTACCATTCTTCCTCGGCTGGATGCTCATAGCAACTGCGTCAAACGTGCTAATGGTGTTCGCTGGAAGAGTTTTCTGCGGAGTGTGTGTCGGAATAGTCTCCCTTGCATTCCCAGTTTACCTCGGTGAAACGCTACAGCCCGAAGTACGAGGTGCATTTGGATTGTTGCCTACTGCCTTTGGTAACACTGGAATACTTTTATCATTCTTTGTGGGTAGCTACCTTGACTGGTCGAAACTAGCATTCTTTGGAGCTGCATTACCGGTACCATTCTTCCTGCTCATGCTGCTAACGCCTGAAACCCCGCGCTGGTTTGTGTCCAAAGGACGCCCTGAAGATGCTCGTAAAGCGCTTCAATGGCTTCGAGGAAAAAATACAAACGTTGACAAGGAAATGAAGGATCTTACACGTACACAGGCTGATTCGGATAGAACAGGAGGAAATGCTTTCAGACAACTTTTTACTCTTAAATACATGCCCGCTGTCCTTATTTCTCTTGGATTAATGTTATTCCAACAGTTAAGTGGTATTAATGCAGTAATTTTCTACGCCGCGTCAATCTTCAAAATGTCTGGAAGCACTGTTGACGAAAACTTATCTAGTATCATAATTGGAATCGTCAACTTTGTTTCTACATTTATTGCCACCGCTATCATTGACCGCTTGGGACGTAAAATGTTGTTATACATTTCCTCAGTTTCTATGATAGTTACTTTAGTTTCACTGGGAGCTTACTTTTATGTGATGGATTCAGGAGTTGATGTCACGGCTTTTGGATGGTTGCCACTTGCTTGTCTTGTCATTTATGTACTGGGATTCTCTATTGGCTTTGGACCTATCCCGTGGCTCATGTTAGGTGAAATTCTACCATCCAAAATCCGTGGCACAGCTGCATCTCTTGCGACTGGATTCAACTGGACGTGTACGTTCATTGTCACTAAAACTTTCCACAATATCATCGACGCCATTCATATGTACGGTACAGTGTGGCTGTTTGCTGTCATTTGTTTAATTGGGCTGTTTTTCGTAATATTCTTTGTCCCTGAGACTCGAGGTAAAAGTTTAGAGGAGATTGAAAGGAAATTAACTGGGGGTTCACGAAGAGTACGGCATATTAGCAGCAGTAAGCAACCACAAAATGGCTGTTAACTCCCGAATTGTTTAATGTCTAGGAATAATGTACATTCCAAAATATCAAGTGATGAACTGTGTTAGAAAGCAAATTTTAGAATATGTAATTAGGCAAAGCACTGAATCAGTGCGGGCTGAAGACTGAATGGGAATGTAGCCATAAGTTTTATATTAATAGGTGTAAATAATAGTAAATTAGATTAGATATTAGAATGTCTTGAAACAGTTCCTTTAGTTGTAAAATTGTCGTAGCATTCCGCTCTGCGACGGTGCTCGCTATTATTCAAGTTCCTTGATAACAATGTACTGGATCTGTTTTGGAAGACTCAGTCGTATTTAAAACTATTGTGTAATAAATTGTACATAGGAGAACAATAGCATATCCTGTACAATTGTATGTAACTGTACAATCTATGAAATTAACATTTTCTATTGCAATTAGACTCAAACCACTCAGAGAAAGCTTGTCAAATTTTATATTAAGTAGATCTGTAACTTATTTTAATAATGATCATGACAAATCTGTTTAAGTAGATACTGTAGTAACCAAATAATTGTTTTAAGTTGCTTGTATAGTATAATTTGATCTTCCGTTTACACTATATATGAAGACTTCGTATATTATGGAGTCAGTATTTATTGTTGTTATTTTTAATACAAAATAATTTATAATTCAATACTTTGTAGTTTTATTTGCATATTACTTCAACAGTCCATTTCAGACGGTAATGATGGGACAAAATCGCTGAATAATTTGTAAACCTTATGAAAACGTCGTATATTGCTTAGTACGATATCGATCCTACATTTTTCTGCCGTTTTGAACCAAATTGCTTAATAGTTATTATGTATGTATATCTACAACAATATCATACTCACAAGGAAACTACCTATAATTCTTAGCAGACAAAGTTATTATTATTTTGATAACAGTGTGTTATTGTCCCGAATGATAACACAGGATCGACACAAGACGCTCTCGTCATTGAACTATAAACTATTGTTATTATAATAATGAATAAGTCCAATGCCTCGGCAAACACGAGTTCAAGATAATAAAAAAAACAAGATCAAAGTTTAATGTTATGAAAAACCATTCTGCCAAATATTTATTTGCTGTTGATTAAGCTAAATCAACGGAAACTAAATATTTATCATTATATGCGGGAAACAGAAATCATATCTGCCTTTATTACAATTTTTACCTTTGGTACAATTTTACGAAGCATTGAGCATTTCACAGACTATAAACAAATTAAAAAAAACATCTATTATAATTTTCCTATCCTTTATCTATTCAACAATGTTAGGGTCGGTTTCCAGTGTAACGGGATGCAGCAGAGTTTCAGTGTTTGAAATGGAGTAATTCAATATGAAACACTGGAACTATCTACACGCCTACTATCTGACCTCCACAACCCAGTTATCCGGGTAAGCTGAATAGTTTTGTAGTTACTTTGTTTCATTTGAAAAATAATTTTAGCTTAGATACTCCATTAACCGAGAAAAGCTTTAGGCTGCTTTAGATCCCAGTGCCGCGAGCGGTATCAGTACATTGTGCATAAAAACGTGCGTAGTTTTGAAACATAATCTTTGCACATTGTCGCACGTAGACATTTTGCCACTAGTTTTAGCTAGGCGTTAAACTCCTCGCAAGAAACAATCATGTATTTAAAAAAATGGACACCGTTTATCTTTTTTTTTATTCAAATGTTCAGACTTCATGTAATCGCTCGCACGA
This sequence comes from Helicoverpa zea, assembly GCF_022581195.2. Taxonomy (NCBI): domain Eukaryota; kingdom Metazoa; phylum Arthropoda; class Insecta; order Lepidoptera; family Noctuidae; genus Helicoverpa; species Helicoverpa zea. The sequence continues at coordinate 7,239,380 of NC_061452.1, read as the reverse complement.
ATTGTCCCAAAAAATAGAATAGTATAAATCATAAAATATAAAGCTTTTAATGTCGCAAGAAGATAAAATAAACAACCCTATTTCCCCGCGTCCCTTTGTACGCTAAAATCTTCAAAACTACGCAACCGATTTTCATGCGGTTTTTTTAAATAGATAGAGTGATTAAAGAGGAAGGTTTGTTTATACGTATAATAACATTCATTGAATAGTTGGTAAACACTGTTCTATGTGTGGTCTAGTGGTCGCAAGCGCGGCTGCTGTGCTCGAGGTCTCGGGTTCGATTCCCGGGTCGGACCGAAATTGCTTTGTGGGTTTTCTTAAACTTTCACAAAGCAGCCCGTAGTCTGGAAGTTGGTGATTGATTCACCCGTGCATCGGAGAGCACGTAAATGTCGGTCCTGCGCCTGATCTCTTTCCAGTCGTGTCGGATTGCCGTCCCATCGGGTTATGAGAGTGAAGGAATAGGGATTGCACCTGTGTCTGCCCAATGCTCGTGCACTATAATATGTCCTGCGCAGCTGGCTGATCTCCTTAAATGAGAACAGCCGCCGTGACCGAAATCGGCCGTGGACACCATTATTATTAACCCATCAGGGTCCATAATTGTGACTACCTCTATTATTTTATATTTTCCACCAAATGTACATTATGGAATGCAATAAATGATATGATATGATATTATAAATACTGTTATCCCGTACGGAGCCGGAGCGGGTCCCTAGTCCCTAGTTATTTATAAATGCTTTAAAAAAATGCTTTTAAAAATATAATAGAAAACGTTACAATCATTAATTACATAAAATGGTGTCTAAAATATGTTACTTAATTTATAGAACAGTGGATGACACTAATCATAAGCACAAGCTAAGCATGCAGTTACAAAATAAGCTTCTTGAACATTGAAAACTTAGTTTGTTAAGGCTACTACACACATGCCGGCGGCGGTTTCATGCCGAGCGGCTATGCTGCCGGTAATACAAGCGGCACAAAATCGTTTTTTTTTGGTTGGCTGCTCGTGCTGGCGGTTTCTTTGTGCGCCAAAGCCGGCGGCTGTAGTAACCTTTACGTACTGTCGCGGTGGTTAGGCATCTTCTCGTAGTCTGCAGTCTACAAGTCCACTAGGCGCTGGCGGAGAATGAACTACGCCTTTACTCCGTATCGGCCACGAATTAACTACGCCTTGGCTACGTCTCGGCTACGCATTGCTACGCCGTGACTACGCAATTAGCTACGATTTTACTACTCAATGACTACGATTGGGCTACGCGTTAGTTACGATGTTCCTTCGTGCTACGGGCTGACTACGCGTCAGCTACGTATGCACTACGCTTTGGATTAAAGATAGTAAGATCTTTCCCCTTGAAAACTGTCAGCTGTCAGCTGCATAAAACATTCGGTATTCCTATTGGCTATGTGCGCGACGGTGGCGAGGCGAAGCGTTTACAACATTTGCGGAAGCTGTCAAATAATAACAATGTAAATATTATCATTTTCTTTGCAAATATAAATAAGACCAAATATTAAAATTGTAGGTATTGTTGACATTATTTAAGTGCAATTTATTCAATAGTTTTACTGTAAAATGAATATATAATAATAAAAACCGGGTTTGAAACTATTACACGTAATATTAGTTTCCAACCACAAACTGAGACAAAAGGCAATAAATTAGTATTAGCCGAGCATGTAAGAAATGTGGAAGAGCTGCGACATAACGGCCAGAGCTACTTAATACGAGCCTACGTAATTCGTCAGATCAGATCAATGGTGCCCGTATCGTCACTGATGTAAAATGTGACTGTGTCTAGAGCGGCAAGTGTTAACAACACCACCAGCTCTAGTAATGAACAACAGTGGGGCAAACCTAGTATTCGGCAATTTGTTCAAAATAAATATTCTAAAGGAAGATATGTACTACGAAGATATGTTCCTACCAGTTGCAAAAAAGAAATGTAGTCGTAATCGTCGTGTCAATCGTCGTGTCAGTCGTGTAATTACCGTGAATTAGCTCAAGAGTCGTCTTTGAAACAAATTTTAGAAGCAGTGTTCTATTTTGTAGGACGCTCTTGGGAAAATATAAAATTTACATTTGCTATTGAGGCCATTATTTTTGCAGTTAACAACGCAACAACGGTCATTTTTGTACTGCAATCAACACATTTGACAGCTGATCATCCGCATTTGTTTCCAATTTCTGCCGTGTTGTGCGCTGCGGTCGTTATCTGTCCGCCACTACTCGCTTTGCACATAGCCAATAGTTTGAGTTTAAGTTTCCACCCAAGGAAAAGTGTTACAAACGTACGCTACGCGTTTCTAGTTTCACGTTATGCGTTTTATACACTTAACCTTATACATACTTCGTTATCAAACTAAATTCCTAAGGACTCTAAAAATAGGATGTGCATTGTTATTGTTATAATGAAAGGGAAGTGTAATTTTAGACAAATAAAAGAAAGGAGAACAGAACAAAATATTTATTAAAGGATTGGAAAAATCTGAAATGTATTAGTTATTGTCATGTTTATTTGTACTGGCATTTTATAGCTTAGACATTTACACGTCGACATGTCAACACATGGAACACATGCTAGACGAATAGATCAATAAAAATTGTTTACACCTTTACGATCAGGATAAACAAAATACATTGACGGCAAGACAAGAGTGATAAAAAAATCTGCACTGTTCTATAGTACATATTATACTACTAAGTATTTAATAAATCGCCAGCTATTTCTATTCAAAAATTAATAAAAACAATCAACGAGGTAACTTTTATAATGTACTTGATACATAATGAGAGTTTTATAAAATGTTATAGATTGCGTAGCTATGTGTAACCATTAATTATATTACGAATATTTACAAGAAAAAAAATACTGCTTGAACATACCCTGTTATGGTTAACATCTACATAAGTATAACTAGTTATCTTTCTGGTCCACTGGCACCACATGCTTCAGTATCCAACGAAACACGTGATAACTGGACACACCCACTTTTGAGAATTTGTGGGTGTGTCCCAGTAAGCATAATGGGTTTAATGGAACTCCCTAGTTTTTGAAATATAAATCATTTCTTCTGCGAATTATTTTTTCTTTTTTATTTATTTAAAATTCAAGAACAGGTCAAGAACTTTTACTTTCGCGAGTCCTTTTAATTTAACTTCTGGTATTGAAAATGTTTTATCGTAAATGTGCATCTACAAGGAATGTAGAGGAAAAATTAAAAGTAAAGTACCTACCTATGTTTAGTACGAAATGCAATAGCGTCGACCAAGAGAAGGTAATAGGGGCTCCTGATAGCTGTTATAATTATACACGTATTTCTATTGTTGTTAACTGCATATATGACATAGCTTTACAATATAATGAGGAAAATTGTTCGATTCTGGTACAGACAAAATTAGATTAGCAGCAATGGTAACAAGTGCCACTGAAATTCTAGTACATACTTATATGGTCGATTTTCTTTTGTTTCTTCTCAATATTTATATGTTAGGTAATAATTAAGACCATACAAACTGAAATTGTCGTTTTCACAAAAATAATGGATGCATAAACAATAGTACCATAGCACATTAAATTCTTTTTTTAAAAGGATATTGCGATTTTGCTTTTTTTCTACGAAAAGATATTACTATCTACACGCCATTTTGATCGCTACTTAGATGAGGCTACATAAAATATTTTGTATTAGGAAATAATCTCCGTATTTATAACCATTACTAAGCGTTTCTATAAGGGATTGTTCACACCAAACGTATTGTCCGCCGCTGACTGTGAGTATACTCACTGTCTGCCCCAGTGTGAACGTCGACTCAATCTGCAGTACGCGTACTCACCAGGCCGACAATAGGCTATAGCGTACGATGCGCTACATGTGTGAACAAAAGAATAGGCTCTTGTAGGTTCACACTAGATGCGTACGCTGAGCGGCTGACTATTCTACACATAAAAGGGCTCAGTATTTGAAGTTGCTCGTAGTATTTTATAAACGATAAAACTAGCGTAATTTATTTTTTTCAAATCAGGCGTTTTACTGATATTTCAATTAAATGATGCGCATTCAGATAGTTGTCATTTGCGAAGCTCTAGAGGAAGACGAAAATAATAAAAAGAAGAGATTGTGGGTACATCCCTTTTTGAAGAGATGTTTTCTTGGTCAATTTCATACTTTATATTTCGAATATAGACTTTATCCAAATAAGTTCAAGAAATATTTTCATATGACAGTCAAACATTCGATGAGTTACTATCTTTATAGTTCGGCCATTCAGAGAATGCGTTCCTGACACGTCGCGATTGAACTGACGACGTAACTTTGCAATGGCGTTGCAGTTACGATAAAAATATTTTTGCTGGTTGTTTACCGTTTTAACAATTGAGGAGCATTAAAACAACATTATTATATCAATAATCAATGAATGTTATAATTCAGTCAGTTCAATCGCGACGTGTCAGGAACGCATTCTCTGAATGGCCGAACTATAATACGTTTAAGTTTATATAAAAGGGACACTAAAGGTAGTATTCCGTCCATCGCGACATCGTAGGACGCGCGCGGCCTACGACTGTCGTCGGCCGCGCGCGACAATAGTCAACCTATGAAAATGTATGGCACCGCTGCCGAGGTCCGCGACAGTCGCTCGCGGCCGACGAATTTCGTAAGCCGCGCGCGGCATTGTCTTGAAATTAGTAGATTTTGTTCGTCCGTTCCCTCTAGTCGAAGTGCTTATTGATATCCTTGAAGAAGAGGAGGATGACGTGCTGCTGTGGCTGTATTATGAAAATAGATTACCAATCGACCCTATCTTTAACAAGTAGAAATGAAGAAGGATATTATCAAATACTTATTTAAAAGCATTTGTATTGTGATGAAAACCAAAAGGAAGTTTTACCGACTAAATAAAAAACAATTCAATTCTGGTTTTACTAAGATTCTATAGCGCTAGACCATGTTGAGATGCGTACGGCCGCGAGCGGCTCACGAAATTCGTCGGCCGCGCGCGACTGTCGCGGACCTCGGCAGCGGCGCCATACATTTTCATAGGTTGACTATTGTCGCGCGCGGCCGACGACTGTCGTAGGCCGCGCGCGGCTCCGTCAGCCGCGACCCACGGAATTCTACCTTAATTATCGACGTGCTGTACCGAGGCGCGGCGGTGCGTACGCGGTGGAGCGGCGCTATTCGGCAACTGCGTCCGCGTAGCCAATCCGCGTCCGCCGTGCATAGTCGCGTAGTAAAATAATCGGCCACTGAGAGTCAGCGACAACAGGCGACGTAATAGCGTATAGTCGGTTCGGTGTGAACGACAATTTCAATATATATGGAAAAGCAATAAACTGCGTAACGCGCGCTCACAGTCAGCGGCCGACAATACGTTTGGTCTGAACGATGCCTAAGCCGACATAATAAATTAGATTTACTTAGCGCAGTTCTTTTATGTTACATGCTTCGAACAAACTACTCATGAAACGCATATAAGATGGACAACCTTATCAAAAAGTATTATACTTAGCGATTGCAACCTTCATGCAACTTAATACGTAATTGTAAACACACCACAACGCCAAATATGCAATGCACAGAACAGAATAGTGTCAAAATATTATATTTATGTTGTTGTTGTAAGTTTAATAAAATTTCGAAAAATTTTAAGTCAACATTCATTTTAGATTAGTTAACAAAAGCAATAAGTTTGGTAAAATAATAATTAATTGATAAAGCTATAGTGGAAAGGAGGTCTTTTTCGATAAAGGTATTAATAGATGATAAGTTTGAGCAAACCACTGTTGAAGCTTACATCGTATTTCTGAAAGCTATCGCCCTTCTGAGGTGTCCAAAAACCTATGAACATAATTCTTTCTGATGAAGTTGTTTTTCCCTTACATTAGTAGTTCGATGTCTCGGTTTTGTATCACACAGCCTCGATCTAGCCAATCGGTTTAGTCAATCAATTTGTGCCCATATAAATCGCAGCGAATGTTGCGCGACAAACTCATTTCTTCAGTAACTTAGTCGAGAACACATTCAGTGCTGTGGTGAACATTATTACGAGTGTCAAGTGATTTTGTATGAGCAGATCAAAATACTTCGTCCATCATGAAGATTTTGATGAGAGCAGATACACATTACAGCATACAGTACTCCAGTGACTATGAAAAACCGAAATATACATTTTCACAGGTAGGAAATATTTTTATTAGCAATTAATAATATCGCCAAGAAAAAAAAAATTGTTTCATGGGAAAGTTTAAGATTTTAGTTTGACATTTAGTGTAGCAATAACAAACAGGTTTTGTGTTCATTATTTTCGTAACGTCGGGATTAAAACTACAAGATTTATGATTACAAATATGGCGTCTAAAACTTCAGGCAAAATGCATTCATTGTTTTTATGATTGCTGTTAATTCCGTGCACTAAAATGCGAGTCCTCCAATTGCGCCTAGTTAATTAGTTTGTTGGCACTCAGTTATCATTCAACTCTGTTTTGGTCCATTGTATAATATACATTCACTTATTAGGTTTTGGTAAACTGCTATTCCGATCCTATGATTCAATTAAAATACCTTCGGAGCAAGTGAAGCAAGTGTTTCTCGCATGTTCTTATAATTTTCCGTTCAAGTCATGCATTATGAATTTTTACGCCACATTACGTTATCAGCATGGTATAATTTTACTATAATAACAACCGCAATCAACAAATCTTGAGGTACCCATGACTAAAATTAGAGAACAAGTACATTTTAATTCAGCGGAATTAAGCTATTAATTTGATGACAATACCTCAACCACCCATTTTTGTTTCGCTATCACGCTATCCCACAGTAAACACGTGACAGAGTAAAAACGTAGACCAGAAAAATGACTAGGATTTAAAGTCAAAAAAGTCAACCAAAATACATGTGAAGAATAAGTAAAAATTTGTTGCATGTCCGTCTAACAGTCTCATAAAATTTGCATTTGTCCATTAAATAGTTCACCTATTTAATATAGGTTCGAACTGTAAAGCTCAAAGTAATCTCCAATTTTGATTGGAGTTATAGGCACGTGAGTTATAGGCTGTAAACGTGAGTTTTTAATAGCAGTACCCCGCTTATCAAGGGAACTACTTCACGCATACGGATAAATAGTAGTCTATGATGAATATGTATTAGCTATCACTGTCATGAAAATAACCTTAGAGGAACCTTTAAACTACTTGTTTTTATAAAACAAATTAAGACTGCCATCCGCTGGGGATGCTAAATATAAAAGCAATTACGTTAGAATTGCCCATTTATTACAGTGTCGATGTGTAAGTGGACCCAATCAGAGTCAATGATTGCTTAAATTAATAGAAGGCGGTTTGCGTCGCATCGCACACGCCTCCATGCAAATACCGTCATGCTTTGTATGAACTGAAAATATTGCGAAGCTGTTACTATAACTTCTATATGTACGTTATCTATATTTACTGTCCTGCGTATTATTATAGTTCAAACAAATAAATTATTAGGCCCTATTCATTCTGGACTGGAAATAACTTGTGCCTAGGGCCTATCTCGTCGGTTAAATAAATAATGACACTGCAACTTTTAATCAATAAAGTTTTCCCATTACTTCAGCACGCTTATGTTCTCAATTACAGGTTTTGGCTGCTGTGGCAGTGTCTATGGGCTCCATGATCATAGGTTTCTCTTCGGCGTACACCTCTCCAGCCCTCGTGACAATGAAGAACAGTACTGTTATTTCAGTCACAGACGAGGAGGTAATTAATTGACTATCATTAAATGATTGATGATGACAAATGTCACTTCAATTTAGTTTTGGTGTTTGGCTGACGATTTTAATAAATCCATTATTTTTGTCAACAGGCAAGTTGGATTGGCAGTTTGATGCCCTTAGCGGCCCTCGCCGGTGGCGTGGTTGGTGGACCATTAGTCGATTATATTGGCAGACGCAGAACGATTTTATTCATCGCACCCCCTTTTTTTCTCGGTTGGGTTCTAATAGCTACTGCAAGAGTAATACATTTAGTATTTACTGGACGTGTTGTCTGCGGTCTTTGTGTCGGAGTTGGCTCTCTCGCGTTCCCTGTGTATCTCGGGGAAACTATACAACCCGAAGTCCGCGGTACGCTAGGTTTGTTTCCAACCGCTATTGGTAACATCGGTATACTAATTTGTTATGCGGCTGGAAAATACCTTAACTGGTATGAACTAGCGTATCTAGGTGCAGCATTACCAATTCCCTTTTTTATTTTAATGCTTATGATCCCAGAAACTCCCCGTTGGTACATATCTCGTGGGCGTAATGAAGAAGCCCGAAAAGCGCTACAATGGCTTCGAGGCAAGAACGCCAAAATTGACAATGAAATTCGTGACATAGCCCTATCAGATGCAGAAATGGGTAAAGAAGGCATAAAACTTAAAGAACTGTTTAGCATTAAATATATGAGATCAATTTTAATTTGCTTGGGTCTAATGACGTTTCAACAATTATCAGGAATCAATGCCGTCATATTTTACACGGTTAGTATATTTAAAATGTCAGGTAGTTCCGTGGACGGCAATTTGGCAACAATTATTGTAGGAGTAGTTAATTTTGTGTCAACCTTCATTGCTACTGCTCTTATCGATCGTGCGGGACGCAAGGTGCTACTCTACATATCTTCTGTGACCATGACCCTTACGTTAGTGGTACTTGGAACTTTCTTTTACGTACAAACTGATTTACAAATTGATGTATCAGATTTAGGATGGATACCATTGACTTGTATTATGGTTTATTTATTAGGCTTTTCCTTAGCTTTCGGCCCTATTCCATGGTTGATGATGGGTGAAATTTTACCAGCAAAAATACGAGGTGGCGCCGCGTCAATTTGTACGGCATTTAACTGGTTATGTACTTTCACGGTTACAAAAACATTTCACAACATACTGGTCGGCATCGGTCCGGCTGGTACATTTTGGCTATTTGGGTGCATTTGTTTCGTGGGTTTATTCTTCGTGGTAATATTTGTCCCAGAAACACGAGGCAAGAGTCTTGAACAGATAGAGAATAAGCTCACTGGACGAGCAAGCACAAGAACTCGTAGGATGAGTTCTATTGCGAACATTAAGCCATTGCCGAGTGGATGCTGACTTCTAAAGAGACTAAACATTGGTTGTGAAATATTGTTCTTATTAGGACCAATCGATTTCTTAAATTTTAAATAAATTGTTCCCTCCAATTATTTCAATGCATACTTGTGTATTTACAGGTAAACAAGCACAATCATAGTACCTTTATTCTTGATTCGCTTAACACTTATGTATCCTACCTCTAACCTCAAACTTATTAAAAGAAATACTTAATACAGAAACAAGAGAGTACATTAAATATAAACAAATTTCATTAAATGAGTCTAATAAATTAAGCTAATAATTTTATTTCTATTTAGATCTAAAATTAGATTATTCAATGGATATTGTAAATATATTTGTAATGTTTCTTATTTATTTTTAATTAAAGTAAATAGGTACTTAAGTATTACCAAAAATGTTATTTTAAGCTTAGGTAGTTTTATATTTTATTGAAACCAAATATACTGTTTTCTAAGACCTTTTTTATTTACTACCTTCACCAATAAACCTTGAGAATGTTTTATCTACGAGAAGTACATAAAAGAAAGTAATTTCAGTTTAAATTGCATATATCATATCAATCATAAAACCAATCACAGCTTCGATTTCGATTAACAGCACCTTCACAATAGCAGATTTTCTGCTCGTTTCATGTGGGCATCCAGTACAAATGATGATATTTGCTAGTGTGAAAGGTCTATTGTAGGTTTGTGAAATTTCAGTTTAATTCTTGGGTATGGCTTTTAATGTTAATTAAGCTTTATAAAAGTCAAGAGTGTCTATGTACCTCTACATAAGACGGCAGGTGTTGTGACAATTTCATATCTCGCATAAATAGTCAATTATCACCTTTTCAACTATATTGAGGTTGGTTTACATTCTAACCAGATACAGCTGAGTATCAGTATCTTACATGGAGCAACTCCCATATGACCTCCTCAACCCAGTTACCTGGGTATACCGATACCTCTTGGTAACTGGTTGTAAAGAGAAATCAATATTGTAATTTATTTATTTGCAAAGTTCTGATTATAATTAACAGCTTTGGAAACAGTCATAATTTTTACTTAGAATAGTAACTTTAAATATAATTGGCCTTACTACAAAAACTTAATCACCTGTTTTACACTTGTCTAAAAAAATTGTGGCTGCAAAATGAACCATATGTCAATGTCATAATTTGAATTTTTTTAGACAAGTCTTAAACTGACGTTTAAAAGTTTTTGTGGTAAGACAGCATGTGTTTACTACATGTCATCATTGCTTTAGATTGCCCATTACTCAATAAACAAAATATTATGTTAAAGAACCTGTGTTCACAAAGATGGCCAGCATCCTTCCAAATTCGATATTAACAGATTTTGTACCCACAATTGCTTTGGTAAATAATTGGTACAGTTCTTAAAACACAGGCCTGCCATCCACAATGCCAAAAATGATTATCTATACTAATATTATAAAGAGGAAAACTTTGTTTGTTTGGTTGTAATGGATAAACTCAAAAACTACTGGACCGATTTTAAATATTCTTTCACCATTAGAAAGCTATATAATCTGCGAGTAACATAGGCTATATTTTATTCCGGTGCGGGCAGTAGCTCCCACGGGACACGGGTGAAACCGCAGGAAAATGTCTAGTGAAAAATAAAAGCAAAGGCTTTATACCTAATACAACACACTGACCCTAAGCTTTATCTACAGTGAGCAGAATTGTGGGAACAGTTACAACAAAATTACTTGAAGCAATGAAAGACTTTTAGTTGATGGCAGCAGTATAAACTTGTTGCCAAGAATAACTAGGACTAAGTAGATGACAGCATACTTTACTTTTAAGTCTGAAATAATAATGATTGTAACTTGGGAACATCATAACATTTCATATACCTACCATAACTTAGGCAAAAATTAGCCAACAGATAGTTGTGCAAAATCGTTATAAGATAAAAAAAAATGATACGGGAGGACCACTGTACTCTAGTATGGATAGGAAATGATATGAAGCGTTCATTGACGATATATTTGACTTACCCATGACTTGAACGCGGCAAATAGCACAGGTATCGCACTCGACGTCCCAGCTCCACATGGCGACTGCATTCCATTTCTTCAATGTGAACATTTTATCCGGCTTCTGCCCATCGTTATCTCCTCGTTCCAAAGCATCACAATCTTCAGACATTGTAATAGGATAAAAACAGAAATAAATCTAATCCACTATTTATTTACTTCGTCGTTTTTGACATGTAAAATTGAAGTTTGCCATTAGAGTATTTACGAAGTATGCTTATGGTAAAAAAGTATAGCAATTAATTAGTGAAAAGTCGACGTAACGAATGATTCGGAAGTAACACGTATAGACAGAAAAGATTTATCAAAATAAAAATATTTATTCCCTTCAAATATTTATTATAATTGATATGGTGATTGAAAAGTTTTTAAATCCAAAAATAATAAAAGTTTTTTCATTGCTAGTTTTGTAACGCACCACATTATGTCATCTGGTACATTCCATTACACGCAATTTTCTTTTTTTTTCTAATTTTATTATGTGTTAATTTTATTGGTTGTCTAATACACTCAATTTTAATAATACTTGTAAACACACAGTAATTCATTATTAGGCTATCAGTGACATATTTGAAATCAAAGGGATCGGTTCTGAGCCTGAGGATTGAAAGTAAGGAGTATTTTTAGGCTAGTTAAGTGTAGTTTGCATCAGCTTGTTGGCATACATTTTTATAATTTAGAATATTATAATTATGTAATGGAAAGGTCAAATAAAAATATCTGGTTGTGTTAACTAAGTATATTTATTTGTAAAAAAAAACCGAAAGCACAATCTTACATAAACTGAATAAATGCGTTCGTAGACTTATCATATAAGTTCTAAGAATAACTATTATTTTACTTCGAATATTTGAAAATAAACTAAATTACAATATGCAATAGACTATAGGTATGCATGAATTGCTAAAATCGATTAGTATTAGAATTTAGGTAATGTAAACATTTAACACAATGGCTACCCTGTAATTAAAATTCTCACTAGGCATTTAGGCACTATAGATCTATGAAAAAATATAAATAATAAACAAATACCTATGTCTGAAAACTGTAAAATCATAGAAATGCAATATTTTCAGAAACGAAGCGATACTCTTAAAATAACGTCTTGTTGTCATTTTCGTCATTCTTTAAAATAATCTAGATAACTAAAAGGTATTAAAAATAATCGGTAGGTTTAACTCTAGTAGTATAAAATATTTATGAAGAACATAAGGTGAGGTACAAGGCGGTGAGTAGGACGAGGAAGCTAGCTGTGATACTGCTAGCGCCGCTGAAGCATCCTAGCTCCTCTACTTGTACTTGGTATCTGATGTCGTAGGGGAACCTGCATATGTTTGGATCTGTGGAAAAAGGAATGTTTTAATTACTTAATCTATAGGTACATTCGTATATTTGTGTTATTTTAAAATTAAATGACTACTCGATGAAGATGCGATAACCCTATTCACTGATTTCAGAACCGGCAAATTTTAAATTCACGACAAACACAAGACGGTAAAATGCAAAGTTCTGTTTTTTTTAGATTGCAATTCTCTTCGTGGCTTACCTGCGCATGTAGCGCTAGCGAAGGAGCCTGCTGCAACCCCGGTGTCCGATTGCACAGAGATGTAGAGTGGAGCACACTCGTTGATGTACCATGAGCCGTCGCAGGCGTTCTGCAGGCTGATCTCCACATTACCGCTGTTCAGTGTCTGGCATGTCACCGTTGTGTTGTCTTCTGCCACCGTTGATGTAGTTGCGTTGCGTCTGAAATAGGATATCAAGGCAAAAATATGAATTGAATGATATTGTTTATTGGAGTAAGCTAGACGTAGGTACTCGACCCTTATCATGTTTTCTTCCGATAGGCACCGGAACTTGTAAACCTCTTGAATTGGTACTGATTCATTTGTCATATCTAGTGTCATACATAGCTTACTCATTCTTGGAACGAGAACGATAAATTCATGTCCGGAATATGTATCAAATGTATGTATCGGTTTATTTATCAAAATGGTATTTCTTTAGCTTAGGCGATAAATGAGATAAGATATAGTAGGTACCTGGGATGGACGACGGTTCGAGAATGACAGACTACGAGAGCTCCTGCTCCCGTGCCGCTGCGGGACACCCTGACCTTTCTGTTATCATTATTTTCGTAGAAGTAGTTGGCACTCATCCTGTAGAAGTTAATGTAACCCGGTTCAACATAGTCGTCAAACTGCCTTGTGCCAGAGGTACCTCCCTCGAATAAGAAACCACACGTTGGGTTGACGATTCTTCTGCCAACTGTAAAAAAAACATTCTTGCATTAATAGGGTAGGTAGATATAGTAGATAAAGGTAAAGTTAGTTTTTCTTCCTTACTTCATACACATGACTATACTTTAAATCCACTTACCACTTTGGATCCGGCGAAGAACAGGACCCATACTGTTCTCTAATTCAGTTCCCGCAGCATTCAGGGTTACAGTGAAAATGTCACTATACATGTCTCTAACGTAGCTCCATAGGGTATCGAACTGATTTGTTCCGCTCACATACAAAACCCTCACATCTGGAAAAAAAGAAATGGTAAGTACCTAACTACATTGTTCTAATATAGATGTGTAGATTCAAACTCATATTTCCTCACCAGGTAAGGTATTGTTTATCTCTCGCGCCTGTTCCCAGGCCAGGGTGGTGGTCTGCAAGTTGCCGGTGTTAATCAGATATACTAAAACCGAAGAGTTGCCACCGACGTAGTTTCTCAAGCTCTCATTGAGGGCTGTTTCTTGCAACAGCACCTTGATGTTAGTCAAACTAGTTTCCAGATTCACTCCTGCTATTACTGTAGGACAAATTATTATACAATTAATTAAGCTTGAATAAATTTTGTACAAAACGTGGGTACATACAATAATAAATAAATAACAGGTATATTAAACTTACTTGATGCGTGTGTGGTAGCATTGTATGCAGAGTAGAAATCAGCTGGAGAGTGAGTTGTGTTAACGATAACTCTTCCATCAAATGCGCTCAGTAAAGTAACACTAGATCCGAACTTGCCCACCTCAATAGAGTCTACTAAGTAAGAGATGGCGGGTGATATCAGTTGGTATGACCACGAGGAATCTAGTGCGATGTACAGGTTCGTTCTTAGACGGAAATCAGTGCTCTGTGTCTGTGTGGTCGCGCAGTCCATGTCAGTGAAAGTATTAGCTGAAAAAACAATGTAAGTCTAAGCATTTTGTTCATACAGCGAATACTCAATGGATTTTTTTAATATTTAATTCAACCATCATGCATTACGTAAATAGTAGTAATACTCACTGTAAGTTTGCAAGTTACTAACGGCACTCGTCACGAGTTGTTCCAGACCTCCAATGATAGTTCCTCGGAGAGGCATGTTGGTGTCCAGAGCGGCGGCAAACGCATGGGTTTCGCTGATTAAGTTGTCATTAGTTACATACTGTTGCATTAATGCGCGGCGATTGCAAGCTCTCAGGTTAGAATCGAAGGCGCCATTCTGAAAAAATACCATTGTTCATTGCAAGGGTACTATTTAAAAGAAAATGCGAGAGCAAAACCAATTACCACTTACCCTTTGGGAATAGTACATATCCAAGAGCTGTGATAACCTCAAAGAGCTGAAAGTGCTCAACTGTCCAGCAATTGTGCTACCCAGGACGAAACCATCGATATCTCCTCGGATTTCAGGGTCAGTCATCTCAACGTTTGTTCGACTCGTGAGCATGAAGTGCCTTGGAGCCTGTGTGCTGTTCCAGTTGCCACCAGTACCGATAGATATGGAAGTGCTGCCTCGCTCCGTGCCTTGAATAAGCACCGCCTCAGCTAAGTCACCTGAAAAGTGGAAATTACCAAATTAGGTACAATTCTGAAAAAATAGAGAATGCATACCTCTCATATGTAAAACAAGGTCTCACCAGCAAGAGTGGCTGGGTAGAGCGAATTCACGGTTTGTTGAACGTTTCTGTAGTTAACGTTATTCGCATCTCTAACCAACTCCAGTATGTTAACTCGCTGCGGCTGCGCTCCGGCCGCAATACCCGCGATCACGTTTCCAGCCGAAACCGCGCCCCAAGCGGTTTTGATCACGCCTCCCAATAGTGGGCAGGTGCTCTCGGCCACCTGACGTTCAGACAGCGACCCGCCATTGCCCACATTACTGAATTCTACGTCGTTGTTTGGATCGTAACGCCTCATCTTTCCATTTCTGTTGGCTGATTTTCTGGAAAATAAAACACTTAAACTGTAGGTACTATAACATCACAGTTGACAGGCATTCTGTGAAACAAATATCTCATGATTACTTGTAACGGCCATTTTAATGTTTCAAATAAACGGGCGTTGCTATCTAAACGTGCACACTGAATTTATGGCAAAGTAATTGAACTCCATTACGATAATTGTTGTGAAAAGTAAGTTGACATCAATACTTACAAATCCGCTGGTTTCAAAATTTCAACATCTTCGCTAATAGAACGCCTGGATCGCGCAGATCTGAAATATCTGTATTGAGACAATTGTGAACAGGTATTTTCATCACCTCGTACTCTTGCATCCACGGTCGTTGATAACATATGATGAAGCGTACACTGAAATAAAAAAAATCTTTGAGATCCAGAGAGACACAGGAAAGCTAACTCTAAACAACTACAAAAAAATACTAAAAAAATCTTAATATGATAAAAAAATATATATTATTACTTTAGTTTGTAAATAAACATAAAGTTACCTTCAACACCGAAGGTAGAGTGTCGTTGGCCAAAACCTGCAGATTATTGGGAATGAGTCTGGTTAGCAAAAGCCTGTGACGATGGAACGAATGGAAGGTTGGGGCAAACGGCAGCACATTCGAAGAAGTGATAGAGTTTTCGGGCTGATGGAATTCAATACCATCTTGACGATACCTGAAAAACATAAACAAAGAGAAAATAATAAAGGACGTAAAAATTTAATGTAATTAGGTAGAAAGCATATTGATCAACCACTTACGTATGAAGAAGTATCGCGGCAAGCTGCCTCAAATCCATATTGACATTAGGGTTGTCTTCTACTTTCCTTATGATGTCAATGAGAACGGGGACTGTGACTGGAGGCAAGTTGTTCCTGTTCACAAGTAACGGGTCCCTGTAGCACTCGCTGAGTGTGTCTGCAACCCTGGTCTGAGCCGTCTGCTGCGCGTGCGCGCCGCCCACCATGGCTACCAAAACAACTGGTAACCAATACATGTTGGTATCTGAAAAATTATATCAACAATAAATGTACTGTTTTACCTCTATTTCTGTTGTCTACGCCGATTAAGAAATAAAATGAGCAGCATTATAAAGTACAAAATGTCACATGATAAATCTTTTGTATTAATTCGTAACTAAATGTTTTGTTGAAGCTATAAAACGTAGATTAAGATATGAATATCGGTGACGATTCCAGCGTGGTATGTTACGACGATTTTATCAGCGGTTTCAGGGAGCGGTCGAGAAAATTAAAATCCTTAAACAATGTTGATGTTTTTAAGTGAATCATGCTGAAGAATGTTACCTGTAGATAACCTAGGCAATAATAGGCAAGGAATTAACTAAGTTACTTGTTTAAAATCTAGCACCACATATTTATTTATATTTCAAAGGTACAACTTTATTAAATAATAATAATTAATTTAAATATGTACTTGCATTTGTTTTATTAGAATAAATAATGTTTTAAGATACCAAATAATTTTTAATAGGCAGTAGATTTTTTCTATATCTTTTTCAGACACTTACTAACTAAAACAATCAAAGAAGACCTAGAGGTTCATTGACAAGTATATAATCTGTTAAACTCGTGATAGAGTCAATGGTAAATGTATGTAGGTACTTTATTCTTATGATTTATAAGCTACGTGACTTTATCAGGTGCTAATGTGAGCATTTACTCAATGAATGAAATTTAATTTCATAGCGTGTACACCTAATCAGAAAAACTTTCTCCTCTTCCACAACTTTTTTATCAATAAAAAATAGTACCTAAATACTGAAATATGATGTACCTAGTTCTAAGGTTATCCTTATCGGTAAATGCAATCAAAATTATATTGTAACTACCTATGTGTTTGTTCGTTCTACTTTTGATAACGACAGCTATTTTATAAAGGTACTGATAGGGTATTTCATGAATCACATATGAATTATTTCTGAAGTACTTTGGCACTGTTTAACATAATCTATGTTGTTAAATATTTTCGAATTTACTGAGAATTGATTGTTAAGTATCTAGATCCTGTTATTGTCATAGACTTCAGTTACTACTAGATATACCTAGCTTTCCCAAAACAAAAGTTCCTCCTTCTACTGTCATTTATCTAATTCCAATATAATTTCATTTGGTGTCGATGCAACATGTCATCTTCTTTCATAAATACTTCTCTGACTGTCTAGCTCACAAGCGACTCTCAAGCCTCATTACCTGTCACTCAATCCATCAATCGTTTCTTTAGTTCCCCCTTCAAGTGCTCTCTATCCATTCACGTTTATGCTCTAGACCTTCTTTACAACTCGATCCTACAATGACAGTTCCAACAATATAGCTTCTTGACTTCTTTGGACCTAATCAGTGCCAATTTTGAACTTCTTACTAACAATACGATTTCTTACTCCATCCACCAGTAAATTCAGTATCAATATAATCCAGTAAATTCCAGAGTCAAGCCAAGAAAGCCTAAACCTTCACTTTCTATCTGGCGGTAAACTTATATGTACCTATTACTAATAAAATTTTGTAGTTGACGTTGTTATTTAACGGTTTATTAAAATAGCTAAGTAAAATACCTAAGTCTGCAATTAAAGGAATTTTGACCGACACCATATTGTCTTCAACAATTATATTCCAAGTGCAGTGGTCAGTGAACATACAAAACAACATTGGTTCCCAGAAATGCTCGCTGTACTGCGTGAGTCACTCTTTCATATCAGCACAGTATCAAAGAATAGTTTTTTCCGTGAATAAGTGAAAAGAGTATTTGAAAGTTAGCATTGTGACAAAGAGACTGCGTTAGGGTAATTACATTGCAATTTGCACCGGTTGCATGTCCATGAATGAGGACCCGGTTTCTTCAATGGGTCCATTCACTATAATTTTCCTTATGGTAACAAATGAGCACTAAGATATGGAGACATGCCTTTAGCATCCTCTAAGTTACAAGGAGCAACAACATACCAAAGGCAATGTGATATAGGTAGCAATTATCTCGAGCTTAAATTAATACCGACAGTTATGCATACGGCGAGGCGATTACCTAGCAAATTACTGCCTCGCCACGCAATACTACTCATCAAAGTTGTACCCAGTGATATGCCATAGACAGCTCTGACCTGATCTAATTTATCCTTCACATGCCTTACAATATAAATTTAGTACACATAGATAAGAACTTACATTCGAGATAATCACCGTATCAAACTCTTTGTCCAAACTGAAAGCACTTGCGAAATTTAATTATTTGTCCAATAATCACATGTCCAATTAATCACCACCAGGATTAACAGTCAAACACTAATTTAAATTACACTAAAACACAGTTTTGAAAACCTTGTCTAGTAAAGGCGCGCCCAATACTAGCCAACTTGTAAAATAAAGGGTGCCAGGTACACGATAAGATAATGAAAACAGGTCTAGATAAATTCGTAACAAATGATAGCCATACGATGCTGATATCTGTTTTCGCTAGCGATTACAGATAACACCTGATTACAAACAGACTAGCACCTGATCAGACTGATATTACTCAGTATGAACGAAAAAAATATGGTTTTCCAACCACTTTTACCGTAAATTCCTCGGTTTACATTAGTATCGGAAAATGTATAGCGGGAATTACTAATTATTTTACTAGTAACTTGCAGAAAAAAAGCAAAAGATATCGACGAGGATGGGATTCGAACCCACGCGTGCAGAGCACATTGGATTAGCAGTCCAACGCCTTAACCACTCGGCCACCTCGTCACATGACTGTGAGGGCAAATATTGTGATTACATCAAAGAGCAAATTCAAAATTAGGCCAATTGGTTATATTTCGGTAATTTAAACATGATTGAATCAATAAGTATGCTAAAATTAAAACAGATGAATGTTAGTAATCCATGGTGGACTAGAAATGTTATTAAATTTTACTACTGGATTGTACACAGCGACATCTATAATTTTTAGTTGAACCAAATAACGAGCGTCATAATTCATGATAGTTAGATGTAAACCATGGTCATAAAGCTTATAAAACTGGGTATGACGGTAACAATAATTAAATAGTAAAGTAACAATTGCACATCATTGTACAATTTAACTCTATATTTAGATGCTTTAAATGAAAACTTTAATGCGATTGTTGCGACATCTTTCAACAACTTACAGAACCAACTAGTATTCAGAACGTGTGTTTATCTTGTCAATAGATGGCGCTAGCAGAGCCATTGCTAACAAGTTTTACCTTGTAATTTTATTTAACTAAGGGCTGATTTTTCATTCGCCAGATAACTTCTATCTGAGGAATATTTTTAACGTTTTGACAGCTTTTGTATGGAAAATATGTCAAACCGCCATATTTATTCCTCAGATAGAAGTTAACTGATGATTGAAAAATCAGCCCTAACACTAACATATCAATCAAAGTAAGTATTACATAAACTTTATCAATTTTTAAGCAGCATATCGATAGATTACAATTACAATTCCCATTCCAACGTTATCTAGTGAACTTTGTACCCAAACTAAGAAAATTAACAAAATGAATGAAATGTCTTAAGTAAGTAGGATAATGATTTGAAATAAAAATCTAATAAGTAGGTAGGTATATACTCTTTCTGTTACGATAAATTTATCGTGCAGAAAAATTTGGTAACATGCTAGCACAGGGGAATACATCGGGATACGCGACCTCAGGGTCAATGCGAGTCTCGGAGAGGGACGCGTTGCCAAGCAACCGATCAGACCTATCGGCCTCCCTCCATTCATAAATGGCGTACACCCAAAATAGCGGCATAAACAACAATAACTTATTGCTAATTTTAGATAATGGTAGTATTAGTAGCTACGTTAACAATCTTAACTATCATTTTAACCGTTGTTAAGCAGTAATTCGGCCAACACATTGTTATTTGCAGTCTCTTATAACATGGTAGAACAATGTAATGTTTAGCGAATAAAATGATAGTGGTAATTTGTGCAATTAAATATCAGTACCTAGTGAAATACCTACATATAAAAGATGATTATTTCGCTTAAGTTACCTTAATTCGTTTTTATTGTAGGCAAATGAATGGTTTAACTTATTAATACCTACGTAGGCATTATTATAAGAATTGCTTATTCGACCTCAGACCCCTAACTTATAAATCTCATTCGAGTTCATAATCTTTCCAAAAGAAGGTCAAACAGGAGCTATGAACTCGAGTTCAAGGATCGTAATCGTAACCTTCTTTTTGACTGAGATCAAATACATTTTAAGTTTTTATAAACAGATCCAACGCTACAATGAGAGCGTGATCAATTATAGCCTGTAGGTATAGTTTAGTACATTTTAACCGTATTTTCTATATAAAGTAGGTAGATAAAAAAAAGCACTTGCAAAGTGCCGACAATTTAATTGGCATTTGAGTGAAGAGGTTTGCGGTACGGAGTCGTACTGTCGACTAGGTTGTCGAACACATCGGTCCGATCCGTTTGATTTTATTAATTAAGCTGCGATGTAAGGCCCGCAGTCTAGACGGGCTTCTCATTTGGATTGCTTTGCACCACATTACATTGATTTGTGCGTCCGACCGTCTCGAGCGAACACTCCATTCCTCTCTGCAGGGACTCACAGACTCGCATACAGGGAATAGGGTTTTATGTGAACATATCATTGTTGTATCGAATTGCATTTCCAATACCCTCTCTTCAATTCCCTTGTCTGCAACCAATGTGGTATTGTGCACGGGAATCGAATCCGTATAATAATAGCACTTAAAAATATTATGTCACGATATTGCGGGCGAGACAGCTCTTATTATTTTGATATCAAAACCCAAACATCATTGTTTTTTAACAAATTAATTTACGGCTATAGTATCTATTTTATTGTCATTTTGAATAATTGTGAAAAGTAGTTTTTTCAGTCTCAATTTGGTACTTAACTGCGACTAAAAAATACAGATTAAAATGTACATAATTAAGATTCGTGGTAACTAGCTATGTATTTAAATTTATTCAATACCACCCAAAAAGCTAACATTCAGTAAAATTAGTCATACGAAGCACTTCGATTTCAAATGTTTCAGCACCTCTACAGTCTACATATAACATGTGTTTGTCAAGAGACATTGCTCTTTGGCGCAGTACTCGCGTCCCTATCAGATACGTTTATGTAATGTTGATGCTCACCGTTGCATTTCATTGTGGGCCAAGTACTTTAGCAGCACTAAAGAGGATTGGAGACGTGCTTCGCTTCCACGACATGGTCTCGACAGCCGGCAGTCCCGCCAAGCAGCGCCAGTCACGCTCCGCTTTAAACTTTACCTTAGCAAAATAAATACTTGCACTATACTGCTCTGTACGGTCAGACATATTGTAAGTTAAGCGAGCCATATTTCAAATTTCGTGATATTTGTGTTGCTTTTTTGAAGTTTGCATCCATAAACCGCGGTTTATGCAAAGATCTTCGAGATAATTTTATAGTCACAATGCTATTTTATGAGAATCTATTTATTTATTTAAGATTACTGGTACCATATACTTATTTGGTATATCTGTTTTATGATAGAATGAAATGTTTAGCTATAAAAATGAATATTTGTGTTTTTGAACGTCCCTTTTTATTTATTTTCATGTCAGCTCAAAATGTTGGCCGAGTTTGTTACCTACAATCAGTACATTCTATACACACAATAGACTAAGTAGTGCGCGGTATTCACCGATTGCTCATGGGATTTACCAGAGCACTTGCCTATTTATTTATTTATTTATTTATTTATTTATTTATTTATACTTTATGTACAAAATAGGTACATTGGCGGACTTAATGCCTCAAGGCATTCTCTACCAGTCAACCATCGGGTTAAAGGGAGAAAATAAATAGGTAGTACAAAAAAAAAAAAAGAGAAAGTCATGAATAGATATGAATAAAAACATATTACAATACATAAATACTTAATACATAATAATAATATATATATATATATACATAAAAATAAAATATCAAATCGATAAGAGTGACGACGACTCAATTAGGTAAAGAGTTTAAATAATGATGGCGAACTTTACGCTTGAAGGAATACTTACTGGGTGCCTTTTTTATGTCAAGGGGAAGAGCGTTCCAGAGTTTAATTGCTGATACAGCAAAAGAATTAGCCATAAATCCGGTGCGGTGACATGGAATTTCGAGCAACAAATTCTCAGAGGAACGCAGGTTACGGCTATGAGAACTGCCCAATAACTTAAAATAATTTAGAAGATAATCAGGAGCACAGGGATCGTTGGGTATCATTTACCGTATATTTTATGAATATGTAACTAAGTAATATTTTTACAATCATTGTGACGTCAATAATTTGTATTACATACAACGAAAATATCAACTAAGTACATAGCCATTAGTTAAGAGAGATTGACTTATTACCTGGGTACCTCTTAAACTGGGTATGTCATTTAATACTGCAAAGCCAAACAAGACAACAAAACTAAACGATTAGCAAAAGAAAAACAAGCAAAATCCTATTTGTCTCCATCTTTATGGATGTATTTCAATGAAGTCATAAAAATGTCGAGACTTAACTTGCCAATGGCCGGGTTTACAGCGAAGACATCGAAAGGTCTTCAGACTCGCTGAATTTCATGGGATTAAGGTTGCGGGCTCTTATTTCAATCGATCTAATACCTCGACTCAGCCGCCATTTCCCTACGACTGCGGGGAAAAATTGCACCTACTTTGCCTGATACCTTTATCTTCTTGTGGTGTTCGTAATACGAGATTTGTGTTCGAGACATTTTCGGAGATGTGTTAAACTTGTTTATCGCATGGGAAAATCGTCGACGTTTCAATTCTTATACTTAGCGTCGTAATCGTTTTTTTATTTTAATGTTTTATGATCAGCATGTCGATTCTATAAAATATCACAACTCACTTCGACATCACTCTCACTTCGACTTCGATCTAAAGGTAGAATTCCGTGGACGCGACAATAGTCAACCTTTGAAAATGTATGGCACCGTTGTCGAGGCCCGTGACAGTCGCGCGCGGCCGACGAATTTCGTAAGCTGCTCGCGGCATTGTCAAAAATTTAATTCTGGTTTTACTAAAATTCTATAGATGTTATTAAGCGCTAGACCATGTTGAGAAGCGTACGGCCGCGAGCGGCTCACGAAATTCGTCGTCCGCGCGCGACTGTCGCAGCCCTCGGCAGCGGTGCCATACATTTTCATAGGTTGACTTTTGTCGCGCGCGGCTGCGACAATCGCGACCCACGGAATTCTACCTTAAAGTTTCGTGATTGACATTGTCAAACTACACTAGCGCTTCACTATCGAGCGTGTTGACAAGTTGAACTAAATCAAAGTCGAGATTTTGACAGATTTGTCAAAATCTGTCTATCTATAGGGGAGGTAGGGGAGAGATGGGCAGTTGGGAGACATGATCAAATCAGAATAAAAGGGGGGTCCTTTTATTCTGATTTCTGATCATAGTTTTGTTTTTTTTTAATTGGGTAGTTTACGTTACCGACTGGTAACGGTGTTCATCCATAGACTATCTGTCATTTCTGTGAGTTGTCAAGAACAAACACTCGTAAAAGTACTTAAATATTTTGTTGCGGTTTCGGATCGTTATAAAGAGAAAACTAATGAAAGGTATGTGTATTTTCTATTATTAATTATTGATTGTCAAAATCTCCAGTTACAATTATAGTAAGTCGATGCAATCCACACCTATTATACCTTTAGAAGAGAGTACTACAGCAATAGTTAATGGGCCCCACGTTTTTATTTTAGTCTAATATGACCGGGACCACCTACGTAGGTTGACAGGTAAGTAACTATTTTTTATTTTCTAGTTTTCAGTGCACATAAGATAAAACCGTTTAACTTAAAAGTTTTTTTACCGATTTTTTTTTCATAAACTAAGTCAAAAGTGTCCAATGCTCTCTATGGTAGGGAGGCTTTTCTTCGTCAGTGAAAATTTGTGAGGTTATAAATCTGCGCGAAAAATCCTTTATAGAATCTTGTTTCAGGTACCGTTGCCAACTTGATCTAGAGACTATTATATTTAAAATAGTGTTTAAATAAAGTTCTAAGTGTTTTAAAGTGATTAAGTGCCTACATTTAACGATGGCTAGAATGTTTTTGCTTAAATCTTTATTAGAAGAAGCTCATGCTTTAGATAATTTAGAAAAGCGTCAACAATCTGCTAGAATTCGTAGTTTACCTTTATTAACTCGCGATGATGACTATGTGAGCATATATAGATTGTCAAAGGAGCTAATTGACCAACTGGAGTCTGATTTACTGCCCCTGATAAAGCCCACAAAACGTCGAGGCAAAGGACTTACAACTCGTGTAAAAGTAAGTATTGACACAGTTTATAGTTGAAAAATTGTAATCAAGCACACAATAATAAGAAAAACACTTAGTTCTTAATAAGGAGTATTCCCTTTTTGTGGTTTCCCCGCCAGCTGATATGTTTTCAAAAGCCTCTGTACTTCAGTTATAATATTGGTATTCTCTTAAGCATGAAAATAACCAAATTGGTCTCAATTTTGTTTTCACTAAATCCAGATAAAGTAGGTATTACGTTTTTTATTGATTTATTGTTTCACAGATACTATGTACTTTATCATTCTTGGCTAGTGGCAGTTACCAGAAGGTTATTAAAGAGGGCATCAGAACTTATTTATCGCAACCGTCTGCATCTCGTTGCATAAATGAAGTAGTGGAAGCTCTGAACAATCCGGCCGTAGTAAAAAAATATATAAGGTTTCCTCAAAATCAGCAAGAAAGGCAAATTTTAAAAGAAAGGTTAGTACCTAGATATAATATAATTTTAATATTATTATAATTAAACTGACCCTTTTATTTTTACAGTTGATCATGTTAGTGATTATTGTAAATTACAGGTTCTACAAAAGGTTTGGGTTTCCAGCCACCATAGGCTGTATTGATGGCACTCTGGTGGCAATGAAGAGACCAGCAGAGAACGAAGAACGGTTTTACTGCCGCAAAGGCTACCATGCAAGAAATGTGCAATTGGTAAAATGGATTTCAATGTTGTAATCAATTATAATTAGGTATAATAGAGTCATTGTAATTTATTTCTTTTTCAGATAACAGATGCAGATTTAAATATTTTACACGTGGATCCCACATATGGAGGAGCTACTCACGATAGCTTCATTTTTAATTATAGTGCTATCAAAGACCATTTAGAGGCATTAACAAATGCTGGTGAAGAAGTAGTTTTGCTCGGTAAGTAGATCCTTTCCTGACCCTGCTTCAGAATATAAGCCTAATTACTAAGTATAAAAACTACATAGTTATTTTTTTTTCAGGTGATTCAGGATATGCTCAGCGTGCCTACCTCATGACGCCAATTAGTGGCGCTGAAGAGAATTCCCCTGAAGCTTATTACAATAAGCGTCATTCAACTGCTCGCAACTCAGTTGAGAGAACAATAGGCCTCCTAAAAGGACGATTTAGGTGCTTATTAGTACACAGAGTACTCGACTACCATCCAGATGTAGTTGCAAAAATAGTAATTGCATGTTGTGTTTTGCACAACATGTGCAATCGCGCGGGAATTCCGGCAATCTCTATTTCCGAGGAAGAAAGAGTAGAAGAGCTTGAAATAATTGCTGAAGCAACAAGGAGGCAAACTAGAGATTTACCATCCAACGCCGATTTAGCTTTAGGTCAATTACGAAGGCGAAACTTCGTGAATGGGCTTTGGCGTTCACGTCATAATTAATGGGTGCTAATTAAATAGACTTCTTTTTATTATCATTATTCGGCCCAAAAATGTATGTTGGCTTCTAAATTACTAAGTCAGCCACAATTAACTATGCCGGATTGCTGAACCAGAGGTCTTGGGTTCGATTCCCGGTTCGGTCGACATTTGTGTGATGAGCATGCTTGTTGGCCGTGGTCTGGGTGTGACAATATGTATCTATACTAATATTATAAAGAGGAAAACTTTGTTTGTTTGGTTGTAATGGATAAACTCAAAAACTACTGGACCAATTTTAAATATTCTTTCAATAATCTTAGCTGATGTTTATTTTGTTTTGATTGAAAAAAATAAAAAAATAAACTTATGTAAATTAGCTTATTTATTGTTCAACCACCTATAAACAAACGGGGTGAGCTAAATAAAACCGTTTAAATATCTCGTAATGTTGAAACTGATTGTAATTTTTAGGAAAGCTCTTTCATTATATCTAGCCGAATATAAGAAATGGCAATAAAAGTTGATAATGATCTGTAAAATCTGATTTTTTATGCAATAAATTGTGAAAAAGTGCCCATCCCTCCCCTACCTCCCCTAAAGTATGAAATGACATTACGAATCGAAGTGAAATGCGAGTTGTTGATCGAGTTTTATAGAATCCCAGTACAGTAGAAAATATTGAAACTATGATTAATCAATGTTTTGAAAGGTTCTCAATAGCTTATTTTAACAGGATTAGATGACGAAAAGACAGCATATTATTATCAATAGCTTTGTGCTGTTAACACCATCTTCACATAATACACACACTTATACATATTACCTACTTAATTGAAACTTTTCTAAATAATATAAGCCAGATGAAAGTGACTATCCCATTTCAATAGGCTGTCCATACAGACTAAAAATATCCATTTAAGAAATATGGAAACCCTCGCAGACTTTTGTTAAGTAGCGTGATATATTGCCATTTCCGCGATCGCTACTTCATCGATCTTATTATGTGGAAACTATTCATTGATCGTAAAGGGTTTCCTTTATAATATATTTCAAGAGTAAAACACACCACTACGACGCGGCCTGAAGGATTATCCACTTTCCTGAGATGGATTTTCTCCGAACCTTTCCGTGAAGGTATAAAATCTGTCTGCTTTTCCTTAAGCAGCAATTTCTGAACTTGTTTTATTATGTAACTCATTTTCAAGAAAAGTTTTCTTTGTCTGGGAAATGTAAGTAATGAAGTACCTAACAATGTAATGCGCTTCTTTGTGTTACTTAACTACTACTATTATAAACTTATATTGGCTTTAAAGCTTAAACAATTAAGTTATTAGAAGAACATAAATCACAAAGTCTTTTAACTTGTCCATAAAAGTTTAGATAAGATTTTATTGCGGCGTGAATCCGAGTTTATTCTGTGTAGTGAAAAGGCTTCACACGGGCTGCCGGTCGGAAGCTATTCAATCTAGGCGCAGGCAAATTGTGTGGATAGGTCGGAAATGTGCGGCGGAGCGACCAATGGTCGGGGAGCTCTGAGACCGCAGTCCGCGGGCCACAAGCCTGTCATCCCCCATATTCTGTTGCATAAAAAATGCCATAACAAGTGTGTTTGAAGATCGTGTTCTTGTAAATGCTCCGCAGCTACAAAAAACTGACGTAGCTAACTTACTCAGCCAACGTAACACGGTGTCTAACTAGTCAACCATCCAATTTCTTTCATTTATAAATGTTTGTATGTATCCGACATGATAGTTACATTGTTAGTGGATATTCATTATTGTACTTAATACAATGATACCACAGTCACCGTCGAAAAGAAAAATGAAACACAAAGCATTCTTACCATGATAAGGGGTTAAAGTTAAATTGCTAGTTTAAGTTTGCTTGATCCGGTTTCAAGTTAAATCTCAACTACCTTTATGGGCCGAATACGGGTGAGTAGTATGTACCTACTAACAATTTTTTTATTGGATAACAACAACTAAGCAATCACTCAAGTACTTACGAGTAGATAGTACATAAAACTGGTCCATTTAATCATGTACGTAAATGAACCATTATAACATAAATTTTCACATGCTTATTACATAAATATGTAACTGTTAAATATGATACAAACCGCAATATACGTACCTATTTACCTATTTATAGGAGAGTACAACTGTAATTTCACGTAGTGAAATCCATTGTTAATAATGACGCCTATAATCTAATAATACGTGCTAATGTGAATATCATGCAGATCATGACTAATTGCCACGGCACCGTATTTAATCATATTCCGTGTACTGATTACGGCTTTATTACTTTTCAATTGAATGCGAGGAAAATCATTAATGAGTTTTTGGGATTTGACGATTATTATAATATATTCTGATAGGATTAAAGAATGACGGGTGGAAAACATAAAAGATGACAAAAAGACGCGTTTGAAGCAAAGTAGGATATAATTGGTTTAAAGCTTAATTTGTCATCGTATTGTTAGCATAGCTAATTACGTAAGTGGATAAGCCTCCTTATCAGGCCTTATTCAATAGGTTAATTAATTGCAGTTCCGTCTGAACTTATTTAATTACGGCTCACGGCCAGCTGCAAGTTTATTTCCGCATGAACTCTCCAGCATCCACTAGTCTTTCGCCAATTACCCACCTACTTACTTTGTGTCTGCCCTTCTTTCTTGCTTATTTCACTTCGCCTTTGGCTCAGATAAGAGCAATGAGATTCTCTTTGGAGTAAGTGCATGCAGCTGACAATAGACGCTACCTGGAAGCGGGTTTTTAATGTTTCTAAGAAAAAATATCAGAGGACTTCACTTTTCTAATTAACGGGTTATTATGTACTAAGGATGAGGCGGCCATTAACACTTTGTAGTTTTATTGTTTTAACCTTGCTCTTATGTATAGCTGCATGATTCTTTGAGATTTAGGTAAGTATGGTATGGCCATGTTAAGGTATTTTTTTTATGAAACAATATTTATGTAAAACAAATAACGGTGCTTTATTACCATTTTATAAAAGTACCTACTTAAAATACCGAATAAATAAGTTTTACGTTTACCGTTCATTTTCAGCACAACAAGGCAACAAATAGGAAAATAAGTCGAAAGATGGCGGAATGATAGAACACATCTGCATCTGGTTGTCGGCACAATGTTGTGAAAATGAGGATTCAGCAGGTTTTACTTTGAATCAACTTACTGGATTTTGAACAATTTTATACACTAGCTTAACAAAGTACATGCTAGACGAAAGTCTCTACTACCGTTTGTGTTTTAAATACAAACAAAGCACTAAAACGTATTTGCTAAAACTCTAATAATGATTGACAAGGATTAAGTACGCATCTATTACGGTACTGAATGAACTTACATAGGAAAGCGTTCATACTATTACAAAGTTGAACATTTTCCAATTTCCGCCGCATGAAATATTATGAATACTCTTCGATGCTTGCACTGAAGGCGCACTTGAAACAGGAAATATCAAATAAGTCGCTTACGTAGAACCAATAAATTGCTCTGAAATACATGATTTATTTCTGAAGCAGTGAACAAGAAAACATATGATATTTTATAATAAGACGATGATACTACAAGCTTAGTTACCGTTGGCTAAATATCGGGTACCTAAATGATACATCAAAAGCCAGCTTTGCTTACGAAAATATTTTTTTATCAATATAAATATCACGATTTAGTAGAAGCAATAAGGATCGATAGACATATTCTCAGTCGTACCTAATTACTTGATTAATTAGTAGAGGCCTCATTAATGATTATCGAGTGAGGCTGGGGCAAATTGTATTTTCCAGTAAATAAATTAATTGTTTCTCGGCGGCCTCGGATTAGCGCTCTCGGCGCCTCGCTCGCCATGTGAACGTTTTTCTTATTATTTCTCCCGGGACACTCGCAACTATTAATCTTGTTTAATGCGAAAATGTGCTGCTTCGTAATTTGCACATTCCCCTAATGCAACTTCGAAACTAATTGAAAAACTAGTCTACTGTTTGACTAATGCGAGTGCAACGTAAGCTTATGCTAAAACTGACCGTTACTGTTGTGATTTCATATGCTTATTCCACTTCTCTACTTAAAATATTCAAATTGAACAACACTTCTGGTGTAGATGCGCTAATGGACTCTTTTAGGTTTCGAGACAACAATGGAAGAGTGTCTTTACATATAATGGTACCTAAGAATACAAAGGAATATCAAATGCTCACTTATTTCCCTCGTTCGTAAGCCTTAAAACCTTTTATTGTATTAATAGGTCGCGTGTATCACGCGTCGGTCGGCACACACAACGACATAATCATTAAAGCTTGTTAATAATCAACCAGGGTTCACCTCTAGAATCGGTCGCTGCCACCAACTCACTTACATCTGTTTATATTAAGACCCTGGAAACGCTTGAATAATTAAACACCATGATTACACAATCAGACCGAACACAAACCGAGTTGCTATTAGTCGTATGGTCCCCAGGTAGAGTAATAGACATCTCCATTGCCTCCCTTGGGTCGTCAAGTGTAATAAAGCAGAAGACAGTGTACCTAACCTGTAATGTGGTTGTTGTCAATCCCGCTTTGGTAGACAATCTAAACGTGTTATTCAATTTTGAGTCTTTTCTTCTTTGAAAAAGTTCAAGTCAAGAAGCCTCTTTACAATGAACCCGTTACCTAATAAGTAGTTTCTGTCCGTCGTAAGTAGTTCGACGTCTGGCGAGCACGTTGCATTAATAAGTACGAAGCGACCTCATCATCAGAGCCTCGGTTTTAATATAGCGAGTTTCAGCACGTCTTTCAAACTGCACCTACATGAAAGAGATAGCTTACATTAAAGACTTTTTGGAGTTCAACGTACGGCACACATGTGAGCGGAGGTGGATCTACCGTAGTGGACTGTGGGCCCACAAGCAAAATTTACTTGTGACGCCACACTTCTTCTTTTTTTTGGTACCTACTAAGCATCCCTCTCTATGTTCAGACCTCTTATTAACTCCCTTATATACTTGCTTATGTACAACCCCATGTACTCCTTTGTGTACCCTATTATGTGCTACCTCATATTTACTTCCTTATATACTGTCCCTATTTATACCATATGCCCTTCTTATTGTAGCTACGTGAATTTTCAGCCATGTATGTGCCCAGATACGTCCCCACGTGTGAGCTTTATTAAGTGAAATAAAAGCCTCACCGCGGTCAAGGCTGCCGGTGACACGAACAACAGTGTCGACGTGAATATGAGAACCGACGGATAGATAATGGAAAAGCCTACACTTGACTGGTTTTATTATACAAGACTGAAAATCTTTCCAGACTGATGTATCAAATAACATGAATATTTCTTACTCATAGATATCTAAATCGAAATCAAGGTAGAAGAAGTTTTTTAGGAAGACATCCTATGGGTTATATATGTACTTTTGCTGAATAAATAAACTCAAAAACGATACAAGATATAGGAACAACTACCGAAATTAATAGGGCCTTATTGAAGAAATAGGTCATCTTGTTTATTTTTTGCATCATCTGTAACTATAAAAGACATACCAACTTCAGTCAAACACATATTTAGATTGATATCACAAAAACCCCCTGGTGATATTTCAAACAGTACATATTTACAATGTCAATGTACGCATCCAACGGAGTCATTTGTGAGACGAAATTAAATCGTACAGATTAGGCCTCAGAGAAGATAGAGGCTTAGGTCATATATGGGTCAATAGAAAGTTCAATCTCCTCTCCGCGAACGTGCCCAATAAGGCTAGATTTATTTGAAAATTGCACCATTTATAAGATTGGAGAGAAAGCTTGAATATTTTACGATTTTTTTTCGTATAATGTGAGATTTTTTATCATGTCTGAGTGATAAATAAACAGATTAAAGCAATGCGCCATGCACTGGTGCGATGTAGTTAATGTGGTTATGCAAAGGTAATCGACCCTTAGGAATTGAACAACCCTGCGACATTGGCGCTCCGTCGCTCTGCGGAGTGTGTCGACCTGGCGGCGTAGGACTTCGTCCGCTTCACTCGTCCTCCCAATATGACTAGTGAGTAGGGACACCACATTTTCTATTTTGCAGGATTAAGCTTTTCAGATCATAAAAATAATGAAATTATTTCGTATAATGAACATTACGAATAAATAAGATATATATCAATATTTGTGTAAAACCCGTAACATGGAATAAAAAAATCCACATACCTATTTATCTATTTATGTTAACAATCCAGTAATAATAAGCATGACTCACAGTGGGTGGTTAACGAATAATAATTTCAAAACACAAATTACTGTATATTTTTTCCTGTCCCATTTATCTAACGATACAGCTTATATAGAAATACATAGTTAAAACGCGATTTTTATTGTAGGTA
This sequence comes from Helicoverpa zea, assembly GCF_022581195.2. Lineage (NCBI taxonomy): Eukaryota > Metazoa > Arthropoda > Insecta > Lepidoptera > Noctuidae > Helicoverpa > Helicoverpa zea. The sequence continues at coordinate 7,206,889 of NC_061452.1, read as the reverse complement.
ATGTCCTAAGTTTTAGGTCTGAGTATATGGTGTCCCGAGTGGCGTCTCCGCCCGCCGTCGACGCAGGGCGGCGAGGGCGCACCGTCCAACCACTGCAGCATCAAATCATTCACTGTTCTCGCTGAATATCATTATTAAAAGCCGCATTTTATGTTCCCAATTATTCCTTAATCCTGCTGCGCTGTTAAAAGTTCAAAATAACTGTATTTTTTTACAGACTTTCGAATCTATGAAAGGTTGGATTCTATTAGGTTAGCCACCACTTTTCAGTTTTTGTATTTTTTTGTTTAAAAGTGGATGTTCGTGGGAGTCACAATAGTTGAACAATGTGTTTCACATTTCCAATTTTTTTAAACATCAGTTTTTCCTGAGCATATTAACTAAACTTTTAAAAGAAGTTTTAACAAACTATGTAGTACGAGTATTCTGTGGTTTTAATGACAAACTTACACAAGTAAAGATCCACCATATAATTGAATGGGATACATGAAACTGTACTCTAATTATGATGAATGCGGTGTAACTAACCCTATAAATTACGACTCTGCCTACCTTTGGAGCTTAAATGCTATGTACTTTGGGGAACCAGCAACAAATAATAATACGTAATACTCAGGAAAACCCATGTAATTTCTCAAACGGCAATTTAAACACCTTCTGAGCTCATGGGAAAGTGATGTGAACAAATTACGTAAATGTATGTTTAGTATTACGGTGGGGAAATTGAATCCTAGGGGAGTTTGCAACCCACGCTCTAAGGTTTTTTAAAACCGATTGTTATGCGTTAGAGTAGATTATAGCCATCTGATATTATGAAATGGTTATGAATAACAGAATCAGTGTTTATATTATAGACCTAATTAATAATTATAATTTATGAATGTTTTTGTTTGAGGCTGATAAACCGATCTAATTGAGTAATTTATACTTTTATGTTTTACTTTTACATATTATGTTTTATTACATATTATGTTTTATTTTATGTTTTATATTTTATGTTTTACATATTATAAAATAATATAATAGGTCAGGCAAGTACCAATGCAACTTTTCTAAGTTTGTATGTACTTTCTAAGTATATCTTAGACACCAATGACTGTGTTTCGGATGGCACGTTAAACTGTAGGTCCCGGCTGTCATTGAACATCGTTGGCAGTCGTTACGGGTAGTCAGAAGCCAGTAAGTCTGACACCAGTCTAACCAAGGGGTATCGGGTTGCCCGGGTAACTGGGTTGAGGAGGTCAGATAGGCAGTCGCTTCTTGTAAAGCACTGGTACTCAGCTGAATCCGGTTAGACTGGAAGCCGACCCCAACATAGTTTGGAAAAAAGGCTCGGAGGATGATATAAAATAATGATTAGCATGGCACAATACAACTGGTAAATCACAGTTATTTAATTTATAATATCAACTTTAACAAATTCATTATGTTACAATTAAAACTATAGATTCACTGCAAAAATATCTATCCTTTCATGTCCTTCATTGAATCATTCCAACTGAACATTTGCTATTTTTTAATAAATTTTGTTACCCAACTAAAAATATAGTTGCTGAAAACTGTTCGGTTCATCGACCTCTTTCATTTGTACGCGTAAACATTTCGTTGTGTTAGTTACGCACACCCTTCCTTATGGGGGCGAAAATAGTCATAAAACAGAGACAATTTTTTTTTTCACTCGCTGTTGGGCGAGACAGACTCTCTGCCGAGGTGTGCTAGCCCCGAGGCCTTTGATAACTCATGAAAAATTCAAGTGCTCCCGACAATATCTACAGATACCTATGTATAAGTTTCACAGGCGGAAGAGTTATACAGTTACAGAGCTTAAAAGTTTACTTGGTTGATAACGAGGAGTTCTGAGTGAAATATTTTAATTGGGAGTTAGCATTTTATGGTGGTTGGCTATTTATAACCAAAATGGTTTTAACAAATAACACAATTTGTTTGTCTGTGCGTAAAGGGCGCAGCAAGTAAGTACTCGATAAAGAAGGATTTTACATAATGGATTGCTCACCGCTTGGGGAAACTTTATGAAACAGTTATTTAGGAAAAAATTACTGACATAGTAACGAGAATGAGAATCGCTACGTTAATGTTGATTAGGTTATAAAAGTACTACAAAATTATTATGATGCCATATCTTACTACTACATTCACTCTATTACACAAGCCGAATGTACACAAGCCGAATGTCAAGAGCTTTTTCTAGCTTAACGTGTTCGTTAAGCTCAGCAAGGCTTCAGATGATAGTACTTATCAAACTAGAATTGTGTAACTTGCAATTTTGATTTATAACCTGGTAACACTAGACCAGTCCTTCACAACACTTGCTTAAAACAGTGTTGTAATCATTGTCACATTTCACAGATCATTTTTATAATAATCTGAAATCTCAAATTGGTACTCGCATCACAAATATCAATTTCAAGATTTACCCGAATCGTTTGTAACAAATTCTCAATTTCTTACGTTAGGGGAGTATGTTTATTCTAATAAAAGTCATGCAATCTCAGCGCCCCACACAGATAGCGCAGATATATTGCCTTCATATCTGCCACGAGCAGTAAATTGCCGAAAAAATGTCGGTGATCCCTCGTACATAATAAACTAATACATATTTCATCAACTACAACATAGATGCTTCTTGCTAGCATTTACTTATTCGGGAAAAATATGTGCGAATGAGGAAACATCGTGAAACACAAATGCTGTTTTTATGTACGCGACTAATCTACATAGACGAACAAATATGTCTCGATTCCACCACCGGCATTCCCAAATGTAATCAGTCAGGCTTGAGTATATACTCTAAGGGAATTTCTATGTAAATTGTTTTACCAGACCGCGAAATGATTGGCATCAAATTGACATTTCTGCGGAATACAGATCGAGTTGCTACCTAGTCATAGAACCTAGATTTGTTGGGTATTATTAACAGTGTATTGGCACGTTAAATGGTGGGGCGGCTTTCGCGTGAACGTCTTCGGCATTCGTAACGGGTAGTGCGAAGCCAGAAAGTCTGGCAACCAGTCTTACGTACCCACGGGGCCTAGGAGACCCAGGATTAGGCATTCGCTTATTAGTCCATGTAAAACACTGATACTAAGCTGCATCTGGGAGGACTGAAGCCGACCCCAACAGGTTGGAAAAAGGCCAGGCTGATTATGATTAACAATGTATTAGCAAAAGATTTAATAAATCTACAACGTATAGGTAAACTTATTGTGAACATCTACAATCTTCCTTACATCACCCACTTGAATAAGAATGCTAATCCAATCCAGAAATCCCTCCTCGGGACGTCATGAATAGCTTCGTATAAAATGTTCTCTACGTACGTGATCGGCATTTACACAATATCGTTTCATCGCATAAAATCATTTGAAGCATACATTTAACAATAATGTTTCACATAATTTCTGTATCAATAGTTGTAGTTGGTATTGAATATTGTTTTGGGCACGCATAAATAGAAATGTATCGTGAAACACCTGGGTAACGGATGTACTCGTATATTCATCAAGTAGAATTTCTGTTTCCATTTCATTATCCGGGTTCTCAGTGGGCGTAAATAAGACTGGATGTAAATCATGTCATTAAAGGCGGCTGCGATCGGCCCTCGGCCCGCTTCTAATTGAAAATAAATCTCATTAGTTGAGAGGTTGGCAGAAGCGCATTTTATATTTACTTGCTCTCGGTTAATATACCTGAGATTTCGGATTTACTCTTGTAAAATTTTAATATTATGTTTATATCTTTTTATTGTTTAAAAATGTGGAATAATATTACTGATTACAGAATTTGTAATATTGAGGAATATTTAGCCTAGCTTAGCGTGATAATTGTTAGATTCTGGTGAATTTAGGTTCTAATTCATCAGAATTAAAATCCCTGTTAGCATATATAAAAAAACACTTCTCATTAATTGAACATGTAATATGTAGAGGAACTTGTCCTATTATTCTAGCCTCTACCGTTATGGAACACATGATTACACATCCATTGGAAATGCATGAGATCAATAAAATGCGTAAGTAATACTGGACACGATCCAGTAGCGTTCTACGAATGGTAAAAATAACACGAAGATACCGAACACAATGCCAATAGAGAAATAAAAAGATTTTGTAACTAGTTGAGCTACCTATTCCTGTGTGCGAAAGATAAGGGTCATAAATGAACTCCGATAGTAACGGTTGAAACAAAGGCTGGAGAGCGCAATGTTTGCCCTGACTCAGATACCCCGGAGAGAATGGAATGAAATGGGGCCGAGCGAAAACTATGTTGGCTAGGGCATGCAATACCGGTTAACCGGTTTCGTTTTTACCGGTAAATCGCCCATTTTTGCGAGTTTTAAATTACCGGTAAAAATAATACGAAACCGGTAATTTACCGGTTTTTACGTTTTTCTGATAAAATATAGCAATTGTTCATTTAACGTCAAATCTTTGTTATGTAGCCTGAATATAATGTAATGTTGCATACATTACGTATTGTAAGAGTGTTAAACTTGGTGTTTTTTAGGAAAGTAAACTTGTGTGTCCTTAACTATCTCTAGGTTAGATACAAATCTTCTTTCTCATCTTAATTTATAAAATCTAAACAAATTGTATTCATTCGGTTATTCTGTTTTTCCTCATAGCTGTCAGCTCATAATAGGTACAAAGTAGCTAATGCTTATTTTACCTACTCTATGACCTTACTGAGCAAGAGCTTTTACTTCACCACCTTGCGGACAGCTCTGAGGACACGGTGGAGCACACAGTCCAGGTGTGCACTGCTTGGGAAGGGTACCGCCGTGTTGTCGTCGAGGCAATAGGCAGCGGCGACCTTTCGCGTCCTTCCCTGGTTCAAGCCATGGTCCGGAGCTTGAGGGAATGAGAAGCCGTCGTCTCCTTCTGGAAGCAGTCATGCTCGAGAAGGAGATGGCGGAGCGACTGCGAGTAGCACCTCTCATCCCAGCCGCTGTAGTGGACCAGGAAGACACCACGGGCACCAAGGGTCGAGAGACGACTCCCGGCCACCATAGGCGTCGGTCTGTGGGCTTTGAGTTCGGGTGGCTCATCGTTCCACCGTCTGCATAGACAACAGACCCGTGTCAGCGGCGCGCGTTGTTCCACGGGCTCCTCAGGGAGATGTCAGCAAACCCAGTGGGACCCAGCAGGGCCAAGGCCTGCCGGGGCTGCGGGATTGTTCGAAAGAGTTACCGCGACCCTGGTCCATAAAACGCCTACTAAAAAACATGGGTTTTAGACAGAAAGAGTCTGTCGTTTGATGATTTAACATAAAAAAGGGCTTTCACCTCAATTAAAAATATATTTTTTTACAGTAATTCTTAACGTTTATCCCATCTTATGACGGGGTCGGCTTTCCGTATCTTCCTTCTTCCACTTCGCTCTATCCTCCTGAATAGACATCTTCCTCTTCGAGTTCGCAGATTTTCATGTCATTCATTACGACACTCAACCACCACGGTTTCGGCCTGCCTTTGCGCCTTTGACAGGGTATATTGAGATTGAGTATCACATTCACACTACCGATGTCCTCAGGTGTCACTCCTTTTTACATGTCCGTACCATCGCAGCCGTTTCTCTTGCATTTTGTCGGCGACATCGCGTACGGATGGTACTGACATGTTTTTTGTTACGGCCCACGTCACAAAAAACGTTTACCACCTTATACTTTGCATATTTATTTAGTTTTTGCTTTAAGACTACTCAATCTTATTGTTATAATATCACATTAAAAAAAAAATACAAAAATTACCGTTTTACCGGTTTACCGGTAAAAATATTTTTATTACCGATTTTTTACCGGTAATTTTTGTTTTACCGAAATTGCATGCCCTAATGTTGGCACAGTTTATTCCGCGAAAAAAGCTGCAGTTATTCAAATATTCGCTTATCATAATTATTTGAATGCATATAATGATGAAGATGGAAGTAATAAGTTATTCTGGCATGAAATTGTTTTGCTTCAGCGGGCAACTGTCAAACACTGAAGATGACTACTGCAGAGCCTTATTGGATGACTGGACAATAGATGACACAGATCTCGACTTCGAAGTGACGAGCGATCGTTGATCTTAAAATTTTTATACCTAACAATATAGATACATAAATAAAAATGTAGTGCATAAGTACCGACCCTGTACCAGTATTAGGTGCATAGACTAGAACTAAAATCAATTTATAACGGTTCAGGCAGAAGGTTGAAGTATTTTATTCCACTTTGTAACCTGAATAGCTGTTGTTCCAATTTATTATGACCTCGTGCTCGTTTGTAAACAATTGGTACCTACTTATCAACAATTCTTTATGCACATTACAATCCTCCTAGTTAACTTATTAGCCGTAAGTAACTTTGTAATTTACTCGAGACTTGAAAAATACCTGCTTAAGCACTATCCCCAGCGGGGCCCAGCAGGGCCAAGGCCTGCCGGGGCTGCGGGTTGTTCGAAAGAGATACCGCGGCCCTGGTACATAAAAGGCCTATGACGGAACACGACGGTTTTTAGTCAGTAAGAGTCTGCTGACACTCCCTCACCGCTGCTAACCCACAGCGGGAGGGGTCATTTGATGATTTTTGACGTCGGAAAAAAAAAGCACTATAGGTACACTGTGAGTTCAGATATGTATGTATTCGTTTATAGATGTATATCTACAGTGTACATAACAAAGTAAAGTGCAAAAAATGGCCTCCCTATCAACAGTGAAGCAAAAATATACAGGAGGCATATTGTATGTGTACCTCCGTCAATACCTCGAAGGTAGCCGGCCGATCCGTATTAATATTTAACGTGGATAGGGAACCCCTCCCAACGAGACATTAATGTCAGGATAGCGTGAGAACCATCACCTGCTGGAAAACTGGGTAAAAGCTTAAAAATATATCGCATTATAATTACATCATTACATACATTCATTCAAAATAGTCTACAGTGGGAACAATTAAAGTTGCTTTGGCTTCAAATTTATTCGGAATACGGTAAAATCGAGCTGTTGCGATATAAGACTTACGTTTGCAACTTCCACATCACTCCAAACTACATTCAACAGAAAAACGATAACTCCGTCTCTCAGAAATATAGCTACGTATTAAAGTGAGTCGAGTTTCAACGCAACAACATTCACTTCAATTTTTCATTTCAGTGCAGATAAATAAACGGCTCGAGCGCCGACCACCTGCCTGACGAGTTTTTCACTATATACTATCAATGTGCTCTTTTTTTTCATCCATTTTCTTTCTTTTCATCTTAATGCGGATATCTTTGAAACTAGATTTTAAAGGGCTTTGCGTAAACAAACTGCGAATTTAAGAGTAAAATCACAGATTACTATAATAGTTACTTGGTAAAATAGCGAAATTATTGGAGAGTAAATAAACTTTATTTCACCGTGCTACGTTCTAGTTCAAATGAAAATTCTTGGGGTTTGAAATTGAGGTAGAAAGAAAATATATAAAGCATCCGATAGACGAAGGCTTCCGGACTGGAGCCCCGTCTGAGTTTTTATTAAGTTGAACTTGTTGAATCGCCACCGCCATCCTGGGAGCTAGAAGCTTACTGAAAACCTACCGCATTTCTAAGTTAAATATACGATTCAAAAACTTTGCAGCAGCGTCGCATAAACCATCGACAGGATTATTATAAAATGCGCTATTACCCGCAGGCCTTTAATTGAAGATTAAGTAAAGGAAACTGAACAAAGGGAAATAATACCTCGTAAGATTATATAAATTTCCCTCAAAAGAATACAATTTTCCAAATTACCTAAACTTTGCCGAACAGCAATTTCAACAGCAATACAAAGATAAAATAAATTTGCGTGTAACGTTATTCTGCATTTATATGCATCCAATAAGATGTTAAATGGTGTTATTAGCCAGTTTGTAATCAGCGAGGAGGGTCTGGAGAGAAATCTCATTAAAGGCAAATAGGAAGCGAAGCGGCGCGACGCTAGACGGGGATGAAGCGCCGACGCAACTATTACTAACCCCTCGGAAAAATTGTTTAAGCCATAACTATCTGCATATAGACATAACTATGGTTTAAACTCTAATGAATATTCAACATCTTAACTATCTGTTCATATAGATATAGAACATGATTCCTATAAAAGATAGAGTTTCCTTCGACATTTGCATGATCTCTTAAATACTAAGATATAATTTATAAAACAGATATACATACCTACTATGCATTGTGCCCATGACTGAATTGTGCGCCTATGAATGTGCCTTAGCACACAGAATAAAGTTGCTGAAATGATGAGCATGTTTTAGCTACACCTTTTCAAAATAACATTGTAAGATTTCGGAAGTAGGGTGCAATTGTCTTTACAGGTGTGGGAATGTCAGACAGGGACTACAAAAAATGAATACGACCAATAAATCCATCAAAAACAAACCTGGCTTGAGACTATCGAAACTCTTCATAGACAATGACATAAAGTTATAAACTGAAAAGAAGCTTAAATCTTTTCAGTCATCAAGAACATCCGTCTCTTTGTACAGACTGCATTCGTTCGTGAAACTATGTTACAATTCAATTTTCTCTAAAGTACGAAGCAAAAGTAATATGTGAGGTAAGGTAACAAAGCCCCGACAGCTAGCCACGATGCTATTGTGCCAGACTGCAGACTGCACTCCCGTCTGCCCTTCAGACGCTCATATGACGACGAAACTTCTTATACGTTCATATTTATCTAGACACGTAAGCTTTCTTTTTCGTATACTGAGCGCAATTTATAACGAAATTTGTGCGTTGTTTTTTTAAGACTCGTGTTTTGTTTTTAATTCTCGTTATTTTAGTGTTTTTTTTTTCTAATTCCTAACTTAGAACTCGAAACTCGTTCTAACTGCGATAGACTACAAATAATAGAGAAAATCCAAAAAAAATAGCAATTTTTGCAAGTTTTCCATCAGCGTCAGGTGTTCGTTCAGTTTTAGAAACGGAATGAAATGGACACTGTGCAGCGAGATGAAATTTGGCTGTTGTGCAAACGAACAGCGGATGGCATCGTCCGTTCATCAAATAAAATGCGAACGAGAGCAGTTGCCGGGTGACCCCGCACTGCAAACACACAGCTAATTGCAACAGAACCTCCCGTCTGATAACTACGTGAAAATTTAATCCTCTCGCTTACAATCTTTTTATTCTCATTAATCCTTCGTTAAGTCTGGTAAAATTGAATTTGTTTTATTCCATGCTTAAATATTTGATGGTCATGTTACAAATGTTTGTGCCGCGTTCCTGGCTTGTATTTTCTCGGTATTTTATCAGTATTATGCAACTTTTACATTTCTTTCATAGTCATATTCAGGGATATTAATTTAAGTTGGTTCTGAAAATAGGCAGCGTCCACACCATGAATAGGCGAAATCACGCAGCAACTTTGTAAACAGCCTTTTTTCAGTGTATTCTTGAATGAGAATTCGTTTTTTTGGTTTGATGCAAACATACTGTTCCGTATAATCTATCAAAAAAGAAGTGGGATAAACCATAACACAGTGCAAGATGACGAGACGATAACACTACTATTTTATAGCAGTTAATCTTCAGTAGCACACTGTGTGTATTAAATCGAAAAGGTTTATAGTGTTAGGGTACTGTAATGATCTCAACGGTTTCATGGCATTTTATAGCGACGAAGTTTTATTGATTCAGTACACACGGCCCGAATTCTATATAAGGAAATATTGTATTTTAAATCGTATAAAAATATGTTACCAATATCGATAAACTTTATGACGTAACATTACTGTAAGCGCTACATTTAACGGTTGTCGAAAAAGAAAATCTATCAGAAAGTGTCCTAATCCATATTGGACAAATATTATTTTTCAAATTCGATGCACAATACACATGCAGATTTTACTCGAAAACCCGTGTTTTAAAATTTAACATAATACAAGCACAATTATAGTGTGAACGAGTTCTACGGTAAACTGTAAAGAAACGTAAATATAACAAATGGCATACAGATGTCGCGTTATCGAAGTCAGTGCGACTCGGGCCGCCCTATCCGGGGCACCGCTTTGTACGCATACGCATTCACTGTATCGTGATTTACATTAATGACAATGATTCGTAATAATTACCTTATATTCTCTATAACTAGTCTTTTACTTATTACAGTAAGAACTCAGGATGATGGTACGTAAATGTGCAACTTTTATATAAGTAACACGTGTTTCAATTTCTATAGTTTTAATTCATTTTCAGAAATACTTTCGAATTATTTGTTCGACAGCGGGATGTCAATTGAGGATGTGAAAGACGATTTATATTTGATGGAAGATAAGGTATAATTCTCAAAAGTTTGTTGTAGTGTATTTTATAATTTATTGACTATTTTTTAATCATACAAAATTTTATAGGTTGAGACGGTGACTGAAAAAGTTGACATAAAACTCTATTATGAGTGCCTCTGTCCAGATTGCAGGATATTTGACACGATGCATTTGAGACCGACAGTTGAGAAACTGGCTTCGAACCTGAACCTGAATCTTTATCCTTATGGAAATGCAGAGGTATGAAATGAAACCAAAAATATCTACTTCCATTAAAAATATGATGATATAGGACAAAAGAGAGATGTTTGTGCGATCATACATAGTAATTAAGTGCTATCATAAGTAAATAATAATTAAGTAAATGTACTATCGACCTCTAGTTTATTCAAGCGCATTTGTATAAACACTGACAACATAATTGAGGTCTATACTGCTGTTATACCATATCTAGAACCAAATTTTCGGAAGGAAGTTGTTATCTTCTGATATTAACAAAATATGTAATTCTTTTTCATGTAAATATAGATTTCGTTGCGTTAAAATAGGTAATGAACAGTTTGTCTCTCCTAAAAATTAAAAAATCATAAGATGATCAGCAACACGTGCTTGCTGGTAGTACGTTTATATCATCATCATATATTGAAGAATAATGGGAATGATTCTTGCTCATTGACCTCATGTTCAGCATATTGCACAAAGGAGGAAATACTCAGAATTCCTTTGCCTGTTCCTCAGGCGAATAACCGGTCCAAATTAAGACTTAATAAAAAGATCTAAATTACGGGTTCGACAAAACATCAATTCCGTTATACCTACTCGTACAGAAATCTCCGTGTAATAAATATTCGAAAAGTTATATTATAGTTCAGAAAGTGACTTCAAAAAATAACAAAGTGTCACGTAGATAGTTAACAGTTGTTGAAAGAAGTTCTTTAGAGGTTTGTACAGACATACTGTTCTTTCTTACTTTTTAAGAACAACTACTTAGTTCTTTCCCGCGGATTCACTTTCAAATCGAGGTAGATAGAGACACGTATTTTAGTAGAATAGCTTCAAAGAACTGTTATCACTGCGTATCGATTCGCTAATTTTATATACTATAGTTATCAAAGTACTACAGGTATACAGCGTGCTATAAAAGTGGTTTTTTTTTCAGACCACAGACAAGGGCAACGGCAAATACGAATTTAAATGCCAGCATGGCCCAGAAGAGTGTTACGGGAACAAATTACATGCTTGTGCTATTGATTTCCTGAGGAATAATACCAAAGCCGTCTTCTTCAACTCCTGTCTGATGGACTCGGCACGGAATGGCAGAGGATCAGACGACGCAGCTGCTGATGAGGTAAACAGGATCTGTAAAATAATATCCCCAAACTTTCTCTAATTAGAGACACGTTTTAGCAGATGGAAAGGGTATTTACGTGGTAATATACGACATTAACATACACCTGTTTTCTGTTTACAGTGCGGCAGAATTATGAATATTCCGACAGACACAATTAAACAGTGTGCAAAAGGTTATAAAGGCACCGTGCTTCTTAAACATTACGGAGATGAGAGCAAGAAGGTTGGCTTCAAGTATGTGCCCTACATCCTAATCAATGGAGTCGTTAATGACGGTCAAAACTTCATGAAAGACATATGCGCAGCCTTTAAATCACCGCCGCCGGAATGTGCTGAACTTAATCAAAATAAACGTTACTGAGCTTTGTAGAAAACCATGAGTTTTATTTCAACATTACACGAATATATATATATCACATTTTTTGCAGGTGCACCATTTTTAAAACGCATACCTACAGTAGGTATGTGGATGCTAAATGATAATAGATATCTAATCCCGTTGTTTTCTAAAATGTTTATACTAACCATAAGTTTAGTCAATCCTACAATAAAATCACATCGTACATGAAATATTTATAATACTAAAAAAATACAAATATACAAATGAAATAGAGAGATTACTTAAACCGAATACATTTTAAGGGAATTCGCAACCATTCATTGAATGGCATTAGCCTATGACTTGTGAGAAGATCAAATAATCTAGAATTTCAATAGCTGAATTGAAGTTAGGACTATCTCGATTTTTTACCTCAAAGACATAATTATACAGGATTTTCCTGTTTTTTATATGGGTCGTAGTCATCATGAAAGCCTGCAAAGTCCTATTTCAAATTTTTACTATCGATTTATCCTTTTTATTTACAACTTTCGGTTGCAATCAGTATCCAATAAAAATAAAATTATCGATCATCTGAAGGAGGATTTACACCAATTTACGCTATCGTAAGTTAACGAAAGTGCACGTATATGGACATAATATATCAAACATTAAACTATTAAGAAGTAAGAGTAATTGTATCCATTAAAAATATGAGGACAAAGACATTTAACTCTAGAGATAACGTTTAACAGCTTGTAGGCAAGTAAAAGATGATAAATTATCATCACATGGGCCTATTATCATAATAAATTGGTCATAGGCTATACAAGCGATACGACAATAGTCACCAACCGCCGACTTTTTTCTTTCCTGAACATATAGCATTCAGTCGTGTTTCAACTGTATACAATGCCTGATTGCAAAATTGTGTTAGTTGCAATATTCCTCGGAGTTGCGATATGTGATCCTAGAAACAGCGGTAAGCGACTACATACATGTAATTATATTCCACTTTGTAGATATAGGAAAAGAAATAATGAACGTTAATTGTTTTAGGATACTCGACTACCACAAGTAGTAGTAACTACATTGAAAACTGGAACGGAACTTTTATTGTAAGTTAATTATGAATGTTGGATGTTAGACATTTTTATTTTTCTAGTGAGTAAACTATAGATATTAATTTTGTAGGTACCGAGTATAATGTTTCGATTTAAAATATAGAGCACAGGTACTGTTAAACAAGTATCAAATTGTAATACTGTTAATTAAGTCCCATGATAAATTGCTTATTTAATACATTTCAGGTACCTTCAAACGCAACCACTGTAAAGGATAAAGTTGAAATCAAAGTTTACTATGAAACTCTGTGTCAGTTCAGCGTGGACTTCTTCGTGCAGCAACTAGAGCCAGCTCTGAAAAGACTGCCTTCACATTTAGACATACATTTAATACCCTACGGACACGCCGAGGTACGTGAAATTTCAGCATCATTATGGTTAATGTGATATTTTTAATTTATATAAAGCACGCTCCGAGCCGTTGCCTAGGCATTATTTCGCACGAAATATAAGCATTAAGTATTTGTCGTTTAGAAACTAGCTGTTCATTTGTAACCTGACATTACCGTTAGTGTAGACTGAATTACCTTTTATGTTATTACATTGTTCCACATTTAAGCAATCATATTTTACTAATTTGGGTAGTTCGAACTAGCAACATAGCTACTACAGTTGTTAATTTTCTAAAACAAGCACTGCCATCCTTTCTACCCAAGTGTTCACAATAAAGCGCGATTATGTCTACCAAGAACTGACTCAATTCCTTCTACAATTGCTTCAAACGCAAGGATTAAAGTGAACTGCAATCCATTTCAATATAAGTCCTCCTGCCAGCTATTAAAATCAAATGCTTCTTAGCATGCACTTAACCACGAAGTTGTACATGTGAGTTATACATATTATAAACTTATGCTATGAAAATTGCTTTAAACGATTCTAAATTACACTTGGAAACATAATATACGTCTATTACGAGTCTTTACCCTGTTGAAATGTCCCCTTCACGCATGTCGTGCGATAGTCAAGTGAGGGAGACAAATTGCTTGATGCTTGTAATAGGCACTACTATCCTAGTCTTAGGACAGACGATATGCGCACTATGTGTGAATACGAATAAATAATCCTCATTTACAAACAATTATTCTGATGCATGAAAACTGATCCATAACAGGTTTTGCAAAAAAATCACACTGAAAACTAGCAAGCGCTAATGAACGTTCCATAAAGCGGCTTCCTAAGAAAATCTTACAAGCTAAAGTTTCTATTACCTAGGCCTTAAACGAGCGACTAATTAAGGCAATTATGAAAGTCACAAGAGGGCTCAAGAAAATCCGCCGAGAAAGCCTTGACTTCTTTTTAATTCCATCGAGCTCAATAATGATTTTAACCAGTAGAGGGTGTTGAGCTGTGTTATTTACTTAGGTACATGGTTTATTTATCAATTTGCAGACTATTCGTGCAAATGGTGGATACAAGTTCAACTGCCAGCATGGAGTCCCGGAGTGCTTCGGCAACACATTGCAGGCATGTGCCATTGACGTGCTTAAGAACACCACCAAAGTACTCCCCTTCAATACTTGCCTCATGCAAAATATCTCATATCGAACCAGCTACAGCCACGTGATGTCCGTTATCAATTGGGTATGTATTGACAATCAAGAATCTTAGGTATAGTGCAGACAACAAACTCGCCGTTCCACTCTTCTCCCGAGGGAATTACTTCCCGCATCCAGATAAAAAAGTACCCCATGTACTTTCTCAGGCTGTAGACTGTCAATATACCAGCCATACTTACTTTCGTATTATAATATTAGTAGGGATCTATGAGGAATATTGTGTGCATAAATTCATTTAAACTGCGGTTTGACGATAAAAAAACTCAAGGAAAGTCCAAAGGTAACCGATAAAAGCTATTGTCCCCAAACAACATCATTTAATAACACCTTTTAGAAATATATAAACCAGTTCCTTTAAACAAGACATGCGAGAACATGATATAATTGACAGTACAAAGCGTAGACCTAAAATAAGTTGAGACCAGTTTCAGCCTAGTTAAATATAATTCTCACAAAACAGGTAAATCAGATAATGACGTGTACTCTGAGTTGTTTCTGTCAAGTCGGAACAACCAGTAAATAGGTACTGCCTTAAAAGACTACCAGTTTGTTTCCAGTTTAAGTCTAGTGCCATTCCGAGTGCTTCGGACCGTGTATTATTGTATCTATGTGCTGGTTTTTCCACAACACGCGAGTAGAACTGCATTTTGTAGTGCCGTGTGTAGTAATTGCAGTGATGTATTAATAAGGATACGTAATTATTGGGATTTTAGTGCAGACTTGCCTTTTGTGTTCTTTTCTTTTTCCAAAATAATAGGTTGCTGTTTGGAAACCATCTTCCAAATAGAATTGTTATCAAGCGACGTATTTAACGCAAAACAAATGTTTAGCTCTTTTTTTCTCAACCTTGTAACATTATCTTTTTCAGTGTGGTGCGGAGCACGACGTCAACGTACAAGACATTTGGCGATGTGTGCACAGCCGCCGTGGTTCGTATCTCCTGAAGAGATATGGAGACGAGACCCACGCGGTGGCTCCTGCTTTCGTGCCTTACCTGACGATAGACGGCAGCACCCTGTACCAAGAACAAGCTTTAAACAATTTAGTTGCAACAGTTTGCCAAATGCTAACGCCAAAGCCGAGAGAGTGTTTGACTGATTAATTTTTGCCATATGTAGATTAATTTATTTTTAAAATCTTGTGTACATAAGTTAATAAAATAAGTTATTTTCGTACATCCTGGTGTTTAATAAACACAAATTAACATAAGCTGAACCAGAATTACATTATATGGGGTCGGTGTAGTCTCGCTTGTAAGCTTTTATCCTGAAACCCCGGACACTAATCGCAGTTGCCTAACAACCCGTGTGCTACTCAAGCGTCCACCCCCGCAAAGGCCACCATTCTACATAGCTTGACCCACATCTTGGTTAACTAAAGGGCAGCTAAAGGCCCTCTTACTATGTTCTCCAGTTCCATTCAAACTGACATTGCACTTAAACTAAGGTGCATTAGCAGAGTAAAAATATACAGAAGTTCAAACTATGAGAATAAGCTTTTTAAAAGTTGGATATAAAAGAGAGTACTTTAAAACTATACCCGGGAGATAAAACCATTTCCCTCAGACATATTACATCTCAAGAAGGCTTTCTTTGTAGACAACTACAATCCGGTGTACCCCACATCAAGACAAAAGAGAATCGATTCCCGCCACGGAATAGCGGCATCCGTATGTGTCGAGCACGAAGCAATGTAGCCGAAATCCTAAATGGTTGAAACTATTGTTCTGTCGTATAGCTCGACAAACTCGACGGGCTTCCGAAGGCTCCCGGGAATTGTCGGTGCATGTGGAGACTTTCCCACACGCCTCCGCCGCGCCGGCGTCGACACCGGGACTCTTGCCAAACTGCAACACTCATTGTTCTACTTCTTGCGACCGAAGATAATGTTTCACCTCTGGTGCCGTCGGTCGCGTCGCAGCTTGCTGATAATTATATCATTGCCATAATGTAATTAATTTGTTTCAGTCTTATTATTTTAGCCAAAATCTTGAACACTTGCATTTCCTTCTTGAAATTGCTTTAATATTTTAAATTAGTATTAGTAAGTACATACATGCTCCTGATGAAAAGTATTTAACTGATTTCATATATTTTATCAGTTACCTACCTATGTATATTTCGTAGGTGGTACATAAAATGTGTTAAAGCTAAACTTATTATGCAAGATGCCTATTCACTTAATAACACCACGTGTTCGTTCCAACACCGGTTGCCGTATAATAATAGAAGGCGTTTCACAAATATATGTTAAAAGCATTTTTGACTAATCACGCTAACAAAAGCTAAAATCACTTTCAAATAAATAATTTTGGTCATTCGCATTAATCGTATTACAAAACAACATTTAAACAAGAGGTCCACACGGAAAGTGTGGTATGCACCGGCGACGTGCATCGGTGAATCATGTCACAAACATTTATTGAATTCGTTGCGTTATGACTAAGAGTGCATTGTGACCATTGCCCATTGGCCATAAACGTTATATTTAAAACCACACGCGATAAAACTCTAAGGAACATTGTAAGTGGCTTGTAGCCAATGAGTAATAAAATATTAAAAATGTTCGATCTAACTAACCACGATAAAACAAGTTCCATTGCCATATGAAAATTGTATTAATCGGAGGAACTGTTTACTTTCACTTCAGAACTCCAAAGTTGGATCCCGATGGGAATCAAAGTAATTAATACTCAGGACATTGTTCAAACAATGAGTTCGTTCCACGGCGAATACCCTAAGGTCCAATTACTTGAGACAAAGTCGTCATATTAGGTACAAGTTGGCGGAATGGTTCCATAACAGTTTAGTGTGTGGCCGTCGTCTATTAATAGAAATACAAACGTTTGCCTCAATTCCAAACAATTATATTGAGAGAAATGTAGGCTCTGTTAATGACAAAGATTAAACTATGTGTTGAAGCATATAAAACGTTGTATATTCGCTTCAGTTGAAACTGTTAAAAGCCTTTAATTAAACGCTGTGCTTTTTACAAGCGGCCGCTTCAAACTGCTGCAGTGAAATATAATTGTAAATGTTCCGTGCTTTTGTTGGCAATCGACATACTTGCTGAGTTTTTCAATTTTCCAGCGCTTTATTATGGTTTTGACTATTTGATGTTATTATATGAAGAGTTAGACACAAATACCTTCTTGAACACACTTATATCGTCATTCTTGAACAGTTTTGGTTTTCAAACTGTGATGTCGGCTATAAAACTACTATAAAGGTCATAAGTAGACATAAATCATTTATTTAATAACCTGTAGATAAGTGCAATAGTGATGACGGAGTTTTTTTATGACATTTACGGATTACGGAAGATTATCAAGATCAGTGATGATGAGGTGATGCTAACTGCGGACTAATTATCCTAAGAGACAAATAGAAGTATAAAATGATACTAAAACGTCGCACTCTTTAACATCATGGCATTTTCCCCCTAACTAATGTGCTAGTTATATGTATATTTATAAACACGTTGAACATCATTTAAAGGAAAACCAGTCGTATAAACAGTGGATCCAGTACAATTGTGTTCAGAGTGTTACGCTGACGAGGTGTAGCGTGTACGTGACTGCACCTACAACCGACACTTTGATTGACAGGAATCCGCAAATGAAATCGACAACGATGAAAAAACTGCTGCAAAAACTTATTTC
The DNA here is from genome assembly GCF_022581195.2 of Helicoverpa zea. Lineage (NCBI taxonomy): Eukaryota > Metazoa > Arthropoda > Insecta > Lepidoptera > Noctuidae > Helicoverpa > Helicoverpa zea. Next base: position 7,188,586 of record NC_061452.1, on the reverse strand, counting down.
TACGACTGTACGTGAGTTTCTACAGTTGAATAACAGGTGGCTACAGTCGTATCGCTTCTTACGATGTTGATTCAATGCTAAAGAAACAGTTTATCTATCAATTTGTGTGACTTTGTTATAGTATTTAGATTCAGACAATAAAACGAATCATGCATTACTCTGCTACTGGTTAAGATTTGTAATTCAACTGTGTCACGTTTTTATCAGAAGCTTAGATACCTTTATCAAAGAAATAATTTCATCCAAAATGGCAAAAATGAAATGTTTGCAAATAGTTAGTACTGTTCCGAATTAGAAATCCAAGATATGGAAAATTATAATAAAAGCGAGACTTCATTTATTTACGTCTGAGGGAATATTATTTTCCTTGTAGAGTGATTTCGCGTCGATCGAAGCTTTGTATTCCATGAATTTCTTTAAATATTGGGCCGAACGAACTAAAATTGTACGTTTTGCAGCAAATAAAACCACATATTCTAGTTAATATTTACAATCTTAATGAAATGCGAGCTTTCTAAACTCGAATTTTCTTTTTTCTTGTAAACAGGATGTGGTGTGAAAGTTAAAAAAAAAGAAAAAAGTTATAATCACGCACCATAGTTACCTCCATGCATATTCATGTTTCCTACAACATTTAAATACATATCTAAGAATCCACTGACCCACTAACAAATCTGAATACGAATAATTGCATGCAAATGTGTGATGCAAAAAACTAATTAGCAAAACTTGTTTGACAAGCTTGTGTTTTAAACAGCGGCATAGTGTGCAATAGGAACCTTTTCAACCAGCGAGGAGTGGAGTAGTGCGCAGCGCCTCGTGGCAACGCACTTCCGCGCCTCGGCGTAGCTGCACATTCCCGATTATTATGAGCTTTGACAGACCTTGCATGTTATAGTTCGGCCATTCAGAGAATGCGTTCCTGACACGTCGCGATTGAACTGACGACGTAACTTTGCAATGGCGTTGCAGTTACGATAAAATATTTTTGCTGGTTGTTTACCGTTTTAACAATTGAGGAGCATTAAAACAACATTATTATATCAATAATCAATGAATGTTATTACGTCGTCAGTTCAATCGCGACGTGTCAGGAACGCATTCTCTGAATGGCCGAACTATAATTAAAAACTTTGCGTATAAAACAAAAAACTAGCGGCACATCGTCCCCGCGGCACTGCACTGCTGTTTCGAGCATTTCTCCTGTTTACGTTCGTTGAACGCGCGGAACGGCCGTATGCGTATGTTCGCATCATAGTTGGTGGCACCGTTAAGTAATGTAGATGTACTTGTGATAAGATGAAGGTTTCGTGGTATTACGATATAAAGACATCATACATACTCGTCTAAAATAACATTAACATTATTGCAGACGTAACACTGCTTCCTACTCATTCGTAGGAATGGAAGTTCTATATTCACTGGCTTATTCTATATAATAGTTCATTATATTGGAAACCTTGACATCACAATAGAAATTGAACACCGCCACCGCAAACTTACGTAGTCAAGTAGATACGTTACAGTACCTATACATAGAGCCGAGGTTTTTTCGTATTAAAATAACATAAAGTTACATGATCGACCTTATAGGGCATTAATTATGTGCTTAACACATAATGGAAAATTTGAGGAAAGTTATGGAAAACTTGGAGAAATAGAAATGCCCTTCCTACACATTAAAAAGATATTTATTTCAAGACTAGCTGATCCCGCGAACTTCGTATCGTTCAAACCTTCCCTTGACCTCTACAAACATTTTAAAACCAAAATCAGCTCAATCGGCCCAGCCGTTCTCGAGTTTTAATCAGACTAACGAACAACAATTCATTTTCAAAGCAAGATGTCTATTCTTCTTCAATTCATCATTTAAAAATGCTACATTGCCTCGACTGCTTGATTTCCTATACAATATAACTACCTAGCGTATACAGTTAGGTGTAGTTAATGCAGTCGCGACAATTGTTTTTCCTAAGTACCAGCATTTCCGTAGATTTCCTTTTCAAATGGCTTTGTACTGGAAAAATACAGCAACATTAATAAAGTCGGGTAGACAGGAACTGTCTCTGAATGTAAATCTCTGGTGGTGCTTGGCATTCATATTACTCATACATTTTGGCAGGCGTCCTTTGGAAAATACGTAACTACTTTCTTAAAAAGTGACGTATGCGACGTTTTACTACGTAGACGAAACACGCAGACTAAAGTATTACGTAGACGGAAACATAGCTATTTCACGTTCGTTAATTTTATAACTTGTTTTTAACCTGCATGCAATATATTCTGATACTTTTTAATAATATATAATAATCATGCCTGATTCTTAGAGTCCAAAGGCTTAAAAATATATTCTGCTAAAACTGAAGGTTTTCTTGCTCAAAACTTTATACCATGCTACCAACCTATGTATAGATATTGGTCGAACTTCCATGGAAATACTGAGCAAAAAGGTTTGTCTATTCGCGTGCCACCGAGTGATGGCATGACGGATGACGCGAGCGCATGGCGAGGTACTCACAAGGCCAAGGTCCGTATTATGTAAATCATGGTGTTTGCGCACCGCACAGCACGGTCAGCCACGTTAATCACTGCGATAATAAGATAACAACGGCTCTGACGGTGACACGACCGGGTACAGGGAAATATCTAGTCTTATATGTATCTATGTAGTATATATTGATGATACCTTTCGAATAGCTGATCTCTCCAGTATCCCAGTTTTCTCTACTTGATTGTTGAGAGAATTACTTGCAAGCGTTTAGAAAAAATATAAATATATAAAGAAATCTTTGTTTATTTTTCTTTTGGGCGACTCAAGATGGTCAGTAATGCTTTTAAAAACATGTTAGTTTATTTAAGAAGGGTGACTCCCCTTGCCAATGTCACTTTGTGAAGTCGCTTTGGGTACACAGAGAACTTTTTACCCGCAGTCCCTAGCAGTTCCTCCAAGTCCCGGGAGAACCACTTACCTCTACCGGGTAAAAAGTAGCCTATGTAGGTATTCTCTCATGCTCTGGAATTAGTATTTACCATTAAAATTCAGTAGTAGTTTTAGCGTAAAAGCCCAAAAGACAGACAGCGTAAATTAAATGATGCACTACGGGTGTGTTCATTGATATTTTTAAGAGAACGATGATGAATCCAAAGCTCATGTGACGAATGCAGACATTTGCATTTGGAGTCACCAATTCCAGTTCTTCGTGTGTCATCAATACGGTGTTATGACCAGAATTCTAGATTCTAGGACAACTCAGACCTGAGTCAAAACTCTACAAATTTGAAATGATTCTACATTATTTCTCGCGGCTTCGTTTCAGAAAACTCGTGTGCCTCCTTGAAAAGAATTTTGAAGTAGGTACACTTAAAGACTTCAAAAACTATTCAGTTTATGAGTTTTCTGAAGCATCTCATTTATTTTAGCCGAATGAAGCCGCGAGAAACAAAGTAGAAGCTCAAAGAGAGGACACACAAAATAGATTTTGTGAAACATCTCATTGAACAAAATCGCTGACACATTCTCAAAGAAAGCAACGGAGGTGAGGAAGAAAGAGGGACGAGAAATGTGTCTGCATAAGCAATGGGTGATATACACTTATACAGATAAGTAAACTGTGCCGATATACTACTACTGCACCATTTATGTCGTGAACATACATTATTTATACACCAGGAAAATGCTGGAAAACTGATAAAGGAGTGCTTCATATTGGACACATTCCCTTCTAAAAGTATGCTTAGATATAAAGCCATTGCCTGCAGTCCTGAGCAAGTTACTTACCTCATGTTCTTATCCAGGAGTACTATAATAAATAGTATAGTATAATAAATTTCTATACGTGAAAATATTACAGATAAGTCCTTCATTTGTATGTTTACTAGGTTGCCTACCATCTTCAACTATTATGTAATTATAATTAAAATAATTTTATCAAGCTTTGTTTAATAGAAGGCTAGACAATGGAACAATACCTAAGTGGCATATTGCTGTGCCTACATATTAAATCATTTTCCTGCGCAATCATAAGCCCTTACACGTACTTTTCATAACATTCAAACAAAAAATCGTGCTACTTTTTCACTTCTTTGCTGTTAATGGAGTAATAACAACGACGCGTCGAGATAACCTTACCTTTGAGTAACTTAACGAATTTAATTAAACGTCTAATCCCTGTCCGTGTTAAGCCGTCAGTTGTACCTACCACAGATAACTACCGCAACCGCGGTTCCCATGGGGTCGTGGTCGGCTGACCTTCGCGTGGAAAGGGAATCGAAGCGAGAACGAACACCCAGATCACAGCGAGTCCGTCATTCTGTCTCACTAATTGTAGACATCCTTGTCGGGCTTTTCTCATGGGTTCAACGGTTACAAAGTATGTGATGGATATTCCAACCGTATCTACGGCAGGAACTTTATCTGTAAATATAAAAACAGTCATGTGTTTGATTACGTGTCAAAGTGATGGATAGACGATGCGCAGACTGAGATAAGATGATATTCGGAGGAGATACTGCGTATCTTACTTAGATGAAAAACCAAGATCCAGGGTACTCAAGTAGGTAGAAAATATGTTAACAAACAAAATAAAACATTGTATGAATTCGATAGCTACTTATACATGTTATGTCATAAAAATGGGACTAGTTTGTTCAACATACTTTCATATCTCCATTTTTGACAAATACCACATGCAGTGTAAACAAAAAGGAAGAAAAACGAGGGTGTAGTCAGTATTGTATCGTCCCCTGTTCTGGCAGAGTGCCCGGCAATACGTGCGCCGAGCCGCCACGTGCGACCTTACCGAAATGAGTTTACTAACAATATTGCACATCCATCTCGCCTCACACATTTACCACCAAATTCTATGCAACTATTGAGGGACTGGCTACATGGCAAGCAATTAAAATACCAAGTACTATACAAAATTGAATGTTGCGAGACTCTATCACATATACTTACCTATATACTTAACAATAATCTACCTTCAGTCTTCAGTACAAGGAGTATTTCATTCTTATCTATGGTATTCCATTTTTTAGTATAGATAAGTATATAATATAAGTTATATACATTTGATGGATCCCAAAGAAGCGGGATATGATTGAATTTCACAAAGACAAAGTCGTGGTAAAATCACAGTTGGTATTTATTATAACTTCAACATTGAAATGCGATTGCATAGTAATAGTCAATAACAAAATAATTATATTAATTATTGTATATATGTATATAAACATGTATAATATTGACTAGAAATACATTGTTCAGTTATTTCTTATTTTCCTCATAGCTCTATTTAAGTTTATTTCACCTATATCTGTGCCAATTGAAATGGTTTTATTGATCATAGATCATATAGCAACGTTTAAATTATAACGAAGTAGCCTAATCAAATACTACCATGATGTAGGTACAAATCATTAATTAGTACAACAACACACTCATTTTTTAGAACCTGGCAATGTAAAGTTGTCTACATTTAAAAATAAGCTATGGAATACCTTTTACCAATTATGTAATTAGTTTTTCCTTTATTGTAATCTAAAACATATCTTATGTATGATCATGTAAATTGAAGAACTCACTGTCCGTTGCGAGCAATTAATAACTAGGTCGGACGTAGAGAGGTCAGTTTTCATTAACGATGTTATCACTCCATGATTTAACTTCCAAGGTTTTAGGAAATCGCACAATCATACTTCGGATGGATCACTTGTGCAACACTGATATACACATGTACTCAAACAATGATTCATAAAGCTCACGCAGTAGGTAATTTTATTATTGTTATCAAGGATCTAATCATAATTATAGCAGGTATGCTAACGTAACCTGATATTTATTGGCGAGTTGAAAAGTTAGCACCTTATGTTACTGGTCGAAGTGAGTGATATTACAGCGTGATATTTAACACTTGGTTTTAGCTCTGCTAGGGTTATTTGCATATGGTTTTGATAAAAGTCCTTATAAAACACGTTGGTGGGCGTACCTATTGGTATCGTTGGTTTTATATGTACCTAAGTCATATGATAAAATATCACAATCAAGACCGAAAATAATTGTTTAAGAAGTAGCAATTCATTTGTTAAGTTTTTTGTATTCATTAAACCTTCATAAACCGTTGTTCGGTTACCTAACGGAATTTTCTATTTTATAACAAGTTAACCCCAAATGGAAGTTTACATTGTTATTGCGTATTGTTTCGCTCAATAAAACAGAAAACGAATTCATACTTCCACGGCCGAAACACGAAGCGTTGGATTCTTTACAAAATGGGTAACAATGTGATGGAACGTTATAGAAGGATGAGAAGGACGCGCCTTCTCGGTGACGTCACGGCTCGGTCCGGTTGATTCATTCATCCGCGTCCACGCCCGTGCGCGGGCGCTGCGGTCGCCCAGGCCCACTGCCAGCCACCGATGCGCTTACGCATTCGAAACAAATCGTCTATAACCTCGTCTACCAATAACGATCGCACAAACAATGAATAATGCATACCATTCCTAATCTGCCCACATAAAGTCAATAAAAATTGAACCATGAAGACAAAGAAAACGAAATTGGAAATAAACATGCTTTTAATATTCACAAAAAATGTGCATAAGGCATACCTAACTCGATATATGAATAAAAGGCTCAGGTAGGTATCATAAATACCTAAGTCAGACAAGATGTAGGCATGTGTGAGTAAGAACATTGGAATTAAGACACCTGTGTAATATTGTGTAATTCCGTAGAGCACTAAAGAGTAAGTAGGTGAGGCGTTTCGGAGTAGCGCCTGAGTACGACGTGGTCAGCAAGCCCGCAGTACAGCAGCAACGTTCTGCAGACATTCTTATGGCAACCATGATTGTGTTCGTATTAATTTGCAAAGCGGCGCACGTCCGTCAGGTGCGCGGTGGCCATCCGGTGCGCATATTCTTAAAAAAAGCCTTCAACATCGTGACAACTCAATATTGTTATTGATTAAACCGTTGCTTGCTTGCATTCTACTTGACACAAGTATTTGAGAATTTTAAAATCTCGCGCAGGTCGTTGGCCCTCCATTTTCATAGAAATGCCACATATTATATCAAACAATGACGTCGCATCCTGTTCATTAATGTGCAAGCAATATCAGTGTCGCACATGCCATGGAAGCATTAATCAAACTGGTGATAAAAGGTTCACTCCAGTGCAAATATTACAGCAGTAAATCACTGTTTAGCTGTTATTGTATTTCCAACTATATATCAATCATCGTTCACTTTAATGTGTACATTATAAACGTGTCGTCGTAATTATAATTCGCTTCGGTCATTTAAGTTCCTTATTCTTTGACGACTTCGTCGAATTATTTTGAAGCGTGCAGTAACACGGACGTAAATTAATCACTGAATCACACGGCACCACCGCACCGGTTCTAAGAGTTTTTGTAGGATTTCCAATATTCATTTATGATACCGTTCATAATATTATTCATAGCGACACGGCATCATACATTAAATTTTCTGTACTACTTGGACGCGCTGAATTCTGAAAAGGAAATTGTCACGTGAGTCATTTTATTTCAGTGGCACACGTAATAGGAATTAACGGTGTCAAATGAATAATACTGCTATAGTTTTATAACCATGGACGTGGAAGAACATTGGGGTGTAGTGACAGGCGTGCGTGAGGCGTGCAGCGACAGGCTGCAGGCCGCAGGGGTGAAGAACCTGCGCGGGACGCCGATAAGCCGCCAGCCGTGTTTACTCGCTCCACCATCATTATAAATCATATACGTAAAAGCAACCTCTGACCCCTCGTTAGTGTTTGATGCTCTACTCTAATAGTCGACGAAGCGAATCGAAACAGAACCAGCTTTGCAGCATAATCTTAAAACTACTAAATCATTACGTGATGCAGTTTTGAAATCAAGATATCTATTTAGAATCAGACTTGCTGCTCAGACATCATTTGTTTTTTATGCAATCCATTGTATAAGTTTAAGAGATTTCATCTAAATATAAACAAACCATTCGTGGCTGGCAGTCAGATTCATCAAATCAAAATTATGGTAGAAATAAAGTATTGTCAACAGTCGGTTACATAATGAACCAAGTATTCTCAAATATTTTGAGATTATAACACCTAGCTAGGGCAACCTCTGACCGCAGTGTCACCATTGTTGCCATTCCAGTTAAGTAATCAGTTTAAAGCATCAGTTTTATTATTTTCTTCCAGCTAATAAACAGGTAAAATTCAAATAAAATAATGAAGTCATTACAAGTCCCGCAACTATATCGTAAGGAACGTTAGTCAAACCGCAAGAAAACAGCAATATAACATAAATTCCTTATGAATAGAAGCGTCGCTTGTTTATAAAATGCGTTGTAAAAGCCGGTGGCCTAGTGGCTGACCACCATTTCCTGTGATGCGATACAACGACGCAGGCGCACTGGCCGCCTACCGAGCTGATAAACGCTCGTCGCTGCACTTCCGTCGCGCACGATGCCCCATCTCCGACACCCGCACATGCAACAAACGACATAACATTAACTGCACCTTATTTTAAAAATACACCAAGTTCTCTTAAAACACTATCACTAACTAGCCAGTCAAGTTGACGCAGCTCACTTATCTTTAAACGCTTTTTACATCTCTGTCTAATTACGTGCGTAAGTACAAGGAAATAACAGGATCCGAGAGCAGTTACAACTTACCTACAGCTCGCAGCATATTTGCATCTCACAAGATGAGCCATTACTAAGAAAACATAATAACCAGAGGAATGCTCAATTGTGAGCAATAAAGGAAGTGAGAATAGATCGCAAATCATTGAGACTATCTAATATTCGTAGCATGTGGGGCAGTAATGTTGAGAGGCGATAATGCGGTGTCATCCGATATTAGGGTCAATTGCCTTATACGATATGTTGGGCTAGTCTTTGATAACACTATTTAAACTGGTGTGCTACCGACGATGTCTATATCAACATGGAAATTATCGTTACATAAGTTATCGCCGCTGACACCATTTCGTACTATTAAGTTATATGTATGAAGAGGTGCACTGTTATTCGGCACAAATATTCTTGTAGTAAGTACCTAATTGATAAGTAGATTCTATACCAGAGAGTGGTAGGTGTGAGTGCGAATCAAATAAACATGTTAAATAAAGCCAACACTAGGTTTATCATCAGCTATAAATGTATTTTCGTGAACATAAAAGGGTACATCACGGTTCTACAAATTGAGAGGATTGTAAAATTACTTTATGACCGTGAACCATGGAGTACTTATTTTTTGTCTCTGTCGAATGATGCTTCCTGCTTGGTTTATTAAGTTGATTGATATTAGATATGGACAGAAACTGGTTTTCATACTTACCTGCATCTAAACCAGTAAATTAAACATGAGGGTTAACTCCCGTGTTAACTCTTGCGTGGATTTTGTAACATGATTTAATGTTAGATTTTAAGATTAAAAACGTCTAATAACTATACAACTTTCTCCTTATACTTGTGCATGTACTTATATCTAATTAGGTACCTACTACTTCAAATAAAACTTTTTACAAAAAAATAAAACCGACTCCCAAAAACACTGAAAAGCAAAAAAAAACTATTCTTAGGTGCATCGGCCTAGAAGTCAGTGTCTAATGGATGTTCCTGAGCTATAAGCTCACGCCAAAAAAAAAAAGATCCCGACGAATTGAGAACCTCCTCCTTTTTGGGAAGTCAGTTTAAAAAAACATAAATATTATTTAAATAGTGACTGAGAGAATAAAATTAAACACGTAATATTAAAGAACATTTTTATTATCTAATATTTAAAAATGTAAATAATAGGTATGTTGTAAGATACCTAAATAAAAAAGTGCACATCCCATGACATGGTCATACAAAAAAAATACATTTTTTAATTCCAATGAATTGAATTAAGCCGCTTTTAGTAAAATGTCAATGGCTTGGTAAATTCGAATTACATACCAAACATTCACTAGAATTTGAAAATTACTCATTCGTGTTGCGGTTTTCCGCACCAAACACTCTGGACAGTTTGATTATGATAAATGTCTACTACAATACATTTGTATTCCATTCCAATATTAAAGTGCTCACGTACTAGCAACTACAGTTTGATATGGTAAAATCGTAGTTTCAGCATATAAAAATAATTAATTTAATATTAACATTCTACCTCAAGTTTGGGCCATAAAGGTAGAGCCTTTCATATAGGGTCGTTCATTTGCAATATTCGGATCACAAAACTTACCGATTCATTGTTCTTTTGCTAGGACTGGCTACTCTATATAGTGACATCACATCCGCTTTCATTGTCGCGCTGAAATGGAAATCGTCTCGGTCAATCCATCATAGGTGTCGGCACTGGCGCCGAAGAACTGGTGTCATGGTCACGCGCGCTTGCGTCACGGTAGCGACACGACGCGAGCGCCACCAGCGCTGGCCGGCGCGAGGCCCCACTGACCACTCATCTGGCCACGGCTAATCTGGGTTAAGAGGACATTGACAAAGCTCCTTCGGCCGTGAATCTGTCTAAAACTTGATATCGATGCACCAATATTTAAATACGTGTCATACATACATAATTTTTATGCTGAGAATATCAAATAATATATCATTGACCAGAAGATGTTGTGAGGCACAAATGCTGTTAAAAAGTTTTCGAAAAAAGCTGTCAAGACCATAATAGTTTTGATTTATGTTGAAACTTTCATATTAATGTATGAAACCAAGTATAAAGATAATTCTTTTTATCCGTCTCATATTCCCCAAGAAGCCACCAAAATGTCGGGGATGTATCCGTCGATAAAAGATGTTTACCGTAGATAAACTTTCTATGTGGACAGTTGGACACTCCCGGTTCCATAGGAACTTAGTAAGGAGAATAAATTAAAGAGACCGCATAAGCAAACACGCCAAATATGGACGAACAGGATTAATTTTAGTACACCATCGACGGTAGCGGCGCAGTTCTGCATAATAATTCAAGGCAGAATTAATTTATACATGTATTATCGAGAACTGGTACACGCTTTTAATAAATATCTATTAATAGTTGTTATAAAGCTTTTTTTAATATACTCTGCAACAGCCAGCACCGGGACAAAATCAACGTCTGACTTGGTAATTGAATAAACGCATAGCGACGTGATGCAAATGGATCAAGGCCTAACAGTTCCGTGCGCTAACGGATTTTCCAATAATTGAACCCCAAACTACCATTAAACACGGATAGCATAAACGAGCTTTGACATTGCGATACGACAGTTTTAAATAGTGTCACCTATTTCAATTTATCACGTGAAATCATGAAGTAATTTTAGTAGCCGGTCGTGAGGTAACATCGGTCGTCAGGTAACATCAGTCTTACTCGGTAAGAGTAGGATACTCGCCTAGAGCGGTGCATAGCTTGCACTGTGTCCACGTTGCACCGGTAGTTCATACCTTAGTTGGTAGGTGGTGCTGCCTTTCGTGATTCTCGGCGCACCTTAAGAGCTTATTAAAAACGTGTGGACTTCCTCTCGATTAATTTTATCGCCTTTGCCAGAAGAAGGGAAAGTATTTGATTAATAGGTATGAAAAATCCATTGGATATTGGGTCTTATATTGTGTGCATGATAAAAGCAAAAGTAATTAATTAAAGCAAACAGATGCCAAAGCAGGTAATTCAAAGGAAACTACAGTACTATCAGTAGAGTTGTGACAGCCAAGAAGAGGAAAAATAGGCTTTTAAACGACGTTGTCCTACAAACCACAATTTTATTTGAAACAAATACACGGTTTTGTTTTCGATGTCCGCGTACGGCGCACTGGGATTCACATCGGTTTACACTGACACGCGTAAACAGCGGAGACGGATGACGGGCCGCCGTCCCACGGCCCATTATTTAAATCCCTTTGGACGTGAGTTCCATTATCCCCCTGCGCCAGCACTAGCCCTTGAGTGAGTGGACATGACGGACCGGCAAATACGATCTGGATGAACAAAGAAAATATACCTTTTCACTCCAGCGTGGCCACTATACCGTAAACGAGTCTTCTAAACTTCGCTGGAAAATGTCGAAATGAAAAACGAATTTGCATGCGCATTGTTTAACATACAATCTGAGAGGATCGTGACCGAAGGCGTCCCGAGACATTTTGTCATTTACTTTGAAGGGTTTTGTTTGATGGGGTTCTGTAATAATTAATCAGTTGGCGGTCCGATGACGGTCAATGCGCACTGTCGTGTAGGTAGTACAATGAAGATACTATTTCAAACCATACCTTGGAAGAATTTGTATAGATGCGGTTACAACAGAATAAGATACTGTGGCTTCTCAACACGGAAAGGTTCTAGCTGCTTAAATTTGTAATTGACTTGTACATAATGATCGTTTTCATTTATAAAGTGAGGAAGGAAAGTGGGGAAGAAACCCAAACATTGCCATCCCTATAAAACCCTAAGTTTCACCTCGTTTAAATACTTCAAGTGCAAAATGGCAATTAATTTTATAAGTAAAACACTAAAATTATGACCAATAGACTTACCTTAGGTAGATCTGAATACATTGTTATGCTCTAACGCATGCTAACATGTATTACCTTTCATGGTGTTCTTCGAGATACGCTCCCAGACTTGTACCGATAGGCAATCAATAAAGATCACCGATACGCAGCAAGCATAACAATTGGCATTATCCCCGTATCATATGTATTTATTAAACATCGACCAGTAAACTTCAAGTAATTCGAGGTATTGGCAGCGCTACCGAACCTCAGTCCCCATAAAATCACCATACGTAATGTTTATTGTACGACCGTTTGTTTCACTAACGCATGGACAAAGATCAATTCCCTTAATATTTAACGTTTCACCTTGAAAACAATGAAGGGCCGGTCACCGGAGTCACGTAATATTAAATTGTTAATACCTCGTTAACCTTTGAACATTGGCACTGATGCCTATCGATCCGTATTAGGTTTTAAAATACTTTTACCTCTTTTCTAGCGTAAATAAACCGTCCCTTTGTTTTATAGCTACATTGCTGAATTCGTAAATAATTTGATTCGGTTGAGATCCGTATTCCACATAGCGAACTGTTTGCATAATATTGTATTGTACACTATGAAATTAGGCCACAGTATGTTCATCATCTGTTGGCTAAAAAGCGGCCAAACGTGTGAAAACAACGTTAGATATTGTATAAACTAGGCTAGTCTTTGAAATCAGTTTACACATCATAATAAACACTGCTTGAGGCTACGGTTAAGGTATGGTCGATAAGGAAAGTGAAAAGCTTGAAAGCATAAATATGGGCAAATTAAAAATGAACATAAATGCCTGATGACTGAAATAGGGTTGTTAAACTAAAACTCATGAAATTTTGCGTTTGACATCATCTCCTTGAAAAATAAATATCTCTAGTAAATATTTTAAACTCTTTTAGACTGATAGCTTATGGTATTCCGAGAAGTTAATGTTTTCCTATACAATCGTCGTTTCTAGCTGCAGAGAAGAAGTATAACATTACCAAAGGAAATGTCTACTTTTCCATAAGATCTTGAAGATAAGTAAGCAGTTTAAGCACATTAAAATTGAGCATTTTTACAGTGTAAAACCGGCATTATCTCTATCAGATCAAGATGTTTGGAAATTATTTTATCCAGGGACATGAATATTGGTTACATAATATTCTGTCTCGTTTGTAATTTATTTGACTCAACATCATTTATCCTGGTTTTCATTTTTTTGTAGGTGAATGTAACAGCGGTAAAACTAAATTGGTTGAGTTTGTAAACAACAGTTTCGGAGCCATTGTTTAAGTTTTCAAGCGGTTCACTGTTCCATCTGCAATTATCTGTCGCAATGACGAAGACAACGTGGTCAAGGCGAGGTAAGCAAAAGTGTTTCAATTAGTAACATTAGCGGTTAGCGTTGGGTACAGCTGTTCGGAGGGCACAGGGCGTAGGCAGGGACGGGTCGCGGCTCCGAGAGCTCGGCGACTCCAAGCGACAGTAATTATCGCGGCCGTGTCGACGACTCAGAGGAGATCGTTCACCCCAGGGGTCGCACAATACTCAACTGTCGGGATCGCGCCGCGGCTATCACAAATCTGGGACGACTGCACGCATGCACTCGTCTCGCGGCACTCGGTACTCTCTGCTCGGTGCACTACCACAGAGCGCGACGGACGACGCTAACTTCGTAATTGGTCTTTAGTAGGTTTTCATGTCATTCGCAACAACGCTGCCTGTCTTCCTCCAAGAATTACATAGGTACATAATGATGGCTAAAATCACAAATCCCAGTACACTTGTTTACTCTGGTAGTGTAGCACAATTTAAATACTTACATAAATTGAACGAATACTAGGTACATGTGCTAACATCTGAAAAGAACTCCGACTAAAAACTTTTACACCAGTGCTTACAAAACTTTTATGTTCTTAACATTTCAATGAAAAGCTATAACAAGCTTTTTCGTAGTTTTCAGTTTCAGATCCACAAGATGAAAGTTATTGAAAATTTTAGTTTGTTAACTCTTGGATACATGGTAACATCCACTGACGAGATGCACCCTTTTACACTAGAATAGGTACGGCTAATTTTCCACTAGCATGGCTCCTCGGTATTCTGTGCCGGTCGAAGGCGTCACATAAAGGCTGTGTTTGACACAACGTCGTTTGCTGGGATAAAGCGAGCATGTATGTATTGTAAGGCAAGAGTATGATAGGGATATTATAATAGGTAATTATTGAAATAGGTGCGTATAGTGTCGCAACGCGCGACTGGCGGGCGGGCGAGGCGCGCTGCCGCTCGGCTAATCGCGCAAGTCGACGGCTCACGGCCGACAGCCGCCCACTCTCCGCTTAAACCCATATAAAGTATTCGGCGCTCAACTGCACAATAATATTCATATTTTTATACAAGTCAGTGAAGCAATATGCTAATTGAGAAACAATCACCAACGCACACACCCTTTCGAACAAAGCAGTCATATTTGTTAAACCCCCTTATTTACTTAAGCCATATCTATTGGTTGCCTATATGTCATTGTTAACTACGATTATTAACATTCAAACTGAAGAGAGAGTGTTTTGGCACGATAATGTATCGTAAGTACCTACTATATTTACTTATATGTCGTGTGATATGTCGCTTCGTAAGTACGAATCGGCATATGTGCTGATATGGGCGCATCCTTTTTACGATATAAGTGTCCTATATAGGTACGTTGTTACTGGACTCTATCTGTCTGTTGTTCTAGTGCATTCTTGTATCAGTATTGTTTACGTTCTAGCTATCAAGGTTTATTCATGGTTGCTATACATAGGATTCGTTAAACATGGAGTATAGAGCTTGCACAATTGACAACTCTCATAAAAACAATAACCAAATTATGGTTTTTGTTTTTCAAAACTAGTACTTACTAAAAAGCCCACATAGACTATTACAAACAAAGTCGAATTAAAAACAAACCATTCAACCAGCTAACGCCAAGTTTCTCAAATGCCAACAACAACGCGCCTGGCATCATTTTGATTACACATTCTTTACAAAGTTGACGTTCATCATTTCATGGAACACAAACGCTTGTGGTGCTGGCACATAGCGCACTACTGTGAATGTGTAGTCAACCTAGCATTGTTCTAGTCTTCAACTAGTCTGTCAACATTCCGCGCCTCAGCAGTCACCCGCAGCCGTCGCCTTAGACAGGATAGTGCGACCGTGAGACTGGAGCCGGGTTTATCACCATTAAACCGAAGCCCGTCATCTGTAAAGGTGTCCCGTCACCCGTCCTCCTTATTATAAGGTCGATTGTGCTCGAACAATAAGTCATTACGTACCTCTATCCAATTCCCGCGATCTCGACAAACTCCTACATTATTACAGTGTCAGTGAAAGCTTCCTAGTACACTCGAAATTGAGACTATTATTTACCTTCGTCACCTCACAATAGAGGCTGCCTTGTCTTGCACCTTAACTATGTACCTACTATAGCAATTTAAACTTTCCGACAAATGGTTTGGGTGAACAAACAATCAAAATCAGCTTTTGTAGAAAGTTAATGCCTTTCCTAATTTTGTGTCTGATGAGAGGGAAGAAATAAAGTCAACATAGAAAAATGTACATGAATGAAGTCAGGAGAATACCTACATTGTGTACAAGCTCGTTAAATTCATTAATTATTTGGTCAACATTAATCAGGAAATCAGTCTACTTATACTGATACTTTGGGACTATTAAAAACTATCTATATAACTTAATTTAAGTTATAACATACCTTATCGAGGTTTAAATATAAACCAGAACGGTTCCATTTGAAAACTTGGATGTCATCTACCTGATACCCTTCTCTTTGTGAAGGGTTATCGACCTCTCCTATCTTCAGGTGGCCTATTAGTCTACTTATACAAATCGACGTATCTTTGGATTAGGGACGTATCTTTGAGTTTTTATTTGCCCCTCATTATCGAATGTTAAAATGATAACATTATTATTGTGGTAAACCAATTAACTTCGCTTTCCGCAATGATGTTTTAATTAATTTTGAGCTGCATTTCCTTCTTTAGCAAGAGGATAAATCTGTTTATTTACACAAGATATTTTATCTTCTGTAAATAAACAGATTTGCAATGCCAACTGACCAACATTAAAAGGTCTTCTTACAAAGGAACAGTTTGAGCTTCCTTATAGACCTACCCTGTTACTACTATAGAAATTGCAATGTACACAATATTGAAAGTCCTATATTTATATGAAAGCTACACGCTCGTTATTCTTACATTAATACTAAAAATATTTATTAGACGTAGACTGTAAAGTCATGCAAACTGATCAACCTCAGTAGCTTTTCGATGAAGTTATAAGAATCTGGCCCAAATGGGAACTATGGCACATTTAGCTTTAACCACGTAATACTATGCTAAAGTGTTCCATCGGTCTGTTTGTTTGGGCACAGCCGCACCCGCCACGCTCCGCCTATACACAGCTTCATAAATGAGTTAATTAATCATAGTTAAACATCGCCTAATTCCAACAATATCACTGGCCTAGTAATTCCTCCTTGTGATGAAACAGTTATCAAATGTACACTGTACATGTTCAACTGTTCATGTAGGTCTGGGTTTGATTAACGAATGGGCGTTTCCATTTCTGTAAACAATAGTAAGGTATTTTCGTAAGTAGCAATTAATTCCTAATAGATTTGTTAAACCGATTTAAATCAGACAAGAAGATACCCAATAATGAAGTTTTTAATGCGTAATTTTATATCATGTTTCTCTGTCACAGCACTGTGTTCATGTTTACCCACAGTAAACACTTGACTAAAATAAAAGAAAATAAGAGCCAACCCTTGAGCGTGTTGTGAACGTCTTTATTGTTAAACAGATTAGTGACCAAAATTAGTCGGTTGCGGGTAGTTTAAACAAGGGAACGGAAGACGAGGGGCGGTGAGGCGGCGCGAAAGGAGTGGAACGCAAATAGCCACGTGACCCGGCCATTGACTCGGTTTATCCTAATCCGTCCCACTACTCCAGTTCAGAGCAGGGCTGAGGACGCGCATCACTCCCGAGCCCACACCCAACTACAGTTTAGACATCCTCTATATTCTACTCCTACGCATACACATATGTACTTTCACATGACCTAATACCGCAGCTGTGTGGTCCTACTCCTAAACAAGCGGCTGCGGACGAACTCTAACTACGCAATATTAATTCTGTTACTAAGTGAACAGCACACGAGCATAACACTCTGCAACACTCAAATAGATTAATCGATCAAATACGAAATAAAACTGAATACTATATAGAAACAATATTATTAATATCGTACCATCAGAAACAGATGTGAAAACGCTAACTGCGGCCGCTGCCGAATGAAAATAAATATCTCCTCATGGTCTATGCAAACAAACACATCAACCCACTTTTATATTTAGATCGATGGTACTTGAAAGTTCGCTCATTCTTCCGCTATGGCAGATGAATCCATTTGATTCATGTCATTCATACTGCTGTAAATTATAAAAATGTTTCAAGAGTTGGAGAGTTTAACGAAACTTTTACATATGTAGGAATATTTCCTTTCCACATTTCCACTCGTGTGCACTGTGCATATCCTTATTTTTTCTTTCTCATTACGGGCGAAAAGGAAATACCATGCATAATGAACCGTATCCCTATCGTGCAACCCTTTATTGTGTGCTCCGAGCCTAATGCCGGATTATGGTAATGTACGTGTGGCCCGTGTGGTGACCGCCGGAGTCACCGAGTCACAGTTACTCAGTTAATTTTATTGGAAAAACTATTCATGGGTTAAATAAATCCTTTCGTCGTTTTAAATCATGTATCTTCGTCAAGATCGTACATGGTACGTTACGTACATACTTACGTATATTGCAGTGAACAAAAGAAGGACACATCACTTAGTAATCGTTTAGTCATTAAACGATCGCAAAGATGACATGAGATGTGTTTTTAGATAGTAAGTAGTGGTAGAGCGAAGCGCAGACAAGTCAAGTCTGGCAGACAATGAGCACTGTGGTGCCGCCCCCGCGAGTCGCTTGTTACACATGCAGCTCCAGTATGTGGGACGCGAAACTTGTCAATCAGTATCAATATCTAGAACTGTTTATTGTGAAACATAACTGCAATATAAAAATACAGCAGAGTTGGCATGGGGAACGTGTTCAGATTGGCTGTCGGACGCACACTTTCAACTCAGGGTTCACACGCTTTGTTCAAATACAATGACTCTCTACGTTCTTTTTGTTTTCGTTCAGACGACCTTTGTTGATAATAAACAATATCGCGACTTTAATGAAAGAAATCATGTAGCGTGAGATTTTTATATCATTTATTTTGCAATTGACGCATTCCTATTCTATTGTAATCTACATGCCCCATTACGCGCACCTATTGAATTTTCCAAGGATTTTCATAAAACTTTTCAAATTACTTAAATATTCTCGTAATTTGCGTACTATTTAATAATGTAATAATTCTCAATGCACCGTAAAACTATTCAGCAACAAACACAAGGATTTCGCCGGGCTCCCACGTCCGCGGAATTGGTTTACGTCAGTGCGCCCATTACGCCCAAAATACACGCCACGCGAGCTACACCCGGTTAAAAAGCGTGTCAATCAATTTACATTAGGCCTGCTGTGACGATGCTATAAAGAACCAGTGCGTATACAACTTCGAACAGCAATAAATCGATCACAATGATGTAATCCGAAGGCTCTTGAAGTTGGATGACATCCGTCTTTAATTAGAATTTTGGTAGAAGAAAGTAGTCGACCCGTTAGCACAGTTGATGGTTACCTCACTGATCGGTGCTGACTTGCTGGGTGCTGCAAGTGCGTTATGTAACGCGATTGTGTGAGATAGCACGCGTGACATTTGCGCCGGCCGGGGAGCCTCCAGCTTCGCCCCAAATTGACTTCTGGCCTTCGGTTCGCTGAAGTGGGACACCCGCTCCACTCATGCGCCTTTTATGATACTTATCTGAGCGCCATTCGACACCGAACACTTGCAGCGCGCATGAACACTATATAAGCTGTCATCTCAACATGACATACTACTTGTATCGCATTGTCTACTTTCTAACGTGTGACTGATTGTGGCTGTTATTAACTACTCACACTGACAGAATGGGAATAACACCTGGAGTTCAACTTGGGTACAGAATGAGGAGTGCTGAAGACGCGAAAGGATACATCAACAAATAATTGACAATACTTCAATTGAATCAAAAAACTACCACTAACATTAAACTACAAAATACACAATAGAACTTAGACCGTGACTTAAGAATACTGTAATCCGAAGGTTTGGACTCCCTCTAAGATACTTCTTCGATAGCATAGTTCTTGAAACGTTCCCAATTAGATTTTACTATAGTTGTGTCTGAAAGAAACATAAAAATAATTAATTAAGGTGACTTCGGCCTCATCTAGGCAGTATTAACTGTTCTATTATAGTAAGGTCTTTACAAGTGATTTGTTCATTTATGCTTACTTAACAGAGGAGGTTCGAGATCGAATCTTACGGAGCATGTTATGAAAACGAAGACCGGTTTCGAAAATATATCAATTGAAAGCCTTCGCCCCTCGGCGCATGTATAATGTTATTGTACAGCTGAGCCTTGCAACACCGCACGACAAGCCTGTTACATGACAGTTTGTCAGTCGCCACCAGACGCCCCTGCGCCCGCGCCGCAACCTGACCCACAGCCCGTTCCACTTACACCGCACTGAATCAACTTTATTATAATCGTCATGTTGTATATCATCCTCGAGTATATCTTAAACATAGGTCACAAGACACTGACTCACCCATCAAAAGGTATAGGTACTTACTTACCTTTATCATTCTTTCGTTACCGTTAATGTTGAAGTTTTAATATGAAAAGAATCATGTTACACTGTTTTTATATGTTAACAATTTGCATAACAGCTCACGAAGTTACTGGTATTGAAATGTTGTATAATCGTTCCAAAATCAATACCAGTTGTAGGCAGGTAGCCACACTCAATTTGAATATGCAACCTCTTGTTTATTTCTAAATTCATTCATGAACTTGTCAATAGACATGTCACGATTTTAGGCCAGTTAACGTTTCTTAACAAGTTCAAGTTATGGCAGAGTAAATTTTTCCATAAATATGACACGTTTGTGTCGATACGTGTGCTTATGTTCAGCGCGTCCTTGGTGACTTCCTCGTGTCCGATACTCTATATAAACAACTGATCATTTCCAGCATTTGTTTATGGTTTTCCTTTGGAATATCACGTGCGCACGCGCTCAGCCCGTGTAAAAATCGAATTACCGTTAGACATGTGTCATCGCGTCCTCGTTACGGCCGCAAGCACTCTGCGGGAAACCTGTTCTTGCACTCATATCCTTACTATGCAGTAATTACAATTACCAAATTCGTAACCTAACCGTCGTACCTATCCCTACATTAGCACGACATCGTGACACAATTATTACGACTCTAGTTAAGCGTGACATTGTCGTCGAATGGAAATTCACAATAAACTACATTTTAAGTTAACTGCATTGTCATTGATTTCACCTTGAACTGAATAACACATTCCTATTTCAGTACAGAGATGTCTCTGTACAAACGAATGCATTGTATTGTAGCACATAAAAAATATATCAAACTGTCGTTTGTTGGCGATTCGTTAATTAGAATGACACAGAAGGTGTTATTTTACAACAGGTGTCGTTGGTCTTGGGTTGGAATCAATAGTTGGTGGTCACGAAATTAGCTATGATTACAGAGATGTTTAGCGACAGATGTATGTATCATCTGTATCCAGAGGCGCGAGGCGGGCGCCGCGGAGCAGATGCTGACGTGGGAGCCCGTGCCAACTACACGGCACCTACTATTGTTAGTGTGAATTAACGGTGATACAACCGCCTAATGGCGTTATATTACACATATCCAACAACAATGCTTACCTAGCACGAACATTAAGAGTCACTTGTGTCGAGAAAGAAATCTAAAATTATGTATCTTCGACCTCGTTCGCTAAGGATGGGCAATAGCTAAAAATTCGTAATTGTACATGAATACAATGCTGTGCAGCGGTCCATTGCGATTAAACATTTTAACAACTATGTTCTAAGCCGACCGGATATTAAAGATGCATGGAGTGATAGGTGCATCTTTCCCTGTACATTATACTTTCGTTCTAGTAGCCGATATTCGGAGCCGGTTCCACATAAACGCTGCAGCGGAAATCGAATCTCCGTGCTATAATATCCCTACAAGTTGAAACACTCGGATTTTACAGTTAAGATTCGTTTGACCCGTACCTCGTCCATGACGACAATGGTAATCATATTACTCACGTAAGCCTAGCGTTATAACAAGGCTTGTTTTGCTTCAGGTCTCAAATAAATCTTTATCCGTTAGTACGTTCTAGAAATTCTAAGTGCACAAACAATCTGATCAACAGATATGTAACCAATAGTGATAATGGCAGTAAAAAACATACTTATATCACAAATAACATAATTGTACCAGTTTTTTTTACTGAACCTTATTACCGCTAAAGATCACTAATCACGTAGTTCAGCGTAACGATATTTATTCTAATCATAAACAAACAGCTCAAAATGCAATATAAAAAATGTGATTTTTATTTTCTAACTTTTGCTAGATAGCTAATAAGAAAAAACTTTTTAGGTATTTACAATATGTAAAATGATCTAGAAAGAAGACCCAACTCTACTCAACAGTGAGATACGTCAGTAACAAAATGGTTTGCGCTAATTCCGTATGGGTTTTTCTTTCAATCATAACACTTATTTATTATAAGCCCAAACCGTGAAAATTCGTAATTTAATTTCATCATCCCAAAGCGCTCGCAACAAAGACACTGCAATCAATGACTGTAGTAAGAGGTAGTAAAAATCCGACGTCAACTTGGTGACCCTTCTGAGAAATATGGCATTTATTTGTTCATTGAAGTGCAGAAACGACAGGGTATGACTCAACGGTAATGACGTTGGAGACACTGGACTTCCAAGGTAAATAGACGAAGTGATTAAGCAGCATACCCATTTACCGGATGAACAATAAAAGTACTAGTTACCGACCAGCGTCACTTTCTAAAGATAAAACTTAATCATCACCCGGACGTGTAACTTAAGACCCAAGGCAACAATAATAATTAAAATCTTTTATCGATGTTTTGGCTACCGGTTTATTCTAGTTCAATTGAATGGTAAAACACCACGTCCGAACTTTCAAAATACTTTCTTCTAAATATGAGTACTTATCTGTGGATATGTACTTATCGTTTGTTTTTTTAGTTTTTCCTTGACGAGATAATCGTTACCATCGAGGTCGTCATCATGACGTCCGACTCACAATTTGTTTGAACATCCATCACAATATCTATTCGACGACATATCAATATTTTCTGCACCAGCGTGTACTCAATCCATCGTTTCCCACTGAATCATTAAGTATGCACTATAAAATAAGCGAGCTACGCAGCCATAGTATTCATCCATCTCTTCATTCCAATCAGATCAAATCAGCAAAGTTACAAGTTGCCAATGTCCTGTGCCCACTTAGTATTCATAGTCGCACAGAAGATGAGAATTTTGGGAGCCCATCAGACTTCAGAGGCGAGGCCAGGAGATCTACCGTTAGCCTAAATTACTAACTACATGGAAACTGTAATCTTATGTACATCTTCTGACTTGACTTATTGACTGTTAGAATTTAGACCTCTTAGTTCCAGGTGGTCACCACAGTAGTCCACTACGCTATCAAGTTGAGATTATTCATCAGCGTCATGTGTGTGTTGTCATTGTGGGGGCTCCATGGAGTCACCGACTCTATGACTTGCTCGCCGTGTAGAAATATTCAGAATGCAGATACTACGTAAACAAGGTCTTCCAGCTAAACTGAGTCATGTCTTTGTTATCTAATCGTTGTTTCCTCTTGCGCTGCCATTTCGTATTGCCAATATCAGCATTTTAAAATAAAATATGTAAATTATGAATGATGTTTTTAGTTGTGACTCATAAAAACCAATGATGCATGTTATGGCCCACTTTCAAATTTAATTGTAATGCTATTCATCATCACTTTGCTATAGTGACCCCCGGGGCGTTCGATCTCGTTACTTTACACAGTCTTTGTTTTATGATTCGTCCAATGCAGGTTTCACAAGTTTAGTATGATTAGCCAATTTTGCATACATGTACCTATAGTGTTCTGTTGTATATTGTAATCTGGCTCGCTTTATAATCATAATCGCAGTAGTAGATAAATAAAACATAATTGATAAGGTATTTTCTTTCACTTATATATCGATTTCCTTATCATCCTTCATTTGCATATGATGTTATGTGATAGTTAGCAAAAGACCATATTAAAGGTAGCTGTACAGGTAAAGAGTGCGTTTTGTATTCAATTCCTTTTTACCTGGTTTGTATGTAGAGGTTCCACTTTAATAATGTTACAATGTATGAGACTATGAACACTTAATGCGCAGCTATTACTGCGTACGAAGAATGTTTTAAATGTAGTGAACAAAGCAATAATGTGGTGAATACAAAGAACATAACACATACGTATCTCTATGTATTTGTCACTACTAATGCATGTAGTTAGGTTGCCATAATAATATGTATATTAGTGTGTTGTGACAGTGTGCGTGCGTAGTATTGTATGATGTGATGTGATGTTTGTATGAGCGCTTATCGCTGGGCAGGAAGTGGCTTGGTTTATTATTCGTGTCGTGCATCATGCGGCTGCGTGCGAGGCGCGGGCAGCGCGGGCGCAGCGACCCGCTCCAGGATAATTGCTACGCCTCTCGTACCCCGGCCCGCGGCCAGATACCTAGGGCGACACTAACGGAACACGCAGATAATATCTCTAATTAACTGAGAAAATCATACACGTCAACGTTTACGTACGCGTACCAGGCACCAGATACTCCGAGTGTATAAATAAATTGTGGTAACGAGGCGGCTCCATCAATCGTAGTTATCTGGGAAGTCGTGGACATTGAAATGTTGACTAGGAAATTGACTAACTATCGTCTGGACAACATGTCCTAAACAGATAAGAAATAATCACCCGTTAACGCTTTATCGGTTGCTCTGTAAATAGGTTTCTATGAATCTATTGAGATAAAACGGAAAATGAATTAGATAAAATTATGTTCATCTACTAATCTATGTAAAACGTTTTCTCTGTTTTATGTATCTAAGTCAAATTGCATATGATCGACAATATTTTCGCGTTAATAGTTTTCAAATGAACTTGTTTAAGTACTTGTATAAATACTTACGTCAAGAATTAGGTAGGTATGTGATCTGGGTAAGCGTATTTGGTGATCTAGGTAAGAAGTTTCCAAGCGGTTAAATAATTGAAAGCAAAATCAAAGATAACAATGAACTATTAATAGAAAATCAACATTCCTTTATCTGTGTATCAGTGAATTCCAGTCCAATGAATGACGAATCCTGCGGGACATCTATTTCTGGGTTTACGATGATATCTGTTTCGACAATAACCCAAAGCATAGACTAATAATATACTCCCAAAGTAATAGTAAACTTGACGAATTCGGATGTCGAATTCGGTTTTCTGTTTGTTTGAGTTCAGTAGATGTCATTTGTTTTGTTTTGATTCATTAAATGAATCTATCGGATTGTAAGGTTGTGGATTGTAATTGCCTTTCCATTCTGCCGCCCCACCCCTGTTTATTGCAATTAATCTCCACGAACTTATTTACAAATTCTTCTAGTTTCAGATACTTCCGGGACTTGCTTAAACTTAAGTACGTAAGTAAGTATACTGGTACCTTTGTAGATTTCTAGCGAGGTAACTGAACAATAAAATGAAGAGTTTTTTAATTTATAATTATCACCATCGTAGTCAGGCCACAATGTATTAGGTACATTGCCCATTGTTGGAAAATTCTTCAACTTGTTCCGCAAACATCGATTGTCTTCAGATATGAAAATTAGTAACTTAGATTGGTACAGCAGCTAGCATCATTTTATAAAGCAATGATATTTGAGGAGTATACGTCGTACCACAAAAACTTTTAAACGTCTATTGAACACTTGTCTATTAAATTACAAATTCTGACGTTATTAGGTCCGTTTTGCAGACACACTTTTTAGACAAGTGTTCAACAGATGTTTAAGTTTTTGTAGTAAGGCTGTAAGTGTTTATCATGTTTATTGTTTAGTTCAGTGGTTCCCAAACTTATTTTGTCTACTGCCCACTTTGAGAATAAATATTTTTTTTAGCGCCCCCCATTTTTTCACCTATTTAAAAACCACTATAACTTCAAATTAAATTAATTAATTATTGTGACCTATATATGTTTATTAACGGAGAGTTCTAAACGAAACTTTTACGATAACCCGCAACTTGAAACCTGAGCGCAGGTAGGTAACATACCGCGGCGCTTAGGTCTCAAGTTGACTCTTACAGTGGCGGCGTAGCATCGGGTGGCACCCGGGGCGGACTACCTATTGAGCACCCCCCAAAAAAACGACAAAATATGGTGCAATATGGTCATTCATGGTGCTTTTTGCCTCATAAAGAAACCGGAGAAAGATCACTGCAAACTTTTGAAGCGCTAGCGAAGCGAGCCCGTAATTTTTGAGTTTTGGGACATAATAGAACCCAAACATGTTTTATAAAAACCAGTCACAAGTGAAAAAGCCGCGAGCGCAGCGAGCGCGAAATTTTTGAGTTTTGGAAGAGTAAAGTACCAAAACAAGTTAAAAAAAACCGCGCAAATTGTTTAGTTTTGGGGCACAAAAGTACCTCAACAAGTTTGGAAAAAAAAAACACTGCAAAGAGAAGAAGCCGCGAGCGCAATTTTTTTTATTTTTGTGACGCAATGATACCTAAAGAAATTAGAAAATAGTCACTGTTAAGTAAAAGGCGCGAGTGCAGCGAGCGCAAAATTTTTTGACTGACTCAAAGGGCGCAGAATAAACCAGAAATGTTGAAAAACTCTTTTTTTTTTTTATAACTTTGAGGAATTAATTTAAGTAAACCGGGAAAAAACATAAATAAACGAGAAAGAGAGGGGTGACAGCCGGACTGGCACCCCTCCAGTGCGCATGCACTGTTGTAGTTTTGTTTAAAATTTGAATAATGAAGTGAACCTAGGTTTTGCAGATTAGAATGGCACCCTCAGTGACTTGTCTCTTCTGCCCGTGCCATCCTGGTCGTACAACTTGAACCAGCCGACTGATACAGGAATTCACAATTCGGGTTATTTAACAAAAACTTGTTAAAACATGAGAGATATCTACGAGTACTAATAACTATCAAAATGCGAAAGTGTGTCTGTTGCCTTTTTATTTGTTTGTTTGTGTCTACTTTAATTACGAAACGGAGCGACCGATTGACATTGACATGATTTTTATTTTTTCTATATTCAGTTAAATAGGACAGATATATGAACTACGTGGAGAGAAATATAGAACCGAGTCTGAGCAATCTTGTAATTCATATTAGTTGATGTTCACAAGTCGTTGTCTAAGAGGCCTCCTAGCTAAATAAAATTACAAATCACCCCCCAGGCCTCTACACAACGCCCCTATTTTCTTTCTGGGTCTCTTACCGCCCCCCTTGAGACCTGCAGCGCCCACAAGGGGGCGTTATCGCCCACTTTGGGAAACACTGGTTTAGTTGGATGTGGGGCGGAGGCGCGGGGCCCGCGTCCGCGCGGCGCCCCCCAGGCCAACTGGTTTGACTGCAGGGTGCTCCGTGCAACTGCGGGTCAACCACTCGCCTTACTCACTTACTGATCCAAACACGTAGGCTGATCGGCGAATACACCGACCCTATACATACTTTCTTCGCACAAATTGCAGTTACCTCTATCAAGGTTTGTGTTCATGCCAACGAACGAAACCTGTAGGTATAGGTACCAGTTTTTTCGTATATTTTGTTAGAACGGAAAGTAGCGTAATCTTCTTATAAAACAAGATTAGGCCGCTGACACCGTATTACGTAAATGACATCGGATACCGTTGATGTTTGTACGCATTTACTAAATAGCACATCGTGTAGTTTTTAAGAAGTCTTGTTAGTCTGGTATCTACATATAGACTAACTATATATTTACTTACAAGCTGATTGAATGATTTGTTGTAGCTATTAACACATTTTACAAAATATATGGTTGGGTACTCTATTAGTGTGGACACTCGTTAACTAAACATTTAAATAATTACCTGTAAAAATTAAGCCCTATCTTGTGACTCGGTTAGGATATGAAATAAATAATCACAGAAGTTGAAAACCGTTGATCAGTTACTAGCAATATGATCACAGCGTATTATCATAAGGATGTTCTACGACATCTGTGTGCTCTGTGTAACTTGTTTCTTTTACGACTTTTCCCAGAACTGCAGAATAATGATACTTCAATAAATAGCCAGTCAAGTGTATAAAAACATCTTTGTAAACGAGACGAGAACCATTTGCATTTGCACTTAGCAGGGATGTGTAGGACAAAAAACATAAAAATAAATAACAGGAGCAGTTAGCGAGCCCGCAGCCGCAACTTGAGAGGCGCGCGCGCACGCCCAGCCAGATCTCCGTGCCCTTCAGATGACTTCGCACTGTTAACTGGTGCGAACAGCTAGCCTAACCTTGTCCAAATTAATCAGAACATTAGCGAAATCTTTGACTTCTAATTACAACGGCCATCAACGGTTCATTTAACGTGATGAGTCACACGTTAAATTACTTTTCAAATTATCGTATCGACCACACAACTGTGGGTTTTAAAAAATAAAACATGTGTCTAGTTAAGGAGTTAAAATGTCTACAGAGAACCGGATGAGCCAATCAGCGCGAAATGAGTCACACGCACAAGCAAGCTCTCCCGACCGTACGACACCCGTATTGTGTGCACTGCGGCTGTAGGGCTGCAAGATAACCAATGTAACGAACACATGCTGTGGATTATATAACCAGATCCCAAGATGAGGCCATTCATTACACTAAAAACGGTGGCGAGTAAAATGAAGCTGTGTTTTAATTGCCATTTTTTTCTAAAGATGTTGAAGCTAGCAACCCTGTGCTTCTTAGCATAGTGAACTGTTCTCTCACTCACAACAATTATGGTACGGATAACGTAGCGGTGCGTAAAGAGTTGGAATACGAGCGATGGGTTGGCTCGACTTGTACGAGTATCTCGTTTGTGTTAATGTTTTGACGTGTAGCCACTGCACCGTACTCGCTGTGTCGCCTTAATCCGCCGTGGATATGTGATGCATACCGTTTTTAATAACTACATATTGCATATAAAATCACCACCTGCTAAAGAAATACGAGTTATTATGACGATCGCTTTAAGTTTAAATTCGTAGGTCTAGTAAGATAAACAGAACGAAGTGTCCACGTCACCATGAAAAGATCTGTGACGTAGGAACATAAAATATTTACTTAACGTAATCCTGCAGATTTATAATACTGATGAAATAACAACACCACAAGAGCAGTTATCATCGCAGATTTTATCAGAATAACAATCACGTTGATAACGAAACCAGTCATAAACAATCTATTTTCAACAAAATGTTATCGGTGATTTTTTCTGACACTTATTTTACCTTTAAATAAAGATAATTCAAATTAATTATTTATTTCCGAACCTCCATGTAACATTTTTCATTTCAACGCATGTAGGTATGCGTTGATGTGTATGCAATGACGTTTTGTGTTAATCTCCCCCAAATTAAGGTAGTCGATAAGTATTTAATTATTCGTAGAATTAATTGGAAATCAACGTTGAGACGAAAGGTCATTTAATACCGCAGTTAATTGGGTGAACACCAATTACCGATTTCTCACGCTCTATTGTTTTGTGCACTACGTAAAATTACTGCCTAGCACATTTCAAACATAAAAATGCTTGAAGAATGTGCTTATTGCCGATATTTGGCAACTATTTATTGGCATAGCTAGAAAAGCGAGTTTTCAATAACATTCTTATTTTGTTAATCAAATGGAACCATTTCGTCCAAGCATTGCGTAAATGTTCTTGAAATCGCTTTCTACGTGGCGTCACGTCGCCGTCGTCGCTGCCGTGATAAGCGGACCTTTACTTACGTAAATCGCTGAATGTTAAAGTACTTACTGTTACACCTTACCTTGCGTTTACAATAACGGGCTGCATGCGTTGCATTGCATCCGTACCGTTTTTACCGTGAGCCCGTGACATTGAGACAAAGAACTGGCTGGTGATGTCAATAGTGTATTAATTACCGTAAACACTAAGTATAATGACGGGAAAAAGATTGACTTCAATTAAATACTAGCGTTTACTTGATAATTATTATCAGTGCACCAGTGTTGTTTTTCTCAGTGTCTGCTACAACAAGTGCAAATACGCACTTTAAACTTAATTATGTAGAACGATAATGCATTGAAAATAACTGATGGTAATAATTACAGAAGCACACTCGTAAGCAGCCAATTGCATTAATCATCTGTCTTCCTCTGATATTATGTACTAGAATGAAATCTACACATAATTATAACAAGTACTACTCAGACACAAGTACACATTATTGTGAGATGTCTGAAGCCGGACCTAGAGTACATAGGTATATATATCCATTCTAAATCGCGACTTTAGCCATGACTATCCTATCCCGTGATGCATCATTGCGTCAACATAATTTATCTCTGCCTACTTTTGAAATTAATTATTGCATGTGATATAAATTATGTACCTACTGTTCTTCCGTGTGTCACCACCGTCCTCTATGAAAAAGCCGAACCCTCTAATTAATAACTGCACCAGGAACCCTTTCTCGTCACCCTTATTGTTTCACTAAATTATTGTATTGCAATCACAAAAAGGTTTGAATATTTTACAATTTAATAATAAATTAAAATCGTACCACGAATCGAAGATCTACGTACATTTATCCAGATATGACAATGCGCAACTGCAAACACATTCTTCCGTCATCTGTCATAAAAAATAGGGTAGTTGGACGACATGAATCATCAATCATATCATCCATGAAGGTTATAATATTAGCAGATATTGATGACCGCGGGGGGAGAGCTGTGGCTGTGGGGGGAAGGGGTATGACGTCACGCAGCACCGTCCGCTGCCCTGTGTGCGCCCGCGCCTCGCAGCCAGTGCAGCTCCCACGTTCACTTTCTACTGAGCCATCACTAAGGACATTACTACTTGCCTTCTATAAGTTTGCTTTAGCTGCTATCGGATTTAAATAAACTTTGTTAAGATTAAACTATGTTAGGTGCATACTTGTAATAAACTTATCTACACTAATATTATAAAGAGGAAAACTTTGTTTGTTTGTTTGGTTGTAATGGATAAACTCAAAAACTACTGGACCGATTTTAAAAATTCTTTCACCATTAGGAAGCTATATTATCTGCGAGTAACATAGGCTATATTTTATCCCGGTGCGGGGAGTAGCTCCCACGGCTACGGAAAACGGCTAGTATTAAATAAACCAGTTCACTAACTGACGGACTTGGTTCAATGAATGACAACTAAAAATGCTGGATGAATGATCTATACCCAAACCAGTTAATTAATGTTATTCTGTTGTTAGTTTCAGGGTATAATTAAACAATTTAGGGCAGCCCATGGTTTAACATCGATTATTTTCATTGATCGCAGTTTATTCCTTCTCTACTGCGTGTTAGTGTCGGGAGCATTGGCGGTTTGCCATCGCAGTAACCGTGACTCAACCATATAAACACACCCGATTCTTGACTATGACGGGCGGTTGTGAGACGCGCTTCGCATATTTCAATACAATTAACGACTTGTAGCTGCAACTAGCGATTTTTTGCCAGTCTCGTGTGAGAATACACACGATTTCACCGGGAAACAGCGCGGCGATGATACCTTTCGCTCGATTCGACGGTAGATAAAGAACAGCAAAAACAGTTGTCCCACTTCCCAATGACCTTTGTTACAACAGCTACTTACTAGAATACATTGGTTGTCAGCCGGCGTGGGCCATTCTTGTGAAATGTGGTCTCTGTGTTGAAAATAAGTATTATCATTCCTCAGATACCCCACATTAGGCTTAGGCACCAAGTCAACTAAATATGTTCTGAAGTGCATACTTAAATAACAAAAGATTTCCTTCGTACATTCAAGTCGACATTGAACTTTGTGGTGTCTGCGCAAGGAAATTGGCACAGGACCAAATGCCAAAACTTAGTCGTGGGGGGAGCCGAGCTTTGGATATTTTTTTCTTAGTTTTTTAATGCAATTGTGATTGAGACCGTGACGTCGAAGATGTTTAGTGCGAAAATGTAATACGATCATTATTGTGAAGGTACTAAAAGGCATAGAAACTGTGAAGAAACTGACAATGAGACCCTCACCCCTCGAGCCACGTGCGTCCCTTTACATGTTTTATGAATGAGCTTAACAATTCTGCAACTTCCCTTCGTTACTTTAGAAACAAAACAGAAAGGTTATTATGAAAAAAAGTTTAGTTCGTTCGTAAGGAATATCGATGAGGCCAAAGTTTGGTCACTGCTTAGTGAACAATGAACATACATGGAACTAACATTGAGCAGAATTGAGTTGTACGAGTGCAGTAAGTAATTAAGTTAAGTAAGGAACACCAGACACAAGTTATAGATTTTATTATGTTTTTTTTTTTTTTTTTTTTTTTCTTTATTTATTAAAGAGGGTTTAATCACGCAGTGATTATGCCACCCTCATCGGGAAACATTTACACCTTACTAGCTAATCTTAATATCGAATATATCTATCTATTAACTATAATTATTTTAGCTAATTTATATAGTAATCTTGCTTTTTTGGAGAAAGGAGCGGCTAAGATACTGTTGCACTTACCGACTATAAAATCAGGATATGGGAAAACTTGATCTCTTTCTTGACTGCCTCGGGCACATTCCATTAGAATATGATGGACGTCTTCTACTATACCACACAGTGAGCAATTGGGAGAATCTACTTTTCCCATTAAGTATGCAAAGCTATTCAATGGAATATGTCCTGAGCGAAGCCTTAAAGCCATAACTATTTCAGCTCTGCACATATCGGCTTGATCAATCCATGGAAGTTTATGAATTTTTGGTTGGATTGTTTTATACCAAATACCTTTTGATAAAGACCTTTGATCGAAATATTCTGTCCACATGTTAATACATCGAATCTTAGTATCCAGTAAGAGATCAGTAAAGTAAGGGGAACATTGGTATTCAATTCCATCGGATATGGCTTCTTTCGGCAACTGATCTACCTTCTCATTTTCAATCAAGCCAGTATGGGCAGGTATCCACTGCAGTATCAAGTTCTTGTTCTGCCTGCTTAATTCGTCTAAAGATCTTATAATGTTGTAGGCTATCGGTGTTCCACGACTGCTCGAGGTACATCGAGCCAGATGTTGCAGTGCGCTTTTAGAATCAGTGAGAACAACATAATTACCGCTTTCTAAAGACTTAATATATGACAAAGCTTCTGATATTGCTATCAGTTCCGCGTACATGATATTAACATTGCATTTGATTTTTAGCTTTACATGAGTATTTGAATTAGGATCTAAGAACGCTGCGCCAACCCCACTTTTATCTTTGGAACCATCGGTAAAAATTTTACAATAACTATGGAAATGTTGTTCATTATATTTTTTACACATTTGATTGAGAGTATAAGGGATATAGTGTTTTTTGGCTTTATGTATTAACTCCACATTTACTCTATAATAGATCCACATTGCTGACCCAAGTGTTTAACGAGAACATTTCAAATTGTGGACTAATGTAGATATCTTTAGTTTTAAGGCATTCGTGAACCTGTACTAATAGTGGCTTTTTTCGTAGGTTATTATTACATCTCTTTTTATAGATATCCTCTAGTTCATCCAATAAAGGTATGGTTAAATCTCTATCATAAGCCTTTGTCTTAAGCCAATATTTACTTGCCAAATAATATCTACGAATGTACAACGGTTGAAGATGAAGTTCGTTTTCCATGACATGTATAGCCGTAGTTTTGATGAATCCGCCAACTAACCTCATTATCAAGTTCTGTATTTTATCTAATTTACTTAGTTGCGTGTGACTAGCGCTATCATATAAGAAACTTGCATAGTCTAACCTGCTTCTAATAAGTGATATATATAATCGCCTCAAATGAACCGGATGTACACCCCAATTTGGACCTATTAAGCATTTAAAAATATTTGTCTGTCTTAGAACTTTATCTCGCAGCTCATTAATATGCTTTCCCCATCTTAAAGCGCGATCAAGCCATATTCCCAAATATTTAACATTATCTACCACCGGGAGGGAAATGTTATTAATCTTTATTTCCACATATTCCTTCCTATAACCATTTTTAAAGATACAGACTTTGCTTTTCGTTGTAGAAATCTCTAGACCTAAATCAGCAAGTAAGCATGTTATTTTATCTAAAGCTAGTTGTAATTTGTTAATTAATTCAGAAATGTCACTGCCCGTAGTGAATAAAGCAAAGTCATCAGCGTATTGTGATACACTAACCGATGTTATGCGTTTGCATATAGACATAGTTGCTATATTAAACAATAGTGGCGACAGTGGGTCACCCTGTGCCAATCCCCGACCCGAAGTACGGCCCATTACTTTGTTGTTTATTTTAATTTTTAGGTTTCTTTCCTTAAGATAATTCCAAATATAAGTACAAATTTTGTCTCCTAATCCTATTCGATCCATAATATTTAATAAAGCAACAATATCTATGTTATTATAGGCGTCATTTATGTCTATGAAGCATCCTAATGTAGACTGTTTTCTTGAGAATCCTGATTGTATTTTTAATATTAATCTGCTAAGGTTATCTACGGTCGAACGAAATTTTCTGAAACCGGTTGTCTCTTCTGATAGAATATTATGTTTTTCTATAAACCACTCTAATCTTTTCATTAGGATGGAATGAAAAACTTTGCATACACAAGAGATCATTGAGATTGGTCTTAGTGATGATGGGCTGTTCGGATCACGACCAGGCTTTGGGATTGGCACAATCATTATGTCGCGCCATTGTTCAGGTACAAAACCAACCGAGAGGAATTGGTTATATATAGCAACTAATATTTGTTTGCCATTCAGTGGAAGGTTCTTTATCATAGAATAAGAGATGTCGTCATGACCAGGCGAGGTGTCTTTAGAGCGAATTGCTTTTTCTAGTTCCTGATAGGAAATTTTTGCTTCTAACTTCGGGTTCTTTGAACAAAATGATGGTTCTAGGGGTCTAACAAAATCCTGTGCCAAATTATGTAGTAGTTGATTAGCTCTTGTTTGGTCAACATAGTCTTTATTGAATTTACAACCTTTAAGCCACTTCATTTTCCTCCATACATCACTTGGTGAAGACAATACATCTAATGACGAGCAAAAGGATTGCCATGTACTACTTTTAGCGTTACGCATAATCTTCTGGGAAACAGCTATTTTAGTTTGCAACTTATCTAGATTCTGAGGGGTAGGGTTACGTCTAAAGGATGACAAGGCTAATCGCCGTTCTGCAACACATTTTGACAATTCAGTGTTCCAGTATGGTTTTGGTGCAAATGATGTGCATGGGTTTTCATTAATTTTGAAAATCGGTATACATAGGTCCGCTGCCATATTAATGTTTCCTATAAACTGATCGTAGTTCGCTTGTAAATTGTCTACAAACTTGAAATTATCAAAGAGGTTGGTTAATGTTAGTGTATAAGTCTCCCAGTCTGCTTTTTTAAAGTTTCTACGAATTATATTATCTTGAATTGTCTCAATATATGTAGATAATTTGATTATGTAATGATCACTACCCAGTGTTTCATTAAAAGTTTTCCAATCAAACCTAATTGCTATGTCAGATGATATTAAAGATAAATCCGGAGAAGATTGTTGGAGTGTCCCGTTGACGAATTTTTCACGAGTAGGTGCGCCATTATTTAATATTATAAAGTCATGATCTATTATCGTATCGAAAATTTGCTTGCCCCTACAGTCTGATTTATATGACCAGTTGCTATGGTGTCCGTTAAAATCTCCTAACATAATTGTATTTTTACTGTCAATTGATAACAATTCGTCCCAATCATTTTGTGTTGTAGTAACACCTGGAGGACAGTAAACCGAAACTATATTTTCTACATCTCGACAATTGTGTATTTTGACCCAAATAGTTTCTACCCTAGAATTTTTAAGTTTCATTTTATGTAGCTGGGCTTTTATTGATGAATGTGTAACTATGGCTACACCTCCATATCCATCATTTCTGTCACTACGAAAAATATTGTATCCACTTATCTTAATACAGGTTTCCGGCTCCAACCACGTTTCACTTAAGGCAGCAATGTGTATCTTTTCTTGTAGTAAAAAGTTTTCTAACAATAATACTTTTGGTTGCAGGCTTTGACAATTCCACTGAATAATATTAATCTTACATTGTTTGTTACCTTTAGCCATTAACAAAGTCAAAGATTTTTTTAAGTATAGGCCAATCTGCTATGTTATCTACTACCACTAAAATTACCCACTCAACGCAGGATTTCATAATTCTATAAAATTTCGTTTGATAAGACACATTCTTTAAAAATATTATCTCCTTCAATCTCGATAGTAGCTCAACAAAATTAACGTCTTTTTGTTTGTTTTCTTTCTCATTTTTTGGTGTCTCTAATGTTGTATTGTAACCGTTGTCTTCTATAATATCATGTGTTTCTTTTAGATTTGTCTTTGCTTGTTTTTTCAATACATGGGTAGCTGGGGAGGGCAAGTCTTCCTTGTGAATAACTGCTTTAGTATTTATTTTGACAATATCAGCAAAAGTGGGTGTGCTACCTGCGTAAGAAGGAGAAATGTAATGGGATTTTGGCAAGGGCGATTTTATGTATTCATTTGGTATTATATCGTCTTTTGATGTCTCTGAAGGAATGTCAGGAGGCACGTATATTGATAAGGCTTTACGGTAGGTACAATTGAATTCTGCCATTAAATCTCTGATCTTCTTTTCCTTGAGGAATTCAGGACACGTTTTAGTCAAGGCCATATGGCTTCCTTTGCAATTGACACATTTAAAACTTATAGTCTCACAATTGGCGTGATTTTCTCCACATTTTGGACATACGATTTTATTTGACGTGCATGTTTTCATTGAATGACCGAACTTCCAACACCTAGTACATTGCGTCACTGGGAATATGTATGGATCTACGTTTATTCGTAACTCGTCAACATAAATATAGGCTGGAATACTGGGGCCTTTAAAGCAAAGTTGAATTGCCTCACTCTTAAGCCATGTACCCTCATTAGTATTTTTATCTCTATTTCGTTTATTGAGGCGACGTGCTGATACTAGAGGGACTGCATTTGGGCACACAATTCTTTTTAATATTTCCTCGTCAGAGATATCCATATCTACATCTTTTATTACGCCATACGAGTAGTTTTTCTCCATAGCTCGTTGAAATCTCCACCCTTTATCGACAAATGATTTGCATTGTTCTAACTTGAATGCACTTAAATTACTACTAAATTCAATGCGTACTCTGAACTTATTAATATATTTTACTTTGTTTATATCCTTAATACCCTCTTGTTTGAGCAGTTTGGCTAGTGCAAACTGCTTAGGTAGTTCTTCATTCCATGAAATATAAACTTCTACTTTATCGCATTCTTTAAACTTTTTATCCTTTCTTACTTCCTGCCATTCTGTATCGGACCCATCTCTTTCCCTTTTTTCAGGTTTTGCATTGTTACTTATCTCAATTTGCATTGTATCTTCTTCTCGACGTTGATCTACCTCATGTTCGATTAACGAACTATTACTCGATCCTCCATCGTTTGCATCGTCACTCAACTCATGATTCATAATAACTGCACTCGAACAACCGGCGAACCGGTTTCGTCCCAAGTGAATGGGCACGCGGTGTCGCTGCGCGAACTATATCTTCGTTACTACTAATTAGCACAAAGGAGCTCAAACACGCGTCCACCTCGTACGAATACCGTAACGCAACTGATTTTATTATGTTATGACTGCACTGAGTCTGAGGGGTTTGTGTGCTAACTACATTATTAATTAAAATATTATTCTCATGAACCAAAAAGAACAATACTCAAAAAAAAGGGATGTAGGTACCGTAATCAGGATCAAGTTAATAAAGTTTTATTATTTAATATGTAAGTATTACAACGAACCAATAAACATAAAATGCTAATCAGCGAGATGCCTTATCTAATGTTAATGTATATGACTCAACACAATTGAATTGAAAGAACAATAGATTGTCCTGTGTCAGTTTGCGAAGGTAAAATTTGACCCACCGGGGGACTATGGGTACAGAACTACAGATTTAATCCCGGCTTTATGTCGGCCAGTTTACAAGGGAATTAATAAATTGCAATAAAACTGAGCATTTTGCAGCTGCATTGGGGTACTACATAGTTTAAACATAGAACAGAATAAACTTCGACAGTTCAATATTGACGATAATAATGTCCATTGAATTACTTTCTTCTTGAGTTACTTTTATGAAACAAATTTTCGGAATCTGTACATACATCCAACTTGTAACACCCAGATCGGGCATAAAAAGACGTTGAAGACAACCAAACTTATGTTTTTCTAGTTATGTAGTTAGTTATGTGCGAGCCATCTAGAAGTTATAGTGATTGTGACAATTTTAGAAATAATTTTCTAGTATCGTGTAACCCGAGTAACACTTAAGAATTAGGTAGGTACCTACCTACTTTTACTATCCAAGGTGTAAGTATCTACCTACTTAAATAGGTAAGTATATAATAGTTTCACTTTTTCCAGCATTGACTAGTTTGGTAGTTATTCGTATCGACATCGCATGTTTCAATAGTGCCGCTAATTCACGCACGCGAAGTCTTATAATAACTAGACACGTACCAACCGCCTGCTCGTGATATTCAATTCGATATGGTTTCACTTCTGATGAGTAGGTACTTCTGTCGCCGATAACGCACTACTAAGGCAATACTTTTCCTTTGCAGTTACACGGATTCGGCTTTTAATGAGACGGCCATTATTTACGTTGTTAACAAAAATCTGAGCAAAGAGGTAAAGGAACCAAAATATTCTACATCCTAAATAAAAAATGTGTCAAAAATTATGAATGGATGACAATTGAAGTAACTAAATGTTCGGGCTTAATTATAGACATTTCAAAACTATCTATGTATATACCTGCCTAATCTCAATTTCTGTACGTAACCATGTATGTCGACGTTTTACCACCTTGATATCTGTAGGTACCATGGCAATTATGTTTGTCGCCGTCATAACGACCTTACTAAATAACCATTTTGATGGCTTTCAGGCATTTTAATTGGTTATTCATTAAGTCTTTAGTTACTGATTCGGGATCAAAGCACGTCGTTCTTACCAAAAAGAGACAGTTTGCGTCGTGATCAATGTGATTCTGGTTTAATTCGACTTAAGTAGTAATATCAACGTATGTCAACTCAACCAGTCTTACCTAGGAATATTGGGTTGCCCGGGTTACTGGGCTCAGGTAGGAAGGTCAGATAGTTGGTCCTTGTAAAATACTGGTACTCTGCATCCGGCTAGACTGGAAGCCGACCCCAACATAGTTTGGACAAGGCTATGCAGATGATGACTAACGTATCTACGTCAACTAGAAGACTCTTAAGAGGATGACCTGGGATACACAACCTGCCGTATTTATAGGAACATACCTACTTACAAACCAACTCAATATACTAAACACAACAAACCTATTATTAGGTGGTACTTATGTGCGAATCTCAATATGGAAATTCCTCAATTTATCCTTAGCATAAAATACATGTATTATATCATCCTTTCCTCTACATATTGACCTCTTAATAAGCTAGACATAGTTATTTAATGAAGAAGAGATTGAGTCTTGGAAACTGAAGTTACCTTATGTTTCTAAACATAAAGAAAACAATCAAAAGATAATGATTACTAAAGGATTTTAAAACGCAACTGATTGTCACTTGAACGCTTAAATGTGATTCAAGAAACTCTTAACTTGCAGTTAGATAACAAATCAATTAAATCATTGCTCAATTTACTAAAAAGCAATTTAGACAGCACTGTGCTTATCATTTTGACAGATTACGTAACAGAGGAGCTAAAGGATGCAGTGTCAACGGAAGTTGTGCACTGTGTAGGGTTATTAAAACCTGTTTAACACGTGGTTCCATTTCGGACAGAGGGATACCAAACAATGGACGTCTCTCACTTTGTTATTGTGACGATGGCTCAGAAGATGAGCACGTGTCGTGCATCCCGCGTCCTAGCTGGTTGGGTAAATGGGTATATCTGTAATGAAGAAATATTCACTCTTGAATGTGCTTATATATTATGTCACGCACACGACATCTACCTACTCGATATTTTTTTGGGAATGATAAAGAAAAACGTTTTAGGAGAACTAAAACTACTTAGTTTTTTTTTTAAGGACGTTAATTGGCCTAGCTGCCTCATGGTCAGTTCAGTCTCAACCAGAAAGGCACGTTGTTACCATCATCTCATGCAATGCTAACTCAATGACGCAACTTGCGCCATAGAGTCTGGGAGAAGCCTGCATCACGGTATAAAGTCAAACCATTTTAGGAACTCAGTCAAGGCAGTTCCTGCCCACGTAAATTGCGCAATCCGCGCACCTATAATAAAATAAGTTTTCGTGTTAGGTATGGTATCTGACAAATATTTTAATAAAGCATCTTGCAGTTACAATATTGAGTTTATCATGATACACATGTGTTCAGTATACGATAAATTCAATTCCATACCATGAAAGCACTTATTAGATGTTAAATTAAAAGCATTCAATGTAATAATAACTCGGCACCCGCATTGATTGTTTCCATGAGAACATTCAAACCATGAGAACAGAGGAGAGCACCGCGCCATTCTGTCGTTCGTAAGTACGAACTGTGTAAGTAAACAACGGTTTCATTATTCGAAACTGCATATTGTGCCACTGTTAACAATATTCTGGTATTGTGATTATTTAGTGACACGGATTTCGAGAAGTTTTATTTTGTTTTAAACAGGAACGGACCATGTTCAAGTAGTATTTTTGCAGCGTGAATTATATTAGCTACAATACAATGTTATGGTATAATTTTTATTGAACGGACGTAGCGTATGTTATGTAGGGTATTTATAGCCGCCCCACACGCAGCAGCAGCGCGCGAGGTGCGCGGGAGACCCGACGAGACGCATCTATTCCAGGCGAGACCTTGCGTGTTCCTCGAAGACATTCCCAAGAAAATGAAGAATATCCTTCGATTGCAACATTATCAAACAAAAATTAGTATCATGTCCATCAATGCCAACTCAATTACAATGTAGCCTTATAATGTAGAGCACAGTGTCTTGATTCCTTCTGAATCTAGCTACACAAGTTGCAAGCACAAGTGCTCTATCTTTTATTATGCATATTAGTGCTCTGAGTTGCCCAGGTTGTTCTCTTTTTGTCGGGTTGAAAACAATTTACTTAGGGGATTATATCTTACCTTACCTTCCTATTGAATAACTTATGACACGCTTGCGAAGAAGTACACACATGGTATCGATTCCCATAGGTGCGAAAATAAATTTCAGATGATAGATAGACAGCGAGGCGAGCCGATTATAAATAGTATTATTATAAGTATTCACATGTAGAGATTTGACTAAACTCGTGTGTATTCCCTTTGTGTAATACAATCAATAACGCAGGCCGTGGCCCTCCCGCTTGTCTTGCAAAACCAAAATTGTATAGGTATCTATTCACAAACTACATACCTATCTAGTTGGGGGAATATGAGGATAACTGTATGAATAAAGTCACGCAGTAAATGAAACATAAGCATCGATTACATAAAAATACTTACAATCCTACTTCTTACTTTAACTTTAAAAAAGAAGAGGTGTCAAGCGCTAGAGATTTTTGTTATATATGAAACTTAGCTTAAATTAGGATAACGGTCGTATTCTAAAGGGGTCTACACACCAAAGCCGCTGACCCGGCGGCACAGCCCGGCGGCACGACAGCCGCGGCATGTGGTGTTCTAGTAATTGTCAAATACTCTATGAAAGCCGGCGGCATGATTGTACAAAATACGGCCGGCGGGTTGGGCCGCCGGGCTGTGCCGCCGGCATCAGCGGCTTTGGTGTGTAGACACCTTTAGTTTTCGGGAAAGTAGGCAGTTCCCTTCTTCTACCAAACATTAAAATAAGAAATCAGATTATGATTTGCTGGTTAATAGATAATTATAATAAAAGGAAAAACCACTATTACATCCGGTCAATTCTATATACCTATTAGAATACTCTAGGATAGGATTTCTGCCTCGTTTAA
Organism: Helicoverpa zea; assembly: GCF_022581195.2. NCBI lineage: Eukaryota > Metazoa > Arthropoda > Insecta > Lepidoptera > Noctuidae > Helicoverpa > Helicoverpa zea. The sequence continues at coordinate 7,146,713 of NC_061452.1, read as the reverse complement.
CGACCGTTCCCAATATTGTATCTATCTATCATTTGTAACATAAATATTCTATCCCTATTTCCTTGTAAGTAAATCAACATATGGATAGTACATATATTGAGAAAAGCCGTACCTGTGCCTGCCTGGTGAAGTAGGCGGTAAATCCAGTTTTCTAATTACATAGGTAAAGTACAGAATAACGTGATGCATGTACCTATTGCAATAAATGTTGAGCAAAGCTAATATTTCCAGCTGTATTAAGTACCTATATCAAACACTTTGGAACCAACCAGAGACATGGACGGTGAGTCGTTAAATGGTAATAAAAGATAGAGTCAACGGCACCTACGTGTTTCTCGGAGCATCAATTATTATTACTTACATCATGGTCATGTCACGAGGAAATGCATTCTAGTAATCCTACGGCAGCACGGTAGGTACCTACACCTACCTGTTGTCTTATTTAAGAGGCAGGCAGCACCCTAAACAAAATAGGTACGAGATAGAGAGATGCCTGTTGACGCGACGTTCGTAACATACATATAAATTAATAGCTTTGAAATGAGTTAAGTAGCCAAAAATAAAAATTAGCCAAGTACTGTATTTACATATGGACTCGTTAATGATACAAATTTTATCAATGCACGTTGCTACGTAACACACACATTTTTGTTGAAAGATCATTTTAAGTTTTTTTTTTTTGTATCGAGAAACTTTGAGAATGTGTTTTGAAATTAACAGGGTTCTCAGAAGTATGTTCAAGATTAATATATATTTTTTTCGCCGTTAAAAACTGTAGAGTTTTGGCCAAAAAATTGTTTGAGGCAAGCCAATTTCGGCTGTCAGCGCCTTAACATGAGTGTTAGACATTCTCAAAGTTTAAGTCTTTGCTCCCGTGGTTTTAATTAATCGAAGAAAACTAAGTAGAGTATTGTAACTGATTCTGTAGGGTCCTTGGTGTGTGGGGGTAAACATAAGCAAGTGTTGTACACACAGCACAAGTAGCTTGCAAAATGAGCCTCACTAAGCACTAAGTTCTGGCAAGACAAATAACAAAAGTACAACTTTATGTCATGTTTAGTTCCGTCATTAAAGATGGAGATGCACTCAGTGGTTCGTAAGTAATTGTTGCACCAGGAAGTAAACATGATATTACAACACCCTCCCGTCAACGTCCGGGCAAATTAGCTTCTATCTGGGCCACTAACGGCACATAAGCAGTAGTAGCGCACGAAAACACTAAAGCAATCGAAGCATGGCCTTAAACTCGATAACGTGCCACATAAGCCACAGAGTGGGCCTGCTTACACTTAGGTATCAGTTCACTGTTAAACACTGATGCTACTCAATTAAACTTTAGCACTTTTTTGACTACGGTACAGTCAATCTCTAATTATTATACAGTAAGTGGCCTTCGTAACCTTATTTTTGTAGGCAAAATAACGCTACAGAGATTGTCGGTTACGTCGATGCCTTCTTTTGTGCGGTAAAGGTCACGCAACGGACCGTAACATTGTGTTCGTCTTGAAGTATTGTCACAGAGATAACCAGATTCAGTATCAATGCATGTGTTGTTCAGGAAGTTGCCATGTAGCATTTATAATATTATTTTATCAATGAGTTATCAGAAAATAGCTGATTTACCACTTTAGTGCGTCATTAGTTATTCGCAAATGAAAACATTGATAAATGCAAACAAGGTTTTGGAGATATAGTGGTAGGGAATCAAATGAACTAATAGTATAGTACCTATTCATATTCATTTAAATTGGAGTAGGTACATGATCAGCTAAAAATAAATACTGAAGTTGACTTAAGTAAACATAGAGAAGGCAATTAACTTATGTGTAACAGTTATGGCAAAATAACTAAGTAGATGAATATTGCAGAAACGAGGATGGTTGCGCTCACCGTACGTCACGGTCCAACAGCTGCTGACCGTTTAGCAGCACGCGCCAACAGCCCAGTCGTTTACCCGTGCCACTTGGCGATTGCCACAAGGAATCATCGCGATTTAACGCAACAATATTCCAACAAATTAATGCAATTACTGGCTGGTGTAGTGCACATATTTCAGCTTGTACACACCACTTCACAAATTTAAATTTGGTCTAGAAAAGTAAACAGGGCTCGACTCAGTAGAATGAATTACAACTATTACTTTGTGCCTAATTGCCACGAGAAACTATAATAAACTCGTTTACCAATTATTATCTCCCAAAATACACTTATTACTTTATATCTTAAGCATTAAGCAGCAAAAGTTACACCAGTTGCATTTTGAATTCAATGAATGTTGTAGTTGATATGATCTGCGCAGATGACTGACCACTTGGTATGCTCTGGGCAATTAGTTGCCAATAACTGTTGAACTAGGTATTGCATGAAAGAAAAAAGTAATAGCATTCAAGAAGGATAAGCAATGTCTTTTTTTGGATTTTACAGAAAATTACTTGAATGAAATGCAAATGTAATTTATTCGCTTTCTATTGAATATCACAAATGTATTGGTATATAATAACTATAAATATTATGCCTAGTATACAAAACAACTGCTACCAACACAACATTTAGTTTCACCACAATGAAAGAACAGTTTGATCATTATAGAATTGCATGATTTTTACTATAATTTTTTTGTTTCCATTTGCCTCAATCTAGAATGTAAATACAAGTGTTATTTCACTGTTTGTACTAAAATATATCATGTAAATTGTGTAATATCAAAATGGATTGGTTACCTTATTTACTGAAGAATAAAACTTCACTTTTCAATCTCCCACTTAAAACTTTTATTATAGGTATTTTGTTATATGTATTATCACAAATCCTGGTAGACTTTAAAACACAATCACGCAACTGACAAAACATACTGCTTTCCTTGATTACTGATTTTTCATATAAACATAATTTACACAATAAAATATATTCTGCGACATCACTTAGGTGTAAGTTCTTACTCATCCTCGCACACCACTCTACACAATCATTAGTTTATTGCATATTGGATGGCTTTTTAATTTTCTAAATTGTCCTTGCCCTTCAACATCATTAATCTCATGAAATTATATACAAAGTTGACTAATATTACTTTACAATACATGTTTCTGCTTTAGACACGGCTATTGCATCTGTTTGCCTAATATGATGAACAAAATCAAGCTTGTTTTTTTGCATTTGATTAGCTATTTATGCTCCGATAAGGATATTTGTTCATATTATAACCATTATTGCGGGAGTATCTACCAGTAATAAAGTATGAAAATATAAGTAAAGCACCTTGATTGGACAATGGTATGTATCAACGATATTAACAATGTGATATGACGCGCATCGCGACCGCCGGAGCCCCAGCGGCCGGGGCCGGCGCGACGTCGCCGAGCTCCCCACTGGAGACGATCGGCCATCGAGCGGAGGCAGGCACGATCCTGCCTCGCTTTTGCAGTCTTACGAGAAATAAATGCCACATTACACTCTAAATATTAAAGCACTGTACAACAACAATAAGTTTTCTTTTCTTTTTCAGGGCTAACGTTCATTTCACGCACGATTTCGGCGAACATCTCGTTGACGTTGGTGCGACTCTTGGCGGACGCCTCCACAAAGGGGCAGCCCCACATCTGCGCGAGCGCCGAGCCCTCGGCGTTCGACACTTCGCGCTGGTGCTCCAAGTCGGCCTTGTTGCCCACCAACAGGATAGGCACGCGTTCAGATCCTTTTACACGCGTTATCAATTCCTTCATTGGCTTGATATCTTGAAACGTTTGATGATTCGTTAATGAATAAACTACGACGAATCCTTGACCATTTTTTATGTACAGGTCTCGCATTGATGCGAATTGTTCCGTGCCGGCGGTATCCAATATTTCTAAAACACATGGTGAATTGTCCACTTCTATTTCTTTCCTATAGAAGTCTTCTATTGTGGGGTCATATTTCTCCATAAAACATCCTGACACGAACTGCACAGTCAAAGCACTTTTCCCGACCCCACCCGAGCCCAACACGACCACTTTGAATTCGCGCATTATTGTGTTCCTCAAATCACACTTGCCAGTCTACACAACGTTTTAGAAACGTATTCTCACTATGTGCTATAAAAATGTCATTGCTATGTTGGTTTATGACTCACTCGGATACGATCACTGAGTAATTTACACATACAGCAAGCTAATTGATAAACAGCGACGCCATTTTATTTAGTTGGATGAGTGGCAAAACAACTTTGACTGCATCGCGATGGTAGTTACTTCAAAGATACAAACGCGGAAGCAAACATCTACCAACTGACTTGTTCACTGCTGGCTAGAATGAGCAGCAGCAGCAGGTTGGTCAATGCACCTTATTGCAATGGTTTGATTGGTGAATGGTAAGTATTACCAAACGGATGCCAGTGTAACCAGCTTATGCCAATATTTTTTACTAAAACGTATGCCACGATTTAGAACACGACAAGAACGTGAAACGCTTTGATTATTTATTTATAAAACAATATTTTGTGTCTTTCGACAGAAATACATGAATTGCTTATTTTTACAAAAAATACCGTTTTATCTTTATTGCAGTGCATATCTAGCATATTTAGATGTTTGGTTTTGCTTTGGAGTTTGATTCAAGTGACACATTCCCAATTCGGATTCATTCAAAATAAAAATATACATATATATTTAAACTTTCCCATGGTGCATATTTTCAATTATTCTGCTAGAATGTTTTTTTTTTTTTCATGAGTATCTAAACCTATTTCCAATATTTAAAATTCCCATTTGGTACTTTCTCTAAGAAATATGGTAACATTTAACCGGAAGTAATTTGCATGATTCAGTTGCCATTACTGCTATTCGTTCAGAAATACATATGCATAGACAAAAGTACTAAATGAATTCAAATAAATAAAATACAATTTTGAACACAAATAAATTATAATTCACGACTTAACAAACAATATGATTTGACTAATAAGAAAATCTTTAAAAAAATCTTATTCTATATATAAGATTTGTCTGATTCTCTTCAATATCGATAGCGAAACCTAGAAGAATACAATGGGCCCATCCTTGGCCCATCCCATAGGCTTCAAAAAATATAAGCTATCTTTATGGTTATTAATAGTCATTATATACTTTGTTGGAAGAAAAAATAAACTATTCTAAGTAGAAAACTAGGCGAAAATCTCACTTTATTTTATAAAAAATATGTTTACAGTTTCTAAACACAACTATTAACATAAAATAGTAAGTAATTTCATTTAATACCTTTCTTGTTATTATTTTTTAGATCATTATTTTTCTTCCTGATGCTATTTACGTTTTCATTCGTTTCCTATTCGATTGGCTACTATTTTCAGCGGCTGAGATCTTATTTTAGAAATAGAATATCCTAAGAATCGTTTGACAGTATTTACTGATTCTAGGCGCGCTACCGGTCAAATTCATGCTCTCAATTAATAGAAATTGCAATTTAAATTGAGGTCATTAAGGTCACAAGATTGGGCTATTATAATTGCGAAGTGACTCTAACCCAGTCTACGAATTCTCTGCTGATAATTTTATCCTCAATTGCAGGTGAAAATGTCGCACAAACCTACACCCTATTCGCCGAATTTCCCTCAGAGTCAAGGATATGCTCCACCGCCAGAAGGCAAAGCTGAAAGCTATCCTATGAATCCGCAAGGTGGCTATCCTGGTCCACCACCGGGACCACAACTTCCACCTGGAGCCCAACCACTGCCAGGAATGCAGCCTGGCTTCCAACCTGGCTTCCAGCCTGGATTTCAACCAGGTTTTGCTCCAGGATACCCTCATCCTCAACCTGGGTATCCACAATCGGGCTACCCACAACCAGGATATGGTCCTGTAGTTCAACAGCCAGGACCGCAGGTGCCACCAGGTAAGAAAATCTTAACATTATATTAACATCATGATGGAATCTCAGTGGTTTGCATCTACTCATGCACCTTACGAGTTTTTTTTGCTTTTTAGTGTTTTGGACACTTTTCACTGTTTTATAATGTTATCAGATATTGACCTGATTGTTCATCTACTTATGTTTGTCTACAAGTTTCAAAAGTTGCCCTCGATTTGTCAGGTCCTGAACCTGAGACCTGGGAAAATATAAAAACGTTATTTAAAAAAAAAACTGAATTAAGAAACCCCTTTTTGGAAAGTTGGTTAATAAAAGGTTTGATGATCGCAGTATTCTACCAGGGCAAAAAGGGCTTCAAAATGTTCCTCCAAGATTTAAATTATATTGCCTGCAGCAGCTTTTGAGAAACAATTAGCATTCTGATTACAAGACAATATTACATAATACTTAAATAGTAATTACTTTGTTATTACTATTGGAGAGGTATGTAGCTAGGTACTCAGTCTTTGTCTTATTTGTTCTTCACACATAAAGTTGTTGACATTTTCAAGATAAGGGTGTTTACTGTTTCTGCAATGATACCCTAGCTTCAAGAAAATTGATAATATGTGGGCATTGTATTATGTTCAGTGGCATTTCTCTGTTCAATCAATTATAACTTATCACTAGTTTATTTTTATTTCATTCTTAAAATTTAAGTATGTTAAAAGATACTAAAAATAATGGTGAATTATTCTTAGATGATTTCAATCATAAGAAAAGTAAAAAGTGCACAAAATGGCTAAAAAATAAATATTTTAACAAGAAGTATCCTACCCTTGGTGATATCAGAGATAAAAAGGTTTATTTTGAAACATTAAGTGTTTCAAGTGTTAAGAGAAGTATTTATAGAATTTATAGAAACCTATTCAAAAGACGCTCCAGTGGTTATGAAAAGTTTTTGTCAGATGAAGAGAAAAGGTTTTGTTTTCCTACAGACCGTAGTTTGGTGGAGGGTATTTACTGATTGTATATGTAGTGTATTTTTTGTTCTTGCCTTGTATTAAACAATATAATTAAGACTGTCATTGTCTGTGTGTTTAGAAGTATACATGTATTATATTTTATCACAGGTAATTTTGGTGTTTTTAAGAATATCAAATTAATTTTAAATTACTACTTAATTTTTTATTATGGAAATATATTATAAGAGTTTGTTTTTTCAGGTGGGTGGATGAGTGTTCCACAAGGGCTCACCAATTGTCCACCAGGATTGGAATACCTTTCTATGATTGATGGGTTACTGGTACATCAAAAAGTTGAACTATTGGAGGCCTTTGTGGGTTTTGAAACCAATAACAAGTACACTGTAAAAAATAGTGTAGGGCAAAAAGTGTACTATGCTGTTGAAGACAATGATTGCTGCACTAGAATGTGCTGTGGGCCCATGAGACCATTTGATATGAAAATTATGGATAACTTCAGAAATGAGGTAACTTCAACATTAATTACTTTTAACCATGTTATTTAGTTATTTAGAAGGTTGTATCTAATAAGGGTCGTAAAAAATTTGAATTAAAAGCAGGATACTTTCAAAAAAATTTTGGCTGTGAGTCTAATTTTAATTACAATTAATGGAAATGACCTTGAGCACTATTGAGTTCATCAAATCCTGTGCTATGATGGGAGTGGGCTTGTATTTGAAATCATGTGACAAAAGAATATTAATAAACTAGTTGCCTGTGCTGTGATAATTTTTAGCGATAAAACGACATTGTGTCATGCCATGTAACTTATTTTTACCACAATGGCAAAAAAAACACAAATTTAATCTTATATTTTTTAATCTTATGTATTTAAAAAAATTGTAGGTATACCTATATATATTTATAGGTACAGATGCCACCAGGCCAACTACTGAATCTGTCAATACCTGTCACTATCTGTCTTTACCAATGGAATATTACCCTTCCACTATTGGGATAAGGTTGAAAATCTATTAAAGAAATTTGACATATGCTATTTTCTGTACTTTAGTGTAAATGAGGTAGGAATTGCTGAAAATATAGTCTCACCTGACATAATTAGCCACATTATATCTTATTACTTAGCTGGTTGGGTACTCAGAATCGGAGGATGTTTCATGTTTCGTTATCTCTAGGTATTCACTTTTCATGGAAGTTCAAATTTGAGAACATATTTAATGTTCATTTAATTACTTGTGGTTTCACAGGTGATCCATTTAAATCGTCCATTGGCGTGTGACTCTTGCTGGTGCCCATGCTGGCTGCAAAGCATGGAGGTTTCAGCTCCACCGGGCACTGTCATCGGCTCAATTGAGCAAGAATGGTCTATATGTAAACCCTGCTACAGCATCAAAAATGCAGCTGGTGATGTTGTTCTTAGAATAAAAGGGCCTATCTGCACTTTCTCGATTTGTGGAGATGTCGAGTTTCACGTGAGTGTTTTTTGGATTGCTTATGTCTCGCTCTATCGCGTCTCATAATTATAGTTCAATTATCAGATGATAATGTGAAAAATTATAATTTGATTTCAGGTATACTCCAAGGATGGTGAAACCAAAGTTGGCAAGATTACGAAGCAGTGGTCGGGATTAGCGCGTGAAGCTTTTACCGATTCCGACTATTTTGGAATAACCTTCCCAATGGATCTGGATGTGAAAATAAAGGCAGTCCTTCTTGGAGCATGTTTCCTCATTGTAAGAATATTTTTTTTGTTTTTATAAGGATTAATACGAATCAGAACATCAAAAGTAAAAAAAAGGTATTGAGTCATGGATAGTCCATCTCAGATTAAACATCTCATCAATTCGAATAAAATAAACCGGAACATAAGGAAGCTTCAACAACTCTATTGTCTCCATGATTAGATCAGCTCTGAACCTTTCTGGTAGTGTCATCATCAGCCTGTCCTGATGACAACGGCACCACACGTATTGTAAAAACAAAAAAATGTATTTGTAGAGGCTTCGAAAGTACTGCAGCGATATTTCGAAGAATAAAATAGTTTCCAAAGGTCATGTGATAAAGAAAATTGATGGTAAATATTTTTGTATTTCAGGATTTTATGTTCTTTGAGAAGTCTGGTAACCAGGAGAGTGACCGTCCGGGCATGCTTTAAAATGAAAAAGCTTGTTCATCACACGTTTGAAGAGCTATACTGTCAACATATGAAGTAACATTTTACAATACTATATTTTGATTACGTTTTTATTTTTTGGATAAATATTTACTTTTGGATTACCTATTACTTGTTAATTTTTATGTGTTTTATAGTTTTAAGAATCTCTAATTTTGTATTTTTATACTAACAATTATTTTAAGCTAGTGGCGCCGTGAAGTTAATACTAGGTACTGAGTACGCACAAGTCGTCATACTCAAATCGAATGCAAAAGCTATTTACATAGCTATTGTAATGTATTCTTTCCCAGAGAATTTAAGTTAAGTTATAAGAATTTGAGCTGTGCATAAGTTTTGAATAACGTGTTAATGCCACAAGAGTTCCTTTGTCTTTAATACATATTAAAGACTTAAATGGAAACTTAAGCACACAATCACGACGTATCACGACGCCACTTAAATATCTGCATGCGTGTTTATACTTTTGATTTTGAATCACGATAAACACACTAATCCTAAAAAAATAAGTGTAAAATTTATATTTTGCTTATGGTATTTTATATTTGATAAAAATAATTTTATGCATTACTTATGAAGTTATGATTATTAGAACTATCTCGAATATAACTTGTCTGATTTGGTTAGAAAAATTGTAATGTTAGTCCACGAATTGAGTATTTGAATTATTATGAGAGTCAGCAGAATTGTTTTATATTGTTCATTCATTTATGGTCCAATGATGTGGGGTAAATGTCAAATCAAAGTAATTTTTCCTAAATCTGCAACAAAGTTGTTTTCTAATTGTCTGCAGCATAAATTTAAGCACAAATTAATGTATTTTACGTTTTATGAATGATACAATTTATCATATTTATAATTTTGGGAAAGCGTCTTTACTACATGCTTTTGTTGTTCTAGTCTATTGTGCATTTTATGTTATTGTCATTGTGATAGGAAACTGGTTGAAGCAGTTGTTAAATCACTCGTCTAGTTTTATACTTTAAGGGCTTTCAACTTATGCGTTTCAACAGTTGCCGCACCGCTTCGGCACCGCAGCAGCAGCATTGAAGCAGTGCACAACTCGCGCGCTCGCCGCTTTGCCTATCCTGGCTGTTTGATTGAATGACTGTTTTAACCATTTATCTGGGATATTTACATACTGATATTTGTTGTTTTGGTTTTCGCTTGGCGTATCCATGTTAGGTATATATTTTAACTTATTATTATTATAATGATGTTAATTTTTTATACAGTTTGTATCCTGTCTAACGCTTATGAATTTACATCAATGCGGTTGTTAACACAGCCCCTTGTAGAAATTTTGGTTTATATTAGGTATGTATCTGTTGAAAAAAATCCTATGAATTTTGGGAGACTAAAACAAAACTAAACTCATATTAACCATCTGCAATATGAACAGGTGCTAATTATAAAAAAATCCTCTTTTACGTAGAAAACCGAAGAATAATTATTACTGCTATACTGTATTATGTATTAACATTACGTAGACAACTTGTATACATGTTTCTATGTACTTACGTAATTTTTTGATTCAAATATATAATAATAACTAATATAAGCGTATACCTTTTGGAGATCGAATCTAAAATTGAATTATTATTCTTAAAGATTTATTTATATGTGAGTAATAATGACGCAAAATTAATATATTAATGATGCATTATAATGTGCCTGCTTTACTTAATCTCCACTATATTCTTAATACCTATATATGTATAAATTGTTTCTAATTATATACTATTTTTAAGTAAGTACATTAATTATGTAAAACAAATGCATTTAACTTAAGAGTAAACTGAAACCGAAAACAACTTAGGTATTTAAACAAAGGCAATTAGATCGAAATCGACAATACTGTTAGGATTTTCGGATCCAAAATAGTCTATGTATGCATGTCAGGACTTTATGTCACTGACTGGCAGATAATGTGTATTGTACTATGTAGTAAATCTTCCATTCGGACACAGGCGGTTCGTCATGTTAAGGTCTCTGCACACAGCGGGCGCGGCGCGGCGGGACGGGACGGCGACGCGACACTGAGCAGTTGTAATGTACTAGATATTACGGACGACGTCACACATAGCCGTCGCGCTCGACGCGACGCGACGTGTAATATCTAGTACATTGCAATTGCTCAGTGTCGCGTCCCGTCCCGTCCCGCCGCGCCGCGCCCGCTGTGTGCAGAGACCTTTAGTGAATTATATGTGATGACGTCTGTTACCTGTCGCCAAAGACGTGCAGCTTTTGTGAGCCGCCTTTGTCCCGAAATGTAACTTAGGCGGGCATTGTAATACGCACCAAAATTATGTTTCGCGATGCTCCAATGAATTTCTGCAACCACGTTGCCAACAGGGCAAGTCTCACAATTAGCTGATTTCTCCTATAACATGAATTCTTTCCTACCTTTGCTTTGTCACAGTTTGGGAATGTATGAGTTGACGTCATGCGTCTGTGTGGAACCCGGCTGTAGTGTGCCTTGTTAACTTTGTCATACGATTCCATACTGTGACTATCGTGTCAATAGACGCGCGCGGCTGTCACAAGAAATCCATGAAACGTTTCGCACAAGAACTTTAACAGTAATTTAGCTGAACATTACATGTTCCGATTAATATATTTATTACAGCCTATTAATCATTATGTACTTTTTAAGGAACTATATTATGAATAAACGTGTTATTAAACTGCATTGTTTTATGTTATTGTTAAGTGGGTGGGTGCTGCTAAGTCAATTATTCATTATTTCCAGCCTAACTAGCAGCTAAGTATGGATTTCTTTCAGAACATGAAACAAATAATTAAAAATTGACACTGCATTATATTTTGAAAAGACAAAAAATACATAATAATATTACCATAACATTCAGTTGATAAGTCTATGTTATGCTTGTCATAAATCAAAAGTTCTTGTTTGCCTTGAATGCTGATTTTTGTGTACAAACAGATACTTCAGCTTGATGGTAAGAAAGATCAGCAAAACTGTCTTCTTGTTGAGGCATTATTTTTTTCTTAGCTAAATTCAACTCCCTGTGATCATGCTTCATAACAGTGGGTCTTGGTAAAGTTGACATTATCTTCTTAGCCCATTGACATTGTGGCAGTTTCTGTTCATCAGGCATATCAATCTGCAATCAAAATATAAATAAAATATATGTTGAAGGCTTAAACGGGAAAAACAATGAATCATTATGATAGTAACTGTTTGAAAGAGTATTTTGTACTTACCACTCTTGTCTTTTTAGCACTTTTGTATGCAACTGAGGGCAAATTGACATTTTCTTTATTACTTGGTTTAGCTGGTGGTGCATGTTTCACAAATTTTGGGATTGAGGATGTCCCAGGCAAAGGCTTTTTAGGATGAACATCTTTCACTAAAGGTGCTATTGGACAGTTTTTAATGTAAGATGCTACTGGGCTGCTTATATGTTGATATGCATTAGAGCGACCAGGGGTTTTCTTCAAAGAAGTTGCAGATGGTTTTTTCAATGAAAGGGGTTGAGAGGGTGTTTTAAAAATAGGTTTATGTTTAGTTTCCCTTGGAGTTGAGTGGTCTTCTTTGTTTTTAGGCGTTTGATTAGCAGCTTTGATTGGTGTGTTCTGAGGAGGTTTCGGAGATATATTTGTATCTGGTTTTAAGGACCTTTTATCAAATTTTTGTGGAGATAAATCTGATGTAATTTCACTTTTTGCTATATCTTTTTCAGTCTTCACTAGTGGCCTGTCTACTTTTGCAGGTGGGTTATTTAAAATATATTCGATGACTTCTAACGTATTGTTCAATTCTTCTTCAGCCTTTTCATTCTTTTTTGGCGACATACATAACTTTGCGACCATATTCTCCATTTTAATAAAACTGTCATCAGCAGCTTTTTTGTCAAAACTAGAATTATTGAGTTCAGAAATATCCAGATTAGAAATTTCTCTATTAGGTAATAGGTTGGGTTGGGAGTGCGCTTGTAAGATTTTCAAACTTGCATTGTGATCATCTGAATTTATTGGGCTGTTTGTTGCACTGGCAGCATGTATTCTGGGGATGCAAACATAAATATTGGTCGGAAGGTTATCTTAGGATATGATAAGCTGCAAACTCGAAGAGGAAGATGTCCAGGATAGAGCGAAGGGGAAGAAGAAGAAGAAGGTTATCTTAGCGGCGGCTTTAAATATTTAATGAAACAGTTTAAAACTACTTAAATAACTATTGTTTGCAATTACTTCACACGACAGAATAGATATTCGATTTAATCAATACATATTAGAATATACTCGTTTGAGACTATGAGTTAATTTTATAAGAATATGTATAAAATCTTACGTTTGTTGTTGCTTATCCCACAAAATATGTTTTTTGAGTTCCTTGAGAGTCAGTTTTCCGAAGAATACCTCGTCGTCACTCAATTCATCCCTGTTACACAATGACATTGTAGCAGATAGTATGCGTTTTCTAACAAAGTAAACAATAGTAAATGAAATAATAGCAGTAATAATCAAATAATATTTTACACACTGAAAATAACACATAACGAACTTCTTTCAAATCATTGTTTCTTTCAAATTGACACTGCCAAATGCCATATTCTCCTCAGCTGCCATCTGTATTCAAAACATAACATAAACCTAAGGAAATGTTTTTGTCATCCACAACCATAGACATAATATAGTAAACAGGACTGCGCACTTTTACCCAAAAAACGAGCCGAGTGAAACAGTTAGTACGGAGGCCGTCTGTCCCTTTCTAATAGGGTGACTATGAGATTAAGCTATGTGAGACAAATCCGAATTTGCTAAGATTATTAACCACTCAAGCGTTCGCGTGCGACACCTGTCAACACCTCGTACGTTCACGCGCTCGATCTGTGTTGAATCGCGTCGAGCGCCCCATGCCGTTACCGATTTAAAGTGTATTTTCTAGCAAACTATTGCAGCTATAGCAAAGTAAAATATACCAGTATAAAGCTGAATTATTAATGAATCAAAATATGTACTAATTAAAGTACAGAAATCAATCACAAATGCATAAAAAAAAGTTGAACTTAACAGAACAGGCTAAATTCAAGCAAAATATTTGTTTTAACAAGTTTTAACCAAACGTTATTTAACTTTTCTCATTGATTTATACTTATTATTAAACTAGATTAAATAAGCTTTTTTTTATACCAATATTATATATACTTGGAATGAACAGTGTAGCACATTAAACCAAAACAAACAAGGCATTCCCGCAGCAATCTGTTATCGCCTCGGATGACAAAATGACGAAAAAAACGTTAAATCCTAACTATTTCCGTTTCTTTTTTCCGCATATTTTTTTTATACATTAATTATGACCTATTCTCTTAATTTCAAGAAGAATTTGATTAAAATATAGAATTTAACACACAAAAACTTAACGAAAAACTGGTACTCAAAGGCAGTTCTCGCATGCCGACTTTATTTAAATGTAAAGACAACCTATCAAACTTTGGATTGATAGCACTTATGAATATTTTGAAAGAATGAATCTTGAGGATTATTTTAATATATAACACTAATACAGTAGGATGATAAATAAATGAATAATTAAATATTAAATGCAAAGTTCCTAAACACTTCACAAAACTTGACACACAGTTTGTAAACAATTATTTTTTATATTCTTGCTGTACCTGACATACTGTTTTACCGACCCATAGACGCGTTATTTAATACAGATCCATCTAGTGTAACATTCGTAAAGCTCTTTGAAACTTGTCATAGATAAAAATTCGTTTGAAGTGCACAAGTCAAAGAGGCTGCTATAGTCGCCCGGACGCTATATTTTTGCTTCACATATAGACTGCTGAGCCATTTATATCGCCTTTCTACATTTTTTTGGGAAGCTATAACAATAGCACAACAGTTTTAATATCCATCACCCATATTTTGACTCATTACAAGAATTCATGGGCACCCTAGTTGTTTGATTTACGAAAATGTTATTAGCTTACCTGTGGAACGATATATTGCAACCACCATAGGATTCACTTTCAAAAGTATAAAAGCAACACTTTTTCACCATTTTCATAGTTTGAATTGATTTAATACAAAAAAATATAAACAACATTTTAAATGCTGATTACGCGCCAAGAATGTTCAGGGTTACCGCTAGAAAATAAAAAAAAAGCAAAATAATTTATGTTGTTTATGTTTTAAGAATTAATACGAATAAATTAATGGGATTGTTATTAATTTGTTGACTTACAATTGTAAAAATAAGATAAAAATATAAGTGATTCAATTGTTTTTTTGGGAAAACAAAACTGTTGATCACAACATTTTTTTATGCTGGCAAGGTGTTAGAAAGAGACAAATGGCCTCCGTTCTAACTATCCCTCTCGGCTCGGATTTGCCTCTGTGTATTATGCAACCAATTTAGTACCTTATTGCGTTGGAATAGAGTTCATTTTCATAAATATATATTTTGAGCGTGCGCAATCTTGTTTAGTATATTACATCTATGTCCACAACTTAAAAAATAGGGAATACAAAAGAAATAAAAGGAGTTAGTCGGATTATTATCCGAATATCCCAAAAGATTTAAAAAACATTTCTTCAGAAATCTGAAGTTTTTGGGTCTCTGCTCAAAGGGTTCGGTGCAATGTTTTTTTTTTTACTTGGCAAAGGTACAATCACGTAGCTGCGTAGTCGGTACAACGCCATCTATATATTTGGGAACTTTTAAAAAAGAAATTCCCATTATTTTGAATTATTTCAATTATTATTTTCCTAGCTGATGCCTAGACTATGACGATCACAGTGTACAGGGTCATATCAATGGCACATAATTTTGGGGTCATTTAAGTAGACCATCGAGATAGTATAGTTATAAGTCAATGAAGTAGACGAACTCGTAATCAACTAGTACATATATATATATATCGATATGATCAACAATTTGAAAATAAAAATTGAATAAAAGGAGAACCGGAGTTGGTCAGATTCTTATCAGAATGTCCCGAGAGGTTTTGAAATCAATTTGTGCAGAGTTCTGCGACTTTATTGAACCATGCCACAAATTATGCAAAGATGTAGAAATGTGTTCAGAATTACCTGAAAGATGCAGCAAGTCAGCCAGTTGTCGCTATCAGATTACAACTCATGGCTCAGCGGTAGATTACTCGCACATCAGTGTGCGTAATTTTTTTTTCCTAATAGTCAAGCAATTATTTACCACAAATTGCACAAAAAGTAGCCCGTTTAGACGCGCCTTTATGACAACGTTTTTTTCTTTGGAAGTGGTAACAGCGGAACACGCGTGAAACTGCTAGTATTATATAAATCCATACTGTATCTGTACTAAAGTTTAGCTGCATGTAGTGTACAATTTTTTTTTTGTTTGTACCCTAAATGAACCTAAACTTCTGAACTGATTTAAAAATTCTTACACTCCTAAGTAACATAGGCTATTTATTTATTTGTAAGGGAAGAAGTTCCCACGGGATGCGGGTGAAACCACAAACGGCTTGCCTTCTGCACTAATATTTAATAAGGAGGAAACATTTTGTTTGTTTGTATCCTAAAGGCCTCGAAACTACTGAACGATTTGAAAAATTCTTCTACTGTTGGGAAGCTAAACTTTTCCCTAGCCTATATTTTATCCTGGTACAGCAGTAGTTCCCCTGGGGCTCAGGTATAACCCTTCACAGTGAGCAAGAGTTGTATTGGATTAACTGATTGCTATAAATGAAACAAGATGATAGGCACAATGTCTATTAATTCAAAAAATTATGCCCATATTCTCTGAAATTTTTATAAAAATAAATAAAACCTGTTATTGTATAGGTACTTCAAAAATAATTTTGCAATAACTTATCTCTTAAAACTACTAAATTAAATATATACATGTTTATTATAATTGTCAAAAAATATTAGATCATTACAACATGTACATGACAACCATTTCCTGTTCCAGTTATGCCAAATGTCATGGAAAGTTGTGCATTTTGGAGTTGACACCATGAAGATAAAAATATAATAATGGTGGTGATGTTTGATACCATGGCTATTTAATTTTTTTTAACAACTCAGCAGCTTCAGTGTTTGCACGATGATCATCATTTGATTTGGCTGGATAGCTTGCAGCTAACTGTAAATAATATTTTGCTTGATCCTCTTTTTGCAACTTGAGATAGCAGTTCCCAAGTCTCAATAAGTTTACACTGTAGAATCTAGGCTGCACTGTTTCTGCTCTTAAAAAATATTCAAGAGCATCTTCATATGAGGAATATGGTGGTGAAGCAAATAAAACTTCTGCAATTTTTCTGTGATGCCATGGCATTTCGGAAATCTGATAACACCACTCACCTAACATGTGTAAAATTGTAGCATCATTGGGGTTTAGTGTGACAGCCATCTAAAAATAGAATTATATGTTACATAAGTTTATCAAAATCTGTTTATTTTAGGTAAAACAAGAACTAAAAATACATACATCCATATGCTTCTTTACATTTTCCAGCTGCTTTATTCGTTCTTTGACCCCTTCTAGTGCACTCTTGGCATCCAAAAGTAAAGCATACCATTTATGTACTGCATAATGGTCTTGGGATTCATTCAAAACTTTTAATATTATATCATATGCTTGAAGAACAAGAGTATTCTTGTATTGCTTGTCATATTTTGATTCTTTTGACATGTTATATAATGCTCGACATATTCGCCATTGTACCTCAACATTATTTTTATCCTGAAAATAATAAATTGATTTTTGATTATAATATGTGGTATATATCTGCGAAGATCACAAAAACATATCTTGACATTTAGTTTTCTATCAAGGGTAGGAACTATGATATGGGTATCACTGAATGTTGGTTTTTAGAATATTAGAAGTAAAACAAAAACTAAATATATTTTTTCTCTACTAAACTAGCTTCTGTATATTGAAGAATTACGGCAAGTCAGTAAGTCAGACCTTGGTAACTTGACAGCAATTAGTGATCTTTTATAGAGAATATTATGGAGCTATTCAGTTCAATTCCTTGATGATGGGTTGCACCATTTAACTATAACAGAATCATTTTCTAGCCAAGAGTGGTGTGTATATGGCTGATTATGTTTTGGTTTTCATTATAGGTATGTAGTTATATGGTGCAATTCACCCGTGGTGGTTTTAAATCTTACCCAATTAGTGCACCATAAGTACCTGATGTTGTGATAGCAAATTATAGCATTCTTCATAGTGCCCATTATCAAATAATTTATCAGCATCTTCTATAACACACAGGATCTCTTTTGATGATATACTCTCAGCCAATTCTTTAGTTTTGTTGACAGGCCATAATATAAACGCTAAGGTGGTTGATAAAACCAGCACCTCTTTAGGAAATACACTCTGAAAACAAATAGGTAATTACATCTTACCATAACACCTTCATAAGACACTATATAACTAATAAATAATAAAAATCATTGCATTTAGATAGGTACCTGTACTAATACTCTCTTGCTTCTATTCATAATATTAAGTTTATTGTGGTTTAAAACTTTCTGAACAAGCCTATAACTTACAGGATTTAATTTGTAAAATATACTCATTTTACTAAAAAGCTACGTACGCGTTCTGTTTTTGAATGGGTATAATTTTAATTTTATCTGTTTCGTCCGCGTTTTTATTAAAACCAACTTAGATAAAACTATGTGCTTTTTAAAGAAAATTCTTACAATACACATTAACACAAGCTTTATTTTTTGTAAACATCAGTAAACAAACACTGACCGCTAAATAAAAACGATATAATTTTACATAATGTCAGTGTCAATCTGACAGATAACATTGAAATGGGTCTTTAGGGGGCGTCCACACGGTCCAAGGACTAAAAAAAAAACTCAAAACTTATTTATTTTTCGATTTTTGATAAAGCGCACCTTAGACGATTAATTAATTTGCGGTTTTTGTTTTCAGATTCTTGTCTTATTGTCGTTTCCAGCTGAGTCTCCCTGATATCAAAATATAAAAGAAACGAATGTTTAAGTGGCATTTTTATCAGGGAGTATATAAGGGCGGTATATAAAAGAAGTCCACAGAAAAAGTACAAAAAGAGGGTACATACGTAAAGTCATGTTGATATTTGGGAGATTAAATAAGGGAGGTTTTAGATAGAATCCGCTAAACCTATTCTAGCTTTAGCCGGCTAGAACTAGGTATAGCCGCTCTTAGAGTTTAGGCCTAACATTGCTAGCATAGCTACATTGCTTAGTTACGACAGTGTCTATAGTAAACAACGTAGGCACACATTTTCATGTTATTTTAATCCCATGTTTAATCCATACACCAATGAATTTATTGTAACCATTAAAATATTTCGTTGGTGGCAACAATAGCCAAAAATCAATTTCTACGCGGTCCATGGGCGGGTGAGATTGTTGACAGTTCGTTGAAGAGTGTGTTGAATTGGTGATTCAAGAAATGTTTTTGGTTTAAATATTGGATTCAAAGGATTTTCACTATGCAGAGATCAGGTATCGCCAAGCTTCAATAATTTACCACTTATTTGTTACGCTTCAAACGCGAGAATTGCTTACTTCGCGCCAAATTCTTATTCTTTTTCTCGTTCAAACGGTCGCGAGTATTCAATCAAATGTTTGTATTCAGATGAACACTATTTAAAATCATATTGTTGGTATATAAATGTTACCTGTGAAACCATAGCGTGGTTGGCTGTTATATATTCTTACATCTATACTATGATAATAATGAGAGTGACTATATCTCTTACCATTGATGAAAGAAATGCATCTTACCCATCTTATGTATGTATATGCCCAAAGTGTATGTCGTAATCATGTTTGAAAGTAATAATCTACAAAGACAATGTAAAATCTAATTGCAACTAGACTAATCAAAATGTATAGGTACTTAATAGTTAATACTTGTTTGTGAAATTTTCTATCACTGTGATTTGAATTACATATTATTACTTGGATTGATCTCGTTTGAACAACATCATTCACAAAATGAATTATACTATTAAGTTTACGTTTTGTAATATAATTAAAAGTTAAGGAATTAATGCTACTCAGATAAGAGTTGCTAAAGATCCTATTGGTCAACTCTTACATACTAAGTTATTCAGTGGCATTGATGCTAATTATGTTAATTGGTGGTTACACGTTTTATTCTGAAGCCTTCATCTTAAGTAAGTGTTATATAATATAGCCAATAAAAACGAAACTAAGCTCAATGTTTGGTTTCATACAAATAATGTCCAAGGAACAAGAACAGTGACCATTTTGATGTTGTTTTTCTATTACTTACAAAATTTAATTGAAAAAATCTTGTTGGTACGAAAAATAAAACACTAATTACAAACTATTCATTAATCAACTGGATTTAACTCAAACGTTATCCTGGTATATTTTTCTGCACTAGAAATGATACACAAAGTCAAAGTTTTACTACTGCTTTGGTATCTATTTGTAACAAACTAAATTTAATAAGTATGGTACAGGGTACCAAGTGTAACTATGCCAAATTTCATAAAATTTTCTTTAGCTGTTTAAGCGTGAAAGTATAACAAACAAACTTTCTCTTGCAATATTAAATTACTATCCGATTTTACATGGTCCTGAGGGAACTACTGTCTGTACTATGATATAATGAAGCTTATGTTACTTGGGAAGAGTTTTCCAACAAGATTTTTCAAATTGGTTCAGTAGTGTTGGAGCTTTCAGCCTGTACAAATAAAAAAAAAATTGATTATTATATTAGTATAGATGACTGCAGTTTCATTTGCATGCTTGGATATCTACTTCCCATGCCTATCCTGTTTTAAAAACAGATAGTTTGTGTTGCCTAACTTGAGCTAATTTTATTCAGACATTAGTGTGAATCAGGAACACACAAATACGGTATGTATTTAATAACAAAAACCTGAAAACCATCATGGCAAAATTTTAAATCTGTTAACATGAATGCTTCAACTAGTAGCGGGAAATTCAAATTTGAATTATAATAGACCTTTCGAGTTAATTATAAACTGTAAATTAATTATTTAACAAAGTATTTTTGACATTTTCCAATATTAATTACAAAGAAATATGATATATTGTATATTTTTAAACTAAATATCAAAAATTTTGCACCTACCACTGCCATTTCTCCACCACCTAAAGATTGACTGGGAAAAAACACCTAAGACGTTAAGTCCGCCATTGTACAAAAAGTGCATGAAGTATTAATAAATAAATATATTAAAAAATTATAATAGGTGGCCACCGATATTGGGCACAGGGTCCAAGGGACTGTTTGGTTAGGGCCCCAGAGATAGAAATCTATGTATCAAGGAGAACTGCCTACTGAATCAATCCCTTGATCCTAACAAGTGCTTCATAAGGTGTTGGTTATCAGACCATTGGCTGTACCAACAATCGGCACAATAACAGCCAGTGTCAACATTCAACATGGCAACTATCTTGTGTGCTAAGTCGAGATGGTAGTTTATTTATTTGAGGTACTATATTACTGCGATCGATATGATTATGCCGCATATGGAATGTTATCTTAAGTAAAACATCTTTCCCGCTACCAGTGAAAGTATTTACCTTGACAAATATTCTTACTTGAATTTCAGAAGTAAGGACTTAGTTACTGAGGTACTCAACAAAAAACAGAGACTATAGTGAAATAAAAATATTTTGATCTATTTGCAGCATTTCTAGGACCACTACTTTCCATATCTATATAAAATATAGTTTATGATACACAGGAATTATGTAGCATTCTGATGGTTTTTTTTAGTCCAATTGTTTTTGTGTGTTTGTTACATATATATTTTTGTGATTGAAAATATACAAATAAAGAAATTGATTGGCTAATAGAAAACTATTAACAATAATTTGCAACAAAATTACTATAGCACTTTGATGTGCGTATAGTTAGCGCACTTGTGCTTGACCGTGTAGTATCCCTCTTGTTGGATAGATATACCTATTGTCGTGTGCAGACGTGTGCATGAAGCGTGTGACCTCATCCCAGGATGTGCGCTCTCACGCGGAAACTGACCACTATGTCGCCCTCGCTGTAATCCACACCTTTCTGCGCGGTCCCGGTACACTCGGCCGCTCTTGCCCGCCTAATCTAAACCATAAACCACTAATCTAATGATACTGTGTACAAAATTATTTTGCTACATGCGTGCTTAAGATTATACTAATCTGATGTTCTGTTTCACATTTTGCTATGCTTAGAATACATTAGTGTACAAATTATTAATGATATAGGTAATTATTGTTAAAATATCTGGTTTTGTACGTAGCTGATCAGTCCCCATTTCATATTGATATGCATGTTTGCCATCATAATGGAAGTGACCTTCATTTTATTAGTTTGCAATAAATTACACTTACAATTTATTTGTGGGAACATAAAAATAATTCTTCAGAGACTAAATACTTAGGTACTGTCTTAGAGAAAAGGGTTCAACTAATAACTATTATTCCGAAATATATATTCCTATCACATCTATACCTACGTGTACTACCTAAATTAACGCAATCAGAAATCTGAGTCCCCGGGAACTTCCTGTTACCTGTTAAAGTAGCGTACTTCACTCCGGGATAGTGAAGTCTTCTCCAACAGGTTAAGTATAAGTAGTTTACTAGCTTTAATTCTACAAATGAACAAAAAAAACATCTTAATCTTAATAATATCATAGACCAATAAATAATATTGTAGTTTCGACGCCTTTAAAAAATATAGATAATTAGAACTATCCTCCACGATTTGTGGATTGGTGGATGTTTGTTTCTCTTCCAAGCGTTCCATGTTTCTCTCGTTTTAAGCCGATTGACCTTACGGGGCACGCGACGCAGCAGAGCGCGCGGCCACCCTGTCGCGGGCTGGAATCCGCCGACTCGCGAATTCCCAGCATGTATTGAAATAGCTTGTAGTGCAATTGCACGCGCTGTGCAGTATCGCGCTTGCCAGCTCAGTCCCCGCTGACGAGCGCGCACACCGCCTGCTCTTCGTTGCCGCCGCAAAACGCATACTTATCTCACATACTTATGTAAACAACTAGTAAAGTCTCTGTCGTATATTGTTGTCCACAAAGCTAGCTAACACTTAACTTTGTCACATTGTCAATATTTGCTAATAATCAGGTTGATGTACAGTTGGTTAATCGTAGGCAACCCTAAGTGTAGTGATGCATTCTTTTTCTTTTAGAAGGCAAGTTATTCTCCAAAAAATAATTATAATATTTATGACAATAATCTAAATGTGTTATCAAAAAGAAGACATCAAGAAAAATATAAATTATCATGGAAGCTATGGAACCTTCCGGTTTATCGTGTAAGGGTTTTTATTTTATTTAGATTTTCCTTTTAAATACAATTATTTTAATATTTACCTACCGACTGCTGTAGATTTCAGTGTACTTAATTGAAATTAACAAACAATGTAGAACAAGATTTAATACGTTTTTACATATATAAAAAAACTCTTGGATTTGTATCACGATTTTTATTATGGACTCATCCAACATGGGGTGAAATTACACTTGGTTTACCCCGTGCGTGGTAGAGGAAGAGTAACAGAGTGACAATGCTAGATGAAAGAAAACCCGGCTTGTTATTGATTTTAATATTTAATGGGTCGCGTCATTTGTTTAATATGTCCATCAATGACGACGTGAAAACAATCGGGATTCAAAACAATGCTAGCATACAGGTCTAGTGATTCACTGAATCGTGCGTTGACTTTGCTATACAGAGTAAGTAGTATGGCTCGCTTTGCCACACATAGTTGCGTGTTATTTGGCACCTTTAATTATTATTTTTTGTACATAAAATAAAACAAAAAGCAGGTGAAAATAATTGTCGTTAATGGACGTTGATTTCATGAGCACAGAAAGTCTTGAGGACGTAGGTACATGTTGTCTCCCCTGTCTAGGTATGTTGAAACGATATCAATTTTAAATACAAAACTGTGCATAAAAATATATAGTGAACAGTGGCTAAAATAATACCAGTAAACACTTGATCAAAAATACAAAAATTACGATGTTTAATAACATTTTAATTTATTTGTTTCATGTGCTGCAATATCAACGGTGCATCATCAGCGGTGAGTGTATTTTTATCCTATTAAAATATTCTTAAACAGTTTTTTTTAATTTCTGAAATTATGTAAAAGGTAGGGCTCTGATCAGACCAGTTAATCAAATTAAATCGTTAATTCTGATACGAATATGGGTACAAAGATAATGTTAATATTTTAAATAGGTGGTGTTGAATAGATGAAACTTTATGGTTAGTGGTTAATTTAGGGAACTTCGTCACTAGCTACTTGTATAAATTCATTGATATCGTTAGTAATGCAGTGATATCGAGTTGTTGGAATTATTAGGTCGCCAGGACCGTTTGTCCGCTGGGCACGTATGTGTTGCGTGCGTCATTTGAATTACGAGTAGGAATTCGCGACCGCTATTCGGCCCTCAGGCGTCGCCTGTCGGGTGCAGCAAGCACCATGACACCGATACCAATTCCCTATGGTGACCGTCGTCGGCGCGAGCTGGGCCGCACTTACACATCGGTACCTACTGATTGCAGTGACGAACCAGTTCGCTATCCACGACGCGCAATTGTTTTATTGTTTCAGTAAGTTAAATTTGTAATCGTGGAACGGTCGTTGCATTGTGATATTATTGTGAAAATAATGTTTATTGAGCCTATAAAAACAACAAGTTAGTCCACGAGAAAAAAACAACTTAATTGATGAATCCTAAAAGACGTTATTTTGTTGGTTCCGGTCTGTTTGAAAATAACATTTTCATACCAGGCAGTCAATGATCCCAGATGATTTTGTTGCAATAAATGGCAACACACGGGGTTTTTTTTGACTAACGTGAAGGCGAGTTGTACAATATGTGGCCTACAATTTTATGAGTCAGATGGGGTGTGTTTATTAGTGAAACAACATTAACGTTTATCAGTTTTAGTTCTAGGCGAAGTGCTTGTCGTAATCAGTTGAATCACCCACACGGTCTTCACTCGACTCTTCTCCGGATGTGATTTGTCGACGAAAAAATGTGGTATCGCGTTTGTTAGTGAGTAGTGGAACATTATTTGCAGTAATTAAAACAGTATGTTTTCCTCTTGAACAGAATATGGATGTGTAGTTTATTTATAATTGAATAAAATAAGTACAAATTAAACTTGTGCCTGTGAAATACGTAAAAATGACGTCTTTATCAGAGTCTCCACTAAATAGGACAAGAAATAGACCAGTTTTGGCTCGATATAAGCCTTGTGGTGATTCTTCAGACCAGGTAAGAGTATGTTGTTATTATTAGAATATACATTATGACCTAATTAACGTACAGGAGTTTCCTGTTCAGTAACTAAACCCATTTGAACGAGCAAATATGTACTGTCTAGTTTAACAAGAATGTGATTTTGATAAAACAGTGACATAGCACTGTTAGTAGCTATGTTGATACTCTTATCAATGTTATGTATTTGTATAGAGGGAAGAGGTCGCTGGTGATATTATTAGTACTTTATTGCAACAAGATATTGCCCGCTTTGAAGGATTTTAAATATCAACTCCGAAGACCATGTTTTGTGGTTATTCTGTAAAATCCGGTAGCGGCTTTGCCCGCGAGGTGATTTGGTAAAAAGCCTATGTGTTAGTCCAGGGTATCACCTATCTACATACCAAATTTCAACCAAATCGGTCCAGCCGTTTTTGCGCGAAAGAATAACAAACATACATCCATACGTTCTCACAAACTTTCACATTTATAATATTAGTAGGATAGTAGGGTTAGTAGAATATTTCTGTCTATGTGCTACAAAAATAAGACGTTTGGAACTGTTATTAAGGTTGACCAGGAGTAAGATTGTAAATGACATTTATTAAGCAAATAGGTTGAAATCTATATTTTTACACGTCAAACATGATTTTAAAACAAGATGAGGACAGTGTTTCCTAGCTGACCTTGAAACTCTGAAACAAACGATGGTTGAGTCAATGTTGCCACATGTTTTAATGACTAAGGTCGTGAAGAAATTTAAAATTTCGTTTAATCTTCAATTGTTCTGTCTTCCGCTATATTAATACTCACTATATTGTTAACTTTCCTTCCGATAATCTACCCATTTTATATGGCCTGCCTTTCTCTCCGCCCATATGTATTAACACTTAAAAAACTTAGTCTTTTCTTCAAAATAATTTGCATTATTTTTTATTTGTTGTTTGGATTCTGTACCTAATCACCTGATAGCTCATTCGCATCATCAAAGTACCAAACTACTCGTTTTGTTTTTCGCTTAAATTCGATAAATAATAATTGCTCGAGATTCTATCATCATGACATATCATATCATCGCAGGTATCCCACTTATGTGACGGCCTTAAATTCGTTGGCATGGCAGTACTTAATTTTTTAAATATGTATATAAGTTCTTAATTGTCCAAAGAGTGAGTTTCCTAATATGGTATGATAGAATGAAAGAAATACGTGAATATCTCATCTTTGCGCAAATGCTATAATAGTGGTGTCCAGGCCGATTGTCGGCAACAGTGTAGCAGCATTCTCTCTAAGGAGATCAGCCAGCTACGAAGGATAATAATAGTGTTCAAGCATTTGCACAGACAAAGGTGCACTCCTCGTCTTGGTCCGATGGGACGGTAACCCGACAGGATTGGAGAGAGATCAGGCGCAAGACTGACATTTAAATGCTCTCTGACACACTGTATTAAACACCAACTTCCAGACTCCTCGCTGCTTTGTAAAAGTTTCTTAAAATTCCCTTGCATATGAGTCGCGCTATGCGAATACTTCATCTTCTCCACATATTGATATTTATTATTTCTACATATCGATTTAGAAGGCAAGCTTGCGTCCCAATTGGTGCAGTTTGGTCATTGACCAGTTGTAATGTTATGTTCTACTATGCTACGTTCTATTTCTGATTCAGCGTGACTTCGCCGAATTGTTTGAGTTGTAATTGTGCTTTGTGTACTGGGGTTTGTTTTAGAAACATGGCCTGTTAGTATGATCGCACGTGCCTGTTTAGCTTAGCGGCACGCTCGTCGCTGTATATATTTGTAGCCAGTGATTAATTTCGCTTTTGTGGATTTCTACCGGAATCGTTTTCATCTGAAAAGGTTTTAAGATTTAGTCCTAAATTGCAAGCACGTAGTGCACATGGTGAACATCAATACACCCCATTTAAAGAAACAACTTAAACGAGGTAAATTGATGCTCTAGCCTCGTTTTCCATTTTAGTCTGCAAAGGCATGTAGTAATAGCTGATTACTAATGATTGTCAAGTGCGCTAGTTGGGTAATTACCAACCTCAATAGTTTTATCACGCCTAATGTGTACATAATGTATTATTGACTCACCATGCATCTTATCTTTAAAGCTAAGTACGACGATTTCTGACAAATTTAAGTAAGTTTCAATTGGACTAATTGTACAGATTGTGGTTGTCTCGGCTACTATCATTTGGGTCCATGTTAACTTAAGTTTCATATTATTAAATTAGGTCCAAACATATTTCAGTAACGTACTTACCAACGGCACTTTTTCTTTCCCAAATTGGTGAAATGTGGGTTAATACTTATACATACTATTGCATTGGTCATGAATATTAAGTATGATTGTATCCGGACACCACGAACAATACACTTAAGGCAGGACCTTCCTATGAACAACTATGTAAATAAAATGTAAAATTAATCATCTTTTTTTGAGAACGGTTAAAACTAGAGCTAATAAGCTTATTAATTAAATTCTTTATGAATTTACTTCCCAACTGAAGCTGCTAAAATAATGCACCACTATTATTGGTATGTTCCAACATAAATTACTTAATAAACAGCATGGCCAGTCCGTCGTCATATGTTTTGATTTAGCTTGAGGTTCGTTACTAAACAGACGGCATCAATTCAGACCGTAACACATAAGTGCACATCGCAATATAGGTATTGTGCAGAAATAGCAAGTGGACACACAATGAAGGTTTAAATAAGTTTATTTCTTGAATTTTATGACTTTCTCAATGATTACAACGAACAAAACCTGTAAGATTAGGCGTATGTTTACGTGTGCTCCATTTCAGCTGGTGGTACCAGTGCTATAGCTGTATATATATGTACCCATACATCTTTAGTTTATCTTTCAACGTGTATACGGTTCAACACACTGTTCTACTCACTCGAGGCTCAATGAGAAAAGTAGATTGTTGTGTACCTCGTTGAAATTACGCATTCATACATACTCTCATTTTCTGTTCTGGTATCTAATATCTTATGTATACGATTTCTATAAATCGGGGCAATGTGTTGTGAAGACACATGACCATAAGTCATGAATCATACATATCATTTACATAATTATGCTTTAATTTCTTCTAGAGATTAATCAGCTCCATTTACTGGCAGTTTGATTGGTTAGACAAGTTTTCGGTTGCTTCTTAAGTCCTGGCTGGTAAAAAATAAACATTTCCGGGCAATTAGTTTTGTGTGACCGAAGTAAACTAGATGATACCCAAATGTCATCAGGTAATTGCTTTAGTTTATTAATTGGTCTAAGATCTGAAAAGTTTCAACAATTACTACCCAGCTGCTGGCTGGCCTTTCTTCTTCCTCCTGCCCTGTTCCCAATTTTATTTGGGGTCGGCGCAATATGTCATCCTCTTCCATTTCCCCTGTCACTCGTCATACTGACACTCACTCCCTTCCTATTCATGTCATCTTTCAGTTAATCCATCCATCTTTTCTTAGGTCTTCCTCTTCTCTCCATCCATCTACATTCATACTTAGCACACACTTTGTTGCATGCGTGTCATCTCTCCTCATTACATGCCCAATTTAAAGGTTTTGCATTTAGTCAACGCCACCTGGTGATAAGCCAGTAATAACACTGTATCCATGAGTCTAATAGTCGCTTGTGTGTACGATGTTTACATTTGTCCGCTTCATGCTACGTTTAGCGGTAATGTGCAGTGCATGCATGTTAAATACGACAGCCACATCCGTTAGATGGCGCTTGCTTATACGTTATAAATAACATTTTATAATAGGACTATCAGTGTATTTAATTGAATTCCGAATTGTAACCTGATGGTTATTTTATATGGTTCTGTACTGCTGCTGGAGTCTGGTGAAAGACGGCCAGCAGTCTTTCACCAGACTATTGTGTAGCATGATAGTCAGTAAAAACTTTTGCATATTATGTTTTATTTCTACTGCCGCTAAAACAACAAAAACTAAAAACTAGAATAAAGCTATTATAATGGGATTTAACAAGCGAAATTTTTAGACTTCTTTATTCACAATGGTTCGGCAACACTTCGTGTCCAACTTTTAATCAATCTATTAGTCGGTTTCCTGAGCCTTAACAGAACAGTTCTTAGAATTGGTATAATTTAACATAATACCACAAAGTTCTCTCAATATTTTTTTAAATTAGTGCAATACCACTATTGTCATTCAGAGGGGGTTACCACGAGGAAGCACGTTGGTGAAGCATGCACTGAGGGGTTGTGCAAAGAGAGACGGTCGCAGGATTGGGGTGAGAACGCGCATGCGCGTTGTGGCGGTCGATGGCTGGACCTCACTGCCACATGCGACTAACACGTGCTCCCTCCTCATTACCTACATTAATGAATCGCTTATACTATTCAGGACTTATACACATTCAAATACTATTTATGTCAAATTTGTGTCCATTCCTACTACACTGACTGTTACCATAAAAGGTCCTTAATTTGGAAGAGGTACCTATTGTCTTACGAATTTAAAATGGGAGCTCCTATAACACAACGAATCTTTGTACTTACCTACCTTAAATGTACTTCCGTTAGTGTAGTCGCCTCAATGCTTCTTGGATCCAGGCCGATGAACTAGACAGCGTCATTTCCTTTCTTGTTAGCTTACAATTTATTCTACCTCGCTTCATATATCGTGAGTAGATGAAAAATCTGTCTGTAAATGAATCTTTTTGTTATCTACATTTTTGTTGAAAGCGACATTTGGCTTCGGTTCCGTTGTTTCGAAGAGAAAGTACGTTTTTAGTTCATTTGTTGTTTATCAATTTAAAAAAATATATGCATCCTTTATTGCCTCATAGACGATGCTCGGAGGATGATGATTGCCTCATAGATCAACATGATAATGATCTTGTGTCGGTGGCATCATCAAAAAAATATAGTGGCTACTAAAACTTTAATCATTAACACTCACAAATTGAGGCGGGACATTCCTAGGTGCCTACTATTCTCTAAGAATATGTTGACCTTGACAGAGAGCAATCAACAATGCATTTTCAACCCTCCGGTCTGGCGGTCGTATGGCAATAATCCAGAGATGAAGCGGGGTAGGCAGCGATGGCAAGCCGCGACGTCGGAGGCGTCGAGCGCGGGGCGCCGTGCCCGCCCGCGCGCCTCGTCTGCACCGCCGAGCTGTCAAACCGCCTCCGTCGGGCACCCGGCTTGAACGCACCGGCACGACGCCGCACTAATTCGCGATCGTAACGAAGTACGCAGTGACTGAGTGTGTGTTTTGTAATACTCGCATGACGGTAAATTCTATAGGGAGATGAACGGCAGCACGACGACGGTGAATGGTGGCGCCGTCAATGGAACCACAGGTGCCCTAAATGGAATCGGTGCCGCGCCGCGTACAGCTACACTTGGAACTCCTAGCAGTTATGCTTATACCTCCAGTGGCTCTCTACTCGGCAGGAGCGGCACAGCCAGACCTGTTCCACCACCTACATTACCGAAATACAGTGGTTCATTCAGCGCAGGCAGCACTACAGGACTTAGAGAACGAGACAGAGAAGGCACTGGCGGATCACATCGCCTAGCCAGTCTTGAAAGATTAGCACTTCGTCAGCGTATCATTGAACAAAATGCTAATAATCAGGTGTCCATCGGGTCTACGCTCAATGCACCTCCGAATGGTCCCACCTCTGCTACCGTCACCCTTACCGACACGGCAACGGTGAGTGTCAGAGTCCCCTTGCCGTTTTTCATGTGCACCCTCAATATTTCCCCTAATAGTAGTCAACGCACCCCGAGGAAGGGATGTGTTATTTTAGTCGAATAGCCGTCTAAAACTAACGTTCTAATTTTTTGTCATACCGGATTTCGATAGTTTATTCATCGTTGTTTCTGGATAAAATAAACGAATCGCTGAAAAAAAAAACGAAATATTATTCAAGCTAACTTGTCTTAGCTTCAAAACACCGAAACATATATCGGATGATGTAAGTTACTTGTAGTGAGCCTGAAACTAGTTTGTTTACATTGAGACATATCGATACCATAACCACATAGGTACTTAACCGTGTCAGGTGTTGCATTACATAAAACAGTCTTGTATTAACATCGCTTTGAGGGTTGGCAGCTCAGACAAGTTATTTTTACAGGCAGCAGTTTTAAAATAATAACGTATTACGAAAAAAGGAAAAACAAAGACCTTTAAGTTAATGTGTCTTGTCTAACATATAAAGCTTACCAAATTATTAAAAAAACAGATGACATTGATATAAACTCTGTATCAGTTTTGGTATAGTGTAAATACTACTTTTGTTAGTAGTTATAAGTTCAAAGTATAAGCGGCTGTGACAGAGGAAAGCATCAAGAGTTTTATATTATTGTGTCTCAGAAATGTGGATGGAAAGAAGGTTTGACATAATGATAAAAGTGCCTACTTAAAAATACATACTTAAAACTGTCCTTATCACGAATACTTATATGGAATGCTAGTAAGGTAAAAGAAATCGCAATCCTGACTCGTGATTCATCTTCGAAAAATGCTCGTGACTAATGGCTAAAGTTCAGTTTTCCATGGATTAAAAAATAGAGTATGTAATGTCTTCTCTAGTGTTATCGGTCTTGGTAAGACATTCTGGTAGCCTATTCCCACGCAGTTCCTCATGTGATAGGACTGGTTCGGCGTGCGGGAGGGGTGACTGACCCCGTGTCTACAGGGTTAAAAATAACCTCGTGCAGTGGCGGACATTCTGCTCGCATGTGTCGAATTCACTAAACAGACATTAACTGTTTCACGGTCGCACCCTGACCTGAAAATTCTTGGAACAATAATTAAATACATACTTGAATCCATGGACCTTAGTTTACTAAAGTTCTTTTTGATTTGCTGCGAATTACATTGCCAAATTACAGATGAGTGTGATAATAATATACAAAAACTAAGTAGTCTATTCATCTCGTCGCATGAGTAAGCATCATTCACAAGGCACGCATATTTGAGAATGTTTCTTTATCACTGTTTGTCAAGTAGGTACAATTTCTTGGAATTCTAATCGGTAACGCGTTATCATGGACCATTGCATAGGGATCCAAGTATTATGTAGTTAAAAATTTTGAGAATTTGCTGTAATTTGGATTTATGCAAAGTAAAATATTAAATTAAAATAACAATCCAATATTGTTTTTGAAACGAATTTGGTATGAAGTTTTTCACCAACCGGCAAAAGCGGTTGGGGCACGTTCTCCTCTTGCATTGTGAAGTCTTGTGTACAAAAAACTAACCGCCATTGAGTGACGATATGTTCTCAACTTTGATACAATCGTATTAAGAACCATTTTGCGTCCCATTGGTAGTTTATTTTACCCTGTTTGGAACAATTGCTTTGCCTTTGTGTGTCTGGTGGGCATAAGTGTGACGGGCTGGATCCTTTTGCGTCTATATGGATACAGTCATAATTAACTCAGCGGTACCTGAGTTTAAGGAGGTCTTTACACACGTGGTGCTTTTTGTTACCGCCCGAGACCGTACCTATTCGATTAATTTTGGTATTTTTATGTAGGTAGGTAATCAAGATGTCTTACAAATGTTTAACATGATACAGCGATAATAAAGCTTATTTTCCAAATGAGAAATGTTAGAAATTATTAGGACGAAAAAAGGGTATTGAATATGTTTTTGAGAAACGCGGGAATGATAAGTAATCTTTATTTCATTGGTTTTCCAATAGTGAGCAACAAAAACGTCAAAATGTTTGTAATCTTAATCAACCCGTGTAGGACAGGCTCGAAACCGTGCGCTGGTGTGGCGCGCCAACCGGCAGCCGGTATCGCTTGTAACTTAACCTCAAACTGACAGTCGTGAACGGTGCTTCATATTACAACAAACAGTGTCTGTTTATAGGCTTTCGTTAAATCAAGATAAATAATTTTATTGTGATTTCCCTATTTTTAAGAACTGTTTATTACTTGTGTCATCCAGTGTTATGGTAACAGACGAAGAGGATTGTTATGTCGATACGCACAGTGCATCAATACAACCGAAACGGTATACACTTAGCACAAAACGTATTTTGTGTAATACAAAAGGATACTTTTAAAGGATTAGCTTGTTACAATGTTACATAAAGTGTTTTTTCAATGGTCATGAGATACAGACCAGTTTGTGAGGATATCAATAGTGAAGCGTCATTTGTGTTTTTTGTTGTCTTCAACCGTTGACGAATACTCGGATGTGTTTAAAATGGAAAACCGCGCACTAAATAACGCCAACGGCCATCAAACTAAATTAACAAGATGTTCTAGCAGCGTTGGAGACAGTGCAACTGATAAAGCTAAAGTTGGATGGACGAGTCCCCGCGATATCTGGAGGAACTTATCGTTGCGCAGGAAAGCTGAGGTGAATAAAACAATAACTATGTCAATAATTTCACACTTTAAGTAGGAAATTCCGTGCGTAACCAAGCAATAACAGATGTGCCTTTAGAACTTATGTCAGTTGGTACGTGCGTAATATGTACCTATATTGTAGCATCATTTAAACCCTGTTGCTTGTCTGTTGTTGAGTCTAAGTATAAATAAACTGTGGTTGATAACGGAGTAACTCAATTGAACCTTTGGCACAGAAAGTCGTTTGTATGCATGTCTCATGCTATCCATTGGAAGCATTTATATTACTGGTTGTCAATATGAATTTGATTGACTTCCCGTTTCTTCATGCAGAACAGATCCAAGTAACTATTTCCTAATCCTCGTCAGTTCCCGGGTCGATGACTTGTCAATAGCGTAATAAGTCACAATCGCACTTACTACGTTCGTCCATATATCTAACAACATGGTTTCTAGTATACTCTTAGATAACTTAATAAATCTTTATGTTCAGCCTTACGTTCATTGAAAACAGTCTGAGTCTTTAAAATGTGTACGTAATTTAACGAAATGTTCAATGGGAGGTTTTCTTTTTGAGAATTAAAAAATATAGTTCCCAAGAACAACAGACAGATGTCGTTGTACCTACTACAGGTTAGTGAGCCTTTGCCAAGTTAAAAAAAAAAACATTGCAGCGAGCCCTTTGAGTCGAGACCGAGACCCAAGATATTCAGGTTGCTGGACAACTTGGTTTCAAAATCTCTCGGGACATTCGGATAATAATGTGACTGAATTCTTTTCTCCTTTTATTCCATTTTTATTTTCTAGGCATCAGTTAGGAACTTATATTGAAAAAGAAAATCCCACAAAAGAGAATCGCAAAACCGATAAAAACTAATAAATTGTGTTCAAAATCAACTAAGATTGCTGTTTTTATACATTCGTAGAAGAGGTTCATTCAATCGTCTTAATTTAGAAACACGTGTAAACTTTTATTAAGTCCTTAGCTTTTAAATGAATTGCCACCAAAATATCCCGAGCTTCGGCTTGTCTGGTGTGGATTTATTCTGCTAATTTTTGACTTTGGTTCACGCACGGGTTACTATGGTATTTTATTAGTAGTTCTGGAGCTGGAAATAGTCACAATTCATACATAAGTTGTTCCAGAACTAGAAGTAGCTCTAGCACGCTAGCTCCTTATTCACGTTATAATTATTGACATCAGATTCTGATGTCAATAATTATAACTTCGTTATTGAGCACAAACCTTCTACCTCAATTAGTAATTATCCGCGTAATGATCCATTATGCACATGTAAGTTCACAATGTTAATTCAAGTGACAATTAATTTAACCTCAATTTAAAAATTCATGGCCGGTGGCGTACTAAGCTTAATGACACTAAAACATAATGATTATCTTCCTACTAGACCTGTTGCCAATATAGAAAAATTGTTTTTCTGTACCTATGCTTTATTGGACTTTGTATGGCTTTTTTTTATTCTTTTTATTTTGTGCTTCTCGTTATATCGCGGTTATTTCTTAAATTATGATTAAAGACCCGGTGTAAACATATACATAGTTTATATTATGCATATAGTTTATAGTAAAGTTTATGTAATGTAGTGGAAATCACATAAAAGCCATTCAGTTGTGTTTCGATTCACACAGGTACGTAACAGAGGAGAGTGTAATGAAGTATTGATTTTAATATTCTTGATTCTTTAGCAAAAAATTTCACCTCGTACTTCGCACTTGTGGTAAAGAATTGCTGAGTTGTCGGAGTGGTAGTACTTCAGAAAGTACCTGAGTAAGAAGCTTAGGTCGAGTTCAGAATATCGGAGTATCGGAACGCTATCGATTGAAATAAAGCATTCGCCGTATACATGTTTCCAGGTTTAAGTGGTACTTTAATATCAAAACATAGATTGAGTTGCGTATTCTCCAGCTAGAAATTTTTATTTGAATTTCAAGAACAAACAGAAAACCAATGCAGTTTAATGTGAAATGTATGTAATGGACTTTCAGTTACACGATGCTTGATGCTCCATTTCCTTCCTTAATTGTAGTTAACCAGGTCTCCCTAATTGATGTGGTTCTGTAGCTTTTTTTTGTATTTTTATTATTAGTTCGGAGCATGCGTCACTTATATTGTTTTAGACTACATGTTAAACTTATGTATAGTTCACAAATACACTTCAAAAATAAATACAATTGTGTACTTAACAAGTCTATCCACAAAAGTATTTATACCAGAGAATACTTATTGGGTTCACCTTCGTCTTTACAGCACTTAAAAAATTCAGTAGCCTCAAAAATATATCTATTAAAAATACTTTAAAGTTTTGTTGTAAAATACGAATTGAATGTAAGATTTGTAAAATTAGGTACATCACGAAGTGCAAATGAAAGTATATAGAAGGTGACGCCCGTAAATAGAATATCAATCTACTTTCTTTATGATTATAGTTCGTTTGTGATTAGATGTGTTAGCAATCTACAATCGATTCCACATTGTAATATTGCTCTACAGTGTGGAACGATAGATGTGCATGTTAGTCTTTCTTATCCACAGACCTACTTACTGACTTTGTTCTTAGTTCTCATGGTTTTTACGTGCTTTTCTCCGTTCAGACTATGTTCAATAGGATTTGTCCAATAATTTCTATTTGCCCGACAGCGTCACAGCAATGCAGTGTACCTTTACAATACATAATTAATTTGTATCTGTTTCGTGTATGCCTATCATATAGGTACGGAATTAATTTAAAGTTTTTTTCAGTTATTGTTATACGTATTCCTTACTCTTGGTCTCGATGAGTTTGTGTTGGCTCCGGTTTGCCCACGCTCGAGGGTCCTCCGCCCACTAGTGATGTATCTTACAATCTGTTCTTGAGAGGATTATTAAAATCGTAACTTCTATGGAGCGTAGGTTGGCAAGCGATCTATTTTATTGCGTAACTAATTCACGTATGTGATTGTATTCGCAATTCTCACGGTATTCACTTGTCAGTGAATTGATTTGCTTTTATATCAGTCCTCGTACGGCACGGTCGACGACCCGATTTGTGTTGACATCGGTGAAGGTTTTACTCTTCCATCAAGCCATACATTTGAAAGTAATGTTTAGTAAATCTTTGGATTCTGATAACAACTCCATAAATAATACCTGTTCGTTTACAAGTATTATTAATTAGCCTGCATAATTAAGTACCTAGTAAGAAAATAAGAAACACTTTCGAAAAATGGTTGAAGAGCAACGCGTGGTTTGTGCAGAGAAAGTTTGCAGGCTAAGTATGATATTACTGGCGACCTAAATTATCCTTTTTGGTTTTATGGTGAAACCGAAGCGATCGAAATTGAAATGCGTTTTTTAAATACTAGGTAAGGAAATCACGAGTTACTGAGAGCCCAATCTATATTTTGTGTCGAAAATAATGCTGAAGTTCTAGACGAAAAAGAGTACGTAGGTACGCACTATGAAGAAGTCGCGAACACACCTGTGCACATTAACCGCAACCATGTCTTCGCATTTAATGAATCAAGCCTTTTGTTTTGTATTAATGACTATAACTACTTATTGCTAGGATCTCGACTCATCACAACTTACAAACTGTATTGAAAGACATTATGCAGGTTTTGCTGCCATTTACTTATAACATTAAAACCAAAGGACAATGCCAGGGTGTGGGCTCAAAGTTTGCCCAGCAGTGGGAGTAGTTTCAGCTGGTTCCATAGTGCACTCTGAACACGAAATCCAAATATTTTTGAAATCGGTCCCAGAGGTCCCGAGAAAAACCGGTTCAAATGTTAAACTTGATCAGTCACTTTATAAAGTCCAAGCCATTTGCCCAGTAGTGGGAATGGTTAGAATAGGTTCTTTACTTCACTCTTAAGACGGAATCCAAATATTTTTGAAATCGGTCCCAGAGGTCCCGAGAAAAACCGGTTCAAATGTTAAACTTGAACAGTCACTTTATAAAGCCCAAGCCATTTGCCCAGTAGTGGGAATGGTTAGAATAGGTTCTTTACTTCACTCTTAAGACGGAATCCAAATATTTTTGAAATCGGTCCCAGAGGTCCCGAGAAAACCCGGTTCTAATGTCCAACTTGAACAGTCAGTTTATGAAGCCCAAGCCATTTGCCCAGTAGTGGAAATTGTTAAAATAGGTTCCATAGTGTACTCTGAACAAGAAATCCAAATATTTTTGAAGTCGGTCCCAGAGGTCCCGAGAAAAACCGGTTCAAATATTCTCCATAGATAGTCACTTAACAAAGCCTGAGCCATTTGCCCAGTAGTGAAAGTGGTCGAAATAGGTTCTTTGCTGCACTGTTAACACGAAATCCAAATATTTTGGAAATCGGTCCCAGAGGTCCCGAGAAAAACCGGTTCAAATGTTAAACTTGAACAGTCACTTTATAAAGCCCAAGCCATTTGCCCAGTAGTGGGAATGATTAAAATAGGTTTTTTACTTCACTCTTAAGACGGAATCCAAATATTTTTGAAATCGGTCCCAGAGGTCCCGAGAAAAACCAGTTCTAATGTTAGCCAGCCATTGTTAGCAAGCCATTTTAAGCAGCCACAAACCTAACAACCTCTTTTCTTGATAGATAGAGATATATATATCAGATAGATAGTGGTTTCACTGTTAACAGGATAAAAAAAAAAAAAAAACAGAAATAGACGTTTAAAGGTAATTGTTGTTGCTCTTGCTTTTCAGTCTCTATCTACCACAATCAGTCCTAAGTTCGAGTAGCGTCATGCAATTAATATCCTTAATGGCAATGGAAAAATCTTATCAAGACGAATAAAATAAGCTCAAACACGAGGTAGTAAATAGATACCGTTGAGGAGTTCCCTCGTCTCACTGTCGTCTCCATCGTCAGGTCAGGTCTTAACCTCCACAGTTTTGTGGTGTCGGAGACATATCCGATTGACAAGTTTTTATTCGATATGTGCTTACAATTTCCGAGAGTTCCATAATGTTTTAAGGTTTCTATCACCAGACCCTGGACCCTGGAACTATTTGGAAAGTAAATCCTTTTAAACAATAAAATGATTGTTTAAATCGGTTGGTAAACGACGGAGTTATGCACGTACTTACGTAAAAAGAATACAAACGAACTGAGAACCTCCTCCATTTTTTGAAGTCGGTAAAAAAAAATCTCGTTCAATACCTCGTATTTGTCGATTAATATTATAATGCATTTCAATTAAGGTAATAAAAGTGGAATAGTTAAGAGTTCGTAAGCATATTTTTCGTAGTATTGAATAAGAGTCAAACCAGTTTTTCTCAGCACTCCTGGGATAGATTTCGAAATATTTCGGTCTGGGACCTATTATAAGCCTATGGAACATAATACACTATGCAGTTACTGTGGGCAACTCTTGAGCCCAACTTCCATACAAAGAATAGCATTGTCCTTTGACTATGAAACGGAAATTAAGATCGTGTTCTTGGGTATCACTGTCATGTCTGAGTCATATTGTATACAGCCACCAGGAAGAGTCATCGTCTCATCGAGCAAGTTGTCTCTGTAGCCTGGCGCCACGCGCTGCGAGTAAAGCGTTGCAATTTTACTGGCAATGTCTGAGACGGATTTTTATATCGGTATAAGACGAATACCGACGTTGTCGACTCACAGCTTTGCCAGATGAAACTGCTTGTTATTCTACATGCGTGTAAATTTACCGTTGTATGTTTCTTAGTGTTATACAGACTTACATGCTTAGAAAACAAAGATAAGAATTATTACAATGAATGGAAAATTATTGTGGTTGGATGTTGAACAAGTAACATTTAATTGAGATAACATTATAGTATAGCACAAAGCATCGTCACAAATGAATGATCGTTTGTATACACACAATATTTTGGTTATTGACGCCTGACGTTTAGCCTGGAGGACAATACGGCATTGTCGATATCCAATCACTCGTGTAATTACTGCCTCTGGCTCATTATTTAGTGTTTTAATTATTGCTCTATTAAGCTTCAAGGGTGGAGTCCTATTACAAAGTATCAAGTACAAAGTGAGGTGGATCAAACTATTGACCTTAAACCTGTGAAAGAAGCTGCTAATTTTCAAAGAGTTTGTTGCAGACTGTAGTACAAGGGTGCACACCACATCTTTACACATATGGCAAATTGTAGTATAGTAGAACTGATTGTGAATCCGGCATTAGATGACACGAACTCTAATTACGCATATAATGTCGCTTTACGGTTAAACAATACCTAACTAATCTCTAGAATATTAGTCAGCGTCGTTTTCAGCTACAGTGTGTCAGCGTGACCGCCTCGCGCAAACAATAAATTGTTGGATAAATTTTACTCAGTTGAGTTAAGGACGACCGTGGAGCCTGTGGTTGCCTAGTTTCCCATACGGATAACTAATACGATTTATCCTTATTGAAGTTCAATAGTGTTATGTTTTAGTTCAATGATAATATGTAATAGGTACGATTATCCACATTCAAGTTCACCTTTTCAAAGTCAGTTGGATTGATAAGTTTGACGGTGAATCTTCCTAGTAATGTCCTTAAGCTATCTTCAGTATTTAAAAAATATGTAAAATGTTTAGTACACTAAAGAAAACATTAAGTTTAAAGAAACGGAAGAACGGAAAAATCAAATACGAAATTGACAGTGAAAATGTAAGTACAGAATGTTGTTGGATAACGTAACGATACGGTACCGATAATTTCACGATTGAGTGCTAGTATACTTGTTTCAAGATTTCGGTATAGGTTGTTTATACGTGCTTGCTCTACAAACAAACAAAATTCCGTTTCGATGTTGAGTTTGATTATTTACGTTACAGTACAATGTCCGTGCTGTGGTAAACACTCGCCGGATGGCAGTGCTGGGCTACGAGGGCTCAGTAGGCTATTGCTATTCTGTATCGATGTATGTGATTCATTAATGACTACTGATGTTTTGAAGTGTAATAGGTTCTATTATTGCTAACAATAAATGCGAAGTTCTTGTGTGCTGTCATGTGAAATGGTGAAATGTATTCTATGCGTGATGCGCCGTGTGTCGATGTTGCAACTGCTCCACGAATGTAACTGCCAGCTATCGGAGATAGAAACATCTCTGTACTCTCCCATCTGGCTCACACTCCCTAAGAAAATGGTTATGAACATTCAAAAATCATTTTAAAAATCTGTGTATTTATGACTGTGGGAGAAGTTAAACATAATGCTATTTCACTGTAAGTTTAAGGTTAACTGCAATAGTTAGGGTGTTGTTAGGCTGAGACATCGCTTGTAGATATTATTAGAATCAACCGTCACAGACGCATTACGGTCGTCGCACTTCGCAAAACTGCATACGTGTTTGCGTATCCACTTTCTTGTTCTTTTGCATATGCCTAAATGGCCATGCGGCTGTATTATTTATAAATATGTAATATCCAGCATATGCATGTGGACAGTACTGGTAGCTTGTCAAGTGTGTTTAATCTTTTGCTATTGTCTTAGATCAGATGCTTTATGATATTATTGACATGTGTGCCTTGAAATTCCAGAAATCATTCGTTTATATTTTAAGGCCAGTTGAGAGTTTTTATTCAGTTGACTACATAAGTTCTTGCTATTCATTAATTTCATGGGTTTTGTCGGAAAACTCGTCCTAATATAAGAGTAGGGCTTGTTTTGTGATAGTTCAGTGAATCTTAAGTACCAACTATGCAGTATGTGAGTCATCGCTTTCGTTCTTAGCACCTACGTAATTACTAGTTATTGGTACGACGAGGTTTGCTTGATCGACGCAACGATGCGTGTTTACTTCATGCACGTATTTGTTTTAAACAGTGAAACTAACTCGTTTGCACACTTTAATATTTTCTTGGGTAATGCCATCGTAGTAACTAGCTATGTTAATATTATAATCGGGCCATTTGCGCTTTCTTGTTGTTCTTTCTACGTGGAATTTATCTTACGCACTAGAATACAACGTATCATACTGTACGTACCTAATTAAGCATTATAGATATATATAACTTCATTGTCCAGTAACGTTACCTTGGAATCGGTGAGTCATCTGACGCTCGCATGGAGCCGGCTAGACCGACTTGTACGGCTATACTTTAGTTGCCTGTATTTATTGTGACGATGTTGCGTTGCATACAACTCTGTTCATTATTTGATGGGTAATTAATAGCTTTACGCAGCGGAAACCTTGTAAAGGAACTATTTACAGTGAATCTTGCATTCCAGTAATATAATCTAATAGCTAAAATACTGAAAGAGAACTTTTACTTATAAACTCGATATACTGAATAAAGCATGCGATCCATTTATTGATTTTTAACGACATGCGCACAG
Source organism: Helicoverpa zea (assembly GCF_022581195.2). NCBI lineage: Eukaryota > Metazoa > Arthropoda > Insecta > Lepidoptera > Noctuidae > Helicoverpa > Helicoverpa zea. The sequence goes on along the minus strand of NC_061452.1, from coordinate 7,104,784 downwards.
TACATGTTTAATAAAAAAACTAGGTAGGAATTCTCAACATTTTACGTAATTCTTTTCACATTTTCTAGTAATTTGTAAGGTATTTAAAGATCACTTATGAAGCAAAATAGAAATTTACTAAATGACAATTCTGTTCTTTTCCAGTTACAAAGTAAACGAGAATTGTTCTTCAAGTCGGACTCAGTGAGTGGCGGCGGCGTGAGTGCGACGGGTCCGCCGATAGCAGCGCCGCCCGCGCCGCCCTCCGTGCTGAAGGACGCGCTCGCCAAGCGCGCCACTACGTTGCCCGACCAGCTGGAGAACAACCACCACGAGTCCAACGGCAGCATCAGCAAGCTCAGCAACAGCGTCTCTGTGGACGCCAACAAGCCGCCCAGCTCGGCGCCGCCCCCCACCCCAGCGCCCCCCGTGCCCACCTCGGCGCCTCCTGGTGCGTCGCTGCGCTCTACAGAGAACATCATCAAGGTAAGGTGTTTCCGCTTAAGTAGACATAATGACAAACTCATGAGATTCAATAAACAGTTGGCAGTCAGCACACGCTAATATTTCCTCTTCCTGTTACAAAACTGTTCCATTTCAAATCATTAGTAGTTACTACCTTGCTTGACGATGCTGAATTAGGTACCTAGTAGAGCACAGCCGCCTTGTTTCTTACTACGTATATCTCCGTATCCTATTTATTTACAAAAGTGTATCTAGAGAGTTTTTCTCGTGGCCTACCTTTTTTAACATATACAGATGAAAAGCTTAATTATTTCAGCTTAGTTTAAATAAACGTATTTTGTATACGTAGGTATATACATGATACTTATTTGTTCGTTTTCTATCACGTGCAACTAGATAGATCACGAAGCTTACCTACCTATTTCGTCGTGCTAATAATAAATTGCATACAACCACGACGATCATTATCTCATAACAGTGTTCATTATAAGCGGTCACTCAGAACAATAACAGTGTTTGTATTCGTTCGAGGGTATTCAAACAATGCGAGTAAAAAGTTTTAGTGTTTTCATCCAACACCTAATAATTTTTTTATGATGTTTTCATGTAAGTTTATTTATTTCTATTTTTGTTTCAAAATTTTCAGAAACCGGACCACCCACCAGTTGCGCCAAAACCTGAATTACCAAAATTAGAAAAGCCAAAAACCAAAGAATTAGATGGATATGTCGGATTTGCAAACCTACCAAACCAAGTATACAGAAAAGCAGTAAAAAAGGGATTCGAATTCACGTTAATGGTTGTAGGTAAGATATTTCTTAGTGAGAGAATAACGAACATTTCTGATGATTAAAGATTTAGTTGTGTGTATTCTTGTGAAGATTGAGATACTTAATGAGTAATTAACTTGTTCACGATTTTTAGGTGAAACGGGGTTGGGCAAGTCAACGTTAATAAACTCACTGTTTTTGACGGACGTATACGATCGGGACAAACATCCGGGTCCTTCACTACGCGTCAAGAAAACGGTCGGCGTGGAGACCAGCGTGGTGATCCTCAAAGAGAATGGAGTCAACCTTACACTAACAATAGTCGACACACCAGGCTTCGGCGATGCAGTCGACAACAGCAATTGGTGCGTGATTCAAAACATCCTTTCGAGAACGCTGCATGCAATAATATTGTCGTAAATTAACACACAACACGCGAAATTAGTTCGTCGACGACATTCACCAAACAATAATAATTTATCATTTACATTATTGAGCAGAATACGGTGGATTGTCTTAGATTTCATTATTGACTCTTATTGAAGTGTTGATATTGTTGGTGCTGAAATGTTTAATGTTTTAGTTGGCAACCTATCATCGACTTCGTTGAGTCGAAGTATGAAGAGTTCCTGAACGCAGAGTCGCGGGTGACGCGCAAGGCGGCGCCGCCCGACACGCGCGTGCACTGCTGCCTGTACTTCATCGCGCCCAGCGGGCACGGCCTCAAGCCGCTAGACGTCGAGTTCATGCAGCGGCTCGGAGACAAAGTCAACATCATTCCGGTCATCGCGAAAGCGGACACTATGACTCCGGAGGAGTGTAAAGATTTCAAAGAACAGGTAAGTTACGTGGAAAGTGGAAACCGTGGCAATTTATTGATGTTAAAAAGAAATAAAGTTATACGTGAATTGTATTAGCCTTACCGAAAGGCGGCAGAGTACCTAGTACAAACATCAAGAGGTAGTTTGTCTTTCCTATGACTTGTTCATACTGTTTATAAAAAATAAAACAACTCGTCTGCAGATAATGAAAGAAATAAGTCAACACAAAATCAAGATCTACGACTTCCCGGAGAGCACGGGCGAGGAGGGCGAGGTGGCGGAGGCGGCGCGGGGGCTGCGCACGCGGGTGCCGTTCGCCGTGGTGGGCGCCAACACCGTCATCGAGACCGACGGCCGGCGCGTGCGCGGCCGCAAGTACCCCTGGGGCATCGCCGAGGGTATACTCACTCTACTTTCACACTTGAACAATTTAATGTACAGCTGACTTGAAATTATAACAATACGTTTGATTATTTACAGTGGAAAACCTGGAACACTGCGACTTTCTGGCGTTGCGCAACATGGTGATAAGGACGCATCTCCAGGATCTGAAGGACGTAACGAGCTCTGTACACTATGAGAACTACCGCTGCCGGAAGCTCGCCGGCCTCTCTCACGACGGGAAACCGCACAGAATCAATTCCAACAAGTAAGACGACCGTTGCTAACCTCTATCTGTCGCCTCATTCCGCTCTCCATGTCAACTTGTCATTTATATTGTGCTAACAGATTAACTTTTCAATCGAGTGTTTACCTGTTTCTCGGGTCTTAGTAGATCTTTACAACAATATTTTTGAAACAGGCATGATTAGACATAACAACCTAAGTAGACAGGGTTGCTAAAACGTACATTATATTTAATAATATTCTAACATTTGTTTATTTTATTACTGCTGTCACCGCATTTAAGGTGACCAGACTTCATTTTGGGATTCCATGGACTAAAATAACTTTTTGTCAAGACTTTAAACATTAATGAGTGGTCATTTAACAGTCTTCATTGCTGCATGTCTGGTCACCTTTAACATTAACTCTTCTATTTACTGTCGCATTTATGTGCTACAGAGTTTTATTTTATTTTTAATACTACTTAGATACATTTTTTAAAATAGCTCTGCATTGATATTCCTTAATTAATGAATGTTCTGTGCTTGGGCATGCAGAAATGAAATATTAATTGTTGTCATAATCTTTGGTTCATGAATTATTTGAAAAAATAACATATGTGTTTAATGCTGTTGTTTTTTAAAATAACCATGATTAATATCATATATCATAATAACTTGCAGTCCACGCGCTTACACAGTGGCATTAATAACAATTTATTCCTCATTATGTCCGTTGCGTCCAAATAGTGATGACTGCAACTAATTTGCGTGTGTCACACTCGACTGCACACTGATTTCTCAGCATTCATTTGTGTAATAGGTACATGAATGTCTTGTAAACTGTCTTTCAACTGCAATAAACCGCTTACATCACACGGACACGAAAAAAGCAAAATTACCTGTATTTTATGTTCTTAATGTACACAACTTGTTAATGACTATGCATATGAAACAGATTATTGTTTTACGCAATAGTCGTATGTATTGAAATGTTGCTTATTGTGTGTTGTTGTGTTTGTTAATGATGCCACTGTGAGTGTTTGCGGGTCACAGCCGCGTGTCGTTAACTCTGGTTGTGTTGGTTCAGTTTGTGCCCGCAAGGATTGATGAACAGTTTCATGACCGTTTGGTAAGTCCGTCGCGTCGACGTATTTTCATAACTGCAGCTTGTACATGTAGCACGTTGTTATTGTCTATTTGTTCCCGAACATTTAGTTACTGAATCATTTCTTTTATCCCCCTGCTTCTTTTTCAAAGAGTGTAAGCTTTAACTTTGGAGTCACTTCAATTACTTATTATAATCTTTCTTGTTACAGTAAGTCATATTCGGTATTTATAGACGGATGGAAACTATTTTAAAATGACAAGTTAAAGCTTTCAAAAATTTTTACGATTTAATTGTATAGTTTTTTATGTGTGTAGACTTGGGTTTGGTGACATGCACGCTTTTGCTTTCATTTTGTAATTGTATGTATTATATTCATGTATCTGTCTTCAGCGGATATATCTCAACGCGTTAATATCGTCTGGCATGTAAAATAACTTTATCCTGATTCTAGAAACGAAGAAATTGCTCTCGTCAACTAATAAACCCAATTGACAAATTGGCCGTCGTTTAAACGTGACTGGTCTACTGTGGCCCACATTTCACATATCGCCTTACCTCCTTTGTCTATAGAAGTACCTATTGATGTGAATGTCGTTAAACAGTGAATATGTCGAATAAAATAAATGATACTTGAACTGAGCCCCATTACTTGCTGACTTGTTTTGCATGTCTTTTTTGATACGTAATTCATTATATTTACTTCTTTTATTTTATTGGTGATTTTTTTCTTTATTACGATGTTGTCTATGGTCGAGCATATAGTTCTAAATGTTAATACTTGTTCCCAGGAATCCTTTGGCGCAAATGGAGGAAGAAAAGCGGGAACATGATCTTAAGATGAAGAAGATGGAAAGTGAAATGGAGCAGGTCAGTTATTCTATGGCAAAGGCAATCTTTAAAATATAACACACAAACAATCGAAAAACAAGTTTATCTGTGATCAATGCAGTGTTTTTACTCACAAGCTATCGAGTCCATGTTGTAACTCTGCTGAGCAGTTTTAGTCAGCTAAAATTAGGAAGTTACGTATAATTTTTACACTACACTTGTATTTCGTGTACACCAAAGCGGTGCTAAATAATAGTATGGACGAGATGCGAGGACTTCACTTATATGGGTCAGGCAATTGTCATTTCCGCCGAGGCATATAATGCTTTTTCCAGAAGAATGTCTGAAAATGAAATAATAATTATTTAATTATGTATAAATAATGACTACTTTTCAGCTTTGCTGACAGCTTTTTTATTATAGCCGAAAGGCAAATGCATTGATGGCTATATAGCCACGTCAACGTATTTGTACAAATTAAACAAAACGACTTCTTCTAAGGAGGCCCTAGACCTGCAATAGCATTGTGCTATACAATAAAAATATATTACGATAAAAATATTTTGGAATTAAAATTTTGGTCGCTATAAAAAAATAAAAAATATATCGGAATCTTCAATATTACATTATTACTGCAAACGTCAATTTTGGGCAATATTTAAATGGACGTTAAAATAATAACTCTGATGAGCGTTAAATAGCCATTCATAAAGTATATAATAACCCCAGCACTTCATCTCATACAAAACTACGCGCTAAAGAACCGCTCGACCGATTTTGTGAAAACTTCACGTAAATCATCTCCTAAATAGTCCGTTCTTGAGTTATAACGAATAGTGCCATTGATTTAAATTCAGTTTCATCATCATCATCATCAGCCTATAGCAGTCCACTGCTGGACAAATGATTCCAATTCAGTTTAATGTTTCAAATTCAAAAAACATGCCTCTTCATACAACATTTCTGGAGCAGTATTCCAAATTTAAAAAAACTCTAAACTTCTTCGCCACATTCTCTCCGTTTTTCAGCAAGAGCACCTTGGGCAGATGAGGTTTTTAATTCAGGCACGGATGATGTTGATTGGCCCCTTGGCATGATTGGCCCATTGGGCGACGTGACTGTCAATAGTAATGTTACGACAGGGTCAGCGGTTAACTAGTATGGCATAAGTTATTAAGCATATCGTGTGACCGGTCACCAGGTGTTCGAGATGAAGGTGCGGGAGAAGCGCGCCAAGCTGAAGGAGTCGGAGGCGGAGCTGGCGCGGCGGCACGAGGCCACGCGGCGCGCGCTGGAGGCGCAGGCGCGCGAGCTGGACGAGCGCCAGCGCGCGCTGCACGCCGAGCGCCTCGCCTGGGAGCGCGACACCGGCCTCTCGCTCGACGACCTGCGCCGCCGCTCGCTCGAGGCCAACTCCAAGGAGTACGTACTGCTTGTGTCTTATACCGCGCTACAGCTGCAGCAGTCGGAGGCGGAGCTGGCGCGGCGGCACGAGGCCACGCGGCGCGCGCTGGAGGCGCAGGCGCGCGAGCTGGACGAGCGCCAGCGCGCGCTGCACGCCGAGCGCCTCGCCTGGGAGCGCGACACCGGCCTCTCGCTCGACGACCTGCGCCGCCGCTCGCTCGAGGCCAACTCCAAGGAGTACGTACTGCTTGTGTCTTATACCGCGCTACAGCTGCAGCAGTCGGAGGCGGAGCTGGCGCGGCGGCACGAGGCCACGCGGCGCGCGCTGGAGGCGCAGGCGCGCGAGCTGGACGAGCGCCAGCGCGCGCTGCACGCCGAGCGCCTCGCCTGGGAGCGCGACACCGGCCTCTCGCTCGACGACCTGCGCCGCCGCTCGCTCGAGGCCAACTCCAAGGAGTACGTACTGCTTGTGTCTTATACCGCGCTACAGCTGCAGCAGTCGGAGGCGGAGCTGGCGCGGCGGCACGAGGCCACGCGGCGCGCGCTGGAGGCGCAGGCGCGCGAGCTGGACGAGCGCCAGCGCGCGCTGCACGCCGAGCGCCTCGCCTGGGAGCGCGACACCGGCCTCTCGCTCGACGACCTGCGCCGCCGCTCGCTCGAGGCCAACTCCAAGGAGTACGTACTGCTTGTGTCTTATACCGCGCTACAGCTGCAGCAGTCGGAGTCGGCGGTACCAAAACAGCTGGACGTTCCAGCTGTCGTACGTCTTCGTCATCGTATTATGCAATTTTCACCAATAGATTGCTTGGCACGGTCGCTCCTTGGCTGGGTGTACTAAGGAGTATTGGGTTTTCCAGATACTAGGTTGAGGAGGTCAGCCCAGTTATTCTGCAAGCCAACCCCAACATTGTTGGGAAATGGCTAAACATATAAGATAAATTGGTTCGTAAGGAAAAACTAGTTCTATGAAACAGTGACTAAAATTACAAATATTCCTATGTTGATAAGAATGGTAAAGACGGGTGGTGCGCACAACCTATTACCGATATCATCACAATCTACCAATTGTCCCTTTCGTTTTACTCCTTTTGTTTCCCTTCTGGTTTTGAAGGGTTAATATGTACATATTTCTCAATGAAGTTTTACTATGTTTGATTCAACGTTACTTTTCTGTACGGTACCCATTAGTAGACGGAAGAGTATGCTTATTGGTATTTAGACTATCACAAAAAGGAATTTAGGTATGTGGTTTCTTTAGGTGTGTATGTGTTAACACATTATTTTTATGTTCCAGGACTGTCGACGGCAAGGATAAGAAGGATAAGAAAAAGAAAGGTTTGTTTTAAACTCGCCCATAGTCTCGTTGGCCTCGCACCCACCGTTACTTGCGCGTGACTAACCTCGCGGCGACCGGCGCCACATCATCGATCGACAGTCGGATCCTCGGTCGCACACTGCATACATTTTGGAGGTCCGAGTACAAATTATACAAGTTTGATTCCTAATGTCGCGTTTTAAATTTAAAAATAACGAAATATGCCTTGGCGTCTAGCCTCTTTATTCGTTAATACCGAATTACCCGAATAAATTCGATCGATGATTGTTACTATTAGTGCATAACTATGCTAAATGAGATTTCATTTTCTGACCGCATCCTTACTGCGGCCTCTTGTTTGATAACAAAACATACTCGACGAAATTATTTTTAATGTCTATGATATCTGTGACTTTTCGAACATAATACTATTTAAATACTATACGTATTTTAACTCTATTCGCGTTGTAAAATAGATACTTAAAACCTTCTGATTGCTAGAATTGACAAACCTTAGTTTATTGGGACTGTACATATCGAGATTAAATTGTTGAAACAGAACTCGTGATTGTCTTTGTATTTCAAATCTGAAAATCAGCTTTGAGTAGCGAGATTTGTTACATAATAAGTTTTTAATTTTCAACCTAACTGGGTTATATTATAGTGCCATTTTCAGTGTTGTGACGAGTAACTTTGCTGTCGTAAACACAATAATTGTTATTGAAATTGCTTTTGTCTTCTGTCCAGCAATGTGTGTTCACAATAAGTATTTGTCTCACTAATTACTGTACTTCAAACTTTTGTATGTTCAGGTCTTCTTAACTAAATAACTTGTTTGGTGACTCTTCTGTTTCTATTTGAACAACGGTACACGTATGCCTTTTTACTTGTAATGAAATAGATTCAGCATATTATTAACCTTATAAAAGTTTTAATCACTCAAATTCAACAATAAATAATTAAGTAAAAGGGTGTGCCACTGAACCTCACTTGAAAATGTTTTGATGTATGCCAAAAATATTGTAATTGAGTATATTCTTGTAATTTTACGTCACGTATTGAGATTTTTTACGTCATTTGCAGATTGGTCTTTTAAGAGTGTCGCAACTGGAATAGTAATATAATAAGGACCATAGTCCGCACACGGCGCACTTAACTAATTAGTAACTTATAGTTGTATGGACTTAGCATAATGAAACAACGATTATCGAAGACTACACGATGTAATAACATATAACTGATATTGCGTTGAGGAACTTAATACAAAATTCTACCACAAGTCTACATTGTATGAGATTACTTTTGTATGTATTTTATTTATAAGACTTTTCCATGACAAAGCATTTATTATGATAAGTGAGGCCTAATTTTATACTTCTTGTGTTTCCAAAATATTTTGTAATACATATTTTATATAATTATTTATTACTTTTGGGGTTTGAAACTGTTTTAGCTGCCTGCAGCATTCGACGTAGCACAAACAATATTACAGCTTATGAGTAGACATTTACGTCCAGAAAGATGCCAAATAGCTTAATATTATATTAACGGTATACTTTGATCGAAGACAGATGTCTCATGATTTATTGTATTTATTATATTATGATATGTTCATAAACACTAGATAGACAAACTTAATCCGGAAAGTGAAAGATTCAGCTCAATACTTGGATGAAATTAAGCATAGGCACTAAATCTATATCTTTACTGATAAATATAGCATAATAAAATTTCAATATAATAATATTGGAGATATACTTATGTTAACGCTTTTATTTTCTGTTATATTTATAAGTAGAGAGAGAATACTGTAGCTATTTGAAAAATTCGCATTAGGTAAAACACCATTCTAAATTTTAAAGCGAATTAGATAAGAAATATTTTTTACTTCTATATCATTACAGTGTAATACGATTTCGGCTTAATTGGTGCATTCCACCTGCCGGAGGTTTGATTCGCACGGCGTTTGTTATAACTATACAAAGTTATATTGTGCTTAGTGATATTAAAATATGCTCATAGTTCAGTTGTGAAATAGAATCTAGCTCTAGCTAGTTGTTAGCGTTTCTTTATAGTAACGGATAAGGGAATGATGTAAGGATCTCTCACCAACAACAAATATTGACGAACTCATCGAGCAGTCTACAATTATATACAAATCTATTCATACTTTTGTCAACTCTGCTATTAATCTTTGATCGACTTTAATACATGCTATAAAGTTACTGTTGTTTTAATATCTTCTTAAGACTCATAATACACATGAATATACCGCTTATCGTTAGCGATCTTATTTTAGGTTATGTAAATATTTTGTTTAGTCATTACTATCTTACGAGCAAAATATATATTATCCGGTTATGTTACAAAATGACACGTTATTTATGAGACATGCATAATCTTTATTTAATCAGCATGCAATTTTTGAATACATTTGTATTATTTCCTCCACTACAGTATTGACTTCCGCGTTAAATTTAGTACTTTAGGTAATAAGATTATGCTTAATTTTGTATTTTGTGTAGGGTTACGGCCCACTACCATACAGATCATTTGCTTAGTCATTACGATGGACTTGTGATGTGTTGGGAGAGGAAGGAAGTTCAGACGATGTAATATATTGTACCTTTGAATAAATATAAATAAATACGTAATATATAGGAGTAGATCGTTTTATTTTATATTTGGATACCAATGAAGTGAAAGTCAATTAGGAGCGAGATGTAATGAAAGTCACAGATCCTTGTATGAATCCTCATTTATTTGGTGATGTAATAGATCACGTACACAGTGTTATTACATTCGTCGACCACATCAAAATACAATCCATAAATTCACGAACAACCTCAAAATATTCTGTTATGTAAACAACGTTACTACATCTAGATATATTATTAAATATCTTTGGCAGCACTATGGAAAATATATTTCTACTTAGGGCCGATTTTTCAATCATCAGATAAAATGCCTAATAACTATTCTAAGGAATAACGTTATTGGACTGTTTATACAGACGAATAGATGCTCGTCGATTTTTCATTAGTAATTTATTGCATGAATAACGTTTTGATCCAATATTTCAACTCTAGCATTTTTAGCTTTTGAGAAGTGAAACAAATATATCGCTAAGCAATGCATTAGACAGAGACAGACTTTTTTCTATCCTGTCAAATTATCCGTCTATAATTTTTAGGTTAAAAATAGCCAGTTCAGTTTGAGTTGTTTTTGATTTTGTGAAAAACATAAAGTAAAATAATGGAAAACAAAAAACGAGAGCGCTCAGCCAATTTTGATTCTGCTGAAATTCAGCTCCTAATTAATTTAGTGGCAAAATTTAAAAATATTGTTGAAAATAAAAAAACTGATGCCGTTACTAATAAGGATAAGGAGGCAGCCTGGAGGCAAATAGAAGAGAATTTTAACTCCTGTGGAGTGTCCACAAATGCCCGATCGTGGAAGACCCTCAAATTGAAATACGAGGGTATAAAAAAAAACACAAAAAAGAAATCTTCTCTGCAAAGGCAAGAGATGTACAAAACTGGAGGAGGGCCTTCAAAAGCTCCAGAATTCAGTGAAATCGATGAAAAGGTGCTTAGCATCTGCTCGAACATAACAGGACTTGAGCCACGTCACGACAGTGACACTATTTCAAGTAAGTATTGGCATGTTTTTGGTTACCAGTTACTATTTAAAGTGCAAAAGCTCACATGTAATAATATTTTTCAGAATCTACTCCTCTGGAAGAAGTTGAAGATAGTAATATTATTTTTGAAATAGAAGAAATACCAGAAAATTCATTCCAACCCCATCCAGTAGTTGATTTGGCCATCGGGGAAATTGTTGAGGACAATCAAAAAGGTATATGTCTATAAAAGTCAGATGTTCTTAAATTCAGTTATTTTATTTTAAGGAGCATTCTATGAGGCCATAATTTATAATTTATGCTTGCAGGCAGGTTGTAAGATTATAGTAGGGTACTACAGATTGTGTTTTGATATCTAATAATAAACCAAACAAATGAAACATGTTTGGCCTTACTACAAAAACTTAAACACCTGATTTACACCTGTCTAAAAAAATTGTGGCTGCAAAATGAACCATATGTCAACGTCATAATTTGACATTTTTTTAGACAAGGCTTAAACTGACGTTTAAAAGTTTTTGTGGTAAGACGGGTTATGTTTAATTAGCCCATAAGCCCATACTAAATGTAGGTATACTTTCATGTAATGTATTGTATGTAATTGTTGTTGTATTACTTTCAGAAAATAATTGGGACAAATGGCACCCAAAGGCTTTAAAATCAAGGGTGTCCAATGTATTAAAACCAAATGTCTCCAAAGCTAGTGTCACCGCCAAACTAGACAAATTAAGCGAAGCTCGACTGGAGCTAGTACAGCTCCAAATGAAGACTGCCAAACTTGAGCACCAGTTTATGGAGGAGGAGCATAAACTGAAAATGTTGCATTTAGCTAATGATGAGAGAAGAAAAGAAGAATTACACTCATTACAATTAAAACAAAATGGGTGTAATTGTGGAGCAGTTCCAAATACCATGACTTAGATTTTTGTTCATTATTTTGAAAAATAAAAACTTGACTTTAATAAAATACCAATGTTTTTATTATGTAACATTAATTGAAAAAGAAATTGCACATATGATAAACATAAATTTCTATTGAATGAATATAAAGATTATATGTAGTAAAACTGTTGAAAAATTGAGCTTGGCTGCCCTAGATTATTCAGTAGGTAAGGCATGAAAATAATTTATTAAGATTAAGTTCCTAGTATGGCACCTTTCATCACCAGTAAAATCGGCTATAGCGGGTGGAAATATAGGCTGTGGTGGAATATGCAATTCTGGGTCCACTGGAGGTTCCTCCTCATTTTTTGATCTTGCCAAGTTGTGTAGTACAGCACAGGCTACAATCACATCTTGTGCAAGCGGCAGCCTACACCTTAATCCTATACTTAGGACTGGAAACCGTCTTTTCCAAACTCCAAAGCACCTTTCAATAACATTCCGTGTTCGAATTTGTGATTCATTATATAAAGTCTTAGTTGGTGTGTCTGGATTTTGAAAAGGAGTGAGTAGGTAATTAGTTAGTTCATAACCACTATCTCCAAGTATAATTCCATTGCCAAATTCACCATTCTCAAAGTGGTATTTCACATGTGAATTGGCAAATATCATGCAATCATGGGTAGAGCCAGGCCAACGTGCAACTATATCTTGAAACATCAAGTCTGCTGAACACATTGCTTGAACATTAAACGAAAAGAATCCTTTTCTATTCCTGAATTCTTCTGCAGTGTTACCACCAGGCGACTGAATCCTAATATGGGTGCCATCTATAGCCGATACTACTCTAGGGAATCTGGCTATTTTATAAAATTCTAGTTGAGTGCTTCTGATGTCTTCGTCACTTCTTGGCAAGTTTATGAATATTGTTCTTAAAGATGCTATAGCTTCAGTAACTTTTTTAATAATACGGCACATAGTGGAACTATGAATACCACCAAAATCACCAACAGTTATGTAAAAACTTCCAGTGGCATAAAATCGCAGTGCAATTAATAACTGCAACATGGGTGAAATACACTGATTTCTGAAACAAATAAAAGCCCTTATTTTAACTGATATTGTAAGTACATACATAGGTAAGCACTATCTTACATCACGGAAAGTGCGATATAACAGCTTACCGCTTACGTACCTTTCTGTTTGGTGCTTGATTTTATTTTCAATTAGGGAAAGTAAATATTGCACCGACTCTTTCCGAAGTCTGAATCTGCGATGAAATTCTTTTGAATCCCAAATCCTAAAGTGATCAGGCCTTGGGCGGATTATTCTTTCTTTTCTTTCGGGTGGATTTATATATTCATTTATTATAGTCTCTTCTTCGATAGCCAAGTCATCAATATTATCGAAAATATCCATAATAAATTGTTAATAGCGCAAGAAATAACTTTCAGGCCTTGGGCGGATTATTCTTTCTTTTCTTTCGGGTGGATTTATATATTCATTTATTAAAGTCTCTTCTTCGATAGCCAAGTCATCAATATTATCGAAAATATCCATAATAAATTGATAAATTGTTAATAGCGCAAGAAATAACTTCAAACTAAAACGTCATCTGCGTCAAATTATCAATCGAATAGTACTTACCTGGCGGTCAAGGCGGCAAATAAATTAATTCCTCAGATAAGGATTTATTCGTCCAATAGGTCTTACTCGACCATTGAAAAATTCATCAACTTCGCTATCTCTCGAATATACCCTATCTGTTTGTTTATCTGACAATTGAAAAATCGGCCCTTATAATAATGAAAATGCAACTTCAAATATATTATAACAATCACAACAGTTTATCGACAATACAATCTTTATACACAAAGTAACATTAAATTGATTTTAAAATATTTGACGATACGTGAATTAACTAAGACATTTCCACTGAATTTAATTCTATCAAAATTACTTTATTTACATTATCTATTCATTTATCGGGGTTTTACTCCTTCAGGGTAATCAATTTACACATTACATGACAAGAGAATAATAGAAAATATATGTATTATACTTAGGTACATTGCACATCATTTCATGTGTGATATTAAGTGTCTGATCCATTATTCATTAAATTATGATTTGTTTATTTCTCTGCAGATTATTGCTTACGCGCGGTACATACGCGCTAAGGAAATAGGCATTCAACTTTCGGAAGCTCAGTTTTTTTATTAGATTATATTTTTTTTAAACAATGGAAATTAAGCCACTTCTTTAAATGTACCAACGTTATTTGAAGTGCAAACAATATTACATAACTTGTCCTTATATCTAAATTGTCTCCTTGCTTTAGATTGCTCAGCGTCGAGGTAGGTCAACAGTTATCAGGCCATTCATTCACTAACTATTCGCTATTGAAATCAATGTCTTGCTAAGTGATAATTTGCATTTAGGCAATTTCAAATTCAGCATGAACTAAACTTACTGTTAGTTAAATAGAAGAATCTCGTGCTATGGTCTCCTCGATCGAGGTCCCAAACTATATACCTTTTCTATATAATATCTAAACTATAATTATATAATTATTTAGTATTTATGGTTACTATCTTGGTGTTCTTTCGTGTTACTAAATTTAATTACTATAAAACGCTGAAATTATAGGACGTTGTACTAAATCTCGATAAGTATCTTGTAATATCACAAATCACTGTATCGCTAAACTCTACTTATACACTAACCGATAAATTATGATATCGATAATGTGATGACCGTTAATTATTGTGTAATTCACTATTATTTTATGATAAATTATATGATTCGATAACGTGGAATATTTCTGTAACGGTGCTAATTCGCTAAACGCTAAGTCTAAGCGAGGAGGCACAATGGCACAGCTATTGTATTCACGACCTACAATATACGTATGTACTCCAATGATACTATGATTAGTAAATGATACCATGTATTCGTTAACTTTATACCATGATATGACCGTGAAAGCAGTGACTGTCAATTAGTTGTGTGGCGGAGCGCTTATCAATATTAATCTTGCTCGGTATGGACCAACTCTTTGTAATTTGATTTTTTAATGTTGTTAATATATTGTACAAAGTATATCTTATTATGACTGACTATACAAAAAAGTATAGTCTTATTTGCTTGCATTTAGCAGTTAAACATAACGGCCAGCTGTAAGTACTTTACTTACTCCAACACTTGCCTAGAGCATTCGCAATCATTATTTATTTTTCTATAAAATCAATATGATGGCATTTTAATCATTTCATAGCCCACGAATCGATAGACATGTCACTCCACTATAATTAGTGAAAATCCTTAATAAACTTAATTGTTATTAACAGTCAAAGCAGTTACGCTAAACTTTGTTCTAACTTTACGTGGCCACAAGTTCGATTCACAACTCTTCTTTATAAAGCTTAATCAAGCTCTTTACATTAGTTATAATATTGTGGGTAACTAATCTAATCATCTCGTTTTACAATTGAAACTGACTTATAAGTAATTATTAGAATTCTAGATTAATACATTAGGTACTATGAAGTAGGTAACTAAGAAGGCAATAAACAAGATTAAAGATTAGTTAAAGTAGTCAGTATCGTATTAGATAACAATTTCGTAAGATATAACTAGAGGTAATACGAAAGCCAACATCGTTCACGTAGTTTAGAAGAGTAAATGCTAAAAGTATGTGAGACAAGCGAAGTGTTATATAGACCGATGTTAGGTGAGTTCGAGCACAGAAGACAGGCACCGTTGTACCGGCGAGACACAGAGTGAGTCACACTGTCGTAGCGGTGGCGAAGCGGCGCACTACTAGTTACAGTCAACTACGAGTGAAACTTGCAGCTGGCTTAGACAACTACTTACATACGTAATATCGTGTCGATCATTTACACGTATATTAAGTGACAGTAGACCTGTTCTCCCAGGAGTGCATATAATAGCGTACTACATACCTTGTACTGGCGTCATTAGGTAAGGGACATTGTATAATGCTAGTTTGAAACCTTGCAAAACTGCACCAATTTATTTAGATCCTATCGTTTCATTCGGCATCCTTATCTAGCGTAATTATGCTTGTTTTATGCGAAAACTTTCTTTATCTAGATAATTATACTTAGGTAAACTACTCAACTGTTTCTTAGAGTTAGGCACGCTCATTTTTCTATGATTATTGATAAAGCTCTTAAAGACTAAATAACGACTTTGTCGTTCGTCTGTAGGCAGTTGAAAATATAACCTACAAACTGATATGTTAATTATTGCCGAAACATACAGTCGATGAGCGGTGTTGCAGAGAAGCCGGGCGATGCGCGACTACATGCAATGCCAGCCGTATACACATCGCAGCATGCACGAGCGGTTGCGGAACGAGTGCCCGCGTTCTGCGCCGGCGCCACTGGCCGACGGTCTATATAACACTGCGTTTCTGGGCGACGGGGGGGTTGCTGGGGCAACCACCAGAGTCAATTTCCCTCATCTTAACATTAAACATCCTCCCGTCGGAAAGATGACGTACGACATCCATTAACCACGGTACACACATGCAACACACATCTATTTGTTCCGTTTCACAATCATGCAATGTATACAGCCGCACGCGCAGCTTGCACAAGTTTAATGTCAATATGACCATTTTCTAATGTATGTACACGAACTCGTTGAAGGAGAAATGACTAAGAATGCGATAACATCGAATGCAAGAGTAACACTGTGTAGTTCTGAAGTAGGTATAATGTAGTAAAGTACTTAGCATGTTCTGAAAGTAAAGTCGCCGCCGATGCCAAATGAAAGTGAGGAAGCGGTCGTGCATAACGCAAAACAAAGTGCAACAGGACCACGGAGAGTGCAGTAGGGTGCGCAGAGAAGGTAGCTTAGGTGTAAACAATAGTAAAGGACATATATTACATAATAGATAAAGTTAGTAAGTAGGATTAGAAATACTTATTGTAACAGGCTTAGAGAGGGAAACTTAAAAAAATAGGCTTCTCTGTGTTGTTTACGTATTAAATGTAACAATGTGTAACATTATGAAAGTGTAACAAGTATTATATTTATTGTACGATTTCACTCTTCTTAATTATTGATCACAAATTGTTCTATTCGAGGCAATATTTATAATATGATTTCAAATGTCTGTTTATGCCATTTCTACTCTATTATTAAGTTAGCGCTGAAAGCTACATTTGAGAATATCATGTAAAGTATTGTGGTGTTAACATTGAAGGCCCTGATAATAGTAACAAAGTATCATTTTAATATTATATTATTACTTTAGATCCACAGCCAAATGCGTTGCGTCCGCACGCTTGCGATCTAGCGTTAAGAGTAAAAATACTAAGAGTTGAGTTGAAAAGACGCTTTGTGTGTCGCAAGTGCTCTGCAGAAACTTACTTTGTATATCGTACTGTCCATCTTACTGTAAACTAATTTGCTGCAAACGATTCAATAACCGCCGTACTTTAAATGCGAGTTACAATCATTTGCTAGCAAGCGTCGGAGTGCGAGTACCACACGCAGTGAAACCTAACTGCGTTATATTAGGCATTGTGTCACAGTTAGGCATGATTGCATGTGGGCCCCAGTACCGGTACTGCGCTACATATTCATAAAGCGGTGCGAAATGCCGTTCGTTGTGTAAACGCCTCATTCTATATCATCATTCTTTTTTCCTTTCACTCCAGATACTCCTACTATAACATGCATTGATTCACCAATTACAGTACAACCTTACCCACTTACGCTAACATTTTAGTTATAAAAATCTGTTAACTGAATGTCTATCCAATCACTTATTAAATCATAAGTATCCTAAATGTCCCACCCATCCAATAATTAAAGGCATTTTAGCACAGATTTATGTATAGACGCAGTGTCGGTTCTTCCGACTTCAGGCGACGAGTAGTTTCAAGACGTTTAAGTCTTTAAAACAAGAGGAAGCTGACCCTGGTCCGGCGCGCGTCGCCCTTGCCGCGCCGGCCCATGCCGTACTG
Organism: Helicoverpa zea; assembly: GCF_022581195.2. Taxonomy (NCBI): domain Eukaryota; kingdom Metazoa; phylum Arthropoda; class Insecta; order Lepidoptera; family Noctuidae; genus Helicoverpa; species Helicoverpa zea. Next base: position 7,086,959 of record NC_061452.1, on the reverse strand, counting down.
TCACATGGCCGTGTCGGAGCTACTCCCCCCCGGCTTGGCGTCGCCCGTGGCGCCGCCGCCCGCGTCCTCGTCCCGCGCCGCGCCGCGCCCGCCGCCGCTCGCGCCGCCCGCCGTCAGCCCCGTGAAGTCCAGGTTGTACTGTATGCCATACCAACACAAGTTACACTTATGCAACACAATACTCACTACGGAAGCCACTAAAAAGAAAAATTTCCAGCAAGGAAAATTTTCCCTTTTACCGTGACGAGGACAGTTCCTACCATTTTGAAGGTGCTTTTAGATTAATCTCAGATTTCCACTTTAATTATGTTTAAAATCATTCTGGAGGTGGCATTTTGAATAACACACAAATCTAAAGATATACACAATTCTCAAAATGACAAGAAACACCATGCTCGCGAACCAATTTCTGGTTAATACTCAATAATACAACACATAGTTGAAATAATCCAAGAATAAATTAAAATCATATCTTTTATGTAAGTGTAAATAAATCTCCAAAAATATAATTTGAAAACAAGTGTCTTGGGTTAAATTGACTTTAGATTAATTGTAGAAAAATACTTAGATAAAAGAGAAAAAAGAAAGTTATTCATTTAAGTTTATATTCCATGAATAAACATTTAATTAAAATATTTTAAATACCACACCGATACTAAACTAAAGTTATCAATCGCAACATCACACCAACAACATTGATATTAGCTATGGGTTACACCAAACAATGCTACACTAAATCCACGATATTAGTAAGTTGTCAGTTTGTTAATGAATTGCGTTAGATACAAACTGAACTTTAAAACAAATCACAAAATCTGTATCCACAAATACCTACTTCAACCATTCAGTACACTATTTTCACTCTTATACGTGGATGCTTTTTGTAAATTTGGCTTCCAATGCATAGGAACTCTCTCAGGCATACATAGGGAATACTGAAAATAAATGTAACAAAATAACACAAACAATATAAATGAGGTATGGAAAAAGCAAAAATAATAACAAGATAATAGGAACAGAAGTCGAAATACACGAGGTATAGTCGAGACAGTTCATAATAGACATCGGTGATAATATCCTACGATGTGTAATTTAGCTGTCCTCGTATAATACATGTCCTGGTTGGCAGATTATTTTGTGTGTACAAGAAAGATGTTGATTAGCATACGTATTCGTAAAGGAATTGCATTATGGACATGCTCGGGAAACTACGTATACAAAAGTACGCATATAGAACGGTGAATATGATGTGTTAGCGGGTGCAAGGTAGAGACAGACCGAGTCGTCCCTCGTCTGTGCTGACGTTTTGTTTATCGCTTTGTCCAGAGGAATAAGACCCTGGAGGGGACGGAACCACCCGGTGCATGGAGAAGGAAAAACAGATATAACTAAATAAATATAATTAAAATTAATAAACCGTAAAAAATAGTGGGAGTCGTCACAATTTGAACTGCTCTATTACTAAGTAAAACTATGTTCTAAATAACTAATGAGATTGATTCTTGATGTCTTCTTAACTAGTTTTAAAATATCAGTCGATTATATTATTTTTTCTTTATATTTAATTATATCAAGAATAAATCTCTTTACTTTAATCACACTGTTTCACCGTTTTCCCGAAACTCTAACAATCACGAATTAAATATAATCTTTAAAGTACTTAACAGGTGCAACACTCTGGTGCCTTTTAACCACTCCCACACGGGCCTCCCACGGCAAAGGTACCTAAGGAACATTATGTTCCAATGCACTAAAATCTTTACAATTCCTAGAAAAGTTACTAAACTGTCAAAATGTGCGATGTGTTGCTCGAAAAAGAAATCGGAAAATATAATTGAATAGTCAAATAAGTGTATGGAATGAGCGGTCACCTTGTTCGCGCAATCGAAACATGTAGTTACGACTTTACTAATAACGTTCATAAGATGTTTGGTCTCCTGTATAACGTTGTCTACTTTGCTGAAGGTGGCTGCGCGCCCAACCGTCGGCTCTTTCACCGTGAATTGTAGCTGTTGCACATACGTTGGGACCTTATCAAGATGCTCAAGAAGTTCTTTTTTTGTTGCTCCCGCGGGTACCTTAAAATATATTTTATATGACAGATACATACATATAGCAGTGAACTATATTAAGTCTTCATGCGTAATACGTTTACCTGATAAGAAAACTGTCGGACAATTTTATAAAGTCTATTGGCTTCCTCAGCGAAATACTCCGCTTGTGTGAAGAGGTCTTGAGTAGTGTTTAGACGGCCTTCACCTTTTGTGAATTGGTACATAGCGAAGGCCATGGAAGACATATTTTTTGCCCTGTAATTTATAAAAGACGAGTCTGGCATTACACAACATCTCTTTAATTAAGTACTTAGTATATTAAAAGTAAATTATTAATGTTATGTATATACCTCTTCACAATATCGTTATTTTCATCGGCAGCTGCGCCCTGCCATTTTTCAGTCTCGGCATCCATTTCAGAAGACATCATCTTCATTTCTAGACCAGACTTTGCGATTTTCGCTTGCTCGTCAGAATCCAGCCTAACTGCTTTCAGAGGCTTGCTGGTTGTCCCGTGTTTCTATGGATTAATTTGCATTATAACATTATGGACAAGATTGTGATCAGAACGATGATTTTATAGTTCTGCTAAGAAATAAAACTGTTTGACTCAGATTGTAATACCTAATTGTAATACCAAAATCTGTAACTGCGAACGGGTCGAAAGAAGCTTCAAAGTTCAAAAGGCTTAATTTGGTTTATAGTGATCAGGATGTGTAGATGAATGAGACGTGGTAATACCCCTGGCCTGGGCAGACTGCTGTACTGCTGCTTGTCGGGGCGGTCGTCGGTGAGGTCGAGCAGGTCGCGCGCCAGGCGGGCGGCGTCGCCCAGCAGCCACGCCCACATGTCCACGAACACGTCGAGGTTCTCGCGCGCCGCCGCGCTGCCCGGGTGCGCCGCCAGCGTGCGCGCAGCCGTCACCACTTGCGGACCGTATATCCTAAGGTTTATTTCGGCAAACTTTGCACTCACTTGCAGAGTCTCCGACAAAGCTATGTGCCTCAGTAATTTGCAAACCTGTTTATACAAACATTAACGTATTACTTCGAGATTACCGTAATAGTTACTTCGGGTTGCCGTTTCACAGGATTATGTTACTAACCCAAGCAAATATTTTTGTTTTTACCTCTATTATGTGATCTAATTGTTCATGGAGCCGGCTGGCTATATTGTGCAGTCTCTCTGATTCTCTCTCACCACAGGAACTAGCTGAAGATGAAAACATTAAGTTGCTTTATTTTATGCTCGATGAATTGTTTAGATTAAAAACTCAATTTAGAATTAAGCCATAACGATTAGTCGATTCTAGAAAAGCTGGACATGCAAATCTCTAAAATGTATATTGTTAGGACAATACTCTATACCTGGTTGTTTACCTATGTATGCAAGGTCGGAGGCGAGTCTCTTCGCTTCGTCAGCGAGGGGGGCGAGATCTCGCGCTTGATCGCGCGCCGCAGCGACCAGCGCGCGTTCAAGTTCCGACGCGGCGCTCGTCGCACCCGTGCACGCACTCTCCAGCGCCGTCGCAGTACCATTGGCACCTTGCTCTTCCTGAATCACGAAAACTTAATAAACTCTTTATACGACATGATCATTACAAATGACGGTGGTAGCTTACCAACGATACGGCGACCGCAACTAATCTTTCTAATTCGTAGGCTATTCTCTCGGCGAGCGCGAGTATTCTCTGTCGATGTTCGTGAGAGGTGTAGGCGGAGTCGGTGAAGTCGTGCGTGCGCTCGACGAGTGCTCGCAGCGTGGAGGCAAGCGAGCGCCGGCGCGTGATGTCTGCGCCGCCGCGCGCGCGCGCCGTGCGCACCTGCCCCGTGAGCCCGCGCAGCGCGCCCAGCGCCGTGCCCGCCTCCCATTGCGCGGCCTATATGTTCACTTTATTTTACTTTTAAACTAAACATATCGAACATTCCAAAATACTTGAAAATAGCTGATTCCTACCTTACCTACGCTTATCTAACACGGGACAACTAAATACCTAAGGTACACAAAATTTGTGAAAATTGTTAGCTTTGAAAAAGGTGAGTACAGTATTTGAGATATGAATGTTGATAATAAGGTTAAATAAAATAGTGCTATGTCATCTAAAAAGCAAAAGTAAACATCTATAACATTAATTGGGCTTCTAAATCTCATAACTTCTATCTTAGTTAAATAAGTACGTTTTATGCAGGCTTTACATAATTACTTACCACTGCAGTGTCTGTACTTACGTACCGAGTTTTAAACCTAATCGCAGAAAGTTAGTATACGTACCTACAATGTTAGTTAAGTAGCGGGAAGCTTAGCCAGGCCTCTATAGCTAAGCTGTTGGGAGCGTGATTGTTAGCAGAATTTGGTGACGAGTTCAAGTTTTAGTCTTTACAATCTATAAGTAACTACATTTATATAAATATAGGTGCATTACATAATAATAATTTACAGATCTGAATGCTTCCTCAAGTCCGAATTTAATAAGAACATTAATCCTGAAATACAAACAAGAACGAGCGTTTTTGGTACCAAACGACAATAGAGGACATCAGGACATTAATCATACAAAATCTGGAATAATATCTATTGTAAGTAAATAAGAACAAAAAAGAATAAAATAACTGGGTATTGAGTGTTAACAAAGTATGAGGAAGCAAATTGCATAGACAGATAACATAGTTAGGTACTAAAAATACAAATAATTTATAAAATATGATTAAAAATAAAGCATACAAGAGCAAGAGAATAATCTAGTGCTTATTATATACAATAACAATTAAATTCTTACATAAAAATGATAATGCACTCGACTACCTGCTTTCATTAAATTTATACCTGTTCATGACTATCCGAGAAAGGTTTCATCTACAAGAAAAGAAATAAAAGAATGTTTATGTTCGAAGAATACGCATCAGAAAGTGTCACAGGGTAGGTTACAGATATAGCAATCAGAGACATTAGCAATCTCGATCTCTAGAAAAAAAGTGGCGATATTTCCATGCTTTGCTGTGGCTGTCATATGCTGAAAGTAGATGTTATGTTACATTCTAGGCAGGTGCCCACATTTGAGAAAATGCTTACCTATTTGATCTATTTACAAACCTTAACCTTGTTAGGTACGTAGGGAACAAAATAACTGATTTCAAATATAACCTAAGTATACGTGACTCTCCTCAATATAAGCTTAGTGTATGAAAGCTACGCTGTAACTGTCCCAACGTGAATGCTGCAATTGGTAGCGGGAAATTCGAAATAAAATGTGGTTTTCGATGTTTTATCTAAGTTAACACTCGATATGATGTGTGATCTTATCGATCGCGGTAATTATTTACCTACCTCAAAACTAATTTTAATGTCCTTAATTAATATTAAAAGTTCATCCCCTAGGTAATATAAACACGCTACTAGTCGGAAACATTCATCTTAGATCGGATTTAAGGATTTTAAAGAATCAAGATAATCGGTGTAAGTATAGTTAAAAGAGGTAGGAGTAGGTAACTACATTTATTTTAATATTGTTGTGATAAAACATAAGTTAAACAATAAAATATAAGTGCGTGTAGTTTCGATAAACTATGTAGGTATACCTAAGTGATAAAAAATAGAGTCTTAAAAATGTACTATTGGACTTGAATATATTATATCAATACGTTAAATACTGTTAGTTATATACCTAAGCGGACATCTAGAGGAGACTGCCCATCGCGATAGCACGTCGATGTCTATCTGCAGATGTAGCCCAGCTAGCTTGATAGCCCATCGATATTGTCGTTTTTCAATTAGCTTTCTATTCGCTTATTGTAGGTCTCTCATAAGTGTTATAAATACAATATTTATACATGTGTATGTGTATTATATTAATAAGATTAAAGAAGAGACTCAGTTTCGAAAACTGCTTTGGTATTTATTTTATCGTTACAGTTGAAGAAATGGTTTAGGATACTTTCATAAACTTTTTAATGTTAGGGCAATGTAAAATATTTTTTTTTTAATATATTTGTGTTTTATCAAATTAAGCTGCAGCATTGTTTGAAGTGTTATTAAGACCGTATAAAGGTACAATATGTATAAAATGGGCAAATTGTCAGCGAAAATTAAAAATTGAAACGCCATTTTCTTGTTTGCTCACTGATGCAGTTTTAAATTGTTCTAATCTCCAATGTGTGTACAAGAGTATTATTACAAGATACAAATAATAGGGATTTACATTCGTAATCAGCTGGGCAAAGTTTATGGACAGTCCATGGTAGTTTGTACATATCTGTTCCGTAGTCCCGGAGTTGCGGGCTTGCGGAAGCCTCTCTAGTGTCTCATGTAGTATACGTACGACTAGGTACAAACGAGCCAGCGTTGTACTTGTATTATAGAACCACCATTACTAAGGAGAGCCATTTCGACTTCTTTTTTTGTAATATACATCTCTATTGTAGACATCACTTGTAGTCTCACGGGTAGTTTTGAACTTTTTTTCGTTTGTTTAGTTTATCTTTTTAAACTTCCACTTTTTCATCTTAACATGAATATTAAAAAAAAAAATTGTTAAAATCTTGACTTTACACAAACGAAGGTGCTTTCTATCTGTTCTACCAATATGATAAGTAGCATGTTCAGTGTTCACATTTTCTATTAATGTCGAACTTAAGTCCATATTTCAGTAAAATTATGTATGTGTTCTTATGAACATATTATACAATATATCCATATAATATAATGTGTGAGAGAAACAACAGTTTCCTATAACGTGTGCTGACTACACTCCGGAACGTGCTTAGTGGCGCGCGTCTCTCCGCTAAACTTGTTTAGACGATGACATGTACTAGTCGGCAAATGTTTGCACTTGTGGCGCCTTACCTAATGGTTTCTTGGCTTACATCGCTTCAAGCGTTATATTCCTATCATAAATAAAAAATGCAGCTCAAACTGTTCGCAATTTTTGCCGTTGCATTGCTGCCATGAAATTCAGATATTCAGAATTTTTACTGAAGCTTTTGTTCGTTTTCCATGTTCACAAAAAGCGGCAATCTGTGAAAATCTGTCAATTCTCTGTGAAAACCTTTCAAATACAGCATCCTTTTATTTTCCCATTTACATTTTGATCCTATAGTTGAAAGTATTTCTAGAATAGATCTCTTACAAAGAAAAAAGTTTTCAAATGAAGCTAAACTTGATTCCCAATTAAGTTGGCTTCAACGTCTTATTTTCTTAAGCGGAGTTTTGCATCCACAATGAGAATTTAACCCCGTAGATACCCGTTTCTATTGCAAACTCTTAAGTCAGTTACGACTTTTAAATTATTTAAATCTATTTTCATAAAGTGCAATCTAAGAAATATAATGTCAGAAGGCAAGAAATCAATAGGTTTTCGATGTTCTTATATACCTATATGTAGATTGATGTTGGGTGTTTGCATAAAGGAAGTTTATGTCTTGTAAAGGGATATGGGCTACTTACTTGGATCGGCCGGATAGGGAATAGCTCTGGGATATGGGACGGAATATAAGCTGTGTCCTTTAAACTGAATTTGTAGGTAGGCTGGTACCTAATTCTGGGTACCACTTTATACAAAAAGGTTATGTGGACATGGACAAATGTTAACATTGCGTGGCACCTACTCATTTGGCACCTGCCATTGTGGTACCTTTTTTATATAAATCTTCTAAGCTCATATAAAAACCGTCATCAGATGAATGGATTCAATCAACGATGGGTATTATCAAAAAGATTGAATGTTAACAGATTACTCACGGATAATTTGATTAAGCGATAATGTGTTGATGTAATCGTAAAACAAATGAATTCAAGTCCGATCATGCATTGGTGAATCGGACCGTTCCCGCAGGAATACATGACGGCGCCTATACGGCGTTTGTTGTCGCGTATTGTGAACATTATTTACTGCATCTATTGTTGTTAGCCCGGCGCCTGACTGTGCCACGCAATTTATGTCCTTACCTATACGTACTATTTTCACGAAGCTTTTCCGGCGTTTTATGGAGTTTCTATAGGATTTTTAAAGAATGGGTCGAATTTATTGTCAAAATTTTCAGTTTCATATGAGTTACCTTAACAATTTTTTAAATGAGGTATTTTGAACTCTTACAAAAATTATATAACATTATAGTAGTTAGGTATCACACAAAAAATATTAAGATTTTTTAGCAAAGTAAACTGCATATTTCAAGGCTGTCTAAGAGTAGGAGTGTGACATCAAACCTCATGGGATTGCTCCTCGTGTCCGGGCAGGCCGTCCCTCACGACGTAGTGGATGAGGTCCATGGCGCGTCGCATTTGACAGAACACCGTGTCACGGTTCTCCCGGGCCGACGCGCTCGTGGGGTGCCTCATACATGTCTGCCAACAAAGCACATTGGCTGAGCTCGAAGTTTGTTTGTTGTTTGTCATAAACGTCGTAAAGTAACTGTAGATTTTATGGAAATTCTGTTTGTTGACCCTAACTGTTATCATTAGCTGCACCTGTATGATTTATTTATATATTACATAGTATGATTTTCTAACCACCGAAGTGGTTTAACTAGTAATTTTATTTTGTTTGCAGAAAGTCAGACAATAATATTAAAAACTTCTTGAATTCGGTACTATCTACTAATTAAAATTTGATGATACTATAACTGTAATTAACTTAAATATTGAATATTTGAGAACTATAAAGGGTTCTCCTATTTAGACCTACTATTACTTCAAAAATAAATATAAATGTTGTGATTCTTTCGCGCCAACGCGCAGCTTGGGAGCCCCAGGCATGCCTGTCAAGAACAAATATTTAGCTATTCTGAAGACAAAACGACTGCGGTAGAAGCCTCGACTCTACTATGAATGAAGCCCCATCAGTTACTTGTGTGTCATAAAAGCGATAGTAAACCAGGGGCAGCAGCTTTTAGACCTTGTGAAAAGATGAGGCCGGACACTACTTTTTGAATTTGCACTGTGTGTTATAACGCTGAATATTTTAGGTAGGTACAAAAAGTGTAGCAATGAAATATATTTTCTTTGGTAAAACGGTTGCCATTTCATTCAGTTTAAGCAGTGTTCAACTTAAAAGCATCACGTAATTAAGCTGCCCACGCGGTGCTCTTGCCCAGTGCGGTTTTCACAATCTCTATCGAAGCTGCATTTGTATGCCGTTCACACAAACGTTTAGTGGCTAATAGCAGTAATGGTGAGTTGTCAGCCGCTTTGTGGCGGCCTACATTTTTGCGGTTGACTTTCCGCGAACAATATTATTGATCCAAATATGAAGTCAACAGTTTATGAACATAGTAGGAAAATATGCAACGTAGGTACAAACAAGTGAATAAGAGGAACCCCTTAGAATAGTTCACACTCAATATAAATTACTTTACGGAGTACCTGCACGATGACTGCGCTAAGTTCGTTCGTACATACTTGTGCCTCATAGTCATAGTTTGCGGAAGGCGTAGGAAACTGTGACATAGGTGGTGCAAACTTGTGTAGTTGCGAACGATTAAATTGTTCTAGAACTATTATTATAGCGAAATCTTGTACTGCAATGATGTCAAAATTTGAACTGTTGCGGACGCAGCACAGGAAAATAGTTGGAATCAGATCTTTATCAATGTGACACGTCTAATATAGAGCGATGGAAAAAATGAAGTCTTGTAAAATATGTCATGTGAATGGGTGGGGGAGGCTTCGGCGGCGTGCGGCACGCTCGACGCTCGCTCGGAAGCGCTGACAAATTGCTAGCTTTGCCATCACACAGCTGACTGCGATTGTTCACTCACCCTACTCATGACACACTTGACACTAGCAATATGTACCAGCTACATCCTCAAAAACTTGCATTTATACCGCCAGTAATAACTGTGCTGCGTTCAGTGAAGTACCACACTTTTCATAGTTAAAAGCCTTTGTAATATGAATAAGGTTAGTCAGACTAAATAAATAACACATAATTATCTAAATGACGGAGTCCATCTTAGCAGTTTATGATCAGTTTGCAAGTGACCTTCGACCAAGTAAGATCGTCTCTATAAAATGCCTCCTTCCAAACTTAAGTTGACAAGGTTCTTAAAATATTTTATTTCTTAAGTCTCCAGGCAATAAAAGTTTGTCCTAAGATACCTGCGATGGGAATTGGTACATTTTATCCCCTAGCTCTTTCTTGTGAAATGTAAAAGAATTTTATTCAATCAAGTCGAACCTAATGTTGGCAAACAGCAGGTTAAATTGAGGGTAAAAAAGCTGCTGCTTCATTCACCACCCAAAGGTAGACTGGTAGAAAAGTCACCCATTGTAAAACGCTGTTGTGTTGTCAAAGTGAACAACTTTGTTTGCTTTTCTTTCAAAAGTAACCAACTATGCCTCAGCTATGACTAACACTGCTTTTGTCACAACATCATTCTACAAATAATGAGACGTCCTCTCGACTGGCTCGGTGACTGTCGACGAAGTCAAGAGTCAGGCCATAATTTAGCAAAACATTGCAGATTGTGATTGGTATTGTCTTATACAGTTTAGACTACAAAATCGTATGAGAAATGAGCGTCCATAAACCTTTGTGTCACAAACAACGCAGTGTGGTCCCGAATTGGGTTTGGAACCTACATAATTGATAGGAGTAGCGGCGGCCAAGCGACAGGGCTAATTTACGCGAGCCACGGGACTCACCGGACACTCCGATTGAAAATTTATTACTGTCCAGTGGTGTTAAGAACATGCCCTTCATCAAGGTATTGTATTGTGGATTTTTAAGTCAATAATTGGAACTTTATAATTTTTAGATCTGGAATTCATGTTGTCACGGTAGCGAAGCGATAACTTAAAGCGGTTCAAACTGGATGTATAAAGCAGCGTCACTAATAATATATAATAATTAAGTGACTACGGCTCTGGAGCGGGCAATATTGTAATGAGCACTTTTGGCAAGTGGATTGCCTTGTACAATGTTATACATGTGAGTGCTCGGCAAATGATGGCCATCCGCTATGTACCCACAAACTGGCAGAGACTGATTGAATAACATTAACTACATGGTTTATACGAACATTTATATAGAAACAAACTGTAATAGAAACAGCAATTTTCGTTTGCAGGCTAGTTGAAAGTTTGCAGGAGTCCTGAATATTTCTGAATCTGTATTAAGATGAAAGGTGAACACAATGATAAAATAATTTTACGGTTAATAAGTTTGAATAAATTCACAAAAAACCTTGGAGGAGGTGAGTAGCATGAGGGTGGATCGTTCGAGGACGTTTCTTGCTGCCGCTACTTGTGCTCGTCTTCGCTCGTCGCGCAAGTCTGCTCGCCTCTCCGCGGTTAGCCTCGCTAGCTCCACCATGCCTCCGCCAAACTCCGTGAATGCACGAACGAACTCCGCGAAGTTCGACACCGACTCCAATCGGTCCAGGGAACGTGCCACCTGTCGCATACACAAACTATTATAAAAACGATGCACGCACCACACCTCTAAACCAGGAATTGTGCCACGCACGAACTCGGAACATTGCAGACGAACTACGGACCGCAAGGAGAAACTTCTCTCACAAACTTTCGTAATACTGTAATGGATACTTGCCACGTGGGATGTGAAACAGTTTAACCGCATTCTACACATTTCGTCCAGTGCACTGCTAAGACTGGCGGGATGTCGTATTTACAAATATTCGTACTTGTTGGTATTACCGTTCTCAGTAAATAGGTCAAGGCCTGACTTCGGAATTGAGGTACGTACAACGTTGATCTACGGCTCGGGTGGATGGCAGTTCTATATAACTTTGTCCATTAATCGCTTACCCTTGGATTAGAAAGGTAATGTAAATCTATCTATGTATAATTAGAAATAAAAAGTTATTCAGTGCGCGGATGGCACTGTGATTTAATCTATTTCACACTGTGATTTTATCATTTATTTGATTTACACAATATCCAAATGTTTTCCAAATGGTTTTTGCATGCTACAGATTTTAATTACTTTTATGGCATTTTTGTGGGTTCCAATGAAGACCAATGTTAGCAACGTGATTTTGGAGCTTTTGCAATGTTAAAGAAAACCTTATCCTTAGCCAGCAACAACTGTCGTACGACGACCATGTCTGCGAGGAGCAGCACCCTGGTGACGGCCGCCAGCAGCGCGCGCGCCGCCGACACCATGCCCGCGCCGTCTGCGCCCGCGCACACACGCTCGATTGCTCGACCTGCCAGGAACAAAATAAACATTATTGATTTCTGACACTTAGGTATGCGAATATTAGACATTTAAATAAAACTATTTTTCATCATCCTCCGAGCCTTTTCCCAATCATGTTGGGGTCGGCTTCCAGTCTAACCGGATTCAGCTGAGTACCAGTGCTTTACAAGAAGCGACTGCCTATCTGACCTCCTCAACCCAGTTACCCGGGCAACCCAATACCCCTTTGGTTAAATAAAACTATTTTTATGGATATATTATTGAAACCCGACGTTTCGGATCCTTTACAGCATCCACAGTCACCGGTAGACTGATATTTTATTGATACTTGATAGATAGATAGATAGATATATTCTTTATTATGCACACCAATTAAAAATCAACAAGAACAAACAAACATTTTGAAGTTGGTGACACAATGGGCGGTCTTATCGCTAAAAGCGATTTCTTACAGACAACCTTTGGATGGATTGTGACAAAAAGGAAATAACCATATCGCAGGTAGTTTTGGTGCACTATGTATATAAAATAATAATACCTAAAACAATAACAAATAAAATAATATATATATATATGTATATATAATAGATAGATATAACAGAAATATGTATATATATATGATATATATTTAAAGTTGCCAATTAAACTTGACAATAGTCTGCAACAGTATGGTATTATACCCAATTACAAATTGGAAAGGTAGTGTTTTTTTACCAGGTTCTTGAAGATTGCTAGAGATTGAGCCTGCCTTATTGTTACGGGCAACGCATTCCACAACCGCACAGCTTGAACGGAAAAAAGATTTATCAAAGAAGTTAGTGGAATGCATTGCCATCTCTAGCCTCAAATTCTGTGATGACCTTAGATATTTTGCATGTGCGTCATTAAGGAACTTAAAACGTTCTTTGAGATAGGACGGGTTTTTTGGATTGAACAAAATGTTGTACAGTAAAGACAGGATATGAGTATTCCGGCGAAGACGTATAGGAAGCCACTTGAGTTTTGAACGGAATTCAGAAATATGATCATATATGCGCAAGCCAAATATAAATCTAATACAAACATTTTGAAGTCGCTCAAGTTTATTAAGCTACTTGATGTTTTAGTTACACACAGCTACCCTACATTTTGTTGATTATTATTGACGATCCGATTCACGCAAAACAAGCTCAAATCCTTAGGACTGGCAGTTTTTGGGATTAAATAATATTAATATAATCGCGATAAAATCCGTAACAGTAGTTTTATTTAAATAAACATTATTATTTATTTTGAACTAGAAAGATTTTGAGCATAAATCTTCATAATGTTTTATGAACTTTTTCTACTGCTAATATAAATCCAGAACATCAAGAAACATTGCGGGTTGGCAACAAAACATCAAGAAACATTGCGGGTTGGCAACAAAAATAAATATGTATTCTAATGTTATACAAAATTATAGTTCGGCCATTCAGAGAATGCGTTCCTGACACGTCGCGATTGAACTGACGACGTAACTTTGCAATGGCGTTGCAGTTACGATAAAAATATTTTTGCTGGTTGTTTACCGTTTTAACAATTGAGGAGCATTAAAACAACATTATTATATCAATAATCAATGAATGTAGTTACGTCGTCAGTTCAATCGCGACGTGTCAGGAACGCATTCTCTGAATGGCCGAACTATAATTGTAAATGATTGGTAATCAGTTAACAACCTGAATCTCGTAACCGTAGCATGAATTTGAATATATTGAGGTGAGAAAGGATGCATCAGGTGTACTCTAACGTCGAATAATGACTTTCTGACGACCCGTGGCGGCGGGAAAATCTTGCAATTTCCTCAGACTAAGTATATGAAAACTATGCATTCCTAACTACTATACCTAACAAGTTAATGTAATTTTGCAGCCTTTTTATCGTCCCACTGCCTCCTCACAAGGAGAAGGATACCTAACATAATATTCTAATATACCTGAAATATGTACGTTCTTAAATGTTGAAAGTAAAGTTTTTATTTACGAAATAAGGTTGTAAGAAATATTCCTCTTTTTGTTTGGTAGATAAATATGTCTAATGGCATAAGTAAGAGTAATGCTTTAAGCACCCTTCCAAGACTCTATTATGTCTATTACATACATCTACTAAGTTCTTGGTTATTTATTCTACCAATTTTATTCAAACTGTTCTAATTTCTTAGTTGAAGTTACGTTTACATATAAAATACTCATTGCGTGTGATTCCAGTTAATGACTTTATTGATCAATGTCGTTACCTGCAATCAACAAAATACTCGCGTGCTTGTATTTACCACAGCTTTCAAATAACGGTTAATTGGTACCTATCAATATTTTTTTTGTATTTTTTTGTTTCGTAACATAGGTGGAATTTTTTAGATTTTTTTAGAACCGTAGTGGAGAATTATAACTTTTGCAGGATTTGCTACGAGTCCCAGTAAAGCAGTCCTGTACAATAGACAACCCAATTTGACGATAACAGGCAGTAGCTTTTTTATTGATATGTGTTAACCTTTACGGTTATGTACCGTGATTACGATACGCAACCGGTATCGCTTCACAAAGCAATGGCGTACTAATTAGCAGTGTTGTACGTTCGTACAGTATTGTATTGTGTACTACACAGTCACAAAACGCAGGTGCTCCATTGTTGTTTTTAATGAGCAATTTGCTTAATATATTAGTATTTAGTGCTTTCAGTGTAGCAATTTAGCCCCGCTGTTACAGCGGCCGCATAATTTACTGTTTTGTACCGGGATTAAAATGTTCGCGTAAACTGAAACTGAGGAACTTGCAGGATTAAATGACAGTTTAATTTTAGTGCATGAATTGACAATATGATAACTCACAGTAGTACTTTACTAGAAGTCGTTTATCATATAGAGAAGGCACTAGCAATCCTCGCGTAACATGTTCGAGAGAAATATTTTCTTACTCAAAGAGTAAATCAAGGAACGTAATGGAATGTAAGGTAGATGAAGGCGGGTGAAATAAAGTGCAATCAAACGTGTACGTGTTTTGGTTGGGAGGGCGGAGAGCGTTATTGTCGACCCGAGGCCGGACCGTCCGACACTACGTATACATGGGTCTAGACGAGTAATGAAGGTGCCACCCCCACTGGATTATCCGAAAACCTTACACCCTGCCCGACGAACAAATCGCCCATATTATTGCAACTGAGATCCGACTCTATTTCAAAAAGCAATAGCCCGAGATTATTTTCACTGATTGTGTATTCTTTATTGTAAGCTAAGGTATTGATTCAGGTCCAACATTGTATAGATACAGCTTATCTTTCAGTTTAAAGGATAAATATAGGAATGTAAATATATAGGTAATAAATATGCATGCATTTACTTCCTAGTGTATAAGTATAAGTGAAAATATTAATTTTACGTTACGTTTAATAAAATATACAGATTCTGTAACTAATGTACTACGCGAGACCATTCGTAGACCCCTGTGCTACGAAACGCTACGCTTGGCTACGCAGTGTAAAAAACATTTGCATCTTTTTTTAACTATATGAACTGAAATAAAACTGTGTTGCATTTTATGCCCGCGTTTTTTGTGGCAGAAGAAATGTCTTTTGCGGTCAACGTAACCCAACCGCGTCACGAGCGCTCGGTTCGGTTAGTGTACCAATATCGGAAAACGATATTCACACCTAAATGTAGACATTAACATTTGCAGAAAAACCGGTTACAGAGAGAATCTCGTTCGAAATTCACAAATCCTACGAAAATCGCTCACGGTCGATTGGAGCGGCAATCGGTCTTAAATGAGATTAATAAAGGGTCCCCTAATGTGGCTTGGAGAGATTCGTGCACATCCTACAATTTATTAAGTCTTTGACACTTTTATGCTTAAGTTCCACGTGCCCGATTCTATTTGGGTCGGGCGCGTCGCTTTAAATACAACCGGCATAAAATAAAAATAAAGCCCTTTTGCTGTCAGGCGAAGGTTGTGAGTTTAATTCGATTCACCAGAATGTTTGTCCCTAATGTGTATTATGTACGTAAAAATATATTGCGGTATTATTTAATTACAATTAAAAGTCATATTTTCAAACGGAAATTATTTTCTTTTATTCATAGGCATAGGTTGATATTGTCCGCACGTTTATAATTAAGCGACTTTTGTGTGAAAAAACTTCTAAGATACGACGTTCAAATCATAGGTAAGTATTATCGTAGTCAAACATATAATAATATTAAGTGCTCCTTTTTGTCTTACCTACTCTATGTATCGCTAAGCCAGTACAAAAGTAATTATATTCCGCATAATTCTTCAAATGGCTGCTGTAATTAACATTCCGAGTAAAAAATACTATTTTTCTATGAAATATAAAGTGCACGTTCGCCGCCCTAGCATCGATTAAACGTATTGGTCATCGGCAATAGGGCACCACTGTTATAGGTCACCAGCTCACGCCCTGAGTACTAAGTAAAGTTCGAACTACTGAGTAAACTCTTTACAACTAAGTCCCACAACTTTTGTGGGTACGCCAAGCTCCATATACACAGATACCCTGTTAGATGGATCTATACGTAAAATAGAACTAAAAAACGTAACTTTTTCCCGCACTGTGGATGGAAGCCGACCAAAAGCTACGTTTACAATTTATTGTTATATGTATACAAAAAGTGCGAAATACCCTCATGTAATTTGAACTGGCAGAATTTAACACTAAAACACCGCTGTTAGACCTAGCTTTGTTTACCAGTTAAACCAACCCCACGGTTGGTTGTGATTTTTAGCGTGCTATATTGGCACGCGAGGTTTGTCCAATGGGTGCAGACTTAATTGCGTGTCAACATGCCGCTTATTGTTAAATTGACCGCCGCCTGGCGAACGGGTTAGCTGATAACTCTCCCGAGTATAACTATTAACACGATAACTTTGCATGTTCTGACTAGCGAGTTGGAACACTATTAAGTAGTTAAACAATGTTCGTAATCTGTTTATTAAATCGTTTGTATTGTTTGTGTACAAAAGATAAGATTTAATGTTCATTTTAATTTGAAAATGAAATAAGAAGGGCACAGCTGCATCTCTGAGAGGCTTTGCCTATTGATTGAAAAAGTTGTTCATTCGGTAGAGTAGCAATTTGGGAAGTGGGGTAAATTGTTGCCTAAACCAGCAGATGGATGAAACTAGAAGCGTGGTGTGAATAATAGCTGGCTGTGTGAACCTTGGCTGTCTCTCACATACGTTTGATAGGTACGTACGGTTTTTACGCTTTAAGTCAAAATAGGTCTCTATGTTTCTTTTTCGATTCTTGGTCAAAGAAAAAAATCCTGAGCTACACACTAGCTGCAATTAGAGCAGATTACGGTACGGGTAAGGTATAATACCACGTTACAGCGAATGTTCCTCTAACGGAGTGTTGTAAGCCCCAAGCTCTTTACCTACTATCTTCAACGATTATAACTACGTTGAGTCCAATTAGAGGGTATAACCATGTAGTAAAATAATTAGTTTAGCAACTAGGTTGTACTTATTTCCAGGAAAAAAGTTTGCAGAAAATTCTGTTAAGAATTATTTTTCTGAACGCCTATTCATTAATATTGTTATTACTTAGGGAATAGCAGGTGTATGACATAGGTATTATGTTACTGAAAATTCTAGATACTTATATTAGAAATGAGAAAAATTTTCGGTTTGGGTGCTTCTCCTTCAATCATGCTTTAACGACTGAACGTATACGACTACATAAAAGTTATTATTTTGGATATGTTCTTTTTGTTTCTTCTCTCGGGAAAGAGAGTTTAAGATCAGTGAGCAAGGGGGACATTAAATCGAGAATGTAGATGAGAGTGTTGAAGATGTTAAAAATTTTCGGGTGATACGGCAGGTATTTAGGACGGTAGCTTTTTGAAGCATGTGAAGTGTGTAAGCAGGCATGTGGAGGGTGTTAAGGTTTTGCTGGAGTTATTAAAAGTTGTTATTAGTCTATTAACAAGTCTAAGGTTACCTTCATGAACTGAATGATATTTTTAGATGTTGAATTCTCTTCTTTGGATAGTAATGAAGTGTTTGTTCCTGATTAGTGTTCAAAGAAGCCATTACATGCATTGTTCAGTGAGCAATCAGCACGGCCCTACCGTCACGCTGGCTTTCCAGCCAGTTTGTTATTTAAAGCAGTGACATTTATGCCGATAGTCTATAGTTTTATATATACCTACTCTATTGGCCCAAAACGTTTCTATTAAATATATATTTTTTAACAATATTAAAAGCAACATGTCCTTTGTAAAACAGAACAGATTTGTATATCATAAAAGTTGTCAAATTACCTATTAGATATATAGTTGTGAATTAGTTCTCACGTAGGTAACTAACTTTGGGAGGTAGTAGCTACAATTTGTAAGTTAAGTAGGTATTAGCAGTGAGGCATTAAACCCGTGTATTTCGAAATATTTTATAATACAATTCCTGCTAAATGAACATTGCACAAAGCGGACGTTTCGAAGTATTGCAGTATCACAATAATTTAAAGCAATTGCTAATTGTGTTGCAGTGTAACACAGTTGCCTTCATTTATTTATTAGTGGCGGCCGCCGGTGCATATCGATTTAATTAATCTAAATCTAAGGCGGTGGGGTGTGATAACATCAGCCGTCAGATGATCGTCCATATCCTAGTCCCGATCCTTCCTGTTATCACTCATATCGTAAACTTTTCGTTCTACTCTGGAGTTTTCCCTTCACTCTGGCGGAAAGCTTACGTGCGTCCTCTTCCCAAAATTTCCAGCCCTACCCTCCCCAGTCACTTTCGTCCAATTTCTATCCTACCTTTCTTATCCAAAGTGCTTGAGGCTTGTGCTCATAAGCAATTTGCTCGTTTTATCTACGGCAATGAGCTACTGAGCCCTTTCCAATCCGGATTTAGGCCGGGCCACAGCACTTCTTCTGCCCTCCTCAAAGTGACTGGCGATATTAGATTTGCTATGGAAGACGCTAATCTCACAGTGTTGGTACTCGTGGATTTTTCAAATGCGTTCAATACCGTCAGTCACGACATCCTTTTATCTATTCTATCACATCTTATGGTCTCTTCTAAGGCGTCAGACTGGTTTTCCTCTTATCTTCATGATCGCCAGCAGTCGGTTCGGGTGGATGAGGATTCATCTGCGTGGTGTTCTTTGAATGCTGGCGTTCCTCAAGGCGGCATACTCTCACCTCTGTTATTCTCCATATTTATAAATTTCCTTACTCCTGAGCTTCAGTGTTCATATCATCTCTATGCCGATGACTTGCAGTTGTATCGTCACACAAAAGTGAATGAGTTGGCAGCTGCGCTTGTTAAAATTAACAAAGACTTGGAGGTAGTCAAAAGTTGGTCTGACAGGTTCGGAGTGGCAGTCAATCCTGTTAAATGCCAAGCTATTATCATTGGTAGCTCAAGAAATTTAGGTAAAGTAGACGCACTTGGGTTACCAACTTTGGTATTTGACGGGATAAATATACCGTTCAGCTGCTCAGTGAAGAATTTGGGCCTTCATCTTGACTCTTCACTCAATTGGCAAGCACAAGTTGCAGCTGTCAGCCAAAAAATCACTAGTACACTGCGGTTTCTTTACCGCTTCAAAAACTTGCTCCCGTTCCATGTAAAAGCAATGCTTATGCAAACCTTAATCTTTCCTATAATCGACTATGGTGATGTTTGCTACTATGACCTGAATGCAGATCTGCTCAATAAACTCGACCGGCTTCTCAACAATTGCATTCGATTCGTTTTTAATCTTCGCAAGTACGATCATGTGTCAGCGTATCGAGCGCAACTTAAATGGCTACCGATAAGACAACGACGTGTGATGAGGGCATTAACTACTCTTTTTTCTATACTTTATACCCCGTCTTCACCTTCCTATTTAACCTCTCACTTTCAGTATGTGTGTTCTCAGCATAACAAAAATCTCCGCTCCTCTAATAATCGTCTTCTTCACTGCCCTGCTCACCGTTCAGACATTATTCACTCTTCCTTCTTTGTGAAATCTATTCTTCTCTGGAATGAGCTACCTCTGGAGGTCAGGATGGTAAATAGTCGACACACTTTTAAAATGAAACTGCGAAATCACATCCATGGCAAGTTGGCCGAATCACTACAGTAGTTCATTTTTCTTACCATCTTCTCCTACATTCTCCTGGATACAGTTGTACATATATATAGTTATATATATATATGTATATATATATATTATATTTATATATGCATAAATATATATTTTTATTATCTTCCACTGATGCTCAAATTGTGTTGCACCTACCACTTCTATTTCACCACCACCCTAAGGTAGACTGGCAGAGAACGCCTAAGGCGTTAAGTCCGCCGTTGTACAATGTGCAAAAAGTATTTTAAATAAATAAATAATCGATGCCAACCATATCGATTGCTGTACTTTTACGAAACAATGGAAAAATGTTTCTTTGTATTTCACTGGTAACTACAGGCATTGTAGCTTTACAATGGCCGATCAGAGGGTTACTTTTTGTTATGGTGCTTAACGAGTTTTTTTCTGCTGGAGTTGGCACGTTTTTGGAATACTATTGTTTTAAATATGCGACCTGTTTTTATGAGCTCATATGAGCTCATAATTAGCTGGAGTGCTAGTTAGAATGAATTTATATCGGAAAAATGAAATAAAACATCGTAAGGGATAAAACTTTCTAATGGCTAAAGTATCAAGGAGGAAACTAATCAATCGTAGAGAATCCAACAACATAGAAACAATTTTCTATCACTATTACATTTGTCTACCTATGTAGACTCAACGATTATTAACCAAGAGCCGGCAAACCAAATAGCATTTATATTCCTTGTTTAAAGCCAATACATTTACGTAATTAATGTTCCAAGTATAATAATTCTAAGTGTTAAATCATAATGAATTCTGTCAATTGCGGCATTTAGGGGAATTAGCGCGGCCCTGATTGGGATGCGCGCTGCCCGACCTAAGTTTATCCTCCCTAACGTATTATGAGTTCGTGACTTGAAATATTATTAAGATATTATCGTACATATGTTTAATAAACGTGTGCACTTATAGCACGCTTTTGTCATAATTTACTAATGAAAACTGCAATTTGCAACTTATTATGCTCGAACTTATAGGGGAGAGTTCTAAATCGATAGTAACATTTACTTCGAAATAAAACCCACAACATTAAACTAACGACCAGAAACAAAAAGGGCAGTTTATGTGCTTACATAGTTATTAAGTAATGGCTTTATTAACTCCCCATTATCTGACACAAGGCATCGTATAACTATGGAACAATCGTGTAACCATTTGGTATGTTTTATGACTGTTTGGCATGGCGCCCTCGTATTGGGGTTAAGGATAATGGAGACAAGTCGTTAAATCTTCATAACACTTATGAAAAACCTCGAGGATGCTTCAGATAGGAAGCCAGCGGGAAATTATAGCACTAACGATGCTAATGAAGATACATATGTATCTACTACATAGGTGTTATGTTACATAATATTTTCCAGAGAAGAAAACTTTACATGTTTTTCTTCAAAACTCATACAGTTTTCATTAGAAAAATCTATGGCTGTAAAGCATGAGGTACCGGATTGCTCAGGTAACTTGGTTGAGGAGGTCAATCAGGCAGTTACAGGACATGTAAAATATTGGTATTCAGGTGCATTTGGTTAGACAGAATGCAGACCCCAATATAGCTGGAAAAAGCTACGAAGCTGATGAGACGAATTTCGGTTTTCTATAATCTTCTCTTTATGCCTTACTTTTAGCTAAGACATACTTTCATATAAGGCCCGCTAAGAAATGTGTTCAAGCCGTGCATTTCGAAATGTTACAGCTACACTCTGATATTGAAGCAGTTATGAGCGCGCCAGCTCGTAGCTTATGTCAGAAACTGTTACATTTGCATGCCTCTAGTTACACTGAATATTAGAAAACCAGTTTATAGATAAACTAAGGCGAGTTTCTGTAGGGATGTTACTTTTCTGTGAGGGCGTAATCAAAGTCGTTTTTTTATTAATCAAGGAGATGATGGTTTAATTCCCTACATTGTTCAGGTAATATCATAATTTACTTAATAAAAAAATCCAGATATACAAAGCATTAAACTAAATAAGTAAAGAGGAACTCATTTTTACACAATGTTGCATTTAAACGCGAGAGACAGTTGGTCAACTTTATGTGGGCACTTACGAGCATTCCGTGGGCAACATTTAGTTTTAGCGGTTTCAGTAGTCTTGTGTTTATAAAACGGAGCCGAAGAAGCCATAAACATAAATTTGCTCGTAAACCGTTAATCTGTTCAGACTCGACTTAATACACAGTTATGTGCCCCGTAAACTCCATGCAGGAGTTGTAAGAAAATTATGTGTTAAAAATTGACTAGATTTTTTATTTTTGTAAAGTAGATACCTACTAAGTACATTTTGTTTGATAATCCTCGTATGCAGTTTAAATAATGTCGTTTTTGTTAGATAGATAGGTAGAGTAAATCATGGACATATTGTCCTGTCTTTCTGACAAGACAAGATCGTACCAATTTTCACTCAATTCAAAGCTCAATATAAAATAAGCTAGCAATGGATTCAGTCAAGTAAAATTCGCAGCATGACGAAGGACTAGGAGGATTATTTAATAGTTCTGTTAGTTTAATTCATTATGTCAAATAAACGGCCCGCAGCCGTCCGTCGGAGGAACGATTATGAGGTGTGACACCTATCCGCTTCCGTGCTCAGGAGAGCTCATTAATCTGTCAGCCTCAGTATCAGTTCCGCTTGTCAGGCCTGTCATCTGGTCTCCGGGGTGAATCGGATAAATTCGGACGCTTTGACTAATTATGTGAATTGCTGTTTCAACTGACGCTTAATGTTTCTTAGTTGTGGAATTAGCGAAATTGCTACAATATCCGGTCCATATATGTAAATTTGAGTGGGAATACTTAAATTGGAATAAAGCCTATTCTTATGTCGATAAAGGGAAAGTTCTTCACTTAAAACAATGTGAATCAAAACACAAAAACAGGGAGCGAGCTTATAGCTAAGCAAGCAAGCATAATAAATCATTTATAAGGTCACCGCACACGTGTGCGGTATACGATCAGATTCTCCCACACGGAGCGTTTTCTAATTCCCGTCACGTGGTGTTGCGGACTAAGGCCAGGCTCGCAGCTGTGGTCTCTGCGGCCGCTGCGGATGCTGCGACTGAACAAATCCGCATTTGTGGACCGACGCCATTTGTGTCCCGCGGAATTGCGGAGCGCGTGTGGACCGAAAGTAATGACGTGCCGCTGTCGTCATAAATTGTCTGATAAAAAATATTAAACACATTCGTGCATTATTTCCACGCGTGTAATGGTTTATTACCTTGCTTGCGTAAGCGGTGAGCCGCTATTATGTTGTATCGCTTCTGTTATACAAATATCGGTTTTGGAGAGTTCTGTAGTCAGCGTGTTTCAGCTGAATGCCCCGGCTCGCCTACTATTCCACAAAATGACGCCTTTATTCGCAACGTTGGATTAGAGGGAGAATATTTCTGAATGCTATATCTAAATCAAAACAAATCTAAAGTTAGGTACCTATGTAGCTACATACTTGATTTTCTGGCTACTGAACATCACACAAAAATATTCTTTAAATAAAATTCATGTTAAAAATGAAATAGTGATCAAAACGATCGTTTCCGTTTTTATTCTCTTCGTTTTTGAAATGCATTCAACATTTTTCTACTTTAACTATTTTATTACCGTTTCCGTTTCTTGTTATTTGTTTGACTTGGTTCTTTGAGCAATTTAGTTTATTTATTGAACAATTAGATGCATATAAGCGGAGCTATTTCTTTCTAGTAAAACTTTAATGAGCTCCACTGAGCAGTTAATTGTTTGTCGTCCTCGTCCCTGAGGGTAACTTATTTTGTTGGTGTAGTTGTTTCAAAATAAGTAAGTAGTAATTGTTTTTGTTTGCATTTCCAAAATTCCCTGTTATAGTTTACATAAGTAGGTACCTATGTGCTAAATTAATAATGTTTACATGTCATAATTTAAAGTAAGACGAGCACCTTATTTAAAACTATAAAATACATAGCATATGAAGATTGTAAGTTGTAAGTTACAAAGTTTCAGCCGGGAGCATCAGAAACTCGTGAGATGCATTCAGTAGAGTTTTCACCGCCACTGAGCATTTTTGAAAGCGAAGTTTACAGTGTGTAATTTCGATGCATTCCGGGAGAACATTGACTTATTGAATTTTCTTGCCGTAGAAACTACTGTGATTTACACAGGTACTTATGTCATTTTTGTAAAATTATCGGAAATCTTCAGGTTCGGTGAGGACATCTACGACAAAGAACATGTTTAGATGCTATGACGGTGTTCATTCGATCATTGATGCCGTCCATAATATTGGCCAACTGCAAAGTAGTAAAATAACAAAAGTACGTTTGTCACTCTAATTGCACCATGATATAGCCCAAGTACTAGAAAAACACACAGCTGATATAAATACAAAAGTTGCGACGCGTCAAGTGACTCAGCTAAATGTTTCAACTGCTAATTTGATCCTCGTAACCCGATAAACTGTCACATAGGATTAGGAATTCGCTGAAACTGTCACTCCGGCCATCAGTTATCCAGCAAAAGTTAAGCCAGAGTTGCTTTCTACATTCAAAAATTGTCACTCGATTAAAATGATCGAGTCGATTTACGCATTTTTATATAAAATACAAGGTGGCACGACTTTGAAAAACAAAGATATTGCAAACGCCTGTAATGATGTGCGAGGAAACGTGATCTTTATTAGAATCGCGATGTTTTACGTTATTCATGCGTCGAAGGTACATTTCACCTTTGAGGAGTAACACGCACGGTACATTATTCTCGCTTTATCTAGCCAATAACGACACCTCATTACCGGGAACAACTTGTAATATGCGCGGAATATTATGCTGGAAAATGTTAGCACAATTTTGTAGCGGCACCGTACATTTTGACACTCACGATAACTTTTTCACGAGTAACAGCGACTTAGAGTGTATAAACAAGCATAATGAGAAACCAGGCTCGTACTAAAAGTAAACAACTGTTCGAACTGCCGTTCAGTCCGTAGTCACAATGCTAATCCTTTGATCGATTAATCCGTCGCTCCACGGCGCACTCTTGTAGTGCAATGCTAACTAGACACAAATTGCAATCACACATAGACTAACACCAGCCTGCCTGTAATATTTTACTAACCATGTCCTATATGAGAGTAACGTTAGCATACATACAATAATAACAAATACAAAATATGAATTTGATTCACGTATCTAGTGCAGCACATAGACAAGTTAAGGCCGTAATTTTCTGCCGCGGAAGATGTATTTCCCGCCACAAAGTATATTGGTTTGCGTCAAAACGGTGTTTTACTACTCCTTCCGAGTTCCGATAAGACATCGCGTATCGCGCATACAATCAGGGCCCGCGCGGTAACGAGTTAACTCCTTTAATATTTATTTATGCACTCCCCACATCCCCGCTGGGATTCGTAAGAGCTTCGAGTTATTTGCGGAATAACAAACTTACATTATGAATAAATATTCCATTTGAAACAAACTGTCAGTCAGAGCTGACGTTGAATGACAGAATAATCTTCGAAGCAGTTTGAAGCTCGTATTAGTGGGTATTATTACAGGATCTTAGAGCACGAAAAGCCTGAAAGGGTATAGGTTTGTAGCTGGGTTTGACAATAAATTGAATATTTTATGGCCCTAGCGGGCAAAAGCTGAATTTACGAGGAAGCGGCCTGCTCAGTATGGATATAAACTGCGAAGGATTGTTTATGACCTCTGTTGAAATGAGAAATTCAAAAACAGAAAAATATTAAAAATGCTATGTTGATTGTATAATTATAGAAGTATAGCCTTATTTTATGGTAGAAATGTAAAACATTTTTTATTTTATACTTCAAAGGGCAAATTCAAATCACCTACTAATAAAATGGCACTTTTTATTACGCTTTACGGGGTTAAGCCGTACGTGGGAAAACGATAAAATGCCTCATTATGGCTGTAACAGTGCTTCACAATTCAAAGCAAAGGAAAGTTTCTTGCAAAACTTTTACAACTTAGTCGTGGAGCTTAACATGTTGCAGCTGTCTTTTTCTTCTTGCAGAAACCTGGAAATTAATGTTTCCAGTCAGTTTTTCTAGTGTTGCGGCTGAAGTTTAGTTGTTGTATTATTTACGGGCAGTTACAGTCCGTGTACAGGTTTGGGAACGGTCCGGGTTACGTATAGCTTTCAATTTCCTGTAGCCGCACATTGGGGCCACATAGCGTCACATGCAAATCACGATTGTGGAACATAAATCAAATGTGTCGCGTGCTACCTTGCACGTATTTCGGCTATTGATGAACATGTGTTAATGTTTGCCTAGGTAATTAAACTGGCTTGTTTATACGAAAACATTAAGGATTAAAAAGATAAGCAGACCAATTTGTTCGACTGTGTAATAAGAAAGTGATATCGACTCTTTTCGAAATATTTTTTAAAGAAAAATGATATAAAGGTATGATTCCAATCGACGCTGCACGCAGCAGTGTTGCCGCAGCAGTGTTGCCGCAGCAGTGCTGCGCAGCAGTGCTGCCTGCCGCGCTGATTCCGAGCAACGCGGCAGTGTCGCTCTGTTCGTGGTGATGCGTTGTTGAGTTGACAAGATGTCGATTGATGATCAACTTTTATTTATACTGTTGCAAGAGGAAGAAGTCTAAGTCAGAGAAATTCATCCTTTTGTTGTCAATTTACGTGTCAACATTCAAGTAGGTACTCTTGCTGCGGCGGCAGACGCGTCACTACTGGTCTGTCGCGGCGGCAGGGCGACACTGACGCGCAGCAGTGCTGCCGCTACATTGCTGCCGCGACTTTGCTGCCTAGCTTAACAATAAATTCCCAACCTCTTTGTAGGTACCTATGTAGGTATAAAGAATATTTTACTTTTCTCACTTTACATACACTCTTCATCACTCACTCACTCATCATTGCTTCATTTAAAATTGTATTCGTGTGCACGTGGCTAGAGCTTTTTTTCTGTTAGCTAAGTTAAACAAAATGGCGCGCGGCCAACTTTCAGTTTTAACCTACCCAAATACAACCTACGACACTGAAGTAAAATTACTATAGAAGAAAAATATCACTTCAAATATATTTGAACCTTTTGGAATCAGAAACACTGAATATTCACGACGAATAAAAATAAACGAACTATGTTTACTTTTACATTATTATTCTTGGGGGAAGGATGGCGAAATATACTTAATTTACGGAATAATACGAAATACCCTTATTAACGGATATGTTTGTTAAGTCGGATAAAGTGTAATAGGGATATCAGTGTTTGTCTTTCAGTAGCAGTCTGGTGTCGGATTCCGTAAGTACACTCTTGATATGCGATTTCCCTACTCGTGCTGTGTTTACCACTTTTGATATATCTCTGTGATAATAGGTACTTATACCGTATCGTCAAGAGAAAAAATTGGGTCAGAGAAAATGCCTGTAAGCTTTCTATTTCAATAAATTAAGAGGATGGTGACACAATCTGCCAAAGGTTTCTGAGCAGGAAAGTTTGGATTTCCCATCAGAACGCCACAATTCAATTTAAAGATCATCCCTCAACCAACTCAATTTTCTTCCGGAAATAAATAGATTCCGATAAAAAGACGAAACGACCTGCACCTCATAGAAAATATCGTCGTTATTTTGCATAGAAATACACCATAACAGTAAAAATATCACTTTAACGTACTCCGAGGAATAGCTGGCAGTAAACCTGCAGAAGTGCCTTTTGAAAAAAAGTTATATTTTTGTCATATGTAGTAGTAGAGGATGACACTATTGTAATCAAACAGAAGAAAATTAGCCCCCTTACTTATAAAATCTCTAATCACCTACTAAGCAACATTTTAACTAATCACAACTTAATGTCTTAAGTAGTGATTAAATGTTAGTTAAGACATGCTTAAGCTACGTTTATAAGTAAGAATTTTCTTAAACAGCCCTTAAGTATTACTTATATTTAATTCACGTTTATAAGTAAGGCTGAAAGTCCTCTGGCTGCCATTACTTAACACACTCCAAATAAAACCGCCAAACTGAATCGAAACTTTTCTTGTTGCTCATTTTCAGCAGCACCAATCATAAACAAACCTATCAAACACGAACAAGGTAAACAGCATTAATATTACATCGTACTTAGTGATCCTATATGCAAACAGCCCGTCATCGCAGCTTAGTACGTACATTAAGTGATTGTAACCCGTTACCTGCGTAGGCAGTGTTCAGGCATGCATACAGAACCACTCTGTTACGTGGCTGACAAAGGACAATGGGCAGATTGGTATACCCCACCAATAGCAATGTCATATATATCATTGGATAGGCCTTTTTATGTAGAACAATATTTACTATGACAGCTTTGCTGAAATGTTTGTCCGTTCTGAGATATAGATCAAAAACTGTGCAAAAGTTAGAACTAAGTAATCTATTGATAACTCAAGTTTTTAAAGGAAAATCTAAGAACTACTAAGTGTAAGTCTTGTATATGAAAGAAAATCAGATTACAGTATTGATTAGCATCAGTTTTAAGATTGTTTGTTATCTATATCTCAGAACGGACAAACAATAGAACAAAGCTGTCATAGTAAATGTTGTTCCAGTTAAAAAGACCTATCCAATGATATGTATGACTTTCCTATTGGTGCGGTTTCTCACTACGCCCAACATCCAGTTGGTACAATAAAAGGTTGAAATGCTACATAATAGTAACAATTATGGATCCTAACGGGCACAGTAGTACTTACAAGACTTAAAGTTATTAGTACTTAGATTTTCCTTTAAAAACTTGAGGTATCAATAGATTACTTAGTTCTAACTTTAGCACAGTTTTTGATCTATATCTCAGAACGGACAAACATTTCAGCAAAGCTGTCATAGTAAATCTTGTCCTACATAAAAAGGCCTATCCAATGATATATATGACATTCCTATTGGTGGGGTATACCAGGTCCCATATATTTGTGCCCATTGTCCTTTACGAGACAGGAATACCAAAACCGGGGATGTAATGCCTATTGTACGTAGAGAAGTGGCGTATGAGTTTCTGTATGTATACTAGTCGGTCGTTTCCTTTACGGCTTAATGATCCGTGATTAATATACGCGTACCTCCGTACTATTGAATGTGTAGGTACATTAAGGATTTATGTAATAAAGGTAAAACTTTATGATTAGTGATTCTGCAGGCGGTAGTGTTGTAGGTAATTAGAATCTAAAATAATAATCGACGGATTATATTATTATTTATTTACTTATGGTTACTAGTCATTTACGTTGTAGAAGTGGACAATTGCTTATTTTACACCATTAGCAGAATTAAATTGCAAATTATATTAGCTTTCACGTTATCTGAGAATCATAATAACATTTGCATATCATATCTAACGACAATTGTTCCGTATGTAACGTAGCTCAATTACTGTTAAACGTTAAGCTATTCTAGCAATTATCTCGTCTGAACCGATACTGAACGGATAATACTCTATCAATAACAGTGTTGATTAGTGTGAATCGAGCCTTAATCATCGCTCGCCGTAATCCTTAGTTAAACATCGATATTAATCCGATTGACGGTCACACTATGAATTTCGATTGCGCTGCACAGCTTTAAGCGATATAGGTTTATCTCTCTGCAAGCGCTGAAATCGCTTTTCGGTTACGTTATTGTAGTGCATGCAATTTCTTGTAAGACGCTTTTGAGAATACGTGGGTACATTGAATACCCATCATGGTTAAGCGGGTAGAGCCGGGACAATTCTCCGGATTTATTTCATTTGTATTCGGCTCGGGGAAGTGGGACATCTGTTATTTATGTAGGGTCTCAATATAGAAAGGTATTTATAGATTTGACAAATTATATGAAATACTTTTTGATTAGGTATAGGAGTAGCAATTATGGATGCCCTACCCTTTTTAGGGTAGTAGTCAAAAACGGAAAGCTTTACAGTACAAGACGAATGGTAGCGGTCTAATGGAAGAAATCTAGTAAGTGCCTTCAGAAGGAAAATATGAAAGGAATCGTGTTGTACCGGCCCTGTACGATTAATGGGAATCGGCATTATATACTATCTGATAACGGTTTTATCCCATTTGGGCAAATATGAAAGTGATCCATAACAGTTTTCCTATGTAGCAGTTGATAATAGGCATATTTATTTTGCGATGATATTACATTGTATAAGGATAATGTATCTACGATATCACTGGCCTCGTAATCACAAATGCCACCACGTTGATTTTTCCGCGTGAAGTTCCTAAGATTATGCTGTCAATGCTGTAAGTGGCAAAAAGTCTCCGTAAGTAATCATCATCATCATCATCATCTCAGCCATAGGACGTCCACTGCTGAACATAGGCCTCCCCCTTTGATCTCCACAGATACCTGTTGGAAGCGACCTGCATCCAGCGTAAGTAATATATGACTTCTAAATACATGAAGGAATGTGGCTGTGCTTAATAGTCCTCCCACGTAGAGCAAGCGTAATGTTAAATTATTACGTTCTCACTCGCAATTTCTGGATGCTTTTAATATCGTTCATTTGTGTCAATTTACTGCGCTTCTCCACCGTGCAGTCAAACTGTATTAAAAGAACAAATTAAACTCGGAATGAGTAGACCGTCAAGAAAAGAGCAAGACTTAATTTAATTATGAATAGCTAGCTCTCGGGGAAGACATTGTGGAAGGTGAGTTACAGAGAATTACCTCGGCGACACTCCGACGCGCTCGTTATTGCGATATCAATTTGGTTAAGAGGATTCAATTCGACAAAGTGATTTTTTGTTATCAATTTCAATAATTCAGGCATGTGTCTTGAACTTATCTGTAAACGTATTTGCAGTCCAGAATAAGCTACAACCATGAATCACTGTAAATGATTAAAACGGTTATTAGGCTAAGAAGCCGTTACTAACTCAAAGTTGGCAATGAATCCTTGGCTGTCGGGAATAAGGCCGAGAGCTAAGTTAAACGCCTATTACGGCAGAAATAGGCAGCCTATTTACTTAAGATTGTGTTATTTATTTGCTAACGGGAGCTTGGAGTATCGTTTCGTCGCCAAATAAACTAGCAATTGTGGGCATCACATAGTGTAAATGAGATTTCTTTCCCTTGAGGAGCCGTTCCATTCAATAATTTAGGTGAACTCGTGTGCTTGAACTGAATTCAGGAAGTTCGGCTTAACACAACCGTCAATTATTCAGTAGTTGTGGTTAAGACGTGTAAAAGCTCTGAGAATACTTGATGAAGATAGGGTGATATAGTGTAAAACTTCCGAACGGTTCATGCAGGTTAGCGCGGACAAAGGAGCGGAAAGTGTTACGGGAGGCGACGGGAGATTGACAGCCTCCGACCTGGGACGGGACGAGGCACCGTGTCTGACGAATGTGTTTAAGAATTTACTTCAGCATTCTACCAGTCAGGATCGAATAAGATAGATTGCAATGTTTTTCCTTTGAGAGACTGACTTCGTATGCATTGTTAAGCACGCGGATGTGCATGTACCTACCTACTTACTTGAAGAGAGGTTTATCTTTAATAACTTACGCGACAAACGTACTTGTTCATTTAAGTAAAAAAGTTGCACGTGCATAAAACTTAAAAAAATCCTTTTTTAAAGCACATGGCCAATAATTTAGATGCTGGGTAGCATTTAAAACTACTGGCAAATTTCCAGGGAGTGAAAGTTATCATGAATATGAAAATACCAAATCTGTACGTACAGTTATTTTCTCCAACAATTTTTATTAAATAAGATGATAATTTTATAGCTGTCCACAGACCTTGACTTTCATTTTGTATCTTTGAAAACTTTTATTCTGTACCACGTTAACGAAATCTTGCTTATCTCTCGGAAATGATAAGTACTGAAACCGTTTCCTTTTGTTGTGAAGGTTGACTGACCGTGTACGAAAACCCGACTTATCACGGCATATTGGCGCTGGCACGGATATTCGGACCTGTCCTTTGTTGTTATCCTCAGGACCTTGTTAAGTTCCATCTCAAAATAAACGAGCATTGTGTAACCAATAGATGTTCGAAATCCGTATCCGTTTGTTATCGTCGTTAAATTCTGTGTATCTCTTAGATGAATTCCGGTATCTGAGGTGGAGGTGCTAATGCTCAGGTTTGCGGTCGTCTCGGTTCAGTTGGCAGTCCCAGACGCCACTGAGCCGGTGAATATTGTTCACCGCAGCGGCCCGTATTGCTAGACCACGTTTATTTACCGGTGGACAAGTTTTCAATTGCATCTCTGATGCGTTACGGTTTTCGATTGATGGGAGAAATTGTGTACTTTTTTCTATGATAAATATGTTTTTTAAAATTTTTCACACAAATATTTTGTAAGCAGCATATGGATCTCCTTAATTTTAGTACGTGAAGGTACCTTTATTTATAAATGTCGAATTAATTAAACTTCATGTTAAGCATTTTTAAGAAAATGTCTACAAAGTCATTTCATTAATTGCCTTTTGAAGGCAATTCAATTAATTTATTATACAGCACGTAACAACACAATAACAGCCCAGGGAATGGAATAATAGACTGCAGTACAATTAAACTGTCCGTTAAGGATTTGCTCTGGTACTTATAAGTAATGACTAAAGTTAACAAAGTTAGTGAGTTTCCGCCACATATAATATTTGTGTCGGGTGGAGGCGTCCGCCGGCCCCGACAATAATTTGCCGAAGCTTAGCGTTAAGGGTCATTGGGTACACTATC
This sequence comes from Helicoverpa zea, assembly GCF_022581195.2. Lineage (NCBI taxonomy): Eukaryota > Metazoa > Arthropoda > Insecta > Lepidoptera > Noctuidae > Helicoverpa > Helicoverpa zea. The sequence continues at coordinate 7,053,958 of NC_061452.1, read as the reverse complement.
CCGGATTTGAATATCGTTCCTGTTTTATGTACCTATGTAACAATTTTGGATTTTGTTACAATACATTACTTTTCATCAAAATAACTCTTGCTTACAAAAAAAAATATAAAGAGCTAAACTGCAAACAGGATTATTTATTTCTGTATCGTATAAGTACCTCCAATAGTGAGGACGTTGTCTAGAAAAATGGCTTCTCTACACGGAAGCTCAACCTAAACAAAAATAAACTGTAAATAAAACAAAGGAACCTGATAAATTGTAGCTCCTAAGTAACAGTGAGCTACGAACTTGCTACGAGAGCTACGACAGTTCAGAATAAATTGATTTAGAACTGTCTGAACTGACTCCTCAAGCTGTATTTTGGTGAAATTCTCTGAAAATACACGTAGACTCTGCTGGTTAAGTTTATGTAAAGTGGTTTCAGTATCCTACCCTGAATGCAAAGCACGGCTAAACGCAATGTAGTGTCACCTTATTACAGTATAGATTTCTCCGAAACGGGGAAAAGCCAGATGTGTTTTGTGATCAGACTAGAAAATTGTAATTTGTATCCAGTAATCTTATTAACTTCTTTATTACTTGTAAATCATGCGACCTATCGCATGACGTATAACAACGTTCTTTGGGTCTTTTGATCTCGTCCTCGTGTAATAATAACATCATGTCAAGGTTTAAAAACATTGTATATTATGACGTTAACGTATCCTTTGAGGATACCACGGCAGTGCTCCACGATTGACTCGTCACAAGTCTGTCAGCCTGTCGGGCGCGCCCACCAACTTCACCCTTTAATTCCACTTTCCCTTTTGCCCTTTAATTAAAATCTAAATTGACCTGAATCTGTTTATTTATTCAATGCAATATCCACATCTATTTGAGCTTATCTTTGTACCGATCCCTCGTTAAGTAATTACGGCGGTATGAATAACATAAATAAAAGATGAATGCCAAAATCTAGAGATTGCTCCGCTCTATATGTAACATCGAATAATCTAATCCGCGATTACTTTCGTAAGTGAGGACGTACAAAGCGATTCTAAGATTTTGAGTGCCATATCGATATAATTTTCGATCTTGCAGTGACTATTATTTTTCTTATCCCACGTAAAGAGGCACTTTCGCTCTAAATAGCACCATTGACGGGGTGTTGGCGGCGGGACGTGCGGCGCGGGGGGAGCGAGCTAAAAATAGACGACCGCCATAGTGGGACAAGGCCATGCTCTCGGCGCCTTAACCCGGCCCACAGGTACGGCTTACCAACATCCTTGTGATTAATCTTGGCGTATTTGCGAGCTCCATTCGAGTGTTGGATTAGACGCACTTAGATAAATCTCAAACGCCTCTTGACGACTCGTGTTTCGGGGCTGAATATCATGGCAAATACCTGCACGCGAGAACACGGTCGCTCAACAGTAATCTGAGAATGATTAACAAACGTTCTCATTGATTGTTTTGTGATTAATGTAATCTTAAGTAAAAGGAGAAAGATAACTAAGTACCTGTGCGTAATTTATATAATTTGTGTAATTCGGATAACATTATATATAAGCGCTTTGGTTTAACCTGTACCTAATAAATATGTATATAAGTATAACATGTTCGTGAAACCACCAATATATCACCTGTTCGTGAAAGTCGATAATAAATAAATAAATGCAACGCATAGCTTTACATCATTCAACGACGTAGATAGGGTAGAGGGTACTTGGTATTTCAGAGTGTTATCGTGATTTTTTTCGATTGAGTATTCCTATAATAAATTATTGTAACTTAATTTTGTATTCATATATGGAGTATTAACAAACTTATAGATATTGATGGATGGCGTGAATGAGCGGCGGAAAGCTGGCACTAATGACGCTCGCATTTTGTTCTCACTGCCTCAAGCAAGATTAACGACGCTCAACCCTTTTTTAATTATGCAGCTTTTGTGCTGAAGAGTGGCTGAGTTTTTTAATTTGTCTCCAAAGAGTCTTGGTTAGAAACTTGAAACTAACAAATTAGAAACAAAAGCGAGATTAACTTCATACCTTCGCGAATAAATTATGCTGCGGCGTACCTACGCGGATAAAAATGTAGGCGGTAATACAGTATCTCGTAAACTTTATTTAACTGTTACCGTCGCGTGTACCATTAAAAAGTTGTAGCAAATGTGAAATTTATTTAATATAGTTTTAACTTCCTTTCCGTGCGAAACATTCATTACTCGACCTTCGCGATGATAAATGAACAGATAATTGCGAACTGTGCAAGTTTACCGGTGGAAACTTTGTGTGGGCTAAGTATGCCTAAGCCACAAATGTGAACATTCCGTAATAACAACTGTATGGGCAGCATATTACTGAAAGTATTGAGAATGCCACTGATGATCAAGTTCGAGCTGTATGCCTTGGGGCTTTTAAGAGAGCTGCATTCATCCACTAGATGTGTCTGAGAGGCGGTGAATGCCATTTTCGACGGAGTATGAAAAGGAAAAAGCGCTTTGCAAGCACCTGTGTATGTATTCATTCTTTTGTTCGGCGGAGGGCGGTCGAGAGCCGACGAGGCGCTAGCACGCTTGCCGCGACAAATTTTAGGATACAGTAAGCGTCCAATACTTGTACCTTGTTGTCTGAATAATTTATCAGATAGGTATCTGTTATATAAGAAAATAATCGTCATTAATAGAACGCCGCTTAATATATTAAGAATAAATCAGATATGGAAAGGCATACACGTATTTGAATAAAATTTCGTAAATAAGTATGTAGGTATTAATTAACTCAGGTAATTCCCCTGGCTTGTTGCGCTGAATGTTATAAGGTGTTAAAGAACACACAACATAACAGTTAAAAATAAAACGAAATTACATATTATTGTATTCAACACTAATATTAACCGTGTTCCTAAACTCATCATTCATAGAGGGAGATGTTCATAATTAAAGTGTAAATCAAAGGAATGGAGTTCGCTTAGAAGTAAGGAAACATGTTAGTTCAGAGTCTGAGATGGGGGTTATCATTAGCTATACTTACTATACTACTACATATAGCGCTAGATACTCACGATGTTGTAGGACTGCGGCAACTTTGCAGATGTAGAGCTTTGCAGGGACAATACGACTATCCGCCATATAGGTATGTATACCTGACATTTGAAACTAACACCTTTGTTCTAGGTAGGTATTATGGATTTCATAATAAGTTTGGAAAAACTACTTCCAAACACCTATTCGAGAGGCTTTTAGAGAGGCTCAATAAACACGTTGGCGTTATTCAAAAGAAAACCCGAGGTCGGAGTGGCATTTAACTTAGGTGTGCAAGAAGGTTTTATGTGAAATGAGCGCGGTATTGCACGAGAGCTCATAAGAGGACGATTATATGCTGCCGTCTACGTGTTTTGTTTTAAAATCTTTTAATATTATTTCTCCCGCCTCCTGCGTACTACTTACCTACTTACATTTTAATGCTTCTTTATTGCCTTGGAACAATGCTTCTCTCTCCGAGCTAATAAAACAGCCCACTACAGCCAACCCATTTCGATTATTATACAAGCTACTACCACAGATTATATAATAGTTATGTTACTACGTTGTTAATATTAGTAGACCTAACATATAAAACCTTACACCAAAACTGAGTGTAAATGTGTACATACAAACGCTTCGTGTACGTGAACATTTTCGCTTTTATCACATCCGTTTCTTTGTGTCACCAGAATAAATAAACAACAAGGAAAAAATTATTCGAAAACTCGAAGGAGGCGGAATACTTTTTTGTGTACTGACAAACGAAACTTTCAGACTCGGCCTGGAGGTTCGACGGCGCAAATTGCTGCCAACGGGAGAGTTACCACCAACAATAGATAAAGTACTAACCGCAGTAATTATCCGGTGGGATTCGCAGCGAAAGAGCATCTGGCCTGTTGGTGAGCGAGGATTCTCGTTAACGCGGGGCAATATGCCTTATGTTAATGAGGTGGATGCAGAGTGCAGCCGTAATGAGCCGCCCGCCACCCCACATGCTACATGTTACACACTACCCACTTACGTAATTACAACAGATTACATTACATGTTTCATGTTTAACAACTGTGTTACGCACGTAGACAATATATGTCGCGTAGCGTGTTTTTTAATATTGAAATGTACGTAAAAAGTTACGGCATCCTTCGGTTGCTTCCTTTTGAATATTTAATAAGGTTTAACACGTTTGTATACAAAAGAGATTCGATTGACTGCAGCCGTTAATAAACGTCAGTAATTTAATTGAATCAGCCAGAATATCGGAAATATTCACGCACGTCAATATTCATAGCTACTCACTTTTGTAGGCATATTGAAATATTCTGTGCAAATAAAATGGCCTTTTAAAGTGAGCTAATGTTATTTCAGCACTCATTCACGTAGCTGAGTTTTTTTATACAGTTGAAAAGTAGATATTAGGTACGTACATTGACATATATTCTAACGATAGACAAGAACAAACCGTACCCGCTTATGTCGCCTGTTGACATCTTGTTGACGTATTGTGACGTAGTCATCCTCATTGATGTGAATTGCAGAAGTGACATAATATTTTCGCTCGTATTTTGCCTACACTCTTCATTACTCAAAAAGTTTATTTATATCTAAGTGAATTCAAAATCATGTAATATATTAAAACCAGGAACTTATTGTTAAGAATCTTTGAATATTACTTAATTACGATGTTTTTTTTCTTAAAACTAATAAATCTTAGACATGAAATGCACTTCGAGTGTGATGCATGTTTGTTATTGGATGAAATGAATGGATATCGATGTTTATGAGAGGTATGGCTTATATGTCAGAACTACATATGTAGAGTTTTTAAGAATGTGGGGAAGCCCGCACCGGGATAAAATATAGCCTATGTTTTTACATTAGCGAAATACATACGACGTCATATTATTTTCTTGAAAGTAAGAACCATGACAAAGTAAAGCCTGTTTTCATTGATATTTTACCTACTACCAGTTTTATGGCACATCTGTTTCTGCATGATTTGCATAATCTATTTTTAAGATGGCGGGAACAACAAATTAATGTATATTTGTAAAATTGAATTATAAATTAAAAGTGTGATATACGATCGTTGTAATTGCATAAACAGCGTGTAATTTTACTAACTTGACTATCGAATAGTTAATATATGTAAGTTTATACCTTAATATGTTTTTTCTATTTTACAATTGTCGTTTCATAGACATCCATCCCATCTAACGCAAGTGTCAAAATCGATCTGATTTGCTATGCACAGTCTGCAGTGCATTTCAGTGTGGTAAGCTTTTTGTTCGGAACGTTCTATCTAGTACGTAGTACATATATATCGATGGGTACGTATTGAGTAAAATCAACTACAGTATAGCCTAACTTCCATTGCATTACGTCGTTGGAACCTCTTTGAACCATAAGATAGGTATCGCAATTGTCACGATTTGATATTCAAATGTGTATATTTATCTAGTACGTTACAGCTTGGCAACTCTGGAGGGAAATGGCTGTATTTGGGATGAAGCTTACATAATCCGCGATCTGACTTCATAGGGCTCAATACATTTTTATATGGAAATTGGAATACCGTCGGGTATACTTTACATCATTATGGATATTGAAGAACCTAATGATTGTATCTTTTGAGGAATTTAACGTAACGCCTATCACTGACAAAATAACTTTTTAATATAAGTAATGATAGTTTAAAAATGATTTAAGATAAGAATAGCTAAAAGAATGTCCCTATTTAAACATCTGCCTCGCTCCAAAAAACTCTGAAATACAAGATTTAAATTATACTTACTTATAAACTCGAGTTTTTTAAACTTGTTTCATTTTGCGTCCAGATCTTTTCGACTTTAAATTACTTCCATAATTTATCTACTTGTAAAGTAAGGACAATGTTGGGCTAAAAATATAAATATAATAATTCTGATGCCAATGTTACTTGTGAGATGGCGGCAGATAAAAGAGTATGGAAGAAGAAAACATGCTGCGCCGACCCCAAATAAAATTGGGATAAGGGCAGGAGGATGATGAGGATGATGAATTCTGATGCCAGAGTTGCTAGATTATGTAAATGGCTTTATTAGCATTTGTTTTAGCACCTTTGTTCATTCCCTCTTATCTTAGAAAGTTTCTTAAATGGTTAAAGGAGTGACTATGTATTTATTTACAGACGTCTTATAATAGCAAGCTGATACCTGATGTTTTATGCTTGTCTTGAAATCGAAGTAGACTAATATTACGTAATCTAAAAATTACAAGAGCCAAAAATGAAGAAAAGCGCTGAAAACAATGTACTTTTTCCAATTAGTGTGTCCCTTTTGATTACCTTATTCTAAGGAGGCGGAGCGGAATTGTCTACGGTACGAAGTAATAAAACCGAAGAGTTCTGTTATAAAGCTGAGCGCCAGAATAAGCTCTTCCCTTTCTTTAAAAACCTACCCTAATCCCTTTCTTTTAAAATATAAAATACAACTAAGTTCAGTTTAGGAGCTATTCGCTGAAGTTTTAATCAAATTAAATGTTATTCGATGTCGTTGCAGGAAAGCGTATTTTGTTAGGTCATTAACGTTGAAAACGTGCTCGTTGTGGATTCCTTCAAATGAAAGACCTTTTTAAGGCATTGCGGTGACAGTTTTGACTGTCACCGTGTCTACTGTCTACTTCAAGTTTATAAACAAAGCTATCATCTTAAAGAATTTTGTAATTGTTCAGCATGTTTATTGGATATTTAGGTGAAAATAGACGTGAAATAAAAAGTCGTGGTGGCCTAGTGGGTAAAGGACCAACCTCTCAAGTATGAGGGCGCGGGTTCGATTCCAGGTCAGGCAAGTACCAATGCAACTGTTCTAAGTTTGTATGTACTTTCTAAGTATATCTTAGACACCACTGACTGTGTTTCGGATGGCACGTTAAACTGTAGGTCCCGGCTGTCATTGAACATCCTTGGCAGTCGTTACGGGTAGTCAGAAGCCAGTAAGTCTGACACCAGTCTAACCAAGGGGTATTGGGTTGCCCGGGTAACTGGGTTGAGGAGGTCAGATAGGCAGTCGCTTCTCGTAAAGCACTGGTACTCAGCTGAATCCGGTTAGACTGGAAGCCGACCTCAACATGATTGGGAAAAAGGCTCGGAGGACGAGGTGAAAATAGACACAATCGTCAGTTGAATGCTAACTATTAAGCGAAGATTGTAGATAACCACTACCAAATAGTAGCTATACGTACATAATATAAGTATCCTTCCTAGAACATTAAGAAAGTCGTAAAACCTAACAACTGCCTATAAAGCAAAGATAGCGCTTTGTATTTCTCGAGACAGCAACGATACAATGATTAATGAATAGCGGTACTGACCGAATAACGTATTCTATGATATTTATTCAGGATCGACCCTTTGAATATGTTTGCTAAGTAAGAAAAAGTGAACATTTAGAAAACTGTTTGTTCTCTAAACACCTTCCGTGTCGCGCTCGGATAATGCTGTAACCGCTCTGTGAAAACGAACAAACAGGTTTATTGGTCCGTAATCAGAATATATGCTCGATGAATAAAAGCTCGTGTTAGTTGTTTTTCGAATGGTGTGTTTGTGGCGGGTGACGCCGCAGTGGCGCGGCGCCTCGCCAACAGCCTATCACGCCACTGTCTTAGGCTTCTGGGCGACACATTCTGAGATCGCCACTTAAAATGATTCATACTATTCTGCCCCTATTAATTATGGCAATTTTTTTTTCATAAATTGGCCTAGAATTTCACGAAACTACACTGAAATGGCACTTACAGATTCTATTTGAAGACGGAGAATATTTTCCTTAGATAGCTTAGATAGATACGTGTTTAAAATGCCAATAAAATACTTGGTTATATCGCCGATAGAACATTTTCTCCATCTAAAGCTTCTGAAATACGGAACGTCTCGGAAAAATCGGACCACCTGGTGACTATAACTTACTTGTACCTACATTTTGTGTCTGCAGATACGAAATATTCCTTTTCCTTTAGATATTCGCTGGAGCGTGATGGTCACAACTTACGGATGTCCCACAGTGTATACGAATATAACCAGCGTTTGTGAAATTTATCTTTGGAGTATCTGAAGACATTTTCTGTTATTTTTTGTAGGTATATTAACATTTTTGCTGGGTACTAGAGCTATGGGTGAAAAGTGTTATTTAATCATTGTAAGCAATATCTAAATTAATCTGTGAAAGTTGCCTCTGGATTGTACACGATAGTTGGCATAGTTTGCGAAGTAAAACCGGGCTTATTTAAAGGATTAGATCGTTAAGGTGAGCGGTAATCAGCGCCAAGGGGCAAATAGTTTGTTTGAGTATTTTCTACTTTAGGGCGCCTATTAGTTAACTTTGCAAGTGAGGAAGCTATCGTAAGTGCTTGTAGTCTGTTTAAGAAGTATTTCCCACATAACATGGTGAAAAAACATAGAAGATATATAATTGTTAAATCTTTGTATTCTGCTCCAACGGCGATGGTCACATTCACAGTGCCCATTGCAAATCTGTGCTTACCAATAGAGGTATAAATCGGCACAGAAAGCGTATGAAAATTGGTTAGCAAGAGAAATACCGTTGCCATAATTGTGGTTAGATGTGGCTATGATTAGCAGACGGGTCACAGTTAAAAGCATTATCACAGGCTCTGCGGTTGCCCTAGGGCAACATTTGTCCGGACCGGTCACCTGCATAATACATTGTACGTATAAAGGGATCTTATAGCAAAGTACGAGTATAATTTTATTAATGTATAAGATATTCTGTTACAGCCTTTTTATCGTCCCACTGCTGGGCACAGGCCTCCTCTCGCACGGAGAAGGATTGAGCATTAATCACCACGCTTGCTCAATGCGGGTTGGTGATTTCAGACTATATAGTCCAGGTTTCCTCAAGATGTTTTCCTTCACCTTTTTATCAGCCATTGGTGTCTAAGATATATTTAGAAAGTACATACAAACTTAGAAAAGTTGCATTGGTACTTGCCTGACCTGGAATCGAACCCACACCCTCATACTCGAGAGGCTGGTTCTTTAACCACTAGGCCACCACGACTTGTATAAGATATAAGACAAGAAAAGAAGAAAAATATAACACAAAAGGTGTTATATATACCTACAATGAAAACAAAATCAAGAATTCTTATATAAAAAATGATTCCATTTTAATCTAATCAAAATTGACTTTTCCCTAAAGAAAAGCCATTCTGGCTGAAATTCACAGTTTTTGTTGATTCACACTTTTTTCTAATATGTAGATAGATGCGTAGCACGGAATGGTGACGTAGGTATATGTATAAAGCTTCACAAATATTTACGCTGAAAGCAACTGAGCACTTTTTTATTGATATGAATACGCGCGCAGAGAAATCATCAGGAAAAATATGAAGCGTATTCCTACGTAGGAATATATATTTTCCTCCCCAAGTGGAAAGTTTGAAACGTCAGGAAAATTAGAATTATACATTTATGGGAAATGAGTCTTAAATGTAAATAAAATTTTCAATCATGTCGGGACCAATGTGTATAATATTAGTTTAGATTTATTTTAAGAGGACGAATTGGAATTTTTGGCGCCAAGGATCTCAATTTTTCTCAGTAAATACAAAACGGATCAAAATACAACTTGGTTACCTGAAAGTTCATGATATAAACCTTATTTTGTTAGACGTCAAAACATGATTAGGTAACTTTTATAACAGAGAAAAATATATCAAACATACCTCTTTTTAAAAAGAGATTCACATATTATGGGCAAACGGGACCGATTTAAGCCTCTTAACTTTATTAGTATATAGTTGAGTATATACATACTCTTTAAAATTGTAGAAGGAATTTTTATCAAATTATCATTTCTAAATAATAAAATTACAAAACCATTTTGTCGCTTACGACTTTTAGTTATAAGCTAGCGCGCGTATTGTTATCCTCGCCCCGCTCAGGCGCTCCGACCCGTTTTGGCGCCTTAGATGCGCGTGCCGGTTATGGAATTATTGTTGACCAATTCGTCGCCTTAATACTGCAGTCATGAGTAGTCTTCTCTTCATGCGAAAACTGTTTTTGTATCAATATTTTTTGGTGATTACTGATTATTAAGATTATAATAATCTTCAGGTTATTTGAACCTGTACCACATCAGGACACAGTAAACTCCACTCGAGTCGTTTGCCCAAATGCCCACTCGCTATCGGTTTAAGCTCCACAAATAAGTACCTTCATATATCGCATGGGTACTGTACCGCATAATCCTTCCTATCTGCAATATAGTCTGCAGTATAATCTGCATATAGTACCTAGAGTGGGATTTTTGCTGAAAAAGTCTAATAAATCTTCAAAAAATAAAACTCACAACTAGATACATGCGTGATATACTTACTATCAGTTGATATTAAAAGAGATTACAGTTGAGTCCACATGTATAATGTAATTAGGTTTTTGGATAGATTGAATACAAATATTTATCAGCAGGTGTTATTTTCCTTTCAATTTCTCTTTTAGCTCTGTTTGTGAAGACATTTATTTCACTTCTCTGGCACAATTTTGCAGTTTTATTGTGCCAGTATTGGATTACAGCCGCAATAGAAGCGTTGGCATTGCGAACGAAAGTAAAAAGAATGATTGCAATCACAAACTTAACGAATGTACGGAAAAAGAACAAAGCAATGTTTTACCCCTAAAAGGTTAAACTGGCATTTTATTAGTTGTTGAGACTGTTGTTTCCAAATAAAATAATAATGTTGTTCATTCGATAACGGTGGGATGTACTGATACGTCGTCAATTACCCGCAGCGGTGCGCTTGACAGTTGGGAATTGACTGCGGAAAAACATTGCTTGCATACTCCCGAGTTAGAAGAAAGACTATAAATATAAACAACGCCTGGAGACGCTCCTGTCTCGGGAGTAATGTAAGGGAAACTTATCCAGTTAAACTTTCCAAACCATTTGGGTGCCTTCTGTGTGGCTTCGCTTAAAAATTTCTTTTGTCTCAATTGCTAAGGAAAATATAGTATGGCGTGACCATTAACTTATTTTGTAGTAAAATACGGCTTAAATGGAGCTACTTAACTTGTATGGCTCCTTACGTAATGTTTCCGGACACGTAAATGTGTTTTTCTTCTAACTAAAACTGGCGCAGTACAATGTTGGTCAATGTTCCTTATCGTGTACCAAATACTGCCTATTCAACGAACAGCCTATTTTAAACTTCAGAGTCTTCATATATCTATATAAATAAAAATGAATTGTTGTTCGTTAGTCTGATTATAACTCGAGAACGGCTGGGCCGATTGAGCTGATTTTGGTTTTAAAATGTTTGTAGAGGTCCAGGGAAGGTTTGAACGATACGAAGTTCGCGGGATCAGCTAGAATGAAATAAAAGTAAATCTATCCATTCGATCTTTGCTCTCATAATCATCAAAGTTGTACAGAAAAAATATCTTTGTTTCTTACACTCGTCAAGATTTTTTACTTTGTTCTTTAATATAGTCGATTCATAATTCATTAATTACTTTCCAGATTTAATATAAACAATATGCTAGTTATGTTTTACTCGCATAACAGCAGGACATAAAACAAATACGAAGTATAGCTTCTTACGATTCTGCTAATGACATGATGAGGCAGACGCAACTAAACGATTGGCTATAAATCATCACCGAATGTCGATTCAAGATGATTGTGTAATTAATTGCACAACTAATTCACGCAATTGTTCCATACCTATGAAATCTATATTATGATCCAATTAGTAATTATGTCCACTTGTAAACTTATTTCTTTAAAATAGTAGAAATATGGATAAATATTAAAATTCCATTAGGTACATGGGAGATTCGTGCAAGAGGCAATGCGGTGCAGTGTGTTATTAAAGATCCCGTTGAGTATAGAACTACTAAAAGTAGTGGGTAATTGTTGTAGAATCCACGCAATAAATAGCGTATAGCGTCGTTCTCGCCTCGGGCTCGACGCCTCCCGGGAAATTATTGACGTTTTCCGACGAACAAATTGCACTGTTGTTGCAAATCAACGTCCACACTACCGTTTTGCCAATACTTTTATCATATAGGTACCTATCAAGTATGTATTCGTTTAAGTTTATTTCTAAACCGAATACAGCCTATGGTGAATATTCAAAGTAGAGGAAAATTCTCTCATTAATTTATGTGTTCAGTCAAAGCTAACCAATTAAATATTTTGTGCAGACTTTGTGTAAGTAGCTTTTAATTTTAATAGGAGAGCAGCCATGTTTTAGGTACAATATCAAAAGCAAAGGCAATATCAAAGGCTCATTAAGCCCATATGTATGTGGTTGAACAAAATTTGGAGCATGTGTACCTGGTTACTATGTACCTCAATATATTAGGTAGAGATTTAAAAGCTAATTGATGTAACGATTTTCGGCTTTCGTGAAATAAAAATCACGTCATCGTGAGTAATAAGAAGAGGAGTATTATCTAACAGAGACTTGAAGCGCCTACTTGAGGTACTCATCGGCGCAGATAAGAGTGATAAATGTGCAAAACGTGGAAAGTATATTCGGACACATAGCCATTAAAATGACACGAAGTTTTTCAAACCTACTTTTAACTATTTCACATCCTGTTCCCGGGATAAAAATAACATTAAATCTTTTATTCATGTTGCTGGATTTAAATAACTGACAGTTCAGCTTAAAGGTAAATGTATTTTGGAACAGATAGCGAGCAGATTGGACCTTGTTTAAATAAGTAATGACTGTTATACATGAGTTAAATGTATGAGGTGCATCAGTAGACAGCGAGTGAGTCCGCATGAATGAGGCGGCTCGACGATGCGATCGATAGCGGCTAAGTGATGACCACGTCGACTTTCTGTCGGGTAAAGTAGCGGCAACCCGCTGCCTCCCAACTAAACTTGCTAATGTTATTGATACTGCCACTGTACATACGCCCTTTATTTCGGCGGTGTCTGAATCTTGAACATGCTGTTTGTTACGCAAATTAAAGACTCAAGCCCCTAAACGTCGTTGTTTATAAATTCTTGCAACTGCTAATGAACTTTACTGCACATAAACAATAAACTGTAGTTTCTGTAAATAGTTCTATTAGTGCCAAAAATGCAGTGTAACGTGAGAAATAGCTTAAACATACAGTGCTCTTAACCCCACTCTGAGCTACTTTAATAAATTGTAACTGTGTCGCGCAACATTGTTAAAATTAAGTTATGTGAGCACGGAGTTAGTGTATCTACGATGTTTGTGTGTTTTGGGCACATACTATTATAAGACTAACATCATTATGGTGTGAAGTCACGGAGACCGCATAATGTTGTGTAAGGGAGAGACAAAGTGGATCGTGATTCTTTTGTGACCGCTCGCTTTTGTCAACGTAGACATAGATTAATGCGACTTCAGACGAACTTTTCTAACAAAATATGATCCAAACTATCATTTTTACAGCAAAGAATATTCTTTAAACCGGATAGGTAATAAATTATGCGAACAGTGTCACAACAAAGGTATTGTTTTAAAACTAGCGCACCGTAGTTGCTGTAAGTTTTAATATTGTGTAAGAGGGAGTTCAAACTTTCAGTACTTTACCTAAAAATACTACATTATAGAAAGTAGGTTATCGCGATAAACTATTTTATTGTCATTTGACCTAAAAAGTTTACTGCAATCAGTGTAAAACAAAAATAAAGTATAATTATGTTTCCGTGAATATCGTTAAGTTTGCCTAGGTACTGGGGGAGTCGTAATTGTTAGGTGTAGCGGGCCTCCATTCCACTAACGAGTTAAATGAGTTAGCAATTTGCCGATGTATCTGCTTAATTGACTGCGATCATTAGTGCATCGCATGTCTTTTTGAGATTTAATCGTTGTGTAATGTAGTCACTATTCCGACTTAATTGTGGACACACTACTTTCTAAACTGCATTATCAAAGTCGTTTGTTGGAGTTGTTTACAAACTTTCTTGGTTCAGTAGAAAATGCTGAAGGTATATTATCTTTTTCAAACCATTAACTTTAATGTAGATATAAGTTACTACAGCGTGGTACCTACCAAGAAAATGTGCGAACATTTTCCGATATTTCATTTCAGCGAGCGATAAAAACTGCTAAGTTTACCTATGAAATATTACCTAGAGAGAACTTGTGGAATTATTCCAGAGAGTAGGCTATGTAGGTCTGTACTAGATCCGTCACGATGACATTGTGCTCAATGTTTCACTCTATCGGTGTACTCCTACTGACTTTTACTAGATCCCTTTTCCTTCATTAGAATACGACCCTCGTTACATTATAGTAGTTAAAACTTTCGTTTTCATAAATTCCCGCATAAAATATAATTTACGTACAGCTAGTGGAGCAGAATGTTTAAAAGGCCCAAAAACAAAGACGTCGAATTTTGAAGACAAAGATTTAACTTAAATATTTCCGAAGTAAATACTCGCTTTCATGAATAAAACATGGAGCGCAGATTAAAAGCGATAAAACTAGCGCCTGAAAAAGGTTCGTACTATTTGAAAATTAACTTTGGCGAGCGTATTTTGAAACGGTCTGGACATTGCATGAAATTGGATGGTTTAATTCGAGTTTCAACAGTTCATGTTACGATTGCGTCTGCTTCGTATTGCAGAACAATCCTCCTAACGAACTAATTAGTTCAAATAAATGGCAATTTGCCTGAGCTAGGCCGTTCGGACTAGTTTCCTGAAAAATTTCAACGGGAGCCCCCAATTGCGCGAGCCTCCGATGAATTTCCGACGGCCGGGTCCATATTTCCGGGAAATGACGAAGCGCTCACATGTGTGTGTAGGCCGTAACGGGGACCTTCGTGATTCGTTCAATATGTTTAGGATAAATGATGGCGATGAATATATCTCCTACCTGAAACTGTTATCAATACTAATGATGTTATGTCAACTTGCGCAGTTGTAGGCTTTAGTTTTATGATAGCGATTAATCCTCAAGATATGATTTATTTTCTGTTTTCCTTCATGTCACTGTGTGGCTTCCTGTTTCTTCAAGGTTAAATTACTAGGGATTAGATATTCACAAAGTAGTTGTAAGATCCAGTTGTGATTCTAAAACGAGACCAGTGTTGAATTTAAAGTTCTCAGCTTATTGAAATTCATTTAGTATCTTCTGGGACTCAAATAAATCACACAATCTCATCTCAAAACTAAAAGTGTTCAGTATAATTTTATGAACATGTTTGAAAGTATTTTCGCTAGTTATTAATATCAATAAGTTATTTGTCTTGAAAACTTCCACGAGCTCAGAGCTGTAAACATGTCAACACGCCACTTTTTATTCCGATAATAAAACGGGTATCATCTATTTTCACGTGGAAAGCTGTCCGACATTTAGATTATAAACATGTTACACAACAGATTTATTTCATCAGACACTCATTTTGCTACTGAAGTTTCTAGCTAAACTTTTGTCCAGTTCTGGCATTTAACATTCTGGCAACTAAATTCAACCAAGTAGTTTATTTGATTGTATGATAGCAGAGACGGTTAAATCATTTAAAGAGTCTGTGATCTATTTGCTTATTTTTACTGCGGTTAACAGACCACATGTTTTTCACAAATTGTGTCACAAACATTACGGGATGACGCCGGCGCCATAATGCCTCACGAGTTTCAAAACTGAAACTACCTCGTGTAAACTTAGTAGATAACGCGAGTATGGCGCCTATTACGCAGCACCGACCGGCTTCCTTTGACTTCGTCTTGAAGTAATTGCATTTATTTTGTGTGTTTAGTACCTATACGAGGGGAATGTTTGCGTTCATTCAATTTGCAGCGAGAAGCCCCTGAGGGCGGTAATCCCTGGCTTAGGCCTGTTGCGTCCTGCTTTTGATACTCCTCTGCGCACGACGCCGGC
Source organism: Helicoverpa zea (assembly GCF_022581195.2). Classification (NCBI taxonomy): domain Eukaryota; kingdom Metazoa; phylum Arthropoda; class Insecta; order Lepidoptera; family Noctuidae; genus Helicoverpa; species Helicoverpa zea. The sequence goes on along the minus strand of NC_061452.1, from coordinate 7,038,081 downwards.
TCTCATCGAATTGTTTTTACTAATGTATGTCGGTTTGTGGGCTCCCAACCACTCTACCTTCTGATGGCTGGATTACTGACTTCATACGGTTATTGCTTTCAGACTGAGATACTGTTTGGGTTTACCTGTTGTGCCGCCAAAATTTCTGTTTAAAACCACCTGTAGGAAACCACCTGGTTACTAATCACAAGACTGTTTGGAAATGAGGCGTTCCAGATTACTATGAAAAACTATTAATCCAGCCATGTTGTGTCAAAAAAACTCCATTCTAAAAACAAATTGATTTCACATACCTCCCACCGTGGGAAGAATGGCAGCATTCAAAAAAGTACGATACATTTTCATAATGAGTGCGTGTAACTCCTCAGTTCAGCCCTCTGCGACCCAGAAACCGGGAGTTGCACTTTAATATAGCACGGCACTGAAGCGAATGCCGGATTTTCTATTCTCGGCCTTGTCTGTCAAGATTTATGTGTTGTGCCCCTTTAGGTTTTTGCAATATCCCGTGGTACACATCGCCGATTTGTTTTCTTTTCGACTCAACTTTACGTCTGTATTTTTAGTTCAAATGAGAGTGTTGAATTGGAGTTGATGAGAGCTGTTCTTTTATTGACGTCGAGTTCTTTGGTAACTGTCTGTTATTGCGCGATTTTTTGTTTCGATTTTGTTACGGCTATATACGAGGCTTCTGAACACTTTACGGATTTGTTTGTGTACAGCATTACTAAATGTATATATTATAACAATATACGAGTCCGAGTACAGTAGCGTAGACGTACGATACGATACCAGTAGATATTTTATACTCAACTGTAAACTGAAAATGAATAAACTTCCTCTGCCAACATGAAATACACGCGGTAAAATATCAGCTGGCTATCTATGTCAAGTTCATTCATAGTGAAAGTTGTCTGCTTTTCCAATAACTTATTTACAGGGTCGGGAATTACTATTTGTAAACAAGGTAGGTCACGGTTTCACTGAGACGGGACTGCATTCAGTCGACCCGACGCAATATATAAAATAGAGATGAATTTTCAAGGTTTTCCTAGAACTGGACTGTTTCACTGTTCGTTTATATGTGTGTGTTGATTCATGAAATGGCAAATAGTAAAAGTGAGTGTATGGTACCTACTACTATGTTACTATAACGTAAGTTGTACTTTCAATACACAGCTGATTCGGTGAGTTGACTTATTGATATTGGTTGGTTAGGTTATTCTTTTTATGCCTTTGATTAGGCGATTTTATAAGAACGTTTCATCACTCATCATTTCTTTTCCACAAATGATAGTGAAGATTTTCACGCGCGGGAGCGTTGTCGCGTCATTTTTCAAACAAACTGCCAGCAGGTAACGATGGAGCGTATCCGAACGGGATAAACGATAATCAAATTATCGTGAGCGATGTTTAACACTGACTTTATTGCCTGGGAAAGATTTCTGAACAAACATAATGCTTGACAGGGTTCATAGAAAATTTTGATTTATATTAATGAATACGAATTTATCCTTACTAATATTATAAATCGGAAAGTGAGTTTGTTTGTTTGTTTGTTCCGCTTTCACGCCGTAACTACTGAACCGATTGCTTTGAAATTTTGCAGACGTAAAGTTAGAAGTCCGGATTAAATAATAGGGTACTTTTTATCCCGAAAAAAATAGATATTCCCGAGGGAAAACAAAAATATTGTTTGCTTGATGGATGGATTGTAGATGGCGCTGTGTGTCGTTTAAAACAAGGTAATATATTGCAAACGAATATAAACATGTAAATTTAGAAGCTAAATGATACGATAATGAATCCCGGAAAATGAGGAATTCCCGAGGGATGATGTACAATTTGTTTAATCGTCTAAACTGTTTTTTTTTACATCTACTTATATATTGCAAACGAATATGAACATATAAATTCAGAAGCTAAATGATACGATAATGAATCCTCGAAAATGAGGAATTCCCGAGGGATGACGTACAATTTGTTTTATCGTCTTAACTGTTTTTTTTACATCTACTTATCCTGAAATAACTCTAATTCAACGAATTACTAATTGGTATAAGTATTAGCTAAGTTATTTAGTTCTTGAGGTATGCGATAGATGGCGCTGGGTGTTTTTAAAACGTGGTAACGATGTGTTTTTAAATACGTAAGAAGTGGAATGATAGCTTTTTAAAACGTGGTGACGTTGTTTTTTTTAAGATACGTAAGAAGTGCAATGATATATCGCGCTTTAACCTGTAGCTCATCGTATCCAGCGTTACATCGCGCTTCTTAGATTTTTCCGTGGGAATGAGAAGTTTTCTTATAGTTGTGATTTATACCGCAATATAACCGAATTCCACGCGGGCGAAGCCGCGGGCGGAAAGCTAGTTACTCTATAAATCTTGCTAGTCTGTTATGTAGGAAAGACCACTGACTAAAAATATTGTTATTTATGGAGTTTGTAAAACTTTAAAATAATGGGTCATGTAATGAAAAAAGTGTCAGTAAGTTAGACAGGCTAGGGTGCGACTAAGTATCGTCACTAATGGAAGCACGGGTGTTATTGCCATATTGGCTAGCGTACACTTCCAGCATAATTTACGCTCGTTTGTCTCCTTCAAAAAGTAAATTAATTGGAATACTTGAGCCGAACAGCTAGAGAATGAGTATGGTGAAGATGTTTTCATCTTAGAATATATGCTGAACTGAAAGTACGTAATTTACCAGAGGGCCGAGACGAGTTTATCGCAGACGGGGGTAATTTCTCTTAGAGCCGTTTGTACCAGAATTAAGTGGTTCCGAACGTGGTCGGGGCTTGTCTTATCCCGGATGTGTTGCTCGATACTACCTCTTGTATTCACGTACTTCGTAAGTGTGATCTATATCGCAGCTATTTGTATTAAGTGTTTGTGGACTCTTTGTGTTAGAAGGAACCCACGTACTTGCTTATACTTACCTATAGGAATTTTTCTTTAGTATATGAATCTTTTATTTACTTGTGGAATAGAAGTGGTAGGTCGCTGTATATGCTCTATGATCTTTGGTACACCAAAACTATCTATATTATAATCGGTTTTAGTTGGCTATAGGCATTTGAGTGAGTTTGTACATTTCCAGATTCTCCAACACAGAAATAAAAGTTATTTACTCTGTAGAGTTTTAAACATTTATCAGTATGTCAGTTCATTGAAAAATAACGTTTTTCCGCAGGCTATTAAACATTGCCGGACTCGTTAATAGATACCTGCCCACGGAAACAGCAGACATTACACAGATTAATGTCTTTCGCCGATAACTGTTTAGCGCTCGCTCTAAATGACAAAACATTGTATCGCGTGTTTTCCTAAATTTAACGGCCCTTTATTTCTAACTCGATAAATAGCTATTCGCGGTGAACTTAGCCCATTGGAGAAGTTCGTAAGGTATAATGTGTATTCGTCAAAAAGCGGACCGGAAGTCGTTGGCAGTTCCACAAAGGTCGAAAGTTGGCATTGAATCGCAAATAAGAGAGATATTCAACCAAACTAGAGCCAAATGTGGCTATAAATTTCTGAACGGGCGTCACTGCCCTATATTTATACAGATTGTAAACTTCGCCGTCGCTACAAATTGAAACTGTGTATTGGAAAAATGGATTTCTAATCACGTCTTTTCTTGCAGTCGTAAAAATGTTTGTGTATAGCTACACTTTCACCAACATACCTACTCCTGTGCATGGTTCACCAAATACACGCCAACGAACAATGACACCCCTTGTGCTTTCCTTGCAAAGCAAATAAATGTGACAACTTGGAATGACATTTAAATGAAACACTCACTGGTTGGAATTGACAAGCCAAGGGAAAAGTGACAACTTAATTTTGTAGAATCTTGACGAAGGGAGTTTCCTCTGAACAATTTAATAGGTTTTAAAGGTCTATTTGACAGTTGTCGAAATATTTTCTGGAAGGTTCGAAAGTCCGGTCGACATGATTATTCGGAATTTCGCAATTATCTATTGTTCTTTGTAGCATTTTAAAAATGTATTCGTTTTATAATTTCCATCACAATTTACAGTTTGATATTAATATCTTTGCACAAAGATGAATACATAGGAGTGGTCCTTTATTTTTGTGGATGAGTGGATTATAAGTACTTAATGATAATACAAAAACGAAACTCTGAAAATTGCGGTTAAAAACAGTTGCAACACGACTGCGGTAATGGACACGAGGTGCACAAATGTGCTATCATTATGTTGAAATATCCAGGATTTATTTAGATTTTTCATTGTGTCTACAAAGAGTTGAAATTAACATAAAAAGTGTTGGCAAAAAAAATGTGATAAATGGTTATAGGAGTTACTGCAAAGACTCGTAGCAGAAAATTAATTAGAGGCAAATTATCCAATTTCAAGAACCTACTTCATTTTGCGCGGAGCCAAAGGTCTAGCAGTTTGCAAAATGAGAAACATCAAATCTGACATCATGTAATTAGTTCACAAATAAACTATTGGGTATTTTGTTGTGACGCAAAATACTTGCGCTAATAGTTAATAAATTACAGCTTCATTCAGGTCAATTTAAAGGCGACCGTTTAATTAACAAAAATTTGAATAATAACACGAAGTTTTGCAATTTTGCCGTGCTCCACTGCGTTGCTGACATGTGAATACATGAATGCCTCTGTAAATCGTTTTTCTGTAAGCAGCAAAATTTTATGTTTCAGAAATAACATTGTTTAAGTACCTTAATAAGTTTGTCGTATGTTTCCAAGGTGTGTCGTGTAAACTTAAGTAAAGTGTGAAAATAGCCTTCAAACGTGCCTCATTTTAGTATCAAAATACTCATCTAATCACGGTAACCCAAGAGTTCTTGTCCGTGACCGAGGCGTGATTGTCAGCCATTCTATGAATATTCGTACTTATGAAATACAGCGGAATCACAATTTCTCACAAAGGATGGCCAGGCAAGCATAAAAGATCTTATTTGGGCGTGGAGCCCCTGGCCATAATCCACAGGGTGCGGGATGTAGGCCGCACTCAAGGGGCGCATTATCACGGCATTATGCTGATGCGTGGCTGGGTCCTCAGCGTCTCCGTGACGTCACAGTTATGCCGGATTTATGCCAATAATCGTCTTTCTGAAGCGCCTTTTATTAATGCTGCGTCTATGTTTTATACCGTCAACTTGCTTATTTATTATAGTGATTTACAACTTAAATGCCTCGTTAGTTAGGTTGTCCTTACTATGACTTTTATTTCTAGCTTATTTAATTTTATACAACATCCAAATCGTATTAAAAGGCATACGTATTGAAGTAACTTGAGTGTTGGTTTGAAGTGTTATACCTACTATAAATAAAGTATTTTTATTTCAGTATAGATACGAGATTTCATATTTGTTTTGCAACATGAAGGAAGAGGTTTTGGTAGTGATATGGTTGAAAATATGTATCTATTTTGCGGTCTAACTGACCACTATTTGTCTTCTTTCTACCCCTGAAACCTGAAGGTAAGAGTAGGTACAAAACGCTGAAATGTCTGGAGTCTAGATACACTATTTCAACAATAGCAGTAACTATGAAATGGCGATCGCTGGCATTTAGTGGCCTTTATAATTTTATTAAAATATTTAAGCACTCGCTCAATAGACCTGCACAATGACTTTCGTCTCGAAAGGGCATCGCTCCGACTGTGACTTTCTTTAAAGTTCATCTAACCTTTGTTATATATCAAAAATTATGTCTTCATCTTTTAAAAGTTTTAACTGTAAAGTGTCTCTTGTGTTTTTTTTGCGTTGGGGTTTAGGGGCCGTTCAGTTCTTCAAAAGAGCGAAAGTTATGTCTGGGGGAGCCTCTATCAGAGAGTCACGCGTCGTTGGCTTCGTCGCACTTTTGTTCAGTGACTCGCTTGACACTTAAGGAAACGAGCACTGAGGTCGCGCCCCATCTACTTTATATGACAGTGTTATTTTTGCTTCATGGCTTAGGTACATCCCTATGAACAAAATTAAATCTTAATGTAACATTTAGGTAACTGAAACCGAATTCGAAAGCAACTGGAGAGTTTTAAACATTGTTAGGATTAGGAGTTGTCACATGGATAAATTCTCACAGTTTTTAAAAAGTAACTCAAAGTAAAAAATAGAATCTAAGCAAGAATGGACGCGAGAGAGATGTTAAATGCGATACAAAAGTTTTGTCGGCAACTTAGCTGTTCCAAGTTAAAAGTGTTGTAAGCAGGGCCGTTATCCAATAAAGCTTTCACAACTTCCCTTTTTACGATTCATCTGGGACAAGGCAGTTATATGCCATAATCGTTACAGCCTCTCTGCCACTGTAAAACGTCATAAATGTCCCACCGGGCTGGTCTCGATTACAGTCAGGTGTTCTTACTGCGAACGTAACCAGATTAGTTAGAGATTTTGCATGGAATTGAAAGATGACCAATTTACATTACAGCAACTACGACATAGTTACTCCTTTATCAGTTGAAGTGTGTGTAATTTTTTTTTGAAAGTTATAAACTTTTATACGGTATTTTAGTGTTCTCTTAACCACTTTAAAAGTCGCAAATGGTAAGTTAAACGCATGAAGTAAATCTTCTAGTGGCGTACTCTAAAATTCTTTTGTTGTTAATAAAACTAGTATTCTCATAAAGTCCTATTAAATTGTAGCATAAAACTTGTAAGGTAAAGGAATTTCCCTTATTTCTCGGTTATGAATTCCGCTAGAGGATTTCTTTATTTACTTGCAATTGTTGTGAAATATACGTGTTAGTAGTACGGAAGAAAATGAAACTCTATTTTATGTGACTCTGGAGACATTTATATTTAATTTCGCAAAAAGTTTGCCTCTTTCAAGAGCTGGAAAACTTCTGTTTACAAAAGCTTGACATTAAATAGTCATGTATTTAATATTTATTGGGCAACAAGCCCTCAGTAAGTACAAGGTGGTAAAATGTTTCGAAGAATAATTCGAATATCTTTTTCGATCCAGAAGATTGTGATCTCAAAGGCGCCACTCGTTCTCGTCATCCAGTACCTATTTCGCCTAAGACCCTTTGAATATTTCTTCAGACGAGAATTTGTTTCCTTTTTAACTACTTTGAGTAATATTACAACGTTGATTCACAAAGCTTTTGTGTAACGTTGTCAAGTAACCTTTCAAAACCACTTTATCGCTTTAACAGGAGGCGTCGTGTTGTTGGTTCTATGATGTCGGGTTTGGACGTTTTAAGTAGTCTTATCGGATGGTTTTTGTTTGAAGTGCCATCGTTGGGGGTTATAATAGCAAGGTAAACCCGAAAATTGGTCCTGAGCTCATTATAATGCGCATGAACGCGACCTAAAACACAGCTGTGACAAGGTTGAACAAAATATACGGTTTGATGTAAGTTTTGATTTACGGAAGATTCAAACATTGATATGAAGTAAGTAAATATTATGAAGGATTTATTGTATACCTTATCTTCTGCAAATATCATTTTGTTCGCTCCTAAATTAAAAAAGTAGATTAATAAAGATAATATTTATTGATGCGAACAGAATTGTTAATGAATGTTACTTAATTCCATAAACGAAGGTACCAATTTGAATTAATAATCGGTTCAGACAAAGAAAACGAAATGAAGGGAAAAAATGGAAATTGCTTTTTTTCTTTTATCTACTGGCCTTAAGTAAAGGTCGCAAAATGTGCCTATGGCACTTGACTTTTTCTGAGTTTATAAGGAACGGTATGTATGCGGTGCTCTCTTTGTATTTTTAATAACTCGACGTACCTACGTTGGTGTTTGTATAACCTCATATTATTTCTAGTAATGAAATTTTGACAATATTTTTCATGAATAAAGCGCATGGATAAAACAGCCCCTTTTGCCGATACAAAATGAGGGACATATCCAAAACAAACAATATTTAGTAAAAAGCTTAACGTGATAAGATATTTAACGATGTCATTAATATTTGATATCAGTTAGCGAGTAACCGTCACGAATAAAGGCTTAAAACAACTTTCTCCGGGATGATTTTATGAGCGTTGCGTGTTAGTTTAGGGTTACTGTAGAAGTTGATGGTACCTGCGTAATTGCTGCGGTACTCCGCCGATATTTACCGACCACGTTTAAGAGCACTGAATATTGCATTCGCTACCTTCTGCTTCAGGAGCCACGAACGTGAACTGAAACTGTGTACCTGCCGTACTTTATTACTTTTCCACTATTCATGGCGCAAATACCTACTGAAACTGTTTTAAAATGTAACGTTCAGGAGGTGGGTGTTATGAACACAAACGGGTACTGCAAGTGGAAAATATTATCTTTGAAATTGCTTTGGCGCAAGGTTTATTGAATCAGAAAGCCCCTGTGCTCTTTCAAGAATAGAGGGTACTGATACGGTTTATGTAGGTACCTGTTAAATGTTTTATCTACCAGTGTGAAATTGTTACATCTCCCGAGCTATGTTAACCGCTATCAAAGTACCACGTTAGATTTTCTTCTAAACTTGAAATTGAATAGCCCCAGTCGCACAAATTGAGGTGAATGTTTTCATTAATTTTCTCGCAGAGTTGGGAATAGCCTACATTATCACACTCGCCATAAAAGAGCATATTAATAATACGGCATCATGCTCGTACGTCAGCGTCGGGGTCGGAATAAACAGTCGCTTAGCTGCCGTTCGTTCACCGACGCAGTGTGTACACAACTGTATTTAATAACAACTATCCAGCGAACCACTACCGCATCGTTTGTGTCAAAACATATCGTAAATATTTACTTTAATAGTCGTTAAGTATGTACTACAACATTTATAGCCGCATCAGTTTCCGATTATTTTTATCTATACGGCACACGGTTTCGCAAATTCGGATGAACGGTCGATATTTGCTTATTAAAGTTTAAACTTAACTGAAATTGGCACGGAATGTATTTTTATCATCTGCTCTGTCATCCTTAATGACCCCAATATGTATTCTGATTTACTTTTTCTGTGTTTAGGTAATAAGATTACTTAAGTGTAAGATGGGTAATTCTAGTCGTTGAAAAGATTAGTAAGATTAAGTAAACCCTGAAAGAAACTGAGTTTTTACCTCCATTGTGGAACAAAATGAAGATTCCAGAATAGCTTAGAAGCTACGCCGATATTATCAAACGTATTATTAGGTCGAGAATTGGGCCATGTGATTTCAATTCGTACTCTAAATAAAATATTACACACGAAATTGGCTTTGGCAGCCGCATGTTCGTTGAAACGCGCTCATGATTTTGTGTGTAACCTTCCATTGATTATGCAAATAAATCTTAATTGCCTGTTTCGGCGCTTGTAATAAAACAAACAGAAGCTTATCCTTGAGAGTTGGATGAAAAGCTGCTCCACCTAATTATGTCGATGGATCCGCAAATAGCTAATAGTTGTGATTGTGAGCCATTTCAGCAAACAATGGCTGAGCAAGAACAGCATTAGGACAACTATCCATTAGCTTGGAAGTATAGGAGTGGCCGGCGAAGGTCACAGTCGACACCTGTTATTTATTAGATTTGTTTCGATCCCGGATAATCTCGTTACAGCTGACCCACTGCGCGCGCCCTTGGCAAACCCAATGAACGAACGACATTTTTCGGTTAGTGAAAAATGTTCACGGGAGGGCCATTACAATTTTGATGGCGCTATTAATGGTAAGTAATTACATGAGCGTTCATCTGTAACGCCTCGGGAGCTTTGATATTATGTCATTCTGCCTATATAAAATCGAGAAAGAGGGGTTATCAATGTTGAACTGAAATCGGAGTCTTAAATAATTCCTTATTTAAGCCATATCATATTAAAAACCATAATACTATAGTGAAGTCCGTCAGTCAGAAATTAATTGGTATCTAAAGCAAATCATTAAGGAATTTAACGGTATGATAAGGGTAGATTGAATTACAATGGCATTCATGATTGATGACATTTGCGATATCAATTTGAATTGAATACAATGTCCACGGCTTGGGTTTCGAGAGGATATTGAAATCGTTCATGTGAATTGCTAAAGCCATTATTCAACGGGCGTATAACTGTATGTTTTGAACTCCGCTGTGTATTCGCATAAGGTAAGTATTGCGGTCGGACGGTTTGCACCCTCGTCTTTAAAGCAACCGAAAATTTTAACGAACGAGGCGTCGAACGATGATGTGTGGAGTGCCCTCTCGGAGCCCATTCGACGTGACCACCAGTTCATGAAAAAGTAATATGTATGACATTTACTGAAGTCTGCGCATTTACTACACTGAACGTGTATAATGCACATTGCACACAGTTTGTTACTCTGGCGATGACATCTGAGGCGCGTGTTATACTCGCTGACGCGCACACACTCTACAAGGTTTACAACTCTACCGATCGGATGTTTTGTCAAAACACGACCCACGTTACGAAACACTCACAAAATTAGGTTTTAGTGGCATATAAATAATTTATACATCGTAAAAGTGACCCAATAAAAAGTGGAATAAAGAAAAGTGATTTATTTCCAAGTTACACCGATTTTATCAAGTAAGTGAGCGGGCCCATTCGGGAATTTGATACTGTTATAGTCTCGCATTACCCTTATCTTTTGCATGCACGTGTTTGTTATTATATGTATTACGTTCGTTATTTTTGCATTATTTAATCAGATATATCTCAATCACTGACGTATCATCTCTCACAAGAATTCCAAGATCATAAAATGTAATATTTTGTAATAATATAAGTAGTTCAATAGTAAATGATGAAAAGCCGATAATAAAACAAGTCTTCACTTTCTGTTTTTCGGCGTTCATTTCTAAGCAACTTGCTAAGCAATTTTAAGACAAAATCAGTAAGCTGCGATCAAATCACAGCATTCAAAAGACTATAATAGAAAATAACACGTTTTATTGTAGCACGGTAAGCCTCGAAATTGATCGGCTCCCGTAAGCTGAAGGGCAGAGGGACAGGGGCGGCCATTGTTTGCATCTTTTGTTTGTTGGCATGCTGGAACCGGTAATAACGTTCAAGCATTAAAATTCGGGTCAGGTTGTTGACACAAATTTATGAAGGCTGTTAGAAAAGGGTAGCTATAATTCTACGCATTATCCGCGACACGTTTAGTAAAGAATCTGAAAAACGAAATAGAATAATGAACATAATATATCTTGCATATTTGAGATTAGAATACCTAATGTACTTATTGAGCACGAACTCTTTCCATACGAAGCTTACGACTGAGTGCTCACATACGAGTAATCCAATCTGAATGTTCAGAAAAAGCTGTACAAACATACTTACTATTTGAATAAATCGTACCGCTAAGATAGATTCATTATTCAGGAATAATTCGCGTCCCTGTCACCGGGGACAATGGGAGGGTCCCGACCCGAGTGAAATGTAGCAGTAAAACTTTAAATTAAGGAGCCAATCGCGAACGGACATAAATCCACTTTTTGTCGCAGTGATTCAAGGCCCACCTTATGCGAACTATTTCTTAACATTTAACTGTGCATGTCCATTCATTCGAATATATATGGAGGCCCCTTAAATACACAATAGAGATATTGAAGAGATTTATAGGTCACGCAAGCCTTGATTAAAACCCTCTGAATGGTAGTATGCGAGGGTGGGTTTAATCCCACCGCTTTCCATTTGTATATTTTACGTTATTAAATTAATATTTGAATTTACACATTTCCTCAGCTTTCTAAAGCTCTCGGGATTTTTAAGCTTAAACCACTTGACATATTTGCGAATGTAAATATTAATGTACCAGCGTGTAATCTACGGATGGTTTATGGTACATAGCTGAGTAATTTGACGCCTCAAGTTTAATTGTTGTGTTTGCCTAACTTAAACACATTAGCGAGTTGATTGTATACCTAAGTTTAAGTTTATTGTCGGTGAGGGGTGGCGTCATTATTAAAGGACTTAGCTTTAATTAAATAGCTAAGAAACTATTTCAGTAAAATGGCACCAAGCAAACGTAAACTATCCCGAAAGTTGTCCAATTTTCACGAAAATTTATGTGAAAGCACATAAATTCGAAGTTAATAAAATGAAAGAACGATTTAATTTGAATTTTATAATAGCTTCGTCATATTGCCTCTGTTAAAATTATACAGTTCATATTTTGGTTTATTACGCAATTCTCCCTTTTCCACTTTGAAATATAGTACCTATATTTAAAGGCTTGTTCTCTTAGCGGTATATCTATGCGTATTACATTTAACAGAAAGTGTACCGTAACACTTACCCCTAGTCACTCATATTTTCTTCTGCACCAATGTCTTTGATCTATTTAACTTAATGATAAGCTGTAAAAATTCGTGGCGTCCTTATGGCGCAGTGACTGACCTGCGGCCCTCGCCTCCTTGCAGGCGAGCACCATGCTGTGCCGCACGTCGGGGTTGTCATCGGCGATGGTCTCGCCGACGGCCACGAACCGCTCGACGGCGCAGCACACGGCCGCCCCGACGCGTTGCACGGCAGCCCCGCCGGACGCCTCGCCGCGTGACGCCACCAGACTGCTGATCTGTGACAATAGGGCATTATCATTCATATGTTATTTGTTGAACAATAAAAAACACAATTTATTGCATCGTGTAATATGGCCAAATATGACAACCTAATTTTAAGATTTCCTCGCAAGTGAGATTGAATCTCTTTTTTCTCAAGAAAATTTTCCCCGTATTCTCGTTTCATCCAATTTGTATTCTCGACGTCCGACGTCGATGCTATAAGATTAGCTACTTGATTAAACTACGCTTTAAATTGGAAAATCAATAGAGTTATCGGCAGTATATTGTTCATTTGATAGCCTGGCATTGGGAAAATGCCTTGCAGAAAATAAACAAGTACCTACGAGAAAATAATATTAGATTTCTGGCAATAAGAAAAACGTAACAGGTTCGCTGCCTATCGGTTGTCACATTTAGCTTGTCGTGAAGGCAGAATGTCGATATTAGTCTACGAGAATGATAATTATGTGCCTCATTTTCCAAGTTCCTAGATATCGGTAAGGTAAACGTACCAATAGTCGTCGGATTTCGGAAATCACTGACTTTGAAGCGCTACTGTGTGTTAAATATTCAATAGAAAATGAAATTTTTTGCATGACATGATAGAGTATTTATTCGTTATTCTAAGTAACTAATGTTTTTTTAATCATTTTGATGGGTTTATATACTTATTAAGGCAAAAGTAAAAAAAGGGCGATTTGTACCAATAGTCGTCTGATTTGTACGGATACTCGTCAAATATTCCCAGTACTCGTCAACTTTTAATGCTAATGTAAACTCTCTGCTCTTGAACATAAAGTTCAAGTTATGTACATTTTTTTGTGGTTGAATTTGTTAAGCATACTTGTGCCTTTGAAACATTAGGTAGATAGATAGAAAATCAAATCCCTATTTAGAATAGCGGGTCATATACTGTTAGAAGATCAGGTATTCAATATAACAGATACATAATTGCATTTTAATTTATATTCCTAACTATCAAACGCTTGGAATCACAAAATCAGTCTATAAAATATGTACCTATCTATATGTCATATTTCTTAATCATAATAACCGTGCAGTCATGTACATATGTGGCACGAGTAAAATTATTACTATTAAAATATTTAAATTGTAAAATAAAATAATCAGTTTTCACAAAAAATAAACGCCACATTCATTAATCAGCCATAGGATGTTCACTGCTGAACATAGGCCTCCCCCTTGGATCTCCACAGATAACTGTTGGAGGCGACCTGCATCCAGCGTCTTCCGGCGACCTTTATAAGGTCGTCTGTCCACCTTGTTGGTGGACACTGCGTGCGCTTACTAGTCCATGGTCACCACTCCAGCACTTTTCGACCCCATCGGCCATCTGCTCTGCGAGAAATATGGCCTGCCCATTGCCACTTCAACTTGCTAATCCGGTGGGCTATATCGGTGAATTTAATTCGTCTACGGATCTCCTCATTTCGGATTCGATCACGTAGAGAAACCCCGAGCATAGCCCTCTCCATAGCTCGTTGAGCGACTTTGAGCTTTGAGATGAGGCCGTTAGTGAGAGACCACGATTCGGTGCCGTAAGTCAGCACTGGTAACACACATTGATTGAAGACTTTCGTCTTGAGGCAGTGAGGTATGTCGGACTTCGATTACCGAGCTTCCAACAGAGAACGGGGTGGGCTCAACATGGACATTTGACATAATTTTCGTCTTGTCCATGTTCATTTTCAGGCTCACCCGTTGTGAAACTCGGTCGAGGCCATCGAGCATCATACTGAGTTCCTCCATCGACTTTGCCATGATTACAATGTCATCGGCAAACCGAAGGTGAATGATGCATTCGCCGTTGATATTGATGCCAAGTCCATCCCATTCCAGGAGCTTGAAGGCGTCGAGCCTTGGTTTCGCTGTATGGTCTCTTTAACACAATTTGTATTAAAGAGAAATGCCGAGCATAGCCCTTTCCATAGCCCGCTGAGCGACTTTAAACTTGTGAACCAGCCGTACCGACAGTGTCCACGTTTCGGCTCCGTAAGTCATGACAGGTAGGACGCACTGATTGAAGACTTTTGTCTTTAGGCACTGTGGGATCGACGATGTTAGGACTCGACGTAGCTTCCCAAATGCAGCCCAACCCAACTGAATTCTCCTATTCACCTCGTCCTCAAAGTTGTTTCTACCTAACTGCAATGTCTGCCCGAGGTATACATATTTCTGAACAACTTCGAGAACGGCACCGTGTATCGCAATCGGTTCCGGTAGAACATGTTCATTGAACATGACCTTGGTTTTGTCCAAGTTCATCCGTAGGCCGATGCGTAGAGAAGATTCAGCCAGGTCGTTCAGCATCTGTTTTAGGTCCTGCAGCGTTTCCACCATGATGACGATATCGTCAGCAAATCGCAAGTGAGAGATGTGTTCGCCATTGATGCCGCGTTCTTTCCAGTTCAGCGTCTTGAACATATCCTCCATTGCATTAGTGAACAGTTTCGGGGAAATAACATCCCCTTGTCTCACTCCTCGATGCAACGGTATGGGCCTTGTTTGCTGATTCTGTACTTGGACGGACATTGTAGCGGCTTCGTAAAGACATCTCATCACTTGGATGTATCGCCAATCTACTTGACAACGCTGCAGGGACTCCAGAACAGACCAGATTTCAACCGAGTCAAAGGCCTTCTCATAGTCCACAAATGCTAGACACAGGGGCTGATTATACTCTTCGGTCTTCTGTATAATCTGCCGCACTGTGTGGATGTGGTCTATGGTGCCGTATCCGCTCCGAAACCCAGCCTGCTCCGGTGGTTGGAATTCGTCGAGTCTTCGCGCAAGTCGGTTCGTGATCACTCTTGAGAACAGCTTATAGACGTGGCTTAGGAGGGAAATGGGTCGATAGTTCTTCAGCTGGGTTTTGTCTCCCTTTTTGAAGAACAGGACGACAACACTCCTACTCCATGCCTCTGGAGTCCTCCCTTCAAACAGGACGGCATTAAAAAGCTTCTGGAGCTCCCCCAGTAATATTAGCCGAAGAACCGATAACCGTTGGGGTAAACGAGTTCTAGAGTGGAGACCACGCCTCGGCAAACGTAGTGTAGGACGTCCTCAGGCACGGTGGAGTGATGACTTGCGCAAGACGGCTGGCAGGAGCTGGATGCGAGAAGCCGAAAATCGATCTCAGTGGCGTGCACTTGGAAAGGCCTATGTCCAGCAGTGGACTGCGATAGACTGATGATGATGTATTAAAGAGACGCAGATTGTGTCGCAAGGACTTAGATATTCGTCTATTGAGCTGCTTATATGACTTCGCGTCGCTGGAAGACTGCAACTGTAGCAAGCGTCCTTCAGTCATGAGGTTTAAGGTTTGATCGGTCAGTTTTTGAGGTCTATCTTTACGACAGGGTCTAAAAAACTTAGACCCTACCATGCGGACAGTTTCCACTAGCCCGTCGTTGATCTCGTCCACTGATGCTAGGTTCTCAAGGCAAGCCAAGCTATTAGAGAGCTCGAGTTGAAAGCTTTCTGGGTTTTGTATATGGGACCGAGTAGGTCGGAGCGTAGACTTCATCAGACTGGACCTTTCAAGTTTAACATTAATATTCAGCGAGGCTCTTACGATTCGGTGATCGCTACCGGTTTTTACCCTATTGATCACAGAGACGTCGCTGTATCCGTTTCTTGTCGGTCATGAAGAAGTCTATCTCGTTTCTCATGAAACCATCGGGACATAACCAGGTCCATTTCCTGTGAGGCGGCTTCTGGAAGAAAGAGTTCATCATGAAGAGTCCCTTTTTCTCCAGAAAGTCGGCCAGCCTCTGTCCCCTAGGGTTCCGTTGCTCATACCCAATTTGCCCCTCTCTCAACTCATCACCGCTTTTCTTTCCCAACTTAGCATTAAAGTCCCCCATAACAACAGTGAAGTGGGTTTTGGAACTATGTATGGCTCTACTTACGTCCTCATACATAGTCTCCACCTCATCATCGGAGTGTGATGAGGTCGGTGCGTACACCTGAATGACCTTCAGCGAATATCTTTCGGATATTCTCAGTATTAGGTATACCACCCAGTTCGATACACTGTCGATGGATGTTATGTTGTTTACGAGGGACTTGTGAACGAGAAACCCGACACCACCTTGGGACTATTGGTCGCCCTCCCGGTAGTAGAGCAAGTTACCAGACTGCAGGGTTACTGTGTCCTCTCCCTCTCTACGGACTTCGCATAACCCTATAATGTCCCAATGTAACTTGCTCAACTCCTTTTCCAGCTCGCAGATCCTTTAACCAGTCCTCAATGTGCGTATGTTGTGTGTTACCAGGGCCAGTCATCGTGGGGGTGGGTAGCCGGATCTCTTCCGGGGATTCTTAGCACCCCCTGCTTCGCCGTTACCTTGACCGCTACCCGCGCCAGGAATAGCGAAGCTGCCGGGACTGGGGGCCTAGTTTCTGTGCCTATCATAATCATAATTTGCCGTTAATCGCCACGCTTGGCAGGCGGGTTGGCGATCGCAGTGAGGGTGTGCGGTACACGGAGGGCGCTGCTGCCCGACCTCCGGTTTGTCCCTTAGTCGCCTCTTACGACACCCACTGGATGATTTGGGGGAACTCAATTCTAAGCCGGCGTTCCACGGCGGTTTAGAATTTCATTATTCTATTCTAAACAGCTTCTATGACTTTTAAAAGGCCCTCTTGCTTGTAGTTTCTTACAGTCATGATCTGCTATTAAAATGACGATGATGCAATCACTAGGTACATCCAATTTTAAATAAAAAAATCTTACTTAAGATTACTCTTTACCCATCAATATCGAATACAACAAGCAAAGAAGTGACAGCGCTGGAAGCTATGTCATCTTAGTTTTAAAACTGATTTTAATATTTTTTGCATCAAAACAGTTAGCTAGTAGAATGACATAATTTTTATACAGGCGAAGACACGTTAGGGAGACGCGGTACAATACGCGTGACGACATGCAGTTATTTCGAACAAAAAGCATAGTGTAAGAACAGTCAAGTCAAACACAGTTTTATCAACAATATTGTAGTCTAAACTTTAAATATGCTTGTCCTAGAGAGTTAACAATTTTGTAAAAGTCCCGATATTAGCTATTTATTCGCATTTTGTACTGTAAAACACAAAATATCCTCATTATGACGTATTTAGGTGCAACTATTGAGCATGTCCCAGTAGTCGTCATAATAATTCTAAAATTGACGAGTTTTGGGTCAAATGGGAGTTTTAAAGTACCAATAGATGTCACATGAAAAAAATATATCTTCTATGTTAAAAGTATTCCAAATTGCATATTACATCGTTAGCAAATAAACTTAACTATCCAATTAAACAAAGAAACATACCACAGACACCACTGGAGTCATGTAAATCAAAACACAAAACCACGTGCTGAGCTTCACTTTTGACAGCTGAACTTCACGAAAAAACGATTTTGTTAGGGCACACACGTTTCGACTAACATATCTCCGATACCATGACTGTTAAAACCCCATATTGTCATTTCAATTGTGCAATATGTTATCAACAATATGTTGACATATAAACTGGCCCATTTTAAGTTCAATAGAAAAAATAAATAAAAGTTTTTAGATTAATTGACGACTATTGGGGCATGACGACTTCACCCGCGTTTACCCTAACATAAATTGGCAGTCTGCGAAGCTCGAGAGAGCGGGGACACTAAATATAGGCGGGATACTTTACTGCTTATTTAGAATACTTATTTATACCTTTTCATTATTTTACGACATATTTATCTACTCCTATAAGTTTTAAGATATAAATTACTTCAAGATATAATATTATTGAGATATACGCCTTTACTTCTTTTGACTAAGTTTTCACTTGTGTAAAAATATGCTTTTGTGTATGGATATAATTAATGATAAGGGTTTCCGATCCTCTAAATAAGATCATAACGAAGGTCAAAAAGTTCTGAAAGTCAGATACATTGGAGTAAGAAAGTACGTAACTTCTTGATTTGCTACGCGTCGCCGCAGCCACACTGCGGTGGAAAGCTCTCGGGGTACAAATATAACATAACATTGTTTCATGGAGACTGGAGAGCAAACCATTTTGCTACTTAAATGTATAGGGTCGGTCTGCAAAAAATGTAAGGTAACTTTTATATAAAATAAGAAAAAATATATTGAAAGTACTAGCTACTTATAGAAATGATATGATATTTTCATACAAAAAAAATATTAATCAGGCGTTCATTCAAATTGTTTCACATAAAATGTTTATAACTCGGCAACTTTGCACTTAAACGTTGTTTGTGTGAGAAATTGCAGGTGTCCGATACTGAATAATAAATAAAGTGAGTAACTTCTCGTAATCTAAGTTTCTTTGTGTGGTATGAAGAAATAATAATGTCAAGTAAATAACGGTAATCAACCAACGGCTATCTGTAATTTAAGAACAAAGGCTTATATAGCTTTGATACGAAAAACCATTGCGAAAATGGCAATTCCGCCAGTTAATGACCTATATAGTGATTAAACATTTCTATTTAATGGGAAAAGAAGATTCGATGAGAAGACTAGTAGGAACAATGGGAACGCAATCAGAACACCTGCGGGATTTTCTAAATCCGGTGAAAGACGACCGGGTTCGAGGGTACGGAATATTTCCTTTAAATTCAGCGAGGTGCTATAATACATCGTTGGAGTTTGGAATAATGACGCAAAAGATTCAATCAATCTGTCAAGGGATCTGCGCCTCAGCATTCACTTGTAGAATTGTTTTTGCTTATCGAACTGTACTACGGTAAAACATGCAATTCATCGAACTAACTCAACGATTTATTAAATAATCAATAATTGTTTCGCATGGTGGTTATTTCAGAACATCTGATATTGAGGGCAATTTGTAAACCATAAACATGCTTGGCAACTAATTTGCATTGAATTAAAAGTTTAGGCCTTTGGCTGTGTCTGGTATCGAAGGTTAAAGCTCTAAAATTTATTATGTTTACGCAATATTTTTTCTTGAAAGGATTGTTCCCTGGTTTCAATTAATAACTGTTGAATTATTTATGGGCTTAATTTGATATAGATTAAATTAAAAATTCAAGATGTCCACAGGCTCGTGTTGCACAAAGGATCTGCAGTGACATTGAGTTGCGGCGCGTCGTCTTTGTTTAGCTAGTCGACTGCTCCGAGTACGAGATAAGTCAAACAAGTACAATGTCAACTCCAGTCACTCGCACGTTACGTAAGCCACTGAAAACTTTGCTTAGCCAAATCAATGTTACACCTTGATAGCGTTTATGATCTTTAATTATTCCAGACTGAGATCGTAAACTTCGTCTTTTTTATGAAATAATTGTTTTACGCACCCGCTAAATAGTAAATAGCGAGTATTTATTCACAAAACTACGGTGGATGTCGTGCTCACAACTTTAATTTATATAAATAAAGGAAAGAAGTAACCTGAATATAGTTCCTACGGTTAATTACCACTGCAATAAAAAAATAAGAGACGAACGGAATTCAATTAAAAGTTAAATGCCGAACTTTGTATATAACTTTATAAATACTTGATTACCATGATGCCAGGGCCTGTTTGGTTCATTTGCTTTTTTTAATGCAACAATTAAAATTAAGTATTATTTTGAACTTGCCTCATTCATCTCAAAAATAAATCGAGATATTTATAAGAAAAACATAAACCACAACAAACTTTGAGTCCATGACGTAAGAATGCAAGAAATTCAATTAAACATTATTTTGGAAGATGGTTTGAGTGTCGTCGGCCGGGACGCGGGGCGAGACCGCGCGGCGCGAGCTCCGATCAAGGTCGTTCTTGCACGCGAGCTTCTTTGCCACCCCGCGCCAACACTACTTGTTGCGCTACACGCTGCATGGCCAGCAGACGAGCTGGTCGTGCGGGAGCCGGTACAGCACTGAGGGTCGAGCTCAGCGAGCACCACGTACCTGAGGCTCCCGGCGCGCGAATTCATCGTCATCGGAGAGAGCGTCCATGTCTTGGAGCGCGTGGCGCGCGGGCGGTGGGCGCGCTCGGCGGCGCGCAGTCCGCGGGCGCGCACGTGCTGCGTGGCGCTGGCGTGTCGCTGCGGCACCGCGCCGCTCCGCCCGCGATCGCCGCGGCACTGACGGACCCGGCGCACATCGATCGCACCTACCCGCCCGCCCCACGACGCGCCGCCCGCTACGAGTCCACGTGGCCGCCCGCCCCTCGTGCTTACTATGACACCCCAAACTTTTGGCGCTACTAACTTATACTTTACTTCATCTTTCGTCAATAAGCTTGACAAACAGCATGCAGGTTATGCTTAAAAGCGATCCTGGACGGGTCAAACATACATATACATGGTAAAAGTCTTGTTGATAATAAACTAGCTTCATTTGAAACAGCCGCCGCACTCGATGCCTCGTCGCGGCTGCGCGGGCCGAGGAGCAACAGATTGTTGTCGTGGGCGGGAAGTTCTAATCGCGGACGTCAAACCGGCGACGCAATAGAAATTACAGCTACTACGAAAATAAAAGTACGATTTTAGTCGCGTACGTAAAAGCGGGAATTATCGTCGGTGTTCTCGTCGTGCGCGACGTCACAGGGCCGCCGACGACGCAATCCGTTCGGTCGGCGCGTAAGGCACGCGGCCGGCGCGAGTGGTGCCGGCTGTGGGTGAGGCCGAGCCCGAGGCGCTGGTGCATACCTGCTTGATGAGGGGGAGCAGGGTTCTCTCGATGGAGCGCGTTTTTATCTGTGAGAGATCGACGTCGGGCAGGCCGGTGGCCGCCATGGCTGGCGCGGGCGCGACTGCGCGTGTGCGCGCGCATGCCCGGCCGGCGCCGCCATTGGCGGAGCGAGCGCCGTCACGTGCCCCCCTCCCCCCGCCAGCCGCCCACGAGCTTCGCCCGCCCGTCGTAAACATGCGATTGCGTGTTTGGTTTTAACACATACTCTTGCGGGCTTTAAAAACTACGGCTTTACGTGTTTTACTTTGTTTTGATTTCGAGCTCCAATTATAATACATCCACGTGCACGATTCATCTATATTTTTTATTTATTTGCTTTACTGCGGACTAAGTTAAGGGAAACAAGCATGTAGCAATGCAGATCTAAATTAAAAGCCTTTTATTGATGCACAAACTTTATTTTCATATCGTTGACCACCCGAACAGAACATTAATTAACTTATTATTAATCATTGGCACATTATCACAAAGGTTGTCAATGATTTATCTATAATTTTTACATACGTAGGTACTTATGATAACAATCAATAGTTTTACTCTCTGTAACTGTGATGGCAATAATAAGTCATTTTGAAACAAAATCACTTTTCCGGTGAGATCCTACTTTCGATATTAATAGTAGATAATAAGATATATGTATTAATACTGATAAATATTAGAAGACAATTCAGATTATTCGAACTTTCATTTTTACTGAAATTAAATATTTACTAAAGATATAGCAAAATTATAACTTATGGACTAAAAATATCTTTAAGGCTTTGGTAATTGCGTGAAGATTGAAGAATAGATAATTTAAAAGAAGATTTCTTACATTATAGTACAATGCTTAGTTTTAGTTTATTACAACACATAGTAAATAATTTCTTTTATTTCAATCTGGCTTCTGATTTTTAAGAAGATGAGACAAAATACGCCAAGTAGGTGTAATTTAATATACAAGATGTTACTAAATAATAAATAATTTATAACAAACAACACATTGCAAGTTTAATATTTCAACAGGAACACAATTGAAGTTCATACGAATTATTTTACACGGTTTGAAATTATGTAAATTCTACATGCAATACACTGCAACATGAAATATGAACAGTATAAATAGCAAAATAATATTTAGGACGGCAACGGTTACAAAATTCCAATCATTTAAGTTTATGAGTTACATTAATTTTACGTGCTCTTAAATATTACCTACTAAATTATGGCTGTGAGGCAAGCACAATCAGTATTGTTCAAAATAGCCGGCAACTGTGTAGTTACCTCGAGTTTTAATATTCGATCTTTACAACTAAGGAGGAAGTCTGAGGAACGTGTCGAGGAAAGCTTGAAATCGTGCAGGAACGTTATTCACGCTTTCATTGTCTAATATCTTAGTGTTAGAGAAACTCTGGACATCAACTGTGATGCCCAACTATCTAATACAATATGTTTTCAACAAGCTTTGCGAAACTTTCCTGACTGTAGCAGTCAAACTACTGGGAAATTGAGAACACCTTATCTCTAGGAGGTAGAGGTGGAACTCGCTTGCTCCTAACTTTCCAAGTTCCCGCTAGTTAGCTTATCAATTGTAGTAGACGCCCATACTGATCTGCGGACGACGTTTGCACAAGGCTTGCTTGGAGCTGGTACTGTCTTGTGAACTGTCCGACATCCAGGGGCTTTGTCCCGACGAATTTCGGACCTTCCGCTTGCGAAGGCTCTCAGTGGGACCTAGCGTGGGTCTCAATAACTGTTTGAACCTAAAGGGACCCTCCGTGTAGTCGTCGTCTGAGCTGAAGACTGGGGTCGCAAGTATTTCGGGCGAGTTCCGCAGTATCTTGCGCAAATCAGACTCGGGGTCGTAGGTGGGGTTGTATGCGAGGCGCGGAGGAGGCTCCGATTTTTGAGATTTTCTTACTAGCTCGTTGATTTTATTGCTGTTGAAAAAAACATCTATCAGTATGATTCCTATTTTGCGTAAAGTATCGGTCTCGTCATTTGAGAATGGCGAGGACAGATTATAATTCACGATTTACTCTATCAAGCTTTTTTACGGCAGTATATTGGCAAAATAATGTAAAAAAAATGTACATATGGTTTAAAAGGGAACATTATTATATAACATATACATCAATACAGTCAACAATCTAACTCTAGCGGTTTACCAATAACGAACATCCATACCCATCGTTTCTGCTGTCCACAATGAATGCCGCATGTGACAGAATGAGAGCGATTAGTTTCGTTTAGGGCCAGAAGCTAGCCGATTCTAATTCCCTGTAATTTCTATGTTCCCCGTGATTTCTCTGGTCCCCGTAAGCCATATGTTCTCTGTTATCTATGGGGTCCCTATGATCCCTGTATTCCATATGGTCTCTGTGGTCCCTGGGCTCCCTGTAATCCCTGGGGTCCTTGTTATCCCTGTGTTCCCTGTAGTCCCTGTCGTGGGGATCGTACCTGACTAGTCCGCCGCACTGCCGGCTGCACGGCAGGTTCTGCCAGTTGTTTGCCTGCAGATGTCTGTCGTCCTGGTACATGTGACCGTTGCTTGTGTGCTGGTATCTGCGAAGGTTGTAAGCACTTCAGTACTTTGACTTTAAACGACAAGTAGGTAGTATTTCTACTGAATCACTCTAATAATGACTTTTGGTGATGAGTGTTTTTAGTAGCAGAACTTTTATGAAATCACAGTTGTTCTCTTACTTTGAAAGTATGTAGCTATAGTTTTTGCGGAGATAGTACACATTGCGAACAATTTTATTTTTATGTTTTATACACAACAGCCATAAAAGTTCCTCTTATCTGAAAATACTATGATTTGATAACATTTTTATGGTGACATTAAATAAAATCGTGGCATGACGTGAATATATAGTGACTATATTACTGAAAGTAGATTTTTATGTACATGATTTTGCTAAGATGGAAAAGTACTGTGATGTTTGATGAATCTAGTTAGCATCACACTGCTTGTCGACAAACCTTGGGTTTTTGATCTCAATATCTTTCTTACAAATCAACGGTTCGTCCCATGGCCTAGCGGGACTCTCCAGGAACTCAGGCGACGGACTGCATCCGTTCCATTAGAGTAAGCATGAACAGTTGCAAATAACGATTCCATGAGTGATATTAATAAAAATCGAGAGAATTGGTAAAATCTGTGATTGATTTAATATTTGATTAAGAAATCAAACTCAAATAACACACTCATGAAGGGGCAATTAATTAAAAGTAAACATTTGCGTTCCGCAAATCGAGTTTCGTTTTATTACGTTTTTACTGCTATCGAAACTGAAAATTCTGATTGATGTGCTGATATTGTGTAGATATTACGACTGGCTGATAGACTATAAAACTTGCGGTGTGACGCAATCGCGTTGTCATCAACAGATGAAAGGAAATTTTTTATGAACTTCTATCGTAAATAATCGAGACGGTTTTAAGACGACGACCTACAGCTGTCATATCGTAGGGTATTCGATGGTTTACAAATCCTAAGCCACTAAATGTCGACATGTAATAGAGATTCCCGGTTTTACAACGGCCTGATGAAAGAATCCTGGTAGAAGACATGCGTATGTTCAGCAAGAGATATACCAAAAGGTATAAATCTATTTTCCATGCTAATTTATTATAAATTATATACTTTGTCAAGAAATTTTAACCTTATTTTTTCTAGATACGGTGTTTTCTAAACGTTTAACGTGCCTTTAAAAACAGGAGTCCAAGTATATCCAAGAAGTGATTGCGTCAAGTGTTACTTAACTTAATGATCAATCAACCTATGCGGCTATTACTTGGTCACTATCTCCGAAAGTCATATTTTAATTATAGATTCAAAGTCAAAACATGAACATTTACAAACATGTACATTTATAAAAGTTCTCTATATTCTACCATCACATGGTCATGCAGTCAGTTCAGTGCATTAAGGCGATTTAGTTGATTCAGCCTGTATTGGCATGATGTGGATCTCTTATTTCGTGTACCTACTGGTATAATAATAAAACGTCCAAAGCTGATTTCGACCACGGCGGATGTTCTCATATACCCAAGGAGATGAGTCAGCTGCGCAGGACATATTATAGTGCACAAGCATTTACGCAGACTCAGGTGCACTCACTATTCCTTCATTCACACAGCCCGAAGGGACGGTAATCCGACACCACTGGATAGACCTACTGGTATACTGAGCACATGGTTACCTGGACAGCCTGCTGGCGTCGCGCTCGAGCTGCGTGGGCTGTCCGCGCAGGATGGCGGGCACGAGCGTGAAGCCGGGCGGCTGCCGGTACTCGTCCGCGCGCTGCACCTCCGCCAGCCGCACCCCGGGCTTGTTGCGCCGGAGGTTCTTGTGTACTTCTTGGTTCTTATCGTGGACCTGAATAGAGGAAGATTATTTTTTAAGTTATAAATTAGTTTAGGAAATATATTTGCTCCAAATTTTTTTGTTAAGGTTTTGTCTGTAGTAGGTACCTATATTGATTGTATTTCTTGAGTTGTCTTAGGTAACAGTTTTCTGCAGCCGAATTTCGAAAAAGTTTAATTCGAAATTTATACATATAAATTTGTATGGAGACACTTAGACACTGATGCAGTGTCAGCATTCATTCGATATTTGGAATAGGTACCAGCACTATAAGACAGTCTTTATCGAGACGACAAGCCACATAGCTAATGACCCCTTTACCTGGTCCGC
This sequence comes from Helicoverpa zea, assembly GCF_022581195.2. Classification (NCBI taxonomy): domain Eukaryota; kingdom Metazoa; phylum Arthropoda; class Insecta; order Lepidoptera; family Noctuidae; genus Helicoverpa; species Helicoverpa zea. The sequence goes on along the minus strand of NC_061452.1, from coordinate 7,012,211 downwards.
AAAGGCATGCAGCTGGTCAGCTCGCTCCTGCACGGAGTAGTGCTGCATGAGGCGCTGCGGAGCGGCCGGCGCCGCGTGCGTCGGCGGCGGCGGTGCCCGGCCTGCTGCCCACTTGCGACGCGCCGTGTAGCCGCGGAAGTCTGCAAGAAAAATATTAAAATAAAAATCATTTAATTCAACACCATAACCCATATACCCAAAAAGACCAAACTTCAGGTACAAAAATCAAAGATTTCAACGAAATAAAGTCATGGCAACAACCAAGAAATCCAGAGGGGCATGTCAAAGCCTGTGCCTGCCGGGGCTGCGGGATTGTCCTAAAGAGTTACCGTGGCTCTTGTACACACAAAGGGCTTAAGAAAGAACATGGTGGGTTTGAGTCAGTAAGAGTCTGACATCATTTGTCATTTGATGGTTTCCCATCAAAAACAAAAGGTCCTGGTACTGCTGATATCAATGCAAACTAACCATTAATAATGACATATTAATTTAATCATTTAATGCAAATACTTACGACTTTGTATAACAACAGCTGCTTTGTTAGTATCAATGTTCTCCTTATTTCCCGACATAGTTTCATTGGTGTCGCTGTCATCTGACGTCATTCGTCTCAAAACCTTTGCCTTCATCAAAGCTTTATTCTTGTTTGGGACACCTGTGGGAGAACAATTTATTTTCATATAGGTAGTTCAATTTTTTTGTAGATCACACTTTGCAAACTTTTGATTATTTTTGTAGATTTCTTAATTTCATACAAGCTTACTACGGTTTCATCCGCGTCTCGGTATGACTGCTTCCAGTAGCAGCATGGTGACAAAACTATTCTACGTCTTTCTTCCGGCTCTAAGCTAATTTTTAAATATTTTTAACGGTTCAGCCATTCTTGAGTTATGAAATGTGTAACTAACACGACTTTCTTTTATGCATATAGATAGATAGATATGTTCCACTGACCGGACTTATGTTGTTTCCTCTTGCTGTCCTGCTCGAGCTGGAACTCCCTGGCCAGCTGTCTCTGTCTCTCCTGCAAACGCTTGCGAGTCAGCCAGCCGCGCACGTGCTTCTGTAGCGTTAGCACTGAGATGGCCATCTGCGCCTTCAGCCGCTGGTAGTGTCGTCTCGCTAGCCAGCCGCGGACGCAGGCTTGGACTAACACTACTTTTCTTATCTGGAAATAATAGAAATTATATTAGAAAGGAAACTATATTTAAAGACAGCTTTATACTTCACACATAAATATCGTATAAGATAAATAAAATATTAAAACACGATTGAAGACGGAAAAAATTATAAGTCTTATATCCGTAGCCCAGCAACATCTGATTTTTATTTTCTGTATGAAACTTTTCACGTTTTGCCGATAAATAAATAGGACATAGGACTATTTTTATGAAAGTTTAATTCTGAACATTGATAAGTACTTGGTCTTACCTGTTCTTCATAAATTCTCGCCAGAACTTCGACGTGGTAGTATTTAAGGAACACCTTGGATTTGCCGAGGGCCCAGCCGTCCATCTTCAGCCTTAATAACAAGAGCCTGCTAGTGTCACGGTTGGGCTTCACTTCCTCGTCATAACTGAATGCCAGGAAACCGTACCTAAAAGAAACACTGAAAATTAGAAACATTCATTCCGCTGACAACGTGCAAGTTTCGTGCATGTGACATACTAACCTAGCCAGAAAATCTGCAGATAAAGGAGAATCTTTACTTTTTACATTCTATATGAATTATTGTTTTTTCGTTGAATCAGACAGAAAAAGAAAAAGACCCCGAAAAAGCTTTTTAGAATCAACATAAAAATATTGAAACAAAACACTTACCTCTTCAAGAACTCTTCAAACGAAAGTCGGTGGGAAAATCCAGTTTGCCTTATCCTAATTGTCTCCAAGACTCCGGTGTAGCGGAGTTGTTTCAATATCTTGGCGGAGTCGAAGTGTTTGGGGGAACGCGAGTCGTTGGGCTTGAGGCAGCGCACGAACTGAGGGGTGCCGCTCACCATCTTCTGCAGCAGCTCCATCAGCGAGTACCTGAAGTACGTCGACACCGTCTGCTGAGCTCGTGACTGCGATGCTAGTCCTCGACTGTTGAAGCGCTCCTAGAAATATTGTGACATTGCTTAAATCACTTCCAATTTAAAGTAGCAACGTATTGGTGCAACAGAAACTTTTATCTATCTTTTCTCTCGTATATAAAAATGAATGCCAATTTTCGTTGTAATCTAGACACACGGCAGTGTGTCCGCCAAGTTCGAGCAAATAAAAGCGACACACCGGCCGTGGGTTATATTACACGAACCATTTCGGGCCAAATTCGACCCCCCTATAACTCAAAATCTATTTTATTTACGCATATCAAATTTCTAGTATCTGTTGAGACCCCCTCACTTATCTAAAATACAAAATTTCATTAATATACCTATTATAGGTCTTGAGATATTGACGACAGAAAATCGCAATTTTTACTATACATTCACTGACTGACTGACTCACTCACTCATCAAAAACCTAGACCACTTCCAATGGTCGCATTGACTTGAAATTTGGCATGGAGGTAGGGGTTTATGTCAAGGTAAAGGGAAAAATCTGAAAATGGCCAAGTGCGAGTCAGTTTCAAAATAATATAGGTGTATACCCGGTGTAAATTTATACCACTAAGGAACTAAAACGACCTAAATCTATATTTATATAATATATCTTCGAATGGTCGTACCGATCTGAAATTCGCTACACAGGTTTGTATTTAGTCAAAGTAAACTAAAAATCTGAAAACGGCCAAGTGTGAATCACTTTCGAAAATAACGAATGTGTAACTTTGATCTACGAACATAATACCTATATGATAACATGTCATGTCAGTCAGTTGGTAAATCTAGTCCATTTAGTTAATCTAGTTAATTTCTTTGTAAGAAGCATGGTGCATATTCAAAAATCTGAAAGATAGTATAAATGAGACATTTCCTTAACAAAAATAAATGAAATCCCACCCAAAACAAAAATGTGAAAGGCTGCAAGTTTTAACAGAAAATTAAATACTTGATTCATTGCGTTTAGTAGGTTTATAACAAGGTGTGTGAAAACTTGCCAAGTAACATCATCAAAAAGTAACTATTTTTAACTGAGGTATGTGTGTATGGAACTTGGTACTTATTCAGATCTCACTTCTTTTATGGGCGAAGCATTCCCATATTATCGAACTTGGCAGCCTTTCACATTTTTGTTTTGGGTGGGATTATAATCCACACCAATACTAGATGGCTTATGTGAAGTATGCATAAAATCGATCGAGCGGTTCTCTATTACATTTAATTTCACTCTGTCCATAGGAAAGCACCGGGCTGCTAGTATCTCATATTTTCTAGTTCACACTTACCCTAACTTCACTAGATGTCGGACTCTCCAGGCTCCTAGAATCCATATCTCCTTGTAATGGCGAATACAAGTTGCCAGTCTTAGTAATAGGACATTGGAACAGGAACCTGATGATGTCGTACTGACTCTGTCTCATCAGCTGAACTACTTCAGGTGGGAGGAAGTTGCGGTTCTTCTCTAAGAAGCCATCAGCTTGGTAGACCACGCGACCCGCGAAGTGATGGACGGCGAAGCAAATAGCGTCAGACTTTGGACGGACGTAGTATTTGCTTTTGATGTTACTGTGGAACTTTTCTGTAATCAAATATATCATAGGTCACGTCTATAGCTTTATAGTGGCACTGTTGGTAACAAAGGTTTAGTGAAAAATTATAACGTACCAATGAGACTTCTATCAGTGGCTCTCGGGAATCGACTCTCCTCATCTAACAACGCCAGCATCCCCATCGGCCTCGACAGCAACATGTCCAACACTGGTCTGTTATCAGAGAACTCCACCAGATCCACTGGAACTCCTTCAGCCATGTACTCCTGCTGCTCCCAGGTGAATATGTGTTGGTTGAAGTAGTACTGGATCTGTTCGTTAGCGATGTTGATGCATAGCTGCTCGAACGAGTTGTTGTTGAAGTTCTCGAAACCGAAGATGTCGAGTATGCCGATGGAGAGTTGTTCGTTTCTGCAAACATAAATGTAAGTAATCATTAGTTTTTGGTCGGATAATATTGATTCTAAAAATAATTAAGGAAATCCATTTTTCGTTATTTTCCTAATGCATATTAATAATACATTCGTACATTTATTTGACACAACACAGGTAATTCGGATTTGAGGGCTCATGCTTAAATAACTTAATTATAGGATACATAATTAAAGACAAAAAATACTATATGGATGGTTGATATTCTATATAATTTTTGAAATACTTACACAGTCGGCCTATTCTGGCAGAGCAGCGCGTTGATCCTCTCGACGATGCGGTCGAAGGCGCGCGCGTAGAGGCCGCGCGCGGTGGCGTCGCGCGCCACGCCCGCCTCGCCCGGCGAGCTGCGCCGCGCGATCGTCTCGCCGCGCGCCACCACGCTGCTGCTCGTCAGGCACTCGCGCAGCTCCTGCGTCTCCACGCCCAGCAGGCATGACGCTGGGGATAGGGAACACAAGAGTTTCAAAGTCAAAGTCAAAGCTCTTTAATCTGAGTTCATAGTTTACAAAGGTCAGTTTGTATATAATATTAAGTCTCATTATACCCTGCTCGTAGCAATTTGAAGGCAAAGAGAATCTTATTATAATGTAAGTTATTTCAATGAGGATGATGGTTTGAATAAAAATGACAAAAACTACTTCTGTGTTGTAGATATTAGGTTATTAACGACTAAGTTGAATTGACAACAAACTCACGCGTAACCAATTGCATTGCAAGCAAATGTTATGTACCGAGCAAATAATGTGTCATCTAGTGTCATCAAACTTTGATAAATAACAACCACTTTTGGTGGATAAAATGGAGATCCATTATTTCAATACTAACAAAAAAACAATTAGCAAAAACCTCGAATGTCGTCTAGACACTAAAAATAAAGTAAACTACGAAAACAAAGCACCGTGTCTCCTGGCATCAGATAAACGGCCTCATTATAAAGTCGTAAGGCGGTCATTAGTTACCTCTGTGCAGCGGCGCGGTGTCGATGATCGTTGCCTTGTTGTCCGTATTGTCTTCGCCCGCTGTTTCACCGAACTCTATGTCACCGAGGTGTAATATAGCTGCCAACATCTTGTACAGCACTAGAACCTCTTCCTCTTGGAAACCGACCACCTGGAATGTTGTCATTGTGATGCTCAGTTATTTTATTTTGAAATTATTTATCTGGGCTACCTACTGTGGAGCAGAAAAGTTTTGAATCTTAAGAAGTGAATTCATATAGATTTCAGAAACCCCTTAGCATATAATTATCACATAACGCACAATCCAACCACATATTGGTTTATTCTGGGTTCTCACCTTGAATGCCTGGTTGAGTTGTCTCCAGCGATGCACATTGTGTTCCCTGTGCGCGACGGACAGCGGCTGCAGATAGCGGTGCCGGGACTTGAGGTGCTCGTCCAGGTAGAACTTCCTCCAGCGACCCTCGCTCTCCAGCCCGTCGTACAGGTAGTAGAACACGTGGAAATTACTCTCACCCCTGAACATTTGACAATGAAAGCTTTATCGTGGGTTTTGGTGTGACACAAGTTTCTGAACATGTCACCCGACTAAAACGATTTTAAAGACGTTATCACGTCAAAAGTAGAGTTTCAAAGGAAAAGTGAACTGGTAATTTTAATTGGGCCTGTTTTAGTACACATCTTAAAGTTGGAATATATTTTATGCCTCAAATACATTTTGATAAGTCAAAAAGTTTGTCCCCAGTCCCAGTAACCCGCATCGACGAAGAATTTTATACTTATTGCTCATCGGTACTCAAACTTTATCTCGGTCAATTGGCTCTTACGATTTACTCGGAAGTTTTGCAGGTCAGTATAGAAAGTACTGTATTTGAAAATTTTTAAATAAAATGAGTTCTACTTACAATGCTTGGTGTACAACTCTAGACTGTTCCAGTAGATACACTGATATTCGAGCACCAGATATTCGCCCAACTCTCATCATAGACAAATCTAGGTATTTGCCGAAACGAGAGCTGTTTGCGTTGATGCCAGTACGAGCATTGCCGAAGGCTTCCATGATAGGATTCACTTGTAGGATCTTTTCTTCTAAGTTGCGGTTTTGAGTCTGGAATAAAATATGGTCAAGTCATTTGCCTGATGGAAATAGGTCACTACTACAAAATTGTAAGTGTTTATACTAATGGTCCTACAAGTTATGCCTGAAAAAAAAGAAAATAATGTTACTTACCTTTGACAAAAACACAAGTTGCTTGAGCAACAGATTCGCAGACTCTGTCTTCCCTGCTCCACTTTCCCCTGATATAACAATCGCCTGATGCAGCTTCTGATGCATGAGAGCCTGATGCGCCGCGTCCGCTACCGCGTAGATATGCGGCGGGTTGTCCGACCGGCACCGACCCTGGTATATCTGTTGAGTCTAGAACAATTAGAATAATTCACATAGTCATGCGCTTAGAAGCAAAAAAGCCAAGTTTTATCGGAACTAATAATATTGTCTTCGATATAGTTGGTTCATCACTGCTTCTAATGGAGCTTGGAAAGACGTGTCAAAAATCCCGTTCCTTCTACATTTCAACCACGCGCAAACAGCAAAGCAAAACACCGCTTCGTAACCCACACATTAATAATAAAGTCCAAATGCGTGAGGACGAATTAATTAAACACCTTCGCTCCGCCCAAAGCAGAGTATTTTTAATGTTGTGGTTACTTTCGGCGTCATTAAATTACCTTACCTTTGTGGTGTATATTCCCACGTCGGTGAATGGGTTCACAGCGACTAGTATATCTCCTATATAAGTGTATATCTGGTTCTGTGTGTATCTCTTCTGAAGTTGTTCTACGATGGCGTCTTCAGTCAACACTTCTAATGTCGCCAGGTCATCTGTGTACATTTTCTCAGGTCGTGCTTTTCGATGCGATTTGAGTTTGCCTCTCTTAGTCGTAGCCTCAGGCGCGCGAGAGCCTCTCCCCTCGGCCCTCTGTCGTTTTATTTCCGCTTGAAGCTCTTTACGGATCTATAAAAGAGCATGTTTTTATTATAGATATTATAAAAAATCTCCCATCAATGTATCTGCATTACTAGTATCATGGATAAGTAACAGTCACAAATCAATTACTCATGTTATCTAGAGCTCATTGATTTAATTCCTATCGAAGATAGCGCTGATAGCAAAGGATCTGACAACTTTGTGAATATAAATACAAATTATGTTACATGATACAGAAATAAGTGTTATTTTTTATAAAAATATACAAAATTACCTTATCCTCAAAGCTACTGACTGCGAGTAGTAGAGGATGTTCCAAAAGTTCTCTCGCAAATGGTCTTTGATTCATGTCTTTAATTAAACAGTCCGCAATAAAGTCCACTAATTGCGGTGAAAACATTTCAGGGTGTGACAAAGATGGCGGTGGGTTCCGAGGTATTTGAAATAGTGCCCTCATAGGGTGTAGCCCTGACAGTGGAGGTTCACCTTCAGCCAATTCTATGGCCGTTATGCCTACTGACCACACATCGCAGCGGCAGTCGTAAGATTCGTCCAGTTGTTGTTCACACGCTATGACCTGCAACCGAAAACAATTCACGTGTGACCTTAAACAGTCATTATAACACGAGATCATTACAACTACTTTCAAAACGTCACAAGTATTGTATTCGGGGCCACGAATATTGTTCGCATTATGTGGAACAGCTAGATAATAGCAAGTAGGTACTTATGCAATTGTTCATATTTAAAAAAGTCGTTGACATTTTACCTCTGGCGCCATCCAGTAGGGCGTGCCGACTGATGTATTTCTTCTAGCGGCTGTTGCAGCCAGGTGTGACGATACTCCGAAATCTACCAGTTTGACTTCAGCATCTTCGGTGAGGAGAATGTTATGCCCTTTGACGTCACGGTGCATACATCGGTGTGCGTGGAGATGTGTCAAGGCCCGGACGGTTCCCCGCAACACGTACGCGAGTTGTGGTTCGGTGAGATTGCTCCCGCGAGCCCGCATTCCCGCGCATAAATCAGTCACCGAACCACCAGTACAGAGCTGCAAATATAAAGGTCACATTGATTTATGCCTCTCGCATAAACCGCAGAATATGCAGCCTATAAATAAATTGTATACCGACCTCCATGACGAACCATATTTGGTCGTCATCCGAACACGCGCCGCGTTTTAAGAACAGACCGAAAAATTCAGGGATGTTGCGATGTCCGGACAAGTCACGAAACACGAGGAATTCTTCTTCTATTTCTTCAATGTTTTCTGTGATATTTTCTAATATCTGTAAATGTAAAACGCATAGGTATAGATAGATGTAGATTACAAAATCTGATTTAATGAAAGGGACTTCATTTATGTAAACAAATCTAAAAGTAGATAAAGCCGGTTGATGTATGTATATTGTACACATTTGGTATCCATTTAAGTTATTGTGTTCCAAAAGAGAGGCTGCCAAGCCATGCCGTGGCATGTATTGTTAAGCGGCCTTGACATCAATACTACATTTGAGATAACATCTATGCAATCAATTATATGCGTATGCTAACAATACCTCCATAAAAATTCAGCGACCTATTCTGTATACACAGTATTCTCATACACATAGTACTTAGTTGTAATCGCACGTTTATACAAATATGTACCTACGTTTAAATTGTAATCTTCCCAGAAGCGCATAATTGCACTAATTACGTGCTTAATTTAATGAGACGCAGTTTGGGCAGTAATTTGTCAGTAAATAACCGTAATCTGTATTCAAATTAAACTATTCAAGAACTACGCCTTAACAGGGAACCCATTACTTTGAATAGTTAATAAAGTTAAAGTTGTAGGACTAGTGTGACTGAGGCAGTTTCTCTCGGATTTCACCCGTTCAGTTTACGAGTGCATGCCCTATAAATGTTGTTGACCTTACTCGTGCTCATACTAAAATAACATGTGGAAGTAATCGTAGGCACTTCGGCATTCTCGAACGATGGCTTTTAAGTGACGTCACCTCATGTGTTAACCTAAGATAAGGTTAACCAGTTTTATTGTGACTAATGCTGATAGCCGTCTAGGTTTAAATAAAAAACTAATTTACTGCCGGCAGTTCTGCAGTAAAACTGGCTAGAGATTACGTGTTCAGCCTGTTGATATTAACAACATTGATGCTATAATTTAGATATTAAAATGACCTACACCAAGGTTTTCGGTAAAATCATGACAAATGATAAAATTACACCTACTTGATTATTCCAACATTTTATTTGCTGTTATTCTATTCGTTCTACCGGAGGTTTAGCGGTCTTTTTGACCTTCGCAATAAGTGCCTAAAACTTGATTTGACGTTGTCAATCCTGTCTTTCTCTCCTTTGTCACGCCTTCCAATCGAAATGTTTCTTTGTGAATGTAAGATACATACCTTTTGAACTGTGGGCATTTGCACGGTTATTATTTTAAAACTGTTTCTGTTCAAAATTCCCATGCTCAATCTCAACATACAACAGTCTAAACAGAACGTACCTTAACGGCGACGCGTCTGCCTGACTTCTTATCTCTGGCGCAGTAGACCTCTCCATACGTGCCCTCTCCGATGAGCTCCTGCAGAGTGAACCGGTCGCGAGGGTCGGCGGCCCGGTCCAACTCCACGTGCTGCGAGAGCCCGCGGTAAGCCACGTCGCTGCGCATGGCTCAGCAATCTCATTGAGACACCATCTGCAACAACATATTTGACAATTAAAAGCTAAATCGTTTGAAGTGATACAATGCAGACTTTACCGAGGTTTCATTGTGACGATCATTCTTATTATAATTATCATTGCAATACACTATGTACAAATTTTCAAATAATCTGAACAATGGCCAATTATTACACACACCTAACGGCTCGAAATTCGGATAAATTAATCAACATCCTGGCTATGAAGAAACATTAGAAATATCTGCATTTTTACACGCTACAGTAAAGTTTCTTAAGAGATCCAAACGATAACACCTAACTACCTAATGTACGATAATGTCGACATCGACACCACTTTGTTTTAGTATACTGCTTGGTTATGCATGAGTGCATTATGTCGAGTTTATCAATTATAACAAGGCAAAATTTTAAAATTAAAAGCGCGAGAAGATGTCGATATTCTCATAGTAATTTTATTTGAAAGATTGATTATCTATCACGTAAGTAATCAAAATACAAATAATCTTGTACTTCCTGTCACTGAATTACTGAAAAGCTTAAGTTTGATAAAGATAAAGACATTATTGGACACAGATATCATTGGACGTAACACGATAGACTGACAAATTGCTAATGTAATAGGTAAGCGTGTTAAAAGAACGATACACATTTGAGATTCACTTCTATGAGACTCATTCCTAAATTAGGTATGAAATGGGGTCAACATTGCATTTGACAGTCATTATGATCACATTGAAGGCTTAAAAATGCAATGTTATGAATTTATGATACAAAGTCCAGTAATTAGCACGTGAAACAGTTGAAACATCCGGCAAGAAATAACTGTACCGCAGCAGAATCGAACACATCCGCAGAACTATATTGATTTCTAATAAATATTATTAGCAACTCTTTTAATAACTTGTGTTTTATAACAACGTCTTTTATTAAACAGGCTTTCTATGGAAACGATAACCATATAGCTGCATGCATATTATGTCTGTCCCAATATTTAAAAGATTCTATATTCACATTCACGTTAATTCTACGAGTTGCTACGGCTGTCATTGAACATCCTTGGCAGTCGTTACGGGTAGTCAGAAGCCAGTAAGTCTGACACCAGTCTAACCAAGGGGTATCGGGTTGCCCGGGAAACTGGGTTGAGGAGGTCAGATAGGCAGTCGCTTCTTGTAAAGCACTGGTACTCAGCTGAATCCGGTTAGACTGGAAGCCGACCCCAACATGATTGGGAAAAGGCTCGGAGGAGGAGGTTAATTCTACGAGTTGTCACATTCCACGGACCGATTAACGGAATAAATATTTAATATCAAAATCTCCTTAATTTCTAAGCCAAGAATCTATTAATGTTTACGACAATTTGTTGTTCGGTTAGTAATACTGAGGTGATTTCTGAAAAAGGAAAGAAACGGAATTAATAAATTGGATGTACCGTTGCATGCGCCATCGCGTGGCGACTTCATGCGTGCTTGGACATAGGATGAAGTACCTACTGTGTGTTGTCAATAAACTTGCTCAACAATAATGTGACAAGATACCTTGGAGATACTATTTAATTTTTATTACACGTCCAAAACAACTTCCTTATGATTAAAACCGTACGAGGACAAACAATGAAATGTAAAGAACGATGATACAAAGTAAGAAAACCTATAATTCTTTAGGTTTTCCTTGTAATTATAAATGAATGGATGTACTTACTATGAATTACACAATTGATTACAGTAATCGTTAATCGTAAATAAAAGACACCAAGAAACAACATCGATTTCCGCAAAAGGTTGGATAAGTGCAATCTCTCGTTAACTTTCAAATATAGTTTTAATGCATTTGAGGAACTCTGTCACATAATGTTGCCATATTCGTAACACAAATTACGATGGTGTAACTAAGACGTACATATCTACTACTTGTGTGGTGTCAAATTGGTGCCAACCTTGGATTGCCGTATGTTGCAATTACCCAACTGAGAAATGAGTCGACAATATTTGAATAGAGGACAAACAAACATTCACGATTGAGGTAATTTGTACAGAATAGTGACTTAGCTGTATGTTAGACGTAACCAAGGCATTTGTATTCTTATTATGACATGAAATTTATAATGAATTGATACGTAATGTACAACAATTTTATATGTAATAGTAATTTGATTATTGTGTTAATGATAATAGAAGTGGACTTATAATATCAGGTAAAGAACCTAAACTATTTATAAAATATGTAAGTACCTATAGACGTTAACTAAATGAACGCTTGTTTGCTTTGTAGGCCGTGGTATGACATTATGACATCATGCACTGCACATAACATTGTATTGCTAATAACAAGTGGACAACTGGCGATTATGAGATATTTAGAGCTTAGGTAAAATCAGGTTATACATTTATACAGTTATCTATACATTTAAAAAATATGTGGGGACAGAATACAATTTGTATCTAATTCTTCACTACGTAAATAACAACACACTTGCGTATTGCATATTATTCCCAGAATTACATGTTTTACATTTTATGAAACCTATGCAAACTAAGCAGGTAACTTGTGGTAATTCTTTTAAACCTGAAGATTAACTGTTGACGTACATGTTTTCCGCGAAAATGAGTAATATTAATCATGTTTTAGTACCTATGATAAACAAAGTCAATTAGAGCTTCATTAAAACAAAATGATTCGGATGTAAACATAAATGACCGTGTTTTTCCTGAGAACAAATTATGGAAGCCAAATGTGATAATGATGTAAAACAAAAACTACTTTAGTAAGTACCCAGTTTTTTTTGCATGTTTGCGATTGTATCGAGCGTTGATCCTAATCCGGCGCTAAATGCGCACGTCTGCAATTAGTCAACACAACACATCATAAATGGACATTAGAATGTTTTCATGTAAAAAGAGGTCTCGCTCAGTGTGACTGACGGCCGCGACTGAAGCTACACTTTCACTGATTGTTTTTGTCACGAAGACGTTGCGACGGCCTGCCGAGCTCATTTTGATAATTATAAGGTTTAACACCGTTGTCATGTTAATAGCCACTTTTTAGTGACAGACTACTGGTAATCAACATGCAAGATGCTCAGGGCGATCATTGTTATTCATACCTTAAAGTAGCTGGATATTTACGAGTCAATTTGCTATCGCTTATCAAGAAATATTGATGGCTAGTATAAAAAAAATGTAACAAGGTTATGCTTGTTCTTCAAACTGACAAGCAAAAAGGTTTCTTAGAATTTCTTCAGTTGGTAAGTTTCCGTGTATATTATGTTCAGTCACACTCGAGTAGTTACATATGTGAATATGTGAAATGTGATTCAATAAATAGGAAATTAGCAGCATTACATTGCTTTCCGAGTTTCTTATTACGTTGTCGAAGGGGTCCGCGTGTTTCAACTCATTGTTTTGTTTCGTTCCTGCATGTGAACAATAACATTATTACCAATCTTTTCTTAATCTAGTCCGTTTTTAATTGCGACTTATACAAGCCTTAATTAATAAGAAGGTATTTCAGTACGTGCTGAACGATCGCGAGTCATGAGAGGGCAATGTGTTTCACATGACCATTTTAGATACAGCGTTCTCAGGTTCAATAGCGGGTATTGTATTTTAATAATAGCATTAGCCATTTCCTGTTGTTTACCACTTTCTATTTTGATAGCTTAGCTGTTTGATAATATAAACAAATAAACTTAGTACTTATTCATTTTTAATATTTCGTGGCTCCTTGTCTGGCAACCTCGTGTGTTCTATTTAGTATTAAATAGGTTTCGAACGGTTACTGACGGCTGGTCAATAACGGTACAAGTTCCGATATAGTGGGAGGCAAACCACGGAATGCATAAGAAGGGAACGTTTCGTCATTAGTGAGAATAGTCTATGATATAGTGAATATAGGTTTTATGGAAAAGACAAACAATATTTCAGGCATTTGAAAAAACTCGATACCAATAAGTACATGTATCCAATATAGGATACCTAATAGGGCTTTCAATACCGGTATTACGGGATCCCGTAATACCGTGATCACGGATATATTTTGGTCTTTTTTCAATACCGGTATTGACGAGCCAATACCGTGATTACGGTATTACAATCTTTTTATAATTATTGTGGTTTGTTGTAATAAGTAGCAGGAAGTTGTATTAAATAAGATAAATAACTACGTATTCGTAAGATGTATGTACTGGTAATATTATTCTCACACTTTACACTTGTGTGTTAAGCGCCAACTTTTATCTCCAGCATACCTCAACCTTTCTTAAACAACTGATTCCTTAATCGGTCGAGCGAGCCAAACGATGTTATTGTATTGTTAGTCAGTAGTAAAGAGACATCTCATCACTAGGATGTATCGCCAATCTACTTGGCAACGCTGCAGGGACTCCAGAACAGACCAGATTTCAACCGAGTCAAAGGCCTTCTCATAGTCCACAAATGCTAGACACAGTTGAAGTTGAAGAACAGGACGACAACAGTCCTACCTACTCCACGTCTCTGGAGTTCTTCCTTCAAACAGGACATCGTTAAAAGCTTCTGGAGCTCCCCCAGTACAGGCTTACCTCCTGCTTTTAATAGCTCTGTTGTAATGCCATCCTCGCCAGGGGCTTTTACATTTTTGAGCTGTCTCAGAGCGATCTCGATTTCGCCACTGCTGACTTCTGGCAGGTCTTCGGTGAAATGGCGTGTTAATGTGGCTCTAGAATCCTCATTTCCGGGATCAGGTCGAGATGCATGCGATGCGTATAGCTGGCCATAGAAATTTTCCACTTCCGGACCTTCTTCAAGGACTGCCGGCACCGAAGAAATGACTTCTCCACTTGTTGTGGTCAGCTTCGTCAAGTGGCTTCTTCCAAGAGATTGTACGAACACCTTTGACCCCCGATTCAGCTCAATTGCTCTTTCAATGTCAAGATTATTGGAGCACCGGAGGTCGCGTCGTACGCGCTTGTTGATCTCTTGGTTTAGAGCCCGCTTAGCTGACGAAGTGACAGGCGGGTTTTCACGTCGTTTCTTCATAAACTCTAATGTCTCTTCCGAAAGCTTTGATTTCTTGCCCTTACGCTGCCTGTTACAGAATCTCGAACCTTCCTCCCTGAGGATCCGAACCACATATTCGTGGTTCTGGTTAACGTCTGTTGTGGTTTCCACGGCGGCAAATCGGTTCTCCAAATTTGACTGGAACGTTTCAGATCCTGAAATGGTTTGGAGCAGTGTTGGTCGGAGCTTGGCCTTCATCAGACGGAAACGTTCGGCCTTGAAGTTGATATTCAGAGAGCCTCAGACAAGTCGGTAATCGCTACCGGTATTAAACCCATTGATCACGGAGACGTTTCTACATATGTGCTTCTTGTTCATCATGATGAAGTCAATCTCATTTTTAGTCATAGTGTCGGGGCTATGATTGGATGCTTTTTTGAAACTAAAGGATTGTGTTTTAAAAGTTTTAATCGATCTAAAATCAAACTCCGATTTCGAATTAGACGAATTCGATTTGACAGTATTAAAAAATATTTACAACAGCCTTTCTGTAGTCATGTAGTCAAAGTAACGGTATTCGAAATTTGTAAACGGGATGCCAATTTACTAAAAGTGGATATTGTGCTAAAATGTATGTTGACGAAGTTAGATGGTCAAGCTAATGACGTAAGCCAAAAAAAACAAAAAGAAAGTCTCGCAAAAGCACTTCGAAGACGCATAAAGGAGCGACGACTTTTAATATCTAGAGTATTGCAATATTTGCATGGCCGACAATACCGTGATCACGTGATCACGGTATTGAAATTTTTATAATAATACCGGTATTGATACCGGTATTGAAAAAATCCGGTATTTGAAAGCCCTAATACCTAATAAGATAAATGTGTAAAAACAGGCATGATGACGTAAAAAACATGAATTACAAATAACGAAAATGTTTCCTACAAATGGAACTACATAACGCTTACATTGGATAGAAGTCATTTACTAAGCTTCGACTATAAAACAAATAATTTTCTATGGTCGAACATGTGAAAGAGTTGTTCAAAATAATGACGTGCCAAGCCAATAATGACCGCCATTCGGCTGCGGGAATAAGAGCATTAAGTATTGGTCCAATGGCCGATGTAAGCCGATAGTCAATTTGAAATATTACTTCCAATAAGCGAGATAGTAGTGAAGTCCATTGCCGTGAACCGACATTTCTTTTGTAGTGCAAGGTAATCAATTTTATACTGGTAATTGTAGCGAAAGCGTTCAAGAAAATTTGTTAACATTTCGTCTTGAGCGTATTGTATTGCGTCGGTAGTTGCGTTTCGCAGTACTGAGAGTAAATAGGTAGATACTTAGGTTTACGAAATAGGCCCAGGCACATTTGAACTTCATACAAATTCAAAAGTTAACACCACTAGTAATAAAACAATTTAATTAAAGTACAGTATTGATAAGAAATCTAAAGAACAACATATTTCCATTTCCCAGCATTAGGTAGAAAGCTAATGAAATTATCAAATGACCTGCGATCTGACCTTTGGCCGATGCTAACAAAATGTAAGACAATGGATTTAGCTTTGTTGATTCAATATTGTAGTACAACGAAGCCATAGTAATGCATAATGCAATCCTTTCATGGCATTATAGTGAACCTCATAATGCTCGGCCACGGTCGTCGGACGAACTGTCTGGGGGATGGCACTACGCACACACGGACGAATCAAGCCTGTAAAGTGCTGACACGTGCAAAATAGCTGACCATGTACATGCTCACGCATTTATACGTGTGCGAAGTTTTATCACTCGTGACGAGCCAGAAATTGCACAGTGGTATCAAAACCACAATAAGCTTGCTTAATCATCGCCTATCTATTGCAGTGATTGTAGATAATCATTAAAACAACCTAATTAATTAGATTACAATCAGACTCAGATAGTATCTAAATCGAAAATGTTTGGTTAGTGATTAAAATGCAGATACCCACAGTTATTCAATTGACGTAAGTCAGCACATGTTACATTACCGAGAAGAAGAAAAAACATAATGCAAGTGTTAAAACAACAAAACTTACATTGCATATTGATACTACCTTAATATTGCTTAATTGGAGTATTTCCACAACACTACAATATCGTGTTTACGACAGTTCACACGTTAAATAAAATTGAGATCATTGGTACTTATGTTACGTGTAATATAGACACAGCGAGTTACCAAACTTCCTTGTTTGACAGTCGTGCTGGTAATATGATGCATGGAGTTCAGATATCAGAATACTTGCAATTTACTGTATGTATCAGTTACTTAACAAGTAGGAAATGGTATACAAATATACTTGTAGGTTTTATGCGTATGAAGGGGTTCTGCAGAAACAATAATGGATTTTAAAAAGTTGGTAGTTTTTATTTCGTGGACGTACGTACATGAAATATCTAAAAATAACTATTTCTTTTACAACTTAAACTCAATGAACCATGGTTTTATCGACTACAGTTATCAAGTGTACGTGCAATATTATTGATTCGTTCAGTTGTATTATAAGCTTAACATTGTCATTGTCTCGTAAGCAGCGGGAGAAAGATAAAATTCAATAACAATAGGTCACAAAAAGTAACCAGATCTCACCGAGAATTCAATATCTAGACCGATAAATAACAACGCAATCAATAGCCCGAGACAATACCGCAAATAAAGCACAGATCATAAGTAAAATTGATGGAACTTTGAACAATCAACGAGTAGGGTATTCATTTTTTTTGAGATTGTGTGCAAGAAATTATGTACAGTCATCATTTTGCCAGTTTATGACCCCATTTAGAGTAAGCCTCAATAGATACAATTTGACACGTTGCGCTTTTACAAGTGTGTTTGCACATGCGAGACTTACCGCAAACATTTTCCTACATAGAAACATGAAATCAAAAGTGTTGCATTTCAAGCAATGAAAATTTTGAAAAATGTGGAATAAGTGAAAAATATTTCCACTTCTTAGAGAAATTTTACTTACAAAAGATCTTGCGGCCGTGACTCTCGGTGTGAAAGACTTTGATAAACGTGATACTAAAATTATTTTTGTAGCCATGACGAGAAAGTAACACTTTCAACAATAATCAACATCGACTATACTTTTTACGAAATTCATCGAAAACAAAATAATAGCTGACACCTAAATAGTAACACGTTTTCAATGTCAACATTCGCGCCATTTTGCGGATAAACAAGTTGTTTTTTTTTTTACGGGCAACGAGAACTTTATATTCAGCCATTGATATACAAGCTGTTGATTTGCATCCGTGCCATAGTCAAGGACGTAATTATGCTAATGATTCTCGACCCAAATCAACAAAAAAATCGGTACGTAATTTTTAATTTTTAGTTTTTTTTCGGAATTCCGTCAATGTCATCTAGCCATATTTAAACTTGGCGCGTGTGTTACTGGCCTTAAAACCGTGCTGCGCCCTCACACAAACGCAAACACAAAGCATACGCAACGATTATTCATAAATTTCATTCATAAAATTGGGTTACTTCTGAAATACTACGACATAACAATGACAAAAAAAGCAGTGCATATTAGCTATTTCCCGTCTTCTGTAATTCCAATCGATTATTTACGTATTTTATGTCCTCCTCCTGAAGTATGGCACAAATGCAAATCAACACCTTGTATAGGTATTCAGCCTATAAATCAGAGATCTTAAACCTAATTATAATTACATTTCCCGTGTCACGATAAGTATCCGCTACTATTTTTATTTCTTGTGCAATTCAGATTATAGCAGCATAGCAGATTATAATTATTTTGTTGCTCATTGGGCGTCATTAATAAGTGTTTGAATTATTTTCTAAACGTCGAATAATTTCCGCGCTGTAGCTGTACTTTTTAGCGCCAAAGGGATTTAGTTCAAAGAGTATAGTGTATTTCAAGTAATTTTTAAGTTACCATAAAAAAAAACAGAGTTTCACAAATTATTGCTCATTACGCAGCAACTGCGTAACTATTTTTATGTACACGATTATTTCCGAATGTTATGGTCGATTTGTAATGGACCCTTCACTAGCTTTTGATGAGCTATAAAAGGCAAAAGCGTGAGCAATGGCGGACTGTTTTATAATGCGAGAGACTTTTTATTGTTTTTCTTTTTACTTGATGGATATTATATTTTGTGATAAATGTGGTATTTTAATTTACTCGATTTATCTTATCGTGTGGATAGAATCGCGTAGTAATGCTTATTAATATTAAAGCGTGGCGGTTGTGCATCGATCATTAGTAACGGTGCGCGGTGTCACGGACTGGCCGATACCGTGCCATTAACATGCGATATAACTACGATATTTATTAAATTCACCATTTTGTTAACGTGACTCAAGAGGGCTTCGTTTCACTGAATTATATAACCGTTATTGATACGTTACTTGTAGTAAATTGCAGGAGTTTCTCCATGGGTAATAAAGTACAAGTTTCTTTATGATTTGTTTCTTTTTTGTTTTTAGTCGACATTTCTTATTGTTGCGTAGGTATGCGTTGGTTCTTATTTGCGCATCAGTACGAAAGTACATACCTACATTTATTATTTTCTCTTCTGAGGAATATAAATATTCTTGGATGCAGTGTAGGACCTATAAATATCTCAATTTAGGATTTAGTATACTAAAATGTAATGTTCGTCAATTGAATTAATAGATATATTTAAAACATATTGATGGAATGAGGAAGTATGAAACTGCATTACATAGGCTGAATGACACTGACCTTGTTATTTGTGAATTATTAATTAAATAAACTTGTTTTTTCGCTATCCATTTATGTAATGATGTCATGTTGACCTCAAGAATGTTCGCAAAGCGTATTTGTAATATGTGTTATAAATAAATACAAATTAAAATGCATTTTCCCAATTAAATGAATTGCTTATTATTATTAAATGAATTGCTTATTAAATGAATTGTTGCAGCAAACTCAAAATGTAAGAATGAGTTATATTTCCTTCTTCTGTTGTAAAATAACAATAAAATGAAATTAAACAACGTGATATATTGATATGATCCGCTGAACACGCAAAAACTTGCGTTTACTTTGATTCATGATCAATTTGCAATTAACTTTTGCAGTGTGTATAGTTATTGAAAGCCGTCGGTTATTATCAACGATATTTATTTGTTGTTTTAAGCATTAGAAAATACCTATTTGGGGAAATTATATTTTTATAACTATTTTATGTTTTCCTGTGTCATAACTTTACCTACCTCCCTCCATCAACATATTTCAGCAGAAAGGAAATAGATTGTGATATTTCATGATTGCTTTCTAAAGTTCTTTTATAGACAACGATCATCTGTTTTTATCATATCTATTTAAATGTTTTCAAATTAATGATAAATGACACAAGTACAAAATTCTTTTCTTATAAAGAACGGCTATTGCGTTTTTGATCCATGCATTCATTAACGCAATCAGCTAATTGAACTGTTACAAAGATGAATGGGGACTTTTATTACTAGGTATATGATAAAACAGTTGGTGCAATACTCTTTGTTATATTTTATCAATCATCTCCGTCTGTCGTAATTCATATCGTACGTATAGATTTATATCAGATGACTATTACCTAAAGATATGGAAAAATGGAAATGGTTTCACTACTTGAGGAATACATCAAACTGAACACTAAAATTGCCTATGTTTGTGACAGTGGTTGAACATTTGAACCGTGTGATTAGCCATTTAAAAGCATTTGGTGAACAATAATGATCATTGGGCCGCACTTCCTGTGCGCCTTACTCTTCTAATTGAACACTATCTGTAGTAATGGAGCGTGCGTTCTGTGGTCCTGCTAGTGACCAGATAATATTTTATGAACTCGCGTAAAATTTTGTCATTCGTTATTTTTTTTTTATAGTTATGGTCACAAGATCTTCAGGAGAGACCAATGTATTAAAACATAAAGTTACGAAACGAGAAAGTTTGAAAATCTATATTGGACAACAAACCTTATGGTTTTGTTTCGAATTTCTCTTGTCCTCTCAAGAGCGCCTACTGCCTACGTCATTAAACCTTCTACAGGAAAAAGAAAATGCGGCCTCTTAGCCACATACGTCGGCGTGTAAAATAAAAATAAACAACTCGGCAAAAATCTAGAACGCTCGCCGTCTCCACAAAAAGCGTAAAAGCAGAATTTACGTCCCTTTGTATGTTGAACCATATCTAATTTGACGACACTGAATAATTTAACGATTTCTATTTCTGCAACAACCTTAAAAGGGGGATCAAATGTCATGGATTTCTAAGTTACAGTAGCTTTCGAAATAAATTGTGACCCTAATGCCATTTTAATATGGTTTTGGTAGAATGTACACGATGTTAGTTGAGAGCTAACCACCTGTCACGAATTGCGCCGATGGCTGCGTCTATTACCTAAAAAATGTCTGCACAAGGCCAGAAAATGATCTTGGTATTTAGAATTATTGTAAACAAATATTCAAGTTGTATCTTTATCAAATGAATTATGGATATGAAAAGATATCTACTCTTACTGTATGTACAACAAGGGATAAGAAGAGAGAGTCTAAAGACCTACTTATAGTATATTTTGATATTGTATAGTTTGCGAATAAAAACAATGAGGCTAACTTCAGCTTTGAAGAAAATCGAGGTGGCCTTAATACGATGCTCTAATCACAGAAAGCCAAAGCGACGAAATTACTATGATTAGACTTCGACTGAAATTTAAAGAACCGATAAGGTTTCCTAATTAAGAGTTACATTGATCGTCACGTGACGTGAAGGTTCGCAATGTCACGAGCAAGGCTAATCCGCCACCGTCACCTTGAACGCGAACACGTGGAAACCATAACAATAAGTAGGGATCTATCATTTATTGGGGTGAAGCTCGCATTCGTAGGGATGAATTGATATTAGGGTTTCTAATTCAATTTCCGCAAACATTGATGGGCAAGGATTATGGAAAACTAAGACTTAGGTACGTTGAGCAGGAGTATATAACGTGGCAGATACTTACTAGGTACTATCCAGAAACAGTATGGACAGTACGTTTAGTAAGTTCGTCAAAAATAAATGATACAAAATTGAGAAAATTATGAAGTTTTTAGAGCTTAAAAATTTGTTATTATAATACTTTATTTTATAATTGCATTAAAGAACCACATAAATACACGCAAGAGAATAATATTGTGCACAATAAAAATAAAGTATTATAATTAAGCATCAGGCTACCTGACCGGTTTGTGAACCAGTTTTGTGTCTTGTTGTCTTTCACTTTAGGAAGTGATTTTCGAGTTTTTGAATTTCAATAAATATGATTGATAAAATTGAGGCTCTACTTCTTAATCCATCTATGTCAAGTTTCGTAAGTAAAGCTATGATAAATAGCATACCTGTCTATTTTGCAGTTAAATAATGCATCTGTCTGCATATTACGTCTATGGTCATTATAACACGAACATCCTATAATGCATTAGTTATTAAACATCGGAAACAGTAATGTTTACGTTTAAATTCGTATTTGACCTGGTATTTCAGAATCGAAGAGAATTCCGTTTTGTGTATGACAAAAATTAATAATCATATATTCAATACTTAACTATGCAACACGAATATGTCGTTATTGAGATCAATATTTCAATGCCATAATGTTTTAGAATAGGTGTGAAATAGTTGTAGTTTTTACTATTTAAAAATTACAAAACTATGACACTTGACGTTTAGAATTTTGACATGGTTAATTTTAATTCATTATATTATTTTCTTCCAGCAAAAAGTTATAGTAAATAGATATAAGCTAACTTATTGCTTTATTTCTAAACTGATTCAAATCGATTATTTGTACCTAAAGAATTAAATCTTCATAGAAGGATGGTTGCATAGTAGGTTTTGTCGGTATTTTTCCAAAAGCTTTCTCTAAATTCGAAAAAGCCTGTAAATTATCACAAAGAGTTAACATACGACATGCTTAAATAAATAAATGCAAGAATAAATTAATTTGCATAATTGCGTCTTCGTGAATACATAAAACTGTTAATCTGCTTCTATCAGAACAGTTATCACACATAAGTAAATAAATGTTTATTTTTATTAACTCCCTCATTAATTAGTAGTAGCTATAACTGTAAGCGAAAGTTTCAGATCTCAACAAAACATTTATTCATGCCTCATTCCTAATATATGTTTACCTAACAAGCTTGACCAAATACGAAAAGTTACTTCCTTATCAGAATAGAAATGATCTCAAAGAAAATTATAGGCTTTTGGCGAACCATAATGTTTGTTATACTTAGATACTTAATTGAGTTTATATTCCTTTCAAATAAAATGGCGAGAAACGTGACTGCCATGCAAGTATTTCATGATTTTCTCTTCATCCATTTATGGCGTAAGCGGTCGTATAAATATGAAAATATTATTTCTGTTTTATTTTCACAAACGTAAAAATAACATGATGTCTCATCACGGTTTTGTCTGTCATATGATTAAAATAGTCTGTGGTTAGAATATATCAATTACCCACAAAATGAATCTATTGTAGGACCTAATTTCGGAAAAAGGTCAAACTTTAAGAGTGCCAAGGATTTTAAAATATTGATTTCGAGTCAAAAGTTCGATGAGTATGGTACAACCAGGTGGTCGAATATAATTGTTAAATGAGATTAAATTTAGCACACCTGCAATGACTTAGCAGCCTATTACACCCACAACTACGTAAAGCTGTAATAAATGTAAGTAGGTGAGAATAAAGCAAGTTTTTGTCAGTCTACTTCTTATTATAAAAACTCGTGAGAGCAATGCATTCTAGATCTTAGTTGCATACAACCAAGGTTGCGCAATACGTAGGCGATGTTTAGAGTACATGCTTACTGTCAATATCGATACTTGCGGAAAACAATTTTTTCTTAATTTTAAAATTAGTTTTTCGACTGAGGAAAATGTGATCAGCTATTATGATATTCCTTGAAAAAAAAAATATAGCAGTCGGTACTTTGCATTTGTGTTCGTCTAAGTTTTACATTAATCATATGTATTTGTAATCTCTTACAGATCAGATAGTTGAACAACACCTGATGTTTGATTTGCTAATGAGAATGCAGTTAGGTCGTTCAACCTCTTTTATTTGCAAGCAGGAAATGTTAAGGAATAATTTGAATATAATATTAGTGGTAAATATATGCGCATATTTGTAGCAGACAAGTTATTCCTTCAGTGTTGGTTAGCGCTAGACAAAGACAAGCCCCACTCGCCGGGTGTGTAGTCTGTACCACGCTTTGCCTCAATGACAATTCCCAACGCTCGATTGTTGTCTCGTTATTGTTCTGTGTCCAAAGTATTCAGTGCATGTACACCACTCAACCATGCTGCAGGTGTGTAAATTGCTATAACTGAATCTACACTAGTGAGAATTTAACGAAGCGCACTCATTTTTATAATGGAAGCGTCTTCAACTTTGGAAGCAGTTTTTTCGGCTCTTAACAATTTGTTGAAGTCCAAATGAATTTAAATTATGGATCATTGAATTATTCAATAGGTCAACATATAACATATAAATCAATGAATTATGACATAAGATTAGTGGTTTGCAGTGATTAATGAATTAATGACACAGCTGAAAAAAATTGTATCCATACTGTAATAGTAAGTTTAGAAAGGAAATCTATTGAAAATTAGCTAGATACATACAATTTCCTCATAGATTACGCGAGTGCTTGATGATTACTCGAGTGCTAATAGTGCGGTTCTCTGATTATATGCAGATGTGTAATTTAGAACTTAATAGATCTAGAAACCTCATTTCCAACGTGGAAATGTGAAAATTGCAAACATTTAGTTTAATAGCGCCTGCATCATCATTTCCCTGCCCATATTCCAGTGACCACTGGCCATTACATACGTCAGTATTATTTATATCCATTTACCAACGAATCATGTTGTCCCGTTACATGATCATAAATTGAAAATTAAATGTTCCATTTAAACACTGATTGAATTCACTTTTACGAGCAGGTATACTACATAGGCAAGTGAAAAGAAACTTAAAAAAATATTTATGTCGCCAGCAGAGAGCGTTTTAGTTAATAATGCACCTTGCAGTAATTTCATTATTGCATTGTTCAAACTAATTATATAACTATAATAATATAAGTAACTTCACGCGTTACAAACACAGGTATTTGGTACATTACCTGAGAACTTTAGTGCAATCATACTTCGCAATTTTCTTAATAGGAAGTTTGTTCGCAATGGTCAAAAAGCGATATACATCAAAAGGCTTCCGTCAGTATGGATTGGGTTTAGAGAAAACTGATTTAAATAAGAAAATACCTATTTCAATAGGCAGCTGCCATTGTAAGATCAAAAAAGTGATTTATTTGTCCGATAGTTGCATATTAAAGCCAGTTGATTGTGTAACAGTCGATATTATCTTGTTAATCACAATAGAATTTAATCTGAATCTACACAAAACAGCCCGAAAGAATGGGTCTTTTGAGTCCATAAAGCGCTGCTTGTTAGTAACGACGACATTAGCGTATAGGTAGGCGAGGTAGGCCCGTTTATACCAACTATTCATATGTCTGAAGTTTACTAAATCATTATGTACTAAATGAGCCTTTTGTCCTGAACCAGACCCAGTATAAGATTATTGGTGAAAGAAAAAGTCAGGAAAGTTTTAGATTTGAAGCAGGATTAAGACAAATTAAGATTAGAACATCTAATTGTGCAATAGGTCTCGTGACAAATTAAGATTAGAACATCTAATTGTGAGCTTTGCTGTTCAGCTGTACTTTATCAGATAGTGAATCAACCATTATTGATAACTTCCATAAATCTATCGCGGTGATTCACTGGTCAACATTTAACCGTTTATTGGTCCATATCATCCACAGTCAATATCAATTGACCGACAATGTTATTTTCAATTGCTTTTAATTCCCCTCGCGATTCTTTAGAACTAAATGCTCTTTATGAGACTTGCTGTATTTTGCAATTGGCTACCCATATCGTGTGAATGCCGAGGCAGGCACAATATTATGACCTCGATAAACACGAATAAGTTTCTGAAGTGTTATAATTAATAGTTCATATTACTTTACGGATAGCTGTCAAAGAAATGAAAGATAGATAACAAAATTGAAATGGCTTTTTGCAATATCAGTCAAAGATTTTCAATCAAAGATGCAGTTAGAAAATCTTTTGTAAAAACATTAAATCCATATTCATCATATTCGTTCTCATTTTATTACTCGTTCATTAAAGAGATTCAATTGAAAAAAACAGTAGCTAACTTATCTTATAACATAACTGTTAACTGACAAGTAGGTACATTGAAAGCATGTATAGGGAGAAAGCCAGCATAATCAATAATACTTTGAATTAGTCACATATGAAACTGTTTTTTGGCCGTTATTGAAGCCAAAGTGTACAGTGTTGTAAGGTAAAAATAGGTTGGTATTGAATGTGAAGTCAAATTTTAAAGACTTGAAAACCAACCTAACTGTTTCGTTTAGTTAAATATCTTTTTGTTTGCTCGTGTTTAGGTTAAGTCTAGATTTTGAAACACTGTGATACATAATTAATTAAGAACCGATATAGAATAGCTTCTAGCATTTACTTTCAATTTTCTAAGTGCAGGAGAGCTTTAAAAGCGTTTCCATGTTTTGCAAAAAAGCCTTGCACATTAAACTATAGCAAGCATTTATATCTTGATATCACGGAAAGTTTGTAAATTTAGGCCTAAATAATAACGGTGCAACATAGGTTTCGACATTGAACGAATTGAACTGTTGCTTTAATCTATCGAGACGCAGTGAAATCTGTCGAGAACCGGGTCGATATCATGCAATTGTAAGCGCATCACTCCGTCCGGTCTGATTGACAACCGGCGTGACGTATCGGTAGCGTCACACTTTCCGACCGCGACCAATACTCGAATTAATAACTTGACTGTACCGAGCGAAATATGAAACAAATTGAAATGTTTCCCATTGAGTGCGAACACGAGTGAGCGTCGGCTGATGTCGCCATTCCACAATTAGATCCGGAAGAATCTCACCTGCGTTTTAACCACGAGCCGTCACTAATGCTCGCCGCTGCGATTGTTCAACAAATTGACAAAAAATCTGTTTAAATAAAAGCTTTTCTCCGCTAAATAACAAAACTGTACCTAACTGCTTAGGAACCACTTTTGGATGTGCCATCAGGAGACGGCATTCAAATCAAAACCGGATTCAAAAGTAAGCAAATAAGCTTCTAACATGGTTCTTGCTTGCGATTCGTAAGTAGCTTAATTTGACAATAAATACTACCACATCGCGGACAAATGAAATGCTCTCGTTGCGTTTCCGGCACAAATGCACCAGTTGATCGAACAATACCGTGGTAGTTTTATATGAAATCATGCGAAAACGGCACAATGATTTATTATACAAAACACTCCCACGTATGGTAACGCGCGGGACGTAAAAAGTGGGATGAGCATTCAATTGTATCGGTTTGTTCGAGTTTACTGATCTCCTGAACGCGATGTACGGAGAAACATCTAGAGAATGCCAGGGTTGTCTTGTAACGAGATATTGCAGAACTTTATTTGAAATCTACCGAAATGATGTAACTCATCTTTGGCAACTTGCTCCGTAATCTTCTGAAGAATGATTAAAGGCAAAGTAATCAATAGAGAGTTTCAAAATCGACAACTTTTATGGTATAATTTTCATACCATACTTGTAAATTCGAACACTTTAATAGGAATTCGATTTCATGATGTTTCCATAACAAGATTAGGATTGAAGTGATGATGCAAATAAATTGTGAGAATGTTGATCGGCAACCCTGCGGCTGCCACACTTCAATGCGGTTCTTATAACGGCAATTATTTGTTTACGCAACTCATACGTGCTAACGTCGAAGAGCTTGTAAATTATACTTATCTCTTATTTATTACTAAAGTCAAGGTCGTACTTAGTGTCGTGAACATTGTTAAGCAAATAGTATTCAATTGCCATTTAGAAACTATTGTGATTCATTGAAATGTACTTTCTCACCTCGGCTATGCCAATTGCATACTGCAGAGACGTGTGTACAATCAACAAGAAAATTGGTACTTACGTACTTTTATAGTTTTCATTTTTCATTATAACTGTATGTAACAACTTATACGTAACTTTTTTAATGATTGCAATATTTTATGTGTTGTTTTATGAAACGAAATTAATTCCTCTTGTCAATGTTAACTTCTCACTATGCCTTATCATAAAAGTAAAGGCAACAACACACGAACCAATGACTTCAGTTTCCTCTTTCCTCTCGATATTGATGTTAATTGGAATGTAGCAGGAAGAACAATGTGAGGTGCAGTTAAAATAATTGACTAAACGATCACAGACATCAAGGAAGTGCTAAAGTGTTATTGCAAAAGTTATTTTTAATTTTATTAGTTGTAAGTTTACTGCGATGGTTGTATTTTGTTTGTTATTGCTAAAAATAAGACCGCTAGTTCAGGCAATATATGAATAAAACATTCCATTAATTAATTTCAGTGAGCAGCCTTATTAAAAAAGTAAAAGGTAAAAGTTCAAAAATGTACGAATAATTTAATATTAATTAGTAACATGAAACCCAAAAATCAATTCTGCCTTTCCATTTAGGATTTTTAGCATTTTAAGAGACTATAATTGATGATTTTAGCACCCTATTAGCAACAATTTGTAGATAAATGGTCTATTATCTATGTAAAAGACCTAAACGGAAATCGTTATCTAATGTTTATTTATTTACATTTAAACATTTTGTAATAGTATAATTAAGCTTTAGTTAATGCTAATTATGAGGTAAGTAACATGAAACTCCTTTCAACGCCAATGATTACAGCATTAGTAGGGCTTTTGCATTAGACTGTCTGATATATTCTTATCATGTGCAGGAGGCTGTAGGACAAAGGCATTAAGCGTAGGTGCACACTAGTAACTGCAGAACAAGTTTCAAGCCTAGTGTCAAGAGTTTTCCTTTGAGGACGCTCTGACAAAACAAAAATATGTAAATTACAACAAAATTGTGTAAATTACAGCCTACCCCGATTGCGCAATGATCACCATGGACTGTCGAATCTGAGGTCCCGGGTTCGATTCCCGGTAAGGTCAGTTGCGAGACGAGCATGCTTGTTGGTTGTCGTCTGGGTGTTTCAATTTGTAAGGTGTTCCGATATACAGCTAT
The DNA here is from genome assembly GCF_022581195.2 of Helicoverpa zea. NCBI lineage: Eukaryota > Metazoa > Arthropoda > Insecta > Lepidoptera > Noctuidae > Helicoverpa > Helicoverpa zea. The sequence goes on along the minus strand of NC_061452.1, from coordinate 6,983,316 downwards.
CATAATAACGGCTAAATTGATGGAGTTAAGTTACCACTGACTACTTACCTCATCTACCGAGCCTTTTCCCAAATATGGAGTCGTCTAAACGGATGCAGCTGAGTACCAGTGTTATGCAAGGAGCGACTGCCTATCTGACCTCCTCAACTCAGTTACCCGGGCAGCTCAATACCCTTTGGTAAGACTGGTGGTCAGAGTTACTGGCTTTTGACTACCCGCGACGACTGCCAAGGATGTTCAACGACGGCCGGGATACAGTTTAATGTTCCGAAACACATGCAGTCATTGGTTTCCAAGATATACTTAGAAAGTACCTACATACAAACTTTGAAAAATTGCATATGTAGGACCTACTTGACTGACCTGGAATTGAACCCACAACACTCATACACCACGACTATATATCGTCACTAACATTTACCTTTGTTTATGAAAGCCTACAAATTTTTTTCTTAGTCCAAACATGGAACGAACTTGACAGCATGCATACAGCCTGTAATCGCGCATACGATGACTGGTGACTAGGCCACCGAGGTGAACTGTTTCACAATGTTCAGAGTTTAATTCCCGGTTACGGTAACAGTGCGAAGTTTAGGCTGTCCTTATGAGACCGCATAATCAATCAAACCTTCGGTTAAAACGTGCAGTGTAGGTATAGAGGTGATAAGAAATTCATTCGATGACACATCAGAACGAAATAATGAGACCATTTTGCAGCATACAATACAAACATCTTCAAGTTAAAAGTAAGGTTCTTAAAACAAGATTTATTAATCTAACTTTGATTAAGTATGCCTTATCAAGTTAAATACTTGCTAAGTATTTTGTAAATATAATACTTGTTTACCATAAAATTTACAAACATGCATCTATATAGTATCATATAAAATCTAACACGTTTTGCGCATTTTATTGTGCCGTTAAAATAATAAATTAATATTTAATGAAAATTGATAAACCATCTGTTATTTTCTATTAATATTGAAAATAAATTGTTTTGCATTAAAAATAACTATCTGAATGAATATTTTAATAGAAATAGTTTTATATGCAGTTTATCACACAGAATACCGTATCATACCCATACTCAAAAATTTCATATAAAAATATCATTAAAGTCGTTCAATTTCTTAAAAGTGAAAACTTATTAGGAATATTAAAAATGATAGAATAACAAATTTAATTGCCTATAAAAATATATTTTAACAAATACATGTTTTGAAATTGTGAAATGATACTTATTCTATTTACATCCAATCAATCATTTTGCACTTACCCGCTAAATACAAAATAGCAGCAGCAACTGCGTCCGTATCCTTGTAAGGTCTATCAATGGTCCATATAAAGGTATCGATAGCACATTCACTTTCGGAATTACTTATAACTTTATTGTTCGAAGTATTAAGTTGCCGGCATTTTCACGCGAGAGAAACGCACAGCGGGCGCGCGGCTCCGCGGTTAGACACATGTGAAATCAGCTGTGGCTTGGTCGCGGGTAACGGAACGCCCCCCACCGCCCCGGCTGCCGCATGCCGCAGATAAGCACCAGATAAGATTATCGCATGTTTATTTACGGATGAACTTAGGTACTGGCCGAAATTGCACTTGCGTGAGTACGTCTGACGCCGGTCGCCGAAAATCCGTTCTGATAGCCAGTTTAGTCATACCCTTATCAGTTCCGATAAATACAGTAAGAATTTCGTGTTAAGTGCGTGATTGCGTTACGGAATGAATAACGCTTATGTTGATGTAGTAAAAGATTTATTCGTATCTCAATCATTTGTTTCTCACATTTATGAATGCAGGGAAGCTATGCAGCATGAAGAATCGTCTGCCATAATACATAATTACTATCTACCACTAATTATTGCTGTTGTAAGACCACTGTGAAAGCCTAAGCCTGTGGAAGCCTAGAGTTTCTTAACACTTATTGTCACGAACTTTCCCTGCATCAATTGTACACTGTCTACTTAAAGCCATAAATAATTTATATTCCTAGTTCTATTTGTAACTCATAATATCTAAATACATATATTTATATAATCAAATGCAATACAATGACTGCAATTAAGAATGAATAGAGATTACACAGTTGCTTTATGTATTAGGAAACATTATTTCATTACATGTAGGTAGTGACTCGTTATGTCTATCAATTTCCCAAAGCTAAAATGTTAGTATTACAAATAGGAGTTGAGACCCGGATAATTCAGATAGAAGGCGTTTATATTATGCACTACATAAGACTGCCAGTTCTTTACAGATTCCTTTACCCGGTTTTAAAAATATATTTTTTTAAACAAGGAAAATTCGCTTTAAGCAAACGCTCTTACCTGACATTTTATTCTCAACAGGTATTTTGTACTTTCTCTAGAAAGGCCGCAAGGATTTAAATATACTCATTCAAACACAGAAAACATTTTAATTCCAATGTTTGCACACTGGTGCGAAAACCAGTCGAGGTATATTAACGCCGCAACATGCAGAAAGCACACTCGAGGTGTCCCGCAAGGTTTCACTTTAGGCCCATAGACCCTAAGGGGGCTTATTCAAATGACAGCAACTTGGGCTTCATTGCGTCTGCATTTAATGTCCTTTCACAAAAGTCATAGAGAATCGTTGGCCTTATTTATTGTAAATGTTGTGAGATAAAATTAGCATTTTAGAAAATCAGACATATTTGCTTGTTATTACTACGTAGACTTATTGCTCTTAAGGACTGTAAATGCAAGGTCATTTACGCCATGTAGGTACATTTTAATAATTTTACACTGTACCTATACTGTGGGAATCTCTTCACATTTACGCACAAACAATGTAACTAGCTGATAGGTCTATGCAAAATAACCTGAGAACTTTCCAAATGAATCCGCTCCAGTGCCACTCACCACGCTATTGTCAAGTACGACTGGCCCTCATCATTCCAATTAGTTGTTACAAATCGATTCACTGTTCGATTAAATAATAGTCGATTGTTAACTCGATCAGCGCTAGGCGAATTGTCTGAACGGTGTGATTCAGGTTTATGTTCACCATTAGAGCGTTTTGTTACGAAACTGCTTCTATCATCGTTGTTCGCTACGGCACATGATAATTTTTAGAAGTTTATAAAACCCACTGACTTTTAACCTGCTTTCCATATCGAATTTTCCTTCATTCAAAAACTAGTTGCCTAAAGCCGCGTACGCACGTACGAACAAATTTGTTGCGTTACATGATATGCAACAACTTGGTTCGCACGTGCGTACCACTATCGAACATCGAACACTCTGTTCGTCAAACATGTTCGCGGCGATCCTTGTAGTGTGTTCTGTATGGACGGTGTTCGAAGCGCTTTAATAACTTCACAATCGACCACTTCCAATGGCGGTGTCATGGCTACTAAGATAGAGTTCACGACTGTTGTTCGCGAACTCGACTCGAACTAGGTTTGCGTTCGTGCTCGAATATGCCGTCCATACGTACGAACCAAATGTTCGGGTCTGGTGTTTGTGTTCGCTATGTTCGTGTTCGTACGTGCGTACGCGCCTTTACAATATTCGTGTTTTGCAATTTTACAAGCAAACAAAACAAAATTGAAATGGTTTGCCAGCTTTACTTCTGGTGATATTCTGTGCATATAAAGCATATGTATTGCAGTACGAGCGACACTTTGATATTATCTTACCTTTACTAGAGCCAGTCGTGAGGCAAATGTCAGGGGAATTGGCGGCTCACAGAGCATGCTTGTATCACAGTAGGCCTTTTTGGGTGCCGCCGTATCATGTTAACGGAATTCATTGGCGAACGTGATTCATGATATTGTCCTTAAGAGGAGTGGATTTGAGACTAGAAAGTTTTAATAATCTACCACAGGCTTTAAAAATAACATAAATCTTTCGTTCTAGATTACACTTAATGAAAACCATATCCCATAAAAATATTATTACAATTGTTGTACTCGTACCTGCATTGTTTTATCAGTTTGAGTTCATCGCTCAAAGTGTTGCAACACAACTAATTTACATCACTGATGACATCATGGCAGTTATTTATTTGTGCCCGAACAGCGTGAATCACAAGGCGGAATTTTATTATAATGCCGATTTCATTTCGACTACAAAACCTAACAAAAGTGCTACAGCTCATTTGCATAGTTCTTTGTATGTTTTTAATCTGAGTCTCACGGGTTTGTGCAAGGAACCTCAGTGTATAAAAAAAGGTTTTTGTTGCTTTGCCAGCGGCTGAGATGTTATCTGTCTAGTCACCTTGATCTTTGCACGAAACTGCACAAAACGCACCGCTTGACCTCCGCGCCTTCTCCTTTCTGTTCAGTTCTATGTACAATTCTTCTCGTTGGCTCAAGTACTTATTGATTTTAGTATTAAACCCTGAGTCCAAATGAGTCACGGCCTCCGTGACAATATCATAAGGTCAGTTAATATTTGTATAAGAAATGTTTAAATAAACATTTTAAAACGTGCGCAAGGTTGTATTAAATATCACGTAAAATTGTATCATGGTTCTGGCACTTAGAAAACTATGGCAGCGATTACCGACAAACATTTTGCCATGGCATTGTGGCTCCAACAGTATGGAAATTGAACTGCAGGTAACAATTTAATAGAAACTCTGAAATAGAAACTAGTCGACAATATAAAAGCAGTGTTCAATTTTCACCGCAAGCATCTTATTTTATATCGACAGGACAGGTTAAAGATAGCCCGTTAGGCACAATTGAACCGTTTGAAAATATAATAGCAAGCAATGCTGTCACGTAAAAATCAACCACTATACTTAAGGCGAACTAATTTATGAACGGATGTAGAAACAACATTCTTCGTTCCCAACTATGTTGGGGTCAGCTTCCAGATTGACCGGATGCATATATAAAATGTTTTCTGATTCTGCTCTGTTTCTGAAACTTGCGGGGTCAGTCCTGGGATATTAGGAAAAGTATCCAATAGTTGTAATGTATCAATATTTTGTGAATAGTACATACAAAGACTTGCAGTCTGTGTATTTTTCCAAATGTTAGCATTTTTCGTAGAAACAACTTGCATTGCTCGAGAAGCATTTGTAGAATCTTGATATTTGTTTGTTACCGATAGAGATTGTCGACAGACAATCATTGCTTAGCATGCCTTGTAGTTAGAATTTAGGTACAACGATCCAATTGGAATACAACTTTCTATTGCACTTTACTTTGATCAAGAAATAGTTGTTTTGACAATCGAATTTCACTGTAGGTACCGCAGACTTACTGAGTGTTTATAATATATTTTATATAGTTAATATACTGTGCCAGTCTTGACCATACCGAAGGAGTAACCTAATAAAAGCTAGAAATAGGATAAAGCTATATAGTTGCATAAGTCATGAGTTAAATAAATATACGTGTAACTTTTCACTTTTTTATTACCTAAAAAGATTTATATGTAAGTGAATTCACTGGTCGAAAATCTAGAATCTAAATCAGCTTTCTTTTTTGTGACCTCTGACTGTATTACATAATTACGCACCTAATATACCATTAAAATTTACATAACAGGTTCTTTTACAGAGAGCTTGTAAAAAAAGTTAAAAATAATCGTATGTTGATGAATGAAATAGTGTTCAAAATTACAGTTTACATGCGATATGTATTCTAATAGCAATAAAACGAGTCACATACCATTACTACGGTGATTTACGATGTTGGTTAGAAGTACGTTCAATATCAATTACGTATTTAATCATAATTTAAACGGTATTGCGTGATCGAAATATTTTCTTTCGAAATCAATCGTGCAAGAAGTAGTTTCGAGGAGATTGTGTGAGATACTACACCATCATCCATATTTGCTCAATGTTAGGAAACGAGTAAACTATTTGCATGGTCTTACAACAACAGGTACTTATGAGGTAAAGGTTCAAAACACGAAGAAGCGCTTTGAGAAAAGGTAAGTGGTGCCCTTGCGATTTGCTAGGCTCGTCTTGACGGAGGCACGGAAGTGGTACTTTGATTTACAGAAATTGTAAATATAAAATAGTGCATAATACAACAGACATGCATAAGTATAGAACACAATACATAAGTAATTTGTACCAAATGGGTAAAATTTACAGAGGATACTTACAAAAATCTGTTTTGCGTCTTAAGAATTTGAAATCAATATTCAGATATCAAACTTTCAGGACAATTTCGTAGCATGTCATGCATAGTATCTCTGCGTCATGAATGTCGCAAATGCCATTACAATGCAAAGGTGTCGCTGCATAGCTACATTGCAACACACATAATGCGAAAATCTGCTTTCCCTAAAGGTTGTGGAGGTCAGATGGCATCAACAATTACTTTGAGGACGTTACTAAATCTCAACTTTAGCTCGTGGGGACAGATAAATATCGAGCTTAACGCAATCTTAGGGAGTTGAAATTTCCTTTAATTAGGACAACAGCTTGTTCTCTTGGTTCTTAGACCTCCCATTAACTTTCCTATTTTACAGGTTAAACTAATGTTAAGTCCTGCATATTACTATTAGACCCAAAACAGTTCCTCGTTGAAAGTGAACGGAAAGGAAGTATTCTATATGCATGCACTCTTCGCAGCCTCCCAAGTACAGTAATCATGTCATTATAGGAACAACACGTAAGTCTCACATATAAATAGCTATTTGCGGCCACAAAACAAATCACCGTCATCTGTCACACACGTCGGTCAGCGAATTTCTCTACGATTATATCGTTGTTCTAGCAGCTACTTACTGCTCTACCGTGATAACTTATTTTATCTTAATACCAAATTGATAAACGTAGGAATATTTCATAAAAAAATGGCAAAAAATTCCAGATACCTTTGCAAAGAACATTTATCATACAAACTATCTAATTACAAACCAAAACTTTTATTTAAGTACTCATGTACAATGCTTGTTGCCCAAATCAACATACACAAAAGGTGTAGCTTGATATTGCTTGATATTAATTTCCGTTTAGAGATGCATTTGCGGATTAATTCAAAGCACCGCTTTGATGCTCCAGTAGTTATAAATATATCCCAAGTTATTCTGTGCACGCAACCTGATCTTAGCGTAATGCAGCCAAACTAAGCACGTCTGCTGAACGTGGCCTGCTTGAAAATAAATTTAATGTTGTAGTTGAAAGTAAACATATCTTCATACTTCTTACAAATATGTTTTCAATAACTGTTTGCGGCAGTGGATATACTTAATCATTAAATTAAGAAAAAAAATATAATCTCATCTACAAATAGAGATTAGACCAAAACTTTTGTTATTTTTTTATGTATCTATCACTGTATTTAATAACATATTTAATATATTTATGTATTTAACATATTAAATCATGGTGGGAATAGAATGAGAGGTACTATACCTACCTATTCTAGGTGAGAAGTCCCTTTTGTAATTATATTTACAGCAAAATTGCAAAACTAGTAACAAGTGAAGCGTGTGATTATTCCGTTGCATACCTGTATAGTGCATACTCATAAACCTAACTGCTTCTAACAACAATACTCTAACTGTTCCCGCAATTTTACCCGGGTCCCGACTGAACTAATTCTCACACGCGGATAAAAAGTATAGGCTATACGCCATTTTTAACCGACTTCCCAAAAAGGAGGAGGTTATCAATTCGGCCGGTATGTTTTTTTTTTTTTTTTTTTCTATGTATGTACATTAGGGTGTCCCTTAAAATTCAACTTCAATATATTTTTACGCATACCTTCTAAAAAGTTTCGTATGGACTTAATAAAGTCTAGAAATAAATATAAGCCCGATTTATAAGCGATAACCCGTGCCGACTTGAGTTTTTAACTTGTCCATACAAGTTGCGCGGGAGCAGCGCGGCGACCTGTTATTGCGAGTTTCAATTGTCATTTCATAAGTGATTTCTAACATTTTTAGTGCCTTGTTGTTTATTTTGTGAAAATGTCTGTGAAATTACGAAGTAATAAACAAAATATTTTCCTTATCGGACTGCCAAGCCACCAGATAAATGGTGCAAAATTACCATCTAATCGACAAGTTCTCACCGTTTTATTTTACAATATTCGTGAAGTCAAGCTGACTGTTAGTGAAAGTGCGAATCTTGTTATAAGAGAGTGCATTATATTTTGGGAAAAAGCCAGAATTCCTACGAAGACAATCCCTAACTGCGTGAAGAAACTTGTTGATTTATATCATGTTTGGAGGGAGCTGCAAAAAAACTGTAAGAAAACTCAGTTGACTTTCAAGAATCGTGAAACTAACTTTGTAAAAGACCTTGATAACTTATTTGATATTGCACATGCAGATGCTTTTGACAGAATGAAGATAGAGGAAGACAAAGATTTCTTAAGGAAACAGAGAGAGCCAGGTCGACCGGGATGCTTAGGTGGAATCGACAAAAAATTGGCGGAGAAAGAAGAACGAGATAGGTAAAGACGATTGGAAGAACAGGAAAGAAAGGTAAAACAAAGAGAGTTATTGGCTGTTGCATCTACTTCTTCGATAGATAACTTGGAATGTCTTGAGAATTCGGATGAGGAACAGATTTCGAACTCTGAACTTATAGTTCGGCCATTCAGAGAATGCGTTCCTGACACGTCGCGATTGAACTGACGACGTAACTTTGCAATGGCGTTGCAGTTACGATAAAAATATTTTTGCTGGTTGTTTACCGTTTTAACAATTGAGGAGCATTAAAACAACATTATTATATCAATAATCAATGAATGTTATTACGTCGTCAGTTCAATCGCGACGTGTCAGGAACGCATTCTCTGAATGGCCGAACTATAGTACTCAGATTCCTTGCCCTGAAAACAGTTTTAAAAGAGGCACGAAATTTCGTTAAAGCACATATTGCTAAGACAAACATTACATCTTTGTTAACTTTTTATAAGACTGAACTGTTTGTTAGAGACGATTACCGCGAATTGGTTGAACTATGCGTTGTGTTCTTAGGAGGAGACACAGTGTATAAACTAAAACTCAGGCCCCCCGAGCTTTGCATCAAGCGCGATGGATGGCGAGAGCAATCTATTCTATAAAAATATGTTTGCTTCAATCGCAACTTAAAATTACTGCAAAGGACAAAAATGCTCTACAAGATGTTTGTTTATTTATCGTCACCTTGTATACCAAACCTTGGCTCGAATGTACAATGGCAGTTAAAGCACCTAACCAAGACTTGTCCTTTTTGAAAGCTCTAAAAGAATATGAAAAAGTAGACGCGACAATTTCCAAGGCATCCATAAGCAAGTTTATTCGTCATTTATGGTATTTGTGTGAAGAAACAGTCATATTATTACTCTTTGATGAAGAAGTTGATACCAAAACCAAGACAAAAATTATTAATAATTTAAACAGAGACGAAAGTTCAGATTCCTCTAAACGCTATGTCCCATCGAAGGAAGAAATTACGCAAAATTTGTTTGGTAAGTACTTAATATTTTCTTGTTTCTTTTTCAAAGTTTTGTGGTTTAGTTTTTGCTTATTTTAATGGTTTTTTCTTTATTTCAGATATGACGCTGGATGATTTTGTAACTCAAAGAAGCAAACGATTTCTATCTCGACTACAGATCGACGACAGTTTTCTTCGGGAAGACGTATCTTCGTGGGGTGACAATCCTGCTTTTTTGGAAGCTAGAAGACGATTAAGTCGTTTGAAGGTCGTAAATGACACTGCTGAAAGAGCTGTTAAATTAATGCAAGATTATAATGGTCTTATCACGGCTGAAGAAGAGCAAAATCAGTTTTTGTTGCGTTGTGTTCAGGAACATAGAAATTTGTATCCAGACTGTAAAAAAACTACACTAAAGAGAAGTTACCCTAATTCATTATTATTATAATTTGTATTTAAATAAAAGTTTGTATTGATATTTTTTTAGTATTACTCATATTTACTTTATTTGTTGCATTTTAATTAGTTTTGGATCAACCCAAAACGTCAGACCAAAACACCATTTTTTATTAAACTTTTAGAGCCCGGTCGGCACAGGTTGCAAACATGCTACAGATATGAAATTTCATATTTAAGTACATTTTAGCATTTATAAAAAAATTGGAGGGTATGTATGCGTTTCGAAATTCTAAAAAAAAATTTTTTTTGCCATATAAGGGACACCCTAATGTACATCGATTACTCCGAGGTTTATGGACCGATTTACGTGATTCTTTTTTTGTTCGACTCGGAATAGCTGCCAGTTGGTCCCATAGTCATCAGGTCAGGATCTGATGATGGAAACCTTGAGAAATCGAGGGCAACCTTCGAAAGTTGTAGGCATACATAGGGTAAAAACTTGATACTCAGGTGTACGCCTAAAAGCACTATTCAACAGTGAAGATTTGGAGCTGATCTGATGATGGAAACCAGAGAGGGTCGAGGGAACTCGACAACTGAATATGTAAACTACCTCGTGTTTGGGCTTAAATTATTTGTATTGACAAGACCTTTGCAACAGTGAAGGTTTGAAGCTGACCTGATGATGGAGACCAGAGAAAGTCGAGGGAACTCGACAACTGAATATGTAAAATACCTCGTATTTGGACTTATATTCTTTGTATTGATGAGAACTTCCCACTTGTATGGATAGTGACAACTATACGTATCACTGAAAAGCTTTAAATAAAAAACTTTTTTACAAAAAAATTAAACCGACTTCCCAAAACACTAAAAAGCAAAAAAAAACTATTTTTAGGTGCATCGGCCTAGAAGTCGGTGGCAAAATTAACTTAGTAACATCCATTAGACACCGAATTCTAGGCCGATGCAATTAAAAATAGTTTTTTTTTGCTTTTTAGTGTTTTGGGAAGTCGGTTTAATTTTTTTGTAAAAAAGTTTTTGATGTATAAGTTGATAGAGTAGCACCCACACATTCACACTTTCGCGCATATAGTGCAATTAATAATTGCAAATACGTAATATTTAAACAAATTGCTACGTGAAAAGGGATTACAACCAGGCACGCGATCTGTATACACTGGTGATTAATTACTTAGTCAAAAACAATGAGGAAACTTGTGTTCAGTGTTAATAAGAGTCTGTAAACAATGTGCGTATAAAGTAACACCAGTCGCTGGTTATCATCATTCATCAATGGAAGTGCAAATTGATGTGTTCATCTATTAGTACACATTTACTTGTTTAACTATTACGCCGAAATTATTTATACCACACCGTGTTGATTACAACAGGTTGAGCTTCATGCTAACCAGATTGATTTATGATTACAATATTTTACAATGATATTAAACATTTGTGTCGCTTGTAACAAGCAATAGCTTACATTAGGCCTAAGTGAAAAAAGTATTCGTCTAAGTAGCAAAATTATCGAAATAGAATGTGTTTGTAGTAAACTTCACTAGAAAAGCATTAATATTGCAGAACTACAAAAATCCGAATGGTATTTAGCCTACAAGCTAGTTTATAACTGGTTGTGTTAAACACTTGTCTCAAGAAGCGCTTTAAATCATAATTATTTATATGTAGGTACTTACCTACCTAAATGTATGTTTAATTGCCATACTCATCAAGAAGGAAATAACTCAAACAGAATGACTGACATAAGTAGATATCTCAAAATTATTTCAAATAGCACACTAAAATGTTGAAATAAAACTGCCATTAAAAATAGCACTGTTGAGAGTATGTATGTAGATGTTCAAATGCAAGATTTTGTATTAATTCATAAATTAATATTCTTATAAAAAAAAGAGACGACACTGAAATCGGATAAGCTATAAAGGTATTAACGCAAGCTTGCACAAAATTAAGAACAAAAGGTCGCACGAGCCTTAAACAAACCAGTCATTTTGTAAAACATCATTGTTATAATAATGTACAAAGTGTTAATAAGTTACTAAGAAACATTGTTAGGTAATAAACACATTATGAAGTGCAGTTAAACAAGTGAGGTGGCACAAGTTAAGCTCTCGTCCCGCTATCGACACGGGGCTGTGGGAAATTGGAAACGTCAGTGAGATGCGTGACTGCTTCAACTATTGTTTTATCTGGGTAGGTCGAATTGGCTGAGGTTCCACAACTTTTGATCTACCTCTAGATGTTCGCTTTATTAGTTTCATGATTAATACCTTTCACGTTGAAGTCCACAACAAACCCTAGGTTTCTTTAAGACTCGTTACACGTTAGGATAAAGGATACCCACTCACTGTGGGAGTCTCAATCTTTGAATTTCTATGTGATTTGAACGGAGATTTTTTCGTATCGATATAAATTAAAATGACTGAATGGGTGGATGATTGCAGCATTTTCGTAAAAGGTAGTAAGTATATTGGATTCTTATTAATGCACTGGAGAAACAACTTCAGTGTGTGTGAATGCATATTGCATATTCATAGAAACAGTACTTTATGTTAAGTAGCGCATCTGGTTTATAATCTGGCTATACTCGTAATCCGGTGCTATCGATGGCTATAATTAATAGGAAAATTATAAGTTTGAGCACCTCATGAAGCATAAAGAATACTGGTTTAATTGCCGCGTAACAGATTCGACCTGACAGTAATGAGAGTGACTCAAAAACAGGTATAGCTGATGATTTAATGTTTTTACACCCATAATGTGAACTTGTTCTTGTCGGAGCTGTTAAACAGACTATTGTTGAGAGCAATTATTTTTTTCACTTATTAATTTCCTTTGCATTTTGATTTCTGATGCATGTTATGGCCCCGTTGTAATTTAATGGCAACTGTTAATTACATGTATGGCTTTCGCGGTGCCTCTCATACATCAATTAGCAAGGCAAGTGCAAAGAAATGCCGTGTTTACGCAAAAGCGACATGTAATTATGCATAATGTGCTCTCGATTTTTTGTCGCAAAAAATATTATGTTCTGGTATTTGGACGCTAAATAGCAGACGAAATAATCAGCTTGTAAATGAATCAGAATCAGACCTTCGCTTTCCTACAAACACTTCAAAGATACTGTTATTTGTTATTAATAAGTACTTTTTGGAATTTTTCATGTGCAAACAGTATTTTACTTAAATTATCAGGAACGGTTCTGCTTGTCACTTTTGTGACATGTTAAGTCGAAAACATAAAAATTTATTTGTTGGGACTAACTTATTACAATATTCCCAGGTTTGTTATCCGTAAAATAGAGAAGGAGAGGATAATATAAGTGCTGAAATTCCCCCATCTCGCATTTCACATGACAACTAACATCTGTGGCACTTTCATCTTTTTTGGCTCTCCCAATGCCATCTGTCGGTCACATGCATTAAAACGTAAAATGCATCACTTCCGAAACACTGCACGCTTCCCGACTACATTCCTAGATGTCTTTAATTTTCTTCAAATAATGAGGGTTTTCTAAAATGGCGTCCACGAGGTGGCAGCACCGAGTCGTCAGGTCCAGGTAACTGTCAAAGTGCTTATCTTTACTGTGAATAGTGAACGATTTTAGTGTTTTTTTATTATTTTATAATTAAAGCACTGCATTATTGTTTTACTATTGCGGTTGAGTAAATAAAAAAAACTAAATCATATTGTGTTAACAAATTTTTCAACAAGCTTTTCCTTAGTACCAGTGACTTTTGCACCCTCTCTCTTAGCTCAATTTTTAGTTCGGAAACCTTATTCTGACCGTAGTCCATAATAAAATCAATAACACTTCCAATATAACAGAATTTCAATAAACAATAATATAATAGTTCGGACCCTACAATTCCATACTATTTGACAGCTGTTTGGACCAGACGCATACGTGGCGCCACCCTGTGGCAGAAAAAATTGAGAAAACCCTCATTACTTATAAGTATAGTTCGGCCATTCAGAGAATGCGTTCCTGACACGTCGCGATTGAACTGACGACGTAACTTTGCAATGGCGTTGCAGTTACGATAAAAATATTTTTGCTGGTTGTTTACCGTTTTAACAATTGAGGAGCATTAAAACAACATTATTATATCAATAATCAATGAATGTAGTTACGTCGTCAGTTCAATCGCGACGTGTCAGGAACGCATTCTCTGAATGGCCGAACTATAGTTACAATACTTTCAGAGGATAATAGTATCACTGGAGGGAGGCAAAGCAACCGTGTAATAAAAAAAAAAATACATGCGTCACCATCTGTTGCCTTTCGGTGATTAACACCTTAATGTGATGCATTGGATTTTATTTTGCATTCTTTGCATTTTTTCTCCCGAACTAAGCAGTTACCGAGCTGGAACGAGCAACAATTTGCAGCAGCATGTTTATTAACTAGCACCCATAAATCACGCCGCCTCTGTTATTTGGTTTAGTTAATGAGAGTGAAAAAAGCAACTTCATTAGAACCTAAGAGATATTATAAAGTTGTAAAATAAGATTGATAGCAATACGTGATTTCTTTTAAAGCTCCATTTCTTCCATTCTAAAAAACAGACCACGTTTCTAATACGGTCGGAACAGCATGGTTTAAAGAGAAAAGTCAGTAATGGCAGGATTATGATCGTCAAATGGATGCTATTCATACTGAATGAGGGAAATCATCTCCCGAGCCATTTCCCAACCATGTTGGGGTCGGCTTCCAGTCTAACCGGATTCAGCTGACTATGGTTGACTGCTTATCTGACCTCCTCGACCCAGTTACCCGGGCAACCCGACACCCCTTGATGAGCCAGAGAAATCCCCCAATTTGATTCGAGTAATAAAGTAGGTACGATTGCTCAAGCAGCTTCGCGATACATAAAGTCCAAGTTCCTCAAAATGTTTTTCTTCGACTATGCTCTGTCCAATTGGTGTCCGGGATATACAGTACCTACCGAAAAATGATTAAGAAAAAAAATATTTGGTAGGTAGGTACTTGCCTGACCTGGAAGCGAATCCGGTCACTCTTTAGGGCGACTTTAGGGCCCTGATGCCGTAACCTTATAGGCCACCACGTGGTTTAGCTTTGTTTAGGTATAATATGAAAAGTGTATCCTTTACTACTTTAAAAATAAAAATTAATACAACAAAAAAAACACAAATATGCTGTAAATAGTCTTGTAATTTTCATTGTATCATATTCATAATGGAAAATGTTATTTGATTACTTAGGTATTGAACATACATAAGAACATAAATTTATCGATGCCGATGCTAGAACTACTTACTAAATATTATACTAGCTACAATGCAGGTAATTTCAATATCAGGAAGCAGTTTGTGCGCGGATATCATAATGTAAGGTACACACCGACGTTTTGATATTTGAAATATTATTCATTCAATTTTGAACGTCAACTGTAACCTTTTTTGCAGTCATGCCGATTACCGAGACTGAGTGGCTTACAAAAGACGAATAAAAAATAATTACTGAAACAAAATAAATAAATCTCCCTACAGAACTAATTTAGATTAGTTAAGCAAAAAAATCTGAAGACGTTTCATTATTTTTATATTATTCATTCGATTTTGAACGTCAACTGCAGCCGTTATTGTGGTAGCCAGGCCGATCACCGAGACTAATGGACACACTCAGAGACATTTAATGGTTACTTAAGCCGTTCCTTAATGAAGAATTTCTATGAGAATCTGTCACTAAGGAGTGACTTAAGTAATCATTAAATGTCTCTGAGTGCGGGGGTGAGTGGCCTAGAAGTAACGAATTTAAACTAATTTCGATTACTAAACAAATAAATCTTCCAACAAAACCAATTTACATTAGTTAAGCAAAATTAATTTTATTTTAACTTTCCCGAGTTATTCCTTTTTATGTAATGGTTCATGATACTAGTAGGTACGCAACCTTCATTAAATCTTAATATTTTACGTACATATTTTCAACTAAATTCAGTCTGCGTGCCTAGTGTCCTTTCAGAGAGTGAGAGAGAGAGTATATTGCCAACAGGAATGCGACATAGAACGCCGTGAGAGTACTATAGAAGTAGTAGGTCATTATCCCACAGGCTAGGAAATAAAATATATTTCTTCCCGTCTTAGACGTGTTTCTTATTGCTATGGAAACCACTTTGCGTAAAATTTTAACCCTGAGGAGGTTGCAAGGTTAAAATTTGTGATGATAATATTATTCATTTTTATGCTCTACACATAAACATCAAATGGGTTTCCTGCCACTTTTTGGAGAAGGTCTTCGGTATTTTCTTAAAGCGATGTTTAAATCATAAAAGCTCATGTGGTGGAAAGAAAAATATTCCGGATTTTGATAGTACAAGCATTTGCCAGCGTCTCGGCCGAGGACCTGAAAATGTAATAAATAACATAATACATGGACGCTACCAGTTCTAAAATGAGGGACCTACCTAATAAGATAAAGAAAATAAAAGATAAATAAATCAATGATCAAAACGATCGACATATTTGACATTACCTCTCCTGATGTGTTTCGAAAGACTCCAGTGGGAATGTTTGGCAAAGTCTCAAAGTTGGGGCACACATCGTTAGTGGACAGCTTGTGACCCAACTTGCGAGACTGAAACAATAATACACACATTTATGTTATTGATTAGGTATTATAAGGTTATTGATATAAAGCAACTGCGGGTTAAAAAAGTTGTCTATCAGTTGATTTGCTTTCTAGAGACAAAATTCGACGTAGAAAACCAAACTCAAACTTACATCATACATAGTGGGAGCACCGGGATTACTGCTGTCCCCAGAACTGGGACCTAGTACGGGCTGCTTATCGCCTTTGTCACCACCACCAGAGCAACTGCTGCTACGAAAGCGCGATCCCAATTCATCGCCACTGGGAACCCAGCGAAACATATCAATTTTTGTTTTTATCTGGGAATTAATAGCAGCACGAACAGTTTTGTAGATAGATGCCATCGCTAACAGATTTCGGGTAGGCGTACTTGAAAATTTTACTCCATTTTTACTGCCACTTTCACCAAAAATACATTATGAGGTATTGCTAACGGGAATAATAAATGTAACTGAGTTGCTTTACATTTTACAATTTTTATAAGTTATTGGGTATGGGTACTATAAAATAATCTTAACAATTAATAGATGATATTGACGTCAATCAAAATTTCTGAAAGATAGGAAAAAGGATGTAGTTGATTATTATCTGCCAGCAATTTTAGAAGTCTTGTCCATTTGTCGCGAGAAAGAGCGTTGTGCCAGGCTTTTCACTATGGGATATCCTACTATTATAATAATACAAATGCGAAAGTTTGTGAGAATTTATGGATGTGCCATGTTTGTTATTTTTTCATGCAAATACGGCTGGACCGATTAGATAGGTGATACACTGGATTAACACAGTCATAGGCTATTTTTTATCAACACATCACGCGGGCGAAACCGCGAGCAGAAGCTAGTATAATATATATTACACCCTAAGATATATTTTTTTATCGCTCGTCATACATTTCACCCTGTACTATAATATAATATATATCATATATAATATTTCATTCCAAATTGTTATTAACTAGCTTCCGCCGGCAGCTTTGCCCGCGTATAGTTCGGTTAGGTATAGCTTATTTTCAAGAGAATTCTTCAGAAGCCCGGGATAAAAACTATCCTATGTTCTTTTTCAAGGTCAACTCTATCTCTGTACCAAATTTTATTAAAATCAGTTCAGTGGTTTAGACGTGAAAGCGTAACAGACATACAGACAGAGTTGCTTTCGCATTTATAATATGCGATAGCAAAAGTGGACGTTTGGTCCACAAAAAGTCGGTCAGAAAATTATTATCAGAACTTCGCTACAAAAGACCGGCCCGATTATCTATCCAACAAAAAGTATGACATGGTGGGAGCTTTGTTGAAATTTAATGAGAGAATGCGTTTCATTGGGGACTCACGCACCGGGTGTTACTCTAGCTTATGGGCGTCCAAGCAGCACCGTTGCAGTCCACCTCGGTGCACTCCGGTTCAACCTACTGTACCCCTGCTCCACTCCGTTCAGTTCTACCCTGCTTCGCTTCACAGGAAAACCTTTTAACCTGCTAAGGCTGCAGCTCCACTGAGGCGGAGCAGAGCATAGAAGAGAATAGCTGTGCCGTAATGCATCACTCACATGGCTTGAGCGGAGTCGAGAAAAATTTTGCAGCGCTAGTCGCTAGGCTTTGCTAGACCTTAGTCATTAAACGCAAATAAAAGACCAAATACATTTAAACATTTAATGCTTTCGGATTATTTTTCACTTTTTCTTAAGCTTTCAGAAAATCAGTAAGCATAGGACAAAACGCGTTCAGCAAAGCTTCATCACCAACATAGGTAAACCAGGTGCCGGGCCGCCGCTCGCTGCGCCTCCCTCTCTCGGTGCAGAACAACCTGTACAACATTCAGGCGTCAACAGTTTCATTATTTCGTGAGGTTTCTGCATACCCTGTGATACGTTATTACGTCCAGAGGCTCCTCTTGCACTATTGAAGCCACCGCCGCCGGACAGCGGATTGCGGCCTGGTTGGACTGAAGGTGGAGTCTCGAAACAGTCCGCTTTACACGGAAGGTCCCAAACGCATGGCGGCGGTGGCTGCCAGTGTATACACCCAGGTCTAGTACATGGCTCTTCTTTGGCAACAGGTTTTGTTGCGTTATGAGGACGACCGCTGTGTCCAGTAACCTTTTTTTCACTAGACGCCAGTTCTTTTGATTCAAAAAGTTTCAGTATTTGATTAATAGTTTTTTCATCGAATGCCATAGCAGGATGAGTATTTTGAGCGTTAGAGCCAGAACTATTGCAAGAGCATGGACAAAAGTCATTTGGGTTATTAGCAGGAGGATTTTGTCTCACTGGAACAGAAACGCCGGGGCAGGGGCACGTATGCGGTTTCGCACCACTACTATTGACAGACGCTTGTGTAGGCACAACGAACATTTGAGGTTTTACTCCACCACTACCAGAGGCTTGAGTAGGTACTAATGTAGTTGGACACTTACAGCATTTCCCGCTCTTATCCACGGCTACATCGGGAATAATACCCTTTAGCTCGCAGACGATAAATTTCTTTCCTCCAGAGCTAGTATCTGCTGGTCCACCTGAGCCACCACCACCTTGAGCCTGAGTGTGAGCTGCCAGCGCAGCAGGGTCGGCGAGACCGCGAGCGCGAGCCAACTGACTGGGCGCACACAATGGGTCGGGTAGGACAAGACACGCGGGCTCGCCACCGCATCCTGTGCGGCGACAATCGTGCTGGAGCCCATTTCGCTTAATACAATGACAACTGTAGTACATGATGCCACCACGTAACTCGCGACTCTTGATTCGCTTCAACTGATTTTCCTTTTCACTCTTTTTTTCTTCGCCTTCCTCCACCACTCTGTTACCTCCATCCGAAGGCTTACCTTTCTGTAAAGATGATAATTTGTTTTTAACCGCCTTAAAGGGGGTGATAGACGGGCGAGCAAGTACGCGTACTTATGGCTCGACGACCTTTTTCGCTCGTGTGTCACCCTAAGTACGCGTACTTTAAAACCGTCGAGTAAGTTCGTCGGCGATCCAACCGGTTTGAAATTTTGCTCGTAGCTCGTCTTGGCTCGTACGTGTGGCAGCACTGCGAGCCGCGAGCCGCCATTTTGTTTCGCCAGTCCGTGGACACGCACGCTTGTTTGAATTGCAATTTTTGTTAATTTTGATTCATAAATTTCTCAAAATGTGTGATTTTCGAACTTATTCGCATGAACTGCTAACGGAATTTATAGAAGCTTTCCGAAATAACCCTTGTCTTTGGAAAATTAGAAGCAACGAGTACAAAGACAAATATTTGAAGCTTCAAGGTTATCTTAATTTATTAGAAATTATACGGAAGGTAGAAAGAGATGCTACGATTGAGAACGTCAAGAAAAAAATTAATTCATTAAGGGCATAAATAATTCTGGAAATCTTCCTTCTCTTCACGTAACTCTCTTACTAAATGTACATGGGGTAAACGCTCTCTTTTTGTAAGCCAGTTCTTAACCCACACTTTTCGCCTTTGTCTATTGTTTTTAGTTTTTGAAATGTAATACGATATAATTCCTAAATAACACAAAGCTTCTTCTGTCGAAGACATCGCGATACATAATGAGTAAGCTTCACGTGTGTCACTACGTCGAGCCGAGCCGAGTTCGCGATCTTAAAAACCGCGTACTTTAAGTATGCTCGTCTATCACCCACTTTAGAGTAATATAGTCTGTCCGCCGTGAGTGATTTAATAATAATTTACCGATGTTCAAGAGGCAAGGGGTAGAGGACGACGTCGCGAAAAGGCCTTTATCACTACCATTGTGATATAAGGTCGAAGTCGCTGAAGCGTGTGACGTAGGTCTTGCCGGGAGGTGGGCGTCGCACGCACGGCGGACAGCACGGCGGACACGGCCGGGGGCAGCAGCAGTCTGCCCGGCACAGGTACCGTATAGAACCCTGCTGGAAGAACTGGCAATCTTGCAGTCCATTGCGCTTGAACGCAGATCGCGGTAGACACTGTAGCTGAACATCGATATGGCTATTAGATTTCTATCCATGCAGTTATAATAATGTAAAAAATCTCGACGGGTATCAACTTACCGGAGGACCACAGTCTTCGTATTTATAGCAAACCATAGGACCACACGGTGAACACCTAAACAAAACATTTATGTATTTCTGTGATAAGATGTTAGAAGTTTATCAAACACATTCGATATAGAAAAGAAAATACTTACATCTTGAGATTAAAATTAACGGCCCTTTTAAATATTCAGGAATAGCAGGGAGGAGGGTGTTTTTTAATATTTTTATTATTTTGTGATTACAATTTTAGTTACATGAAAATAGCACAAGAATTTACAATAGTTTATTTTATTAAAATTTACAAATTTTTATTATAAAAATACATCTAAACTAGTCGAAGTGAAAATTTCTTCTGTCAACGATTTTTTTTCTTTTGTCTAGTTTCAATTTTTTTGTTCTTTTTTTTTTAAATGCTTCTGTGCCAGGATTTGTGACTTTCTTATCAGCCAACAATTTGATACCAAACTCCATAAAAATAAGATCAAGGGCACACATGAGTCAGAGCATAAACTCATCCAAATTCTTATATTTTACAGGTGTTGCGAAGCATATTATATATTGCATTCTGAAGGCTTGACATACTCGCAGCTTTTTAAGTCTCCAACGTAACTTTGTTCTTCGACTTGCCTACAGTCGTGGTCATTGTATTCGTTGGCGCGGCTACACAACGCTAGTTTCTTCATTTGCGGTTTGCAACAAAACTGGGACAGTCGTCTGTGGTTGATCCGCGCTGCAGCTGTACACTGCTCGTCGCGGTTGCACAGTAACGAGTGCTAGTGCTTAACGCGAGGGGCGTAGTTTACAGATGCTACTTAATTCTTCGGCGTGTGGATTGGCAAAATGTGCAATGCAGGCAACACGCGAGGGCTCGCATATAGGTGCAGGCAGAACCGAGCACTGTGGATTGTTCTGACAACCAGTCCTGCGACAGTCATACTGAAGGCCATTTCTCCGAAGACAGAAACAATCTGTTGAGAGGATTCCACCTCGTAATTCACGGCTTTTGCTTGCGCGCACAGTAGTTCCCAATTTCATAAATGTGTTTGGTTTCTTTCTATTCGGGGATTTTCGGTCACTGTTTTCACTCGCACCTCTTTGTAATCCAGATGTATCTGCATCTTTAATATTATCTTTTGTAAAGTTGATAGCGTTGTTTATTTCTTGCTTTTTGATAACATAAAGATAACAGTCGTGTTTGGCGTCTTGTTTGGTCAATGGTTTGACCATATTAGTAATTAATGGGATCAGGCATTCTTTGAAACCATCTCTTTTTATGTTTTTTGATTTTATTCGTTTGTCGATGTCGGTCTTACGTAGTTTAGTTACATTTGATCCTATTTTGCCATCTGACTTTTCTTTTACACAACATGGAAAGACAATATCGGAGGTGGCTGGAGGTGGCACTGACTTTAAATCTAGCTCAAAACACAAAATATCACCATCGTACTCGAAGGATAAAACATTCGGCTTTGAAGTAGCGGAATTTCCACAAAAATCGTACTTCATTTTCCACGGGAAAGCTTTATTTATATTGATTTGTAAAGGTTTAAACAAATTTAATTTTGTCCTATTAATTTAATTTAATTTAATTTTTAAAAAAATGTATCAATACATGTTAGGTATTTGAATGCAAAATAAAATTTAACTAAAATACCTTCCTGAACCATCGCGATTTATTATTTATTATAATCTAACCTATTTTGGACACTATATAATGACTGTGTTTCGGATGGCACGTTAAACTGTAGGTCCCGGCTGTCATTGAACATCCTGGGCAGTCGTTACGGGTAGTCAGAAGCCAGTAAGTCTGACACCAGTCTAACCAAGGGGTATCGGGTTGCCCGGGTAAGGAGGTCAGACAGGCAGTCGCTTCTTGTAAAGCACTGGTACTCAGCTGAATCCGGTTAGACTGGAACCCGACCCCAACATAGTTGGGAAAAAGGTTCGGAGGATGAGAATGAATCTAACCTATTTTGTTTATGATGTAATACTGTCAACAAGGAAAATTTATTTTAAAAAATAAATTGCACTGACAAACGTTTTTTTCTCTATTCAAACGCCACCCGAGGTGTTCTAAACAATGTCGTTTGATCAAAAGGGTAGTACAATCAAATCGCTTGCGTGATACACACTATATAAAAAGACCCAAAAAAACTTTAATCTTTTAAAAACTCTTTAAAAAACAGTGACTTTCCACAACGTTTTGGGTCTAATCGACCGACTTGTTTTTTAGGCCTTTTTAAGTACTCTTTACACCCCATAGAAAATGTAAGTATTTATAATTTTAAAAGCATTTTTGAACGCTTTCTTGTTTTAAATTAACGCTGTGAAATTCCTTTCGTAGGTGTTGCGGACCGTGCGGGGGCTGCTGTGGCGGCTGCTGCGGTGGATGCTGTTGTCCCTGCATCACCATCTATACTTGCTGCACGAAGATTTGCTAGTGGCACCGAGTGACACCCATTCGCGCAGACAAGCCATGGTGTCTGCGTCGATGATGGTGTACCGACGCCTTCGATGTTTTTGTCTTCGAAGTACACTCCGTGCCGTTTTGTGGAAATAAACTACTATAAATAAGCGTATCTATCTAGTTTTATTTTTTTTGCCGTCGGGCAGCAGCCTGCTGCTTGTGCGAGCTTCTTGTACACGTACGATCCACTTCACTTTGTAAAAAAATCTTTTAATATAGCATCACTAGGCCCCGCCCTATAAGGGGTTCTCCACACAATAATACAATACCATCAATACCACACCACAGCCACAACCACACACGTATCAATACCACACCACAGCCACAACCACACCACAACGACGCCATGTCACGATTCTCACACTGCCCCGCATGATGCAGCGTAGCGCGTGGATGCGTTTTCTTCCGTTGTTTGAAAGTATCTCCGTTTGTATGGAAAACACGCACAGTCCAACACATTGAAAATGCATCCACGCGCGTTCACGCGGATCACGCGCATACACGCGGAGAAATATACACCCCCGCGCGTAGGTGCGGGGCGAGACGCAAGGTATGGCACACTGAGGTGATCTTCACCCTGCCCCGCATCACGCTGCATCTTGCGTGTCGACGCACCTACGCGCTTTCCTGCGGGAGTGCAGATCTGTGAGTGCATCATCGTGCGGGTTTTTTACGCACTCACGCGCGTAGGTGCGTTTTGTAGATTCAGGCAGTTGTCCCACCAACGACGAGAAAACTACTAACTATCGGCTATTTCCTCGCTCAAGAAACGTACAATAGATACGAGGCAACGATAAAGGGTCTCAGCACACATATGGGATCGGAAAGGGATCGTCACCGTATCGCCTCGAGCCGTTCAGAATGGTTTGTATTAGGGTGCGTCCACATCTGGCGAATGCGCCGCGAATGCGCAGCACGCGAGCCGATCGCGAGCTGTCCGCGAGCTGCGCGCGTGCATTTTTGTTCGTGCGCCGCTTCTGCGCCGCCCGCGCGCAGCTCGCGCGCGGCCTAAGCGCCGCACGCGAGCGGCGCGCAGGCGGCGCGCGACGTCTGTCATCTTCGATAGTACTGAGCCAATATACGGAACTGTAAGGGCGAGAACTGATTGCGCGCAGATCGCGCGCCGCTCGCGCGCTCTATACGAGCCTTGCGTGAGTTGCGCTAAAGAGGCGCACCGAACTATTGCAGTGACTGCACGCGCGCAGCTCGCGGACATCTCGCGATCGGCTCGCGTGCTGCGCATTCGCGGCGCATTCGCCAGATGTGGACGCACCCTTATGTGATCTTCACACTGCCCCGCATCACGCTGCATCTTGCGTGTCGACGCACCTACGCGCGTTCCTGCGGGAGTGCAGATCTGCATCATCGTGCGGGTTTTTCACGCACTCACGCGCGTAGGTGCGTTTAGTAGATTCACGCACGGCGGCTTCCATTTTCAAATATACACGTCACGCCCATTCAAAATCACGCGCGGCAATGCGGGATTCAGTGTGCCATACCTTGCGTCTCGCCCCGCACCTACGCACGGGGGTGCGTGTTTCTCCGCATGTATGTGCGTGATCCGCATGAACGCGCGTGGATGCATTTTGAGTGTGTTGGACTATGCGTGTTTTCCATACAAACGGAGATATTTACAAGCAACGGAAAAAAACGCTTCCACGCACTACACTGCATCATGCGGGGCAGTGTGATAATCGCCTAAGGGTGCGTCCACATCTGGCGAATGCGCCGCGAATGCGCAGCACGCGAGCCGAACGCGAGCTGTCCGCGAGCTGCGCGCGTGCAGTCACTGCAATAGTTCGGTGCGCCTCTTTAGCGCAACTCACGCAAGGCTCGTATAGAGCGCGCGAGCGGCGCGCGATCTGCGCGCAATCAGTTCTCGCCCTTACAGTTCCGTATATTGGCTCAGTACTATCGAAGATGGCAGACGTCGCGCGCCGCCTGCGCGCCGCTCGCGTGCGGCGCTTAGGTCGCGCGCGAGCTGCGCGCGGGCGGCGCAGAAGCGGCGCACGAACAAAAATGCACGCGCGCAGCTCGCGGACAGCTCGCGATCGGCTCGCGTGCTGCGCATTCGCGGCGCATTCGCCAGATGTGGACGCACCCTTAAACTCCCTACTGCAACGCACACTAAGGCGATTATCACACTGCCCCGCATGATGCAGCGTAGTGCGTGGATGCGTTTTTTTCCGTTGTATGGAAATATCTCCGTTTGTATGGAAAACACGCATAGTCCAACACACTGAAAATGCATCCACGCGCGTTCATGCGGATCACGCACATACATGCGGAGAAACACGCACCCCCGCGCGTAGGTGCGGGGCGAGACGCAAGGTATGGCACACTGAATCCCGCAATGCCGCGCGTGATTTTGAATGGGCGTGACGTGAATATTTGAAAATGGAACTCGCTGTGCGTGAATTTACAAAACGCACCTACGCGCGTGAGTGCGTGAAAAACCCGCACGATGATGCAGATCTGCACTCCCGCAGGAACGCGCGTAGGTGCGTCGACACGCAAGATGCAGCGTGATGCGGGGCAGTGTGAAGATCACCTTAGTCGTTTTCTCGTCGTAGGTGGGACAACTGCCTCACGCAGCTCTCGTGCTGCAACTGACAATCTGCAGTTCACATTATTTTGGATATATGGGTGAATCCAAAATCTGCGTCGATTCCTTCGGCGTCTGTTATGATGATAAGGTGATCTTCACACTGCCCCGCATCACGCTGCATCTTGCGTGTCGACGCACCTACGCGCGTTCCTGCGGGAGTGCAGATCTGCATCATCGTGCGGGTTTTTCACGCACTCACGCGCGTAGGTGCGTTTTGTAAATTCACGCACAGCGAGTTCCATTTTCAAATATTCACGTCACGCCCATTCAAAATCACGCGCGGCATTGCGGGATTCAGTGTGCCATACCTTGCGTCTCGCCCCGCACCTACGCGCGGGGGTGCGTGTTTCTCCGCATGTATGTGCGTGATCCGCATGAACGCGCGTGGATGCATTTTCAGTGTGTTGGACTATGCGTGTTTTCCATACAAACGGAGATATTTCCATACAACGGAAAAAAACGCATCCACGCACTACGCTGCATCATGCGGGGCAGTGTGATAATCGCCTTATATAGTATAATGACATCGTCATCTTCGCTCGATCCACTCGTCTCGTCAATGTCGATTTTCTCATTATCCAATGCACATACAGTAATAACGGTATGCGTACATGATGTTCGTTTCACGTACATCATTTTAGGATAAAATGATCATGTCCATCAGGATTGAGGAGCCACTTTTTGTATCTTAATGAAATTTTGTACTTATTTAGTAGTAAGTTAAAAAGTATTGTAGGCTCAATCTTGGAATTTGTAGTATAATAGTTCAAAAGTTATATGAACACAAAGGTGGCTCCTCAATCTAAATATTTGGACTGAGGAGCCACGTTGGAACACAGAAAGTATACGATGTACATTCTTGAAAATTTTGTATGATTTAGTAGTAATTGAGCGCAATGAGTACTAAAAATTTAATTCCACTACCTTTAATATTTAAGAAGATACAATACTTTTAATGTGGCACCTTAACCCATACAATGAAAGTGTGAATTCCCATGAATCGTAAGTGGCAAATTCAAATTACACCCCATAAACATTTAGTAGTAAGTGTACCTGAATTTGTAGTACATAAACAAAGTAGCAAAACTGAGTGAATTTTGTAAAAAAACGTATTTTAAGTGGCTCCTCAATCCTGACGTTTCTGAAATGAGAAAATGCTTGAGTTACCTGAAATCGGAATGGAATAAAAAAAATAAAGACACTAACATTTAGTATAAATTTCTACTAAATATACATGCACAAATGAAAATTGTATGTATTCAATATCTGATAAAAAATCATCTTTTCCATATTCCTTAGGACGTCGCCATTAAGGGTGACCATGTAATATGAATAAAAATCAGGATAAATAGGTAGTTCTCAGCTTTGCCGCCAATTTTTTATTAAACCTCTGTAGGCAAACACATTTATGGCTATTCCGCCTCTTGAATGACAAAATATTATTGGGTAAATACAAAAGTATTTAATAACCTTACTTAATAAAGTACCTATTTAATAAACTTGCTTTGTCATTCTACATTGCTGGAGCGGTGTAATGTTCCAAATTCAAAAAACGCGCCTGTTTTTTTTTGCCCTTTATAGGGCAGGCTAAAGTGTTACGACCATACTGCCTAGTATTTCGTAGTGGCAATGGATTTGATTTTCATTGTCCGTAAATTCGATACTTCGCATTTTTTTTTTAATAATGATAGCATTACATATGAAACATATTTGCTGCGTTGTTGTAACCGACTTCAAAAAAAAGGAGCTGGTTCTCAAGTCACTAGTTATTTTCATTGTTACTCGCTACATGCTCGCTACCTCGAAGACGCCTGGACCGAAATGATTTTTTTTTCTTTCTACTCGCAGTTTTGTCCCATAGCTAACAGGTTATTCGTGATATGACTATGAAGGTTTGGATCTTACTTGATGATGGAGGCGACAGAAAATCAAGGGAACTCCGTATCGGTATATAGCAACTGCCAAGTGTTTGGGATCATTGGCTTCGTATTAACGAGATCTTTACACCGAAATATGTTATGAGTACCATATCAGACCTGACAATGAAGACAAAGTGCGTTAAGGGAACTCCTTAACGGTTGATAGCAGCTACCTTGTGTTAGGCCATATTTTATTTATTTTGGTAAAGAGTTTCCACAACTGCCACTAAGGGTACTTAAAATACACTTTTTTGCAAAAAAAGCGGGCACCTATGTTAAATCTTGGTTTTAAGAACTTTATGTTTCAAAAGGTTTTAATGACTAGAATATATTAAATAATGTCGGGACATAAATAATGTCGGGACACCTTTTTCACACACGGTCGGTTAGCCCCATGGTAAGTTATTTATTAACTTGTGTTATGGGTGCTAACACAACTGATAAACTACATATAGCTACATATATACATATTTATAAATACATATCATAACACCCAGACCACGGCCAACAAGCATGCTTATCACACAAATGTCGACCGAACCGGGAATCGAACCCGGGACCTCAGGTTCGGCGGTCCGGCATGATGACCATTGCGCCATCGAGGTCGTCAAGATATTACTAGCATCAAAAGGTTTTGCCAAGCATGTGTATCTATTCTTAATTTTAATTTTGGAGAATTGCTAAGTAAGTTGTTAAAACCTTGTTCTTAATTTCTTAATTTCTAGTAGAAATTTTTTCGGTGTTTTGAATAGCAAGTTTTCCAAGTGATGTTCAGGAAACTGATACTGCAGTTTTAATAACTGATTGATGAACATTTTTGTTACATCAAAACATTTTAGAAAAATCATGCACATTTAGTAAAATTGACAGCTGTACTAAATGAGAATAAGATCATACAGCACGACGATTGACGACAAATTATTAGAGATAAAAAATAATAAAGAATATAAAAAAATTGGCGGCAAAGCTTCTTCTTCTTTTGTGTCGATGACATGTCATATATTGAGACTACACTATGTCAGCCCAATATGCCGCCACAGCGAGAGCACGGCGGCAAAGCTGAGAGCTATTTATCCTGATGTTCTTCATATTACATGGTCACCCTTAATGGCGACGTCCTAAGGAATATGGAAAAGATGATTTTTTATCAGATATTGAATACATACAATTTTCATTTGTGCATGTATATTTAGTAGAAATTTATACTAAATGTTAGTGTCTTTATTTTTTTTATTCCATTCCGATTTCAGGTAACTCAAGCATTTTCTCATTTCAGAAACGTCAGGATTGAGGAGCCACTTAAAATACGTTTTTTTACAAAATTCACTCAGTTTTGCTACTTTGTTTATATACTACAAATTCAGGTACACTTACTACTAAATGTTTATGGGGTGTAATTTGAATTTGACCCTTAAGATTCATGGGAATTCACACTTTCATTGTATGGGTTAAGGTGCCACATTAAAAGTATTGTATCTTCTTAAATATTAAAGGTAGTGGAATTAAATTTTTAGTACTCATTGCGCTCAATTACTACTAAATCATACAAAATTTTCAAGAATGTACATCGTATACTTTCTGTGTTCCAACGTGGCTCCTCAGTCCAAATATTTAGATTGAGGAGCCACCTTTGTGTTCATATAACTTTTGAACTATTATACTACAAATTCCAAGATTGAGCCTACAATACTTTTTAACTTACTACTAAATAAGTACAAAATTTCATTAAGATACAAAAAGTGGCTCCTCAATCCTGATGGACATAAATGATCATGTCCATCAGGATTGAGGAGCCACTTTTTGTATCTTAATGAAATTTTGTACTTATTTAGTAGTAAGTTAAAAAGTATTGTAGACTCAATCTTGGAATTTGTAGTATAATAGTTCAAAAGTTATATGAACACAAAGGTGGCTCCTCAATCTAAATATTTGGACTGAGGAGCCACGTTGGAACACAGAAAGTATACGATGTACATTCTTGAAAATTTTGTATGATTTAGTAGTAATTGAGCGCAATGAGTACTAAAAATTTAATTCCACTACCTTTAATATTTAAGAAGATACAATACTTTTAATGTGGCACCTTAACCCATACAATGAAAGTGTGAATTCCCATGAATCGTAAGTGGCAAATTCAAATTACACCCCATAAACATTTAGTAGTAAGTGTGCCTGAATTTGTAGTACATAAACAAAGTAGCAAAACTGAGTGAATTTTGTAAGAAAACGTATTTTAAGTGGCTCCTCAATCCTGACGTTTCTGAAATGAGAAAATGCTTGAGTTACCTGAAATCGGAATGGAATAAAAAAAATAAAGACACTAACATTTAGTATAAATTTCTACTAAATATACATGCACAAATGAAAATTGTATGTATTCAATATCTGATAAAAAATCATCTTTTCCATATTCCTTAAGACGTCGCCATTAAGGGTGACCATGTAATATGAAGAACATCAGGATAAATAGCTCTCAGCTTTGCCGCCGTGCTCTCGCTGTGGCGGCATATTGGGCTGACATAGTGTAGTCTCAATATATGACATGTCATCGACACGAAAGAAGAAAAAGCTTTGCCGCCAATTTTTTTATATTCTTTATTATTTTTTATCTCTAATAATTTGTCGTCAATCGTCGTGCTGTATCATCTTATTCTCATTTAGTACAGCTGTCAATTTTAATAAATGTGCATGATTTTTCTAAAATGTTTTGATGTAACAAAAATGTTCATCAATCAGTTATTAAAACTGCAGTATCAGTTTCCTGAACATGACTTGGAAAACTTGCTATTCAAAACACCGACAAAATTTCTACTAGAAATTAAGAACAAGGTTTTAACAACTTACTTAGCAATTCTCCAAAATTAAAATTAAGAATAGATACACATGCTTGGCAAAACCTTTTGATGCTAGTAATATTATGACGATCTCGATGGCGCAATGGTCATCATGCCGGACCGCCGAACCTGAGGTCCCGGGTTCGATTCCCGGTTCGGTCGACATTTGTGTGATGAGCATGCTTGTTGGCCGTGGTCTGGGTGTTATGATATGTATTTATAAATATGTATATATGTAGCTATATGTAGTTTATCAGTTGTGTTAGCACCCAAAACACAAGTTAATAAATAACTTACCATGGGGCTAACCGACCGTGTGTGAAAAAGGTGTCCCGACATTATTTATGTCCCGACATTATTTAATATATTCTAGTCATTAAAACCTTTTGAAACATAAAGTTCTTAAAACCAAGATTGAACATAGGTGCCCGCTTTTTTTGCAAAAGAGTGTATTTTAAGTACCCTTAGTGGCAGTTGCGGAAACTCTTTACCAAACTAAATAAAATATGGCCTAACACAAGGTAGCTGCTATCAACCGTTAAGGAGTTCCCTTAACGCACTTTGTCTTCATTGTCAGGTCTGATATGGTACTCATAACATATTTCGGTGTAAAGATCTCGTTAATACGAAGCCAATGATCCCAAACACTTGGCAGTTGCTATATACCGATACGGAGTTCCCTTGATTTTCTGTCGCCTCCATCATCAAGTAAGATCCAAACCTATGGGACAAAACTGCGAGTAGAAAGAAAAAAAAATCATTTCGGTCCAGGCGTCTTCGAGGTAGCGAGTAACAAAGAAAATAACAAGTGACTTGAGAACTCGCTCCTTTTTTTTGAAGTCGGTTACAACAACGCAGCAAATATGTTTCATATGTAATGCTGTCATTATTAAAAAAAAATACGAAGTATCGAATTTACGGACAATGAAAATCAAATCCATTGCCACTACGAAATACTAGGCAGTATGGTCGTAACACTTTAGCCTGCCCTATAAAGGGCAAAAAAAAACAGGCGCGTTTTTTGAATTTGGAACATTACACCGCTCCAGCAAATAATGTAGAATGACAAAGCAAGTTTATTAAATAGGTACTTTATTAAGTAAGGTTATTAAATACTTTTGTATTTACCCAATAATATTTTGTCATTCAAGAGGCGGAATAGCCATAAATGTGTTTGCCTACAGAGGTTTAATAAAAAATTGGCGGTAAAGCTGAGAACTACCTATTTATCCTGATTTTTATTCATATTACATGGTCACCCTTAATGGCGACGTCCTAAGGAATATGGAAAAGATGATTTTTTATCAGATATTGAATACATACAATTTTCATTTGTGCATGTATATTTAGTAGAAATTTATACTAAATGTTAGTGTCTTTATTTTTTTTATTCCATTCCGATTTCAGGTAACTCAAGCATTTTCTCATTTCAGAAACGTCAGGATTGAGGAGCCACTTAAAATACGTTTTTTTACAAAATTCACTCAGTTTTGCTACTTTGTTTATGTACTACAAATTCAGGCACACTTACTACTAAATATTTATGGGGTGTAATTTGAATTTGCCACTTACGATTCATGGGAATTCACACTTTCATTGTATGGGTTAAGGTGCCACATTAAAAGTATTGTATCTTCTTAAATATTAAAGGTAGTGGAATTAAATTTTTAGTACTCATTGCGCTCAATTACTACTAAATCATACAAAATTTTCAAGAATGTACATCGTATACTTTCTGTGTTCCAACGTGGCTCCTCAGTCCAAATATTTAGATTGAGGAGCCACCTTTGTGTTCATATAACTTTTGAACTATTATACTACAAATTCCAAGATTGAGCCTACAATACTTTTTAACTTACTACTAAATAAGTACAAAATTTCATTAAGATACAAAAAGTGGCTCCTCAATCCTGATGGACATAAATGATCAACTTCTAAATTGGTGGCTCTGCTGAAGAGTATGACACCGATATTTTTATTGCTTCCAATATTTCCCCTTGCTAGGTTTTTCGCACGTGTTTATTTGGTAGAAATAACGAGTGACTGAAACCTTGCAATGTGAGTAGCGTCGTGTGCTAAATACAGTTTATAACTAGTTTGTAATTCTAATTATACTGATTAATTCAGTCATATTTGAGTAGCTCCATGTGCTTAGACATCTAAACTGGCCGGGTATAGGGAATAGAAATGAAAAAGTATAATATAATGAACCAAAACTTTAATACGCCACTGAGTTTCACAAAACGAATGGAACAGCACTGGGGTAAGACGCTTCGAGACTGAACTCCCGATTTGCTGAGAATAGACGTCATATCGCAACCAACCCGGAGTACTAGTCTCTTGCAGCTCTCGCTTGTCTTGTTCACGATTAACAAATCTTTGTACAACACGTGTGGATCGTTATTTTGGGACATCCGCAACAGCAGCCGCCTCCGCAGCAGCCACCGCAGCACCCGCCACAACAGCCCCCGCAGGGTCCGCAGCAACCACCGCAGCATCCCCCGCATCCACCGCAAGGGCCGCAGCCACCGCATCCACCACAGCCTCCACACCTGACGAATTACAATATTTTTATTAACTATTCACCAACGACTTCGCAAAATCATGATGTGTCATGTAGGATTGTAGGATTTTTTGAAATATGCTTGTAAAAAGACAAATCGCATCGCCCCTAACTGGCAGACTACGTGTTATATCGCGTGTATCACCGCGTGAAGGTCCGCTGTGTAGAGCCACCGAGGATTCAGGGACGAGCGCAACAGATCTCAAGGCCACGTCTGGCCACGTCCGTGTACAGGCTTGCTTAGTGCCTATAGGCTCGAAAGTAGCTTAGTACGAAGCTAAAGGTAAAAACTAACGTTCGAAGATGTACGTGACCGACCAGCATACAGCGCGCTTGGAGTGCATCATGTAAACGTGTTTGCTTTTGTAGCAAGGCGCAAGGCAGCTCTCCCAACCTTCTAGGCCCTAAGCAAGCCGCCAGCCTGTACGGACGCAGCCATAGAGATTTTATACAAGTGTAAACAGTTCATTACTTACATTTTGAGGATATGTTTGATATAGTTACTGTAGATAGATAAAAATAATCTTCACCGACGGTGAACAATATTTATGATAGTGATGAAAAGTTTATTCAAATAGATTTGTTCAATTATTTTCTTAGAAGATACTGTGTTTTTATATCTTTACGCGTATTTTCTACTTTTTTTGCTTAATTTTATATTTACTGTTAACTACACGATAGATTTGTAAAAACTGATTTCATTTTGACATTCGGCGACCTTTTTGACTTTTTGACATGTTCGGAGACGTATTTTTCAAATGATTTAAAAAGTTTTGTATTCAGCCTTTACTTCCTTACTTAATTTTCCAAAGGAGGTCTTAAATGCATTTCTATACTACATAATATTATAAAGAGGAAATCTTTGCTTGTTTGTTTGTTTGGTTGTAATGGATAAACTCAAAAACTTCTAGACCGATTTTAAATATTCTTTCACCATTAGAAAGCTATATTATCTGCGAGTAACATAGGCTATATTTTATCCCGGTGCGGGCAGTAGCTCCCAAACATCGATATATATGTACTACGTACTAGATAGAACGTTCCGAACAAAAAGCTTACCACACTGAACTGCACTGCAGACTATGCAGTGCCCAAAATGGCAAATCAGAACGATTTTGACACCTGCGTCAGATGGATGTCTATGAAACGACAATTATAAAATAGAAAATACATATCAAGGTATAAACTTACACATATAAACTATTCGAGAGTCAAGTTAGTAAAATTACACGCTGTTCATGCTATTACAACGCTTGTATATCATACTTTTCATTTATAATTCAATTTTACAAATATGCATTAATTTGTTCCCGCCCGCCATCTTGAATTATGGATTAAGAAAATCGTGCAGAAACAGATGTGCCATAAAACTAGCAGTAGGTAAAATATCAATGAAAACAGACTGCACTTTGTCATGGTATGTTCTTACTTTCAAGAAAAAATAATTAAATTCGCGAAAATTTGTGATAGCCCTCTTAAGGGTGCGTCCACATCTGGCGAATGCGCCGCGAATGCGCAGCACGCGAGCCGATCGCGAGCTGTCCGCGAGCTGCGCGCGTGCATTTTTGTTCGTGCGCCGCTTCTGCGCCGCCCGCGCGCAGCTCGCGCGCGACCTAAGCGCCGCACGCGAGCGGCGCGCAGCCGGCGCGCGACGTCTGACATCTTCGATAGTACTGAGCCAATATACGGAACTGTAAGGGCGAGAACTGATTGCGCGCAGATCGCGCGCCGCTCGCGCGCCGCTCGCGCGCTCTATACGAGCCTTGCGTGAGTTGCGCTAAAGAGGCGCACCGAACTATTGCAGTGACTGCACGCGCGCAGCTCGCGGACAGCTCGCGATCGGCTCGCGTGCTGCGCATTCGCGGCGCATTCGCCAGATGTGGACGCACCCTAAGAAAAAAACATCGTAATTAATATTAAAAACCCTAAAAATAAGTTCCTGGTTTTAATATATTACATGATTTTGCATTCAATTAGATATAAATAAACTTTTTGATATATTACATGATTTTGAATTCACTTAGATACCTATAAACTTTTTGAGTAATGAAAAATGTAGGCAAAATACGAGCGACACTTCTGCAATTAACATCAATGAGGATGACTACATGTCACAATACGTCAACGAGATGTCAACAGACGACTTATCGGGTAAATTATTTGTATGGATGTTCTTGTCTATCGCTAGAATATATGTCAATGCTCCCAAAGGACGCGGGTGAAACCGCAGGAAAACGGCTAGTATGACATAAAAACACCATAGCCGTGCTGTATACAAACACAAAAAGCAACAAGTAGGTACAATATACCGTATTTCGGAAGGCACTTTGAAATTGCGGGTCCCAGTTGGCATTTTAATATCTCTGGCAGTCCACATGGGTAGTCAGTCAGAGGTTAGAAAATGTCTGCACTAGTGTAATCTACATACTTATACAATACTATCTCCCTTTGGAGCCAGGGCAGATATATGTATATACCTTTTTTATATTACGAGTATATAGATTTTTTCAAGCCAAAAGGTGATCTTCACACTGCCCCGCATCACGCTGCATCTTGCGTGTCGACGCACCTACGCGCGTTCCTGCGGGAGTGCAGATCTGCATCATCACGTATGTATGTA
This sequence comes from Helicoverpa zea, assembly GCF_022581195.2. Lineage (NCBI taxonomy): Eukaryota > Metazoa > Arthropoda > Insecta > Lepidoptera > Noctuidae > Helicoverpa > Helicoverpa zea. The sequence goes on along the minus strand of NC_061452.1, from coordinate 6,947,898 downwards.
TGCATTATGCGGATTTGATTCAAGATCAGGTACTTATGTACATGTAACTTTTATCAAAGTACTAGCTTCCGCTCGAGGCTCGCCCGCGTCGAGTTCGGTTATATCGCATTTCCAAGAGAACTCTTCAAAAGTCCGGGAGAAAAACTGTCCTATGTTCTTTCTCAAGGTCAACTCTATCTCTGTACCAAATTGTATTAAAATCAGTCCAGTGGTTTAAGCATGACAGCGTAACAGACAGAGTTACTTTCGCATTTATAATATTAGGGGTATCTAAGAATATTTTTCTGAGTGTTTCTGAGAGCAAACGTCGAGAAAAACATCTCGATGAAACTTTAATGTAATCGCCGATCCATCTTGAGCAAGCGTGGTGATTTAAGGTCTCTGCACACAGCGGGCGCGGCGCGGCGAGACGGGACGGCGCGGCGACGCGACACTGAGCAGTTGTAATGTACTAGCTAGATATTACGGAGGCCTTCACACAGAGCCGTCCTGCTCGACGCGACGTGACGCGACGATCTAGTACACGATCTAGTCCCGCCGCGCCGCGCCCGCTGTGTGCAGAGACCTTTATTCCTTTTCTGTATGTGATAATGGCATGTTGGCATATGCCGTGCAGTGAAATAAAGAGGCTTATGATGAACTAGTTTCTGCCAGCGGTTTCACCCACATCCCGTGGGAACCTCTGCACGAACCCGGATAAAAATATAGTAGCCTATAGCCTTCCTCGATAAATGGGCTATCTAACACCGAAAGAATTGTTCAAATGGGACCAGTAGTTCCTGAGATTATCGCGTTCAAACAAACAAACAAACAAACTCTTCAGCTTTATAATATAAGTATAGATTCATTCGGTATAATGGACTTGGACCTTGCATCTTGCTATGCCTCGCTTGACCACTGGGCACCTGATATGCACAGGGCACAATGGTCCAAACAGGTGCTAAAACAGGATATTCCGCCATTCAGGCCAGTCATTATCTGTTTATTTTTTATAGCAAAAGCAATTCAAGTATTTTTTTAAAGATCTGTCAAAATCTTAAAAAAAACTCAGATGTGAAAATACAGAAAATCAAAGAAACAATTTTTTTATAATTTTTTACAAAAGTATTTGAAATATCAAGCAAAACAATGTGCAGCCCCATCCAATGCTTGCCAAGTTACAAGGAGCCCCCAACGTATATTCCTTGTATCCCCATCAGAGTAAGTTTTAAAATAATAAAATCCTATTTGGACTTTTTTTAGTAGACTTGTTACTTTCCCTGTATTCAGGAAACAAAAAGATTGGTAAAAATATCGGCACCAGGATTACGCAACAACTGAAGTATTTGCGATTCATTTATACTTCCATATAAGCTGTCCACAACCCTTTTAATGAGCTAGAACCTCCCTTGCTGCCTGGGCAGACGTGGGCTTAACATTCCTTAATCCTCTTCTATTACCTAAGAAACTATTATAGTAAAAAACTGACTGAGCGGACAAAAGGACAAAGTGCCTGCCAAAATCAAGTGCGCAATAACCACGACTGTCATAATAGCTACTACAGATCTGTATATTACATATTTAAGGGTTTTACATAGTTTAAACGGCGGTATCATTGAAATTGTAATCAGTTTATTCGAAAGAATAAAGAATAAGAATAAGAATTACCCCGCAAAGAATACAATCGTTAAAAAAGGCAACCCATCAAATGTTGAAGGCAAAATGGTTGACATTTCTACCGCTCCACCTACAGTAGAAGAATCATGGTTTTGATTCGACAAAGGCTACTTTTACTTTTTAATATAACGACCGATCTATGTAGTTCTGAATGCCCTTGCACATAAGATTTATTTCACTTCTTTACAATACAAAAATTATAAAAAATACACTTCTTCCAGGGTCCACCATGCCTGCCTTGCGGTATGGATAATTGGACGGTTCGCCGACCCCTCATCGTGCATGACAGCACGTTTGACTACAGACCCACTAGCTGGCCTGGCATGGTGTTGAACAATCAGGACAAGAAAGTGCGGTATCAGCTCATCAATTTTGAACGGCCTGTGTGTACCTATATAGTTACTTTTTTCGAAACTTAGTAAGGGGAAAATAATGAAAATTCTTGATATTTTTAGTATCGTCTAGCTAGCAGCTTCTTCCTTATATTTTGTTTAGGTCTGTGTCTTCGAAAAACACTGCGAAAGCATGTAGACTTCATCTAATATAAAACAGATATCGTCTTAAAATGCGAACGATGTGCGTGTTAGTTGTTTTATACACGCAGGAACAAGCCTAGATATGAGACTATATTTTAATCCGTTATGTTTATCTGGCCTCACGTTTCTTTCACCACTCTTCAGTTGTAAAGACTAGATAGATAATAGACTAAACCGTTAACTTGCAGGTAAAATCGCACTATCCGACATGTTCTCCATCCTACAATAGTTGCTGCTAATCTGGTAAATAATTTTAATGACTACTTTCTATAAACTATAAAGTCTGAAATCACCAACCCGCATTGAGCAAGCGTGGTGATTAATGCTCAATCCTTCTCCATGTGAGAGGAGGCCTGTGCCCAGCAGTGGGACGATAAAAAGGCTGTAACAGACTACTTTCTAATGCTTAACAAAACTAATCATAGATACGGACAATTAAGATTTACCTCATTTATGACGGCCTATTTAGTGAAAAAGAAAGTATAGTTTCTGACATATAAAAGAAAAACTGCGCATTTTGAAAAGAGAACTGTCATATTTATTGGAAGGGTTTGACATCAATCATTCAGTGACAGTTTTTCAATTCGTCATAATTTTGGGTGAGCAAAATTTATCCGAGTGGAAGTTTTTAATAAATAATTAAAATATATACAAATAAATCCACAAAAATGTGTGATCGAATGGGTGTTATCGGTCAATTGCAGACAGTAATGTCGGCAATTCAGTAAGTTTGACAAATTCTTGTCTACATTTTGCTTCGCGCTCTACAGTTCAGGCAACTCGAGTATAGTTTTCACAGGAAATACTTTCCAAATATCTATGCACTTGAAATATTTCTGTTTCAGAGGTTGCGGCGGCTGCCGACCGCACTGCTGCCGACCCTGCCGGCCGTGCTGTGGCAGCGGCTCCCTCGTCACAGTATACAGTCAAGTAGCACATATCCAGTGACGGGCCACCGCGCTCGCGATCACTTACTAAGTCACATACCTATCTTTGCTTGTAATCCTCAATGAATCGACCATCGCTAAATAGAACTCCTTGTGGCATCTTTCTCATCTGTGCCTGTATTCCATAATTCCATCTATAATTCATTAATTAAAAGTTTCGGGATTAGACCACAATCAAATCCCAATAATTTGGGATCCTTTTCAAACAAAATTTCGCCTTGCATATCAATTATCAAAATCTTTTCTCGCGAAGGTCTTCTCAGGTTTTCAAAATAGAAATTTTCTTCGGAGTGCGTCAATACTATTTAGTAAGTAGTAACAATAGTTTTTTTTTTTACAGATGCCGTGTTAGCGGTGGGCCAGCCGCCAAGACCAGTTGCAGCATTCGACAAAGCGGTTATAGAAATTGGTCATCATTGAAACTGAGGCAGGCTAAAGAAGGAATTTAATAAGTTAATTTGTCTGGTAAAAGTTCTGTACCGTCACGTGGTTTAATTAACTGGTTGTTATTATGTAAAAGTGTCAATAAAAATTGTTATATTTAATTTGTTTATATTTACGGGTATAATACCTATACATATGTTATACGCCCTCTTCGGACTTTTTGTAGGAGAGATCAATCCTACCGATTTTTGTAGGGCTATCTATGATATTCTGAGATATGATATGATCACACACGAGGGCGAGATGCAAGGTATGGCACACCGAATCCCGCAGTGCCGCGCGTGATTTTGAATGGGCGTGACGTGTGTGCAGGACCACCACAGAGAACGGCGAATATGAGAGCCGCCGTGCGTGAATCTACAAAACGCACCGACGCGCGTGAGTGCGCTAAAACCCGCACGATGATGCAGATCTGCACTCCCGCAGGAACGCGCGTAGGTGCGTCGACACGCAATATGCGGGGCAGGCAGTGTAAAAATCGCATTATCCAGTCTGCTCGTGCGTGTGGACCAGGAAAGCATGCGCATTCGTGCCATTGCAGGCGGGACAGCATGATACAATACCTACATTACGGGAAGGTTGTGAGCCTATTTTATAGCTTTTTTTAATGTCGTATGAGACCCGCAGCGCCAGGGTGCGTGAAGCAATGGACGGGACGAATAGCATATCTAATGTCTTTGTGCATGCTAATAAAAAAAGGCCCAAATCTTATTAAAGTCAAATGTCCGTAGAATACCGATTGGCCGTCATCTGTATCATTTTGGTGCTTATTTATATAGAGAGGCTTCTCAATTCGCCGCACTCACGCGACAGCCAAATGCGACGGTCGCTTGAACCCGAAGAGCTCACACGCCGAATGTGGTATCAGCCTAAACGCTATAAGAATAGCTCAGCTCCAAGAACTCATCCAGCATCATCATCAGCTCCAAGAACATGAAATGACAGCTTTACACCATCCAACCGCGTTAAGCGCAGTTAACCATTGCTGTTAATCGAGCATGTACATCGTACACGTACATAAATATAATTTGGTATTAACGAATAAAAAAACATCAGGAAATAAATAATTTACAAAGAAATGTCTTCCAGTATACCATGTGAAAGGAAAAGAGGAATATAAGGAATAACTTCCACTTTTTTGCAGTAATGCTCTAATCTATTAAGTTATTCTAAAATTCACAGATCTGAAGGAAGGTAAGTAACGCTAAGAAAGCACAAAAATTTACCACTTTACCCTACTCTTCTCCGTCAATTCTCGCCATAAATACCGTAGTGGGAAGGTGCCTTTACACCTTTCAGCCGACTAGATTTGTTTGAAAAATCTATTAGTCACCCAAAAATCTGGTAGGCCTGGAGAGGTTTATAAATAGGTGCACGCATTCCAGTCGCGGCTTTCATTCGAGTTACCGAGCCATATTAGTAACAAAATTTTAAAGTAAAAAAATCAAAATGACGGGTTGTTGTCCTGCTCCTCCTAACTATTGTTGCCCTGTTCCTCCGTCTCCGAACTGCGCACCGATGTATCCATTGAAGTGTCCTCCGAATGGTCCGCCTGCACCGAGATGTTACGCCGTAAACCCGTGCATCAACATTTACAGTTGCAACACACAAATTATGTAACCTTAAGTGAAGAAAACCGAAATACAATTTTGTGAAAATAGTGTTGTGAAACTCAATAAAATCAACTATGTTACCGTGTTGGAGTTTTAATCTTTTTGTCCTTCAAGTAAGTCCAAGATTTTGGTATCTCTATAAAATACCTGAACGGCTGAAACTGAATAGCCACGAGACGATGTGGTTTTCGGAAATGGTTTAGTAAATTACGATCATAAAATTGAAAAAAAAGATGGCAATTTTCTAGGAAACTAATAAATCTACTTACACTAAGTGCGTACTAAGTATATTAAATAGGTACTAGACAAAATATAGCCTATATTACACGGGAATAGTCCAGTTATTTAACAGCGATAGAATTTTTCAAATCGGTCCAGAAGTTTGGAGCTTTTATGGTATAAAAACTGCATTAGGAGTTGATAGGCTGCTAATGTCCCGTTTTTACCTAGGAAACCCCTTAGTAAACCGAAAGCCAAATTGTTATGAAAGTGGACTGTACTAACTTTTCTCTATATTGTAAAATTTAAGATAACTGTCGAAGGTTTTGAAACATGTTAAAAATATCTCAACTAAAGATCAAAGATTAGAAATATCTGTACTATAGCGGTTTGGTTTATTTGGTGATCATTTTATTATCATAATCTTATTTAAGACCAGGAGTGCGTTTATACGATTTAAAAAGCCATGTTTCAATAAAATCACTTTTATTTCAAAACAATCACCAACATCACTACTAAAATTTATTTCGTCACAAATCATGGCACATGATACAATACAGAAATTAAAAAAATAACTTTCGCTACCGTAGAGGAACTGGGACTGGATACCAACAACAAGCTTGTGGGCCCTGAAATGAACAAAAGAGAATATTTACTTTTCAGCATTTGATTTTATTATTTCTTAGAAAAAAACCGGCCAAGTGCGAGTCGGACTCGCGCACGAAAGGTTCCGTACCATCGGACCAACGGACAAAAAAATCACGTTTGTTGTATGGGAGCCCCCCTAAATATTTATTTTATTCTAGTTTTCAGTATTTTTTGTTATAGCGGCAACAATAATACATAATCTGTAAAAATTTCAACTCTCTAACTATCATGGTTCATGAGGTACAGCCTGGTGACAAACAGACGGATGGACGGACAAAGGAGCAAAAACAATAGGGTCCCGTTTTACCCATTGGGTACGGAACCCTAAAAAGTACAAGTAATATGGAAGTTTTCTTACCTGTCTCACATAATTTTCAACTTTATACCGTATGTTAGGGGAGGTCCTCGTGAAACACTCGCCAGGCAATCCAGTCTTCCTAGTGTGGAACACACTGTCATGAACTATTAATGGCCGTCGTCGTGTTACCGGGTCAAGTTCGCAGTGTGGGCAGCAACTACGGCATACCGGCAAGCATGGGTAGGGGCAAGGAGGCGCCCGGGGGCAAATAGGTCGTTGTTTGGGTAAAATAGGAGGAGGGCACTGGGGATTACAGCAGGGTAACACCGGCTGATAGCATGGTGTTGGCTCTGGGCACGGACAGACCTGGAAATATATGAAAAGATTTGTAAAATGTATGTTACTGTACTAACCAATAATTTGAACGTTACGTATACTGTGGAAAAACCAATACCGGTGGCGGATCGCATGGCGGAGGTGGGGGACAGCAGGGAAGCACAGGTGGACAACAGACTGGTGGAGGTGGAGGAGGCGGGCACGGCTCAGGAGGCGGGCACCTACGAGGTCTACACGGTGGCAAAATCGGCACTATAGGTGGCACGCAGTCAGGAATCACGGGGGCTGGACACTGCCGGAACACTGGGCAGCATTTACACGGCGGACACGGCGTACAAGGCACTGGCGGCGGACAGCACGGCTGGCAACATGGGCACGGCGGGGGACACGAGTAACAACAAGGACCCGTACCACACGGTAATATTGGTGGACAGGTCGGGCAGAAAGTACATGCGCACATTTTTTCAGATTTTATAAACCTAATTCTATTTTATATTACTCAATAATTTTTATTTTTTTGTAGTTTTTTTTATTTTAGTTCATTTTTAGGAAATTATATAAAAATATATTTTTGATATAGATATACTTTTTATGTCAAGATAATAATGTAGTGTTTGTATCGTCAATCAATCATTCCATCTTCTGCCAGCCAGCCCCTTTCAACAGAAAAAGATTAGAGCATTGGCGCTAGAATCGCTGGTGGCCCTTTCCCAATATTCTATACCTGGACGCAAACATTCGGTTTCCGGATTCGGTTCCAGATCAGGAATTCCGAATCGGGATTCCGTGACAGTATCGCAGATATCCGGTTTTTTCAATTCGGAATTTACATGACCAATACGTATAGAGTAACTAAACATCTAACTAAAGCACGCCGTCATGGACGATGACGAATTTGATTGCAATTGCACTTTTACTGGCGCTGAACAAGAAAAGAGGAAGCCTCGTTACTACACAAAGATTGACTGAAAGTCAGTTCTATGTTACCCAGAACATTTTTTTAGGTATTAAAGAATGTCTATTAAATTCTTTGATGAACTTTATAAAGGCAAGAGAAAATAAAAAACATAATACTCACATGAGACTGTGTTTGAAATGTTTGAATACAGAACAAAAATTCACCACATCATTGGGGTATGTATTTATTTAAAATCAATTACTTATAATTAATAAACTCTGTGTAATTTTTTTTTTAAGGAACTGGCCGACCCCTGGATATCGCAGGGTATCCGAGTCGGCAGTAAAATACTCACTAACCTTCGCTTTGCAGATGATATTGTCCTATTCGCACCGTCGGCAGAACAGCTGCAACAGATGCTCCAAGAGCTGAGCTCCGCCAGCCTCAAAGTCGGGCTTGTGATGAACCGGTCAAAGATTAAAGTAATGACTAATAGCGCGAAACGTAGGGTCGAGGTAGATGGGCAAGAGATACAACATGTCGACGAATACATCTACTTGGGCCAGTTAGTGTCCTTCGAAAACAGGCAAGACAAGGAAATCGATCGACGGATCGAAAACGCCTGGAAGAGCTACTGGTCCATGAAGTCGCTTATGAAGGGTGAGCTCCCTTTATCGCTGAAGCGAAAACTAGTCGACATGTGTATTCTGCCCATCCTAACCTACGGCGCTCAGACTTGGTCTTTGACCGAATCTCAGAAGTCCAGGCTAAAAATATGCCAAAGAAGCATGGAGTGTAGCCTGCTCAACATACGGCTTAGCGACCGGATACGCAACACCATTATCCGGTCCAAGACGGGCATACTCGATGTGGGCAATAAGTCTGCAAAGTTGAAGTGGGATTGGGCGGGTCACATCTGCCGAATGCACCCGGACAAGTGGGCCAATATAACCACAAAGTGGATCCCGGAGGATGGAAGGCGACCGAGAGGGAGACCAAGGAAACGCTGGAGGGAAGACTTGGACAGCTTCCTCTCGGACTGGCCTCAAGCAGCGAGGGATAAAGAAAAGTGGAAGGCTTTGGGGGAGGCCTTTGCCCAGCAGTGGGACAGCACAGGCAAATAAAAAAATAAAAAAAAATAATTATTCCCTCTCGGGAATCTTCACACTGTAAAATTAAAAACTGTGAATCTTGACTATCTTCAACAGCAGTTTCTTGTATATAGATAGTTCGGGGTAGTTGGAAGATGCAAGATTTGCAATGGAGCGGATAACAATTTTAGGCTGAGAGGTACTCTCACTGTTGACAGGTTGCTGGAAAGATGAATAAAAATAACTTGATGAGGTGAACTTTGCGGTACATATATCTTTCGTTGCATACTCGGAATGAAAGCTGGTGAATTGTCATTGTACGACGATGGTTCATTTCCCATAGTGACATTTTTTACCAGTTCGAGCATGCCCAGTTGAAAATTATTTTTTGTTGAAGATTCATTTTTTTCATGTAGCTTCTGAAACTTAGTAAAAAGTTTGCATCGTCGTCTTCGTCAGTACCTATTGCTTACCTTTGCAGTTGCTTTCGGCCTCTATTGCAATATATTTGATATAAGAGATGGAACATATTTTTTTCTATTCTCATTAAGTGCAGGTTTATTTGTTACCAGTGGTGGTGGTGGTGATCATGACTCCAAAGGATTAAGTCTATCTTTTTGAATTTCTGTATCTTAATTTTGGTCTTCATTTTCGTCTTAGGTAGCATGTATTTCCTTTGGGTAATATGTCTTAGAATCCCTTTTACTAAAAATAGGTGTAAGAAAATAAAGTAAGTCACTAAAAATGTTTGGCCTTTTTGGCGGCACTGCCGCTGGGAATATTTTTGTTTCTTTAAACTTCTTTTCGGTAGAAAAGTAAATACCTACTATCTTTTTCCCATTTCTGGCAACGGGTTTGAATTTTTAAGAATTAAAGGGCGATTTTATAGTGGGAAGCCGAACTATTTCTGCGCTTGTTCAAAAAACCTGTAAAGCTATTTAGAAAGTATACCAAACCGCAGAAATGAAGCCACCATCATCAGAAGAACGTTGGATTGAAATTGTGAAACCATTCTATAAAAATAAAAACTTTCCAAACTGTGTAGGTGCAGCAGATGGGAGGCATATTTGTTTGATATCTCCCCAATATAGTGGGTCTGCATTTCACAACTACAAAAAATTACTACTCAATTGCATTGATGGCAGTAGTCGATTCCGACTACCGGTTCATAGCTATAGATGTGGGAGCCTTTGGCAGAGACAGTGACAGCAATATTTTTAACTATTGGGTTTTTGGTAAAAGATAAAATGAAAATCGTCTTAATTTGCCCGAACGGAACCCAAATCTCTGCCAGGAACTAATGGACCACTTCTATCGTATATATTTCTAGGAGATGAAGCTTTTCCATTAAATAATAATTTTTGAAACCTTATCCAAAGTTTAATCTCAATAATCAACATCGAATTTTTAAAAATAGACTGACTCGATCTCGACGTATTGTAGAATGCGCTTTCGGCATTCTTTCAAACAAATGGAGGATATTTCATACTAGTTAGTTTGACCATACCACCAGATTTTGCTGTTCGACTAACAAAAACAGCAGGTGTATTGCATAATTTTATACGCAGAAAAGGTGGTTATATAACTTTACTGGTACGTTGACTCATTATTTCGAGGATTTTCCATTTTATTCTTCAGGACAATCCACAAACAGAGGTCGAACAATAAGAGATAATTTCGCTGAAAACGTCATGACGGGCGGCGTCAGGAAAATTGTCATATCTATACAGTGATAAAATTATCAACCCAGTTTGATTTAACTATAAAACCAATAAATATTATGTACTTACATTTGTTTGTTATGTCTGGGTAATTTTCCCAGTTACTAAAAACATTTTTACTAATCTGCTCCCAAGCCAAATCCTTTACGTCTCTGTTATGGTAGCCTGGATTATTCAAATCCCATTTACATAGATTTTTTTCTATGTTTATTATTTTTTCTACTTCGCACATTTTTATCCAAACAAACAAAAAATCAAAGTAAATAGCGTAAAGGCAAGGTGAATTTCCATAAATGACAAACGAAAGTGGTTCTGATTGTGATTCGGAGAGTGGTGATTTTTTCCGTGCGCTCGCATAGTCAGAACAAGCAAGTCAGTCAGACAAACAGTCAGGTGCGATAGCTTCAAGCTCTCTGCACGGTGAACTGCAGAGTTCTATCATGGACGCACTTACACGAACCACTTGAACAGTTGGAACTGATTCGGGCGGCCGACAGCTTGAAGCTGTCACCCCTCATTGTTTCAAGAGGTTTGTGTATTGAAAGCCCTAGTCTCACGGAATCCCGAAGCAGGATTCCTGATCGGAAAACTCCGGAAATCCAATGTGTGCGTCCAGGCTAGTACGGAAACAGAATGCAGCTGAGCTAACCTTGAAGCTGAATTTTAGTTAAAACTTTTTATAGTGCACAAAGTTTTAGTTTTTCTCATCGTTTTTCTAAAGAAAAGAATAAAAAATTTCACCCACAACTGTCATAAAATCAAAAATTTTATGAACATCAAAATTGTTTTGTATTAAATATTAAATATTTTATAATATAAACATAAAAAGTGAAAAATCGTAATGAGTGCTCCGTTCTACAGCTATGATCCTTGCGTGTGCACGGGGCAGCCGTGCGGTGCATGCTACCCCTACACCACGAAGCCTTGCGCTGCGTCGTGTAACGACCTGAGGCCGTGCTCGGTGTGTCCAGGGGGTGGGTGCTCGCCGTGCCCGGCTCCAGTGCGGCCCTGCCCCACCCCCTGTCCACCATGCCCGGTCCTTCCGTGTCTGCCACCTTGTCCACCATGCGATAAGGTACTTTCTTTTCTATTCTATTTATTGCACATCTGTCACAAACAACCTTGAATTCTGATTTTAGTCAAATTATTCCATTTGGCTTCACAGTTATGATTCTTGGCACTCTGACAAAATGTTTACTTTTATACTTTTCAATGTTATTTCTAGTCTAGACTTCAACAATTTAATTTTGTTTGTAGCCTATGACGCCGGTGCCAAAGCCTGTGCCTCTTTGTGAGACAGTAGCGATTCCGTGCTGTCGGCCAAACCGGTGCAAGCCGTGTCCTTGCTACTGCTGCACCGAGCCCGGGATATGCTGCCCCAAGAGGTGCAGCTATCCAGGAGTGCCTGTTTGCGGCTGTGGCTGCTGTGGACCATGCATGCCCGTTTGGTAGTGGAGTACTAAAAAAAAATATTTTGTTCTGTGTGTGTGTCTTTATAATACAGTTATGTTTTTGGAATACTTGCCAATTTATTGTTTTTATTTTTGGAAATTGCTATAATTAAGAATCACATCAACGGATATCCATAAAGGCTACTATACTATGGGAGACTTAAGCCTGAAACTTCGTTAAGCGTTAAGGTATACTCTATTAAACAAAAAAAGACCTCGGCCCAGGAGTCTTTTATAATCGGTAAACATCTATTTAAAATAAGAAAGATCCCGACGAAGTGAAAACCTCCTACTTTTTTTGCGAAGTCGTTTAGTTATTAGATACTAGATTCTACCAGTGGTTTCATCTGCATCCCGAACCATATAAAAACTAACGCTATACCTAACCTTCCCAAATAAATAGGCTATCTAACACTGAAATAATTTTTCAAATCGGACCAGTAGTCCCTAAGATAAACAAACTGTGCAGCTTTATAATATTAGTACTTAGAGATGAGTCAAATTATGTTGTGTTTCTACTACGGTGCCGTAGTAATTCATAGCTAGCGAGATAAATCCTTGAAACCTGAGTTTCGGGTTGCGTCTTGTAGAAGGCTAGTATAGATTCTTCTTCTTCTTTCGTGTCGATGACATGTCTTATAGTGAGACTACACTTTGTCAGCCCAATATGCCGCCACAGCGAGAGCACGGCCGGTTGCGCTCATGAGCTCCTGCCGCGATCAAGTTTCAGGGCACAGTGGGCATGCGATGAGGTGGGACATGGTCTGCATAGCAGCCCCGCACTCGCACCCAAGGTCCGCCCCGCCCGTGAAACCCCACCTGGACTTATTTATTGTTTTTGCTTCGGCCGACCTGCGTTCGGAGTCTGTTTAGAGACTGCCAAACTCTTCTCGGGAGATCGTGTCCAGGAGGGAGACTTTCCAAGAGCGGGACAAACGGAGTGGGCAGTGAACTCCTCGACCGCCAGAGTTCCCGTCTGGCTAGAGAGGCCTCACCATCGACAGGAGCTAGTGTAGATGACTAAGCTAAGACACTTTTTTCGCCATTCAGTGATGATATGACTGACTGGCACAAAATATGAATAAGTTACAGAGAAAAATATGTTCTGCATTCGAACCACTTTGACATTCATTAATGTCATAACATCATTTCTATGAAAATCATCTAAATTACTAAAAATTATAAAAATAACGAAACCTTCAAAAAATTGGAAAATTTTATAACAATAAACCACAAAAAACTATCAGTAAGTATTTGCTACTTATTTATGGGTATGTATTTAGAACAGCATTAGGTACTAGTTTCAGTCAGGAGTTTCTCCAGCGACCCGCGGGAACTACTCTGAGCATCCGGAAAAAAGTTGCAGAAGAATGTGGCTTTCCCGAAAAATGGGCTATCTAACACAGTTTTTTTTTCAAATCTATTTACTTGAGCGCGTTAGCGTGTTCCTGCAAATAAACAAAGCTTTATAATAGTACAGAATTTAAGATTTGAACATAGCCTGAGCCGACATTGTCCTTAACCACAATACCCCACAGCAGATCTATCAATGACGTCATCCTATAAATGGCGCCACTGCAATCCGTTTCTGTTTCTCAATATACTTACCCAGATACAGACAGATAAGTATACTTCTGCGTAACAGTACGTTTGTTAAAACACTTATCTGTGTAGATGTGTCCTATCTAGATATCAGTACGCTGAAACTACTGACCGTATTTAATTTTTCATATTTCATGTTTCTTCGCAAATTCAAATATTATATCATTTGGTAAGAAAGTTCATTATGGTAGTACTTACGGTACCTATAAGAATTCCATCCGAATTAATTAAAGTAAATGTTCTTTTAGCTTTCTAACAAGACACCTTTATTGGCAGATAATCTAGCAAAGCAAACTAGACAGGGTTACGGTTCACAAGTATGTCAGTGTTGCCCCGCGGGTACGAATGCTGCCGTGCTCCTCCGAGGTACGGCTGTGTTCGCGGAGAGTACAGCATCTACTACAAGAGGCCACGGTGCGGCCAGCCCAGGCCACAGCCCTTCCAGCGAGAGTGCGCCTGCTACTACTGGGGATGTCCTAGCAACGCACCATGTGAGAGGTAAAATACGATACTTCCTTTTGTTTAATAGGCTCTTCTTCTTTATCTGTTCAATTTCCATTTACATCCTGCCGAAATAATTATTAGTCTTAGAAACTTTGCTTTTCGTACAAAATATGTTAACCTATGCTATTTTTACAAACTCAGCAAACTAAACTCTGAATTGAACACAGTCATTCAGGTAAAGGTGAGCCAGTTAACCCATTGAAACTCTTAAATAGACCGTCATAGATTAACAGGCCTGTAAAATCTTAAAACGGGTCGTAAAGAACATTCAGTACTAGGTACATACAGCAATATTGTTATAGCCCGTTTAAGATTAGTTAAATAGGTTGTTTGTTATTTAGACACATGATGAATGGGTTCAAATAAAACTGATTGCTACGAACACGTATGATAATGTTCTGTTATGCTTGCGTATGTAAATCTTAGGATTTGAATTGATTAATTTCTTCGCTTGGATCTAGACGATACTTATGTAAAGACAGAAATAGTATAGATAGACGAATCTGATGTGGAAAACTACGACCAATACCGAGCAAGCACTGTTGCACATGGAAATTTCAACAAAATGCTTCTGCCTTAGTATCATGTGTCAAAACTCTGCCACCAGACCAAAGTCTGTCAAAAGTTTGAAAGAATCATTGGGGGTTAAAGTGAAATTGCGATCCATTATTTGGTTGTCGTTCTTTCCCAGGCCGTGCTGTTACGACTACCCTTGCAAGGCTCACTGTTTCAACCACGGTGCGTGCACGAGGCCCAGCGGCCGGTACGCGCGCACTGTCTGGTACCCCGGCGAGTGCTGCCCCGTCGTGCCGCCCTGCCAGGCCTTCACGTGCCCCAACCCGCCCTACCATCCCTGCTGCTACCACACTTGCAACAAACACGTCTAATGTCTAAATAATAAATCAACCTCGGAAGGTTTTTAAAACAAGCAACTGTTGGATTAGCAGTCAGAGGTTCTCTAAACAAAATTCGGGAGCAAGGAGGCCTCCATTATAGGAAGACCTTGTTTTAATGCCTGAGAGTGTTATTTTTTTGCAAGCTGTAGAACTTGCAAAAGCAGTCGTTCCCAAGTCCTTGATTTAAAGCTCTCCCGAAAGCTTCAAATTCAAGGAATACTCAATGTTTTTCGTAAGTTCGTGGAAATGCAGTCCTGATGTCGTACTTGTGAATCGTAAACTGTGTTGTCCAAAATAAATGAGATACATAGCATTTAGAGTTTATTTTTATTTTTGTACTAAATCAAAACCATTTTATGTTCCCATGATTTTTATGTACCTACTCTATTATTTCATAAATAGGATCTAACTTTTTCAACGACGATAATTGTTAAATCAGTGCAATTATAACATTTTCAGATGCTAATAAATGGTAGATGCTAATTTACGGGTAATTGGTTGTTTCGTCTGAATAAAAGTATCAGTGACATTGGTATCAATTCACGAGTATGCAGAATATAATGATATATGATGTAGGTACTTAGAAACCTGTTTATAAACTTCTAATGCTATTCTGGCATGCGTCTCATTCCTCCCACGTCTTCGCACCACGCTGAGCTTCCGACACTAGTGGTTTTCGCGCGCTTTTCGCGAACACTTGCCTTTGTCGGTTTAGGCTACGGCGTACGCCGATAGTTTCAGTGACTTCAGATCAAGCGCGTTCTTGTGACTTTTTTTTCAATAAAGTGATTTTCTACTCTTTAATACGAATGTTTGCTTCAAGATGTCAGTTGTGTTTATTCTTCTAATTTTTAATATTATTGGTAAGTTTTACATTTTAATAGACAAAATATTACAAAAGAAAATACCTCTAGTTTTCTTTGGTATAAGATAGACAAGTTATTGCACAACATTATAATATTTCTTCATCAATAACATTTTTTAGGACAACCCGAAATTCATTTAGTACCTAATCAATTCACAGTCACATTATCACCCGCTCATTATAATAGGGAAGTCCCGGTTGCCGTTAGGTACTTCGATGCTATATAATTATATCTAACTGTATTAATCAAAACAAACATTAATAAAAATAAGTCTCCGCCTCAATAACAAACGTCAAGTTCTTAAAGGCCAAAATACGGTGTTTGTTGCTTTAATAAATTGTTAAAAGATCTATATTTGATGAGCACAATGCATCTCTTTGTTTATAAACACTAGTCATGATCATAAATATATCAGAGCCTCAGAGTATATATCATTTAATGCGTCACCAAATATATCGAATAAACGGTCATATTTATCATGAAAAATGACTGAAGTATTTTTTGAAAACAGGTTTAAATGCTTTTTCTTCTAAGAAATTATAAAACGGCCGAATTCTTGCTACTACAAAATAATAATGTCTAGACAAAATTTCATATGAGATAACGTCATCTGTCTCTTCTGGTCAAGTTCAGGGAGAAACTGATTCATTTAGAAGCGTACTCATTTATCACGGCAGATTGTAATGTAGGTCGACATTATGTGCATAATGTCATTGACAAACATTTTTTGTGTTCCTACTTTGATAAAATAAGGCAAATGCGAAGTGCACTCTATTCAGCTACAAGCAGATACTTACCATGTAGGTATTTACGTCGTTAATTAAAGTAGCAGGGCTTAATAATATCATCCTGCTTCGTGCACCCGGAAAGCTTTTAAATAGCCCTTCTCGGTAAATAAGCTATCCAAGACAAAAACATTTTTTGGTGTTGAACTTCAGCTTCGAATAAATTGAAGACTGGGCAAGGGCTTCGCAATTACTCACCTATAGATCTCTTGGATCTTTAAGATTGATCAAGCTAGACAATGACTTCTATCTAGTTAACAAGATGTAAAAAATAATACGCAAACTAACTAAACACGTTCATAAAAGTATAATACCTACCAAATATCTTGTTTAACAAAACAAAGCGGACAACTCGGGACTGTTTATAAAAACATTAAGTATAAAAACATTACCTAAGTAGTAAATACAAAGCTTTCACTAAATTGACACCAGCATGGTTCATAAATATCAGGTCCAAAACATGGACTATTAAAAAAGTAGTGCAAAATAGTTAACACATCCTTAATTGAGTCATCAAAGAGCATAAGAAACAGCGAGTACTTCCAAATGTAAATACGATACAAAAAATGCAGCCTAATTCGATGACTTGTAAATTCTTTAAGTACTGCTGAACGTTTTTTATAAGTAGCTAACATAAAATTGTATAAGGATACGACATAAGTTGACACTGTTGTTTATCTACGATCAATTAATACAAAGTGCAGAACAAACAACTCTAATAGAATCATACTTTTAGATCATCAACTATTATTTATACATGACATCATTTCAAAGAGAGGTGAAACATCATAAGCATTTATATGACGTTTTAATGTCTAATGAAATGTACTATAGGAATATTTAGCTAGTTATTTGCATGCAACTGCGTCTGTAATTATTTCAATATCTCAATAACTTCCTAATACTTATGTTGTGGTACTAACATTGCCAGCCTCTTATTTGCATATTAGTAGGTATGTGGTTATTCAATTATTTATGGTAATAGTCTATTAATTCGCTATTATAGTTCGGCCATTCAGAGAATGCGTTCCTGACACGTCGCGATTGAACTGACGACGTAACTACATTCATTGATTATTGATATAATAATGTTGTTTTAATGCTCCTCAATTGTTAAAACGGTAAACAACCAGCAAAAATATTTTTATCGTAACTGCAACGCCATTGCAAAGTTACGTCGTCAGTTCAATCGCGACGTGTCAGGAACGCATTCTCTGAATGGCCGAACTATAGAAATCACATTTTTAATGTAATAAAATAATTTGCAATAGTATTTTATGCGGACTTGATTTCGTCCGCCCCGTTACCATAGAGTTTCATATTTAGATAGATAGCACGTTTTTATCCATATGCAGTAAGTTTTTTCGACATGCATGACAACTGCAGCAAATCTACCAAAAACCAAGTCAAAATATTATAGCTACTGTACCTACCAAGAAACATCCATTCTGAATTGCCAAGAAGTCATTGTCTTATTTCAGTAGGGACCTACTCGTACCTAAATGCTTCTCGTCTCGTACAAAACATGTCACGGGCTGAAATATCTTAGCCGTGGCTATTGTAATTAAGAGATTTGCTATTTTGCATAAGAATATTAGGCATTCATACCCCTGCCAAATTTTCAAGAACATCATTCGCTCCTATAGTGAAACAATGCATTTTTTTATAGGTAGGCAGGTGACATTATTGTCATAAAAAAAAAACTCAAAGTTATCAGGGGCAATCTTGGTTATAGTAATTTACTAGAGCTCGTCACTTACGGTAGGTAGGTACTTACGGGAGAATACAAGCTTAGTGCTTATATGAGTGCTCATAAAGCGACAATTTTTGGGTCAATCGCATTTTCACGAGCTACACAAAACTGTCTTTCAGTATTTTTAAGTTCTTCTTTATATCGTTACATGTTCTTGTACAGCAACACATTCCTGAAGAACTGTTTCTTTGCAGTTCCAAATAAAGCAGCTTTTGTCTTGGGATATTTCTAGCGTAAATCAGTAGCTACCTAAATGTCTTTGATAACTAAAATAAATGGCCGTACCTAACGCAGCATGGCGATGTTATTACCGAAATTATCAGATCAGATCTAGAATCGAGTCTTTTGTGAAGTTTGAACCAAAATTTACATCTGTTGCATTGTTGAGTAAGTTCGAATAATTCCGTAACAGGATTGTTCATAGCGTTATTGATAGCGGTCTCTCTATTCTGATGTCAGTAATTTGAACGCAGTACGGGTGGTCAATACGTAATTTATTGCACTCAGGCCACTTACAAAATGTATATTGTCAATGCTTGAAATTGTTTTATAGCCTGATGCACATTTGTGACGTCAATCAAGATTCTCATCGGTTATTCGTTTGTAATTGTCCTGAACTGAAGTCGACCACATATAAACGCAAGATTATTCAAATAAATAAGTTAAACATTTTGTAGCGGTTTCAGCCACGGCCCGACTCCCTTTACCCTTAGCCTTAGCCGAATTCTTATTTTTGCGAAAGAAATCTTCACGAGCATTCTGGTACGCTATACCGCGTGGATCCAGAAATCCAGATTATACCAATGGCCTCACCTAGTCCCATAAATGTAAAATTATAGGCAGGTAACGTTCAACACTAGTTGCACTTTATGGTAAAATCACATAAACTATTGAAATAAAAATTGTCTGGACGTCTAATACGCTGTAAGAAAAAATATAGTTTCGTTTCCACTGTTAGGGAAGTCAGGCCACGTTTAAAAGGTTGATAAAGTCACCTTACATGTCTGAAAGCAATGATGGAATGGTTTATTCCCAGCTCATTCCAGCGGCAAGTCATTCCAGCAACATGTCATGCATAATACTAAACAACAATCAAATATGTATCCACCTGCAAATGCATTGGAATGTGGGACTTTTGCCAGATACTTTATATCTCTTATTGATTTCATAGTTAGTTTATAGAAAACAAAAGAAGTTTATAACCAAATGAAAACAACATTATAAGAGACTAGAACTAGATAGATTTGTGCATCAAGTCATCACGTACCTACAGTATGAGCCACTACCTACTCTCAAAAATATTTAGACTTTCAGAACAGCAACTGTAAAATGCGTCGTATACAATGTATTTAACTTTGAGTGTGTTTTAGTAGTTGTTACACGTGTTTGAATAACATTAAACATACATTGCCCATAACATTTTATTTACTTTTTTCTAGGATCACTGAGAGCCCGCCAGCCGGACATAGACATCAACAGGTTCGTAAATTGACGTAAACTTTTTGGCACTAAGTAAAAGATTGTTTATTACATCAACATTCGAAACTGTTCAAATAAAATTGTTTTTATCTAAAACACTCCTCAAGGTAACCTTTTAGTTCGTACCAGGAAATAAACGCAGTTGTAAATCACTTAACATCAAAACATAGACAAATAAATGCTCAATAAATATGGTATCCACAAAAGCTAACATTAGGGCTCGCTGAAATAGCAAGCATACGTCAATTCTATTCCCATAGCATACCTGACTGCCTAAACAGATTACAAGCTCTAGTTTTCGTGTTGAGAAAACTCAATAGGTTCTTGGTGTAAATATTTAAAATTAGGAGAGAAAACCTTGACGAAACATGTACTTTTTCTTTGCATCTATCATTAGCATTATGGTATATTCATTTGCATTTCACGTGCAAGTGGTAATTGCATGTATCGAAACTTAAATAAATCCTCTTATTTTCAGAATAAAACTTTTACCGAAAGAAGGATTTCACAGTCGACCTACAAATTATCACAACCTACCAGCAAATTATCACAGTCGTCGTTCGATAATAACCGATCACTACCGAAGAAATGATTATGACAATTATAGCAGCCGGTTCACCGAGTTACGGCCGCCGCTGCACATTCGGTACGATGCCCCACCACTTACCGAAGAGAAGACGGGTAAAATATACCAACCAAGAGAAGACCCGCGGCTCTTCTATCAGTCTGATGCATATATTAAAGAAACTAATCGGAAGAACTTGAACAATGAAGTGTCGTCCGTCTACATAGGACGTGGAGTCGTGCGAGCAGGCGAAGTAAGCCGCAGACGATCGCTGCCAATTCGTTTGAGAGATAATGAGTCTAACAACATCAATGAAGGTTATTGTTAATACATTTTACCTAATTACTTTTTATTTCAAGGTCTCGTCGAAATAAAACATTGAAAATATTTTTCTTTAGATATCTGCGTGCGATGCCCCCCTGACAGAACATTAATTACCAGGCCAGGTGCTGATCGTGCCAAGTTACAATATCCTCGGATATTCTCATGTTCGGGAAGGAAAGCTTCGAGGCACGTACGTTTCGTTCACATGTTCGGGCCTAAATTCGGCTCTCTACTGAAAGAGGGCTCCCACATGGTTGTCGGTCGAATCATGCATAAAGACGAAGTGAGTTTATTTTTATAAGTTTTTATCGTTGTTATAATTATTCAATCTTACAACGTTAATGTTGTTCGTTCCAGATTCTCCAAACATGCAAAATGCAGATACATGTCTTGGTACAGACTTGTGTCGTGCCCAAATATTTAGTGCCACATTGCGATGCTGAAAATAAAGCTTGCAACTTTACGTGCCGAGACCCGAAAGCTGAAATGCGAGGACAAAGAACACTGACATGTGGTGACGACATGAAGTGGTCAGGACACTTGCCTGCTTGTAATGGTAAAATCATTAATCATTTTGCGCACTTTGTTTAATTAACAAGATTATGCTACAGCCGCATCAACCAGAGTTAAAAACAAAGGGATAAACTACAACAGCCATCGAGTCATAGTCATAAGAGCAAGGCCGTGGGACATTGAAATGTTCTTTTATCACCATGATTCATAACGCGTGCGTGTACCTACTTCACACATTGCAACAATTATTACGAATGTCCGTATGATACAGACTTATGATAAAGCTTACTAGATAATAAACTATATTGAATATGTAAGCCCACCAAAATGATAATTGTTTATTAAATTACTTTGATTTTAGACATACATTTTCCTTAGATATCTGCCAACAAACAAAATATAGGTAATAGGTTAATATTATAATTTTAAATGTATTAGTTCACAATAAATACCTATTTATATACCGGTAAATCCTATAGATTTCATATTTTACGAGGTACGCATTTGCCAAAATACTGACTTGTTTAAACTTAGGTAGGTATTAGTGGAAAGGAAAGGAATGCGACTTATTGGAACCTACTGTTGATTTTCCACTATTTACAAATATCACTGTGTATTCTCCACAGCTCGTTCGTGGTGTCGCCCTCCGCCTCCCCCCGAGCACGGGAGAGTCAGCTGCAAGGGCGTGACGTCACCAAACGGCTGGGGGCTCAACGAAGGCTCCAGCTGCCGAGTGAGATGCGCTCGCGGATGGAAATGGAGCTCTCGGTCTATGGCCGTGTGTAGGCGCGGCTCTTGGACTTACGATCTAGGATGTCTGCCGAAGCGGACCAAATAATCGTGTACCTAGCCATACTTTTAACTGGAAGAGGGAAATTCTTATATAAGTACTACGGTTATTCTATTTTTTACTTACCTAAGTCAAAATCCGATATGCGGCGTGATCTTATCAATCGCGGTAATAACATACCTCACAGTTTTTTTGATTTTCTTGTTTAACTCTGAAAATAAAGTTGAATTTTCCGCTACCAGTTGAAGCATCACTTAATTGTGATAATTATGTATAAGTAATAATAGTAGATAATAGTATGAATTACTTAGGTAGTTAAGGTACTTTCTTTACGACGTTTGTAATCTTACTCAACAGTTGGTATCGTTGATTGCTGTGTCGAGATCGAAAATGCTGAATGAAAGTGCTGTAAGGTATATTTGCCTAGCATCAGCATCGGAGACAGCCAGTTGATCAGCTGGTTCATACTCTGCATAATGTCTCCGTAAAAACAGATAGTTGTCCAACAGTCATTACTTCTGCCTGTGACTACAGTTGAGTGGTGGGAAAATCCACCGGTAACGGCAACAATTTGGCCATCATTGCCAAAAAGGTGGACAGGAATATTCATAATATGTGGGTTATTCACCAACTGGACACAAGGGACTGGATACACGTGTGTCCAGTTGGTCAAGGCTGATTGAATTTCCTTCATATGGTAGTACCGACATAGTCTATCCTGTCTATCTAGTCTATCCAAAGGCTATCCAGTTGTAGTTCATATTATTGCCGAAACTGAGGACTGACAGCTCCGAGAGAAGAACATAACAGCTCGTCGATGCACATGCATATGTGAGCCACATTGTTACGATTGTTAGAAGCAGCTTCAGAACTGTTTAAAAGGAGATATTCATATTTAAACAGTGCTAAAAACGTCATTGCATTTAAGCTTGAAAAATACTTTTCATGAAATCGAGGCGATTTTCAACCTGACTGTTGTGGCCAGTTGGCGAACATATAAAAGTGATATAATTTAAGTTTTACCAAGTAGAAAGCAATGAAAATCTTGGCGTGTCCAGATGACTAAATAATAAGTGATACTAATTTTGAGTGTCACCAACTGGACACACGTGTGTCCGGTCTCTTGTGTGCAGTTAGTGAATAACCCTAATATGTGACACAAACGATAATATTATCCCGAATCGGGAAACCCGAATACGTTACAGTAGATATATATAATAGATAAGAGAGTCTTGCACAGTTCATTGTATTATCGGATCCCGCCGTAACGAGACCTTCTTAGTACCTACATATATCGTGTGCGTAGATTGGAACATTTGTGTGTAATTGTAAAAATGAAGAACAAATTAATTTTCATCGGAATTATTTGTATGATTGCTACGGCAACATCAACGGATTGTCCCTCAACGAAAATTTCATTCGTGATAAAACAGGGCCAGTGTTATAATTACGAAAGTGGTACCGTTAGTCACAGCACTTCTATTGTGAATGATCCGTACAAGATAAATCTCTTTATGGACAATTTATTACCTTTTTGTGAAACCGACATTTGCGGAGATGGTCGACATCATTTATTTTGTACAACATCCGGGTCTAGCAGCGGTGATTGTATTTCTGGCAATGCAATCGAAAACTTTGAAAGGATATATGCCGGCCGGGTGGACAGCGTGGCTATAAAATACAACGAATTGACGGTTATTCCTGCACTTGTACGTGAACTCATAGATGGATTTACATCTGAAGATCGTTCGATAAAGCTATCTGAGCATCGTGATCACAAGGGTGAAAGCTTGACGATACATACGAAGAAAGGACAATGTATAAATCTACCTACAGAATGGCAGATGCGAGTGTCGTCGTATGGATCGAAAAAACAAGCAAGATTTTATACCGGAGAAAATTGCACTGGTCATTCAGTTGTTGCCTGTCGTGAATTTGCGAACACTGGTTTTTGGGAGGATTTAGACAATTTATGGGGACTGTTATGCTCCACAGATCGTATGAATGACAATACTCGATCATTCAAGTTTGAATAAAAATGAGTGTGTATAATGCATTTTTCTATTAAATTACACATGTACTTTTGTTACACCATATGTAAACCACGTCACTAGGCAGACAAGGAACTCTTGTGCAGCTTAGCTATGTATCAAACAATGCAATAAATACCTAAATCATCATCGAATTAAAGTTGTGGCTCTTGGACTTACAATCTAGTACCCTAGTACGTCTGTCGAAGCGGACCATATAGTTGTGTATCTATCCATACTTAAAACTGGAAGCGGAAAACTAATAGTTTTTTTGATCATCAAAAGTGTTTTTTCGATGTTTTACTTATTTGCCGCGTGATCTTATTGATTGCGGTGATAATATAGCTCAAAGTATTTTTGATGTCCTTGTTTAACTCATCAAAAATATTTTAATGTAAATTTCCCTTTACCAGTTGCAGCATCACTTAATAGTTGTAATTACTTATTATAAGAAACAATAATATAAATTACTTAGGTGTCTCTCCACTGATATTCTGTTCATAAATAGGTAAGTCTCTATAACAAATAAACTTTAATTTAAGAATGATCTGCATGATATCGATAAATAAGTACAATTAACATAACAAAATCTATTTCATATTGCAATAAACATATCCATTGTTCTTGTGTCTTTTCTTCAGTGCTAAGGCATAATATTACCTATCAACCTTAGATGTACCTACTTAAATAAAATACCTACCTCATCATCCTCTTCCTCCGAGCCTTTTTCCCAACTATGTTGGGGTCGGCTTCCAGCCTAACCGGATGTAGCTGAGTACCAGTTCTTTACAAGGAGCGACTGCCCTATCTGACCCCTTCAACCCAGTTACCCGGGCCCCTTGGTTAGACTGGTGTCATACTTACTGGCTTCTGACTACTTACCCGTAACGACTGCCAAGGATGTTCAATGACAGCCGGGACCTACAATTTAACGTGCCATCCGTAACATCATTGGTGTCTAAGATATCCTTAGAAAGTAGGTACATACAAACTTAGAAAAGATGCATTAGTAATTGCCTGACCTGGAATCGAACCCGCGCCCTCATACTTGAGAGGTTGGTTCTTTGCCCACTAGGCCACCACGATTTTTGAAAATAAAATAGGTACCTACCTACCATACATAATATACCTACTTAAAGATTTTCTTGCTCAATCTCTTGTGGCTGAACCATTAATATTAGCATCCCACTACGTGAAAACTATAGCCATCATTGCAATAGGTAAGTATAGCGATTGACATCATTTTCAACTGCCTCTAACAGCACATGCAGCGAATAGGTACCTAAGTACATCAAATGTTTCGCTGGCTGGGGCGATTGCATGTGCTGTTGTAGTAGCGATCGTAGGTAAGTCATTTTATAAAAATACAGAGAAACAAAGAAACGAGTAGGTAGGTAGTGCAGCCACGGTTGCCCCTGCGGCCGAATTCTTCGTATTCAATCGTACGGCTGCCCATTTCATCCAACTGTACATGGCTCTGGCTCGGTGGGTCTATAAGGGCGGCCACATACATTTGGGATTTCATCTTCGGAATCACAAGCATCAGTTACTGTTGTGAATGTTTTTATTGATGGACTAGCCGTTCCCCGCGGTATTACCCGCGCCCGGTGTATTTTTTGCCGCTCTGGTACATGGTGAGCAGTAGCGTCTACCTACACTTGGTATTGGTATACTCATATAGGTAAGTTATGCTACCCTGGTACATGGTGAGCAGTTGCATCGAAATTTCGTTATTGGTATACTTTACTAAGGTGAATTATGCTGTGTGAATAGTACTTTACTTTTGTGGTTCTGCGGCATTCCGTAAGTTGGTTTTTGTCTAATCACTCCCGTCCCGGGAATCTTACTCGCAATTTTTTTTTTCCTTATTTGCTCACCGTTTAGACCTACTACGACAAACATTTTAAAACTAAAATCAGGTCAATCGGCCCAGCCGTTCTCGAGTTTTAACGAGACTAACGAACAGCAATTCATTTTTATATATATAGATGTAGGTAGTAGGTATACATTAGTTCCCTATTTCAAATACGTAGGTAAACTTGTTATGATTGAGATCTTAATCGAAAGAAATATGTATCGTCAAAAAATATCTTGGAAATAGGTAAATATCTTGTATCTAGTAGCTACTTATTTAAGACTAGCTTCTGCCAGCGGTTTCACCCGCATCCCGTGGAAACTACTTCCCGTAGCGGAATAAAAAGTAGCCTATAGCCTTCCTCGATAAATGGGCTATCTAACACTGAAATAAATGTTCAAATCGGACCAGTTCCTGAGATTAGCGCGTTCAAACAAACAAACTCTTTAGCTTTATAATATTAGTATAGATATATATTTATCTTTACTCATATAAAAAGGAGGAAATATTTTTTTGTTTGTTTGTACTGGAATTTGTGGCGTTCGAACTCCTGAACAGTAATTCTTCAAGTATAAATACCGAGTATGTGTGGCATCTTTAGTAGTTCTTGATGGTCTTTGATTCTTTTGAAGGCTTGTTGCTTGTTGCTTCATTCTCTTTTGGTCCCCATTGCTTTTTATTTTTAAATATGGCAATTATTAAAAATCATTCGTTGAAAAATTCAATACTATTAAGAAAAAAATTCAATACTCAATATATTCAATACTATTTTACTTATACTAAATGAATACAACAATCAAATTCAAAACATTTAAATAGCCCTAAAAACATACATAATTAATTAAAATATGTTCATTTTACCCAGTTATCAAATTAATGCATATTCCCAAACACAGCCACACTGTATCATTTCGCGACGAAACAATTTTAAAAATAGAATCGTTGTGACATTTGCGGCCGTTAAATGTTTTGAGTTCGTCAACCGGATTGTTAAAAGTAAAAAAAAACTATAATTTAGATAATCCTCATAGTCGTCAACTTAAAATGATTATTCTGTTGTAACTAAACAGCATCGGGTTCTAATTACATTAACAATATTTTGATTTAAACAACAATGGGAACAAACACGAGTAAACCCAATAATGAAGCACCAACTATTGCTCCAGTGAAGAATGAATTAGACGTTGATAATAACTCAGATCCTCGATCTCCAACTCCTGAAATTACTCGGACTCCATTACAGGTGCGTACATGAAATCCTAGTTTTAATATTTCAAGAACTGACGAAATAACACTGACTGGAATTCCCTCCATTTTTTTTTGATTGTGCTAAATGTAGATCGTTTTTGTATGTATATTTTTAGTTCATACTTGCTAATTTCTTTTTCAGAATAAGGCGTCCGGTAAACATAACATTACTAAAAACGCAGATTTGAGGAAGACTTTCGAAAATGTTAACGGTGATCAAAAATTGATACACAATAATCCTATTCTCTCGGCTGTGATAAAAAACCACTTACAGTCATATGATCCACGCTCTCCTACCCAAGACTTTGAACGCACACCTATAATAATTTCGACAAAAACTGATGGAGTAGCTAATGACAAGAAACTATTAAGACTACAGAGTGAAAACTGTGCCAGTCCTGTGTTAAAGTCTGACAACGACGACAGTTGCGATAGTTGCGCTGAAGCATGCGAGAAGAGTCCAGATCTAGTTGTATCTCGCAACTTGTGCGACGGATTCTTCAATATTACTTTGGATGATACATTGAAAGAGCCTGAGGAGCCCTTGGGATCATCCACAGCTTCTTGTGAAGCTATTGAAAATAATATTTCAAAGGAAGACCAACAGAAAAAGTTTTTGGAAACCAACTTTGAGTATTTAGAAAGTGAAGGTGATAGATTTGAAGACAGCGAAGAAAATATTAATAGCATAGAAGAGACTGATGTTGTAAATGAAGATGAACATGATGGGCAAGCGTTCCAAATCCTCAATGATGATCCTCGATCTCCATCAATTGGTATTGAGAGAACACCTATTGTTGTAGCTAAACTGGAAGAAGACTCAAATGTTGAAACAATGTCAGATGACACACTAATTAAAGTCTTACAGAATACTAATGCTGAACTTCGCTTAACTGGCAACAAACCAGAATCAAATGCTGATGGTCTGCTGATTTATGAAGATGAAGCCACTAAATTGAGCGATACACCAAAGAAGTCCAAATCTGCAAGTAACAGTGGCTCTAGGACACCGCTATCTTGTATGAAAAACAAAGCAGATGTTGGTCATACCCGATCTAAATCAGCAAATACTATATATGACCCTAAGAACCAAAAGAATGTTCTTTCCAAAATTCCTAAAAGAGTATCACATATTCCAAGACTGAAGTGTTTAACAAAGCAGTCAGGCTTAATGCCTGGAGGAAGCAGTGTTTCTTTGAAAAACATTTCTAAAACTGCAGCAATAGGTGGAGATTGTGAGAATACTCCTCCCCACTCACATCGCGATCGCTGGGATAAGGACAACAGTATTGTACTTTGAAATTGTTTTGTGTAACTTATAGCAAGTATGCTGTACTAACTATATTTTTGTACCTTTGAAATTGTTTAATATGTTAATGTGAATTGAAATGTTAAGAATGAACAATTTTCTTTGACATCATGCTTTAATGTCTACAAATAAGCAATTTTTGACTGCTCAATGAAACAAACATAAATTGTATTGTTATCTTTTCCTAGCAGTAATCATTATGATATACAATAAACTTTTTTATGTAAATTTATTCTTTATTATTTTTTCACCCTATGTCATCACTCGCTTGAAACTGCAACAGGGACACATACACAGTCATACACTGAACATTTGACTCTTACCAAGAACGATAGTAGTAGGATCCTAAATCTATGTGCACAATCAGGTTGAACTCGTTTGATGGAAATTTGCAATCAGGATGCAAATATTATTAACTAGATAGTTAAGAAATCTTATTCGCATTTGATGATTGTAATTCAGTTTGACTCAACATAGTATAATTAAAAAAAAATGCCTACATTCTCTGACCTTATAATAGTAAAAGTATACATACAACATTGTATACGAAAGAATATAAATCACTGGTTATCGATAGTGTCAGTTATCCGATGGTTAATGCTATCTTCCAGATAAAGGCTGTTTATAATATTTGCCAGATATTGTTATATCTGAGGGTTCTGAAACCAAAAATCATAATTTATTGTTTTTTGGGCACCCTGTCGTGCACAGCCATTTATTCTACGTAGCCGAATATTATTTCAATTTTGGGTTGGTGGTGAGTAATCTATAATTCATTATATTAGGGATAGACAGCAACAGTAATACGAATACACTACCTACACTTTCTACTGAATGTATGCCTAAGATTAAAACCACATGAATTGATTTCAATGCTTTTATTTTCTATACATACAGACAACACTTAATGCATACAATCCGCGTAAATTTTTAATTGCAAACGCAACACCGTTTTGGAATAAATAAATAGGCAAGTTAATAAATAGTAAAAATTATGCAAATCACAATAATTTCATGTATATAGCAGTACAGCATTGCTAGTTTCTTGGAATGGTTTAAATTGAACACCAAAATGGAGAGTTTGATAGTTATATAAAAATAAGCCCCACAAAAATATAATACTTGTCAAGAATGTAACTCCTCACTGAATTCACTTTTAGTGACAAACAATTGCTGATAACTTTATATCTCTTACACATTGCCATCAAAGCAGAGGTGATACATTCTAATCGACGAGTATTTAATTAGCAAATAATACTAATACATATATTTATCAGATAAGTAAGGATATTTCAGCGCCGGTTTTCTTAGAATCCTCGAAGAACAGCTATAAGCAGAAAAGGTTACATTTATTTAAACATTACATAAATATTTGAAAAATCAACCAATCTATTATACTTATTTAGATTATCTAATGTCTATATTAGAAGCTTGAATATAGTTTAAGACCTACTCTTGTGTAACGATGTAAAATGCAAATCCCTAGTGCAAGTTTAAACTGAAACGAAATATACACAAAAAGCAATCTTCACTATCTTTATGTTCCGCCTAATACATTAATTGCATGATTATTATTAATCGTTGGAATTGTAATAGATTTGGCACGAAAAATAGCAGGTCCAGAATGATATTGTATTAATATAAAACTTACATCTAATATTTTATTTAAATAAAATCATTATATAATCTGGTAATTAAGTATTGCTAACTCATATTATTTTTTTTATAGTGAACTATTTTATGGAATGTCTTTTAAGGGACAAATGCTTCCATCATCGCAAATATGGCAAGGTATTTTTGGTGTGAGATTCATATCCCAAGTGTTTTAACAGTAAATGCATATTGTAAACATGACAGTTGGTTCTTGGTTCCATTACTTATATGTACTGACCGTAATATAATAATAACATTTGAACTACTTAATATAGGTAAACTCCACGAAATAGTAAAGCTCAGACTAGGCTGTATAGTTTCATTTAGTATGTACACAACATCTCAGTTCAGAAGATATATGATTAAGTTCTCTAAAAGTGGTAGTTACTGTAAAACAATGGTAAATTCATTCAAGATTTTTGGTTTCTGTGTTACGAAATATTGTGTAATACTAGAAAGTTAAAAGACATACAAGGTTTTGAAGCTTCCTTTTCATTAAAAGGATTATTATGCTTTTTAGTCAAAAGACAAGTCATTAATTGAAAATTGCAAAAATACATGCTGCGCATATATATTATTATAAAAGTGACTGCATTCTAACATTCAAAACATGTAGATTACATGAACAACAATCACTAAATATGTATAAGCAATTTCTAAACATTTGATATCGGTTTCTGTCCCTTCAACCATTTTATGGTTTTGACAATACTGTGTACTTACTTAAAATTTAATAGGAGGTAGTTTCTCATAGATTTGTTTTTAAAGCATATAGATGCTTGTTTATTGGGGCCATTATTAGTGTTAAACACACAACTAACACCAATTTAAAAATATCAAATACAGAGGATAACATTTATGCACATCTTTATGTATCCCATGGATATCATGCTTCATGCAAAGGTTGTTCAGTTGTCTCCGCCATTCTTGTCCTTGTCATCTGTTGGGAAGGATGTTAGTG
This sequence comes from Helicoverpa zea, assembly GCF_022581195.2. Lineage (NCBI taxonomy): Eukaryota > Metazoa > Arthropoda > Insecta > Lepidoptera > Noctuidae > Helicoverpa > Helicoverpa zea. The sequence goes on along the minus strand of NC_061452.1, from coordinate 6,916,907 downwards.
GAGTTATTAACACACTCTAAATCAAACACACCAAAAATATTATGGTACTAACAATTGAACTGTTAAACAGTACTAAAACAACTCTTAAACATTATTGGCCTTACTACAAAAACTTTAACCACTGTTTTACACTTGTCTAAAAAAAATGTGGCTCCAAAATGAACCATATGTCAACGTCATACATAATTTGACATTTTTTTAGACAAGTCTTAAACTGACGTTAAAAAGTTTTTGTGGTAAGACGGTATGGGTCTTACTACAAAAACTTTAAACCCTGTTTTACACTTGTCTAATAAAATTTTGGCTGCAAAATGAACCATATGTCAACGTCATAATTTGACATTTTTTTAGACAAGGCATAAACTGACGTTTAAAAGTTTTTGTGGTAAGACGGTAAGTAGTGTGAAAAAAGTGTGTACAACTCAAAGACGTCTATACAAATTAGGCTGATAAATTAGTACTTTTTGGACATCCACATCAAAAGACAGCAGTAAAAATAAATTTGCATGGATGTAGCTTGAAATAAGTTATTATTTAATTTTGGTACTTAAACTGGATATGTGGAACCATCTAACCTAAAGCATCATTCTGGTGTTGAAGTTGGACCTTCTTTGATTGTTTTAGTTAAACACTCTGATAAGCTGATAAGCCTATTTTATAAACAAAGTGATATACTGATTACTTTTAAATTAAACTATGTAGTTGTGATTTCTTCACTTATCTTTTGTGTTTTATCATTGTACCTATTATTTCTTTAGTAGTGTAATTGATAAAGCACTTCATGTATCATGTTAATTATAATGAATGTATTTCTGAGTACTATAATTTTAACATTCAGTTTTTTGTGAACTGCTGTTTCCATAACTAGATTCAACCAGTGGGTCCACCCATAACCAGTGGGAACTTCTACACAAACCAGGATAATAAGTAGCTTTTCTCGATAAATGGGCTATCTATCAATGAAATAATTATTCAAATTGGACTAGTAAGAGCTGAGATTAGCTCCTTCAAGCAAACAAACTCTTCATCTTTATAATAATCATATAGATTAATTGTGTAAGGCAAAACTAAATTATTATGTTAAACTAGCAACATGTTTTTCAAATTACTTTCACAAAAACACAAACTCTATACACACACACACATACCAATCAAATAGGTATATGGACCACAACAACATGCTGACTCACACTCTTGTTTGCACAAGTTATTATTAGTATTGTTTTGCCGAGGAACAACTAACAAAAAACACATACCTCTTTCCTTTTCCTCCATGTTTTGAGATATAAACTCACGCAGCTCCGAGTATGCCTTGTCCAAATTGTCATTGAGAATGATGATGTGGAAGTTCCCTGGCTCCTGACCTGAAACCATTGCATCAGACATGTTAAATATACCAGCTGTATTTTTAACACTCACTGTAAACATCATTTCATCTATACATATAATAAAATGATAGGAAAGTCAAAACTGTACATTGAATATTTTTTGAAAAGAATACTTGGGGGGTGATCTATTATCGATTCTGAACCCAAATATATAGTTTTTAGAATTTTTGTCTGTTTGTCTGTTTGTCTGTTTGTCTGTATGTTTGGTCTCACTGAACTCTAAAAGTACTGCATAGATTTAAATCAAATTTTGCATGAATATTACCTGGGGGCCGGTTCAACATATAGGATATATATTATCACGCTATCACCTACGGGGGATGAGCAATGAACGATAATTTCTGTTAACGTTTCTGCAACAGCGGGTGCAATAATGACACATATTTGAATGTTGGACTTTGTAAGTTTATCGGCCTATTTATCAATCTTTACATAGAAAATAACGCTTTTATAAGTAACTTGAGCAAAAAACAGAATTTATAGAAATAATATCTTAAAATTATAGATTAAGAAAATCATGCAGAAACAGATGTGCCACAAAACTGGGAGTAGCTAAAATATCAATGAAAACAGACTTCACTTTGTCATAGTATGTTCTTACTTTCAAGAAAAATTATATGACGTCGTGTGTATTTCGCTACTATAAAAACACTAAAAGAAATATCAGCACATCATCAGGGACATTTTTATAATTCTCTCACCATTAAAAAGCTACGTTATCTGCGAGTAACATAGGGTCTATTTTATCCCGGTGCGGGCAGTAGTTCCCATGGGAAGCGGCACCCACGTCCCGAAGAAATTATGAACTTCTCCACATACATAAAGACTCTACATATTTTGTTCTGACATATAAGCTATACCTCTCATAAACATGGATAACTATTCATTTCATCCAATAACAAACATGCATCACATTGAAAGAGAATTGCAAGTCTAAGATTTAATTATTATTTTATAAAAAATAATATTCAAACATCCATAAAAATAAGTTCTTGGTTTTAACATATTACATTATTTTGAATTCACGTACATATAAATAGAAGGTTCTTATTAATATACTTTGTGAGTAATGAAGAATGTAGGCAAAATACGAGCGAAAACAATGTGTCACTTCCACAATTAACATCAATGGGGATGACTACCTGTCACAATACGTCAACAAGATGTCAACAGACGACATAAGAGTTATCTATCGTTAGAATACATATATGTAAATCTACTGTTCGCTTTGTGTTCATAAACTATTTTAGTACAGTTCAGTATAAAATATCAAAATGACTAGAAAGCGGTCTAATCTATCACAATCGTCAAAAGTTTCTCGAAGGAGAAGGCTTGCTCGATCCCTTGAAACCGCTGATGAGCGTGAGGCCAGGTTGGCTGCTGCCCGAGAAAGAATTGCAGAGGCTCGAAGCGGTGAATGTAGTACGGCGCGCCAGTCGCGATTAGATACCATGCGCACGCAGAATGCATTGTCACGGTCTCAGGAAAGTACGGAAGCATACGAATTGCGGCTGTTGAATGATCGGGAGCGCCACGCCGAGTCCCGCGCGTCGGAGACATACACGCAGCGAGAAACGAGGTTGAGTTCGCAGCGCACCCGTACTGATGCCGCTCGATCCTGTGAGAGTGCTGAGGCTCGAGAAGCCCGATTAGAGAGCGATCGTGAGCGTCACATTGAATCTCGCGCTTCAGAGACATACACGCAGCGTGAAACGAGGTTGAGTTCGCAGCGCACCCGTACTGATGCCGCTCGATCCTGTGAGAGTGCTGAGGCTCGAGAAGCTAGACTGGAATGTGACCGGGAACGCCACGCTGAGTCTCGCGCATCCGAGACGTATACGCAGAGAGAGGCGAGGTTAGATTCACAGCGGAGTTATGCTTCCTTTTCTCGGTCAATCGAAGATCACGAAGAGCGAGAGACCCGCTTAAGAAGAGATCGCTCTCAGCATGCACTGTCACGTTCGTTGGAGACAAATGAGCAGCGAGAAGAACGTCGTGCAGCTGCTCGGCAGCGGTACTACGAAACCCGTGGCGAAGCGTCTGCTCATCTATCCCAAGAACGAGTCAGGATTCAAGAGTTTCGGGGAACTTGGTCGGACGAACAGCGTGCCGCACAAGTCGAACAAGAGCGCCTGCGTCGTAATGTAACGCAACTCCCATCATCTGATGACGAATCCACAGATTACGATTTTGAACAACAGCCGTGGCTAAATAAAGAGGGAAGTGGATTTACGTACAATGTTGCGATAAACTACGCCGCCCATGGACATATTGGCGCCTTAGACGTAGTGTGTGCTCACTGCCAAGCCCGCAAATGGAAAGGGGAGCCTAATGGTATGTGTTGTGCATCTGGCAAGGTACGCTTGGAGTCCATGCAAGACCCGCCAGACCTGTTAAGAGTCCTACTGAATGGGGAGCATGCCAAGTCCAGCCATTTTTTGAAAAACATTCGTGCTTATAACAGCGCATTTCAAATGACTTCTTTCGGCGCAAATCAAATCGTTGAAACAGGCTTCATGCCAACATTCAAGGTACAGGGGCAGGTTTACCACCAAATTGGTTCGCTGCTACCGACTGATGTGCCAAAATTTTTACAGGTATATTTTATTAGCGATTTTGATGAACAAGCTAACATTAGAAGCAGATACATTCCCATCTTAGATTCTGGCCTTATCAGGGGGTTGCAAAGTATGTTGCATAATGTAAATCCACACATTAATAACTTCAAAGCCGCCTTGGCGTCGGTGCCTGAGAACGAGCGCAATCGCTATAAGTTCGTCATCAGCGCAGATAGAAGACCGATCGCAGCCCATCCAGGGCGGTATAATGCTCCAACGACGAATGAAGTAGCCGTTCTCTTAGTTGATCAGGAGTGTGATAAAAGAGATATCGTTTTGCGCACGCATGATGACCGGCTTCAAAGGATCAGCGAGACCCACCGCGCGTACGATTCTCTCCAGTATCCTCTCATGTTCTGTCGCGGAGAGGATGGCTACCATTTCGCCCACTATAATGTCGACCCCCAGACAGGCTCGCCAAATTACAACAAGAAAACGTCTGCCATGCAGTTCTACAGCTTTTTAATCCAACTTAGGGTAAACAATGGCTCTTATCTCCATCATTACCGTACGCTCTTCAGTCAATTTCTGGTTGATATGTATGCAAAAATTGAGACAGAGCGTTTGGTATTTATAAGGACCAACCAAAGAAAGTTGAGAGCTGAGGACTACGTCCATCTCAGGGATGCCATGCAAAATGATGCGAATGCTCAAGATGTTGGAAGGATGGTCATTCTCCCCTCCACTTTCACAGGAGGTCCGCGGTACATGCACGAAAGGACGCAAGATGCGTTCTGTTACGTGCGTAAGTTTGGTCGCCCGGACCTCTTCATCACCATCACCACAAACCCTAAATGGTCGGAAATCACATCCGAACTCTTTGCAGGACAGGCGTCGTACGACAGACATGACTTGGTCTCTCGTGTTTTCCATCTAAAGTTGAAGTGCCTCATGGATCTTCTCACTAAGTCAAAAGTGTTTGGTGCAGTCCGTTGTTTTATGTATTCAGTGGAATGGCAAAAACGCGGCTTGCCACATGCGCACCTGCTTTTGTGGCTGGAAGAGAAGATCAGGCCCAACCAGATTGACCAAGTCATAAGCGCTGAGCTCCCGGATCCTGACATCGATCCTGTTCTGCATCAGGTTGTGAAAACTCACATGGTTCATGGCCCCTGTGGCAGACTAAATCCAAATTCCCCGTGCATGAAAGATGGACGATGCACGAAAAGGTTCCCGAAAAAATTTTCCAGCGAGACAGTGACTGGTGAGGATGGGTATCCATCATACCGTCGCCGGTCACCAGCTGAGGGTGGGCATTCTACTGAGCTGAGCGTGCGTGGTCAGGCGCAGCCGGTCGATAATAGATGGATTGTTCCATACTCACCGGTACTGTCCAGGACCTTCCAGACGCACATAAACGTCGAGTCGTGCACGAGCGTCGAGTCGATTAAATACATCTGCAAATACGTCAACAAAGGGAGCGACCAGGCGACGTTTGCTTTGCAGAGCACTGATCGGGATGAAGTGACCAAGTACCAGTCTGGTCGCTACATCAGCACATCCGAGGCGGTTTGGCGAATACTGGCGTTCTCTATACATGACAGGCATCCTACTGTCATGCATTTAGATGTCCACCTAGAGAACGGCCAGCGCATATATTTTGATCCAGACAACGTGGCTGAGCGCTTAGAAAATCCGCGTCAAACCACTCTCCTGGCGTTTTTCAGGCTCTGTGAAGTAGACCTGTTTGCGAGATCCCTTACTTATGACGAGGTGCCGTCGTATTATACGTACGATAAGCAAAGGGGTGTATTTAACCGACGTCGACGTGGACGTGCTGTGGAAGGTTTTTCGGGAATCTTTAAGGACTCTGCATTGGGGAGAGTCTACACCGTGCACCCGAATAATGGCGAGTGCTATTATCTGCGGTTGTTGCTCCACACGGTCCGAGGCCCAACGTCTTTTGTTTTCCTGAGGACAGTTGATGGAGTGGAGTATCCCACATACCGCGCAGCCTGCGTAGCACGACACCTTCTTGACGGTGACCAAAATTGGGATGACACCCTCGCGGAGGCGAGCGTCAGTGATAGTCCCAGTCGCTTGCGTCATCTGTTTGCCGTGATTTTGGTGTTCTGTGGAGTCGCAAATCCGATGGCGTTATGGGATAAGTACCGCCATTGTCTGTCCGAAGATTTTCTAAGAACTTTGAGGCGTGCTACTGAAGACGAAGTCGAAGCGACTGATGTACGCGTGCTGAACAACTGTCTCAGTTCACTTCAAAACGTGGTCATTTCTATCGGCGGCAGTCCACTGGCCACATACGGTTTACCATCCCCCCAGTCACAACACCAAGACCGTGGAAATCGGGAATATACCGCCGAGACAAATTACGACCCGGGCGTAATGGCTGCCATACGAGATGACCACGTCGCTTCGTTCTCTTCAGAACAAAAACATATTTACGACACAGTCTTAGAAAGCGTTGGGCTCAACCAGGGTAAGATGTTTTTCTTGGATGCTCCTGGTGGAACAGGAAAAACCTTCGTTACTACTGGCATTCTTGCTGAGGTCAGGAGGCAAGGCAAAATTGCCATTGCTGTAGCGTCGTCGGGAATCGCTGCCACACTGCTTCCTGGTGGCAAAACAGCACATGCCATGTTCAAGATCCCCATCGATTTAGAGAGCATCGAAACGCCTGTGTGTGGTGTGTCACGGGACAGCGATAAGGGACATGTGCTCATGGATTGCTCTCTTATCGTGTGGGATGAGTGTACCATGGCTAACAGAAAGGCAGTTGAGGCCGTGGACAGAACCTTGCAGGATATCCGCAGGAATGAACACTTGATGGGTGGTGTCACAGTTCTGTTCAGTGGCGATTTCCGACAAACGCTTCCCGTGGTGACGCGAGGATCTAGGGCTGATGAGGTGAATGCTTCGTTGAAACGGTCATCGTTATGGTCGCGAGTCCAGACGTTGCACTTGACCATCAATATGAGAGCTCAGCTCGGCGGCAATGCACGTGCCCAAGAATTCTCCGACGTACTTCTAAGTCTCGGCGAAGGCACTCTACCAGAAGGGAGAGGAGGGCAGGTGGTGCTGCCAGAGTCTCTTGGTAGAGTAGTATCCAGCTTAGAAGAACTCATTCGCTGTGTGTACGGGGACATCAGTCGAATACCGCACCAACAGAATTCTTGGGTGTGCGAACGGGTCATTTTGACGCCTAAAAATGATCAAGCTGCAGTAATCAACGAAAGCATTCTCTCGGAAATTGAGGGGAATGAGGTGGTCTATACCTCTATAAATACTGTAGTAGAGCAAGATGACACCACACACTATCCTGTGGAGTTTTTGAACTCCCTTACAGCAAGTGGACTTCCAGCGCACACCATCAAGCTGAAGGTCGGCGTCCCGATTATGCTTCTTCGGAATCTATCTCCTCCGAAGTTGTGTAACGGGACCCGCCTTAAAGTCATCTCACTGCACAGAAACATCATTGAGGCAGAAATTCTGACAGGTTGTGGTGTCGGCGAGGCAGTGTTTATACCACGCATTCCCCTCATACCTCATAACTACCCGTTCCAATTCAAGCGCGTACAGTTCCCTGTGAGTGTTTGCTTCGCAATGACCATTAACAAGTCTCAGGGGCAGACACTGAAGGCTGCGGGTGTCGACCTGAGGACGAGCTGCTTCTCACACGGACAGCTGTACGTCGCTTGCTCTCGCGTCACCAGTCCTGACTCTCTCTATATTTTAGTTCCTGGAAATACAACAACAAACGTGGTGTACAGAGAAATTTTATAACTGTTTACTTTGATTTTGAGGAATTGTTTGTTTGGGCGTTTGGCTTTGGCTTTGGGTTTTATGGGCTATCTTTTGTAAATTCCTGAAGTTCAAAAAGTGCTGAATATTTGTAGTTGTGAATATTTGGTCAGTCAGTGGTCCACGAAAGAAGTCAGGAGAATGCGCTCGAAAATACTCGCATTTTGCTGGACGAGGCTTCCAGCATCGTAACTGCAGTGGTGACTGCAATTCAATACGTTGTGAATGCACCAAATGTCACAAAAGCTTATCTCGCAAGAATAAATCGTTCAAAACTTAATAACTTTCTTGCACTGTCCTTCCTTATGGGATATATCTGTTGATTATTCTCATGTCACTATTTTTCTTAAGTGATATTGTTATCAAAGTACGTAGAAACTAATTGTGTTATTACATTTTTGACAGTTAATTTTTTAACTACTATGTTCAATAGCATATTTTTGTTACCTTTTTAAGAAAATATTGTTAGTTTGATTTCATTTAATAAGTAAAAACACAGCAATTCACCTATTTTATTATTTTTCCCAAGATAGGGTGGGCATTATTCATAATGGCCCGGAAAATTGATTAACCATGCTGTTTTATCATATTGCCTAATTGAGTAGGGCATTATGAATACAGGCCGGCCATTATTAATAGTGCCCAGACTTATCAAATTTCCCGTAACATATACACATGTTTAAGGCAAATAAATGATTCTATCGTATGGGTTAGTTTCCAAAATTTATAGCGCAGGTGTATTACTCATGAATACAAAATAAAGAAATCTTTGATGTTTTATAGCGTCCACGTGGACGAAGTTGCGGGCAGCAGCTAGTTGATAATAAAACAAGTTGCGTAAGCAGTGCAAATATTATTCCTGCGAAAACATCCATGTTGTTATTATGGAAATGTTTTTGTATCTGTGTAAAGAAAAGAGGTTTATTGTAAGAGACATTCTTCTTTACATATAGTGCTTGACTTTATTGTTTTCAAGATTCTGTTTTTGCATTCTACTATCTTTCTGTGAAAACTGTTTTGGGTTTAAATATTGGTAACTTTTGTATGTTTATTGTACATTATACATACCACTGTATGTATAACTCCAGCTATTTGCTGTTCCTATGTATTAAAATTGACAATCAATGATTATGTTTTAATGTAAAATAGTTCTTTGCTTATTATGAAATAGGATTCAAGTGCTAAGGTATCATTTATTAACAAGCACTAAAATAAATCTCTTACTAAAGTACTTTTTTTAAAATTGAAGGCTATTTGAACTGCAGTTATGTTTGTTCAATGTAGGATAACAAATCCAAATTGATTTTGTATGCTTCATAAAATGCAATAATTGAATAAACCAATTTTATTATACCTAATAGTAGAAATGGCCTTCAGTTGATAATTTTATACAGTACAGAGTAAACATATTATTCATAGACAGATGTAAATAATAGGTTTAATTTCTTTTGCAGTTTTGATAAGACAAATTACTAATAAATGTTTTTTATCAGATTGAATAAAGAGTACTCACCAAACACAATTTCTTTGCGTGCTGTCTCCAGCCTCTTAGCCAAAGCATCCTCTTGTTCAGTGTTGCGAGCTCGCAGCCGCCTCTCCAACTCCTCAATGGAAGGTGGCATCACAAACACCAGCAGTGGGTTGAGATCAGTTTTCTTCACTTGTTTCACTCCCTCCATCTCAATGTCCAGCACACAGATCCTGCCCGTGCACCGCACATCATCCACAGCTTGTTTACTGAAAGTTTCAAAATAACTTTGGTTATTAGGTCACATAGAAAATGTTCATAACAGCAACTGTTCTCTGCAGTTTTATAACTAACAGGATTATGTTCTTACAGACAGACAAGCCAGTAAACAATGTATTTATAAAGAATTTAACAAGATATTGCTGTAAATGCATTTAAGAAAACAATGACTTTATGAATAAGAGCACCTCGTTTTTGGCAATATGCCAATGAGCCCAAAACAACAAGCACATGGCCAATTGAGATTCTTCAGAAAACAAAATGTACTTGCCTTGTTCCATACATGTTGCCACTGAAAGTTGCGGTCTCTATAAACTCTCCTCTCGCTATAGCGGCGCTCATGTCTTCTTTGGTGGTGAAGTGGTAGTGAACACCATTCTTTTCACCTGGACGAGGACTCCTTGTGGTGTGCGACACACTAAACCCGAATTTATCCGGGAATTCTTTGAGAAGGCGTTTCAACAAAGTACTCTTGCCTGACCCAGAAGGTCCACACAGCACCAACGGACGAGGACCTTTCTGCACCATTCTCGAGAAAACTGAGAACAAACAAATAATGTTACAAATGCCGCATGGGTTGATATTGAACGGATATTCAAATATTATCTTACATCTTAATAGAGTCGTGATTAAATAGTTAGATGTTACTGAGTAAGAGTATTGTTCTCTCAGGAAAATCGACCCGGTAATATAATTTAATATTGTATCACAAAATACGTGCTCGTAATAAACGCGAAGAACTGTCAATTGATTGATTGTCATAGAAAGGCATAGATATAATAAATACGTAAAATGAAACACTCCAAGATAATTAGGAGGAACGGAACGTTTTTTCATAGACAATCGAGAATATATAGAGCTAGGTGTGTGTACTAGAATATCCCCTGGAAAAATCATAACATGGTGTAATGAGTTAGTTTTTAAATCAACTGCCTTCTCAATCACTTGCTCCCAAATAACCAATTTGGTATAGTTCAAAGGATATTAAATGATTGACTTGATTGGAAGAGAACAAAATCACGCATTAATCATAGACAAATTGAAAACGAGAATATCAGAAAATTTACCATAGACAAGAAATAAACGAATCAGCGGATATCAGTCAACTCACTATCTTGTTATATTAATAAAAAAATTATAAGTAGGCTAAAGTTTTCAAAATAATAATTAAACGTACACAAATTATTTTTGTTTGTAAATAGAAATATTTTCTTTTATTTTTCAGTTAAAGAGCTTGCAAAAGTTAAAGAGTACTGAGGTTGACTTTCGTATTGAGCGTTTGGACCAATCATAATTATTAGAATTTAGCCAATCACAGAAAACCATAGGCAACTGATTGAATAATTGAAATATCAACCGTTATTTTGAGCGGAGTCGAGCAAAGCAAAGCAAGCGAAGCAAACGAATTTCGTTCGAACTTAGACAGTGGCGGCACAGCTGGATGAAAAGAAAAATTGCATTGGAGAAACTAAGAATTAAGGATCTGCCTGAGGCTGTTTGCTGATTTGCTTACGGGCTAAATAATAAAACAAGTCAAAATGGAGATCCATACGAGGAGACACCGAACGGTAAGAGATTGTCGTTATCGGATTCAACCGATATTTTTTGAACTTACTGATTAGTGTATTTTTTGTTCTAAGAAGCAGATCCAGGACCAGGAAAATATATATGCTATTAAAGGAAAAGCCAACGTGGCGATACCAACTAAGAAGCAAGGTTTGACTGTCCGTGGGGCTTTGGGGGACATCAACACTAATGTTCAAACGCAGCGTGAAATCGGTGGTAAAGTAGCTGTTGCTACCGCGGAGTTCGAGAAGAAAGCGACCCTAAATCGAGCTGTTGTAAAAAGGTAATTAATTTCCGATACCCACTTATTATTATTTTGTTCGTCAGCTGTTGAATCTACATGTGACTTTCCCTTGACTTTTGTATTATCTATCAAGTTCTATAAATTCTTGAAAGTTATTTTCCAATCATCGGTTAGTGGGTCGTTTATTTAGCTTCGTATTCTTCATGTGTGAATTCTTTTAATTTTTTGTCATGGAGGTAGATGAAAAAAAAAGTTTTCTTTGTTTCTCAGCAATTACAGCCATGTCCAGTCGAAGGTGGATACAGGGTTGGCTGCTAGCAAGGTGGCAGTCATTCAGCCGTCGTCGAGGCCTCCGCTGCGCCGTGAGGAGAGCACTGCAGGCCTTGCTGCAAGGGCCGCTGCTCGCAATAGGGTGAGTGACTTAGACAATGTACCATAAATGCTGATGCAACCTTATTATTATCTTTTGCACATAGTTATCTGCATTGGTAAATATTTATGCTGTTTTAAACATGAGAAGGGAACATCATCTTTTAGATAAACTTCTACCTCCAGTGTTAATATAATGACATGTTCATTGTGTTGCGAGTAATGAAAACCATTTTTAAAATTTGAAAATACTAATATAAAACAAGAAAAATATTTCTGTGATTGCATTAAAGGTTTATTCATACATCATTTAGAGTGACTTCAAATTTTTTTTTTACAGTTTTTGTTACATGTTATCATGCCAACTCACCACTTAATAAAATTACCATGATAGTCATAAAAGTTCTATATAGTATACTGTAGAATGTTTTAATATTTTTAATATCAGCTATCACCTATATTTTTTTTCATTTTTGAATATCTATATTTTTTTCAAATATTAAATTATACTTTATTCCTATATTCTACTAGTTTATTTTCACAAACCTCATCCTTAGAAATTAAATGAACTAAAAAAAATATTTTAGGCAATCCTCAAAGATGTGCAGAACAAGCCATCCGAGCTGAAGGAATCGATAAACATTTACATTCAGACTAAGAAGGTTCAAGAAACCAAGAAGACATCAAAATTACCAACATTGAAAGAAAATAAAGAAATAAGAGCAGTGCAGCCTTTCCTTAAAGTATCCACAGAATCACTTAGCAAGTTGAAGTTAGAGGAAGGTCAGGGAACCACCTCCATTATAGATAGGAAGAAATTGGCACAAGCTACATTGAAACAGGACTTAAACGTGACTCCTCAACTACCTGATGACATTGAAGATATTGACGCTGGAGACAACAACAGCCCGCTGCTTATGTCCATCTATATAAAGGATATTTATAAATATTTGACCGAGTTAGAAGAGAAGTATCCTATTGAGGTTGAACATTTGAAGCATCAGGTACTTATGCTTTTTTTTAAATTTAGTACCCTTTTTTTCTTGTAGTGTTTCAGTTTGTTGATACTGTCTTGTAAATACAAATAAAGCTAAAACACTGACTTATCTGTTGTAGTATTGAGTCATTATAGAATTGTTTGTGTTCACTTTGTTCACTTTTAATAATTATATTGCTTTGCAGAAGGAAATCACTGGCAAGATGAGGGCGACTCTTATTGACTGGCTTGTAGAGGTGCAGAGGCAGTTCTCCTTGGTGCTGGAGACATTCCACCTGACAGTTGGGATTATTGACCGATACCTACAGGTAACTATTCTACACACAACATTAGATATAATACAATAACATGAAAATATTCACATGTGTTGCAGGATTTTTGATTCATTTTAAAAGGCGTTATTGTTACTAAGTTTAAAATAGAGTTTACAAATGATCTTATTGTATTTGCATACTAATCAGGAAATATGTTGTCACACAGAGATTAAAACATGGTTTTACTTAATATTTTTGAAAGAACTATATTAGGATAGTTACATATTAATCAATTTCAATTTTTGTACAAGTCTTAATAACGACCCGCATATTTAAAAAGTAAATGTGTTGCAGGAGGTACCAACGCTTCCAAGGACTCAGCTGCAGCTTGTCGGCGTGACCGCGATGTTCATAGCCAGCAAGTACGAAGAGATATACGCGCCCGACATCGGTGACTTCGTGTATGTCACTGACAATGCCTACTCCAGAGCCGAAATGTTCCAGTGCGAGAGGGACATCATGGCGAAACTTGGCTTCTGCCTCGCTAGACCTATTCCACTCAGCTTTTTGAGAAGGTATAGTAATATTGTCTACTTTTATAAATTTTTGTTTATGTAAAGTTTCCGAATTATATATTTAGTATTATAGTTATCGTATCAAGGAGTTAATTTTGTATATTTTTTTCAGGTTTGTAAAAGCTGCTCATGGAACTTCAAAGAATCATCACTTAGCCAAATACTTCGTAGATCTATGCCTTGTTGAGTACTCGATGGCGCACTACCGGCCCTCGGAGCTGGCGGCCGCCGCCATCTGCCTCTCTCTGTACCTGCTCTCCAGCAAAAAGCTTGAGGAGGTATGGACCCCTACACTCTCGTACTACTCAGGATACTCCCTCGAACACATTGACCCAATCATTAGGAAACTGGCTAAAATAGTTGTCAATGTAGATAACTGCAAATATAAGGCAGTGTACAACAAATATTTGGACACATCTTTAGCCAGGGTATCCAGCCTGCACCAACTAAAAGGCGAAGCTATTGCTGAACTGGCTAAAATGCCATCAAATTACGACTAATACAGAACTAGTATTTTGTGTGTTTGTGTAAGCGTTTATGTAGTCATGACAATGTTTTGATAGGTGTACTGGACAAAGGACTGAGTTTTATATTAGAATTTGTTTTAGGGACCTGGTTTGTTTGCTAGTTTTAATTTAGAAATAGTTTAATTTTTAGACGTAATATTGTAACAATGAGACTAATTTAATGTTATTGACGAGGTAGTATATGTGTATTTATGTGTTTTTGCTCTATCTTCAACCTCTTAAAATCTTGTTTTTGATGTATATTTATGAATACAGCTTGCTTAGTCGCCGATATTTTGTGTTCTATGAAGAAACTGTATTTTCATTATTTATTGAGATTTATGAAATCTCCACAATTTTTATTCAGACTTATTATAAACTTGGTTGTTTATAAAACAATATAGACAAAAAATATTCAGATGATAATGAAACATGTTTTGATTTACTTTTGACATAATTCTATTATAGTAGTTAATAAAATTAGTACAGTTTTAGGATTGAATAAATTCAGCCGACGCGTGATCGCCAAATTTTAACCAGTGTAGTAACTCTGGAATAATATATTCAAATTATTCACACGTAGCAAATGTTTGACATATTTTATCGCCATGAAGACGATTGATTCACAATTTGGCTGACTTCTAATGCGATTTGTATTTGATGTTTTTACTCATAAGTTGCTATTATGTATTACGATTCATAGGATATTTTGATTGAATGTAATTTGATAATACTGTGATTAGAATATATGATGTAATTGTTGATAATAAATCGATGTTTATAAGCAATATTTTTTATTTTTGTGTCACTTGTATAAAGATACATCAAATTGTTACACTGCACTATAGATGTCGGCACTCGTATGTTACACGAGCAGATGACATGGAGATTAACTTCATGGCTTCAATTGAGATTAGAATCCAAATAATACAAACGTAACAAAAGCCCCGAAAGAAGTATCGCTGAAAATGCGCTTTCCTAATGGTTGTGTACTTACGGCTCGATTGCTAACAATTTTTTTCTCAAATTAAACGCATGTAGGTAGTTGCATTCAGATAATATTAGATTATGCATGTAGGTAGTTGCTTTCAGATAATATTAGATTATGCATGTAGGTAGTTGCATTCAGATAATATTTATTGCAATCAGAGTAATTTTATAACGGACGTGCTAATGTTGGAAACTTAGACTACTATGTGGAATTTTGACATTTTCCAACTTTCCAGACAATTTTGACGTCAAACGAACTATCTGAAGTTCTTATTTTAATTTGAAATTCTTTTGTCAGCTAATATTTAGGGATTGCAATCCGGTCCGGCGGATCCGGTAATCCGGCGGATCCGGCGTGTTTTTGGACCTACCGGATCCGGTGAGGCGGCGCCGGATCCGGTAAAGCAAGAAATCGCGAGCGCGAGCGCGACGTTGCCATATCGCTAGACGCGGAGCGACATTGCGCCGCCGCCGACGACACCGCGCCGGCACCGCACTGGCTGCCTGCACTTGTTTGTCAGTCGCCACTTGACCTTTGACATCGAAAGTATCAAACGAAAGTAATCGAAAAGTGTGTGAGTGATTGATTAGATTATTCCGTCGAGATAAACCGTAAGTTGACAAACACTTTGTTTTGTTTATTAGTGGTTATTATGGTTATATGACGATTGGCGAAAAAACTTTGAATTATGTATGTTGTAGGTATTTTAATTTTTAAAATAGGTTAGGTTAGCTAGGTTTTTAAAATAGTATTGTTTGTCATGCAATGCAACGTGTCTTTTACCTGGGGGGTATAATAATTTCATTTCAATCACTGTTTCATTCTTTCGACACGACTACAGCAAAGGAAGTGTTATGATCTTGACACTATGTAAATTAATACATATTTATGTGGATTTGAATTTAAGTATTTTCCACTCCACCGTGAAATTTCAAATACAGAACCGATTATAATACCTAACCGAAAGAGGAATAAAATTCTGATCTCAATATCATAAAGGTCACGGCGCGCTTGTGTAAACTGTGTGTTTATAGAACTTACAAATTATGTAAACAAACCTTAACCATAGGTATTAATCCAAATAATTGTCAAATTAGTGAATCATACATAATTCACTTTATTTGTTATATAAAAAATTAAATATGAATAAAGTGAACTATGTTTGATCCACTAATTTTATAAGTATCTGGAGTCTGGAGAAATATGGTCAAAATTTGTTTACATAATTTTTAAGTTCTATAAAGACAGAGTTTAGTCTTGTATTATTAACTTATTCCTTGTGCAATCAGAAATCTGAATATTTACCTACTGTTTTTTAATTTCGGAATGGAAATGTTTAGGTATCTTATTAATTTCTAGTTTTTTTTTTTCAGGTATATGATATTAGTAATTAAAAATGTCGCATTCGAAACCACAAAGACATCAGGAGCAGGATGAAAATGATGAAAGTGAAGACACTGGAAAATCTCTGTGGGACTATTTCACAAAAAGACCTAATAAAGAAAACGAAGCGCAATGCTCATTATGTTCAAAGAACCTGAAAATAAGCAAAGGTTCTTTCAAAGGTTTAAAGGTTCATTTAGATAAAATACACTGCATAAACATAAGCTCTGAAAATAGTAAATTAAAACGGTCTTATTCTAAAGTAGTTTCACAAGCGTCCACATCAAAACCTGATACGGAAACAGTTGAATTATTAAGTAATGAAGAAGACAATATATATATAAAACTATATAGATTATTAATAAGAGTTTAATAGTATTATTAGTTATTACTTAAGTACTTTCAGATACTTACATGCAGCAAGTCAGACTGATTAATTACTTTACAAATAGTACCAAAAATTACAATTAATGCCAAGAAATATAATTAAAAGTGATTTCATTTTCCATCAACGTGTTTTCATTTTCTTTTTATGTGCTATTATCAAAACTAAATGCAAGGCCCTAAGTAAGTTTAAAATCCGGCCGGATCCGGCCGGATCCGGCCGGATTGGCGTCAATCCGGTGAATTCCGGCCGGATTGAAAATTATACCGGATTGCAATCCCTACTAATATTATATATCCACTGCAAGACGATTCTTTGGAAGTTTTAAATTTAATCGATGCCCTGATTTAATAGGAAATGAGAGCAAAGATTTCCTGAGCTTAATCTGTGATCTTTTGACGCCGCGGCAGAGGAACAAAATTGACAGGTCTCATTAAAGTTGGACAGTTTCTAATGGTGAAGTAGGAGATATTAAAGATGATTGCTTCGACACTGAAGGTTTATTGTAGCTTTTTATAGCAATCATTACGTAGTTATGTAAAAAGTTTTTGCAACCTATTTTACTATCGTGTAGGTACCTAATGTTAAGGTATTTACCAGTGTCCTTGCAATTAATTTTGTGAATGCAATATGTTTTTGCTTATTCATTTAATTTAAGTAGATCAGCTAGATTTTAAGAAAGTATGCACTGTACCGCATTACAAAAGAACTTGTGTAAAACATATATTTTGGTAATGTTAGTGGTGTCCTGCGTGCTATGTCCAGCGTTGGCGGACAGCCGGCCGTGCTCGGACACAGCGTTTTCCGCAGCGCAGCCCTCTCCGCAAATTCGAAGAATTTATTAACGCTTGGCGGTTAGCCGAATCGTTTTTGTTTCCCCTTTTTTCACTGACCGTACTCCTGCTGCAGCGAGACTAGTGTAAAAACAGAAAAATCTGAACCTTTTTTTTATTTAATACCGTTTTCTTTTTGCAAGCTTTCACGAGTCCGTTCGTTCGTGTGTTGGTAATAGCGAATGCAGATGATATTAGCTTTTATTAGTAAGAATTTATTATTTAACTAATTGAACAGAAAGACCTACCAACGAAGTCGAAACAAAAAACTGCTAGGCGTTTACTTAAAAAGGCACTTTTTAAATAGTCTGAATTGGTAGCAGCAATAGTCATGTGAAGTTATTAACAGAATTTATCGTTAAGGTAAGTGCCAATTGCTGCAAACTCGTAGTAAAGCGTCATGGCCAATAAACAGCGCAGTTATCTAGTTGGTGGCGGATTGTTAATGCAATAGCTGGTCCATGTTGTTGCATTTTTGCAACAAGCGCGCGGCGAAATGTATGCACATAGTCGTTGTAATGCCGCGAAAGCCTGTCTCGTAAATATTTCGCGCACGCAATTTACAGCTTTGGGAATCCTCTTAACGGAATACAGGGGCAGTTAGTGAGCCGGGGGTATTTATAATTTTAACGACGACCACACTGAACCGCTATTGTTCTTTAGATTACTGCTGGAATACACATTTATTCGCGTTGTTGAAATATTTTTTGAACGATTGACGAATTTAAAATATTATTTCTAATGTGAAACAGAGTTTTCACAGTTCCAAGGGATGCGAAAGTTTTTCGAGATTGGATAATTTGTTTCATCGTAAAGCTACCTCAAACCATCGCAGACACAAGAGCAAACAGCAAAATGAAAAATACAAAAGTGCAAACTTCTTGAACTGTAGATATCAGCTTAAATATCCTAGCGTTAGTTTTGTCTGGCAACAAAATGTTTCATATTATTGTCGTGTTATACTTTTCTACTTAACGTCGAGTCGCAAGTGTGTCGGTGTCTCCAAGTAACGGTGCTTCCGTTGTTTCGCCAACTTTTAACGAGTTTGTCGGACACGGCTGGAAGTGCAGAAGTGCCGTCGCCGACGGAGTGGCGGCGCGACTTCACACCCACATATGTTACATCCCCTAACAGATATTTTATTATATTTTTGGCCAAAAAATCTTTATACAGATGTTCAGATAATTTTTGGGAGAAAATTCACATTGAGTGGTCATTCCAGAATCTGGCAAAGGAAGTTTATAATAATTACATAGGTGCGTCAAGCAGATGACTAGTAGAGTGAAAGATATACCTAACTTTTACTAAATGCTATGCATAATACACTGGCAAACCACGTTTTTCTAAATAATTACTGACAGGCAATGTTTAAACTAATATATAAAATAGGTTTGCTCACACTTTAGTAGACTATTTTTGTAAGTAGTGAGCATTATTATCGCCCACAATACAAGCTATATAAGTATGTACTTACAACATTTTCCATTGAATTGATCTCTGGTCGGGTGCAAATCATAAGAAATGAGCGTGTTTTTCAATCTTTCCAAGGGGAAATGATATGTAGGTATTAAGAAACACTAAAATTACCTCAAAGCAATTTCTTTTACTTTATATAAAATTAACAAAAAGGATTACATAACTACTATGTATTTAGAGAACACCTATAACTCAATTATTATTTTAACTTAAAAGATACTTTCGCCTCTCCTGTCTTAGAATGTCGCGTAGGAATGCACTGACGTACCTAAATGTTGAAAGCTTTACTATTTTTAACCGCAAAAATCAATCGTCAAGTCTAAAAATGGGCCGAAAATCGTGACGAGATTTCAAAGACAAAGAACTTTCCCAATATAAACGACTTCCACCGATATATCAGCCGGCAGAATAAATTTCGCTGTTCCACCTACAGTTGCTCTATGCAAATCACTATTGTCTATCGCTCATAGCAGTTCACTTACGATCAGCGATCCCGTCGGACCATGGGTAGCACTTAAAACTGCCGTTAAAAGGGGCACCGTTCAAAAGCGCCGTATAAATAACGCAACCAACAGCATTTACGTTAGCGACGATATTTTACGATATTCTTTCATTTCCATTTGCAAATTCAATCGAAATATACATGTACCTACTTGTTCGAAAGGTATTTGCAGGATTGCTAAAATGTTTTGTTGCCATTTTAAAATTCTAACGTATTTTTTGTCAATTAATAAATTTTGTTCCAAGCATTCACACTTTCAATCTTAACTCTACCTACATAGATACTCGTTAGACATCTACTTAGTCTGGCCATAAATACTGTTACACTTAATTATAAAAAAATATTACATTTGAATTTCGAATCTGTCATTTTTATATGATTGTTCATTGTGTTTTCTCATTTTGGCGCCAATACATTGTAAAATATTTTGCGATATTAAAATGGTGTGGGGTGATAAAGAGAACCGAATCGCTGTGATAGCATTACACAAAGTAGGTATGGAGCCAAATGCAATTTTTAAAACTCTCCATACACTTGGTATTAGTAAAATGTTTGTGTACCGGGCTATTAATAGGTACAATGAGACCTCCTCTGTTTGTGACAGAAAAAGATCTGGCCGTCCACGTAGTGTTCGTACGAAAAAGGTGGTCAAAGCAGTAAGGGAAAGAATTCGAAGAAATCCTGTCCGAAAGCAAAAGATTTTATCTCGGGAAATGAAGATAGCACCTAGAACCATGTCGCGTATTTTAAAAGATGACTTAGGACTTGCAGCCTATAAGAGACGCACTGGCCATTTCTTAACTGATAATTTAAAGAAGAATAGGGTGGTAAAATCGAAACAACTACTGAAGCGGTACGCAAAGGGAGGTCACAGAAAAATTTTGTTTACGGATGAGAAAATTTTTACAATTGAGCAACATTTTAACAAACAAAATGACCGTATTTATGCTCAAAGCTCTAAGGAAGCTTCCCAATTAGTCGACAGAGTGCAACGTGGACATTATCCGACTTCAGTGATGGTTTGGTGGGGTGTTAGCTATGAAGGAGTGACTGAGCCATATTTTTGTGAAAAAGGTATCAAAACATCGGCACAAGTGTATCAAGATACCATTCTTGAGAAGGTAGTTAAGCCCCTTAACATCACCATGTTCAATAACCAAGTATGGTCCTTCCAGCAAGACTCGGCGCCGGGTCATAAAGCTCGGTCCACGCAGTCTTGGTTGGAATCGAACGTTTCGGACTTCATCAGAGCTGAAGACTGGCCGTCGTCTAGTCCCGATCTTAATCCGCTGGATTATGATTTGTGGTCAGTTTTAGAGAGTACAGCTTGCTCTAAACGCCATGATAATTTGGAGTCCCTAAAACAATCTATACGATTGGCAGTGAAGAATTTTCCCATGGAAAGAGTGCGTGCTTCTATTGATAACTGGCCTCATCGTTTAAAGGACTGTATTGCAGCCAATGGAGACCACTTCGAATAAGCTTTTTATATTTTTAATTGTTTTATATTTATGTATTAAACTGACACACTGTAAAAGTAATAAATGTTATTTGCAGTTAACAATTTTCTTTTTTCTTTATTACAATATTTATGGCAAGACTAGGTATATTCCATGTATTACGATATTGTAGGTAAATCCATTTATAAAAGAGCTGGTTGCATATTTTTCACAGTTTTTTAGTTCACATAGGTTTTGACAACATTAAAAAAATACTGAAGCCTTTGTTTCAATTTTCTTTACAAACCATTTTTTCGAATAAGCTAACGATTGCGTGCCCTGTGGTGTAGTGCGGAATCGCATAATCGGTAGATCACGACCCGTTTGATAGTTTTATGTGCAAGTTTCGGTTATCTGAAGTTTCTTGTACCTATCTTCATACTGAAAATATGTAGATATTATACAAGACTGTTTTTCGTAAATGTTTGTGAGCATAAGCTAAAAACGCACTCTGTTAATTTTCACCCTTGCAATTTCGTCTACGATTGAAGGTACGTATGTTTATGTAGTAGTTTTCTTGACAATGAGAACATTTTAAACGTAGAACATATTTTTATTCCCCTTTGTAAGTTAAAAATATGCAGTAGGCGTGAATTATGCTGTATTTTACGCCATATAGTGTGGCGACGGCAAAATGAAACGTTTCTGAATTTATGGCTAATAGGAACTTTGTATAAACTCTTTGTTAGAAAACTGTGAAAGAGTTAAGTGCTAGTGTCGTTCGATGTATCATGATTATCTTTGAGGTTATTTAGTAAATAACGAACTAAGATCCCACAAAATATTCTAATAGGCTTTACTTTGTGAACTATCTATTTCATATCTTCATATCCATGAATTAAAAGTAAACTTCTAATATTGCCGATATTTTTAAATTGAACGAAATGCAATGAAATATTATATACCTACCCACACACGGAGTAGAAGTACGACAATGATTTTAAAACGACACTAGCATAGCATTCAGAGGGAAACGTTTGATCGCACTGTTTGTTGTGAAAGGGCCTCCCGGATGAGTGGGTGTCGTAAAAACCGCCCCAAATGGGGTGAAAACTGTCGACGTGCGCCTGATCCCGGCCGGGATCGCGAGTGACGAGCCGTGTCGATATCGAACATTCCAGAAACACGTTCCGGGTTTAAGTGAATATTTCTGTTCGCGGTAATTAGCTGGGAGGCTGTAGTGAGCATGGTTACGTGGTTAGTAAATGATTTTATTAAGGACTTTTTTTTGGCTTTACTTATGCGAAACTGATTAATTTTACTGACTTTGAAAGTAATTAATTTTGCTTTGATTATTTCAGAAAGTCGGGCCGAGTATCGCCATGATTAATTTTCTAAGTACCTACCTAATACATATACAATACTAATCATCAACGTGAACACATAACTTACAATTTAAAATACGATACAGAACATCGATAAACTTCTCATCGAATATGAGTGCCAGTTAAATTATCGTTAACGCGACTAGGACGCTCTAGCCGGATGCTATCAGGCTCTTATTAGGCGGCTTATTTTATTAGCAACCGTGGCTTTAAATCAGCTTGTCGGGGACAGGTAGGGCAATCGTCACCCTACACGTTTGACGATAACTCGCCAAGAGCTTGATTCGTTTGGTAGAAAGATTAGGGCGTCTATACGAACGTTTTGGAGATGCTGTTTTGTCAGTTTATTGTGTCTTAAGTTGATGTATTTTTAGGTAGGTAAGTAGGCGCTCGTTAAAATGAGAAAAGATATATTTTCGTAACCTAGTCGATCCTTTTTTGGAGAATTAATATACTTAGCTCTGATATTAAAATGACAGCTAAGTGAAAAAAAAATCCTTTATAATAAGGTCATCGAAATACCTGTTCCTCAAATAAAGCAGTTTCTTTGCTTTGTCTTGTCACTGACAATAAAACGGCAATTCGTCATCACATCCCAGAAGAGATGGCGAACGACAATGGCGGACTCCCCGTAGTTGTAGCTTTACATAAACACGATGTGTGGATTTACAACGTGATAAATAAATTCCCTTGTCGGGGTGAGACTTTGGTGTGAAATCTACGTCAGCATCGGCCAGGGTCGGCCTGATTGCCCCATCTGTCAGTACAAGACCGTAGGGCCTGAAAATAAAATAAGAGGCCAAATTATCGGCCCTTATTGATGGGAGGTGCGCTTCGGCAGAAACGTCAGAACGGGGGTATTGTTTATAGAAAGAATATTATAAATAAAGGATACTGAATGTGGTGAGATTTAAATAGGGTTTCACCATAAAGCTAGACGTCTATTTTTATATTCGTTTTGTGCAGAGCTTTGCTTATAATTCCAAATTCAAAGGTAAATGTAATTAGCTAATTACTTAAAATATTTATTAACTATTTTATGTACCGTCGGTTTTCATTGAAGTTGCCTTTGTCCAGTACACGTTACTGAACATTAACTTAAGCATAGCATTACCTGAAGCCATCAACGTACCTCTAAGCCATAACATTAAGTAGCAGACCGAATCAGTTAAGTATTGTTCGACAAAACCTCTCTTTCCAAAGCGGAGCGATAAAATTACCTATTGTCGATGCACATTGCAGTAAAGCCCACATTAAACTGAAAGCGATTCTAAATGCGTCGCGTAAAACGGAGCAATACGACAGCCAGCCAGCCGACCGCATTGTATATTTAGGGTTCCGAAGAGTAGCTTCAAATACGAAACCACCTACTATGTTTCTAAGATCATCATTATTACTTTTACTATCTTAGATATTCAGTACTACATTATTTAACATTAATAAGAAATCAAACAGTCCTAAAGTGTTTTCCGTTGATACAAATCAAAGAACTTTTTTAGTAATCTTACATATCTTTCCTTCCTTCTACCTACGCGTGCCACATTGAGGTTGAGGAAACTTAAATAAAAATTACAACGGCCAGGTACTTAAACCGTGCGGAACCATGTGATTTTCCTACCGTTTCAGACTGGCAGGTATTATTTACTTTATGGTTGTACGTGTAAATTGTTTCGATGTCTCGTGCTCAATGGGCACATGTTGTACCTGTGGTACGAGGAATGTCTGTCTGCAGCGGTTACCAACTTGCGCTAAGTGGTCCAATTTTGTGTTGAGCTGTGTTTTTTCGTAGCACGCGCGTAGTAACATGTTTCGTAGTACTTGCGTAGCGCTAAGTTTCGTAGCGTTTTAAAATATATTTTTTTGTTGTGCACTGGACTTTATTTTTTTTTTTAATGTTAGAACTATCTCCTTGTTTAGTGTCATGGTGTATTTACTTATTAAAGTTAAGTAAGTAGTGACATACGATATATAAAACTTGGTATTGAAACGGGCAGTTTGTTCAGAAGTCCTGCAAACTCCTATATCTTTTTTTATTTTATTTAAATCTGTAGACATTTTATTACAGAGATTTTTATGATGTTCTGTCTAACACACTTTTTGTATTAAAATGGGCCTCGAGAAATATTACTTACCTTCAAAAAGTTTTTTACGTTAACTTCTCGAGTTAAGGCAAAAGAGGTGTTAACATGCAATAAACTTGTCATAAATAAACTTTTCCCTTTTGTCGTTATGATAGCAAGTCCCGAGCCGACGATATTGTTACCTGTAAGTGTCAAATTAAATTAAAATTGGGCAGGACTGAAATAAAATAGACAGCCTATTTCAATATATAAAATACATAATTATTTTAATTTAATTTTTGTATCTATAGTTACCCTAGTTTGGTTTATGTAGCTTTTTTATATAATATAATATTCTCTAAAAATGTTCAGTTAAATTGTTTAAGTAAAATTTATTAATTAAATTGAACGCAATTAAGGTCGCGACAAAGGACAAAAACAATTAAGGTGACAGTAAAAATAGTTTTCTTTAATTTAGGTAATTAGTACGATGTTTAAATAAGGTATACCTACCAATAACATTATTTTCTGTATGTTGTCAACACAGCAAACTCACGCTCCTACACAAATTACTTGCCATTTTTTCTAAATTACAAACTGCTATACATAAATGGTGTGTCAATATCTTTAAAAATATATACGGGGATGATCAGAGCCTTGCTCAGCGGGACTCTCGCGTCAATTGCTGTATCCCATCCGGTTCCGGAGTGCCGGCAGTCAACTACCGGTTCAGATTCATAACTCTGATGCTTAGAACATTGTCGGCACCCAACTGTAAAATACGAGCTCTCCGCAAATATTTATGTTGCTAGTTCTCTTTGTTCAAGAATTATTGGGTGCATTCTTTTGTTTTTTGTCTTCGATTTGAAGTGGTTGTAAGTTGGGTGGAGATTGGTTGTAGCCGTTGTAGGTACATACAATGGTTTTATATAGACCTAAAAAGTAGGTTCGAAATACACAAAACTGGTGTCTTTGAAGAACGTAGTGGGCGGTATAAGGCTTTATTAAATTTGCCTAAAAATATCAGACATAATATAAGCTTCTAGCGTAGATACTTTATTACTATTATTCATTTGCTCGTAAAAATAAACATAAAATTGAAAAAAGTCCTTCTCAACTAGTTTCGTATTCCCTTTATCTCATTTTTAAGTTAGGAATTTATTTACAAGTTTTGCAAAATAAATTTCCCCGTAACATTTAGTTGAGGATAGAGTAGAAAGCTGCCTACCTACTAAGTATTTGTTTTGAGGAAACAGGTAGCGAGCGAGAGCTTCAACTACTTAAAAGTTGTGTTGCAAATGAAGCGTTACAAAAATGAACGCTCCTTTGGGCCCTATTTGGAGCGCGAAGTACCCAGTGGTTTTCGAAAGCGAATGCTTGGCGAAAACTGATAAATATTTGTTTTTGAGATACCATAATTTGAATAGGGTTTTAAAGCTTTATTGCGTGATGGGGGGCAATTAGATTAATTAGAAAAAATAATAATTTTACTGTAATATTGTATGTATACTACATTAATAATAAACGGTATTTAATAAATCTACATACAAAATATTCCTGTCAGCATACAGTCAGAAAATATCAAACAGGTTTAGCAGCGGATAACAGTATAACAAACAAGGAAAAGTGATTACGCGAGTGGCAGCGTGTAATCGCTACGCTAAGACGTTTCGAGAGGCACCCGCTAAACCCCGGATCGGCGACGCACCGGTCTCGATCCCAGAAGTCACTTTTAAGCCATTACTTACTCGCTTGTTTTCGATTTGTTTTTTCCTACGAAAAAAGACAACGTGAAATACAAGCGAGACTAACTTTCGGGCAATCAGCAAGCTCAACTTCGGGAAGGGTTAAATCAAAGGGTTCCGCTTTTATGAAGACTTATTTCAGACTTACCTTGAAGTTGAAATTAGATTTAATCTGGCTCGAAGCTTTAGGATTGAATTTTGTAAACAATTTGGAATACCTCTACAACTTCCAGGCTTTGTTCGAATACCATTGGGAACTCGGGATCCGGTTGTTTAGAAATTCCTTTGAAATGAATTTGTACTCATATGAGGTCGAGTTTTGTAAATACGCGGCCAGTTCATGTTCAATGGGCATAAAGTATATGTGATGTTTATTTAATTGAGTTTATTTGGCATTTGTTTAGGGCCCGGCGATTGTTCTGTTTATTGACACATAGTGTTCACGTGAAGCTAACTTTGCGCACAGTAAAAAGCATTTGCTTTTAAAGTAAAATGTTTTCGATGTTAATATTTGAGGTTGACACAAGGTACAGTATATTGTTCCACTCGTGGCTTTTTAATATGAATTTTATTAGTGGCTTGCCAAACATTTTGGACGTGTGTAATTAATACCCCAGAGCTGTATGAAAGCTTACTGGTAGGTTTTACCACAGGCATATACTCAATTTAAGTTTAACTAGTATTTCTATTTATGTAAGATGTGATATAAATTCCAAAAAAAAACCTGAAATCATTATGCTCTCAATAGAAAGCTCTAAAAAAATAAGAGTAAATATTCTGTAATAGAAAACATCCCACATTCATTGACCTTTATACTTAAATTACAATCATGTTTAAATATAGAACCACAACCACAGACTATTGGGATAGTTGGTACGTTAAGGAAAATGTTCATAGTTCATAGCGTCTCGAAGAGGTCTGCGGAGCGAGGTCGGTGCACAATGGTCGGGAGGCCGGATGTATGTTTCTCTTTGTATCGAAGCTTTTAAGTTTCATGCCGATCACCGACACCGAACGAAAAAAAAACTTCATGTACTGAAACGAAATTTTATTCAATTAATTTAACATTTTTAACCGACTTCATCAGTATGAATAGATGTTCCTTTTAGTTCAAACTAGTCGTAAATTTTGTTTAATATAAAACACTTCCTAGGAGCGACTGCAGACTTGAATGCTCACTTTTATCTGTGCATGCTGCTTCTCCGAAACACTAATACATACATCTATTTTATGTCATGACCTATGCTTTTAAAAGTATGTACTTACTACGTTTTGAAAGGAACTACGCATACGTGTTCGAGGGTTTACCCATTGAATTTGGAAAACCCACTAGTTGACCAAACATTTCACGATTCTTCCGTGTTGACGCAGAACCGTTCAAAAGTGAAAGGAAAAATAAAAAGCAAGAATCAGTTTTATTATGTCGGTGTTTTTGCGGATGGTGCGGCAAGGGGTCGCGTATGATCGAGCCCACGTGACGTACACTTTCATGCCGCCACTATTTTTCCACGGCAGGATATGTACTCCTTTGTGCTCGGCCGCCTCGGGACCGCACTTCTTCCTTTCATTGTCCAGATCGCCGCTCGAGTAGGAAATAGATGACGTGTACCGAATATAACGTCTATTGAAAGGAACATCGCCTCGTTGCTTCGCGCCTCACTCACGTTTTATTTTTATACTGCCGTGCTAAGAACAACGTACATTAATTTTTGTTTATTTATTTTATTCGATAAATAGGTACCAAAATTAATTGTATGCTGAAAGCTTTAAGATTATAAGATTTACATAGAAACGACAGCATCAAAGAAATAACGTTTCCATTTCAAATTATGCTAATGTTAATAGAAATGCGAGTCCCCTTTGCGCAAACATCGTACAGCGAAAGAAAATATGCTGACGAGATCGCGGACGCACATCGAATGATTTCTAAACAACATTTATTTTTGTAAAAAATAAAAATAAAAAATACAGAGGTAAAAGCTTTAATTACCCCTTCGGAGTCTTTACCGGTTCAAGTGTTCCGCCATCAAATCGCATGAATCGCGCGTATTTATGGGGAAGGGGAAAATGACGAGTTGAATTAAGCCAGCATTTTTTCTAAGTGGGCAGTAAACGGGCTGCTTTCACCCATACATATTGAAGTGTCGTATTTTACGATCCGTCCCGCTCGAGGGCACTCCCACGGAAGCAATAGGCGAACATCCGTATCGAGTGGACAAAATTACCTTCATCGTGTTTTACAAGTTGATTCCTCTTGTTTTACCTTCAGGACAATTTTGCTCATAACTTCGGGCCGTATTTTTATAATGTTTTTAGGTAAAAATGTTTTATTTGTTTCTATTGTTGTTTAGAAAGATTGGTTTGGTATTTGGATGGATGGGGCGTAGTCGACACTAGTAAGCATTTAATAATTTGTTACCTGATCTCTTAGTTAATCTATAAGAAATACCTAGGTACGCAGTAATTCTATTACCAATAACAATAGTAAACCTAGGTTCTAAATATAACGTATCTTATCTAATCTGTTATTTGAAAGCATAATCCTCAACAGCCCAGTTTATTCACGAAAACCCATTCATCCTTTATTTACAAAACAATAATAAGCACCCTTTACCGTCGGATTAGAAACAATTGTTCTACGACAGTTAGATCATCATTTTTGTTCGCGACTGTGCGAAGTAGCCTCAGTCTGGTAATTTAAATTATACGAGAGAATTCATGAGACGGGACGTTTCTTCGGCGGACATGCAAACAATTAATTACGGGGAATATTAATGCCTCGCATTAGTCAGGGGTAGAGCCGTGTCAGCAGACCCTCGGACTCGCATCGTTGTCCGCAGCTCACCCACAAGCCTACGTCACCAGTATAACATGATCCTTCACGGCGGCGCTGCTTCAGTATAAAACAAAGTCGCTTTTTCTGGCCCCGTGTCCCGTTGTACGCTTAAATCTTCAAAACTACTAATAGATAGAGTAATTCAAGAAGAAGGTTTATATTTATAATAACGTACTTATATTAAATAGTGGGAAAATACTGTTATCCCGTGCGAAGCCGGAGCGGGTCGCTAGTCCTACTATAAACGTCAATGGTACGTCAAACTCAGAAGAAGTATGCTATAGTTCGGCCATTCAGAGAATGCGTTCCTGACACGTCGCGATTGAACTGACGACGTAATAACATTCATTGATTATTGATATAATAATGTTGTTTTAATGCTCCTCAATTGTTAAAACGGTAAACAACCAGCAAAAATATTTTTATCGTAACTGCAACGCCATTGCAAAGTTACGTCGTCAGTTCAATCGCGACGTGTCAGGAACGCATTCTCTGAATGGCCGAACTATAGTTCTTTTACCGGCCGTGTGTCTTATTACGGTGGACGACGGCCAATATTTAAATTGTCGGTAAATATTGCTGCAGTATATAACCTGATTAGATCCTTGTTGTGTGGCGGTGCGGTGCTTCTAAGTTATAGTGCGCCTTTGTAAGGATTTTGTTGTCAATATTTATTTGATGGTTATGGGGTTTGTATTGTTGGTATTGCTGGCTATTGTGTAATCCGACAACTATTTCCAGCTAATTTACACTTACCTACTGTTTTGAAGTGCAGTTCACTGTTCACAATAGCTAAGAAACTCATGATTTAAAAAATAGTTAATGCAATCTTAACCTCTGACAGGGTGAAACAGTTATTAAAGCATTTAGGTCATAGGTACAATAATTTTGGCTTTATAATTATCTTTACTTGCAAAAGCACTAGGTATCCAGCTGTTTTGAAATTTGATTTTAAGGCGCTTTGTGTCGGCGAACTAAAGTGAAATATTTGACGTCAATAAAATCGTTGTTTAAAATCATTTTTGGATTGCGTTCTGCCAATCAAAAGTTATGTTCAAAGCGCAGGCCCCAGGGGCTTCAGGGCTTTAGGGCTGTCGCATGCAAAAAACCTATTAAAGTAACTATGAACTAAAATCATATGTACCCGATTAATGTGTTATTAAAAATATCGAAGTGGGAAGATGATCAAGACTGGATGTTGCTACTCACAACCTTTCAGATGAAAAGATCCAAAAAAGTCTACGCTCATTCCCGTTTGTGATCACATCATATACTCCAAGTATACCTAGTATGTAGTCTATGTTTTATTATCTATTTATAACATACTCGAACATAAAAACTACAAGAAAGATTAATTATAAATAGGTAATGATAATTTGCGAACATTCCTTCAAGTGGATCTCAGCCGGTTTCGGAGAGGTTTCTATTCAGGTTTTTGTATTTGTTTAAGTATATTCTAAGCATTTGGTGATTAACGAAGTGGAAATTCTTCTCTAGCAAAGGCTTATGCTGACTACGGCTATGTTCGGCGCACCGTGACTTCGCCGCACAAATACATATTATTAGAAAAGCAATATTTTTTAGTAAAATTCAGGATAACCATATCCTGTATGGTTATACGGAGTCTGCTACACACATTGTTATAATTTTATATTATCAAAAAAAAGAAACTGTATTCTTTGCCTGGTTGGTAGAATGATCTTTTCACCTTTTAAAACACTACCTACATAATTTCAGAAAATTATTTCCTAGTTCTGACGAACTGTTACTTATTCCTTTCTTAAGTTTTTGCAACAGAAATTGCGCGCATTTCTTCACTTGTAAACGAGAGGTTTGACCATTAAAGTGCCGAATAACAGTTTCGAAATATGCAACGCAGTTTTGCATACTCTTTAGGTTGCAAAGTATCATTACTTCAAGATTTTGCCATAACTCAAAGGAAATTTGAGTTATATGCTTAGTTCATGTTGCTTCGATAATATTAGATCAGTTACTGGCTCTTTAGAAGTAGCCTATTCGAGGTCACTCGTCTGACGCTGTAAATTGGAGGTGTGTTATTTTAAAAATAATTAGCTGAGCATATCAAATTCTTAATGCACTTTTAATTTGAATAAAAATTATGCAGTAAACATCTATTGCAACAGAAACAGTCTCTTTTTCGACCTTATTGTTTAACCATGAGCGTTAGCCATACAATGCCTCAATACATTGACACGACTTGCTACACAATATCAATAAAAACAAAAAAGGTCGCCACATTTCACGGCTTTATCCTAAGACGATCACTTTGATGACGACATCGTTGTTACGTCATAAGGGTGTTAGTACACCATCGACAAGCCTTGCGGTTGTGTGCCGGCGGGCGTGATAACGTGTATGTAATCCGATAAAATATACCCATTGCCTGCCGCGATGCTCGTTATTTGTAATTACTGCTACTTATGTGTTTGTTATGTTCTCATGTAGTTTGTTCTATGCCTTATTTCGGGGACACGGGGATCAGGGTTTGTTTAGCCTTTAAGAATGGTGCGACAACATTTTTCAAACGGAAAATCATTTCTGGAAAAATTATAGAAGAATTGAAGAGTTCCTCCCACCTGAAAACTTTTATAAAGAGTAACAATGATACTCGGTACTCTGGTATATTTACGATACATTATATCATGTTTAATCAATTGCATAAATTATTCAATTGACGCGATATAATAATCATCCGTTAATGGCTAAATAGGGCTATATGAGGGATTAGCCGTTAAATTTAGATGACCATCAATCTAAGCAGTCGGTCAAGGAGGATTTGTACTACTATCACTTAAATTATGGGTGATGTTCACAATACATCATGAATGAGACATATTGCGCCTTCCTTAAAAGTGATAAGTTCCGTATTACAACCTTTGAACCAGACCTATTTAACCGACTTACAAAAAAGTGGGTTCTCGGTTTGTGCGCAATCTCAGTTTATCTGGACCGACTTTGATGCAGTTTTCAACGCAGTTGTCACTCTTGGGAGAAGGTTTTGGGTATACCACTGAAGTCGGTTTTATTTTGTTGTACCTAAATGTTTTTTTCCGTGAGGTGCATATTTACAACCTATTCCATTCCAACCGTTTCTTAGGTCCTCTATAAATCGCCCTCCACACCAAACAAAAGCGGTTCATTCGTTTTTCAGTAGAAGAACACCATGTATTAAGTTTGGTTTTCTAATTGATGATTCATCCTGTCCCCCGTTTACCTACAAACCCACTAATGAATTAAAATGAGCTCAATACAATTCGCACTCCACAAAGAGCGGTCAAGACGGGGCGTGGTTCAAATAATTGCTTTATAAATGTCTGTGGGTCTGTCCCGAGTCCTCTTGAGCGAGTCTGACCGAGACTTAAGCGTTTGTCTGCTATTAAAACGACTTTAAACTTTTAAGAAAAAGAGTTCTAAATCAGAATTTGGTCCTTTTGATTTGGAGACTTATTTATTGTCTGACAGACAAGTCTGATTGATTAATTAATTTAAATTAATAAAACCTATATTCACATTACAAACACAAAACTTAAAAGTAATGAAGCGCGACAAAAATTGGTCTTCATCGCTGTTACCCGGTAGTTTTGGAGGCTGAAACTGTGCGTTTTAAATGGTCGATTATTAATATGTAAAGGTACACAACTTATTAACTACTTTTACGCTTCAATGTAAGTTTTAGATCCTGTCATTGCCAGAAATGGGTGGAGCTTTTTGTGTCTACTTAGAGACACTTTTAACAATATTTTACCGAAACAAAATGTTATTGTTCTACGTGGTCTACTGCGGACTAGAATCAATCAATCAATCAACTCAGCATATTGCAGTCCACTGCCGCAGTGACCATGCTGCGCCAGCGGTGACCGCACTCTCGAATAGAATCATCGTTATTCGCATTCTATATTTCACTCGATACTGATTACATTCAGACAAACAAATGAATTTTATTAAAAAGAGTAAAGGCTTCCAAGATTTTATAAAATTCATTTAAAACTGAATAAATGATCATCATAGTACAATTATGGTGGAATTCAGTATGCATTAATGAAATGGTTTTTATTGTAGTTTTGCAATACGAAAAGACTATCTACATGTTAATAAAATACAGTGTTTTACATATTTTATTAATAGGTGATAACGTCCTAGCTGATTGTCAGCCAAGGTGGTTGTTCTTATTTGAGGAGGAGATCAGTCATCAGCGCAGAATATAGGTATGTATTAAAGTGCACAAGTGTTTTACTTTCAACTCACAGATCAGACTTATTTCATTTTTGGTTCTTGATTCATATCAAGCAGACTTAAACCATGATGCAAAATGGTATTTGGAGTTACCACTCTGTCTAACCAATCTGACAACTAAGCTTGATATTATGTTAATATTTATGCAGAAATATTCGCCCAATTACACACACACAATTACATTGTTGAATTATGTTAATCGCTTATTGTTAATATTGCTACTCATTTTATTAGAGCAAACTGCTATTAGGCTAATCGTGGTTATCGAGGTGGCAATCTATGCATATATGATAATTTTGTTTAGGTTGCAGCTGTGTCCATAATACGTATATATTCTAAATTAGATAGCT
This sequence comes from Helicoverpa zea, assembly GCF_022581195.2. Classification (NCBI taxonomy): domain Eukaryota; kingdom Metazoa; phylum Arthropoda; class Insecta; order Lepidoptera; family Noctuidae; genus Helicoverpa; species Helicoverpa zea. The sequence goes on along the minus strand of NC_061452.1, from coordinate 6,883,245 downwards.
AGTTTACTTATTAATTCAAGTTATTTTTAATAACGACGTCATGATCCGGAGGTCATTGAACCGGCCACCTGAATATAGGCCCTGAACCTGACTCCCTACAATTACAAAGTGGAATGTGGTTTCAAAGTTTAAGATAGATTCCACTGAAACAATGAAGAAACTTTCAAAGTCAATAGGATCAGGCCAGGGTCAGCAAGGTTAAAAATGATTCCAACCATGACAATCATTTATCAATGTTGAGACTTGAGAACTTGAAACACTTGAATGAATAAACACAGAACACACAGGTACACAGATTGCGTACAATAAAATAAAAAACTACAGTCTTATTGCAATAAGCGTTTGTATTTTAAGTTGGTAAAAAATGGTATATTTAATTAAATTATTCGTTGCCACAAATAACTATAGATATTTATGCATAAAGTAAGTATTTAGGCTTCAGTAAAGCTACAAGGACGTATATAAGTCGCACGTATTTAGTTAGCTGTGGTCGGCTTCTGTTCGAGCTCCGTTTAGGACCATTAAGCTCTCGGCCGTATCTTTTACTCTGACCAAATTGCGCTACTATTTCACTGTTTGGAAACTGTTGAGTAATTTATTTTGTTATCATATTTGTGTGATGAAAATATTGGGAATAATTATTATAAAAAGTAAAAGTAAAACTGAGCACTTTTTTTTGTAGGTAGGTTACTCGCTACCTAAGTGTGAAAACTAACGTGAATTTTAACATAAATCAATACACCATAATGCATGTACTAATATACATCCATAGTAAAATGTATGTATTGCAAGTGTCTTTTTATGTCAGCCTTTTTATCGTCCCACTGCTGGGCACAGGCCTCTTCTCACACGGAGAAGGATTGAGCATTAATCACCACGCTTGCTCAATGCACGTTGGTGATTACAGACTTTATAGTCCAGGTTTCCTCAAGATGTTTTCCTTCACCTTTATATCAGCCATTGGTGTCTAAGATATACTTAGAAAGTACATACAAACTTAGAAAAGTTGCATTGGTACTTGCCTGACCTGGAATCGAACCTACGCCCTCATACTCGAGAGGTTGGTCCTTTACCCACTAGGCCACCACGACTTTTATAATTTTATCTTTTTTTTATAATTTGTCTTTCTTTATTTGCTGTTTTTTTTTCGTTGATTAATGATGGTTAGATGGAATTGTGATTCGAAAAATTCGTTAACCACAAATATTATCTGCTGTGGTATATTACAAATTCCAAGCGCGTAGCTAAGTTCCGTAGAGGAGCGGTTTTCTATTAGCTACTCATAATTTAATCTAATCGTTACGTGCTTTGTGATGCCAGCTTGTAATATGAGCCGTTACCGTTGCCATTTCTCGGCCAGCGGCCGCGCTTTGAGTCACAGCTTCAATTTCAAACGTTTGATGTGTTTAATTACTTTGTTTGTTCTTGTTCAGCCTCCAATGCTTGCTGCGGTCGCCCTAAGTCGAAAACGCTTCCAAAACTGTTAGCATTCGCAAATTAAATGTTACCCACGTCAAAGTGAGTGAATAGTTTTATGCTTACAACGAAATAATTAAAGCTCGGCTATTGAAGAGGTAAGTGTCAGATGCCGATTTTACGTTGATTGATCGGTAATCAGACTAGGCCCTTTGTCTTAGACCTCAAATGAGATACCTTTAATGGAGCCGCTTTGTACTAAGCTTTGTTAATTTCGTTGTGTTCAGAAATAATAAAATGACCTATAACGCTAAAACTATGTTTGATAAACTAAGCCCTTATTGGCATATGACGGTTTAATATTAGATTTAATGATCTGCCGGCGTGGAAACTCGAGAAATGTTATCGCAAGTACTTATAAAATCTACAAGTCGAGTGTTTCGTGTGGTCTTTTGACATTCGTGTGGCTCACTCGCTCCAACTTTCAGTTAACTTCTACCGCACTATGTATTCGGAGTATTTGTTGAGTATTTGACATTTAGGTAGTACATTTATCAGTTATTTAGTAAATAATCACTGAAACAGTTAATTTTAAAGTAACGCCAGGGTCGGGTGTTCCACAAGGACGAGCCTTGGGTCCACAATATATCTTGTGGGCAGGCAACCGCGATTTGACTGACGGCGCACTCTGAAAGGACATTTATCAGTCTCACTAGCGGGTTACACTAAACCAAACAACAATGAATTCTCATTGACAAATTATCTTGGCATTTCTTGCTCTACGGTCCTTTCTTTTGACTAATAGACGCTTAAGACTTACGTGAGGTTAGGTAGACGAAGGCGAGGTTTTGGCTTCTATATACCATGTGCAAATTACGAGACTACACGTCGCGCATAATAATAACACTGTCAAGTCACACACGCACCTATATGTTCGCTCTTATTTCATAATTTCTTACAAACAAAGTTCATACATAAAATATCAGGCAGCAGCCCACAAAAACATTTAATTCGCGATCCCTAAGTGGCTAACACGGCGATGTAATGTGAGGAGGCGACAGGAGGACGTCCCGGTCCGTCGCGACGGTCTCCCACTAACCGGACCTTAGCCGCATTCGTTGAATGTAAGCCACTTATGAAAATTAATGTAAAGCGAGGATAAACCAAAGCCTATTTTCTGCGCGAAGTAAAGCGGGCGGTTACAAATTGCTTTGGGCAAAGCGTAAATTTTAATTTTATCTCTAATACCCAAATGAGTACCGTGACTCGACATAATAAATGTACTCTTCCCACGTTAGCTGCGGTCGATTCGTGTGCCGCGTTCTGTCTGCACAACGCGTTAACACATAGCCCGCTTGTGAATCACATGCCGAATCGCCTACTGGGCCCATAATTATGTGAAGCGCTTGGATTTGTTTGCGGTGTGAGCAGAAACCTAAGCTTTGTGTATATTTTATGATTATTTGATAAAATGGTTTATGAAGATAAAGTTCGGCTGTTACTGGCTGCGTATTCATCCGAATGTCGTATGGGCTCCATGTATACGTGTTTTTAATGCCAAATCCCTTCTTTGAATAGTATCGAAAATATGATACCTATTGATACAAAATTACATTTTATCCAGTTACAGAAAACCACAAAATCATTATTTAAGAATCCAAATAAAAGAGTTAAATATAAACAGACTTACCGAAGATGTTTATATTCGATGGTAAAGTTTCATTGGCATGTTTTGATCTGGTTATCAGCGGCAGCACGGTTCGCTCCACTCAGGTGGTGCCACCTGTTTTCATCCTTTTGTCCGCCTCGGTGATAATGGCTCTCTGCTTCACTGCACCCAGACCAGTAGGCTTTCATAACAATTATAGCATTTACCTAACAATAGTGGAAACTTTAGACCATTTCAATTATTTGAGGGTAAGTAGGAGGGAAAATACCACCTTTTCCGGTTGAAGTCAGTTATTAATAGACTAGTTTTCCTGTTAAAGGAAAGGTTTCGATTTAGTCTCCTTTCTGAAGAAGAACTTTAAAATAACAATATTCATTAGAGATTTTTTTCCAGAAAATATTTTTTAGTTACGAAAAAGTTCGCATCTTTTTGAAGAGGTTCTGAATTCGGGAGACTTCATTGCTGCCCTCATAATTGGTCGAAATAAAAACGTTCATACCACACGTCGCGGTAACAATGTAAACGTAATTTAAATAAGCGTCGGAATCGCCGCGATCCGCACGCTCGCTTCACCGATCAGAGTGCCAGTCACGGCGGGACAGTTTATTTCAACTTCTCAACTTGTTCCGCGCCTTCGAATGGGGCATAATTTTCATAAGAAACGCGCCGTTTCGCCCCGACACAAAAATTAGATTCATCAGGCTTCCAGGCACATTTGGCTCGAAACATTCTCCTAGCTACCAATTCGATTCGAGTTCGTAACGAGCGCGTGAACAATGTGATGGTAACTTTTGTTACTTTGCATTTTGCTTTGTAAGTATTAATGCTGGGACTGTTAACTCTAGAGTGTAGGTACGCATCACAATCATGTGTTATGTAAATGATCCCTTATTAAGGGCTCATGCAGATGATTGAGTTTTGGTTGATAAAAGTGCTAGCGGTGCTTTCGGGTGAAATGTGGAGTACAGATATTTATTGCAGCTCTTGGATTTTTGTAGTATTAAGTAGGTATATTCACAGTTTACATTTTTGGATGGAACAAGTATGGCTAGGTATTAGTAGGTGGTTATAGTCAATTTTATTCGTAATAACCATTTTTAGAACCTGTGCAATAAAATTTGATGTATCGTGTCTCAGCCGAGAGTTGCCATTCCTTCCGTATTTCTTTATACCAACATCGCACTCTTAAATTGCGATTATATGGTATAACCATAAACCTCTCAAGCTTCTTTATGTCGGAATAATTTGCAGTCTGCATATTTTATTTAAGCAATATTTCCTCGAATATCTGGAGTACGCGAACCGCTAAAACAGTTTCATCAACGCTTAATATCGGTAATGTATGACGATCGTTTGTATAATTTTTTATTGCTCGTATTCTTTGAGAACTTTTTTCATTTTTACTTCGGTTGTATATGGGAAGAATGTCGAGTAATATTTTTATAATCTCTTTTCTTTATTTGCTTTACATATTATACAATTTGGTACATTTTGTTCGGCTTTGTCTTTTATTTATTTATTTATTTATGATAGGTAACAAGGTAGGTAGGTTTATGGTAGGTTTCTTAACATTCTTCCGAATATCGGGCACCGGGCATAAAAGTCAAGGTTAGTTATTCAGAAGTTAATTTAGTTGCGAAAACTTTAATTCGTCGAAGTTTTTCCAACAAATAATTTAAATAAGCAAATCACGGGGCGAGACATTGAATACAACGCGCTGTTCGGGACGCAAACATAATTTACTTATCTCACGCGAGACCAGAAAGTTTCGTTCAAACAAATAATATAGGTTTCCATCGGTGCGGGGAGCACCTGGGCGGCACTACGATCGGTGTGTCCCCAGGGAAATAAAAACTTTGTCGCACGTCGCTTGTCCTAAAGCCTTCTTACTGTCTCCCTGCTCCGCGACACGTTCACCGATTTGCTACCGACCTACAGTTTATAGCTTTGATTCTCAACGACACAATACGTTTACGATATTGTTTCGCATTACTGCTGCGTAAAGCGACGCGTAAAACGTTAGCGGAATACAACGCCGAATTCAATATCCCTCACTTAACTGCTATCTTATTCGCGGAAGTGGGTACAATCAGATACAGCTCAACTTTTGTTATTCAAATTAAGTAAACTAAGCTGTTATATAAGTAGGTTTCCGCCAACGTGTGAAAGAATTAACGTATGCAATCTTAGATTCTAAAGTCGGAAATTCTCGGAATGACTTCGCTAATATTACTAGTGTTGAAAGTTTCCGACGTCCCGAGTTCGATAACTGCCAGGATCTCAGCAGGAATTTTTAAATTAATTCAAAGGAAAAATAAAATTAACGAAGTTCGCGTAGATTAAATTATATCCGTCGTAATTTGTGTCAAGAAAGTTGGGATGTTGATTGTGGCATCAACTTCTTTTTTTACCCATAAAGTAGTAAGTTTCGTCACCAATAAAATTCTATTAAAATAAAAACGGAATATCGTTATCAATTTTCCCTACTGCGTCAAACGCTCATAAAAATGAGAGCAATATCGAAAAACTTTGCTTAGCACAATTTCCCAAAGGTTTACAAGCTATGTTTGTATGTGTACCTACCTATAAATTATATATACCCACGTACTTACCTGTACGTATCGGAATATACACATGTACACTTCACTCGACTGATCTATGAACTTTAGTTTTGTCTCCCTTTCGCTCCGCAGAATCTATAAAATCTTTGAATAAACATTTGCCTTCTTTGCCCTTTTGCACTCGTAAAAGGGGTCTGTGAAACTCGCCTAAACTTATTTAAACTTTTACCCTAGGAAATCCTTTTCACAGGCACTTTAAATGTAGAATAGAATATGTATTAGAGAATAGAAAAAGGTTACACAGAATTGTTTTTTTTTTCAATAAACATTTCGTTATTTTATCGGATTCTATTATTTGAAAGTTGTGTAGATGTATTAAGTGTGTTAACAGGCAAGTTTCGCTTCCGTATCACGGTTGATCTATAAGCTTGTTTACAGCCCAGTAAGTAGTTGCTAAAGATATATTGATAAGGGTTAACATAAACACTCTCCAATAACGTCTATCGTGTAGATCAGCTTTTCAGTTTTCAAAGGGACGAAGTTAAAGTTCGCCCCGAGGTATTTCTCGGATCATCAAGACGGTTTTCCAATTTTAACTTTGCTTTAACCAAGCAGCGGTAGCGATTTTCGAATTATCTTCCCGCTTTGGCGGGCTCATCAAAATCTGTTTATCTTTCAAAGCTTCTGTCTACGGAGGTTGCTACTTTTACTTTTTTTATTCGGGATATTACATTAGTAGCATGGTTTATTAGCTGCTTATTTTTTGTGCTTGTTTAACTTTTAAGGGTTACGAGAGAGTGTCTAACGAGTCTGCTTACCATTGTATGTACACATTAGTTACCTCCCTAGGTATTATAGGTACTATAATTATGCATTCTTAAAAAACTAAATAATGTGTAATACTTTAACTTAACTTATTGATAAACCTATTTATTAAACTTACATTTTTGTATTGGTCGTTCGAGCAATATAAGGTTGCAATAAAATACAGTTTGTACTTTTAAAAAATGATTGTATAGGTATATTCCAACAGTTGTTATAACGTTTGTTCAAATGCATTCCTACCCTCGAGTCCAAGAAATACGCTGTGCGTTTAATTGTCCATGAAGTTGGATTTCAAATTCACACATAGTATGTTTTTATTCATATGACAGGTATTTCCTTTTCCATTAAATTTACTTATATTGTTATTGTTTCCTGCAGTTTTGTTGCAAGCAAAATAAATAGTTTGTTTATATTAAGATGCCTGAATAATGTGTGAATGTTTTTACATATACTTACAGATTTTGTAGTTTGAACAGCCCTATAAGTTTTTATTACAGTTTTGATAAACATTGAATAAGTACTTCTACTGTATTAAACTTTTCTTTAGTAGGTACCTATGTTGGTTCCAGTTATAACTGTCAATCTTCGTTTAAAACAAAAGATAGACACGTAAATGCTCTACAAAAGAATCTTTCTTTTAAGGTCTTCTAAAACGAGCATCTTTCTAAATCACCTTTTACGATACCTACCTGTTCGAGAACAAAGTTCGTTCTTACGTATTCAAGTAACAATTCTGAAAATAAACGGGAAACCAAATCCTAACAAAGGTTTATTCGCCAGCAGTACCGTAATTCAACATTGCTGAAAACATGCAAATCACAGGAAATTGTCCAAGAGCCACGCGGAAGTGAATTGTTTTAAATCTAAGATTTATTCATTAAACGACTCCACTCGCAAAACAATAGAGAATAAACATGAGACATAATAAATTCTAGTTGGTTGCTTGCAACTTAAATTTGGTTAAGTTCATCGTAATGGAAGGAATAGATAATAAGTAAAGCAGATATACAAAGATACGAATAAATACATAAAACTCAAAATACAAAAAAGCTCCAAAATACAGCTCATTGCATGAGGAATTTAATGCTTATCTACTTTAACCTATGGTAGCCAAAAAGCAATACGATACCTACATAGTGGACGAAAGTTATGAACTTACATACTTGGACATTCAAATTGTCTTCTATACCAATATCGACTGTAATATCATAGTCGTATTATTAAGAAGTCCGTTACTTCTTCTTACAAGTCTTTAACACAGAAGTGAAGGTTAAACAGTAATAAGTCTAAGCCCTTACATAAGGCTAGCTTATTTTTTGTCACGTAATTCAAAGCCAAAAATAAAATTACCTAAAACATTCCCATAAATAATCAAGCCCATCAATCCAAAACTTTGTTAAAAGTAGATTAAAAATCAATGCATGTTGTATGGTGTAAGTTGGACCCGTGTGTCATTGTTTAGAGATCTCGGGAACGACGCCGGAGTCAATATGCGGAACATTTCCTATTACACGCCCACTTCTTTCAGTGAACGAATCTGAACTACATAGAGTGGTTTGAGCGAAAACGGGATTAGTAATAAACGAGTTATGAGATATATTGTTATAAGATTTTCAGAGAAATAATACTTTAGTAGTTCAAGAGAGATTGCATCTATATAAATAAAAATGAATTGTTGTTCGTTAGTCTGATTAAAACTCGAGAACGGCTGGGCCGATTGAGCTGATTTTGGTTTTAAAATGTTTGTCCAGGGAAGGTTTGAACGATACGGTTCAATAAATAAAATAATTTTGTTGTGAATAGCAAATTTTAGAAGTCGCTGTTTTTAAGTTTCATGCAATCAAAAAACGAAAGCAAATTAATTTAACAGTGAGACCTGAAAACTTTTAGTTGTTTGGCAGGAGGCAAAAAATCTTTTGATTGCTGATTGGACTCAAAAATAGCTAGGCTTCTTTTTTTAAAAGATAAAATAAAACAAAAATATAGTAAGCCACGTAGGTCTTGCTAACAACAGTACAACTACTAGTGCTTTTTTTATTGTTTTCGTATAATCTTAAAACGTATTTTATAACGCGGTATCAACCCCTCCATACGAATCCGGCCATATTTTTATTCCAACACAATTTGTAATGGAAGCGACACGCGGAGACAAGAGAGCAAGGCAAGGGCGGGGGTGAAGGGGCGATGGTGGCGAAATTACTTGCAAATTCCATTTACAAAGTCGGCGGCCAGGCGTCAAAAGAAGCTGGTGGCTTGTCTCCTTCGAAAACTGACTAGTTACCTAGATTCTGGTCTGTTCATGGCTATTATATTTACACAGTACAATGTAGTGTTCAACGTCTGCTTTAGTGCCTTATGAAATGTTCTGACTCACTTCAAGAGACATAATTCCGTTAAATCTATGTTTTGGGGAGAAGAGGACTTTTAGTTCACACTAGGTTAGTCTTGCATTTTGGTAGTTTTATGCGTTGTCGAAAATTGAATATAGTTTTTTTAAATACCTATTTATAAGGGTGTCTTAATATGTAGATTTTAATATCTTAATGGATTATCGTTAACATTTTGTGCCTTTGTAACAGTGTATTGTTTGTTTCATTGCCACTATCACTAAGAACTTCTCAAAGTTCAGTCATTGGATGTTCAAAGAGAAAAGGGCAACGATGCTCCGAAAAAACTGTCTTGAAATTAATTTAAAGTTACAAAAAAGTTTTCATTCAAACCAATAGCCGTCAAATCCAGCACGAAACATGTCCTGAAGTTTCCTGTTTTCCATGTTTGTGGCATGATTACCAATGGAGGTCGGGTGGTAAGGATCCACCGATTGGTATGTAAGTTACGAGGCGTTACGGCGAACTTAGCTCATTACCAGTGGTACGCCGCTAGAATGACAATGGCGGGAATTTTTACTTCATTCTCGTCCACGCTTATTAGGTGCTTCGAGACGCGCAGTGGCAAGAGACTCGAGTCTTGCAACTGCCATATTGAATTTTTCGTCTTAGCATTAGACCAGTGCGCTTTGTTCTTGTTTCAGCTTAAGAAGTAACCGACCCCGGCTTGGTGTCACGTAGACGGCGTTTCTGCAACACGTTGTGGCCCAGTGACGTCACATACACTGACATGATAGTATTTTCATAGCGTGTGGTGGAAGCGCAGAGGGTTATTCCCCTAGCACGTTACAGTTTGTCTCTGTTTATGTCGAACAGAATTAGAAAATCGTTTAGCGTACTAGGAATATTTTGGGAGTGCATCTCTGAAGATCTGAAATCAAAGAATAAAAATGAATTCAATGAATACGCGAGATAGCGAGTGTCTGTCAAATTAAAAGAGGCTTTTCGCTTTTGCTCTGCGTGAATTAATACACAGTAAATATGTATACAGAGAGCAAACACTCGCTCCCAGAAAGCGTGGCAGTACAATCTTCTTCGTTCCGTAACACTTAGATGGAACCATCGTTATTGGCAGTATCTATTCCAAGACTTGTCACAAACCTTTGGCCTATGAATAATTTACACGACCGCCGCGACCGCAAAGTGTTTATTGTGATAGCGCGTCTGGCTTCACAACCGCAGTCTCATGTGAAATAAAACACCTAGATTTTTCCTCTCAATCTCTCGAGGTACGTCTACGGAAACTCTCCGAGGAAAAAGATCGTAAGTCCTTCTAAGTTACTTCCGAAAATGAATTATATTTAGCAGGAAGTAAGTCCGACTGTGTGTACTTTGCTAAATCGTTTTCGGGTCGTCGTTTTCTGGATGAAGTCGAGAGTGTAAGGAGCTGTGCCGACGGATTAGGATAACGCATTTAGCGTCGAATGCTATGGGAATAAGGTCGATAATTATTTGCGGTTGGCAGACACGTTTGCCGTGAGAGCCGGAATCGAGGGAAGGCGGCAGTAAATAACAAGCGAGATCGGATTATTTCGATAAGATCGTAAAATGAAACAAGGCGCGCCTCGGCGGGACGTTTTCTTTTTGAATATGTTACACGTTAGTTACATTGCCCACGTACGGATGTAAAATGTGAAAGTTTGACTTCGCTCATTTTCTCGTGTCTTAAAGTTGCGCTTTTGGCACTGAATATATTTCTGATATTAGATTCGGTCGAAGTTATTGCAATGGGTGTATTTTATTTTACGATGCCAATGTGAGCTTAGAGATCGAGATCTTGAATTGTACGAAACAAATAAACAAGTTTCATTTAAAAAGGCATTCTAAGCCAGTCCGACGTTTGAACTAAAGTATTTTTCTTTGGTAACAAGATAGCTGGAAAGTTTTAAAATAGTCGTTTGTTACGAGCGGAATGTGCAGTAGGTAGACGCGGCTGCGAGCGCGGCCGTGCATTGTGCGGCAGCGCGGGGCAGCGTCGGGCATGTGGGAGCACGCGCCGAGGGTCAGGAGCGTCCGGGTGCAATCTTATTTTTCCGGGCGGCTCGCTGGCTCTCTGCCGGCGGCTTATTGCCTACGTGCCAGCGGGCCGGTCGCGCGCCCGTCATATTATTCTATCGAGCGGCTATCGGTTGCGCCCACACGACCGATATTAGTATACCCGACGCTGCCTTCTCCAGATATTGCTCTGGATCGTAAATAAAACTGCCACCGCGGTAAACCACCCGCGCTCGCTGCGAAAGCTCCACTTATCACCTTAAGAAGACTCGGGTGGAGTACGCCGCCGGAAGGATATTATTGATATTTTCATAATTTCAGATTTATATTCAAGATTTGAATACGAAAATCTGTTCATAAAGTATTAACTCAAAGCAGACATGTAAAAAAGAACAGTGGGACGTTATTGGATCTAGAAATCTCGACATGTTAGCATTTGTATTATTTCTTGCGGTCAAATATGTAAGTATATAAGAAAGGACACCTCGACATTTATGACGAAACTTGTTTATCACAATTACGCAAACAATAACGTAATAAGGGCGGCCGCAGCCGGCGTTATTGTCGCCAGCGAATGTCGCCGCGGAGAGTTGTCGGAAAAAGTGAAAGTTTTTATCTGTGCGCGGTCCCCGGCCGGCCGTTCTCATTTCCACGGAGCCGCTCTTGATCGCAATCGCCCGCTGCAGGGTTGAGCTGTGTACACTTAACCATCGGATAATTGCTGATCAGCAGATACCTCGCTTACACCAACACAAACATAATATCGATTTATTGTTAGTTTGCTTTTTGAATTTCGTCGAATTGGGGTTTTACCTGTGAGAAACCTTTAAGTTATGATCGATTTCTAATAATAGTTTTAGAAATAGCTACACTGTTTAATGTAACGCAAATGTCTTTACAATGAACACTCGTGTTAAATTAAACAAGCTTCATTAAAAAGCTGGTTTGTAAATTAAAAAAAAAGAACAACAAAAGAGAATTGATAGCATCAGCGAATTAAGATGATAAGCAACCCTATTTGCCAAGAGTGGTCGACGAAGAAAAAAGTATATTTACTCAAGGGGGCGATACGTCAAAAAATTATTCGAACCAGTGGATGTGGCAACACGGTGTGAATGTGACGTCATTGTGAACCTCAGTAGTGCAGGCGTGCGGTCGAATGCAGTCGCGTATCGCACTTTGACGCCTCGAGGGACCTCTATAGCGTCTCATTTGAGTCCGTATTTTCTTAGTTGTTTTCTCTATGAGATACTGCTGCGGGTTTAGTTTCTTTTGGCTTCTTTATTTTGTTGCTTTAGTTTAGTTTATTTTGTTTTCTATTAAAATAGCAGTTTTTTCTTACTTTCATGGTGTCGTTAGAGAGTTTGATGGAGCGAGAGGTGTAGTAAACTATTAAATCTTACCCCGTTTTTTAATATAAACATTAATTACTCATTTATAATAGGTAATTGTGTAGGTACTTCCCCGAGCCAGCGGCATATTAAAGCGTGTACATATTAGGTAATATATCGCCTTAAAACATGTAGAATACACAAATAAGGATGTAAAGCTTCGATGTCGCATAAAACTTGGCAGTAAAATATAAATCGTTCCACAGATAACGTGAGTACAATGAGTTGCCAATATTTTTCATTCTCTTAAGCGTGCGACATATTTCACGGAACCTCTGCGTAACCCCATATTTCATACAGAGTGGGTATCTGGGTAACTATATTCATACTCATAGGAATAGGTGAGAGTACGAACTTTCTTTTATTTTAGGTTGTCTTATGTTTTTTAATCTTCAACTTTACTAAAGTAAAGCTTCTCACTTTGAGATGTCACGATCAAGTGCCTACTTTGTTTATTTATAAGTTACAGAAATATACAGTTACATATATAGTTACATATTTACAATAAATAAAAAAAACCCTAGAGGAAGCTTCATTAATGATTGAAATTACCGGTTTAATTATGAAACTTCTGTATTATTTTTTCCAACTGACGTACAACTGGCTTTCCCAATACATTGAAATTAACACAATTTAATTCGTGACACGTGCAAAGTGGAAACTGTCCTCAAAGGATACCTACTTATATTCCTGTAAAGGTCAAGTTAATAATGCTGATAATGCTTATTACGTTAAATACAGAAGCGAGTTAACATAAAAGCATCTTTCTGTACCAAAATGAATGCGAAAAGTATGCTTGGGTACTTACATCTTAAGCTGACCTACTATTAAAATTCACCTGTAGTATAGGCATTTTTATTTCTGTTTAAAATATATATGGCCTTACTACAAAAACTTAAACACCTGACTTACACTTGTCTAAAAAAAATGTGGCTGCAAAATGAACCATATGTCAACGTCATACCTCGAAGGCGCAATGGTCACCAAGCCGGACTGCCGAACCTGAGGTCCCGGGTTCGATTCCCGGTTCGGTCGACATTTGTGTGATGAGCATGCTTGTTGGCCGTGGTCTGGGTGTTATGATATGTATTTATAAATATGTATATATGTAGCTATATGTAGTTTATCAGTTGTGTTAGCACCCATAACACAAGTTAATTAATAACTTACCATGGGGCTAACCGACCGTGTGTGAAAAAGGTGTCCCGACATTATTTATTTATTTATTAATTTGTCATTTTTTTAGACAGGTTTTAAACTGACGTTTAAAAGTTTTTGTGGTAAGACGGATAGAGTCGTAATGAAACCTTTTCAGAAATGCGTGCGGCGTCTGTTTCCTTTGCCTATATAATGTCAATGGCGGACACAGTCGTAGATGTCTCAAACGGCTGTCCATTTAAATTCGGTGTATGCGAACCTCTGATTGGATAGCAAGTCAGTAGTGGCCACCTCGCATGTGCGCCGAACCTTCGTAATGTCTTAGCAAACCGATATGTTTGAGATGCCACAGGAGAGCTTCTATGAAATTGGAATGGATTGGAACGCGTTATGTTGTGTTCTGATTTGGAATATCTACTGTGAGGCTTGAAGCGTGTACAACGTGTTACAAACATTTAAAAAAATATATAAATTAATAGTGCTGTCCAAACTTTCCTTCAAAATAAAACCTACGATGATACAGAAAAATATTTATCGTAATTTAAGTAATCTTGACAAGTTTATGAATTGTACCACACACCCAACTTAACTCACACTTATCTATTTGAAACATACACACGCTAATACACTCGTGTGCTTACGCACGCGCATACACACATACACACACACTTACACACACACACATACATACACACACTTACACACATACAAACTCACACTATACACTTCTCATTTGCTCATATCTCTCACTATATTATTAGTCTAATAAAAATAATAGTACCTACCTTCATACAAAATAAAAAATTGTAGTTAGTATATAATAATTGTACCGAGATACAGTTAAAGGGGATTGGCACTGTTTCTCCTTAACACAGACTATCTAATAGCCTAGCAAGGAGAACAGCACGTCACCCACTTGATTGTTATAAATATTTGGATCTACCCCTTTTTATTAATGTGTTACTTTAAGCTACAATCTGTATTACGTTTTTTTTTTTTTCAATAAAGATTAAAGATTAAATTATCGTACACCCACAGGATATTATTTGCAGAACAAACGCTATAATATGTTAACTTTGAATAACTCTCTGATAACTTCTAACCTTATAAGTAAACTTTAGTATCACCGCATATGTTTTGGAAAAGCTATACCTAACTGCTTAGTCCACTGAATGAAAAACTCTTCTGTTTTAATCTTCAAAACTCGTTTGAAGAGATGCTGAAACACTTATTCAGAGGGAAAGAAGATAGACTAATTTGCTTACAACTATTGTACTCACAAAAAATTATACTCAGCCAGCACAACAGCGAAAATCCATAAAAAAAAAATACAAACCATCTTATTCCATTACTATTCCGGCTTCCGAAGTAGAAAGAAGGCTGATTCAATTTTATTAGCGCATCGCGTTAGTGGTTTCGGCTTGTCGGCACGGGCCCCTAATAAAATGAGGCGAGGTAACGGCGTGTTTGCGCCGCGCCGGGAGATGATAGATACGGCACGGTCCGGGCCGCGCCGCCCGAGCCCCGCCGGTCTTATAAACTAGCGTACACACCACACCTACTAAACAGACTGAAAAACTGAATTTATATAGTGTTTGAGCTATGAGCTGTGGAACTGCGAATCAACTGAATTTTTAAGGTAAAAGAAAAACGTAAATGGCGTTTGTTAGAAGTTTCTATACGTACATATATCTATTTAAAAATTTCACATGATAGGCATTAATATACGTTGTTGTTTCTATTTTGTGTTTTCGAGAATACCTACATGTTATTCCATAAGTCAAGTTTTCCCTCAGTCCACTCGTAGAATAATAAAAAAATGGTATTTATTAATGATAGATCGAACACTACGCTAAAGAAAAACAACACCTGACCTTCTTTTCTATTTAAACGAACGCCGTTAAAAGCAGCACACTTAGAGGATCATTAAATAATTAATTAATTAGCTAAGAACATCCACGAAAGCTTCCGTTTCTCTGTAGAGGCGAGTAAAACTAGTACAAAAACCTCGTAATTCATAGCGTTGTTGTTTATAAATCAACAGTTTCATATTATTAAGCGGCTACGCCTAGTAAGCTTAAAAACTTTCCGGTTTTAATTCGCCCGTGAGAGATTTTAATTTAGCGAGAAACTGCTTCCTCGAACTTGTTGTAATGTATTCATATATTAACAAAATACTGACATCCAGCCCGTCGGGGAACATTTTCCGAACAGCACTCCATGAATAGTCTAGCTTTTATTTTCTGATTAAAGTTCATTTTCGAGCTTTCGTATTCAGAAATTATCAGACAAGTTGAAACACAATTGCGTCTGCACTCCACTAAAACAATGCTATCTGATCTTTCGATTGTAAATTAAAACAAAACGACAATACTTACTGCGAGTGCATAATTTATTACAAAGGACAATAAATTTATTTATTTATTTAAAATACTTCTTGCACACATAGTACAATGGCGGACTTAACGCCTTAGGCGTTCTCTACCAGTCTACCTTTGGGTGGCGGAGAGAAAGCGTTGGTAGGTGCAAACAAATCTGAAAAACTAGTGTGAAACATATACCTACATATACAAGGTGTTGATTTGCATTTGTGCCATACTTCAGGAGGAGGTCATAAAATACGTAAATAATCAATTGGAATTACAGTGGACGGGAAATACCTAATATGTACTGCTTTTTTTGTTATTGTAATGTCGTAGTATTTCAGAAGTAATCCAATTCTATGAATGAAAATTATGAATAATCGTTGCGTATGCTTTGTGTTTGCGTTTGTGTGAGGGCGCAGCACGGTTTTAAGGCCAGTAATACACGCATCAAGTTCAAATACGGCTAGATGACATTGACGGAATTCCGAAAAAAAAATTAAAAAAAAAAATTACGTACCAATTTTCTTATTGATTTGGGTCGAGAATCATTAGCATAATTACGTCCTTGACTATGGCACGGATGCAAATCAACAGCTTGTATTACAATACACAAATAAATTAATAATAATATATATGTATATATATAACTATATAAATATGTACACTACAAACAATACTAATAACATATTAAGAAAGTTAATTTGAAACTGACTATTTATGTTTCTGCCAATTTCCCAAGATAGTGGTCACGAACTTTGAGTTTGAAGGTGTGACGGGTATTTACCATCCTGATCTCCAGAGGTAACTCATTCCAGAGAAGAATAGATTTTACAAAGAAGGAAGAGTGTATGATATCAGAACGATGTGTAGGACATTGTAGAAGGCGATTGTTGAAAGAGCGTAAATTTTTGTCATGATGTGAGCCAAGATATTTGAAATGAGAAGTTAAATAAGAAGGTGAAGTAGGAGTGTGAAGAATAGAGAAAAGAGTAGTCAATGCCCTCACCTCACGACGCTGCCTAATAGGTAGCCATCTGAGCTGCGTTCGATACACTGACACATGATCGTACTTGCGAAGATTAAAAACGAATCGAATGCAATTATTGAGAAGCCGGTCAAGTTTGTTGAGCAGATCTGCATTCAGGTCATAGTAGCACACATCACCATAGTCGATTATGGGGAAGATTATAAATCCTTATTCGTTTCAAATATTTTAAGAACAAGGGTTTGCAAATTTGCGTTCTCCAGTCGACGCTAGAACGAGAGAGCATTACTTTGCAATGCAGTGACATTTTTCTTTATGAACTCTCCCGCCCTGTTTTTATTAATTCTTGCTACCCGGTCCCAAATAAAAGCTATAAAGAAAATGTTTTCATAATTTAAACCAGTTTATATTCAGATTTATTTTCGACTTCGCGACACGTCGTATTGTTAGTTGTTCAACGAACGTTACTTCCCCAAATAAAATAATTATGTTAGCTTCTACCTTTTACTTACATTTTCTCGTTTTTAATCTTTTTATGGATCGAGGAACATCCGAGTTAATTATGTGCGCATTTGCTTATTATAAATGTAGATTTTGAAACTGCATGATTACTACATTAACTCATTTCAACACAACTCACCGCAACATATTTACAGTTACAGCAAAGCATTTGATGTTGTGTAATAATATTATTGTGCGAATACCAGCGCCACAAGCCGTTGTAATTATGGCAAATGACCCTCAGGATAGTTTAGGGGCTGTGGCGGTTTACGAAAGGTTCATTCTTGTAATGGATATCTTTGGGTTGCAGCCCCGTGCAAATATAAGGGTGGTGAAACATTGGCATTTTTGTACACGTGTGAATTATTGTACGCAGTTTGGAGTATAAACTGTAACACGTAAAGGGTTTTGTAAACCTGATTTACAATAGTCACATAGTGCGAATATTACCCTTGCTATTTTCTGTGAAATAATTTTATTTATATAAATAATACAACAATCCCAGCCGGTAAGAAAACCTTGATGCAACAAACATGTATGAGCTAAAAACGCGTTGTTAAAACACGCATAATTATACCAAAAATAAACGCTTTGTTTTATAAAACAAAATTTCAGCAGTTACAAAGCCACGTTATTGCATCGTTACACCAATTTTATTATTATATCTTTTGGAAGCTAATCAATTTGCATCTGTATACGTGTCAGACTTAATGACCGAAAAAGCCCATTGAATGAAAAAACCGCTCCGAAATCGTTGTTATATGAATGAGGGTCATGAACCTAAATTCAATTTGTGATATATTTGTACAGAGCTGCGTAATTTTGTGTTTTAAGCTACAATTTGTTGTAATATGTTGTTACGCAAACGTGACCGAGAGAGTTGGGATTGTAAGATGTTGTGTAAGCGAAGTACAAAGTTGTTATAAATCTACTGAATAAATGTATGTATTGGGCATTTTACGATCTACATTCATTGCAATAATTTTCATTCGTCATCATTTCTCCAACGTTTTGCATGCGTCCTCCGACTGAGTACGGTCATAGAGTATCTTGTAACTGCTACTATCTCTATATCTATAAACTCATAATGAATCAACTTAGTCGCTTTATAATTTCAGCATGAAAACAAACAAAGAGATCTCACATTCATATTTAAAACACAAGTTATGTTTTAAAAGTCTATTTTATTCTTGAACCGCACGAGCGTAACAAACTGATTTATACAAAAATAAATATTGACAGTCTTCACAAATTAGTGTTATGAAATTTGTTAAAAGTTGTGAATTCTTGTGATTGACTTTAACAGGATATTGTTGGCTGATTCAGTTTGATTGTTGAAGCAATTTGTTTCTTCGATGCCAGGAGAATGATTATAAAATTGATTAGACCACGAAGTTTGGTAGCAATTTGGAAATGCCCAGAATAGGTAGCGTCGGCTTTTTCGTAAAGGTCGCGTTTAATTTGGTTTTTCAGGTCAAGAGTGAGGATAAAATAACGATTTCTAGGTATGCCAGTACCTATTAAAATTATGATAATTCTGTTAACTGAATTATTCTGTTAGATATTGGGACGTTTTTACGAAAATCAAAGGTTACTTGGCGTAAAATAACGAGTGTTTTCGTTGTTTTACCATGAACTACAATCAAAGTAATTTGATCAATTTTTTAACATAAAAAAGTCATTTTTTTTTAATTTTTTTTGGTGTAATTTTCTCAATTTTGACCTTTTATTCTGCTATTTCTAAACATATTATATACCTATTCATAAAAAAGTCAAAGTGTTATATGTATAATTATATCGTATACAAAATGAACAGTTCGTAAGTTTTTCTTTAATTACTACTGAGTACCAAAATATCATAACTACGGTCCGGTTTCAGTTCTCAAGTTATAACTTAGTGTCGAACTGTAGTACTTGGCCGTAACTTCCACATCTTATTTATATAAATGTTCTATTTTAATTAAGTTTTCTACTGACTTAACTTTGAATATTAACTAGTTCTTTCGCTCTGTTTTTCTTGAGCTGCATTCAGCCAATAAAGTTAATTCATATGAATTTAAAATGTTACCATCTGTTTGTTGGTTTATCGCTGTGTTTATTAAAACAGAGCTTTATGAAATCTTCTCTTATAAAGCATGATTTGCTGTTGGCAGCTTACAGTATTCAATCAACTTTAGCTTTTAATATCTGAGTGAATCTACCATAAGAATTACATATCTGAAATCTAATGACGTGGAAAAACCATAGCCAATACGTTAGTGGTCCAAAGTGCGAAGGTTCAACTATGATCTATTCTCAACAATATCAAGTAAAACAATGAAACTTGCAGGATCTACATGTAGAAACTGCTCATTTCGCAGGAAAATCATAAATTACCCTGATTTATTGCTTTATATAAACGTATTAAATTCAAGAGCGACGATAGTTGTAAAATTACTGAGGTATAACGTTCCCCTAACTCGTCTCGACAGAAATAATACCGAGTGCCGAGTGCCGAGGCCGAAGACGAATTGATTCGACAACTTAATGACTCATTCAAGAAGTCATAAAGTCGGCGGCATCTCACTGCTTAATATACCGGCGTTGCAAGAAACAATTAGACAAGCGGCACAATCATCCTAGGTGGTGGGGAGAAGCTACAAACACAATGGAGGAGGCATTATTTTGGCAAGCATATTAATATATTTTGAACAGCAGAATATGAAGAGATGTTTTGTAATCAAAATATTTCATTCACAAGAACAATAAACGTAACTGTTAATATAACAGCTACTACGCCGTAGTTACTACGACGTAGCATACCCTAATGCTACGACAGCTACGCTCGTTGAGGAATATTATGCTTTGATTGTAATTATTTTAGTCTACTATGCGAATTCTAGCTGCATTTTCCTACTGGCCTCTTAGTATATTTCTACAACTATCTAAACTAACTTACTATCTAAAGAATATTAGATTTTCTGACATTTATTAAGAAATGATTACAAACGGCGTGAAGAAAGACTAATAACACTGTATGAAAAAATAACCAAAATATCTGTAATTGGAAGTCAAAATGACGGAAATGGTCCTATTTACTCAGTCCGGAAAAATATATCACATAGTTCCTATATCATACGGGGTCATATCACATAGTTTTATCGTCATTCAATATAACTTTACGCAGTGCCGTTGCAGTTCAAAGTCTTTCGGAGAGCCAGTTGTAGAAAAACCACTCCGTATAAAAAAAAAACGTTTTATTTATCTTCGTAAATCGTGGTGCGGTGGCAACGTGTCGAATGGCGTGTAATACTGCCAGCATAAATCGTGGAGACACGGTGACGAGAAGGCGCACTTACACGCGGAATGAGACACATATATGCTCTGCGCCTCGCAAGCGCTAAAATTTCCTTTTAATTGTCCCGCCGTGAACGTACGACGTACCCTGTTACCTAATATGGATAGGTGTTGCCATTCGTATAATTCTATTTAGGGGTACACTGTTTTATGTGATAATTTATTTTATAATTTTTGACTTGGTAACATTTGAATGATTTAACACCCTTTAGTATGGCCATTCGCTATTTTTTTTTTAGTGGTAAAAAAAATATCTGACGTTGTTTTAAGGGATTCAACAATAAATCAGCTGTATTCATTCAGTTAAATATGAAGATAAAAAGTGGAACCACGAGCAGGAAGAAATTAAAACACGAATAAATGATTTGAGTAAATCAGCGATATTTAAAATATTCTGTTTAATATAATAATTGCGCTTTTAGCGAGCTTGTTTGTTCATATTAATTGCCAATATTATTAATATTTTAGCTCAGTTCAATTCGAACCGCGTCATCATTATAATTAGTAAATAAGTTCACTCGATACATAAATCAATGAAAATTACAGTGCGTACAATTAAATTTAAATTATTATTCATTATGCAAATGGAAAATAACCACTTATACTGAAATTGGTTCTCCTATCTTTTTGGTCCTTTGAATTGCATACTACCAGAAAAGGAATTCCAAATATAAGGGCTTATTTAAAATTCCTGTTTCAATATTAATAATAATTGATTACGATTATTTCGTTGAGGATCATCAAAGTATCACTTAATACTTTATTTATAACGTTGATTTGATTTTGTCTGTCCATCGACACTAAATCATTAGCCTAACTCCCAACTACTCAACGCCCATCACTCACTTCACTATAACTCCAATATCAATTAACACCATCTAAAAGACACTTTACCACTACTTTTATGAGCACTTTGTATTTAAACTGCTACAGTTACGAGTATAACGCACTACAACAGTCTTGCACAATATTCAAATGAAATTGCATCTTTGCCAAAACTAGCGAGAGAATAGCGTCGCTTACATTAATACATAATACAGTCTCTGACCCTTCTTGTCGCTTACCTCTTTGTTTTTATAGGTTGTTGAATAAGCATTAACTAGATAATTTGAGGGCCAGGTAGGTACAAATTGCGGTACGTTTAGCGAACCTTCCCGTTGTCATGGTAACGATATTAGTGTGCCCCACTGCAATTAGAAGTACGTGTGTATAGATTTTAGATTTGACCCTTGCAGTTGTATTAATTTAGTTTTGGGATTAGTTTATTAAATGTTATTCGTGGGTTTTATAACTTTGAACAAGTGGGAGATGATTTGGTGTATATGAGAAGCAATTAAACTGACTGACACCGTACATAATAATTATCTAACTTTACTATTTACATAATAAATACTGCTAAATACATCTAATATTATTATCATTTGATACTTGCAATTGTCAAAGTAGTAAAACGTAAACGGATGTACTGAAACTTGAACTAGTCTATGACTATTAACACTAACATTGATACATTGTTTTGAAGCAAACGCTATATTAAAATAAGCAGATGTACGTTATGTAGCACTAACTTAATTACATATACGTATAGATACCTAGCAATCATTCATACATATTTTAATGATTGAAAGGCATGTATCAGAATGCTTAAAGTATTAATAAAGTAAACTACCCATGAATATCTTTTCACATTTTTGTTAATGAATCAGAATATTGCTCGAATCTTTTAACGATGTATCAGTTGACACGCTCTGGGGGCTCAACTTTCATGCGAAATTGAGCATCCTCCTTTATGCAGAAAGCACGAACAACTGAATACTACCTATCTGTTCAAAAATGTTTTTTTTTCTCACAAAGTGCACTCGCCAATTATGATTTCTGCCATTTCCGTTCGCTGTTCACTTCTTTTGTAAGAATAGATGAGATAAGTAGTGCCTTTGCTAAAAACAATGAAATATGATGCAGTTCTTTAATGAATGCGTTTTGCAATCATAATGACCAAACGTATAAATTACTGCCAATTCGATTGAAACTGATGTAATCACAAAATTCTGCTAATTACGTTTCATAAAACGCATAATGTCAATTCATGCTTTTCACCTAAAATGTCAACGCATTTAAGCTACAAATATCAATTCACTTTGCTAATGACACCGGGTACTTATTAATGCATCAAATCGAATCAAAGCAAATGAATGCTTTTCTCTATTTTGGTGTGCCAAATATACACAGGGCGCCCTGAAATTATATTGCTAATAGTCGACATGCGATGGCCGGGCGCAGGCAGAGCTGGCCTAGGTATTCAGCAGTGTGGGCTATAGGCTCACATCAATAGCAAATGCAATTAGTTTGAGTGCATCGTTTTTGATGTAGTGGCCGAGTGCCGACAGACACGCTCGTGTGTGAGTCGAGAGCTATGCGATATAAATAATCCACAACGTTAATCGTACATACGTGTAGTTGATTTAAAGCTGAACAAAATTGGTTGTCTGACTCTCTGAGTTGTGGTCGCGTTATCCCCGGCTCACTCGCGCGGAAATACTAACATATTCCTAATTAAATTGTTATGTACATAATTTTGTTGGGTTTGTGAGGTTTTAGAGAATTTGTATTGTTCTAGTTACTTGATATTATTTATCAACATCAGTATGTATTGCAGTAGGAATTTAGCTTTGATAATGATATGCATGACACATTTAGGCACGTCAAAACCATCGAATAGTCTACACTAAATAATGACGGTTCTTTAAAATATATCCGCTACAAGTTTTCAACAAATGCTACAAACAATAATTGACTGTTTACGGCCCTCGAATTTTTCAACTTAGATTAAAGAGACAGAAAAAATATGCCGCGCTTAATTGGCACGCTGTTGAGCTGTTCATCAAGTCTGGTTTTAATTCAATTAATTAACAAGGCGTCAGTGGAGTCGAGAGTTATGTTGAAAAGCAAAATATTTGCACGCTGAAAATCTGTCGATGTATGCACGTTGATTTACGATTTCATTAGTTTGGTGCGTCGACGAGACAGAAACAATACATGCGTTTACTGATTGCGACGATTATGTGAATGCGAGTAGTAACTCCGGCTGATAATGTACTGCTATTTTGCTACAAAGAGATTGGGTGAAAACGAGGTGTGCACCAATTTGAGCGTATTACGAGAATACTAACAGATTAGACGAGTAATGAATAGGTGATGTGAATTAGCGAGTTCTCAATTGAATTAGGATTTGATAAATTCGGTGCGCTGAGGTTTATTGATTAGCGCAGTCAAGTTTGCTCTTGTAAATGCAATTATATGATTTACGTACGAGTATAATAGTTGATATTGTAAACAGTTAAATATGTTTAACTACTACTTAACTTATGTCTGCGTCATATCGACATACAATATGAGTACGTACTCAGAGGTCACTAGGTCTTAGGAGGTAGATGGTATTTTCACAATAATTGGCTCCGTATAATACAATTCATGTCTTTTGAAAAGTTTCGATTTTTATAAAAACGCACTTCAA
Organism: Helicoverpa zea; assembly: GCF_022581195.2. NCBI lineage: Eukaryota > Metazoa > Arthropoda > Insecta > Lepidoptera > Noctuidae > Helicoverpa > Helicoverpa zea. Next base: position 6,859,141 of record NC_061452.1, on the reverse strand, counting down.
ATGAAGTATGAGGTCCAATAATAACGTTTATCACTTTGTTACCAGTTCTGGAGTTCGTCCAAGAAGAAAAATAAGTTTCCTTAAACCTTAAGTCGTGCCAACAAAACTGTTGTTATTTGGGTGTTTAATCTAACGTAGCGTGTTTACTTATTCATGTGTTTTATGACTATCCTTCGCTTATTAAAATTTTGTTTACTTTCTTTGAATTAATCTAAAAAAATACAGTAATTACGTAGGTATCTTGGTGTTTTTATAAAGAGGTGGTTAGGTCAGATACAGTCAAAATGATATTTTGTAAAATAAGAAAGTACCTAAGCTTCTATGTGTCCCTTAGAGAAGTATCTACTTAATATTTTCCTTCAGTTGGGATACAAAAACTCAATTCCAATTTACTCCTTAAAAAATGCAGATTAAAAAGCCCACCCATAACTCATTCTCTTACCAAATAATAATTTAGACAATATTCGTATTGTAGATTGATTGCATTTTCCACATGCGTCATCGCATAGAAAATATTGCGAATGGGTAATTGGATATACGCCATGCGTCGGCCGCACTCGACGCCCGCTCGCGCCTGCCGCTGACGGCTCGTGACAAATAATATGACGCACGATGAATACTTGCACCTATTGGCTTAAATGCAATTTCATATTGAGCACTTACGCCAATATGTTTTTCGAATGTTATTGGACGAAACAATATTGCTTATCTACCCTCCGGGAAAATGATGATCGATTATTGCGGAGGAGACAACGAGATACCAACCTAAGTGATGAAATTGAATAACTACACTGAAAAGCTTATCCATTATGTTACGTTAAAACAACGCGAGACTTTCTTTGTAACGCTGTTCGGTATTTGTCATGTGCCACGGAGAGACAAGGGGCACGAAAAAACGGAATAGATTTATTTTTGCAATGTTCCGCTTGTGTGCCGTACAGATCGTTTTAAAAGATAAACACAGTGGCACGCGCGAGATAAAAATAGATCAAATGCAGCTCTCAAACAGAAAAGCCACTCTGCTAGCCAAGTTACATTATGTGGCAGCGATGCACTTGCTCGTTTTGGAAAATACTTGTATTTACTTTATGGAGGTATTCACAAGATTGTGAAATACATTTGACTAGGTATCTACGTAGTTTCACGTACGACTACTCGCGGAGATAAATAATTTTGCTATATTAACCTCAGGACCACTTAGTTATCTGTGCGTACATTAATAGTTACTAACAAGTTCAAGTGTCTTAATTTTAAAAATCTTTGCAAAATATTAAATTATTAAATCAAGGAAAAAAACATTTTGCACTTCACAAGTATTTTGTTTAAATATTATTGGAAAAATATTACCTGATCCACGAAACTACGGTGTAGTAAAATAGGGAAAAAATCTGTGTAAAAACCACTGCGCTCCACGAAGCCGACAATAGCTTTTACAATCGCCGTGAACCATGTGTTTTGTTTTAATTCAATTGGAAAAATATCACCTATGTTCCTATTTATTACACCTTCCCACACAAACTAGTTGTATATAGAACTATGATCACAATCAGTAAAGAGAACAGAGTGTTTAGTTTCTTTAAATCAAATACGGTATGGTATTCCAGCCTTGGAATGTTACAATTTGAAGTATGATAAAATGTAAGTAAAATATGGCAATGCCCTTTAAGTAAGTACTTATTTTAATATTCCGTTTCTGAAATATGTAATTAACTTAGTTGCCTGTATGAGTTGCCTTTCGTACTAGGAGTGTAGTGCAGTCAGTCTCTGCTTGGGCTAGACGAAAGTCAACTTTTTGTAGAATCCTGCTGGTAGTTTTAATTTTCTCTAATATTTTATTACCGTTGCTTGAGAAGCTTTCGAATATAAGAAGAATATTGAAGTCAGCAAAATTCTGGTACTTTTACACGAAAAATATTCACATTATCTTTACTCCGAAAACCTCGTCAAGAAACCAGATTTTAGTTCAACGATGTTATCAGTATCACGACGAGAAATGAGGTCGCTAAGAGTAAACCTCTTTACTAAGCATGCGATCTCGCGATACGCTAATAACATTACTATTTAAATAGTGCTGAGAAAATAGGTTGGTACACTCCGAGTTCCTTCATCCAGTGTGTCGCTATCACACCGTTACGAAAATAGTTCTCCCACACTTAAGGCGAGGTGAGGCGGAGACGATTGAATCGTATATTCGCGAGCTTCGGCAATGCGACCCCGGTTCCTTTGCGAGACTTCCAACTCGATTTCGAAATTCGGATATTATACAGGTTAGTTGGTCCAACTATGCGGAACGTATTTTTAAACTGAGTGTTCCTGAGAATACATTGGATCGAATTTCGCTATTGAAAAATGTATTGAGATCGGCTAGGACACTCTACTTAGATGTGGCGATTTTATTGAATAATTTCCTCTCAAAAAATCTTTCGCTAAGAATGCATCGCCATGCAATTTTATTAAGATGCAAACGCAAACAACACGGGCCTTACTTTCATGGATAGATTGGACACTGACGTCACCACACAGCCATTCAATTTTTCCCCACCAAACAGAAGCTAGTATAAAGTTGATTACCGTGCGAGCCGGCCCAGTTTACAGAAGCGCGTTTTTTTGTGAAGGCCCTTTATCGCGGACACTTTACCCGCGACCACTGTGGGTAGTTGAATAGTGCTTCAACGTTTTATTTTTCAAGCTCGCACAGTAAAATGTTTTGAAAGGACCGATTTCACTTTACGTCGGCGGTACCCCGCCCGCATGTCTCCGACTGCCATTGTAAAAGCAACTACAATCGCGCATTATTGTTTCGACGTCGTACCTGCACCTTTTTATTTCAGTTTTCATGCAAAACCGTATCTTTACACGGTTGAGTTATGGTGATGAAATTAAAATGGAGCTTTTATAGTTCGGCCATTCAGAGAATGCGTTCCTGACACGTCGCGATTGAACTGACGACGTAACTTTGCAATGGCGTTGCAGTTACGATAAAAATATTTTTGCTGGTTGTTTACCGTTTTAACAATTGAGGAGCATTAAAACAACATTATTATATCAATAATCAATGAATGTAGTTACGTCGTCAGTTCAATCGCGACGTGTCAGGAACGCATTCTCTGAATGGCCGAACTATAGTCGAACGTTTTGTTCGTATCGTCAAAACGATATCCTAGTAACTCCACTTTTGTTGAGTATATTATTTTAAGGCAGTTTTCATCTCGGAAATGGATAGCGTGCATATATTTCTGCTTATTTCCTGGTGTCTAACATGTCGTTCACTTCTTTTTGGTATATTGAATTTATATAAAACGCAATATCTGAAAGTAGTTGAGGACAGTAAGCTAATGCTAGTAAGTACAATATATGCCTCGTTAGCAGGCATTCTCTGTTGTCCATTAGGAAGTGCATAAGCTAACCACCTCCTTACTTAATACAGCCATACTCATAAAAAGCAATAACATTATTTCGAAATTTCGAATGAAGTAGGAAGAAATCGTGGTATTTTAATTGAATTCTTAAGATATATTTTATTCACCTATTTCTCCTATTCAAAATGGCTTCGGCGTCAAGTGAATCACTTTTAACGGCTGCATTAAAGAGCGGGATTCATTCCGCAATATGCGTAACGCTCCAATTTATGCAGATTAAAGGAGCTGTAACTAAACGCAGAGAGTTGGGTGTAAACTGAGGGGATATTTTCTCATGTTCGACGGATTAAATTGAGTAAGCCTAGGCTATAGAGGCTCCATTACATAATTCCAAGTTGCGAGCATTCCCGGTTATTCGTATTATCTGACTAATTTCCCAACAAGAACGAATTCTCCCCTTTCCTTTGCACAATACTCAATTGAGTAATTATCGCACGAATTGCTGGAAACTCGATAAATACTCGTTGCAGTAACAATCAGTGAAAAACTCATTTCGGTGGAAAACAAAGGAGCGTATCAGCTGCCTATCAAACCATTTATGCCGTAAGTCATTGTATAAAATGCTCATACCAGAATCAATTTAAATACTAACGACAAAAGGGTTGGTTTTGAGGGGAACGAATGTAATGGTTAGTCGAAAAGGCTATTTCGTTTGTAGTGTCGCCAAATAATCTGGTACTAGTTTGACTTGATAAAATGGCATTTATTTACGATGAAAAGTTTGAACGGTTCTTCAGTCACTGATTATTTTTCTAATTGGTGCGCTTTTAAACTGTGTTTATTAATCATTGCTTTATAATTAATATACTATAAAACCAACATCTTAGAACTTCACAAAACGCTAAACATAAAAACAGATTATTATCAATACAGAACAATTTGTCCGTGTGTATTATTCGTAGTACGTGTGTCGCAGACGACTGCGGTCCACCGCGTGATGCTTGTTTGTGTTTGTAATTAACAATGTCAGATCGACTTGCTCTTCGTCGCTTGATCTAATAAAAGTTTGAAACTACACTGTCTATACAATTAATATCAATAACATTTTGTGATAAACGTCATTTTATGAATCTAATTACTTACGTTGTACTTATATTAGGGGAAATGTTCCTAAAACGGGTAAGCTAACGAAAGATGTTAAATAAAATAACCAAGAACATTACATGCGACTTGTATTTGTACTCATAGGGTTGTTTATTTAATAAACTTTGGAAAACATAAGATAGTCTTAGTAATCTTCTTCAATATTCTGAAAAAAATAAATAAAAAATAAACCCTTTCGAAATACCCGCTTTGCCCTCGGGGGGGTCCTAAAACGGGTAACGCCTTTGGGCAAAGCAGGTAATGAATGAATATATGTGATAAATGAATTAAAAAACATTTTAAAAAATATCTTAGCCTCCTATTATCCAGGAAATCTTTATTGTTAATTAGTCTCCTTATTTATGTTAAACAGTTGTCTTATTTTGATCAGTCTAGATTACTCTTTTACGTCATTAAATGTTACATTTGAAATTATAATGCTGCCAACAGATAATTTTGTTAAAAATCAAAGAAAAGATGTTTAAATTTCTTTTTCACGCTGTTCCTGTTCTTTTTCAGCTCTCTGTGGCTTTCTTTGTCTTCGATTAGCTTTCTGTGGGATCAATTGAGGAAGTGCCCCTTATTTTATTGGTGTTACATGATGATCCTCAGGTTGAAGAAGGATTGTAGTTTGTGATGGAGTCTTGCATGGTGTTATAAAATCTTAAAGAATTTGTGTTTCTGCCGTTATAGTCTTGCGTGGTGTTGAAAGTTCTTCAATATACTGGCCTACTGATGTTGGAGTATGAGGTGGACTTATAGCTTCGTCAAGAAGTTGCGGTCCAGTTTCATAACTTCCACATCCCACGAAGCATTTAAAGTTTTTCTTTTATATTTATTCACCCAATTAAAAAAACAAATTAGGTATTTTTTACATTTGAGTCAGATAAATAATGGTACTGGTCAGCTTAATACATATCATAAATTATTCCAGGGCAAATCGGATAGTCACCCGTTATGCCCCTACCCGTTTTGCCCAAAAGCACGTTTTAAATTTCAACTACCTTAACCATAAAATAAAATAGAAAACAAGGAGACCACTAATTATTCACAATTAATAAGCATATAACATGCAAAATGATAATACAAAACTACGAAAACCATATCTTACACCATATTTGAGTAGTTAGCACTAGCATAATTCGATTTTTTTTTAATAAGTTCGGCGGTTTTATGTCTAACCTAGAACACGCTCGCTCCAGGTGCGCGAGCCGACTGACCGTGATCGGCAGGGGGGTAGTGCGCCACTCTACACTCACAGGTTCACGCTAAGATCTATATTCGAATGGCAAGGCCTACCCGTTTTAGGAGGGGTACCCGTTTTAGGAACATCTCCCCTAGTCGAACCAGGCGCAACTTAAACCTTTATTTGAAATAGTACGCAGTTTGAAATAGTTTTTATTTTTCTGAAGGACGCTTCCAGAAGTAAGTTAAGTGCCCACCATATTTTCTATTTATATCATTCATTGACGTATTACTTCTCTAATCTTTCCCATTAATACTCCTGTCACTCTTTTATATATCGTACTTTCTTCTACGTACATCAAAAAACACACAAAATACCATCTTTTCGTAAACACTATATGGTATCTAAGTATTTGATTGTTGGTGTGCGTTAGTCTGGAGCTACACTGCAAATCATTAGCAGGATAGAGACGGCTGCGGCGGACCACACTCGCTGTTTGCATTTGTAATTAATACACTGTTTGTACTTCTGATTTACGATACCGTCCGTTGTGCACTCCTAATGTGTTAATAGCTTAGAAAATTAACATTTAAATTTATATGCGGAAATCTGATACTGATTGCTGTATCTTTATTGATTTATGTTGATGTTTTGAAATGGTCATTCCATACAAAATTTCAGATTAGATATAGCATTCAACGTTGTTTTGGAACATAATACCAACTTACATTATTTTACACTTTATTTCTGGAGACGCTGCAATGAGTCTACACTATGAAAACATAAAAACAAATGAATGTTATTTTGATAATTACCATTTGTACAGAAAATATTTATATTTGCAAACATTTTATCCGCAGTACATGGTATGATTAAAATTTACTATGTAGATTCCCCATACGCTTAACACAAAGTAAGGTTAGTGAGAATTCAAACTTAAATACGCTGCGCTGGAATGCTAACTTTCGTTGATTCAAGCTGAATACATTTATTTTAAATGTGTATATTAAACAGGAAAATATCAAAAGGGTGAAGGCTCTGTGTTTTTGATATTTATGTGTTTATAAAATGCTGTGATTATTATTATTGATTGATCTGATAGAAAATATCGATCAAATTATCGAAGATGAAGAGAATCAAATGGAATGGAAAAATAGGAAAGCTAACAAAGTCACGTAAATACAATCATGTGATTCCAAGTATTTCATGTAGAATTTAATGAAATAAAAATATAAGTTGGTGCCTCTTTTAATACTGACTTTGTTACTTTATGTGGACAACTGCAATAAAAATACACATGCAGACATTCTACATTACTGTCTAATTAAATATTTCACAATAAAATACAATTAACATACACAATTAATCTTTGAGATACAATGAAACTATACATAACATATCTGGGAATTATAGGAGAAATTGTTATGATCTTAGTACAAACAACTTTGATACTTAACGCAGTATATAAAGGGTTTGTTGGATGACGTCACTAAAGTTCCGTGCCCGCTTCGTATAATAAAGAAAACCGCAAGAAAATTGAAGTCGTGGTTAAGTTATAAGTGAACAAATGTACGTGCAGACCTGGTTTTATAAGTGAGTTACTTAGTACATTATGTTCCTGTGATATCGCTGGAGTAGTGTCTGGGTTGCTTATGAGTGTCGGTATGTTTTGTGAACTGACATGTGTAAGTTCAGGAACTTTCTATACTTGCTGCGAATTGTACACGTTACTTGAGCAAAGATTAAAGAGTTTTTATTGTCATGTCTTATGGTTTCTTAGTACCTATTGGATTTTTGGTTTTTAAAGATTTTTGAAGTTCTGTGCCAGAAAATATGAAAAAAACTGCCGACAGACAAATCCGTTTTCTTAACGGCATCAGTTGACGGAGATCTTTTTTCACCTAAGAGTGGTTACGTTTTACCTGCTATGGCACAATTTTTGAAGAAATCACATCACATAACAAAACACTGCCAAAGAATGCCATACAGAACGAGTCCTTGGGGTGTGTCTTGCTCATTTTCGTTTCGTGAAAAATTGTGAGGCCTCATACCCCGGGTCCCTAAGTCAGCGATGCGGCCCCCTGTACTTGGGCGTGGTGTCAGTTCGACGTACAATTTGCATTTTTAGCGAAAGTACGACGCACGTCCCGTGCAGACGGATTGTGCGGGAGACGAATGATCTTGAGACGTGGATCGACAACGGTGTTTACGAGATTTTTTTAAATATCGTTTGACGGCTGGGTTGGGAGGCTGTTTAATTTTGTGGTGGTGTGAATGGGTGGGTAAAAGTTTGTGACTTAAAGTTTAAAATTGAATTGATTAATCGACTAAGTTTGATATTAGTGATTTTCGAAGCCTCATTTTGTGACCTAAATATAGTTTGTATTTAGATATAGATAGATTTCATGATATTAGTTGTAACAATTGGAAAAGAGAACTGGATAAACGAGGAAAACACATACATTCAAAAGATCTTTAATATTCAATTTTGGTAAAATAATACAGCTACATTTCCTCTTGGTTGGAGTACTAAAATTTAAAAATAATATTATTTCATCTCACGTTGTTTAAAAGCAATAAAAATCCAAAAACTTCGTTTAGCTGCAAAAGTTGAGCTTTGCTTCGGCTTGGAGCGAGTCAAGTGAACGCACCCGACCCAACAAGGAATAGGCGTGTGCGGAATGCATAATCAAGCAGGAGATTAAAAACTACAAAACCTTGTCAATAACAGCCTTCTCACACTGTTGCGGCTCATTGAGAACACCCCACATCCCTAGCTTTGTATAGTATTACTTATGGAACACTACGAATTGAAGAAATATTATAGGACATTCTCTTGGTATTGCGGTAGGTATTACCTTTCTATCGCACTTAAAATGCGGAGTTATTTCTTCATCACTTCGTTGTTACACAAGTCTATAAATATTGATCTTCGACAAGTGAGAGAAATTGATATGTTATCCCTATTCATTGATGCTATGTATATATATATTCAAAAATAACATTTCATTCCACGTTTCATATTTATCGTTTAGTGTTCGTATGAATACTAATTCGATCGGATATTCACGCCTATCACGCCACGATTTTAGAACTATCAGTTATTTTTGCTGTCAGACTGTCTCGAGAATTTTTTAGTCCTTAATCCCAATTTAATTTATCTTAAATGCTAAATATCGAAGTGAGCTTCAAGCTCGTTCATATTTTTCTGCGATAAAGAAAGAAAGAAAGAAAGTCTCGGATATTTTGATCTTATGAATTTATAATCTGCTGGTCGGCAAAAAACGTCCAGAAATAGAAGTCCGCTTCGAAACCATTAACGTAAGTGCATGGTTCCTGTATCGGACCATCCCTCTTAGTCGATATTATGATATGACGCTTCAAGTGCTCGACTTCACACTTCGCTACTAATATACTTACCTTATTGTTTCATTACATTTGGTTTTGAGGATTATAATTTTTATAACCTGTCATTTACTTATATATATATTATCTTGTTTGAAGATTTTATTCTAATTCTCGGAAGTAGAGTAATTTTGACTATAATTATAAAATTACAATATTGCCTGACGAATAGAATACTTGGGGTACCTATTTTACCAAGCTCGAGGTAGCAAAACTATTCAACTGAAAACAGTCTCAACGTGCCTGAAGTGCGGAACGGCAAAATTAATGACAATTGGGTCGTTTCTTTTTCCGAATAAACACGGTATATGTACACTTATTTGCTGGGGCAATATAATAAGCATTTTTCAAGCGGGCCGTCGTCTCAGGTGTTCCCGCATCTACATATTGAAACGAGTGTGATCAGAATCGAGATGCAGTTTTATTGTCACTCCCGCCGAGTAAAGCTATGAAATTTTATTGCTTTCTTTAAAATTTTCACGGAATTCACACACGTTACAACCGTGCAAACGTACCAGCAATAACTATCGTATCGGGCGGAGGAGATGTTTTACAAAATGACTTCTTTGACACCAAATATGACAGTGTACATGAAACAAAATTTGTGGAATTTATGATGTTCTCGCATGCGACTAGGGATGTAGGTACGTAAAACCATATTTTACACGTTCTCGTTGACGATTGGAGTTTACTGGAGTTGAAGTCATTTAATTTTATGCTAGGGAAGGAAGTTTTCTTTTGCGCTCACGGATCCACGAAAGTGGTGTCTAAAACACTAAGATTATCATAATTATCGGCATATCGCATGTTTTGAGTAAGCACATTGAGTAAGAAATCGTATATTAATCTGTTATATTTCGGTTTTGATTCCTGTAACTTTGTTGAAACGTCAGTCTTTATTTATATGTCTGCCTGTCTTAACTCATTTGTCTATTTTTTAAGGTACCAAGAACAGAATCTTCTAAACTTTATAAGACCGAATGTCATCACATAATTAAATCACAAACAAACAAATACAAACTCATTATTAATACGACGTCACACAGCGAATAAATCCCAAATTCGATCATGTTTCATGTACAATATTAACCCGCGAACGTAAGAGGAAATGAGCGTCTGTATCTAAGGATTCACACGCGAATGGGCGAAGCTGCAGATTGTTAGGCAATGTGGCGTTACTAACGCACCTAATGTCGTATGAAAGGGGCGCTATTGCTTTATCTCAATCGCGGATTCGTGTGTCGTGGCCTTTAGGGCGCAGAATGATTAGTGGCGGGACGCGTGACTTTTGATCTATTAACGCGGCTTATGATTTTGGTGAGAGGTGATGTTTGTTTGTATGGAATGGATATGTGTGTTTTGGTTGAATGTTTTATGTGATTGTATTTTGTTTTTTGATAAATCAATAGTTCAGATGGCACAAAATATGGGCTGACACACTGATCAGCACAGTGAAATCTCCCCGTATATTTTCTTGCCTTGGGCATCGAAGCTTCTTACTGTTTCTCATCAGTAGCAGCATCAAATTGATTATGAAACATACAGATATTTATATTAAAACCATATTTACACAGGTATCAAAAATATCAACCCTTTACAACCTCGAGATATTTCCAACCGTTAATATACGAACCGTGTTCCACAAACCTCTGAATAAATCAACACTATTTAAAATGTATGAAAGCGTAATCATTTACAAAAGTGATATAGTAGCTAATATGAATATGTGCAAACACGATGCATCAATTAAGTAATCTTTGACCAGGGAGGCCGGCCCGACGGCAATACATCAATCAGCCTTGTCTGCGTGACGAGCTTGCAATCAAATAAAATTTAACTCAAAAGCCGTAAGCTCTCGTATATAAGCTGTCGTCCATGTAGTGTTTCGTTTTGTTGTTATGCTCTTATTCGAATGAAAATCTCTTGTAGCTAGTTTTGTAGACATCTTTTAAGGCTCTGCTTGTGTCAAAAATAATTATATTATTATTATTTATATATTATTTACGTAAGGAAATCAATGTTAGATATGCCTTTATGTTCAGCCGAATCAGTCTTCTTTAATGTACCTGTTGTTAATTCAAGTAATCGACTATGGGGTACGACATTATTGACCTTATTCGAAAAGACAAATTTGCGGTAAAATTATATTCATTTATGCAGCAGAAACAGATCAAACATTCTACATCTAAAATAATGTGTTCTTACAAGCATTCCTTTGTGCTAATGGCAAGCTTAGGTTATTAAAACCTCTGTGTATGGTTCATTTGTTTGAAACAATATACGGAAAGGCCGCGAGCGAGGACAACGGACATCCTTCTAATCAAGTACCTTGGATCTAACTACCGTAATTGTTCGCAAAGGTACCGGTCCCTTTAACTTAATACCCCATAGTTAACATATTCACTTTCACATGTTACTTTAAACTTTAAGTTACCTGGCTTTGTTTTTGAACAGAAGTTTGAGGTTCGGTTATAATAAGTTTGAATTTAACTTAAAGTACGTATAACAAATTGGGGCGTATTTTGCAACCTGATTGAAAATTTCGAGGAACCTTAAGTTGGCAACTGCCATAGGTTTCAATGAGAAACTGCAAAGGATGGCATAGTTAATATATTACCCTACTAAGGTCCGTGTAGTATGTCATACTTTAGGGTTGTGATCCATGTTTGGCGATAGACCGCAACGGTATGTAAGAAAAGATGTTGAGGATGCCATCATATAATTAAAAAGGAATGTCGACCGGTTAATACAAATATGTGTATGTGTATATTTTATGCATGTATGTTGTATCTTCCATTTTAAAGGAAATTGTTTTCAAGCCCCTATACATCGCGTTTGCCCACCTATCTTGAAGGAAGGTAATGTTTTTACAATATCATGTAGAAAATGGTGCGTACACAAATTGATTGCCTCATATTTCGGCCGTGTCTCTATACAACAACGGAAAAAAGTATGTTGTTCGTATCGGTAAGCACACCTGAGTTATTTATTTACCGTATGTGATCGAAGAGGGAAGCCTTTCAATTTTTTTTGAACATAGCATAGACTTTAAAATTTTTGTGAAAATGAAGTCAAGTTACACATTTTCCAGAAACAACCTCTATATTATTCAATAAAGTACAAAGCGAAATCAAAACACAATGCGAATGATTCACGCCTATTATAGTTCGGCCATTCAGAGAATGCGTTCCTGACACGTCGCGATTGAACTGACGACGTAACTTTGCAATGGCGTTGCAGTTACGATAAAAATATTTTTGCTGGTTGTTTACCGTTTTAACAATTGAGGAGCATTAAAACAACATTATTATATCAATAATCAATGAATGTAGTTACGTCGTCAGTTCAATCGCGACGTGTCAGGAACGCATTCTCTGAATGGCCGAACTATAAGTTCATTCAATTCGTGTCTGTAATCGACAAAGTCGCAATCCATCGAGCAGTGCGCATCACTGGTTTAAAATGTATTGGTTGTTCGGAATTATCGTCATATGTCAGCTGGCTGTCGCGGACAGGCCGTGAGAGATCGACTCGATGACGTCGCTAATACGGGCTGTTGTGCTATCTCAAGTACACCTGTGCATGTGTGAGTGATGGTAGGTAGGTATTGTGGAGTCCATCAACTGCCCATGTATGAAGCTTCAATAGTAGTATAGCGAAAGTCTCTCTTCTAGAAATGATTGCTATGTTGTCCAAGTGGTCGTAACAGAAGCAACAAAGATTTTTTGTTTTCAATATTATGTAAAATATAAGAATTAATATTTAGGGCAGACTCAGTAATTTTTTGTAAGTTCTACATTAAGTGCTATTAAAAAGGAGTTAGGTACAATTTTTTAAGTAGGTATTATTTGTGAACTGAACCCGACCAAACAATGTTTAGTTTAGGCTATCTGTTTCCCTTTCGTTGAATAATTTAATTGTTTCTAAGCACTATTTCTGATGAAATATTTGAGGCATAAGTTTTCAAGCATGTACCGAAATAGGATCCTACCTCGTTCGGAGGAGGGATCATTATTTGAGATTAATCCTCGTCAGTCATCCATCTATCTCATGGTACTCCGCACGGCGGTCAAAGGCCATGAAACCATCGTAATTCACAAATCCGTAGGTTGATTCCTGCCAGCTTGAGTAATCCTATGTCAATGTGCACGAGAATCGAGTTTCATCAACTTTTTTGCAGTTCTCTCAAGTTTTGGCATGTATTAGGAATTGTTTTTGTCCATTACAACTATTTTAATAATCATGACGTTTATGTTCTTATATAGTAATATTTTCAAACTCGGGACCAAAATATAATTCAACAAAAATTACATTAATTTAAACAATATCAACATGATATCAACAGTTTAGCGTTTACTCGACTATAGCCAGCCATAATAAAAACTAGACATAGAAACCAGAACTTTCAGTAGAATTCTCGTATAATCCCTCCAAAAATACCTAGCAAAGTCATGGTCGCAATCAGTCCGTGTGTGTTGACTACAGTGTGGACTCATCTATGACTTGTTTCCTAGTCGTGTCGGTCCCTAAGGATGTCCATGTTGCCGTGTTCACCTGTCGGCGGTCGTTTGCCGGTCGTGATTCTAGCTTCATCAAATGCGTTATAGTACTTCTGAATTTGAGAAGTAAATTATTAAATAGCTTTTAAATGAACTATGAATTTTCATTATCATTGAACGTCTCTAAAAACTGCTACATTGCTGCTGTTAGTCAAAAAACCTAAACAACGCTGATATAATTGTTTCAAAGAAAGTTGTTTTACCTATCTGTGTTGAAAAACTGAGTCCCAAAGTGTCTTTTACGAAAAAACGTTCAGTTGGCATTTCTAAACACTTTTGGCCAATTGAATAGCGAGTATCGGGTTCCATTCGATCGCTTTCTGATAGCCTGGTATCAGTTATTTTTCGTGTTCGGATCTCGCCCGTTGGCGGTCCATTCGACTAGTCCTTCCTACACGCTTATTTGAATCCCTTTCTAAGCGACTTCCTTTTCTGTGAGTGTCAGGTAATTATCTGTGTGGCATTCCAATTTTACGATCGAACGGTTAATTCAGTTTAAATCTCTTCGTCTAATACGTACTCGGCTGTAGGCAGTGCCTAATCCCAGTCCCTCGGAGCCAGTTCCCGAGTCTCGAGCGAGCGCGTCTAATATGGAGTACGACTCTTTATTTTCGTTTGTATTCAACTTTCAAAGTGGTTTAATAGTCAGTCCACATTTTTAAAGCTGACTAATTAGAATTTTAAATCTTATTCAAACGTACGTGCGCTTGGAGCTTAGGCGTGCAGCTTTTCATAATTAGTGGAACTGCCTTTTTATTGGGTGTAGAAAACTTTCATGCATACTTAATTAAGTCAAAATCTCTTAGAGCAAATTAGCGTAATAGAATATTATTAAAAAATAGGGTTGTTAAATGATTCCCGTATCCGTCTCCATTAAATAGAATCGTCGTATCAGTAAATAAAGTTCGGTGCCAACTCATCAGCCGCAGTGGGCTGGGATCTGATAAAAGTTGTCGGAAACTTTCTTTTGCGATATCGCCACCTTCGTCATGTAAATTGGACAAGTTGTGGTCGACACTGATGCTTGTTTCATTGGTAAATATAGATTAGCTCTTAATCTGACCGATTCTCGCACGAAATTGTTTCCAGATGAACGGGGTCCGGCTCGTGGCGGGACAGGGTCGTTCGGGTCAAGTAGCTTTTGTAATACTTCCGCAGGTAGAACAACTGTCGGTCACGTCGAAGGTCACCCAATTGCCTATTAAATTAATTACGTATCTGCTTCCGTACCTAGATGAGAGAACGAGTTTGCTCTTCAAAATATGAAGTATAATTACTTTCCCAAGTAAATAATTTACCCTAGAAAGTTCAACAATATGAGCTCCTTAATATACGCCTTTCATGTTTATTTTTATCAAACTCTAGGTAGGTAATGAAAAAACCCATACAGCGGATCAATATTCAATTTTCATTTAAGTGAAAAGTTTCTACTAAATCTCGCTATAATAAAGCGTACATGTCTAAAGCGCTCGATTGCCTTTAACGGATTCAAAGTTTTTATTGAAACGAAGCAGATCCAAAAAGTAAACAACTGTGGATACTTTTATCCTTTTCAAGCCGGTTAACCCGTAAACCATCTCAGTTTAAGGAGGCATTAAATCGCAACTCAAACAAGAACCGTTACACTGAAGTTAACTCACATATTGCTTTGTGTCACGAACGCTAAAGCGAACCGAGTATAGTTGAAGAGATGCGAAGTTGGAGTGAGATGGGGGATGCCAGATGGGAGAATGGGTGTGGAGGGCGTAAAAGGAGAAAAACTACATCGCTAAAAGTGAATGCGGTCGAAAGCCGCGCTTATTTTCAGCGCTAAGTGCATGGATTTTTTCAAGTGAAGCCATGAGCACGCTAGGTAGCTATACGAGCGACGACGCGCCGTCATACCAATGGGCTGCAGTACGCAGCTGCCGCCGACAAAAGAGCTGTTTATACCGCCGTATATTTCTATGCCACGCTACTTTCAATTACGAATAAGTTAGTAGCTATTGTTACTAGTGTCTGCCTGGCATTTCATTTGTTCCAATCATGATAAGTCGGTATCATTCTCTAATATCCTGTGAATTTGCGATATGTCTAGCATATATTTCACTGAGAATAATTTATGAAAAATAGGTTTGCATCAATATTATTTCTTGCATTTACTGCTGCATAATTGCACACTATCATAATGTACGAAGCTACCAAAATCCATTACCGTTTCGTATAAATAACCGATCTACCGAAAATCATGTTTTATCGCTTATTACAATTAAGCAATACCTATCTGGTTAATTACACTAATGTGTCGCGGTCTATAACTAGTGACATCGGATAATAATGCTTTTAAACTTTGTATTGAGCGCCTAATTGACGGCTTATTAAAGTGCTTTTACAATTACTAAAAACCTCCATACTACATATTATTTAGACCTCTGTTCACACTCTATAATAAGCATGGCGATACAAACAGGTGTGTGGTATCAGTATAATGCATCAATGGCTGCGTCGGACGGGATCATTAGTCGTGTAACTCAATTATGATGTGCGTACAGCGTTTGATGGGATGTCTCACATATAAATATGTATATGTTGAAGACATTGATTCTATAGTGTTCTTAATAACTAATTTGAAAGATAGCTGGATTATTTGCATTAAATAGTGGATTTATTGCAGAAAAATAAATCAAATTAAGGTATGTGTAGGTACAAAGGCATACAACCAACATATGGTTGCATTGGGTGGACGGAAATTGCAAGACATAAAGTTACAAACGTGAAGTTACTTTGTTGAATTCAAGCAAACAACAGAATTAAAATTACCTTATCCTCCACTAGCGAGATAACCGTTCACTTTTCAGCCTATTTTCTAAATTAGAAGCGCAAACCAACAGGTTGTTTATTTAAAGTGCGCTTCAAGAAGTTAATTAGATGAGGGGACCAGCCAAGTTTAATTTGTTTTAAGGAATTCGTGACATTGCCAAAAAAGTCATTATCAATGTTTTTTAAGCCCACCTCGGATGTTGTCTAACAAAAAATAAGGTTCGTATCATTTATTCAGAAGAAGGTAGACCGAGGGTAGCACAATTAAATGGTACTTTATTTTGGTGATTGCGTAAAATATGAATCAATTAAGTACAGTTAAATAAAATAAAAAATTAGAAAAGCTTTTGACATGTTCTAATTTTAAGAAATCGAATAAGTTACATTGTGAGTTAAAATTAATTTTTGCATTATCAGGCCATCCAATCAATAAAAAAGCAATCTCCATAGATTATGCACTTTTCATTTAACTTCGAGCATTTTCTTCTACCAAACAAAATACCTACGGGATTATAGTTCTCTGACATCAAAATCAAAACTTATTCCATCCAAAAATAACAAGTTGTGTTAGAGTAGGTCAGTTGTGGTTACAAGCTCCTTACCTAAATTCTAGATTCAGAATAAAGTTATGGTATGTAGATCTTTTTAATAATTTACCGTGCCGTAAAGCCTGTTTTGACACATTGATCTAGCTAGCCACTGTCCCATTAAGTTGCTCATTTCCTAAGCTGTCTGATAAAGGTAAAGACGGGAAGAAATATTTAGGTCATGCGGTTGTACTGCACCTGATTAATTGAAGAGCAATCTATAGTGAGACTGTAACAGTCTATTTTAAATTCCAATGAACGTGTGATTCTTGGCGGTTATCTTTGAATAATCATACCTCTAGTATTTTAGACTGTGAATTAGCTTAGTCATTAAAGTGAGACAATATCTATTGCATACAACATTTGTTATTTGGTAGAACCAACTTATCCCATAAGTTATAAGTCTTTATCATTACTATAATATTATAGTTTAATGTAATTATAATCTGCTGAAAGAAAATGAACAGCTTTTTATATTCCTAGTATTTATGTACTTATCTCATATTACGTTAGCACATATTGATTTTAAAGTAAGAACGTGACTAAATAGAACATGTTACTGGGAAATTTCATTTCTAAGAGTATTTTTTTTAAAGGTAAATAAAATGTGAAAAAGGTTGTGGATAGAAAACATTGTATTAAATATCACTCGAGTGTATAAAACCATAGTTGGTGTACTTGTTTGCAACAGTAATTTTATCTCATGCGTATAAAGTTAAGTTGGTTCAGAATTTTTAAAAACTTTATTTCATAGATTTCTATAATCTTATTTGAATTCGTTGGACTAATGAGACTATATTAATACCTACCACATTTGCTGTAGTCTATTTGTTTCTTGAATTAATGTTAATAAATTACATGACCATTACTCAATACCGTTGATTTACGTACTTGTTTCACTTAAATATAGGTATGCCATTTCCTTTCCAATAAGAAAACATCATTTAAAATTGTATCGTCTAACATTGTACCACTTTATCGGCCATAACAATACAATTTCGTCGTTTAAGGTAAATAAAAATAACGTGTTTTTGACATTCATAACGTTATTGTAGGCGAGCGTGTAGGGGCGCACCTGGGCCGCCAACAATGGGCCCATACAATACCCCGCGAAGTAAACTGAATAACTTTATTTAAGAACACAATAAACCACTTTTTACTAGAAAAGGTCTGAATTGTGTAATGCTATCGTGGGTCGGATAGGTGAAGAAAAGAAAACAAAAAAACCTTACGCAATTTTTTTCGTGTATTTTTGAAGAAGTTCTAAGCAACAAGATTAGCTGTGTTCTGTACACTGAATATTTGTTAAGTGTGCCCTATATTTGTCTGTTTAATTCCACAGTACGGTGCGTTTGAGCATCCGATTATCTACATCTTGAAAGTAAACTTCATTGAATACACGAATAAAGAAAATTTTCTTTAGATAAATTAAATATATAGGTATCTATTTCTTCTCAGTTTCTTTGAATGTTTAAGCTTAATATATAATGCAGTCCAGCCTTTTATTTTTGAGTTCTACAGTTCTCAAGTAGTTGGAAAGAATCGGCACCACTTCGACGTTAGAGGGTTGAAGAGGAAAACAAAAGGCAATCGAGTACTTCACCACCTTTTGAAAATACATCAGTCGAAGGTCATATGGCAGAAGTTTGGTTCTTAGCGAAAATTGTTTGTTGTCATTTTTACCAAATGAGTTCAATACGCTGAGATTTTTGTTTTAAATACCAATGTCACCTTATAACATTTTCTACTAAACAGTGTAGGTACTTTTACTGGATACTACTGGTATGACTTTTCTTTCAATGTGAGATGACTCAATTATCGAGCACCCGTGAGAAACAGCTAGCATTTCATGTTCTAAAAATACTTAAGTAAACATTAATTCACAAAATAGAATTTCGAGCATTGGCGAGGAATTGAGGTTACACAAGAAGCTGTTAGAGGTTAAAATTCCTTTGAATGAAATTGAAACTAGAATTCGCAGATCGGTTCCAGCGTTCAGTATTGAGGTTAGTTCTGGACCGCAAAGTCGCTGAAGTATATATGGAACTTACAGTCACAGTATCGTTTCATTGCTTTCAGGAAACGATATGTATTTTCTTGTATGCAAAGGTCAAAGCGTGGCTTTTCGTAATAGTGGGAAAATCAAATGTATGGACAAGAATTTTCACTCTGTCATCGAATTTGTGCCGGGTCTGCGGGATGGACTATTCTTGCTAGAGCACATACGGACAAATTTACATGTACATATCTTCAATGTTACTAATATATCGGGTGTGTCGTTCATAATCACATTAAATAAAATGCGTTACTATACTGGTTAATATATGTCGATTAACACAAAGGAAAAAGAAAAATACGTAATAATAAAAAAAGAATTTTTCAAACAAAGTACGAGTAAATATAATAAAAATGTGCGAAAAATAGAACACCATATAAAAGTCAGTCATTATATACAAATGACTGAAATTCTCCCTTGAAAACTGACAGCTGTCAACTTATCAAATCATTCGATACTCCTAACTTTATCTCTGGTTTACACATGATGTTGTAAATTATAGAAACGAAAAATGACTCCTGTGGTTAAACCACTGAATGGATTAGGTTATTTTTTTTACAATTCGCCATAGAATATCATTAAGTATATGCGATAGGATTTAATGTGAATATGAACGACACACTCTGTATAAAATGCTGTATCTAGGTACTTCTACAAGAACATATGAATGACTAATAACATAGGGCACGAACGCACTAATGTAATCGTAATGTGTACGTGAGTTATTTTTGAATGGAAGACCTATTCGTTTCGCACGTATTTTTATTTAAATTGATGGTTTTATTCATATGTACAGAATGCATAAATTGTTGAATCTACGTTCTAAAGTTCTGATTTGCTATAGTTTAGGATAGTTGTATTCTTGGTTCCAAACAGCTCACATTAACACTACAATGGCATTAGTAAGTTCTCGCCAGTCCTTTGGATCGCGGTATTATTTAACGTAAATTCTATATCAGTCCATGGTCTCTGCGCATAAATCGGATTACAGCATATTATATTAACTGGTCTCAGACAAAGGGTCGTGACATCTTATAGCTCAGGCTCGTTCGTCCACTTCATTAAGACATGAATTATGAATGGGGGGCATTAGCATCCGTCTAGAGAGTACGTAACTATGACCAGCATTGTTATGCAGATTGTTACCGGACGGCACCGAGACCCTCCAATATGAGATGTTTGTAAACAAATATACATCGATAATAACCGCTTGTTGCTAATTGTTCTTGGAAATGCAAATTGTTGTAGTCGTTGTGACTTAAAGTTCTTCTCTTATTGTAAAGCGAGGACAATGTTTGAAACATTAGCACTGCTTAAGGTCAATGATACAAGGCTTTATACAATATAGTAAGGTTGATATAAGGGTGGGGAATTTGATGATGAAATGGTAAAATATAATGAATGTAAAAAGAGTTAAAACGTATAAAAAAACCTGTAGTAGATAAGTGTAAAATACACATGGATGAAACATTACCCTCACTGAGAACTAAACGCAGGTAATCTTGACAAGCTAGTCGAGATACTTTTAAAGGTTACTTTTTTCATTTAAAAAACCGTCTAATATTCAACTTTACCTCCAACCACAGAGACAACTTTGCTCAAAAACCGAGAAAGCTGTTTTAAAATGAAGTCCAAACTCCGGCAGAAGTCAGCATTCGGGAACAAACTCGCCGCAGTTCGAATAAACACTACGTACACCTTTATGTAGATAGTTCAGTGAGTTTACACCACGATTTAATGTCAAAACGACCACATTAACATTTCGTATGCAGTGAAAGTCCCCTCTGTAACCTATATATTCCATTGAATGCGAAACTAGGTAACTTTTCGCAATAGTGAAAAGCTACGGAGTTGGAACAAAGAGCTAGAAAAGTTCCGCCTCAAAAACGTGCAGTTTGCTTTAATTTTAACTTTGCAGATGATAGCAGCACAACAGACAGAATAATATAGTAATGTGGTTTTCTAATTTCGCTTAAGTTTTACCCATCGATGCAGCTCTTAGAATACTTTTCATACGAAAGAAAACGAAACACTAAGTTACATTCAAATTCTATTCCGCATATTGGATCACGGGAATAATCTACCGAGGGAATACAACCCGACCTAACAATACAACCTTTGTACCTCACGGATTATTCGCGCACCTTAAACTACCACATCCCACGAGAAAACAGAAGAACGTCACAAAAAGTGTACTCCCATAGATTCCCATCTATTATGGGTATACTTATGTAGGTGCCCTAGCACTTAAGATGCAAACAGTGACGTACAAATCTTGATACACAAGGGACAGACAGAAATGTACTGAGCCGATATTGTGTTGCCTCGCTATACCGAACAAAGATCTCGGAATATCAGCCGGCGGCCTAAACTTTGACTTTGACAGACTGGACAAAGACTTCAAAGGGAGCCTCTGTGAGGGTGTGCCATTAATAAAATGCTTTGGTGACTTTTATGTGGCGTTGTGCCTCTTCCAGTCTCTTAGTATTGATGTGTATTAGATAGGTTTGGGTACAAATACGTTGTTTCTTTGACTTGTTTTTTGAGAGGAAATGGTATATGTTAGAGATTAGAAATGTATTTAATGTTGTAGTGATGTTTTAAACATCTGAAAGTTTTTGAAGTTGACCAAATTAATCATTATTGTTGCAGTCTAATGCTGTTTAAAAGAACTGTTGCTTTTTCTATTAATTAAACTCTCATGAAAACAGTGTTCAAACATTACATTACTATAGAAATATAAAGTTTACATCCACAGAACATTTCAACCCACTTCTAGTTTACCATATTTATTCAATGAAAACTCAGCACATTTCATTGTTTGCGAATTACGTGACTACAGGACCACTGTTCCTAGTAGGCAAGTTTCTATTTTCCACACATATACGGTACCTAAGGTTGTCGCAATGAAAATAACAAAGCCTTAGGTAATTTCGCTAATGCAAGTGGTTACACCCTATCTACATCGCACTTACAGCGGCTTCGCTCAAAGGTACCTATTAAGAGGGTCGACACACGGGATATTGTCAGACCTTCTCCGGTATATTTTGACTAAGTGTTAATATTAAGGTGGCGTACGATAGTTTGAGTGTACGAATGGTCTAAGAAATTGGGAACGGTGCGAGTATTGTGTTATAGTAATCACCTTACCTCACTGTCACGGTAATGGTTCCTGGAACTCTCGGCTACGTACTTACCTAAAGGTTTGTGGAAGCTGGGTAAAGAGAAAAGTCACACAAGTTTTACTTCGTTTATATTTGTTTCGCAGGCAATATCATACATTTACATAAGGCCAATAAATAAAGAAACACTGGCTCCACGATTATACACACAATCTGAATCTTTCGCCAGTTAGTGAAAAGAAAATTGAAACACAACACATCCGCATAAAATATGACTACGAAACTTCCACTTAGTATTATAGATACAGTTTACAAATTATTTTTTTCATAAATTCAACAATATTAAAAACGTTAACAATTTACAAAATTTTCTCTATATTTTATAGCATTTAAGATTTACATACATTTTCTCATAATACAGCTATAAAATTTTATAGATAACAAATTATATGAATGAGCAAATAAAGTTCTAACGTTTATAACCGCTTAGCTACGTTACATTATGTACATATACATTAACAGTTTATTATTTAGATATACAATTATTATGACACTGAGTAGTTTCACGCGCACGCAACGCAACACAATCGAGTTTCGTACTTTAGTAGAAAATATTATACAACAGCAATATAAGTATTTTAGAGTAACATAATTATTAAAAAATGTTCATGAATATGGATGTAATACACTCAATACTTTAAAGTTCCAACAGTATTTATTAACTCAATGATATTATTTCCATACATTATTAAGCATTTACAATGTTAATACAAGCTGACATCTGATGAAATGCTAATGACTATTACATACGTAGTTACACTTATTTACTGTTCGTTCACCGTTCTATAAAACGTACCATACGCAGTACCATAGTCTTTAATCTAAACGATAAACACTGTCTTACGTCCAATTAGTAAGACACAGACACTTCTAATTGCCGAACAATGCTGAGCCATGCACAATTTTAAGACAAACCAACACAAAAGAATTAGTTTAATTACGTTACACGCGAATACGTGACGAATTACGCTGGGAATTATATAGAAACAAATCCTTTTGAAAGAGAAAATTGAAAATGAAAACTAAATATTTATTTAGATTTTAATGGACATCATCGATGATAAGTAGTCAGGAGACAATTTAAATCAGAAAAAGTAAAATTTTGTTATATCGGTCATAATAAAGTTGAGTTTCTGCAATTGCAAGACTAATCCGGTCAGTACCTACTTTCGCTTTACACGCCATAAAAACTCCTATTATAAACTGAAAACGAGTAACTTTCCAGGATTTTTTCGTCTTAACTTTGCACATGGCTAGAAGTAAAAGTTTAGCATGTAGCGAGGACTAAGGTCGTTATTAAAAAGGTTGCGCTCACGGAGAGCGCGGGCGCGGCGGCGGCGGCGGGCCCGCCTCCGCCTAAGAAACTCGCGTCCTCGTCTCTTGGCCCACCTTCCCGGAGCGGACCCTGAAGACTGGAGCGGACGTCATTTGTTTCTTCGATGGAGTAGTCGCGATCGTCATCGTCGCGTGATTTGCGATTTGGCAACTCCATTTCTGTATTGAGGATGAGAAACAAATTTTTACGCACATTCTGTCATACAAATCATGGTCATCATCATCATAGGTCGTCTGCTCAGGATCAAAAAACTGCACAGATCTATTCCCACACACACTCCGGTCTTACCTGCGCAGGCATACCTGCACAGGTGGACCTCTCCGGTAGACCGTAGCGTGTATGGCCGGCATAATGTAGCTACTTATATGGATAAAACGATTTTTAAAGCGTTTCTTTGCAGTATAATTACGATGATGTTACAAGACATGGTACAATAATATTTTTCACAAAATATCTCTCTATTTCATTCAACGTTAAGTGAAATTATATTATGAACTAGCACACAATAGCGCAACTATCTCAGAAACACGATCAGACAGAACAAGCCGCATAGATGGTTTACAATCGGTTCTTGCTATACAAAGTTCCATTGACAAAGACAGCATGGCGCCTCCTTTGTCCAAGATCTTACTTACCGTATAACCTAATGTTGCCTTCGGCGTCGCCTATAGAGTTCTTAGATATGCACTTGTAGCCTCCGAGGTCACTTCTCTGTATGTTTCGGATAACGAGCCGCATCTGCACGCTATATGCCGAGCTGTTGATCTCAGTCATCTGGTACTTGTCGTTCGATATTATCATTTCACCTGGAATTTTAGATTAGGTAAGTTATGTGGAAAGATATTCTGATAAGACATAGGGCAATGATTGGACTGCTTTGTTTGTATTTTTAATTTGACAAGGCGATTGTTTAAATTATGTGGTTATTTTGTTGGTTTTTAATTATCTCATAAAACATGACTACCATCAAATTGTCTGTCATTAAAGTAACCATTTTTAATGAACCTATTAAAATTTAATTAAAAACGTTCATCATCAGTAAATTAAAACGTCCTGTTGCACAATTATCAAATATTAATAAAATGTTGTTTACATAACGCCAAAGTCTTTGGTTTCAGTTGATACAGTCATTTGTTTCATCGCCCTTTATTCGATAGGCACAAGCCTTTCCGTCCATTTATATTCGGCCACTTCCGACCATTGTCCGCCGATATCGAATTGAAATATTGTTTCGGCATGTCGTGTGCGGAACAATACACTATATGCTCACATAATGTATCTACTTTGCAGTATGTGCTAGCAGAACGGCATTTGGTTAAAATAATATTCAATTTCATTTCATCCCATGTTGCAATGTCAACAAGCAAATGTTGATTTTGGGGGCAAGTGTTAACATTATTCGTTCGTGTTCAATTTGTCAGTCGGAAAGCTTAATGTGCTTCACAAAACAATAGTAATTACAAGGATAAACTGCCGCTTTGCGATTGTTAATCCATTAATAGCGGTGTATGTCGCGACCAAGCCACGGTTGGAGGGCTCGCTGTTTGCCAATCAAAATGTGGGCCTTGTTATGAATATTGCCTATTTATTTGGCAATATTCATAACAAGTTTAATTCTCTCTCTATTCAGTGTGATACCAATCGGGTTCACTATGTTATTATTACTGTTCGTGTTTATAACTGGCACAGTCTGTACCTCTTCTGTTATAATGTGAACCAAGTAAAGTAATAAGAATAACAGGTTAAAGGAAACCATATTGTTTTGTAGAAATAGTTTCTTTCTATTTTTCATGTTCTGATTTATATCAAGAAATCATTTGAAACACTTCGTTGAAACCAAACCCAGTTCAATAATGTCGGTAAATTGTTGAATAAAATATAAAGTCATAGGTACTACAGGATTTGTGCCTAGAAAATCCGTGAATCCAGTGAAAACAATCGGTGTGCGAATCTAAACACAGCCAACGTTTTGAATAATAGATACTATGTGCGCTGGTGTTTTTGATCTGTGCTATACGTACTGCATATATGTTTGTGTTTCTTCTATCTATGTATTTGTAATGGATTTAACGCTGCATACTGAAAATATGATTGAACCTGCATGGAGTCCGAACTAGCTTGAACGTTCAAACTTTTTAAAGTTTAACGACTTTGTGTGAGTTTAGCTCTTAGCTTTTCTGAAGGAAAATATGGAGACATGCTAATAATAATATACTTACATCGTGATTTAAGAGGTAATTGAACAATTTATTATTGATTTAACGGTAAGTATTATAGGACATTAATTACATTAATTTAGAAAATATTAAAATCGTCCAAATTACCACCACCAGAGAAGTAAAAACGTCTCGTTATTGAAAGAAAACGTTCAAAATGTGTGAGTAGATTCTGGGTACAGCGATTTCGTTGAATATTTGTCGTGAGCTACATTATTACCGTGGCGGGGCCCGCGATGCCTCGTTCGTTCAACATTAAAAATTGCTTGCATTCTTCTTGCTTCGCTTTATTTTGTGGGCGGGTTTTTATTTTTTATTGCCAGCCAGTGACCATGGCTTTCTGGTATGAAATTGAAATTTTGGTTATAGGTATTTTTAATTAATAGGATTCACTTGGCTGTTTATTCTGACTGTGTAATTTGAATTTGGAACATAGATGCTTATTTTCTGCAGTTTAAATATAGAATGTTAGGCTAAATTGTTATGAACTCGGTACCAACATTTTAAAAGAGATCCACTAATCAATGTAACAACTTTAGCACAGTAATTTGGAATATGATATGGTGGTATCTACCTACCTAAAATGACCTCCTACCTAGATTATATTTTCCGAATGTTGTATTCTATATAGGACAGAATTTAATTCTAATACTGTACCTAATTGAAATGTGATATGGTGGTTTCTACCTGTTTGTAATTACTTACTGCCCAGATAATATGTTTCGAAACTATTCAGTAATCTCGAAGTTTAATAATAGGACTATGATCTCAATACAATAGCAACAGTAGGAAGTCATTGTAATTAGGTATAAACTCAGTTGAAGTCGTGTCTGTCCCGTCGACGGGCGGTGTTAAGCAATATGAATTTAGCCAACGACACTAACTACAATTAGTTGTACGCTCTCTACAGAATGATAATGTAGAAAGGCATTCACATATTTTTAAATGCAGAATATAACATAATTTTAATGGTGGTTTTATTGTTCCTATAGGAATAGACAAAATGCACGATTTTTTTTTAGATAAAGTGTTAAAACATCATAGTTTGTCAATAAGATTAATTCGACATCCCAGCACTAACAATATACTTAAAAAAATACATTTGAGTGCAGTTAAATTTGGCCACGTCCAAAATATTACTATAAAACTAAAATCAAATTAAATTCTTGGTCAGACACAAAATATCACCCAAACTAAATTCAAATTCCCCGTTTAATAATAATGATCTGTTTATAAACCGAACCGCCAGTAAATCTTAATAAATGTTAAATAGACGGCAAGTTCACAGTAATACAATACGGTTTGGCGTCGCGACTTGATGCCATCGTTAATCACGTCCTAAGACGGTCTCTAATACACACGAACCCAATCCACGCTTGATCTTACTTCAATTGATAGGAAGCTTCATTTGAGGGTTGCGTTTATGGCAGTTGTGAGATCTTATTAATATTTTTGGTATTTATTTATTTTCAAGCATATAATTTACATTTTTAAATATTAAATATAAAAATCATTTAAAAATATAAAAAATAGGTTGCCACCGATATCGGGCACAGGGTCCAAGGTACCGGTGGTTAGGGTCCCAGAGACAGAAACCTCCTCACAATACGTGCCGTATCAAGGAGTACTGCCTTCTGAATCAGTCCCTTGATCCAGCCGCCCAACGAGAGCCTCCTGAGGTGTTCGTCGAGGCTCTTGGCTATTAAACCATTGGCCGTAACGACAATCGGCACAACAACAGCCGTGTCGACACTCCACATGGCGATAACCTCGTGCGCTAAGTCGAGATACTTTATTTGTTTCTCTTTCTCAGCTTTCACAAGGTTCTCGTCATGCGGAACGGCGAAATCGACTAATTAATAATAATTATTAATATTAATATTAATGACTAATTATTAATATTATTTTTTATTTTTTAAATATATTGGAAACAGGTAGGTACTATTCTCCCCTCCCCCCACGTGTGCATAGAATTGATAGAATATGTCCCTCAACTTTCTTAAGAATATACATTTTTTTGGCGGAAGCCATTTGAAAATTCTTTGGGCAGTTTTTGGTATAAAGAGATTGGGAATTTACACTATGCATTAAGTATAGCTCAATATAATTGGCCAATAAAAGTTTAGGGATAAGAATTGAATAATTATAATTCAGAATTAAGTTTGTTATTGTAAAGAAATTCTTAAACATAATGAAAACAGTTAAACCTAGCATATGCAACGGAGCTGCACATTGTCTGTGTACGTCAAATTCTTCAGGGAAATCGTACCTTAACAATAACAATAAGTTGGGAAAAACAATACCAAAGAAATGTTCAGAAAGTATCTCCTTGATTGCATATTATTCCCTCGCGAAGGGTAAAGGTGTCGCTCTAATCACGAAATGGCATTAATTTATTAGGGGGAGTTCATCGCTTTAGTTTCATTACAAATAAACTTGATACGCAATTGTGGCTGTTGGCAGTGTATACCTGTAGTTGTAAAACGTGTAGGCACTATATGAGGAAAAAAAAGTTTCTAAGTTACCAACTTACTAATTTTGTTAAAGAATCTCATTGTTTCAAGCTGTAAACATACACGATTCTAGTGATTATAAATGCGAAAGTAACTGTCTTTCTGTCTGACCGTAAATAAGATAACAATAATAACAGCAATAGGACATTATGAAATACGTTTCATGTCATTTAAACTATGTAAGTCCACGAAACTTAATCACAGGCATAAATTAATATCCTTAATTGTCCAAAATTGTTGCGTAATGGCGAAGTGAAATTGGGGCTTGAGCACTAGCGAGCTATTACTCCTAAGGCGCTATCATATGTTAGAAGTGAGCACATTACTGTAGTAATGTTGCTTCATGCCAGGCAAATGGTAGCAAAACATCACATGTTATTACTGCTCCCACACTGTTTAACTGCTAAGATTGAGGATAAATCTTTTGTAATATGCAAGTACTAGAACAGCATTTGGGAATTGTAAACTAACGTGGATATATACGAGAGAGCAGGCTAGTTCATAGAATTAAATTTTAAAATATACACGCAAAATAAATATTGTTAAAAGCAAATGGTTCTTGGTATACCTCTTCGATGTTTCAGGAATTTATGTATCGATAAATTATACGTTACACCACGAGTTACCAAAATAAATGGACATTTTGTTCCATAACAAATTCAATTCGAGTAATTTGTTAAGACAATTAATGATTTTCGTGTTAATCAATAACTTTAACAATTACCTAATAGCAACACGATTACAATAGCTTCATTAATAACTGCGGTCAAAACCGAAGACATCGAGATCTGTCAAGAGACGTGGCTTTGGTGCTCGACCCGGCTGACCACAAATCTGCGGCCGGCCTGATGCAGCTGACACCTCTACGGTGGCCGGCCGCCACTGACACGCCCTCTTTTGTTTATTGTTGACAACTTCGTTAATTAATTGTCAGTTTACAGAATTCAATTGAAGGCGTATCGAATGGTAATGAATGGATCGGACGATGCCATGTCAAGAACTTAGAGTGAAGATTAATTGTAAATTTGTCGAATAGTTTACGATGTTTTGCGTGGGAATTGCAAATAATAAGTTTTTTTTTCATTAGTTTCGATGTCGACTTTATTGTTTTACATTACAACAGCGAAAACGAGTTTTTATCTGCGACAGAACAATGTACATCTACAGTCACGACGCAATTTAAACAAGCCTTCATATATAAATTGAAACGAAAATGTTTCGTAAAAAGCGCCATCGGAAAATAACCTGTACATCATGACAATAAAGTAAGCAATTTTATTTAAATAAAACCCGATTGAAATTACAACAAAAAGTTGTCACAAGGCCTGGCTGCGAATGGCGGACACTCCCATTCCATGTCCGGTGCGGCCGGCACGCCGCTTGTCCCATCTCGTCACGCCCGTGTATTACCTAATTTAATTTGTAGTCCCCGCAATTTATGGGCCGCAGAAGAGCCGTCTACCCCCACTGTTTGTTACTAACAGTCCAGACATATGTGCCGTACGTCATTTGATTGTTAATTGCTTAAAAGTTTGCAAAACGAGGAGACAAATCCAAAGTAACTACCTCTCTTTCATTCGAGAAACTAGATTAGTAATGCTAGAGCTGTTTTATGGTTCTGCTGTAAAATGCATTAAAAGTAGGTACGTTTTATCATGAAGCATGCAAAAAATATTGAATATTATCAAAATAATGAATTTTAATTTTCCATAATGAATATTTAAATGTGCAAATGCGTGAGGGAGCGCAAGAGATCAAAAGCCTGAACCCCTAAATGATCCCGATCTTTTGGAAAATGTTTTTGCATAGTTAATAATTAGGTAGTGGCCATGTTTTTGAACTTTGAATTTTAACTGACTACGTGTTTTCGTTTGGTTCAAATGGAAAACTAAAGTGCATAAATCCAGGCGGTTTAGTTTTGGCGAATAATATTTGGAATTGAATTTAGATTTGTACGAATATTGTGGTACGTACGTGAGAGTAAATATTGTGACTGTAGCCTAAAGCAATTTGAAGCGGGCGGGCCAGCGGTCTTTGTTGCATATCGGGCGGTAATAGAATTTGGTCCGCTTTTTGCGCGGGTGGTCGCTTCGACCGCGTAATAGCGAGCTCGGTTGCCTTTGTAACTGCATCTAAATCTGCCTGCAGTATGCGTTGGCCTTGTTAGGCTATAACCAATTATTTCGTACTGATACTCCTAAAAGCCAGGATTTGTCTCAGCGGTGTTTATTTCTGATTAAGATAACGTAAGTACAAGTTTCTCACCTTCTTGTTTGAGTCTGAACTTTGATTGCTCAGTGTATTGGTGTGGCTTAGTATTTCATCGCGTTGTGAACTTGTTTGGAAGTTCCTAACTAATAATAGTGAATTTTTGAACTGCACGTAAAATATTATCAAGACATAACAATGTGTATTCCATACTTATATCTTGCGTGTCTAAAAATATTACTCAGGTATTACCAATCAAATCAGCAAAATTAATTTCAAAATCTCAATTTGAATGCGTCCAACTTTCAGCAAAGTGTGACTGCACTCGCATTGAACCGCATAAACTGTTCGATTAGACCGACAAAAAATATAAGTTTAAAGACCGCATTGCGAAAAAGTTTTGTTCGTTTTATCGGGCTTTGGTGGAGGACCGTTCACACATGTCGCGGCATGTGGTGCGGTGGCGAGCGGCAGATGACTGCGAACGGCAGAGGACGGCAGTGGACGGCGCCGGACGGCCCGAAACCCGTAAATCCATTCCTAACTCGACTTTAGTGGCCGGCCGTTGTCTGCCGACCGTGCCGGCTGTTTGTTGCAACGCATTATCCACTTGAAAACTAGCGCTTCGACTAAAACGTATTTTGGTATGTCGGATTCCGATTGCATTGGCCTGTCTTCGACGCAATAAAACTGAATGAATTAAACCCTGTAAAGGAACACCGATTACATTTTTGCTTATATGCTTATTTTTGGTGTCTGTCTCAACTAACGCAATTTGCTGCATCTCTATTTCATAAACATTGCGAAATTATACAGAATGCCAGCACTGCATTGTCAGTTTTATGAATATTAGGATTTACGAGGGCGCGTGGCGTTGGGTCAGTTTTGTTAGAGTCACGACATAATCTCTAGCATTTGATCTTTATTTCCTTCATCTACATACGTAAAACAAACGTAAAGTAAATATTGAGCTTATCTCTGGCACATCTCCCTTCGTTACTCCCCGAGTGCTTTTGTCCATCTGTCACCCAAACACTAAATAAGCAACTTTTATCCTGAGGCTGTCATTTTAATGAGAAATAATGAAGTTGCCGACCTCTCTGATGTTTTGTTAGGTTAAGAGCCTTATTTGTATTAGTTAGCACGTGTTTCTGAATAGGTATTTCACAGGTTATATTTCACTGTGGCCAATTTAGTTCACCTTTTGACGGGCGGCTATTTATGTTAACCGGCTGACTTAATGTTACTGAAATTGCTCCTCGCGCGTTGTTTCTACAAATAGTGATGATAGTTAGAGGTAGATTCTGATACCTAAAAATGATGAGTTGAAAAGACGTTCAGTTTATTAAGGCTTAATTGATCAATACTAGACTAAATATTTCAAATACATATTTATTCCAATATAACTGAGGTATTCTAATCTCCGACAACAACAAGGCTCATTAATTAATTCGTAGCCCAGCAATATTTTACGTTGTCATCGTCGCTATAATTATGAGGTCGTTAATAAGCCGTAACATAGGCGCCATATAATCAAAGTAAAAATAAATCTTTGCGAAATGAAAAACGGACATGAAATAAGCGCATATTTTTTCCCTTTAAATACGTCCATAAAAAGGCAATAACTTGTAAGCAAGCACTAGCCCCCGTGGCCTGTCAAAGAGGATAGTAGGAACATGAATAACGGCTCTTTTAATGACTGCTTTAACGCTTTCAATATGCTTTATGAATAATGAAATTAGTTGCTTATTCCGTTCTCGAGGTTCGTGCTTAGTACTTAATAGAGTTTATGAGTAGCGCGGCTCGTAAACATCTTCAGAACACAATCAGAGATTATACTAATTATAGCTTGCCTTCGCTGATTATGAGTGGCGATAAACCAAGCGGAACTAGAGAAAAACTTTAGTTTCAATTAAAGCTTTGTAATTAACGATTCATATTTATATGAAGGATTGGTTTCCTTTTAATACATAAGTACCTATCTATGATATGTTATACTGACAGAGTTACAGTCTACTTCTTTAGCTTACATCGATTTTCATATATTAGAAGAAAAACTTCAGTTACAAATGCGTTTTATTTCAATAGGGCGGAATTTCCACATCTAATTTTATTTTCTTAATTTTCATCAACGTACTTTTAGAAACTTATTTATTTTTATTTTAAATAAGCCACCTTCTATCTTTACTTAATCTGTGTATGTGTGTAAGATCAAGTTTGTAGACTAATGTTGAACATTGTAGTGTTTCTTTGTCGTCAGTACTTTGTACTAAGTCGCCTTGGTGGCTGTCCAAGTTTGGCCACCATAAAACTAGCCAGAACAGATTTAAACAAGCTTCTTAGACTTCAACTTACGAGTATTTTTATTTCCCGCTAAAACTTCGAGTAAAATAATATTTTTCTACCTACCAGTTATTAAGGATTGAAAATTACGTGGTGGGCGGGTTCATTCTGTGAAAATTGCTTACGAATACCTCAGTTGTGGGCGTCTTAAATGTTATCACATTTTGCTTAAAGCTGTGGTCACATCTAGAGAAAATGCGTGCGAAAATTACTTGAAGGATAAAAACTTTGCATACACTTGGTTAGTTTCTACAGAGGAAGGTGCTTGCGTTTTTATATAATGAGACTTTAATAGTGTGTATTACAGTATTTATGTATATTAAATATATTATTAAATTTACTATGGTTTTCATCTCATCTCTCATCTCATCAATATTAGTGTCTCTGGTTTAAAAATATATTTCTAACTGATTATAGTCTGTCTACGGCAACAATAAGCGTGATGATGTCTCATTAATATCCAATGATGTTTTGTTTTTGTTCTTTTAATTAACTAAATGAAGATTATCCTCATCTTCAAAACCTCAGATTTGCTCAATAATGGCTTTACAAATTTAAGTAGCTATTAGCGAAGTAACCTTTCATAAGCTAAAGTTTGGCCTGAGTCTAGGCTGTCGTCATTAATTATGCTCAAAGGTTAACAGACTAAAATGTGGTGTTGCTCAACTAATTAGTAACACACTTTAACTTTTGCTATTAGTTTTGGAGATATACCTGGATTTACTCATATGAGTTACAAAAACTATCGTATTCCTAGCTGTTTGATTGCCGGTATTTTTGTGTCTATTCAAAAGAGGTTCATCGTCCGAATAGGAATATATTAAGTAAATGGTTTTGGCAAAGAGCCTGGCCGGAATCTGTACTTTGACTGGTCAACTACAGCTCGTAAATAATGTAGGATTAAGTTCTATTTAGTAAATTACATAAAAATTGGGTTCATGAATACCTACATACAAAACATACAAAAATAGTGGCTGATGTCATTTATTATATTACCTATTCGGCCAATTTTTAAATATCTATCACCTTTAAGTTTTTTATATTTTATAAAAAAAAATCTTACCATTCTCTCTGGTCCAATAGTTGATGGCTTTCGGCGAGGCTTCGACGTGGCACTGAAGAGTGACATCGGTCCCCGTCGGAGCGCCCACCAACTGGTTAGGCACTTGCACCAATGGGTGAACTGGGAACAAAAGAGAAATACGAAAATCTACCATTAGGGACTTCTTGGCTAAGTAACATAATCATGGTTCAATAGATACAAGATTAAGTAATGCTTGGTAGGTCCCTGGATGGGTGATCATATCGAGAAGGGCACCGGAACATTTGTACACATTTTTCAGTGAGTCGTTATTAGTCAGAAAGTCAGACAGTTAAGAAGCTTAGATAGGTAGTCGCTGCAGCGAGGTAAAACTTTGGTACTCAGCTACATTTGTTTAACTCCAAAATGTTCTCAACATATACAAGAAAAGGTTAAGCAGATGATGATTAAGTAAACTACTTGTAAGTATGTAGTTTTTTATACAAATCTAATCTGATTAGGTTAAAAATTGCAGTCAGAATCTTCATTGGTATAGTGGTAGTGGTAAGTAGGTGTTAAGCAATTCGCTGCTGGTTTGTGGGTAGCGGATTCCAGCAGATGTGGGTGCTTTGGGTATCTGGTTGCTGATCAAAAATTTTTTTTTTCATCTCATAAAACCATTTTGATTTTCATGATATGAATATTTTAAGAAAATTTGTTGATTGTGTATCACCTGAGCAAAGTTATTAGTAGAATAACGCTATCCACATATTCTTTCAAATTTACATCTTTATACTCGTAGAATTCCAAATTTGTTTTTTTCTAGCTATTCTTTATATGTTATCTCTGCTTTCATTTTAGTTAGTAGTTTTATGTTTACTTCATTTAATGTTGACGAAATCGTTCATTCTGGGATTATCTTGATGAAGTTGAGGATTCTAATTTATTTTATAAATAAAACTTCTCCTTTGCAGTTACTGTGGTGAAAATGAGAGGACTTTTAAATTTTAAATTAAAATTATCGTTATACTTGCCTACGAAATTTATTCATGGTAAATATTATGTTTTTCATCGTAGCGATGAGTGTAGTCAAGCTAATTTATATTCTAATAATAATTTAAATTAGACAAAATTAGTTCATCTTTACAATAGCTTTACAACTTTTCTTTACAATAGATACAATATAATGTAATTGTATAATTTTAACTAATTACTTTAATAATTTTGTCGTATCAAATATGTACGGAAACCTTTCCTTTAACAAAGTTAAAAATAAATTGATCCTAGTGTGTTATAGGAAGGTTATTTTTTTATTTAGATACTTTTCTAATTTATCAAGAATTCACAACAAAAAAACCGTCAACTCTAAAAAACATGCAACACAAAATCCACAAAGAAAAATCATTACATCCGACTCTTTCGAAATAATTTCATATACTGTGAAATATTCGAAATGAAACACGAGGCTGCCTAGTGAGCAGTTTCATTCACATTTTTGTAACATTACTTTCTATTTTCGCCTTGCGTTTATAAATAGGCGCTCAAAGCCTCTGCATTTGGCATGAACTGCATACGCCGGCATTCGCTGCTTGCATACTTCGGCAACATGTTATTTTATATTTATAACTTCGCGCACTAATAAAGGAGAATGTGTTAACAAAATGTTTGTAATAGCGCCAAAGTTAACATTTGTTTGTGTGAATGTTTGCTTTTTTAATATTCAGAATTTGCTTAGTTTAACCAGATTTGTGTTCGCACTATTTGTGTTTTTATTATGTCGTGCTTTTGAGGGAAATAGAATTCCATGTTATTCTAATTTATATTTAAATCTTTTCAGCATTTTTTCCTTTTATCACTACTTAATTTTTATATATGTGAACGGCTTCCTAGTAATCATAATTTTTCAAAGTTTATCAAAGCAAAACGTTGTTAAATACGCATTAGCCCGAAGTCCCTTTACAAGTCAACGGGCGGTTCTCATTGCCACTCAAAATCCACAGCAATTGCATACAAAATCATTCATATTTGTCAGTCAACTGCATCATGACGTCATATTATTAACTGTGGTTAGCGTTACGTTCGCGTTAATTAATGGAATGACGGTAATTTATTGCGGGGTGAGCTGCATTAGTTGCGAATAAACTTTTACGTTCATACGAGCATTAAACATGATACGATCTAATCTATTTTGGTAATGAGTTATGGTTTTGACTGACTATACCACTGTGTACGTATATTTATTTTAAGTTATGTTTAAAAAGCGCAGTGTTGTGCGCATGTATAAATGTTCGTTCTAGAAAGACCATTAAACTAATTCAGAAACGGTGCGAGTAAAAGTAGTTTTTCTAGTTTTAAACACCTACCGATATATTATGTGTTTTATTAACGTATCGGTGGCCTGTAGCAACGCAATGGCTACGGCATAGCTACGGCGTAGTACATCGCTACGATTTTGATAGAATCTTTTAAACTTCATTTTACTTTACTCAAGATGTTTATCCAAAGACACGTCATGTATGCGAAGTACACCTTAGTTTCCACAAATCATTAGTTAGTTGGCAAGTTTGGGTAGTGTTGTCAGTGCGCAGTCTATAGCGTTCCCGGCGACGTTGGCGCACTCTGTTTGCTCGCCTCGCTCCGCCACTTTGGTAAAACTCCGCTGCGTCTGTCAGGTGTTTACATTGAATATCATCCCGCCTGGCTGCATTACTTCTGTTTGCATTAACTATTTAACGGACTAGATGTTTGCACGCAATTAAACTACAGTTTCAGACAAGGTACGGTTAGTTCGCAGCGTTATGTACTATACTTTTAGTGTGGCACGTAATCCAACACAGGCCCCAGCCAACTCAGCCTTTCATTATAACTTTTGAAATTGTATTCATTCATTTGTACTCGACAAAATGGTAAGTCGCGAAAAGAATTTTATAATGCTTTTATTTGAATCAAAAGATGTTTCGTAATTAACAAAGGCCCTGATTCGAAAAGATACCGAAAGGTTAAAATGTCGAAACGAAAGCGCCGAGTTGTTCTAAAGCGAACGGATTATTTCGAAAATGTAAACAATCGCACCAGCATCCCCAAAAGTCTATTTAGGGTGAATTAAGGAAAACGGAATTTTCTTCCACGACCTTAGATCGGAGCTTATTTGCGGTTATTCTCTTTGACCGTCGTTAAGTTCCTTTGGACGGCTTTTACGAGTTTGAGTGGCCAATTTAGCGAACAAAATCTGAACGATCAGAATTTTTGTTCTAATTAATAACTCCAAGGGGCTACGAGGGTAGCCTTTTGCTTATTAAATAAAGCGGAATAATGAACAGTCGAGACGTTAATCTAATTGCAATTGCGTTTTATTCAGTTGTATTTTAAAAGTGTTCAAGCTCTGGAATATTTTACGTTTATACTGGGTATGTGTGTTAAGTGCGCAGTATATCTATAGGTACCTTAAAGAACGTGATTAAGCAATCCCTAACTGTATAAGTAGATAGGAATTCTCGCAGCAATCAAAAGTTAGGGGAGTTTTCTCGGGAAGGATTCCGCGCGGAATTCTTGAAGTGACAGTTTGATTAACCGAGCGGCGCACACGCTTTCGCCGTTTTCGGATTTGTTGGCGTTTTGTAGCTATTACCTGTTTTAGTTGACTTCGGAATTTCTTTAGCTGCAGTTTTAACCTAACAATCCTTACAAATACGTTGCATTCACGATGCTATCCGAACTCAGACAAACTCATAAATCAGGGCGAGCGCGGAATTAACACTACAAGAGAAAATATATACTAAAATTAATTATCCTTAACTGCTGGATCCTCTTTGCAAATTGATCGCGATTTGTTCACGTTCGTTTGGCGTGTTTCTTTTTCTCTAAACTCAATTTAGCGTGTCGCCCGCTGCCGGTGAATCAACTGAGAGTCCTTGCGTTACGTAGCACTTACAGGCTCGAATGAATTGCTTCACTTCTGCTGCTAAAAAAGTGTTTTTATGTACCTTCGCGGCCACAAGTCCACCCAGCTCGCTGTTATCATTCGTTTTCGGGGGGAGGAAATTTAAATTAAATATTTGAGAGCGTTAATTTTGTCTCCTCATCGAGCGAACGCGACGCATTCTTTGTGAAGTAATTAAACTGAGTGGAAGGGTTTCAGACGGCAGTAGTTTGTTTGTTCGCTTGAAATTGCGTTTCCTATGAAGTGAATTTCTCTCGGTTGTCGTCAAGCGACGTTGACTTTTATTTGTTTTATAGATATGAAATGTCAAGCATTTAAAATGTACACTTATAGAGCGGTTCGTGATTTATACGGGATTATTTCAAGCGAACATTTTATTTCCTGTAAACGATCGGCACTTAGCAACTCTGTGATTAAATCTAAATAACTTGTTGAATTATTTAGTTGGTACGTCCGTACAAATATAGTATCCAATCAGAATGTTTACATCGACTGCCAATAACAAAATGCAAATACGTATTGGATAACGCGTCCGTCCCGCCACTGACCCGCTAACTGGACGAAAAACTTTTATAGGCGCGACTTTGAAGTCAAGCGCGAGAGAACCACACACTCACACTGGGATTATTATTACTTTTGGGTATTTTTACGGTTGCCTGCGAAGATTGACGTAGGTACTTACAAAGTAAGTAACTATAAAAATATTGTTCTTCATAGTTACAAAATAAATTGAGTACTTTATTTAGTACCGAAGTAAAAATAAGAACAAAACGGGTCCCTTCGTATTTTAGCCCAAATGACGCCCACGTACTCTTACTACAGGAACAATCTGATAGAGCATATCTGTCTCATAGACTGTTTTATGACGACAGTGATTTAGATTTTAGTGTCAAACAGAGATAGCACTTTGCAAGTCTTATAGCACTGTCCCTTTTCGGAATGAAAACTGAATCAGTATGCCAGCCTTTGCATTTGTGTAACTAAACTGAATTGAGGAATTTTAAATGATTTTTTTAGGCTATTTAAAAGTTAATTATTTTGAAACGTCGTAAAAGGTAATATAAACAAACTTTTTTGACAATGATTACCCAAAAATAGCCGATAATTTAACCAAAAAAGATAACACAATTTAGTATCGAGCTCTCGTTGGACAGGTCTGGTGATTGAAGGCTTTGTTTGATCATTGTAATAATAAAAAACCCTTTTATAAATTTACAATGAACGTTGATGGATCGCTGCAAATACACACATTATGCTGCGGTGGTTTTTAACATATTTTACATTGTTTTTTAACCGAAAATCTCAAGTTATAAATAGAAAGCATGATGATAAATTAAACACTTAAATATAGGTCTAATTAGACGTCAATGATCATCTGCCTAGCCTATTCCCAACTATTTTTCGGATGCAGTTGAGTTCTGGTGTTTTACAAACACCCCAGAGTAAGACTGGTTGTCAGACTTACTGGCTTCTGTTTAATGACATAACATTTCAAGACATAAAACAATCCCACTGTTTGATGAACACAATACTCAAATCCGTAAAGACAGTGTGATATCATCCCGCCATAATCAAGTCGTACATTGCACAGTGAACATGGTGCTCAAAGTCATTTGCTGGAACGTACCTTCGGGGATAATGCTATTACCTATGAACACGCGGCGGTGCAATCACCGTGTGTTATTAGTTCACAGGTAACTCCCACTATTTTTGAAAATAGAACGTCAGTGACCGAAATGAGTAACCATACATTCAAATTCGGAAAAAGAGTTCGGTTTGATGAACACAATGCTCAAATCCGCAAAAACAGTGTGACGTCATCCCGTCATAATCAAGTCGTACATTGCAGACTGAACATGGTGCTCAAAGTCATTTGCTGGAACGTACCTTCGGGGATAATGCTAAAATTCCCACCCACTACTTTTGAAAAATAGAATTTATTGACTGAAATGAGTGACCATATTTATAGACCAGGAAAAGAACTCTATCGTTTGATGAACACAGTACCCAAATCCGCAATGTCATAATCAAGTCGTACATTGCACAGTGAGCATGGTGCTCAAAGTCATTTGCTGGAACGTACCTTCGGGGATAATGCTATAATGAACTCGCGGCGGTGCAATCACCGTGTGTTATTAGTTCACAGGTGACTCCCACTACTTTGCGCTCGTATTATTCAGCTTGTCGTTATTAGAATTAATTATCACATGTATTAAGGTTGATTTGGGTAAGTTGCTCTTTGAGAGTGTGTGTTTTCTGGGTTTGTTTGAGCTTGTATTTCCGGGGTACAAAATGGCTATAAGATGTTAGTAAATATCCCAAAATATGAATAGGTATGAAATGTAAACGTATGTGAATATATAGGTTGAACTTAGTAACAGTTCTTATGTTTTGTGTGAAGTGTTACAATTTAGTTAGTTGTAGTCAGCTTCTTGTAGTTTATTCAGTAGTGTAAGAGACTCAAAAACAACTTAACTCGTTCATTTAACGCAGTTTTACAGTCCTAACAATATTTACACATACCGACGTACCTTAGCTAAAAAATAAAATTTTAAATCAGAAAAAAAAAATCTTCCCCATCTATTTACCCATCCAACTAAACATTAATACAAAGTGGTTACACTGTCATCGGTTTTCAGATTCATGAACTGATCAGCTTCAATTCCCAATAGCATAACACTATCCATGCAAATGGAAATGGGCGTATGCACCTGTGCGTCACACTATAATTCCGCCAGTGATTTTGCGATCGCCGTGCGAATACGAACGGTTGATCCCGACAGATAGGAGATTAATTTGTCTGAGTGCTGGCGAGAGCTAAACATAGGTACATGTATTTTTTTCTTTTCCTGTAATGCATTGTAAAGGAATGTTTGTATGTACGGTTTTTTATTCATTAAGGTTGGTATCAATCTGTGAAAGTTGGTCTTCCGATAAAAAACATCACACCAGTGTAGGGGACAAGTGTAGACACTCGGATAAAACCGAGTGTCCCTTATACTATTAGTAAGTATTATCACCTAATTACACTGTCTAGCCTAAAATGAAAATGCCGAAGGGCTCAAAATTTAGCGTTTATAACCACAAACCGATAAGCAAAACAAACGAAACTATTTCGTTGATTAGTTTTCGAAATTGAACAAATTAGATTCGGATACATAGCTGACGATTGTTTTAACATGTTGTATTAAAATGAATTGATTAGTATTATAAACAACAGAATTTGTTATAGTATGAGTTACTAATTCTTGCCTCTAATTCTCGTAGCAAATAGCGCTGCTACGCTGAGTACGCTACAACATCGTCGTAGTTGCTACGTAATTTGTAGCTCGTCTGCTACGCAGCTACGACACTCTGAGGCGCATGATGTAATTTATCTCTCTCTAGATACGATGATAACAATCTAATACTGAATTATATATAACAAAGCATTTCTGAGTCACATTGTATTATGTAAAATGAATTTAAATAAATGAGAGTCTCTTTAAATAATCTACAGCGCACCAAAATATTGTAACTCAAACTTATCAGACTATTCTATCTATAATTGAAAACGGTACTAAAACTAAATTTCAATAGTCAACGGGGCAGTAACTTTCTACGCTTTGGAGCGAATAATTTGGATGCAAGACACGCACCGAAGATGATACGTGATAACACGAAAATCTCCCAATTGCTTACGTGTTCGAGCCGGCAGGGCCGGTGTTCAGAAGTCACAGAGTGATAAGCAAATGGAGTGATAACTCGGTATAAAGAAATACTGCCTTTAAGGACTCATAATTTATTTCTTATTTATTTAAAAAAACAAATTTTAAGTAGTTATTTAAGAAATCAAATGTTAAATATTTATTTAAAAAATCTAACTTTGAATATTTATTAAAACTCACTGGTTATTATAACCAATGTTTATTAACTTATTTGATTATTAACATCCTGTTGGTTATAATATGAATAAATGGAAGCAATTTGTTTATTTGCGGTTCATGAATGATTCAGATTATTATTGGCGTGTTGTCAGTTGCTTTCAACAAAATAAATACATTAATATAGTATTTATCACCAGATTACCAGATAAACCTTTTCCACGAAATTCGCATAAATTAGGTGAAGCAATTTTTTATTGCTTTGATTAAGGAGGTCAGTGGCAGAGCTGGAAAACAGACTGTAAGTTATTTGTATAACATAAACGTAAGGTACCAGGTATTAATAGGTAACTTAAATATTAAATATAATTCATAATAAAAAATCGCAATTAAGACATGCTTAGTTATAATACTTTATTTTCATTTAAACCTTTTTAGTGGCCAGAGTGCCTACTCCAGTGACACCATACTCCATGTCTTAAGTTAAGAAACTTGAGACCAGCGGAACATTGAATAACTCCCAGTTATAAATTAGGACGATCGTTTGATAAGTGAGTTCGCAACGTAACGCTTTTTGCTCATGCTTAACGCAGGTGAGTAGACTTTATCGATCATTGAATCGATACACGTTTTGAATATGTAATCGAATCGGAAGGGAGATGAGCTAGAAAATTAATTCGATGGATTTTTTTGTGCGTTCCATGTTTTTGTTTTCGGGTATAATAATTCGATTAAACGCTGCATTGAGCGTTTTATTTACTTTTAGCTCGAGGAATTTTTATTTCGATAGCTTTATGATTTTTTACTGTAAATAAAGTGTATTGCACATTTTTAGTAAGCCAATAGAATATGACAATCACTAGCTACATTGAAACATAATTCATGATAAAATTATGTTTTTTTAGTATAAATAATAAAATAATATTTTTTTGTACGCTAGGCTACCCGTAATCTATTTCTTTACAGATCGACTCCATCCAAAGGTTGTCTGGAAGAGATCGCTTTTAGTGATAAGACTGCCTATTGTACTCGTCTACTACTTGTTTGTTATGTCCTTCCATGTTTGTTATTAGTGTACAATAATGAGTGTTCTATCTATCTATCCATTATATTATATTATACAAAATGTTAAATTAAATACCTTTGGCCTTACTACAAAAACTTTAACGCCTGGTTTACAGTTGTCTAAAAATTTTGTGGCTGCAAAATGAACCATATGTCAACGTCATAATTTGACATTTTTTTAGACAAGGCTTAAACTGACGTTTAAAAGTTTTTGTGGTAAGACGGCTTATATTTTACCACCTTTTACCTCTTTAATTTATAAACAAAACACAAACCATTGTCCTATCTCCTTTCACTACAAAACATAACCACCAGACACACAACACAGAATAATAATAATAACTCATCCGTCTCCCCTACATTACTAAACTTGTACACATATCAGTAATCTTATCAGTAATGAATACGAGCACCCACAGTGTACATGCAGCATAATCTTCCGAGTCTTTTCCCAACTATATTGGGGTCGGCTTCCAGTCTAACCGGATGCAGATGAGTACCAGTGTTTTACAAGGAGCAACTGCCTATCTGACCTCCTTAACCCAGGACCCGGGCAACCCAGTACCCCTTTGGTTAGACTGGTTGACAGACTAACTGGCTTCTGACTACCCGTAATGACTGCCGAAGATGTTCACTGACAGCCGGGACCTACTAGACAGACATGTGTTGCTGGGGAGTTTGTTCCGCCACTTCTTCCCAGCAAAAACATCTAGGAAGTGGTGAAGGGCAAAGTGGCGAGCGCGTTTCGGGGCTGTCTTTTGTTTTTGACGCTCGAAAAGTGCTGATTTATCAGCCTAATTTGAATAAATGTTTTTGAGTTTGAGTTTGAGTTTAACGTGTCATTGGTGTCCTAGATATACTTAGCTTTCTAAGTATATACAAACATATAGTATATACAAACTACTACTTACAGTGTACATGCAGCATTATTCTCTTGCTCACTGAGGGCGGCACCCCGTTCGCAGCGATGCACAGGTATGCGCCCATCTCTGAACGCGTCACTTTCGTGAGATTCACTATTTCTCCTTCTAGTGACGTCACTGGAACAAATGAAAGTCGTGTAAGAAATATTGTTGAAATGATAAGATTTATGAGTAAAATTTTGATTACGTTTTCTCTATCCACAGTGTTCTAGTCATAGGCATGACACATCAATGCATGTTTTCGTAACTAAGGAATTTATTATTTTTTTTAGGTGGGGAATAATCAAATAATCCCAGAGAGTGTCAGACTCTTACTGACTAAAACCCAACGTGTTCCTTTCTAGGCTTTTTATGTACCAGGGCAGCTCTTTTTAACAAGCATTTTTTAAACTGGAGAATTTTC
Organism: Helicoverpa zea; assembly: GCF_022581195.2. Classification (NCBI taxonomy): domain Eukaryota; kingdom Metazoa; phylum Arthropoda; class Insecta; order Lepidoptera; family Noctuidae; genus Helicoverpa; species Helicoverpa zea. Next base: position 6,815,034 of record NC_061452.1, on the reverse strand, counting down.
TACTGCGTTTTTCTTGCGACATCAAATAACAACGATCTATTTACTTCTATTCAGAACTTTCCTAACTTTATTTTATTATCTAATACACTTATATTTTACTTTATAAGCCGTCTTTTTAATATGGAATCATTATTTACACTGCAACTCAAACACTCCGTTAGCAACTTTGAAAACCAAAGCGTAACAAGTGCTCAAGTTAGTTAAAAAAAAAACAGATTGTAGAAAAAGAGTGAAGAAATCAGGGCGTTTAGCTTCCAGTTCATTCTATCATTGAAGCCTGACTTGAAAATAAATGAACGGGATTTACGTTTGTGTTGAATGAGCAGTAGAAAGACTTATGAAGCACCTTCGGTTCTTATTTTAAACTTTTACCTGGAGGAAAATTGAAGTAAACGATCGTTTAGGAAGGAAATTCAGTAATGCTGATGTGTTTAAATGTACAGTACAATAAATCTTTACATATTCATATCATATACCAAATTCTATGTTCAGGAACACTCTGGCTTACTATTTCAAAATAAATATGTAGGTACTAACACGAGTTATATTTCTTAAAAATAACTAATGTTACTATACTTTCAGTTAGAATATGTGCATTACTTATGGCATACCTACAGACAAGACGTAAACTTCCAAACTACCTATTTTGTTCTCAAAATTAGCTCCAACCAACAGTACCTATGTACACACTCAAGAACTGCCAAAGCAAAGACGAACGAAAACGATTTTGAGCACTATCTGTCGAAGTGCTTACATTACATTTCGCCAGTAACTGTTCAAAAACACTTGAGAACCGCCAAAAGTTGACGGGTTGTGTAAACAAGCCCCGTTAGTGGTTCCAACTCGAGCTGTTTTCCTGACACCTTGCTCGAATGGCGGCCAAGTACGTTTACAGCCATTATTCAAACAAGAGGATAAAAAGCTAGGGCAATATTTTCCGAAGGAGCTGTACACCGTTGATGGTTTAAAGTGTAGAGCTCTCGGTGGCGGGACGACGCTTCGTTAGCAAACAATGCGCACACAGGGCAAGCTGTTGAGTCGCATCGCGTTGTTTTAGATGTAATATTTCGAATGGCTCGGAAAGAGCTCCTTGAGTTAAGTAGCCGTGTTATTAAAACACAAAATGCAAATAGCATTAAATAATTGTGAAAGAATCGTGTCATTGAGTATAGTTGTAGTAAAATTGAAGAAAGTACATAAACTTTAATTATGTATATTTTTATAAGGATTTAAAAACATATAGGCACCAAAAATTGACTTAAAAAAATATTACAAAAAAGTCAAATGTAAGGCTATGAATCATGGTTATTTCACGGAACAATGACATCTTCAAACAACAAAGCAAATGAAATAAAAAAAAAATCGAAAAAAATAATTTCAAAAAATATTAGTAGACACACTACTCCACGAATTGTTGTGCTGTCTTCGAAGCGGACCGTTGAATAAACTTGGCCTGTCGATGTGTCATAAGTCAAGTGACGCTTGAGCCCCGGACCCCTAGTGGTTTTGCCACAGACACACGAAATCTTTAAAAGGATCCTTTATAAATACTTAATAGTTTTCATAATAGTTTTTTTTTAATGTTTTCGGGTTTTTGGTGCTTTTGAATCAAAACAAAAGAAGTGTAATGCATTTGAAACGAAATAAGTAGTATTTAAAGTACTTAGAAGTGATTCGAACTTTAAGACTTGTCTTGCAAAACTTTAATTAATAGTGTTGAACGATTGAACTGAAGTTTAAGCATAGCCAATAACTGATAAAAGGAATTTCAATTTATTAAATTTCGGATTCAAAGTTGATTTTCAAAGTTTTCTAATAATATTGGCACTAATCGCGTCGCCGCTAAAGTCTACCGTAAAGGCGACAAAAGTCCAGTACTTTGGTAAAGTGTCGTCGACTAAAATGGAAAACCAACATTTTCTCATCACTCCTTGTTCCAAAGTTATAATTTTAATTATGAATTCGAAACGTTCTGTACTGAGTGGGTAATTATTTATTTTGTATTAGGGTGGGCTACCACCCTTCTAAGAGAAGTGCTTCTATTTAATAAGTAGAAATAAAGCTCTTAATGGACTCTATTAATTGATGTGATCGCCAAGAACTTTTGTCTGAAGCACGCAAACAATTGTTATGAAACCTAATATCACCGGCGTACAACTTACTCGATAATTGGGATTAACAATTCTGGATATCGTAGAACGTAGTCGTATCTGTTTCAAACTTTGTGGTGCTGATGAAAAGCGTCGAATGGAAGGATGGTAGAGTTAATTTGCATCAGTCTACGACTAAGTTTCCACCATTCATTCGCTTATCTGCATAATTTGGTGTTGAACATGAAACAAATAGGCACGCGACACGCTGTTGTCACCACGAACATGTTTTATGCGAAACAATAAAGGGCAAATTTTGAATAATACCCTATTGTTGGCGACGCTGTTTTCTGTCGTCGCTATCATTATTATTACGTACGTACCTATCTACCTAATTTATTCTTCTCGGATTGACTAAAATATGATTGTCTCGAGATTTTAGATTTATATTCAGAACAAAGCAGGCCGTTAATGCGTTTAACGATTATAAGATTTATGAAAAAATTTCGTCCAAAACAATTCCAAGGTAGGTAAAGATAATGAAATAACATCAAGAGAATTCCCAAACAACGAAAGAAATATTGCAGATTCTTGTTGTAAAATAAATAATACACAATAAATAACATTATTTAAAATGAAAATGGTTACATAATCTCTCGTAATGAAGAAGTTTAAATATACCTTCGCCGATGCAGTATTATCATATATCATGGCAATATTAAATTCCTGCAGTTAATTTGTTATATATGGCCAAAGTTGCCCCTCAGTGCGAGATAACAAATTGGAAAGTGGCCCGAGCTAGTCATTAAAAAACTATATTTGTCTTGGCCGGCCTCAAAGTTTCCTCATTGGAATATTCGTGAAGAAACATCGGCCTAAGTAATGGATAGCTTGTATTGTATTCTGTTCAGATTTATGGAGGTAACTTGTAACGGCTTCTTTAATTAGACTTCTTCACTCAAATTGATGATTGTTATTGATGTTAGTTAATTTAAAATTGGTGGGGCCGGGTTTCACCTTGCCACTCATTCAATTACGTATAATTTGGAAAGTTGGTGGTTTTTGAGCTCGACTATTCGATTTATACGACTTTGTACAAAAACTTTGGAGGAAATACATTTTTACTTTTAAACAATTGCACGTTCAATCTCTATCACAGGTAAAAGTTTATTTGATATAATAAAAGAAGATGGGAAGTCTTCTAGACCGTTAAAATCGAATGTCTTCATTTTAATCTGTAGAAAACGATTGCTAATAGTCGGCGCTCACTGCCGCCCCCGGAATGCAGGTATACATTGACACTAATATCGAACGTGCAGAATTGAAAAGGTCTAAGTGTGCTCTAATCTTAGCTGTAGTATTGAAGTGCTCGGTTCGTTGTGAAAGTCATTACCGGTAGTACTTTGTTAGCTTAATGAATTGACTGATGGCAAGAGGAGTTCTGAACAGTGGTAGGGTTAAGTGGGACCTGCTGATTAATCACCCTGTCAGTACAGTTTCCAATTGCCACTCGTCACGAATTCCCCTTGTGCTGGCATAATTTTTGTACTTGCTTTCCCCATAGCCCAATCCAATACTATTTCATTGCAGCGTTTGAATTCCACAAATAAGCCGTTACGTTTTCAATTTCATAAATGGAATGGATGTTCGAATTTTAGGCAACGGGCGATTAATTTTATTGCCATATCAAAAATAAACCGTCTTACCACAAAAACTTTTAAACGTCAGTTTATGCCTTGTCTAAAAAAATGTCAAATTATGACGTTGACATATGGTTCATTTTGCAGCCACAAAATTTTTAGACAACTGTAAACCAGGCGTTAAAGTTTTTGTAGTAAGGCCATAAGTGTTTAAATACGTGATGTTGGTATTTGTTTTCAAATTGAAAATGTTTTATTTGTGGAATGCTAGTTAATTTGGGGTTTAGTAATAACCCTTTATGCTGGTTTTATTTGACCAAGTGCAGAGATGAGTAGGTAAGTAATTATTCCCGGACCGTCTCGAGATTGTAATCCGGCGGGATTAGGAAGGGCGGTGTGAATGGTAATAGGAGTTCCTGAGGTGCTGCGGTGTGATTTACTGCTAAGATTCAATAGTGAATATTTTAAGCTCTGATTTATTTGTTAGTCGTTTCTTGAAGTTGTTCAAATCTTTCAACATGGACTACAACACTGTTTAATATTCAGACATTAATACTTAGCTGGGGCTTACACCGCTAGTTATTTTTTTATTTTGATAAACATTAACAAAATGATTTGAAATGACGATTCATTATTCTAATACGTTTAGAAACTAACAGACCTGACTGTCGTCGTCATATTTGCAAGTAATGCTTCTAAAACTAATGTGCTTAACGACATTTTAAGCTGGAATAGTTTAGAGGTGGATAATACAGAAACTGGGTTAGGTTAAGCCCTGCCTAGTTTTGCTCCACAGTTTGAGGAGAGTCGGCCTCGCACAACTTATATGAACCTTTGAACTCGGCCTGCATTTTCATGCATTATTATAGTTTTAATCGAAATATAAACGGCGAAACTGCCTTTGTAAAACCAAACTAGTTTAACAGAATTTTTCTACTAACAGTTTGTTCGTGAGGCTATTTTGGAAAACAGGTGGATTTTTTCGTTAATTTGCCTTTGTTGGTTTTTCATTGCTTTTTCGATATCACACAATCAGATCAAACAAGTTTTAAGAATGTATTTTTATTTCTTTTAACCTTATTGAAAGAGGCTAGGTTGAATGTCATACAATATTTAATCCTTTGTATTTATTACTACAGCAAGCGAAGAACTCTTTACACAAAGGAAAAAGGTTTGTTATGATGTAGTCCTGGAATTCATAAAAAGCCGTCTATTTATAACTCGGCTTCTGTGTACGTCTCCATAATTAGACTTAATGAACGAACCATTGTAGGAATTAAATCCGGCTTCTTTTAATAAAGCAACTGCAATCAGGAACTTGAATTTTATACAAATACCTTCTAAGTGCGAGTGTAACGATAGATTAGTCAGGAGTTATCGTGTTAAGAGGCCTTAAGTTCCCTCAAAGAAGTAAATGATTCGCTCATAGCACGCAAACGCCACTGACCTTAGTAAATTTTGCATGATTTCACTAATAAATGTTTGTTTTTCATAGTTACGAAATAGCTTTATAATCAGTCAAAAGCTCACACGAGGTGAGGGTTTGGTTTGTTTTTAATGAGGGATTTTGGCCACGAATATTAATTGGTGCAATTGTGTTGACAATAGTTGGACATGTTATAGCTAATTTCATTTATTTTCATCATCATTTGTTTTATTAGCTTGTAATCGGATCTAGCGATTATATAGGGATAAACGCGTGTTACCGCAGAAGTTCAAATCATTTTTGAAATATGTGTGTTAGCATTGCCACTTTTCTGCGTAGTGAAAAATTAGGATATATAATTTAAAGAGCCTGTTGTGAAACAGACACTTCTGATTTAAACTTGCTGAAAATCCAATCAAACAGTTCACAAATTGGTGTTAGCTGCTAATAGACGAGAGTAACTCCCAGTGTAAGTTACCGACTTACGCTAAGCGATGAATTAAACTGAATCGTTGAGTTTCCACGCAGTTTCGATACGTCTGTATGTCAGTATGTGCCTAGCCATATTTAGAGCGCGTGCAGACTACAATCATTTAGTCGGCCGATAGTTGAATTTTGCTCATAAATCAGTAGGAAGATGAATGGAAGTACTAATGGAAGAACTAGGGACACGTAACAACGATTAGGTATTTTTTGGTATCAGACCAATTTTCCAAAATTCACAATTTTCAAAAAAAAACCTGCCAAGGGCCGATTAAATAGTCAGCAGTATGGGCCCGTTCTTAATGGTAACATATTGAATTTATAGATTGCAGCGCAGCTAGCATTATTGAGTTACTAGTCTATTAACATCTCAATTTAATAACCTATTTAGTCTCCAAGCACAGTGCTCCTAATACGTATATTGACTTAATGGTGTCGAAGACATTATGTGCAGTTGATAGTGAACGTTTTATACATCAACTGATTTATACCGAATGTACGAAAAATTGGACGAACAAATAATGGTTTTTGTATTTTTGTTGCCACACAAACTATAACTGAACACACACAAACTATAAAAAAACTACCTTCAATCTAGATAGCAACTGCTTATACCTTTTTCTTACCTTTATTATTGTACTATATGTGAATTTAGAAAGAAGGTCAGTAAAACTTAATATTCATTTTAAATTACAATAATATCTATATGCTTACCTTTCGTCTTCCCCTGAGGTCCCCCTCTTGAAATGATATCTCCCCCATCTTCTCTGCGCCACACAATTTTTGGAGGAGGGTAACCTCTGGCTTTGCAGACCAGCTTGGCTGACCCTCCTTCTGGTACCATCATATCCCCAGAAGTTTCTTCGTAAATTATATCTGGAGGGATTACTACTTCCAAAAATGCTGTCTGAAATTAAACAAAGCCTTAAAACATATGTACAAAATAATTGTCATCTTCTAATTAATGTATTTTAACAACGGCACCATGAATCATTAAATAATGTACCCCATGATATAATAGTGTATTGATTTAAGAATTGCATGCTTTCACAGTAACATGCATGGTTATTCAGATTAAAACGCCAATGCGCTTTCGCAGAATTGACACCATTAAACAGGTAAATTGATGAGGCATGAACTATAAAGGTTGTACAAAAAACCGACTGCAGTCCTCGTTATATCGGTCCATACGTATGTTGGAGTAATATACTATGCAGTTAACAGAATCCATGCCCTAAAATAAATCGTAGTACTGCAACACAATACGGATAATGGTTTAAAATTAGCGGCACTTTACCTGCATTTTCATAGGGTCGGTGTTAACTTGGCACATATATTGTCCTCTGTCTTCCCGCTTGACGCCCCTAATGTTTAGCGTCCACGTGTTGTAGTCGTTGTGCGTGACGCTCAGCCTCGCGTTGTTCGTTATCACGTGCTCGTGTATCGCCAGGATCGCCTTCGTGTCTGCTTTGATCCACGCTACCTACCCCGCGACAAGCCACCCGCGAGCCGACGCCAGTAAAATTGTACGCCCAAAGTGTGCATGGAGGAAAGAACATCGTAAGTACATCGAAAAATAAAAGTGTACACAAACGCCGCATTCCTGTCACGATCGTCCGCTTCACGTATGATGTTTTGTTTGTAAACGATGAAGACTTTCAACGAACAAGTCTAATTACAAGCGAATGCTTCCCGAGAGGCAGTCACGACAACGATCCTCGAGCCGGCAACACTATCTTGTTGCGAGCGCCGCGCAAAATGCTCTCGGAATTTTTAATTACATTTTCGTCTGGTCGCCGCCATGAAACGGGCTGCGGGCGCACTGAAAACGCCCTCGTTTCACCCGCTTTACCAAAAGCGTCGACATCGCAATAGAAGCTAATTTCCTGCATAGCGCGTAACAAAAAATACGAACAGAAATACGGCGTTTGTACTTGTCTACGATACGCGTCCTCCTCGGTATTATAAGTTTATTATTGAAAATATTATTTGGAGCGATATTTTTTTTCGTAATTCCTGCTGAATGCCGGTGAAAGTACTTCAATTCAATGGTTTCATTGAACGAGTAAAATAGGTATCAGCCTTTTATGTGTCTGCTAAAGTCTGCATTCGAGAGCGTATTCTCAAAGTGGGGATATACTTAATGCTCGAGTTTTTTTTCATTTACACAGATTTCTAGAAAGATATTGACTTTATAGTTAAATAAGTAACGTACAAGTGAATAGACAGAGTGCAAGAAGAAGTGCACTAATAGAGGTGCAACTTAGAAAGTGGTCTACATTTGTATAAGTGCTTGTGCAACTCTAATTAGTCACTAATTAGGTGCCTAGGAACTACATTCAAAATAAATGTAACTAAAGTAGTACTTTAACACAACATTGTTTTTGTAGAAACAGCCTTACAATTCTCTCGCTATGCTTATCTGCATTATTGAAATAAACGACGACAGGATTGCAGAGCTGTTGAGCGATGTAATTTCAGATTAAAAACGTTTAAGAAATTGCATCGCTGCATAATTTCACACAATAAATAAAAGGGTATAAAATAATTCATATTTACCAAATTTTGAACTCATCCATACCAGCGGTGCATATCGGAGATGTGTTTAAGATCTTTTGATTATTTGTGTGTTATGTATTGAGACTGTATATGTGTTTATTTACGTCCTCTAAGCGTTTAATTTTACGTGAACCGCAAATTAGATACAACAATAATATACCGGCTATATGTAGGTAGATACCTATATTTATCGGAGTAATAACTCGATTGGTGTTTATTCCTTATAAAGCCATCGTGATAATATCATCTCGATATTCATCTCGGAAGCCACGTGGGAATTGTTGAGAAACACATACCGAGATGTTATTAGTCTTGTGTAATTACTTACGCGGGATCAATATAGAAAAGCAAATATGTATCGATACGTAGCATCGGTAGTCGCGTAGAAATCGAGTGATCTAAGCTAACGGCCCCTGAGAGACTATTATCGAATCTTGTTTCTCGTGGCGGAAAGATTTGCGAATAAGTATTTGTGTCCGACTTTATTACACGCTCTCTTGTTGTTATGTTGATCATGTTTTGGTTTGAGTGGGAATAGGCTTTTGAGATAATTACTAAAGAAATTCTTCATAAGAAAATCTGGCTAAATTAAAATTTAAATACATCCAAGTACAAGTAATGCAAGATGAAAGTGCGAATTATAAGAACAAAATGCGAATTATAAGTGCGAATTATAAGAAAAATGGAACATATAATTCTAGAGCGGTGACTCAAAGGAAGACATATCGCACACGATACAGTATCGTATATCATAATGATAGTGTACTAGATTAACTCCCGGGACAGTTTGAGAGCTCCGCCTCTCGAAATGATTGAACGGGGACCGAGGGGGTTTGTCCTGGCTTTATTTTAATTTCCTAAAGTGACTGTTTTGCAACGTAAATTCTTTGGACTAAAGTGATCCTATCATAGTGGGGTGCGGTTTTTGTTCCGACAATGATTGACTAACGTGAAACTGACGTGCATTGCTAAATTAATTTTATTTCACTTAGGAATAAAGTGCACTTGGTAAAAGCATGCTCAAAACTTGTGTTCCAAAATAAACGTAATTGTGCATTGGTGTTTAAAACCCAAGAATAGTAACGTTCGTTCACTGTTGCATAAATCACTGTTTTTATCACATTCTTGGATCTTAGTTTCCATGTGCAAGTGTTAGTATCTAATGCAGTTGTGCACAGTGTGCCAACACTACGGCTATGTGGACAAACTTTCAGTAGATTTGTGCAAATATAGTACCGGTGTTACTCTATTCTAGGATAGAGAGAGGTTCTATAAAGTGGTGCTGTGAGTTTCGAAGAGTGCCGAAGAAAGTGCATTGAAGGTAGTGTGCTAAGAAGTGTGGAAGTAGTGGTGCAAGGTCTATTTGTTGAGATCTATAATTTTATTTTAATATTTATGATTCTAGAGTGACTGAGAGTGATTAAGTCATCTGTGTTTGTAAGTCAGTATATCATTGTGACTGAACAGACACGCCTGTAGCTGAAAGATGGTAACAACTATAGAAAACATCTTCAGCTACCATACCAATCTAGATATGTTTAACAAAACATTAATAAAAAACAGTCTACAAACTGTTGTCAAGACAACTTTTTAAGGAAAAATTTTAAGTTAATAAATCTAGTGATAGAAAACATGCCTGAATAATTGATTGTTCAATTCATTCTCTAGTGATTAAAGATAGTGAATTAGGACCAGGCATTAACAGTTCGTGGAAAAAGGAATGTTCGAGAAAGAATTTGAAGGTTTTAGATAAATTATAGATCTCATAGTAAAAGTGCTGTGGTGCTCCTCTAGGTAGCTGTAATGAGTCAGTTTGATACACACCCTGGCCGTGGCGGAGTCGCCACTCACCCTGTAACCGCCCAGGTTATTGACCACGCACGTGAACATCGCGTCCCGGCCTTGAGCGATTGTCACGTTCTCCAGGGGGTATAGGAAGTCCGGCTCTAGACCTAGTGCTGGAAAGAAAATCGTCATTAGTATATATAGGTAAATGAGAAGGGTATATTTTTCTTTGGAAATTAGATAGTTGTTTCTACACGTCCGTTAAGAACGTAAACTTTGTATTATATTGTTTGATTTTCCTACGGAATCTTTACTTACATAATAATATATTTATCAATAAAATATTTTCAGTTACATAAATAAAACGGCTTATGTTTAACTGATCACCAGATACAGTAACAAATAGCAGACATAAATAGTAAATGATCACCAAAATGAAACTCGCATTTTAATGCAAAACTATAACCAAAGTTTTAACACTTTGCTATCCTATTTAAGTGAAATTACTCCAAAATAAATCATGCGTAAGCCAAAAATAGTAAATGATCACCAAAATTAGACCACCATTTTAAAGTAAGATTATAACCAAAGTTTTTAAATTCTGCTATCCTATTTAAGTAAAATGAGTCGAAATAAATCATTGTTATCCCAAAAGTAGTAAATGATCACCAAAAGAAGTAAATGATCATCAAAATTACACCAGCGTTTTAATATAAAATAATAAACAAAGTTTTTACATCTTGCTATCCTGTTTAAGTAAACTGACTCCAAAAAAATAAGTTCGGCCTGATACAATAAATGTAATAACATTATGGGGACCCTTTTCCTGCACTAGGGTGAAAAATTGTCTATTGCATGCCTCTAAACAGTACGATAAGAGTGTGTTGTCGAGGAAGTGTATTAAGAAACACATTCTTCTTCTTCTTTCTCCTGCCCTGTTCCCAATTTTACTTGGGGTCGGCGCAATATGTCATTTTCTTCCATTTTCCCCTGTCACTCGTCATACTGACACTCACGCATGCATTGCAAGCCGGACACATAACTTAGTATAGCACCATAATACTTTATTTGGTAATAAGCCTACATTTTATGGCAATCACAGTGACTTATTTAGGCAAAAATAATACATTAATTTGGTCGTCAAGAGTTGGTGATCATTTACTAAATTTGGTGGTCGAATACAATTTAAAGTGAAGTCGTGACTAAAATAGCTGGTACTATTACATTTTTAGACTTTATTTTTCTGGTGTTCAGTAATTATTTCTGGTTACAAAACTAAGGGTATCAAAGCATTTTATGGTGGTCATTATATTTGTTCCCAAATAAAACCTTACATTTTATATCATGTCAAACATATAAATAATTTAAGAAGTTATTTTCCTAAGACACGTCTTACATATCGTAAATATAAAACGGTTATTATTTTACTTCAATTTTTTTAAAGTATGAAACACTAACGAGTGAATTTTAGTTCGTCATTGAAAATCTGATTGGTTGAGCACGCACTGGTGCCACCACAGCTTTAGTCACGACTAGATGTATCAAAGCTAGTTGGTGTCTGTCATCCAGACAACCGCGCTCATTTTTGCATCGCTTTTTCTTATATCTGTGTCTATCATCTAATTGGAATATAGGTACCGATGCCTCCATAAATACAAAGCACGCCTCAAAAGGTATACCTGTAAAATCTGTCTGTTGATTAAACTTTTTATATAGCGAATCTAGTCTCGTTATTGCAACAGCAAAACGTTTATAAAACATTTTGAACTATTCCCAAATATTCCGTATATCATATATGAAAAGAGTTGTTTGCCTGCTAGCCGTTTGTGGATAAATAAAACAAAAATTCCCACCACTATTAGTTTTTAGGTCAATAATATTTTTTTAGAAATAAAAAACCTAAACGATGGAAAGTTTCGATGAATTTAAGTTAGGTATAGGTTAACCTTAATGCTAAATCGAAAAGGGGATTAACGTAACTTACAATATTTATATTATATATATTATATTTTAAAGTCGATTGAAGCCATGGTTGAATTCTTGAAAGTCTCAAAGCAAATAGGAAATGCCGTTTTTATAGTAAAAGAAAGTTATTTATAAGCTCTCGCATTGGAGCCGTTTCTCCTGAGATTAGGCTAAGGTCGGATTTACAACGCTGGTTTTCTAACGGGTTGCTTTAGTCACTCTAGTGTATCCTTTGTAACTGTTTCGTCTTGGCAAATAAAATTAAAATGTCTTTTGAAATTGTTGGATTTGTTTCAGGGGATTAACCTTGAATTCGATTGATTTAAAAATTTTCGAAATGCTCGTTTAATAATTTTTTAAAACCATTGAAGTTATTGAAGTATAAATATGTATTTGATTAGGTAATTATAGATCAAAGTCATCAAAGTTTATTATTAAAGTCCATGCGTAACCGATAATATCTACAAAAATGAAAAAGTTTAAAACATTACAACCCTTAGAATTAAATGATATAACTTGAGAATAAATCAGCGTCTTCCCCTCGTGTTCAGTGAATAAGATTGTTCAGTAATATTAGCATAACGTCTCACATTTTAACCTAATGTTGTACCTGAGACTAAATGTTCGAACATGATCTGTTTAATAATGCGAACGTCTTCCCAATTGTTATTCAGATGTTGAAGTCAGTTTTTAGGTACCTATGATCTATTGTAGGTCAATTGTGTGAGAACTAATTGGTTTATCGGCTCCGTGAACTGCTGATAAGCGTGATGAATATATATTATTCGCAATTCAAATGTTCTGATAAAATAAGTATCTTGTAGTAGCCTATTTATTTATTTTATACAATGTACACACTATACATATATACAAACTTAAACTACTTATCTTTATACAAAACTAAAAATAAAATACTATATACAAAATATATATAAACATAAAACATAATATAAAAGAGCATCGATCAGGCGTCGAAGTATTCCTCCGGTATCTTCTCATAATTGTACTTTTAACAACTTCATCATCATCGTCAACAATTCTATTGTACCACTGAAAGGCACAGTGCCACTTCTCATATAGAGGAGAAATGAGCGTTAATCAAAACGCTTAAATTTCATATCAAATGCTTACTTAAAAAAATTACAAAACTCAAATTCTTTTACAAAAACCCAAAAGTGAATGGATAAAGATCCGACACCAGATAGTTGTTTATTTCCTCAAAATTTGTTCTGAAAGACATTAAAACCGGAGTGACTTGTCAAGTGCTTATGAAATTGTGAATATTGATTAACGATAATAAAATAAGATAAAATTACTCGGGGGAAATATAGATAATAATTTATTATAATTAATAATGACAAAAGGGACGGCCTGTACCTTTTAATTATTTGTTACGTGAATATAACAATCATTGTTATTTTGCTACATTAATCTAACTTTGTTAGAGTTTTATACATAGCTAGCAAGTTTTTTAATCCCTGGTGCACAGAAGCCCACAGAACTCTGGTCCCGCAGCGCTTAGAAGTCCTTTTAAAGTCAGTCCATAACAACTTTAGACACAACAGATCGGAATCACAAACGAATCGTTCACGGAATTTAAAGCGCAGAAAACGCTCGTTATTCTTCACGAAATGTTTAGAATGATATACGTAAGTTCCGCATAAAAATGTCTCCCTTAGCGCCGTAGGTATTGTCCCGGCGAATGGATAGCTGGAGGCGTCAATATTCTACGTGACCAGTTACTTGTGTCGGCCACGGAAACATGTGTCGGAAGTGAGGACTATCTGTTTGCTCATAGAATGGCGATCGCACTGTTGAATTATTCGCGTGTACATACGCGACAGGATGCGGATTACATGGTGCATTCGATTCGTTTATATTTTCGGGTTAGAGACGACCCGTTGGCATTTTCTTTTGAATGGATTTTGGAAGGTAAATAGAGAATAAGTCCTGCTTATTTTTATCGTAGCCTATCTCAGAATAACATATATACTATCTGCAAGCACAAAGCGTGTAAGAATTAGTTGACAACATCACATTGATTCTATATTTAAACAAGTTCAAAGTAAGTTAGATCTACTTTACAAGGAAGAAATTAATACAACCATAATTACTTTATGTATCCACAGGTAAACTACAAACTCCGATTTCATAGTAAGTGACTTCGCATTCGACTACAATTCCCACTGAAAGTTAAGCTTTTGATGTTTTCCTTTCATTAACAGATCGGGGAAACACGAAGCGGGGTCCAATAAATTTCAATACATAACGGAGTTAAATTCATTTCGGCCCTTATTTGTTCACGTCCATGTGTGGCAAACGGAATGGGTCAATTGAAGCACCAGAGCAAATGTCGCCAGACTAAATGTCGTCGATATACACAAGCCTTTCCCGTTCTATATTGGGAACACACAAAATGTCGGCTGGCTTCGGAGCCGTGTTAACATCCCGCATTTAAATTTTCAAATATTCATTGCCAATTAAAATATAATTAACTACGAAAAGCGTTCCGACGATTCTACGACTGTAGGCGGTAATCGTGCTATAAAATATGATTAAATACGGTCAGTTGGAAGATAATTAAATTATCTGTAAGTCTGATTGAAAACTACAATTAAATTCAGCAAGCACAATTTCTTTTGTGAGGTGGTGCCGCATTCGTATATATTGTTATAATGCGGACAAAGTTCTTGGAATATCTCAGCGGAAATGATTTCACGATCTCGTAGTGAATATCAAATGTCCGAATCGTACAGACGTTCGGAAAGTAAATACAGTTGGATTTGTATAGGTCGGGAGATCGCACTGCCAATAACCAGCAAATGCTGGCGTCGAAACCAGCTGAAATCGTAAGTACCGGCCCGACCAACTGATATTTGTAAATTCTATGGTAATCCGACTCTGAGCCTAATCCTACTTTCCATTCAAAGCGGTTGAAATAAATTCTAAAAACAATAGGCGGTTATTTGGTTGTTGTGTTCATCGGGAGCAGGTATAAGGGATCCTTGGCGTATTATCTACGCATTGGTATCGTCAGCAATTGTATAATAATCGCATGTATAGTTCTAATTTGTTAAATTAATCCCGTTACGTATTTTGGTACGGTATTCGAGCACGTGCGCGACTGCGAACAATTTGCTAACATGGTTTCGTACTTTCGTCGAGATTCGGAGTTGGTACACCTAGCAACTCTTGGCCAAAAGTCCTACGGCTTAATTGGACGATTTTCTACATGTAGATTTGATTTACAGCGTCTCGAAAGTTTAGGCAAACAGGTAGTCAACTTTCCAAGTATAATATTTATAAGATGGATCAAGTTCGAAAGTTATAGATTTCTACGTAACATGTTATAATATTTGCCTGTAGGTATATAGGTAGGTGAATATGCGTCACGTAGTGTAAACAGACGTTGGCCGTTTTTATAATGCAATATTAGGTAGGTACTTAACTTACATATCCTAATATCTACACACAAAGAATAGACCACCATAGAACATCAACAACCCTTGCGCGACACAAGAATAAGTTGTAATAAAACCCAAAACAAAGCACAACAAATCCTTAGCATTCCTAGAACGTGCAATAAAGTCGAATATTAATCACTTACGCGGCCAAACACGTAGTACAGCTATAAGATCTGATATACGGCATTACTAGAGTTAGGCAGGCGCTTCATTTGCAATTTGGTTCAGTGATTTCGTTTAAGCTGAGCGAACGCTGTCCGTGAATTATGCCTATTGTTGTTCCAGTGGCAAAGGATGCATTACGGAGCCTTGTTCGAGATATTCGTCGTCCTTTTATACAAATTGCTTTTAAAACATTGCTATTCATATTATTTTGTGGACGTAATAATTTGTGTTAGTGGATGTAGGTTCCTATTGTATTTTTTGTTTGGGTTTTAGCTTAAAGTATTCACAATATCCATTCCAGTAATTATTTAGACAATTAGGTTATCTTAGAATATAATTGAAAATAAAATTTTCATA
The DNA here is from genome assembly GCF_022581195.2 of Helicoverpa zea. Lineage (NCBI taxonomy): Eukaryota > Metazoa > Arthropoda > Insecta > Lepidoptera > Noctuidae > Helicoverpa > Helicoverpa zea. Next base: position 6,799,100 of record NC_061452.1, on the reverse strand, counting down.
ATTTAGTGTTTTGTCTCATTTTAGATATGTAGACCATTTTACTACTCACTCTCCTAAAAGCTTTTTTTATAATTAAAATGCCGCTGCTGTCAGAACATTACTCAAACAAAAACCTTACTCCATTCGAAAAATAAAACCGTTCAAGCACCTACTCAAGAAACAATACATAAGCAATATGTCAAGAGGGATCACATTAACATCCTCAATAAATTACTGGAACAATCACTCACTATACATTTGTTCTGGATCGAGTCGAATCGACTTATGATATCACTGAGTGGATCACTGACTAAATCGCCTATTGTCGTGAGGGGATCCGATTCCCGCCACTTACGGCTGTCGACGGATCTCAATCAGAGGTTATCTAACAACTTGATAAGTACTGATGGCAGATTTGATTTGTACTTCGCTTGTGTTCTTTTTATGAGTTGTGTGTGTGTCCTTTTTATAGGATTTATAATGGTTGATTAATAATACAAGATTAATTGCTTTCTATCGATACAGACTCCGCAAATGTTTGTTTAGATTCAACGCCAATAATCCCGCTTGTTCAGCCAGTATTATTCAAATGTAACAATATCATATCCAATAAAAGTTCCGGCGGGCCAGCGGCGTACAAACAATACATCTAAACAGACGTGGCATCAGATCTTGTGTACTGTTGGTTTGCAAAACAAATATTTTCCTAGACGTTTTTGAAGTCGTTACGAACAAGTTAGACGGCCGGTCCACGGGCCGAGTGCAATTCGCGCCACTAGAGTCGCACTCCGGATTTGTTTGCTCCAACTAGTTAAATGTTGGCCCAAACTTTATTTCGGACGTCGAAGTCTCCGAGATGTTGTACCCTTGTTATTGTTGTTCAAGTATATTTAGAGAGGTTCAGACGTACCGTACGAAACAAACATTCGTCTACCGTATTTATTATTCATATTACTGCTATAGTTCCCATTTGGGGATCGTTTACCTTGCAAATGTTTTACAATTACTCGGAATTAACATTTTGATTGTTGTTCTCTGTATTCTAGTGTTTCTGAAATGTGGAGTATAATCGGATTACCCGAGTAATTAAAAATACATTATCATAAACATTACAACCATAGCCGTATTGTAAAGATAAATCAATTTATCTTTCTCTTTAATAAATAATCCATGTGAACAAAGCATCGGATCTAAACGGAACAAACAAAGTGAACGCAAACATCTCCTAAGAAAATTGTTAACTAGAGAAAAATAAATTAAAGATCGACAGTAAGCAATAACGGAGAAACAATGTAGAAGGAAACCAAGAATTCTGGTTTGGGGTTTCAGAGAGCTCATTCGAAGTAAGGAAATTCTTTAACAACATTGTTTCTAAATTAAAACAATCTCATAATTGCACATTCTCCAACTTCTTTGATGCAGTGTAGGTATGGTGCGGGAGGCGCCGGAGTGGGGGCAGGGTGTTTGCCCGGGGTAAGTTTTGAGGCGAAGTTAAGCCGATTAAGTGTCATTTCCGGCGCGGAACTAGCACTGTTCATTAAATATTTCGAGTGACTTAATTGCTGAGGTCGCCCGTCTACCAAGTTTTGATGTGAACAGATTTCTACTATTCTTTGCCCATTTGAAAATGTATTCTGTTTTATGCTGAACTTTTATGGCATTTTGTGTGTCAACTTTGCTAATGTGTTTTTAGATTAAGAAGGTCTTAATTGTATGGTTGATAGTTGCTACTTATAAATCGATAAGTGAGTCGGTAACTTTGACCGTAACGGCGACAGGACGTAACCATTTTGCGACGAACTTTCTATACGTTGTTTAAAATAAAACTGTACATGAATGATTGAAGTTATAAATTCGATAATTGAACTATCGATGTTCTTTTGTTCGTTTCAGCAATAAAAATATCTATAACAGCGACCGATGTCTGTCTAGGGATTAGAATCGATGAACTCTCTCGAAACGTTTGTCACCGTCTCATTGGAGCTGAAATTTTTCGCGTACAAAGTTATCGAAAATCTACTATGTAAAATGTGATACATCATTCTAACTTGGAGAATACCAAATTCATATATTATTAGATATATTATTTTTATCTACCTTTGACATTTAAAAATGTTCATATAAGATTCGTGTGAATGAAGAGATATGATCAAAGAATACTAAGTTAGCGCACTAAACCTCACTAAGCTACCGTAGTTTTAGTACTTTATTTTCGACAGTTTGTAAAGTGACGGCAGAAAATGGGTTAATTCATGGTTTCCGAAGTGGCCGCGAAACAATTTGTCTGGTGCTCGTGCGCCATTGCCTTCTATGAGCCTGAATTATTATTGTTATTTATGATGTTTGGCAGTTTGTTTAAGCTATAGTATACTAAAGTGTCATTTTTAGTTTGGCTAATTTTAATTATTTGAATAATATGACGTATGCAATTTATATATTTTGATAAGTGACAACAAAAGATCATCTTTCAACGCAATTATTAATACAGTGAAGGTACTATCGTAACCCCATGTTAACATCTCTCAATAAATATTTCTCTGTTTGTGGAAACACACGGATACAGCGCACTGCTGCGGGCACAAAGTCCATTACAGTCAATTCGTCTAGACGCAGGCACGTGTTGAAACTATTCTCACGGGTAATCGAATTACCTGCGCCATACAAATAAATAAACTGCCCGCCCAGAATAAACCGTATAACAATTAAACTAAAAACAAATAAAAACTCTAATGTAAATGTTCGGATCTTCTTTGTTTACATTAGTTGGCATTTATTATTTACAGAGTCAACCACTTTGCTGTTTCCTTTTACTTTTTTGTACATAAGCGGCGAGGGATTATTTTGGCAATTTTCTTTGTTTGTCATTTTCGGAAAACTGTTTAAACTACGTTTGTTTTAAACTCGCACGAATTGACGCCTACATACATTGCACAATTCCATGTAAACGCTATTATATTTCCACAAAAACTTCATGAGATAAATTCGGCAAAGTACACACGCCAAAAATAACTGAAGAATCTAATATAATAAAGCCCATTTGTAAAGAAAATATCAAAAAAGTTACGCACGACCAAAAAGGATTCAATGAGTCAGCAAAGTATGTGGCAAAAGAAATTGAGGGTGAACTAGAACAAATGTGATATTATGGGGCGGGGAAGTGAACCCGGACGACTTATATAAATATAAACAAGCCGTACTGTCCGGGCATTACAGACCTCCCTATCCTTGCGGGTCGAATTTCGAAAAATCTTTACTTAGGGCCCACGTTAACAGAGGGAATAGTAATATATTTCCTTACATGTTGTCGAAGGTGTATTTATGTTGCTGGATATTAGTAGTGTTATTTTAGGTAGGATATTGCTTTCATATAATTACTGAAGATTTTGATGTAAAGTACCATATTTGTGTTGGAATAAGTACCTTAGTAATTTCAGTAAACTTCACTAGTACATGCACGTATATGGGTATAAAGATCAGTTCCTAAAATCCTCTTCTCATCATCATCATCCTCCGAGCCTTTTCCCAACTATGTTGGGGTCGGCTTGCAGTCTAACCGGATTCAGCTAGGTACCAGTGCTTTACAAGAAGCGACTGCCTATCTGACTTCCACAACCCAGTTACCCGGGAAACCCAATACCCCTTGATTAGACTGGTGTCAGGCTTACTGGCTTCTGACTACCCGTAACGACTGCCAAGGATGTTCAAAGACAGCCGGGCTCTACAGTTTCACGTGCCATCCGGAACACAGGAAAATTCTCTTCTATAATACTATTTATAAAAGTAGATATTTCAATTAAAAAAAAAACTTGTCAACCCGTGGCTGTTCTAAAAAAAAATCTTATTTAGCAACTTCTGTAAAATGGGTAAGGCGATAATAATTCAAAAGCCACAAAGCGAATTTTAATGCGACTTTGATCCAATTACAAGACTTTGTTATCAATTACGCTGACTGTACCTTCTGGGGTCGTTGTGACACGAAATAGAACTCAAGTAGCATTTTTGATATTTGGAATTGCAAAAGGGGGTGTAATTTTTACTAAATTATTAATTTTCTTAAAGCTTATTAGCATTCAACAATATTTTTGCAATATTTTTCAAGTAGATAGAAAAACTCTCAGTTGAGGTGTCCTAGTGGGCAAAAAACCAACCTCTCAAGTATGATGGCACGGGTTCGATTCCAGGTCAGGCAAGTACCAATGCAACTTTTCTATGTTTGTATGTACTTTCTAAGTACCTATATCTTAGACACCAATGACTGTATTTCGGATGGCACGTTAAAACTGTAGGTCCCGGCTGTCATTGAATATTCTTGACAGTCGTAACGGGTAGTCAGAACCCAGTAAGTCTGACACCAGTCTAACCAAGGGGTATTAGGTTGCCCGGGTAACCGGGTTGAGGAGGTCAGATAGGCAGTCGCTCCTTGTAAAGCACTGGTACTCAGCTGAATCCGGTTAGACTGGAAGCTGACCCCAACATAGTTGGGAAAAAGGCTCAGAGGATGATGAGTTCGAAAAACTCTCAGTACAAAAGACCTACAACTTACATAAATATAATAGCTACAGCCAATAAATCCCTCCCTTCTGATTATTACTAAATTGACCTACAAAGAAAATGATGTGTTGTCCGGAATATAGGTACGTGATTCGTGTTAGCCACATATTTATCGATAACAAACCAATTTACCCGCTATTATTGTGTTAACAGCTACGGCAGGGTTGCCTAAATTCGGAGATCTTTTGTGTAGAAGCGATTTGTATCTCATTTTTACGTAGGTAACTAGGTATATTATAAGTTCCAAGTTTTGTTAAAGTAATATTATTATGAAACTAGCTTCTGCCCGCGACTTCGTACGCGGATCCTGTCCCTTATGCCAGCGACTACGGGGTCAGCAAAATCAAAGATCTGAACCGTCTGATATTGAATTTTAAGGGCCCGTTGACTTGAAAACAACGGAATACGGATAAACATTAGAAACGTTCCATATATTTAATTAAATTGGACTAAACAAAACGCTGAGAACTGAACCGCAATAGGCGTGATCATAGGGATAAAAGTAGTGATTCTAATAAGTCTGCATTTAAGTTATGTGGCAAAAATGTTACACGTATTATTACGTAAAAAAACATTAAATAGATGACAAAGTCGTGGTGACTTAGTGGAAGTCGTGGTGGTTTAGTGGGTAGAGAACCAATCTCTCAAGTATGAGCGTGCGTCTTTGATTCCAGGTCTGGCAAGTGCCTGCCAATGCAACTTTTCTAAGTTCGTATGTACTTTCTACGTATATTTTGGATACCAATAACCGTTATTTGGAGGGGATGTTAAACTGTAGGTTCCGGCTGTCATTGAACATTCTTGGCAGTCGTTATGGGTAGTCAGAAGCCAGTAAGTCTTACCAAGGTATGTTGGGTTGAGCGGGTAACCAGGTTGTGGAGGTCAGATAGGCAGTCGCTCCTTGTAAAACACTGGTACTCAGTTGCATCGTGACTGGAAGTCGACCATAACATAATTGGGACAAAGGCTCTTGAGATAATAACGACAATAATAATGAGATATAGGCACCGCAGGACATCTGAGGCTGATGACGGGGAGTAGCAACCCCGCGGGGCTATACTATATGCTGAGTTCTCCAGGGAGAGTATCCCCCATCTCCGGCCGGTCGGAGTGAACCATGACGGGGGTAGGTCTCACGCCTCTGGCTTGGCTTGGCCGTCCAGAGTGGAGTCGCTAGAGCAGGATTAGTAGCCCTGCTCGGAGGGTAGGTGCCTCATGGTAAGCACAGGGAGCGCGTAATCTGTGTTTAAAGTCCGCCGAGGTATCCTCACGCTTCAGGTTCCCGGGGGCCCAGTAAGTGAGGTGGCGAGTCTCCACCTGCCATTTTTACATGTACCATTGACATCCACTAACATCCCATCACAAATAGCCCAAGTAGTTTCCCTCAATAGTTAGCAATAGTTTAGCACAGAACCGGGGATTGTCTTTTTTTTAACGACGTCCACCGGTGAATGTCCTTGGGTTCATTTCTATAGTGTATAAAGGGATAATCGACGGTATTGTGTCACCATTTCATTAAAGTTGTCTCAAAAGGGCTTCAGCGTGTTGGCTTCGGCCCCACGTTTGCCTCCCAAAAATTCGGAACTCTGTAGTCCCGAGGTCTGGAAGAGACATACAAAATAATAATGAGATATAACGCAACAAAGTCGGAGAGTGAGGGCTCGTGACGCCACGTCTAAGTATGTAAAATTTGTACTAAGCAGTGACTTAACGAAGCGTTGTTGTATCTTCGTTATTATTTGTTTGTGAGAGAGAGAGAAAAGAAAAATACGTGTCCATTATTTTAGGATAGGATTCACCATACCTATTTCATAACATTCATTTCTATACATTTCAAGTGTAGTATTGCTCTTGAAGTTTCATATCAGGTGTTCCAGATCTTCGATGTTTATACATCAATAGAGAGTGCTTATCAGATTGAACCACTTTTGCTAAAACGTCATATCTTCATATGCTATAGTCTAGCTGGACTCCTGGAGTTCCACATCAGGTGTTTTACACCTTCAATTTGTATAAGTCAACAGAGAGTGCTTATCAGATTGAACAACTTTTGCTAAAACGTCATACCTCTATATGCTATAGTCTAGCTGGGCACCTGGAGTTCCACATCAGGTGTTTTAGATCTTCAATTTGTGTAAGTCAATAGAAAGTGCTTATCAAATTGAACAACTTTTGCTAAAACGCCATACCTGTATATGGTACAGAGAAGCTGGGCTCTTGGGGTTCCACATCAGGTGTTCCAGATCTTCAAATTTATTATCTCAACTAAAAATGCTCATCACATGAAACAATTTTTGCCATGGCACCATTTTTATATCTCTTATAGTTTTGTTGGTCTGTTGGAGTTCTGCATCAGGTCTTCAAGTTTCGAAGATATATTATAGCCTATATGTTGACCAGGCTTAATACTGATACAACAAAGAAAAAATCATTGAAATCCGTTCAGTAGTTCCGAAGATTAGCGTGTACAAACAAACAGACATACAGACATACAGACATACAGACATACAGACAAACAGACAGAATTTTTTTTTTGGATTTGTGCTCCATTACTGTTTCTAAACCCCACCCAATTATTATTTTTTAAATATATTCAATGTACAGACACAGTTTTTTTACAGATTTATTATATGTATAGATATGCATGAAAAACGACGACGGCCAACACCTTAGTTTGCCCGTGGCCATGGATATTGTAAAAGATCCGAAACGTCGGGATTAAATAATTATAACCGCGATAAATTCGGTAAAAGTAGATTTATTTAAGTGTCTAAGATTCGCGTAAGTGACGAAATCATAATGTGTGTTCATGTTTAGTGATATATTATGTAATCAGTCTACTTTATCCAGATTAACACCGTAAATAAATAACTTAATTTTACTATTTATTTCAATATCCACGCATAAAGTATAGGTATTGATTGATTTTAATAATGCAACCTAGAATTAAATTATTAAATCGTACAGGTAGGTTACATTGGAGGCAAATTAATACGTGCAAAATTGCAGCTATCAAGTTCGGACGGTAATTGAGGTGAATAAATTTGGAAGTTATCGGCTTTGAAGGTAGCAGTCGATGTACTTTCAACTGCAAGCCAGTTTCAGACTGAATGAGTTAAAATAGAACGTACTATAATTTACGTAAAAGCTTACTGAGTGCGAGAAGTAATGTGAATAGTAGACGAACACTCGTTGCTTTATTTAGCTGTTCTTGAAATACTGTAATCGGATTAAAATTATATTCAGCGTTAGTAGAGCCTGAAATTCTAAACCATATATAGCTTTGAATGCAAACCTAATTTTCACCATTAGTTCCTAAATAAGTTGAAAGAACCTAATGATCTAGCAATGACTTTTAAATGAGTATTTGTTACTAGAACATTTTCGCAAATGTATAAATCACTGGCTACACTACATTATTTTATAGAAATCAAGAAAAAACTACCAAAGAAACTTAAAAACAGCCAATCTAAAACAGATCTCGGGTTACAACTAACGTCTTCCACGACATAAGTGCTGGCATATGACGTCACAAATACGAACGAACTGTAGCCATCGACGAGGCTCACTTTTTCAATATCCTCGAGCTAATGGGCGTCAGATGGCAAGTTGGGTAAAGTGATGCTATCAAAAAGCGATAGGCCGCGGTTTCGCGTGGTTATCGGACCACTTTGCTCTTCTCTGACGTGGGTCCACTCGACATGCTATACACGGGTTTACACAATTCGAAATGAATTTAGTGGTAGTTTGTTCCGTGTTTTTTTGTTCTTTCTTGAGTTTTAGTTTGGGAAGGGGATGTAAGTATTGGTATGATATTTGGAAAAGTTTTGTGCCTTTATGATTTTTTAAGATTTGTTTTGTGGAAAGTGGTTTGCTTATAAATTTTATTAGTATTTTTGTCCACTTTTTATTTTCTCTTCCCTACTCTAAAATACATAAAAAATACCATTCATAATGTTTCAGTCCATAAACTTGTAGGTCACGAATAAACTAACTCTCATTTAATACACGTCATTATGCGGAGTAAGTCACCGTGACACTTTTTATAATGGCGCGGCTATTTATAAAACAAATGAAAATCCCGCGTTTTCATCGCAGGTACAATCGGCGACTGTTTTACTATGCTCCGAAGGCACGCCACCTAAAAAGTTATAAAGCAGGATTGTTCAAAAAATATTCTCATAATCTCCTTGTTTTTCAGATTAACGTTGTTACACTTCTGTTTATTAACAAAGCGCTTTTAATTTGAGTTAATTGTATTTGCGACGGCGCATGATTAGCGAGGGTTTGTTTTTAAGCCAGATACAATTAGAGATGTTTTTTTCTGTCTGGCTGCTGCAGGAATGCGTTTTCTTCTGTCAAAGCCTTTTTAGAGTTGAGCAGATATTAAAGCGGTACGATATTTTATTATATTAGAACAATTTGAGACAGACTTATTTTATTTAGGTTAAATGATGAGCGCTATTCTTCATCAGGTCACAATTAGGTATTTCTAACCACAAACTATATTACGAGAATTCTATTTCAATTCAACATCGACAACTAGATCAGCGCCTCTAAAATGTAACAGCACCGCCAGATAATACAATTTTCCCTATTCTTTTGCATAACAGAGTAGCAGCATTTTAGACGTCCGTTTGCATTGTTATTCAGTCGACGAAGTCACAGCGGCGCACGCTCCGGAGCTTATCGTCGGCCCCCAGCCGTTGTAAATTAAATAAATATACACCTAATGAGCGGAAATACAATGCATGACTAAGCTGAATAATTACTTCATCTTTCTATTCGAGGATTTACTTCGTCATGCAAAACTCGTCTTTTAAGTTCAGTTCGTACAAAAAAGGAATGTAAGTAAATTTATTCGCCGTACATCCGCGAATCTCATTTTTAAGTTCGAGTCTAGAATGTATGCGGAAGCTATGCTATTATTTATTGCTTTCCGTTAGTTTGCTTTCAGAATTTTTTATTCAAAATAGAGAGAGATAAAGTGAAATATGCAAGGGGTTCATAGTCACCCCGCTGCGTAGGAAGTTATGATTGAGGGTGACTTTATGCGATTTGATTACATGTAAGCTTTTAGACGGATTACAAGGGTTTTTGTTATGATATTTTACGCTTGCTTTTTGCTTTACGATTATTGCCAAACTGAAGTAGTGCTTAGTAAGTAGGAGGAAGTCGTCCTCTAGTCAAGGCAAATTATGTAAATTAATATTATATAACAACGATGATTTTTTTATGTCTGCATGTTGTTAAGAAAATCAATGAATAGGTACCTATTACTTTTTCACTCACATATTGTTAATCGTAGATAAAATAAAATACCTACTCAAGTAATTTGAAGCTTAACCAAATTTCATCAAGAAGACAACTAATACAACAACATGGTACAAACACCTACCTATCGATAAAATCCTACCATTAAAACATCCGCTGTACGTTCATCTACAAATATGGCCACGAACAAAAGCCCCACACTTACACTAAGCAAACAAGGAGAAATAAAGTAAAAATCTATTCACTTTTAAAATCGATATCGCTATCAAAATGCACCCATGCTACTGTTCAAAGGCTCGTCCGCCCGACCGCCTCAAAGGATGTTCCTCGAAACAAGCCGTACGTTCCCACTCAGATCAATGTACAAGGGTATAGAGCTCCTCTTTCCTAGAATCATGAGCACTTGGCACAAAACACATCCTTTCTTATCCCTCTGTGAGGGCGTTTATCGACAGTTTTTCGTAAAGGCTCGAAAAAACTGTTTTTTTCTCGTTGTGAAAATGCTGACGTCATCTGTTGCATGATAAGTTTTTTTTTTATTAATCTGTATTAAATTATGACATAATATTTGTAGATGTCTGTCTTAAAATAAGATTTAGTGTTGTACTACCATAGCAATACTTTCAATGAACTCAAAGATTCTTTTTTCTGGCCTTCGTCTTTATATTTCTCCTTTGTTTCTGCCGTTAACAAACCCATGGCGACATGACAAATAGCAGAAAATATGATCATCATTTTTAAATATCCCTTGTAAAAGGAAACATCTCGGGTAAACTCGATGTTAAAAAAATCTGTTAAACAAAAACGGTGTAAAACAAACATTGATTGACGTGACAAATAAAAAAAAATGATGCGCTCGGAATTGAAGGGAAGCAAAATTAAATTTCTACGTAAACAGATTTTTTGTCCGTTATGTTTAAGAGAAATTTCATTTTATTTAATAGGTACAGGTAAAAAATAATGACAATTGTTTCATTAATAAACAAGAAGAAAAATAATATAATGTTATCTATCTTGATGCGCAGAATACTTACAACACTAATTTCAAATGGAATGATTTTAATGTTTTAAGCTCGTTTTCATTTCTAGTCGGTTTTCCATTTTGTATTCCGGCACTGACTTAGTCAAGAACCTAAGTATACGAACGAGAGCTTTTCCAAGAATTTATCCTCTAAACGCTAGTTAATTTTGGGTTATACATATTCCAACAAAATAATATGTAATCCCAAGAAAAGATTCTCATGATATTAGTTCGGTTATTACAAACAATTTATTTAAGCCGATTTACCATGATCCCAACAAAATAAAAATATGAGATAACTCACAATCTCATAAAGGGCAACCGCAAAAATATATACAGAAAAAGCTTAATAAAATAAACCGTTAAAGAAAAGATGATATTTGATCACATTAATCGAACATTCAAAGTATTTGTCTTTTGGCTCTGAACCCGTCCCACTTGCGAAGGGAGAGCGTTCGAGAATTTCAATTTAGGAGAAGAATGTGCCGACATAACGTGTGGCCCGAGATATTTTGATAGGACATGTTCTCCGTGAATAAATTTCTTTCCTCATATTAAAAGTTTTTAAGCGGTTTTATTTATTATCAATTTGTGGTCGCCGATGTAATAGTTGGAGGACAAATTGATTTTCTTTGAAAGAGTAATATAACATTTTAATAGAGACATTTTCTAAAAAGACACTATTAATATTGTAACTGCTGCATATGAAAATTGAAAATATTTCAAAATTTCTTCAGTAGCAAACACACACAATAAGAGAACTGAGTTTGATTAAAATTCCATTGTAAATATTAATATGCATTGTAATAGAAATGCTTTTTGTTGCACACTGACCATCTCTCTAGGTAATATTAAAAGTGCTTTATGTTTTTGTGATGCACAATGTAGGTGAGACGGCAGGTTCTGTTACATATCGATACTGAATATCGATACTGTTGTGATTATGGACGTAGTAAATACACAAGAATCACACAAAGTACCATAGGTATCTGGTAGGAATTTTCAATTTGATCAAGGAATGCGACCGCAAGTAAAGAACAAAACGTAGAAATCTGCATGTACCCGCAGAGAACGCACGCTGCCTGCCACCTACTGGGTTAGTTCCCGATTTATTGTATCAATTTTGTATAAAGCCAGTAGGTGAAATAAGCACGAAGAAATATGTGCTAGCTCGCGCATTTCACCTCCCTGCAAGAGACAATAGAAAAGATTTTAAAACGAAACTGATTCTTTAAGATTTTTCAATAAGATTTCTCGTACAGGGAGGTATCTCTATGGCTAAAAGCCAATATTTAAAAACAACTGACTTTATAAATGCGGAAAAAAATACCCCAAAAGTATAAAATTCAATCAGGGAAAAGGAACAAAACGGTACGACAACAACAGAAAAATAAATCAGATCGTAACAAAATGTAATAAAACGAGCATTTAAAAATATAAACTAACATAATAGAGTAAAAGATAAGTCTGTTTTCATAAGCCATATCAAATTCATTACGACAATAAAGTCCCAAATGTATTTACGAGGGATCATGTCATGAATAAATTTTGTCAACAGAAAGTTTGATGCGTAAAATAGCTGCGGTAACTTAGACAATGCTTTGAAACATCATGATTTTGACTTGTTCAAAAAATATATACTAACGTTTTAGGTTGTTTTTCATTTTCTATGAGAAAAGGCAGATAGTGTAATATTGTGTGTTCTTACTCCGCAAAATGAATTTGGTATAGGGATCGTTTCATTGGCTTTTAATTGAATAGAGCATGCAATTATAGCATTAAAATTCTGCAATGATATTAAACATTAACGGTAGCTCGAAACTCGGTTCATCTACGAATAATAAATAGATTTCATTTGTAAAACGTCCTTTTGATGAGTTGCATTGTGCTGTCTTTCACATTTTGGTTTAGATTCAAAACTGGGCAATAATTGAGATCTATTGGCAGTTTGCACGAACACCACAATGCAACGGAAAAATATATGGTATCCTGCAGAAATATCCAAAAGTCATTCATCGCTTGTATGAGCTTTGTTTCGTCCCATGTTCTATTGGGAGCGGCGAGATTTTGCAGACCATGATATCAATGTCTAAAGTGCTCATTTTGATTTTAAAATTCAATAGAATGAAGAGCAAAGATTTTCATTTAAACATTGCATCGGTCCGAGATCTCGAATATAAGTAGCTCGGATCGGCTTAAAAGCACTTATCGGTGTAAATACATACACAATTCGCAGGTCAATCTGGCTACCATGTATTTTTATGCAGGTACATAATTTATGTATATTTTTATTCACGGTTAATTTAGTAACAAAAAACCAAGTGTCCATACAAAAATTCGCTAGTGATTGGAAAATAATCCTGTAAGCTTCAAATATCATGGTAACTGAATTCCGTGGTTGACACAATTCCCACGGGTATGATATGCGGCTGACGTGCCCTATGTTTTTCTTTAATTTAGCACAGTATGGGACGCACGAACACTGCTTTTTACTAAAATTAATGTTATTTTAAAACTAAGGAAATTCTGTTGATTTTACTTATAGACATAGATAGAGATTATATTACAGATTTTTTAAAGAATATTGAAGGGCGATTAAAATTCGCAGTAACAAATATTCTGATGGAGCAGGAAAGATGCTCCTATCAATAAGGCCAATCTAAGGGTCCGTTTTAGTTTTACGGCGACGCAACATATCCAAACAGTTAATAAAAATCGTAGCGGACCAAATGGCTCCCCTGTGCGTGACCCAATCGCCTCACACATAACATTTTTACAACACATAAATTCCTTACTCATATTTCCCAGTTTAGTTACATTATAAAAATAACATGTAGTAAAATATTACTAGGATTAACCCTCAGCTTTGCTCGCTGTATAAGTGTCAATACAGTTTTTCATTGCGAATTTACAATGTTGATGCAATGAAACCATGTTGTGTTGCGCAGTTTCGTGGATTTTTTGTACGATGAGTGGTATTGCATCAGTTTATCTTTGTCGAAATCAAAAAAAGAAAATTATAAAAAAATATCATTTTATTGATGGTACCTAGACTTCAACGCAAGAGTTTTAAAACATTCTTAATATTTTTACATGTCTTTTTATTTATGTGCACTACTTTACGTAAAATGGGAGATTTTATTCGTCGTTGGGTTACGATTTGGTTTTATAGCTCAATTTGTCCTCGCATGCATCAAGACTGTTCCAACGTCGTAGAAAAATGATTTATTTAATTGTAGCTGTTGGCAACGTCTTACCGAGTAATCGTTTGAGTTAATTTGATGATGTTAGATAAACTTATGCGAATTTAAAACCTTGAATAAGCTTTGCCTTTAAATTAACCTGAGCTACAAACTATTTTCACAAGAGTAAAAATAATGTCAGCTGCATAACATCTTCACAAAATATAATTTATTGCACTGTTTTAGAATTAAAGAATTGTTTGAATTAATAAGTCGATTTTTCTATCCTGATTTACTACGTATGTAGCTACATAATATGTATATGTGAGTAGGTACAACATTACCTTAGCATTTGACAAGCCGTTGCAGAACTTTTACACCTGACACACTCAACGCCCTCACCAAAACCACAAACACAGCAATAATGAAAATGTCATCAGACATGATCCTAAATGAATATTTCCACCGCATCTTCCCGAAATTACCTCAAAATTTTCCCCATAATAAAAGCGATCAAACAAGAAAGTTTTGTTACAATAAATAAACAAAGCTTGGGGGTGGTTCGCAGTAGATAAAACCCTTATGGGCGTTGGGCGACAAGTGATGACGGTCACGTTTTTAATTACCCTGGTCTCATCCGTAACGTGTCAGGGGGAGTTTGGTCTGTGTACTTGGTCTCGGTTTGTTCATTGAGAGCTTTGGCCTGACTAATTATTTGGACCTGGGGCCGTGAGTTGACAATAAACAGGCCTTGATTTGGCACGTGTGCATTATTCTTTGGTCACTGTTACAGTTTTGGGAAATATGGGACTGTAGGCATGCCATGCTAATGCATGCTAGTAAGCCGTATTGGGTAAGGAAAATACCCCTTTTATATTTCCATCCAATCCATCCAATCCTAGATAATCTTCTTCTATGCAGAAGTAGATAAAAGTTTTAATTTGAAACTAAAAACCTTGCATTTTTTTGTTTATTCAAAAAACAGATAGTGCTGGATGCTAATATTTTCAGATCAAAACATCGCTTATAAATCGTAATAATTCATAGAACTCACTAATTTGCATGAAGTATTTTATTTTTATTGTTGTTTTGTGAAGTTACGCTGGTAGTTTTCTTCTATTGGAATATTGCAATTGACTGCACAATTGAATAGTGATCCAATTTAAATGTGTTTTAATGCCTCAGAATGTTCCATGTAATTGTGTTAGTTTGGCAACTATTTTCGTACCCCCTTCATCCCTCTTACCTTTTATCCCTTGGTCACCTATGTCAACACCCTCGAGTTTGTCCTATTTATACCCGACACCGCACGACAGATATTTTTTAATATTTATTTTTTATTGTGTGTAGGACATTTTGTGGACACAGTATTTGTCGTTTACTTATATCCTTCGTTTCGAACGGAAATCACGAACTGGGAAATAGAAACTATAACTATTTATTGAACGAGTTCCTAATATTATTTTGGTTTTATGGAACTTTGTTTGTTTGTGTACAATCTTGTTGGAGAAGTTTGGAAGGTCATCGTGTAAACAATTCGGAATGATTTCGACAACCTAGTTTCAACACAGTTATGTAGCTAGCTTAAATCCTTCCGTGGATATGCGTAACCAAAGAATAATAATATTTTAAGAAAATAACTATGAGATAAAATTATAAGCTAACACAAAATATCTCTGTAAGCAAAATTCTCTAACCAAGGAGCTAAAACTGTTGCTATTAAGAGAGAAAATATTTGTTTACTTAATAACTTAGTATAAAATCCAGTGCAGCTTCAATGGGAAAACATAATAATATAATGTGGTGACAACGGTCGGTCTCATCTGTTGCCGCGCCGATAATCGTCCGACTAAATGAGTTCTAGACTTGAAACTGTGCCCAGGGAACATATTATACACTATAGACAATAGAACTAGGAAATTATTGCCCCATATGGGAATGTTGGGAAATATTCAATAGGTTTTCTTTGAGTATATTTTCGTTTTAAGTAGATGTTTGGTGACGGTTTATGTTATCTCCTTTCAAGTTATTTAGGTATTGCTTCCGGAAAATGTTCCCTGGCGCTTCCCTAAATATAATATAGGATAGTAAATACCTGTGGCATGTAATATTATTTACATAGTTTTATTTAATAATATTCTTATATTAAATAACTTCGAAGTTACAGGAGTACAAGGCTGAACCGAATTAACTTATTTGTGTTTGGTTGGGCTAGAATTGGCATTTCGGGCTTATTTTGGCAAGACTTAATTATTTCAATAGTCATCGGGAACACTCACTCACGCAGAAATGGGAAACAAAAGAGAGATAAGATTTAAACTGCTCGCATGCATTGTGTATCTTGGTTCAATCTCAATATGAACTACAAGCAATTTCTCTTGCTTGTGTTCTGTCACTCGACGTGTTCCGGAGTCAAGAGGCTAATAAATAAAACTGCTCCCCTTTCCCCAATTTTACATAAAAACGCGTCTCATCCGCAATCTGCATGTTTATGAGCGAATATTCTATAAACAAGTCGGAAGCCACGGCTTATGGTGTATGTTGGGGACACCAATATACAGAATTGCATGCAAATAAGATAAGGGTAATAAATACCAGCCAAGCTCTTTGCGTTTGTGTGCTTTAGGATCTAATAAATGTTGTGCTTCTGTCATTTGCATTCGATAAATCTTTTTATTGATATTAGTCTGAGTACGTTTTGGTATTCAATTGTTTCATTAACTTTTGTATTGGTTCTTTGCTTTGCTTTTGTGCGTTCATTCTTTTAAAATGAATATTTTGCTTTCTTTATATATTGATATGTATTGAGAATTATGAATCAATTAAAATTAGTAAAAAGCTTCCCAATTCACAAACGCACCCTTGCCATTAAAAATGATAAAATTCCGAGTTGACACAAACATTATTTCAGGGATATTTTCGTCCGTCAGTAAATCACTGGGGAAGGATTACTCATCGACGATGTCCAAACAAAACGGCTCATTGACTTGCTGATTAATTGCAAGGAGGCCCGCGGTGACATTCCGATGTGCCAAAATATGCAAAGAAATAAATACGCCCTAATTGTCTAATGACTTGGAAGGTTTCACCTTACTTTTTTGTGGTGGTCCAAGTTTTTAGGGTTATAGGCAATGAATTGGTTGAACTGCGTTCGAAGTTACAAATATATCAGAAAATTTTATACGTGTATTTTTACTTGCAGCTATAGTTGTCGATGCATTCAATTTGTGAAAATAAATGTTGACTCAAAAGATAAACATGGCTGTGAGTAAGTCTGAATATTATGTCTGGGTTGAAGTGACGTATTTAGTCAAAACAAACACGATCCACATTTAACCAAATACACTTCCATGAAGGTGAGGTATGAATTTTGAATAGTATTAAAAGAGTTTTCTAGGGAAAATAAAAATATTATACCCACAGACAACATTATTTTGTGTTAACACGTAGTTGTCATTCCGAGTTGCCGACGAGTGCGTCGTGTTTCACATAAGTGGGGATTTGGCAAAAAGGTGGTAATAAGGTATGCAAGCCCTCTTTCCTTTGTCGGCCACTCGCTCACAACGTGACGTGAATCACCACACGAGATTTGCTAACTCTATGTGAAGAATCCGAGAGGTGAAATGTAGACGACACAATTCGTAAAAGTGTTTACTCATTCATACGTTCCGAAGCTAAGCTTTCCACGTCGATCGACGACTATCTCTGGAATTTGGTCCGGGATTGTGGAAAGGTAAAGCGGCGTTCTATTCCGTGAATAATGCGAGTGCTGAGGGTATTCTCATTTATTATAGAAACTCAAATTTGTATCATAGTAAAGGTAAAAGGCGCGTGTAGAGTGGCGGGGTCGAACGGCCGCACCATTGTGGGGCAGGCCGCGGGCGGGCGATTACAATGCCGTCGCTGTGACATTTTCGCTAATGGTTCCAGGGTAGGCACAATAAAACGACAATACGACAGGAGATAAGGTGGCAAGTGAAAATTTTAGAACGAGATTAATTCAATTCCGTCGCGGGCGGCGTCTCTGCGCGCTGAGACAATCGTGATCAGTGTAAGTTTCGTTTAGGGACTTCTAGTTTTTGTTTATCATCATTAACTTTAAAGTTTTTTTAAAGAAACTTTCTACTAGAGATTCAGTTTAGTTATCTAGCTAGCTGTTTTAGTTTGTGCCTAAATAAACACAGCCAGAGACATCGACTTTAAAAGCCATCTCAGAAGTAAGTTTTTTTATTTACTTTTGAAATTGGGTCTTTAATTTTATGTTTTTAAATATACTTGAATGTAGGGCACACATATCATTAGCAGATTAACTGCACAAGCCAATCAAATAAATACCAATATAAATCCTATCCATGTAATCTGAACAAAATCCGTACCGAATCAGCCGGATTGAGTATTACCACTTTACTTTTATTGAATTGCTATGTTAATACAATAAATTGTTATAATTTTCCCCATTAACAAATGACCCGGTTAATTATGCACGGTTTTGTTAACATTTAATCATAAGGCAAGTATAATAAATAACGAATGCGTATTATAAGAAATTGAATGGTTTTCCTTTATATTTTCTCATATCTATACCTGTAAGGTAATCTAGGCAACAAGAAAAGTCAGGCTTCAGTCATGGGTATGATATACCTACATCTATTATTTTGTAAGTTGGCTAGTTACTCGATTCCCGATCCGAAATCCACACCTACAGTGGCAAATATCAGCAATTAAAGCGAGGGACGCGCATGTCCCTTCTCTATTTCGTCCCCAACGGTTTTTCAATGAGGATACCGAACATCACTTTGAACCCTGAAAGGGTTATCCACGTTACTCTACGATGCTTTTATATTTTTATCAACGTCAAATGAATTGCTACAGTGTGACTACAAAAAATCCATTTGCAAAATGTCTCGCTGGATTTATTCTACGCAACCATTAAATACTCTTTTTATGTAAGCACTTTGAGGGTATAAAGGGACCGCTTGATGATGTAGTTAATTAATATTGCCTTTTGCCCTGAAAGGAAATTCTTTGAATATTTCTCTAGTAATTCATAGTGGGTTCGTAGAGGAAGCCACGTTATTTGGGAATGTTTTGAAAGTATTTTAAATAAACTAGCTCCCAACTAAGACTATACATAGATTCTAAAGTAGGCGTCATCTTGCTAGTACGTATCTAAAGGTCAGTTAATTACATTTTTTGATAGTTAATTTCTTGTTTGGATACCTTGCTGTTAAAATTTAACGTATCTGTATCTAGGGGTTTATTCGATAATCAACTTAGTGCCCTAGGTATTAAAGTAAATAATTCATATTAATGGCAATTATATGATTGTCTGTTTTCAGTTTGAGTGCAGGTAGAAGTGTAATTCAATTTAAGAGGTTATTAGAGTAGAAACAGTCCAGCAAGACTGTCTAGACGTCATAAATGCCGGCTTTAGTGTTATGTCCGAACACTTGGCTGTCCACTACCTGCAACTTTGTTATATTAATGAAGTATATTTATTTCATATACTATGGATTGAAATTGAAGGTTGAATCTTCTAAGTTCTATAAGTTAAAACGTCACTAAACAATCGCCCATCGTTGTCTGTATCAAACATTATTTTGAGCTACAACAAACAACAAAAAATCTCATTTCACTAATTTCTCGATTCATTTTAACCCACGATTCCGTCCCCATAACAGTGTAAAGTACAATAGTTTAGTATTATGAAGCGTTCTACGTTAACGCAGCGAAAGCTTGCACTTTGTGAAATGAGAGCGGTCCGAAACAAAGCACCGTGAACGCGGCCCGAATGTCGTAAGCGTCGCGTAAAGGTCTGCGTACATTACTTCGTAACCACATAACCACCGAACACGCACGAATAGCGAACATCTATAGTTCAAAGAGTATTGTGGTGTTTCGCCGAATCCGGCGTCCGGTGCGTTACGATTAGTTGATTGAAACCGCACGGTGCATATCAATCTGTTAACATCCATTGTTAGAGGGAGCTGTTCGTCGTCATTCGCTCTATTACCCAGAAACAGAGATCTATGGTGATCAGATCTCTATGCTTATCAATATGTAGTAAATTTTAATCTAAGCGCTATTTATGATATGTAGGTCTTTTAGTAATGCTTCCATAGAAGCCCAGCATTGCATTCTCAAATTAATGACCGTTTTTTTTTTCAAAACAGTTTTTGTGATATAATTTTATATTAATACTAACACATTGCAATCAATATTAAATAACATAAACCACTACAAAAACTCTTTGATAAGACGCTCGCAACATACTCGTCGCTATTTATTTCTCCTCGCCAAGATATCGCGCGTTTCGTTTCATTTTGTACACAAGTCTGTGTTTACCCTTACATGTCGTTGCTGAGTTTAGGCTTTGACAACCCACACGATGGCCTAGACAAACAGATTCCTTTACCACGATTTACTGAATATTTGTAGACTCAGTGACATGAGCGTAAAAACAAAAAAAAATTGTTATGCTCTGTTGGTTTAAGAGAAGGGTACACGAATAAGCTAAATGTAAAAGACCTTTGATTTAGGCGATTATCACACTGCCCCGCATGATGCAGCGTAGTGCGTGGATGCGTTTTTTTTCGTTGTATGGAAATATCTCCGTTTGTATGGAAAACACGCATAGTCCAACACACTGAAAATGCATCCACGCGCGTTCATGCGGATCACGCACATACATGCGGAGAAACACGCACCCCCGCGCGTAGGTGCGGGGCGAGACGCAAGGTATGGCACACTGAATCCCGCAATGCCGCGCGTGATTTTGAATGGGCGTGACGTGTATATTTGAAAATGGAACTCGCTGTGCGTGAAATTACAAAACGCACCCACGCGCGTGAGTGCGTGAAAAACCCGCACGATGATGCAGATCTGCACTCCCGCAGGAACGCGCGTAGGTGCGTCGACACGCAAGATGCAGCGTGATGCGGGGCAGTGTGAAGATCACCTTATACTTATGTTAATGTGTTACAATAGGGGTGTAATATTTTAAATAGCTGTGACGGTTTCACTTTATATTCACGCTGTTGGCTTAAAGCTTGCTTCAGAGAATTTTAATTCACTATACGACAAAAAATTATTTGTTTATACGTAGTGTTTTACCTATTACCGCTCGGTAAGTTATGGGAAACCAGTATCAAAAGTTTTAAAAATAGAATGAAGTGCAGTTTGTCAGGTGTTTACCATCCCACGGTAATTTTAGGAGTCAACTCGGGAAATGGCCCTACAAAGTAATGTTGCAATTTTGAACCCATTTTAAAGAAGCTTTAGGACGACAATTTTCTGCTTTTTCTTAAATTATTATGAAAAGGGTTCCTTCCATAATTATTTGGGGAACTTATTTTGTTTTGCGCTGCGTTGCTTTTAGTAAATTCCTATATCGTTTCAATTGCCTTTTTCGCATGTGTAACTCAAAATTGTCAATAATGTAATTACATTGAATTATGTTGTTATTTTATTTTGATGGTTATTTACAATTTAATGAAGAATCTGAGTAGTTTCCAACTTACCAGCTTTTTCCTCTTGCCATTTCTATAGAATTCATAAAGTACATTTTTTTAAAAAATGTTGTAAAAATAGTTATAAATGAAAACTTACCAATAAAATTGACATGTAATACAGCCAGTACTAAAAGGCGCGCGAGCGGCCCGCCCTGCGCGTGCGTCGCCATCCTGCCTCAGCGCGTCACCGTCCGCTGCTGCCATCTACCGCCGCTATCCAGTCTCGACACCCACTTGAGTCTTCTCATTTTGAACACTATGCCACTCGGTCCCACATTTGATTAGTGTTTTATCTGTGAAAAGATGAATGAATATTAAGTATTGAGGTACCTATTTGTTTCGCGGTCCTGCACCTTATCTCTTTCCTTCACTCTCATAGCCCAATGGGACGATAATCCGACACGACACGTGACTGCATAAATGCTTGTGCACTATATACATATATGTAAGTCCTGCGCAGTTCTCTAATTTCCTTACACGAGAAAAGCCGCAGTGGCCGTGGATAATCGGCTAGGAGGACATCGTCATCATCGTCATAATGACATAAATAATTATAAAAATCATTATCGGCTTAATAAAAGTTGCTGTAGTGAGCAGTTCTTGGCTATGGTGATTTATCCCTTTAATATTTTTAGTACGATTCTAGAAAGCGAAAACGCACTCCTTCCTTTTCCTAAGAACAATGAAGTAATTTGGTGGGACATTTAATTCTGTGATTGTTAATTTATTACCATGAAATATTATAGCTGGTGGCAATTCTAATTGTATTCGCAGTTTTACTAAGTTTAGATTTTAGGCTAAGGATTACCAACAAAAGGATGGACCCAGATTAAATGGTCATGAAAGAGATTTTAGCGAACTAAACGCTTTGTTAAAACTGAATTCCAGAGTGTATGATTTTATAAATTTTATATTTCATAAACTAGATTCTATTATGCCTATTATTCGCAAAAAAATGATGCTCATTGGCCTCCACCGGATTCGTGTACAAATTCTATCAATGCAGTATTTTATTCATCAAAACGAAATAAAAATATATGACCTAACCTAACAATAAATTCCGGTATCTATGCACGAACTCGCAGGAATGGTAAAATATTCGTATTTTTATTCACATTCGGCGGAGCACCAGAGAAACAGTCGAACGTTATCTAAAATATGAGTGAATGTGAGGGTACGTGCGGTTGCTTCTAAAAGAATTTGATATCAAAGATTCGAGGCTGCATAAACACCGCGACATGAAATTAGCGCGACATGAAGAGCCATTTATTGTTCTTGCCTACGGGATTTTGGATGCAACAAAAATCGAAACAATATATCACTAATAGGATTGAATATTTTGCGTTTAGGTCATGTAGAGGGTTATTCAATCTACTACTCCTTGAAGTATATTTTTTTTGTTATTTATGCTTGCGTTTAAATTATATAACATTAATTTAGTAGCCCCAGGAGATTATTTCAGTTTTTTTCCCTTTGGAACATTTGTATACATTGATGACGTATGCTATTGTGATCCTCAGTATATTGAGCACTTATTGCTAAACGTCAAACTACCTGTTGTGGTATATTGAGTTACTGAACAACGAGACTTTGACAGTTGATGAATGCCAGGATAAACTTACATGTAGGTGTCTACTACATAACTGTGTGCTGGTTGCTCACATAAATATGGTTTTTATATTATACTAGTTTCTACCGGTGGTTTCACCGGCTACTTGAAAGCGCTACTTCTCGCACCTGGGTAAAATTAGATAAGCCACATCAGTGCCAAGTTTCATCAAAATCCGTTTACGCATGAGGAAGTAATAAACATTCACGCACAATTGTACATATTCACAAACTTCCACCTCTATAATATTAGTGTGATTGTTCGGAACCAATTCAATAGACTTCGTGGTAAAACATTTGTTGATCCTAATAAAATCTCATATTTAATAAAGCATGCAAAAAACGGTAGAGAATTATTCAAAACATAAACTTTAAGTATGGAAAGTAAATGCGTAACAATTACAGAGAATAATTAAAGTAGTAATTTCATATTAAAAAATGTTTCCTATAAAATGCAGAATAGCGGGAAATAAAATAAATTATGTTTTCCTTGAAACGCTTCTAGTATTGCTTCTATAGTAGAATTTCATATATAATCACAAAATGGATAGGTACTGCAGAATCTTTTGGCTTCTGATTCTGTTATGAAATAAAATCTAAGTTACTAGTGCCTACATCACATACGTAATGTATTAAGCTAATGGAACATTTTTATAAGACTTTTTCCACTGCATAGTTTCCTTCAAAGTGCATGTTTATTGGCAAAGAAATTACATTAACGTAACAACGTGAACCCTATGCATAAATATTACAAGGTTCATTTTGCACGGATAGGTGATTTAGTATAACAAATTATAGAGTAGAATAAATTCATAAAAGAAATTTTGTTACTGGATTAGTATAGTTATATTATTGCTGTTGTGGCAGCTTCTCTGAAAATTCATAACCAAAGATCTAAAAAATCTGGTTTTTACGCAAATAACTGTCCATTCATAGCTCAAAAAATTTAAAAAAATACTAATCAAATAATATTAAAGCTTAGCAACCGATTATCGATCCAAAGCAGCGTGGCAATGACAAATCGGCGGAACGCAGCGCAGCCGCGTTTCAGCTGCGATAACGCTGCGATCGCCGTACGAAGTTGTAATTAACGCTAGCGCTATGCCCTTCCTTTACGGTATTCCGTGTTTGTGTTGTGTTTTTATTTATTATTTACTTTATTTAATTGTAAATTATGTCTAAGTAATACAAAAAATTGCATAATATGTTTTAAATCTTCGGAAATTAAATATAAATCTGCCATATTTTTGCGAAGCACTAACTCAGAAATATAATTGAAGCTGTTAAAATAACGATTTACCAACAAAAATAAGATTCCTGGAGATTTTATATGCACTGTCCAAGACGCGAATATCAATGAAATATCGATGTTTTTTTATTAATTTACCTGTTTAGAAAATACCTACAGTATACATAACCCTACATCTTGTTTCATCGGTCGCATGCTATCAAAAGGTTAGTTAAGATGATAAATGCAGTCGTAAGTAGGTATTTATTTAAATGCTAATTATTACGTTTAATGTGGCAAGGCTTTTATACGTGTTATTCTACAGAATTCTTCAAAAACAAGTCTTACTCAATCACAGCAATAGCAAACACGTTGTTTGTTAATGTTCTATCTTTACCAGCAATACGTACGTTTGTTTGTAAATGCGTAACATTATGAAATCAGTTACCTACGTGTTTCTTGTATTAACTTATAATGTCTTAAAACATACTTGAAATTAATTGGCTCATCACGTTAAATAAATTATGAAAAAATATTTTCAAAACACGTAAATTAGGGCATCTATCTCCATTTTATTCCTTTTATAATAGAAGTACGCATATTTACGACTCACTTAAAAGTAAACAATATAGATATGAAATAGGTAATTCGTAGTTAGGAAATAAACCAAGGCCAGTAGTTTAGGAATACTTTAATACAGTATTCGGTTTCAATTTATATGACTTTGTTTTAATGCTTCCAGGTTTCGTGAAAGTAAATGCGTTTTATGTACCCATAATGTGTAAAAGCAATAAAGTTACGCGTCAAGGCGCTGAGAATTATTTCAATTCGCAAGTGGTTCAAATTGTTTCTAACTAACTTACTTTGAGATTGTTTCACTTGATTAGTTTTTGCGAACAAAGAAACCGGGAAAAATGTTTAACACTTACAGAAAGATAACATTCTTTGAAAGAAAATTATTATTCTTAATGTAGGTACGGTTGTTGGTATGTGTTGGTGGACAGAGGTTGAATGTCTCTACATATGGAAAAATCTAAAATTAAACGTTGAAACACAATAGGGACTTTTAAATGCCTTCTAATTCTATTAAATACCTCAATAATACTTATTGTATAATTCCCTTTATGAGGCAAAATGTAATGCAGCTCGCCTTCTATGAATAACAGTTTATTTTTATCTGATGAACCATAATGCAAAATCAACGTAAATGATAATTTAAATGACCGTTGTTTGTTCTACTCATGACAGCACATTCATTACATTTATCAAACGTTAATCAGTATTTATACTTAGCATTATTAACAACTCGAAATCAAAACGACTGCAATTCCATTTAAATCATCAATGTGAGAGTTGACACAATATACTCAAATTAATGATCACGCGACTGAAAACACATTTTGCTTTCGTCAGATTGGCAGTTCGAGCTCATTTGGGAGAGCGGCAATTATAAACCGGCGTAATCAGTGAATGGTCGGCGTATCGAACTCCGACTAGGGATCTTGGAAAACTGTCGATACATGTGCAATATCGATACATGCAAACCGAATATTGAGGAACGCGGTACCGTCAATGCGTTGCTCTAATTCATTTTGCTAATGCTTACAGAATAACCAGTTCTTCTGTAGATTTTATACAGAAAGATTGGAGTTTTGTATCGAAAAGCGTCTTCACTTTTTGTATGAGGATTCAAAAAATTTTTTTTAATAGATGATAGCTACCGATAGTTTTATATATATGATAGAAAACTATCGATAGTTTTATATCGATGACAGAAAACTATCGATGTTCGACAGCACATCGCTAGCTCTAACTGCACAGAATCCTTTGACCAGCCATGTTTAGTGATGTATTTTCTATACATGACAGTGGTGAAACTGTGCAGTTTATGCTTGTTTTCTGATGCGTATGCGACGGTACTGAGTTTAGTATTATGCAGTGCAGCTTTAAGCCCACGGATTGTATAACATGAATTCAGAATAAAGTCGTGTATTGAAATGTTATATAGCGTATCCTCCTCCGAGCCTTTTTTTTCGTATATAGTTGTGAAAATATTTTTAGTGTGAAAGCTACGTAGGTACCTTTACAGGTAAATATACATAGTTTACTATTAGCAAGGGTTGACATAATAATTTATTTCCTTCAATCGACTACTAACTCTAAGACGTTGTATTTATTCAAGTAACTAACACTTCTTAAGTATTACTAAAATGCGAGTTCTTTCTGTACATTTTACTTAGGAAATATAAAATATAAATCAAAGATTTACGACAGCAACTTCACTACAAATTTATAAACTTAAGGCGAACTTACACAAGTACAAGCATGGACTGCTTAGTGATTAATTCGAAATTTCTGGAATTTTCGAGCGCGAGTGAAGACGTCCATATTATTGAGCAATTTTGAATTTGTTTCTTTGGTGCAGTGGTGACAAGTATGACACAGATATTACATATAATGTCCCCTCTGGACATACGAATAGTCAGGAAAAGAACTATCGTAGCTGTTTGTTGGTCATTCTTACTAATTCGTTTGACGCGTTCGGCTCCGGTAAATGTACGATAACCGTAATAATCCTTTAATATTATTATGGTGAATATTTGGCTTAGTGTTCATTTGTGGCATGGAGCATTGACCTTAAAAATTACTGATACTCAAGCAAGAATAATGTCAAATTCTTTTCATTATTCCCAATTTCGAAAGCCTTAAAATTAATAAACGACGATCTAATTCTTCGAACTGGAACTTGTTGATCTCATTTCTCACCTTGCATTAAGTATTTTATGTATTAAGTTTGAAGTGCTGCTCTTGATTTACAGACTGTACAAAGTTTATTTTAATATTCAGATTTCAGAGAACATGCTTGTACAAACATAGTTGCCTGTACCAACCGTGTAGATTAATTACGAATTCTAGTACTTACACTACAATATTTTGGTGTAACTGGTTTTAAAAATACTGCTGTAATTTGTTTTCATTGATTTCAAAGACACTGTGGAGTTTATTTCTGTTATTTTTTGTGTCGTGACGTTAACTGTGGGTTGAGACAAATTATATGAAATCAACGTAAGCGCCTACTATTTCCTGGCGCTCATCAGCTAACCAACATTCCGTCGGCTGTTATTGCCTTATCCGTACCGTATTTGCGTGTCATTCGTCAGAGGCGTCCTGTAATTAATGCGGACATGGGCAGCGTCGGCCTAATGAATAGCGGGTGTACCGTGTCGCACAAAAACTGGCCCGTCATACAACACGCGGTCGGTATCGGCCGATGAGATGCGTCGCACTGTTAGCGGGTTATGTGCTGAGGTAGGCCTTATTGGACGTTAAAATTTTATGACGTATGTTCATTGATTAAGCATTTTTTTACCTTGGAAAATTTTGATGAAACGGATGAAACTGAAAACAATGATATTATAAGGGTCAATAAAATTAATATTTGTAAAATTTTTGTTATCCTCTTAAAATATTGTCGCGGTGTACTCGGGGACAATCGTTTTATTTATAAAAAATATACATTAAGGACTAACCAATAAAAGATTTAATAGCGACCGATGCTTATTGTCTTTTTGAAATCGATCCTTGGCTCATTGTCTTATGCATATGCATAAAAAATTGTGGAGTATTTTTTAACCGTTTTCTCGTCGCTTACACTACAGCCTGACATAGCTGAGCGTTACCATAAGCTGCGTACGAAATTCTAGATGTCAAAATGATAGGCACATATTGGGCGGTTATTGATTTTACCCGGACACTGACCGAACGCTGCAAATTTATCTACGGAGATACAATATAATATCACCCTTAAAATAAAGACTGCGCTTTTTTGGCATATAATAACTTGTTTTTAAAATAACACCCTGTAAAATCTGTGCCAAAAGCAAGATTCAAGTTTCAACGATAGGTAGGCAGAGGTTCCCGAAATGTAAATAATATTTTATTATTTATTTGTTCCGGAAAATAGTCAATAATAGGTATTCTTGGAGATTTTGTTTATGGTTATAAAGACACTTTCTTCGTATCTCATTCCAAGGTTCAGTGTATTTTTAATATTAGTGAGTCGGTAAATTTAATAATTTCTTAAATGTATATATATATGTAGGTGTATTCTTTGATAGGATTTGATCCTGCCTAATTTGAAGCAAACTGAAAAAACTAGACTGAAAAAATAGTTTAAATTGATGCTTAACCTTTCTTGCTTCTTAGAAAACAGCTAGGTAATCATAGTTTAAAAATATATTTTATTTGTATTGCCTGATTTCTTTGAAGTCTCTAATACATTTTGAATTTATTTTTATAAATACCAGATACTATATTTAGAAAGTTAAATTGAGTAGGATTCTGTCGCAGATTTTAAGTGTTGACAAAATTATGAATCCACCGAGACATGAATGAATAACAAAGAGAGATAATATTTCATTCTCTATCTCTGAGGACTCCGGAGCTGCAAGTTTTTAAGGTTATTTACTTTTATTCCTTTTCACAATTAATTACAAAGGCCATAATTCGTAAAGAATCAATAAGTTTTGACAAGGTTTAAAAAATATTAATTTAATTTAAAATTAAAAAATATGATCGTATCAAAAGTTTAGTCATCGGCTGATTTAATCACCTAGTCTAATTTCAAAGTAATGACATGTAACCCCGACATTATTCAACCCAAGTTTGCTTGTTCAAAAGCCGCAAGACTCGGATAACGGCAGGTAGCCGGACCACTAAAACAAATATTGCCCTTTTACTGCCAAGGGCAAAAACACTAGTGCCAGTAACTGTCTCAACGGACCCTTTAATTTTTATTAGTGTTCGTGTATTAAATAGACGTGAAAAATGTTCGGTGAAAACATGGTGTTATTCTGTATCTCGACGCTTTTGTTCAAATAATAATTTATTATTCAACAATGTTTGTGATATTTTAAAATTCAACGAAATGCCGATGTCGCGTGTTTTTTGAATCGGAAATACGTGTTCCCGATTATTTTATTTTAACAATACGATTTTAAGACTGGGATTTTTGAACGATATGTTTTACATTTACTTGAAAATCCGGATTTTGAAATAATATTTTAAATGTAAGAGGAAAACATATCCTCATGTATTGTTTTAAGTTTCTTTATCGATACTAAATGTACAATGGTACTACGGCGTAGCAGCGTAGTCTACTACGCTTCCATGCATTATTTAGCGGAATATCTAAAATAGGTGACGTACTTACTTTAATAATAAAAAAATGTAAAAAGCAACAACTAAAAGGTCAGTCAACCTTAAAAAAATGCTGAAAGAAAACGGCGTAAGTTCCAATTTGTGTGAAAAAATTCAAGGCGCAAAACTTTTCGGAAGGTTTGCAAATTGAACCTTAAACTTTGTCTGACATACTGTTGCGTAATTAAGAAATCAAAGAGACCGCTTACTCTAAAATTGTGTTGATGATGCCTTTGAATATAAATGAAGTATTTTTTGAGATAAAAATGTAGGTTTTGTATTTTTTATTTGTATAGTTGATACTTGAAGGAATTCGTCACTTTCGGGTAGAATATCTATCTATACGAGTAAAAAATTTCAAGTATTGTCCAATTAATATTATTTCAAAAAGGTTAGTAAAACATAAAATTAAGCTCAATCGCCCCACATTACAAGCCACGGCGCACGCATCTGCCAATTAAAAATATCCCTCATACATTTCGGTCACGCTATAACATATCTTTTCCACTCAATAACGGAACGCGTATAGCCGCTACCAGCTGCGGTAATTGGCCCACACGTGCTGAACCTTAGCCATAATAAAGACCGTCTAAATACTATATAGAATAGAAAATTTACAGCTCTATATAAATCAGCGTGTAAGTATTCCTCTTTATAATTTATGGGAGCCCAGTAGTCCGTTGTTGGGGGTAATGGATGCCCCCGCAGATATCAGCCGTGGCCGTCTTTAAATTACTCACTGTTACGGAAACATTGGCTTTGCCGTGACTACAAATCCACTTAAGCGTACTTCTCACACTATTTAGATAAGCGGTTCTAATAAAAATCACCCTTGCTTGTAATTGATTTTAATTGTATCCTGTTACAAGGGGATTGTGTCTCGAAGATATATTGGGTAGGTAGGGACACGCCGGTCAGCCACAGTTTTTTCGATAAAATTAATTAGTAATCATGATTACAAAACCGCACTTAAAACATTATTTACTACATGGTTTAAGATAATAATTCCATTGATAGTAACAGTATATTATGTAAATATTCTCATGTACATGTACCATGAATATAAATTAAATATTGTGTACCAGGTACCTATTATATAAGTTTAGTTAACTAACTCAACTACTATAGCAGCTTTAACGCTTATACTCCCATATTTCACACCATGAAAAGAGTTCTCCATTCAAGCATGTGTAGTATTTTATTTTGAGGAGCATTTGAGTGGCTATAATAGTCCCATGCACTATTGTGGTTTAGCATCCCCTACACACGAGGAGTCCACTTTTCAGGAAAGCGTGAGTTCGAATCTAGTATGACATAGGTACTTTTAACCCTTTAATGCAAGCAAAAGGAGTATCCTCTGCCAACGTTTTTTTAAGCAAATTACGTAATTCTATATTGATAGATTAGATTTTTTAGTTGTGAGTAGTTTATAGTGTCTATTGTACTTTTATAGTACTTATTTATTTTAGGTAAATTGTCATATTAGTTAAAACCGGTAACATAAAATTCTTTCTTAAATATAAGTAAACACGGAATATTGAAGCATGTTTCATCTTAACAAACATTTAAGCAAGGTGTACTCGTGCTCTCAAGAACGGAATTACTAGACGTCAGTTTTATAATACTCGTTCAGAAATATCTTAGCTAATGAATATAAGGCGATGTAAAGCCTTGTACTCATTACTGAACGTACCATAAATATTATGTTCATAAAACTCTTTTAATGAGAAATATAAATAATACCGGGGCAGAATGTAAAATATAGGAAAAAAATACGTTTTTTTTTTTATATAAAAAGCTCCTAAAAATTCCGTACACAGGAATTCATACAGAAAATGAATAGAATATTAAATTATGTTGGTCCGCATTTTGTAAAACTGACGAAGCTTCTTGTTAAGCTTTCAAGAAGCTTTCAAGTTAATGAACAACTTATTAAAAAATCTATTGACTTTTATACTGGTTGTTTCCTTTCTGAGAATTTGATCAACGTTAATTAATAACCATATAATAATAGGTATTATTATTTTTATAGTACTACATAATACATTAGCTGATACAATTACTTGATATTACGTTTCTTTAGTTTAAATACATAGAATTGTGTAGAAATAGTTTGCATAAGGACCTAAAATAATAAAAAGATTGCTATGTTTTAAAGTATCCCTCATTTTAGAGGTAGAATCTAATTATAGAAAAATTACATAACTATTTTTCGATCCCTTGATACCTACATTTTAAGGTCTAGTTACGAATAATCATGAATATTCTATTGGGTAGTAAACACTTTAAATGAAATAAAGTTATGAGAAAATAAATAAAAAAATAGTTTATTCCCACGATAACCCATGGATTTTTAACAATACTAATATTCCTTGTAAATAAAATCAATTTCTTTTTACCTTTAGTTTTAAAATATTTACGTATTGATCAAAATGGCGATAATATGTTTTAACATTTTATTTGATTAAAGGTTTTTTTTTTGATTATTTGAAAGCAAAGTAGGCAATCGAAATATGAATTTTATTTTGTTATGTATTGGTTTTATTTATTTCGCAAAAATAATATTTATTGAAGCGTTAATAAATTACAAAAGTGACATTTCAAAATATTTTGCACAATTTTATTTGTAAAGCCAGTCAATTTAATGATTTTATAAATCTTTAATTTGAGCCGTTTATGGTTGGGAAATTCCAGTTTCATTGGGGAGAGCAATTGGCAACTTTATTTATTGCTAGCCGCTTGGCCCGTGGCGTTACCCGTGAAAATGTACTTTATCCCTTTTACCTCGCTTAAAGGGTGATTTGGAAAAATCCCTAAGTGGGTGTCTACGTCACTGGCAGGGCACCCTGCAACAATTTTGTTTGCCACGGGCTACATTTTATTTTCTTTACCTACTCCTAATTATGGTTCCAGTATTTAGTGAATTTTATGTACCTGTTCGTGTTAATTAAATTTGTAAGAATTCTGACCTTTGTTCTATATTTAGAGCACTTCAAAATCTTAGGGCAAAGTTTCCTCAATTATTTCCTACACATTTAATTAGACAAGCAGTCAAGCTTGAGCATCCTTCACTCAGTAAACTGAAACCACAAACGTTCAGGCATAATTTATGAGCTAGACCACTTTACTCACTTATCTTACGATAAACTTTGTATAGTTTGCAGCTTCTGCTGTCAAAAAGACTTGAGTTCACTTAAAGTTATTGGTTTTATAAATAATATAGAAACTGTTTTTGTCAAAAGTTGGCCAGAGGCTTAAGACCGGAGTAAATTACCTGGATGTAATTAAATGTTACGGTTTTTCAATTTGGATTATGTAAAAACTTTTTTATTACAGAAAACCTTATTTATCCTAAGTTTTTAGAATCCTTTAATAATTACTCACCTACACCAGTTCAATAAAACGAAACAATATTTCTGGGCTTGGTCATAGCTCATAGAGCAGATCTGTAATAAATAAACGTGCGGTTGTCATCCTCGCCACACTCACTGAACATGAATTCCACTCAAACCTCGTCGGTTTAATTAACGAATCATTTGTTAACAGGCATTACTCCTCCGTCTCACTTCTCGTGTTGATCCGGTAAAGTTATATTAAATTTAGCGCAAGTTAAACACGAAAGTTTTGTGTATTTTCGCGTAACAAAACACAACCGGGAAGTTGGGTCGTCGTGCGAGAGGCAAGTTGTGGTGCGGCGCGACACAGGCCTAGCGCGCGGCTCGCTTCGCACTGACTTAGTTGTGTGACACACGGCGCGACCGGCCGACTTGAGAGCGATGCCGGGGCGATTCATGCGCGGATCACTGGGTAGGAGGAGTCTTCCACCAAAACCACGCCTACCAAGGAGCTACACATTTCTTTTTCAATATGTGTAATTCAATTTCGCTTATGTCTTCGCTGGGAAAGTTGATGCCCCGTTGTCGTTGAACGCGATGTTTTTATGTAAACTGTAATGTAGTTCGCGAACCGAGTCGGCCCGTGATGCTACGCTCCGTGTGATTTTCCCTTTTCTTTTTTGTCGGCAATTTCACGTGCTGTTGCTTGTTCATATGTAGAGGAATAATAATAAAAATTGGGGAACTTTGTAAGATAAGAACAAGTGGTATGATGAGCTCTGTTCTGGCTGGGTAAACTTTGAAAACTTTTATTCATGCAGCATTCATGTCAAATTTTAGAAAAGTTTGCCATGCTCCTGGGAGAAAAATCCTATCAATTTATTTTATCTGATTTCTGTCATTAATTTATTTAATACATTTTTAAACTTACAATAAGTGGCATCAAATATAGCTAGTAGGTAAGTATCATCCCATAAACCACATAGTAATATTACAGTAATGGGTACACAGCACGTATCCCATCTCACCGCGGCTGAGTTGCGCACAACGCTTTGGACTGTAAAGGAATTCACTAAATTATAACAGTAAATTAAGCGCTAGTTTCATTTGTGTTACCGAGTGAATTATGCGTTGGTATCTTAGTTCTGTCACCACCTAAGTTACAACGGTTCAAAATTAATACAGTGCCATAAGCCAGCACTAATACCCCGCGTCCTGGGGGTCCTATTTACTGTATCAAATTTAAAGAAACCATACACCGTAATTACAACCTTATGACCTGAGTATTAGAGTCTAAAATACGAACTTGGTTCTAAGTGTACATAAGCCTTTGTGTTGATATTCAATCATTATTAAGTGTACACCTATTTGTTTAGTGTCGTATGTAACGCGATCCTAATGACGAGTGACATCTATAAACTAAATTGCGCTATATGATATTAGCACCTGGTTTCATAATAATTTACTTACTTGAGAAATGGCGAGGAGTTGAAATAAGATTGCTGAAAGTTAATATTGAAACTTGAAAGGTAAACTACGGAAGAAATACTGAATGTTTTAAATCTGAATAGATATTTTTTCTTAGTTTTCATACTTTTATGGACCGAGAATAATTTTTATACTGGAGGAGAGGTACCTATCTGGCTCAATTTTATTTGCTGTGAAAAATGAAAAGTTAATCGTGTAAATTGTCATTCCATAAAACTTCTACTTCTAGTTGATACCAACTAAATCTACATAATGTATTCCATGTTTTTAAACTCGTTTTCCAAAGATCCAAAACCCTGTTCCTACTCCCCTAGGCATAGACAAAATTTCATTCAATACAATAATTTTGTTTACAAATTTTTCAGAAAAACTTTGAATATTTTATAGCATTCTTTGAAAAATGCAAATTAACCATGCAAACCAAACTCTTAACCTTTTGATATGGATGACGGTTCAACATAAACAGGAAGAAACTTTTAACGAGAAAAACCAGGATTCGTCTATTTACTGCTTTTGAAACACATCAAATTATCTAAAATGAAAAAAATAAAAATGTAAATAGGCAATTTGCTATTTTTACGTCATTTTGATCCAAGATCTGCTGCCTTCCCGATTTATGGTAACATTCAACAAATCATAGTAAGTTAAACATTTAAAAAAAACCTGAAAAATCATCAAACAGCTAGTTGAATCTAAGCAATATTTACTCAATCAATCTATCAAATGAATTTCCCGCTAACTTTTAGTGTATGTGAAAGAACTCTCTATATGATAGGACGCCTGTGCCCAGCAGTGGGGCGATAAAAAGGCTGATGATGATGGTGACTAAGGCATATTAGGTATACATATTTTCGGAATAAACTGAGTGATTTGTTAAATTAGCACGTAATCTTGTAAGGAGTTGTAGTACAGAAGTCAAAACAAAAAAGGAACTCAAAATGTTTTTTTGTCTTGATTGCTATTAACTATTAAAATAATGACAGCTATAGTTTAGACTGACGGCCAGTTTCTTCATCAAAAGTTAAAGTAATGTCTAAAGTAAAAGTAACGGTCAAATACGTTTTTTCAAGGCTAAAGTGACAGCAAAACTAATAGAAAAATTGAATTTGACCGTTACTTTTACTTTAGACATTACTTTGACTTTTACTTTTGATGAAGAAACTGGCTATGAGTATTCCTAAATTACAAACTCTTCATGACGGGTATCTAATTTAATCTCGAATTTGAGATTTCACATATATGTAATATCAAACGACATAATAGAAGACCCTTTAAAACTATCTTACAAAATAAATATCATATGATAGATTAATGTTGTCCTGACTAGTAGAGCCCCTGTTTTAAAGGTAAAGTCATTGGACGACCTGACAAGTAGCGCAAGTAGCAAGAGCTTATATCTGTTTTGTAGAGACTGTTTATTTAAAATTCAATGTATAAAGTACAGAAAAAACAATCTTGATAACTCAACGTAAAAATTCTGTATAAAATTAAAAGCGTTCAATCAAATCGGTATAAACAGCTACAATAACCGTGAAATAAACTAGACGAACAGGTAACAAACTATTTACGTAGCTAATGAATCATAAAAGCGAAACCTCCGTAAAAGCGTAGTTTTTAAACTGAACTACTTTTAAAATCGAGCTAACGTTTAAAAGTCGACAAAAAATGCAACAACACTTTAACGGCTCAAGTTTTTCATACAGCAGTTGGTGGGGCTAAGTCCAATGTAATCCTGGGAAGTTTGCTAGATCGTCTCGGGGCAAAGGAAGCAAAATAAAGGAGGCCGATAGTCGGTCGCTCCCTCGGGCCTCGTTTGATCCGGAGCGATTTCGCGGCCGTTCTTATGATTAAGTCAATCCTGTAGGGATTCGGAATCGAGCCTCACTAGACGCTGTTTCGATGATTCAACTGGCGGAAATATTACCGCGTCAAACGAGTTTATTGATTTTTATGCAGTTCTTTTATTGATTTCTGTTTACTTGGTTGGGATTTTGTGCCGTATCAAACATTAAGCTAGTCTGTAATTTGATATACCTGCCACTCGTTAGGGAAAAACTTTGGCAGACAGAAAAAGATGTAGTTTTCGATATAACAAAATAAATACGTAATGTACCTATTTCCATCAACAAAAGGTATGAAAATTAACTAAACCCTTTTAATATTCGTTGTGTTTACTTCGTAGAAAATTAGGTAGATACCTACACTTTTTCCAATACCCTCAATTTTCACAAATAGCGTTGAGAGTGAAGATTTTATTACAAAATATCTAGATAATGAAATGAACATAAATAAACTTTATTATAGAGCGAAACAGGAAAATACGATAAAGGGGAAGGAGCCTTCCATTTGAACGGAAAGTTGTTTTATATTAGGCAAATTTTCTTTATTTACATTTAGGTAAAGAGAAAACTTCACCTGTACTCTCACGACAGTATATTCAATGGTTTATGAATGATTTCTTCTTGTTATGCCTCTTCAAGCAATTGAGTGAGTTGTGTTTTGTTTTCTTGTACCTGTCAAAAGATTAATCTTATCCCTAATTTTGACGTGTAGACTTCTATATAAAATATTGTCAAAAGCACTCATTATTTTTTTTCGATATTCAATCAAAACGTCACCAAAGTTTTATTTAATTTTGTCCCAAAATCCACATTTTTTTATCTCTAAACATAGAGTCATAGTTTAATTTATTTATGTTTCTTTGGTGGAGCTTTGCATCGATAACCCTTGAAGCATACTCATTAAACAGCAAAACAAACAAATCAATTAATTAGCCAGCCCACTTAATCAATTAAAACATCAGCATTTTAATAATATTAAAAAATTAAACCGAACATATTTAACCGGATAATATTTTCTGTCCGTCCAATAACTCCCAAGGGGCATCTGCTAATTGGTTTCATGTCAATGTAATTTCTACAAGTTTATTTTAATGCACGCCCGAATTAATTTTGGCGTTTTCATAATATTCAAATAGTGAAGTTTCGGTACACAGCTAGTTGGATGGATGACTCTTAAAGTTCGTAGTTGGCGGTCTACGTGGTTAGTCGTGTTTGGCTAGTTCGAAGAACATAAGAACATACCTTGAATTAGACTTATGCGTGAACTGTGAAAATGATTCCTTTGGAAATTGTTCTTGCGGCTTTAAGTTATAGGGCCAGCGTTGTGGTAGCGTATAATTTGTCTTAGTTTTGA
Organism: Helicoverpa zea; assembly: GCF_022581195.2. Classification (NCBI taxonomy): domain Eukaryota; kingdom Metazoa; phylum Arthropoda; class Insecta; order Lepidoptera; family Noctuidae; genus Helicoverpa; species Helicoverpa zea. The sequence goes on along the minus strand of NC_061452.1, from coordinate 6,761,529 downwards.
TATTGATATGATTTTACATACATTAAAAGTATGACCAGTTTGTGTTTGTGAGTAAAATATTATCTAATACAGGAGTATTACCTATAGATGGAACATTTTAATTAGATACATTAAGATCTGAGCAAAGCAATACCCAGTGGGCTTGGACTAAAATCAGTTAACCTTTTTTTGTTTATTTCGTTTTCTAAATCCATTTAGTCACCCACGCTACAAGTTTATTAAGGGTATCAGAGCTATGTAAAATTTCAATCCATTCTATTAGTTACTCAAAAACATTTTAATTTTCAGGTATTGTTACAATTAACCCTTTTTTCATGAAAATTTTTACTGAAATTAGATTATCCAAACTACAAATTGGTTTCAATTTATGCTATTTTATTTTTAAGAGTTCGATTGCCCTGCATTTTCAAACTTATCAAGTCCTAGTATCTGATTTCTTCAGGCGTCTGATAACCTCATACCTATCTTATTTTCATTCATTACCCAACATCTATTATCTCCGAAAAACCATTTTAAAAACAGAATGTCGAACTGTATAAATTTTAAATAAATGTCCTTCCATTGTCACCCGACGTGTTTAAGCGAGTTTCTTAAACAATAGCGAGTGGGGTCGCCTTAACGTCTCCAGATCTCTTTGTTTAGAGGAATATGCGGTTTCCGCTGAGTATTGTTGTTATCTAGGCGTCCGACCTCTGTTTGGTAAGAAATTAAAATAATAATGCATGTTACGTGTTGGTATTATCGTCGTTTACATCTTTATCTCGTCTGGTGATTGGGTGACTTCTATAATGACCTTTTTGAAAGTGCTCACAAGAAGAAGTGAGGAAATAAAGATTTTGACCCCGGCTATATTTTCAGTATCTTCGTGAAGAGGAACTTTATATTTAATTGAACCCGTAACAGCATTGCACGTTGTTTAAAAGCAAGATGTCACGCTTTGTATGATTTACATACACTTTAAGAATATTGTTATTTTCTTAATAAATATGTAAAGAAGTTTAAGTTTCCTCTGATGCACGAATTCCTAGTTGAAAATAATTACTGTCTGTCTAGTTTCAATGGAAGCTTACTACAACATATAGGTGTCCCCAATTATTGTTATTACATAGTGATTGCAGCTTGCATGTAAAGTTAATTATCGTCTGCAACATATTTACGACACGGGGTCGGTTGTCGCTTAATTTAGCGGTTTCCATGCCACTGGGTAATTAAACGATTGTTTGCCATTTTGCGATAATTGATGTTGCTGTGTTTGATTTGCGCTAATTATCTTTCACGCATTAAATTATTAATTCAGTTGTTTTGCGTTTTACGATAGTTAATTTGGTTATGTGTTAAGCGTGGGTGAGCGCGTATTGTGTAAATGGTGCTTCGTTTTAAGAGTCAGAAACTAACCATGTGGTCAGAGTAGCAAGAGTTCGGAATAGTTATTATCATTGTTACTGTTACAGCCTTTTTATCGTCCCACTGCTGGGAACAGGCCTCTTCTCACATGGAGAAGGATTAATCAATAATCACCACGCTTGCCCAATGCGGGTTGGTGATTTCAGACTATATAGTCCAGGTTTCCTCAAGAAGTTTTCCTTCACCTTTATTATCAGCCATTGGTGTCTAAGATATACTTAGAAAGTACATACAAACTTAGAAAAGTTGCATTGGTACTTGCCTGACCTGGAATCGAACCCACACCCTCATACTCGAGAGGTTGGTTCTTTACCCACTAGGCCACCACGACCATACTAGGCCACCACGACCAGTTGTAAGCAACTACATAGTTTTACATAAATGATAAACACATGAGATTAAACCATTTCTGGAACACAAACAAATTGCTTTATTCGGCTTCACAAAACAGAACCATACGAATATGAAATAACAACTTCTACTATGCTATGTATTTTGATTAGTTTGCAAGCTTTCACTCACACTTTCCCGACTGAATTTCGCTTTTTCCATTGATAACACAACTCTTGAATAAATAAATAAAAGCACCAAGCACTTTTGTAACTTTACTACAAAATATTTTTATTATTTTTAATTCTGAAAGAATATTTATTTAACGTGTATGAGATGTGGACACAATAAAGATAAAAATACAGATTAAAAAACATTTGCTCTCGAAGAACTGTTTCCGGCGGTTCTATAGTTCAAATAAAAGCCATATAATGGAATAAAAAGTGTATTGCTTTCCTTTTGAATGTAATTTCAAGCTTGGGGGAGCATGCCAGCATTTTTAAACGGCAGGATTGCTATCCTCGCGAATACGTACATATATTAAAATCAACTTGCGTTTTGCTCTCATTCGTCTCATAATTTTATTTGCTGGTAGCAAAAATACGCTTGGTAGGAATTCTTATTTGATAAACGTAATATTTCTCCTTTTGTTTACATTTGGTGATGATGTAACTCAAGGTTTTCTGTGATGTCTAAGCTTTGTGTAATGCATTAGAATTGCATTCGTATTGTTTATTTATAACCTTCATAGTATAGCAAGTTATAGAAATGATATGATCCTTTTACAGGTACACAAAATATGTAGATCGTAGCCACCTCTTCAAACTATATTACACGAGCAAAAACATTAGCAATTAATGCTATACTTCAGAAATCTAACATCGTAATTATCCATATTAGGAATTCTCTTGTATGAAGAACTTAGTTGAAGTTAGTAGTTTCACAGTAGTAAAGCCCCTTGTGATCCTTCACCAAACCGGCTTTACTACCGTACCTATTTCTGGCTTCGTGTTATTAACACACAGATGTGGTATTTTGACTATCTCGGGATAAACAACTCAATTTTCCAAGCACATATTTGTGTCATTGTCAAATAAGCTCAACAATTTAAACATAAAAAAAAGATTTAATAATTTATGTCATAACTTTGATTTCATTTTAATTCATACTCAAAATGAATAGTTTCAGTTAGTACTAACAGCACTCCGACATATTGTTATCTAAGAATGTATAATAAATTACTAAAAAATGAATGGATGCTGTCTTAAATAGTTTCCCTGTGGAATTTCCAGTATGAGTTTTCTGCATCTAGGTAAAGATTTTAAAAATAATTTTCCACAATTTGCAAAAAAATATCGTCACCGGATCTCTGGTAACTTTCAATTTCCAGCTCAAAAATAAAAACAAAATTATATGCGACCACATTTTCCTCGTAACCTCTATTAAACGTTAGATAAACAAGCAAGAAAGTTTTTAATCAACTTCCAATAGCCCGTTACCCGTAATCTTCCAACAATGTATTTAATATTTGCACAGAAGAATGCCTGGCGTAGTTGGAGCCAGCTTTAGTTTTTGTTCAAACCTCCTTCTACTCTTTAGTTGTTACGCAAGTTGCATTATTAGTTTTCAACTTTACGAGTTTAGCATTTTCGGGTGAGTTTAGCTCGCTCAAATTAAATGTATAGTTCAATATTGGCGCTTTTTATTTAAACTTCAAGTTGGGGCTAATCTAAAGTTTTAATCACGCTTCTGAAGTAAGCAATCCTTTCTTGTTCATTGGTTCCGATGTTAAATACTTTTTCAATTAATTACAGTCTTGTTATGTTTACTCTGATGTTTTTTTACGATATTTGTTTTATACGTGTTCTTCAGTCCAGTTTAACCAAGGGGTATTGGGTTGCCCGAGTAACTGGGTTGAGGTGGTCAGATAGGCAGTCGCTCCTTGCAAAGCACTGGTACTCAGCTGCATCTGGTTAGACTGGAAGCCGACCCCAATAGTTGGGAAAAGGCTCGGGAGATGATGATGATTTTATACCTGTTCTTGAGAAGGAAATAGTAAAATGTAGGTAAGTGTTTAGTATTTTGCACTATTAATGTTAAAATGTTTACAATTCAAGTAATGGCTGTAGTCTGTAGTAGGTATGCTGTGAAATGTTAGAAATTGTTGGAATTCATAAAGTTGTTCGAAGAGTCGAGCTTTTTAATTTATGAATCAAATAAATGGAATAAACTTTATGTAGTATTTACTGTAGAATTGTAAGTCTACTTTTAATCTATTTGTGCATGTTTTTTTTTTTTTACAAAAACATAAATATAAAGAAGCAAAAAATAAAATATGCTAAAATGAAAAGGTCCTTTAAAATTACACTTCACAACATTACGTTTTCCAGCCATAAATTGATGGTAAGCTCTCTAAAATAGAGAGGTGCCGGATGCGAACAATATAACTATCTATCGAAACTGCACTTGAGGCCTGGTGGCTCATACAAGGAGGTGCTCCGACGCAATTAACTTGATTTATTCCCGGCGTTTACTTATTCAGTGCTACGGTTAGTATGCCCTGGGAACACGCAACTACATTTTAAAAATACTTGTTCTAACTTTCACAATATGCCACGCAAATTCAAACCTTATACCCTCCTATTTTGAGGTGTTAAAGCACTTTTGAAGAACAATATTTAAGACGCAAAGTTTCATGCAAACTGTCTGCGTTCAGAACATCTTTTGCTAGCGACCGTGTAACAGTAAATATTTTTTAGAAGCTTTTGATTTAGATTTAGTGGGTAGCTTTGTTATTGTAGGTGCGCTGGTCTGAATATGATAACAATGTTTGTTGACTTGCTTCTGCTATGCTTCTTCTTGCTATGGTTGTAAAATCCACCTCGATTTCCACTCAGGCTTTTTTAAACACTGACTTTTTAGCTGAAATATAGTCAAAAGCGAGAACCGTGTAGCGTAACTAACGTAATTACATATACCGCGTGCGTCGTCGTTTTTAAAAACAATACGCTACTAAAAACAGTTGATAAAATGCACTAATTTAAAATAAAAAAGAAACACGAAGCAGAAATAAGCAGATTACAATAACGAGATATAAGAGATTCTTAACAACTCAGCGAAGTAAACTTAACTACCGTGCTGCAGCTATTATGAACTAATTCTCTAAAAGAAAGCCTTTAGCGGATCTAGGGGTGGGTCTGGAGGGCCATTAAAAAGGTGTGAGAGTGCGCGCAACGCCTCGAGTGAATTTGTCAGACGACGTCGTGAAATTAACACTAGGCGAACATAAGTCACTGGGAGACAGTGCTGCGCGTAGCCCCGGGCGAATATCGATATCTCGGATAAAGTAAATTTTGTTCGTTAAATTCGCCGCGAAAGTGGCTGCAGCGATGTGATTTGTGTTATAAACGCGTTTGTGTTCGGTTACTGGATTAGCGCCCGGGTAATGAGTACACTTGTTAGTGTTAACGGTGGACGGGAGTTTGTTTATTGTTTAGGTACACGATAGTCATTTGTTTCTAGGCGATTTATTAGTTGTTTCCTTTGAGGAGGTAGAGGAAAACCTCAATAAGGCACTTGAAGATCTGAGTATCTATTACCAGGAGAACGCCCTAAAACCAAACCCCTCAAAAACTCAGTCGTGCGCATTCCACCTGCGCAACAGAGAAGCGAGTCGAACCCTTAACATCCAGTGGCGAGGTGTACCTATCAACCATTACCAGCTTCCAAAATACCTGGGTGTAACTCTCGACAGGTCGCTCACTTTTAGGAAACACTGCGAGAATACGAAGCAGAAAGTTGCCTCCCGCAACAACCTGTTGCGAAGGCTGACGAGCACGACCTGGGGAGCCTCTCCATCGGTGTTGCGAACCACTAGTATTGCCAGGTGTCCCGATTATTATCTGATCAAGACGCTGAATGTCCCGACTAATAAAAAAAAAATAGACAATTAATACCATACTAAGCTTGCGCCATAGATTGTTTAAAATCAATCAATTAAACCCAGACTTAGAAATTCCCTGTTGTTTTGTTTACTGTTCAGCCTTAAAACCCGTTTTTTTAACCTCATGTACCGATTTAAAACAAATCAGACCTGGCAACGCTACGAACCACTGGCCTGGCACTGTGCTACTCCGCGGGCGAATATGCATGTCCCGTGTGGAGTCGTTCCGCTCACGCCGGGCAGGTGGATGTAGCACTGAACGAAACGTGCCGCATTATAACTGGCTGCCTCAAGCCGACCCCGGTACAGATGCTGTATCCACTGGCCGGCATTGCCCCACCAGATGTTCGCAGAAGCGTGGCTTCTGGCATCAAGAGAGCCAAACTCGAAGCAGACCAACGACACCCCATGCACAATTACACCCCCGTGCCACAGCGGCTCAAAAGTCGCAGGGGTTTTTACAAGATCGTTGCTCCTGTCGATGGTGAGGCCTCTCTAGCCAGACGGGAACTTTGGCGGTCGAGAATTTCACTGCCCACTCCGTTTGTCCCGCTCTTGGAAAGACTCCCTCCTGGACACGATCTCCCGAGAAGAGTTTGGCAGTCCTTAAACAGACTCCGAACGCAGGTCGGCCGAAGCAAAGACAATCGGTCCAGGTGGGGTTTCACGGGCGGGACGGACCTTGGGTGCGAGTGCGGGGCTGCTATGCAGACCATGTCCCACCTCATCACATGTCCACTGTGCCCTGAAACTTGCTCGCGGCAGGACCTCATGAGTGCATCCGGCCGTGCTCTCGCTATGGCGGCATATTGGGCTGACAAAGTGTAGTCTCACTATAAGACATGCCATCGACACGAAAGAAGAATAAATAAATGCTATTTTTTAGGGTATTGCGAATTTTTTTTTCTTATAAAATTTTTTGATTTTGTTAACAATACGCATTCGCCTAAAAAACACAATGATTTGTATCTAACTCTTTTTTATCAACATGATTAGTTACATACGACGAAATCTTAGCAAAAATAAAATAGACCATCGTACCACAGCACCTCCCTAAAGACGTTTGGGATGTAGCAATAATTGCTGCGACGCTGTTCACTACCTCGCTGTTATTAAGTTAAACATTACAACAGCATGCAGCTCAGTCCAATACAGAACCAACTCCTTTCTATGGAATCCTGGTACATAAAGCAACGAAAAAGTATTTTATGAGATGAAATTATTAAGCTACTTCGTTTGAGGCGAGCCCGGATTTATTACAGTTGGAATTCTCCTCGAGTTTTATTTTTCTGTAGTTACATTCAAAGGAATAAATATAATGGTTACTTTTGACACAGTTTTATTTTGACGGTTAAATCTCGAGCCTGTACCTAAATAATGCCTGTAGTGATCTCTACATTTAGTGATAGGATAATTGATAGGAAGTCAAAGGTGATAGAAAATGTCGAGATGTAGGGGAAAAGGTATTGTCAATGAAAACGACCGATTCCGCCGAGTGGCTAATTTGCACTGTTTTATTAATTATAGTGTCGAAACATGATACGATGACTCGTACATCTTGCCCATTTAAAAGAAACAAACAAATAATAAAAAATAGGACATAATAACAATAAAGTTAAGGTTAAACATTAATAGTAGGCACTTTGAATCGTTGCGTAGTTATAGGAGAAGTTGATGTCCCTCGATCGATGCTGAACGTGCTGACTGCGTGAGGAATGGTTTCTTCTTCAATAGTCGGCGCAGGGAGGTCTTGTTTACGACGTCTCCAATAGTAAACAGCGCAACATGTAATAATCAGAATTGATGCTAGTAGGATGTAGGTAGCAGCATAGTGATGAATGTCATGAGCATTGATTTGTTCGGAAGATTTTTCCTTTAGCTGATCAATGTCCTTTTGCAACTGATTGTATATCAACTGGTGATCTTCGACAGGGATGGATGAGTCTATATAACTACTGTTGATGATGGTATTCAGTATAGATGTCTTCGGAACTTCCACAATGTCCATTTGCTGATGCATCTTGCTCAGGAATTGGTTGTGTGAACGAATAGTGAAGGTTTCGCCTTTAATCACGCAACCTTGACCTAGCGTTATAATTCCAGTTCCCTTTAAACTATGCACAGCTGTTCCCGTAGCACAGAATATGCGCACCATGCATTTGTCGCAACATGAGTACAACCAGCTGTTTTGCGGGTGTAACTTGATCCACTTGTCGGCTGTGCACGGCGCTACGAGTGATAAGCATGGTGATTCATTTGTAGTGACATCATTTACAATTAGTTTTATGTTGCAGATTGAACTCTTTATTTTCAAGTCATATAGTGGTTCATCCAAGGAGCAGAGAATAGTATCCCTTTGGGTAGAAATGCAAGTTTGTAAATGATGATCCGCCAAAAGGAAAGCAGTGTCTTTCTTGAGGTCGAATGCTATGTATTGATAAGGAGATATGACATAGCGCATCCTTCCTCGCTCCCTTACGGGCACAGTGATAATCTTGTTTAACTCGTATACTTCATTGCTTACGAGAGGAACTCTGACTTCGATGATAAGGTAGTTCTCAATGACTCTCGCGAATACCTTTAGAAGTTTGTATAGCTGTCTTATATCGTTTATGTCGGTCGGTAATGCGAGGTCTCCATGCAATTGTCCAGATATAATGTTAACTTGATGTTCTAGTTGTTCAGGCGAAAACAAGTGTATGTCTATGTAACCATGACTTATATCCGTGACTGTGTTAAGCAACACATCTTGCATACGTCGCAGGTTTGTCAGGATAATGCTTGCAGCTAAAGACGAGGAAATGAGGTAGTTGCTATTTTGATTGTCTAGTCGCACTTGACCAACTTCCCAGGTGACATTTTTAAGTGTGTCCTTAATAAAGCTAACTTGTTTGTTCATTATTTCTTCATTCCGTTTGATGATGTTGTATTCAGATTCAATCACAAGTGTCTGATTTTTTATCAGGGTTTGAAGGTGATTTTCATTGTGAGTGATCGCTTCTATGTCCCTTCTGTATTGATCAGCAAATCTTTCGTCAAGAACTCCAAATAATGAACTTGCCAAGTAGCCAACGCCATTCAAAAGGCCTCTTCGTACTCGTTTGTTTTTATAACGCAGTAAGTTGTTGTAGTGTTCGATTTCGTTGATCTCATGTTGCAGTTGCGTCACGGCACTATCGTGAGGTGTATTTACGTAGCACAATGACTTCACATGAGTGACGTACTGTTTTATCGCCGAGAGCCCTTGCCAATAAGATGTCATGTTGTAATATATGACTAACTTCCACTCGTCCTTGATGTGTCGTAAATCTGATATTTTATCAAAATATAAATTCTGGCTTTCATCGATGGCGGTGATTTTAAAGAGGTTTATATCCTGTTGCATACTTGGTGATAATATTGACATGAATGCAACAAGTGTTAGGAATATAAAGTTACTCATAGATGTCTTCTTGCTGCCGCCAACACGTCGATGCTGTCCTTGGTTCTGGTTCCCCTTTGGCATATGTTCTTGATCACGTTGTGAGTCGTTGTGGACAGGCAGCTTAACAAGTTTAGTGATAGGGCGCTTTATGACGTTGTGTTGTGTTTTCACACTTACGACTCGCACAAAGCCGTCTTTCCCGGGGTGAACTTCAATGATACGTCCAATAGCCCACTTCCCAGGTGGCATGTTGTCTTCTTTAATAACGACAATGTCATCGACCTTCATATTCTCACTAGGCTGTCTCCATTTTGATCTGGATTGTAGGTGTTGGAGGTACGTGTTTGACCACTTTCTCCAAAACTGCTTGTTCATAGTCTGCACAAGGTGCCATCGAGCTGATAAGTTAATGTTATCAGGATCGGTTTGTGGCCTTATTAGCAGTGAGTCACCCACCAGAAAATGTCCAGGTGTGAGAACTTCGTCATCAGGATCTTCAGACAGCGGGCACAATGGTCGGGAGTTCATGCACGCCTCGATTTGATGTAACAATGTAATGAACTCCTCATATGTCAGTTTTTGGTGTCCCAGGACCCGCTTCAGGTGGAACTTCATGCTCTTTACGGCGCTTTCCCATAACCCGCCAGCGCTGGGCCAGGAAGGCGCATTGAAGTGCCAGGTGACGCCGAGCTCATTGATGCTTTTGATGAATGACGTGTCAATAGTGTCAAGGATTGCTTTGTATTCTTGTCTCAGTGTCTTGTCAGCTCCAACAAAGTTGGTACCGTTGTCCGAGTAAACATGCCGAGGAGTGCCACGGCGAGCGGCCATCCGTCGGAATGCCGCCAGGAACGCAGGTGTACTCAAGTCAGACACCAGCTCAAGATGCACTGCCTTTGTCGCAAGGCAAACGAATACAGCTATGTACCCTTTCGTCGTTTTAACCCCCCGTCCCTTGTTAGCCTTGACCTCTACATGTCCAGTGAAGTCCACTCCTGTATTTGTGAACGGTCGTGAAGGGTTGACTCTCGGTCGGGGTAGGTCCGCCATGATTTGCTTGCTGGTTTCTTGACTGAAGCGTCTACACTTGATGCACTGTCGGATGATTTTCTTTACAACGCGAATACCCCCAATAATCCAGAAATTTTGTCGGATAAATGATAATGTCAATCGGGGTCCGCCGTGTAATGTCGTGATATGTGCTTGGTTTATGATAAGTTCTGTCAGCCGGGTTTTACCCGGTATGATCACAGGATGTTTTGCAGAATGAGCGATGGATGATTGTTCTAGTCTCCCGCCAATCCTCAAGAGGCCAGTTTGGTCTAAGTAAGGATTGAGGCCTGAGATCTTGCTCGAGCTTCGAACGCGACCTTCTTTCTTCAAATGATAAATGTCGTCTGCAAATTCCAGGGATTGAATAGTTTTGATAATAATGTTTTGCCCAGTTTTTAACTCGATTGTTGTCAGAGTGTCAGCATTTTGTGTCGAAGTGCAATTCCGAAGTCGTGCGATGAAACGTGATATCCAGCCCACGATGCGATTTACTCGTGTCAATGAACTATTGTTTTGTAATAATTTAATAATGATATTTTCACTGTGGTGTAAGGCTGCGTTCACATTCGTTGATTTCTTGACTTCGATCAACGGGGTTTCAATTTTGATAGAGGGTGTGTCTTGACAAGAAGTCGGTGAATTAAGCCACAGCGGGCCTGCCCACCACAACTTGTGCTCTTGTAGCGATGTTGCCGATAGACCGCGCGTTGCACAGTCCGCGGCATTGTCTTCTGATCTCACGTGATGCCACTGAGATGGCGGGATGACTTCGGTGATTTGTCTTACTCGATTAGCTACAAATGCTTTCCACCTATTGACGTCTCCATTTAGCCAACCCAGCACCACCATTGAGTCTGTCCATGCATTGACCGTGGATACGGATATAATTTCTGAAATTTTTTTCAACAGTTGTGATAAAAGTAAGGCACCCAATAATTCCAATCTCGGAAGCGATATTTGTTTATTATGTGGGGCCAACTTAGTTTTTGCCATGACTAAGCGCGTTGTGTACTCGCCTTTACTGTCACATGTTGTAATGTACACGGCACATGCGTAGGCCTTTTCTGAGGCGTCGCAAAACCCGTGCAATTGATAAGTTTGTTTGTCACCCAGGTATCTGTCAATCTGAAATCTTTCTATGGTTTTCAGATCTTCTCTCAGGGAATGCCATCCTGTATGTATGTCGGTGGGTAGTTCGTCGTCCCACTGTAAGTTTGATAGCCATGTTTGTTGAAAAATAATTTTTGCCTTAATTGTTAGAGGTGATAACCAGCCTAAAGGATCGTAGATCTTTGATATGTCGGACAGAAGTTGTCTCTTAGTGTACTTCTGGTTGTCATTTGTCTTATGGTCAATTTTGTTATGAAAACTGAATGTGTCAGTTGATGGGTTCCACCTGAGTCCCAAGGTTTTACGGGATTCTACATCACGGAACTCGAGAGGAGAGCTGGTTTGATTGGACGGCAAATCGTTAATAATGTCAGGGCTATTACTCGACCATTTACGTAAGTTCATGCCGGCTCCTTGCAGAACTTTGATTAATTGTCGTTGTAGCTCTTTAACCTGGATTTTGTCGTCATTTCCGGCCAGGAGATCATCCATATAAAATGATGATTGTAGCGCAGCAGCGGCAAGAGGATACTCTTCGGAATGATCCAGAGCTATTTGGCGCAATGTCCTCATCGCAAGGAATGGCGCGGCCTTTGTGCCATACGTGACGGTATTTAGGCGATATTCACTTAGGGGTTCATCGGGAATCGACCTCCAGACGATAGTTTGTAGTGCCCTGTCTTGTTCTCTGATAATGATCTGCCTAAACATTTTCTCAACGTCTGACGTGATGACATATTTATGAGTTCTCCACAACAGAACAAGTCCCTGAAGGTCCTGCTGCAGGTTAGGACCACATTCCATTAGGTCGTTAAGGCTGTATCCAGTTGAAGTCTTGCTTGAGGCGTTAAAAACAGTTCTAAACTTCGTACTTGTAGAGTTCATATTCAAAACGCCGTGATGAGGTAAATAACACGTAGGCATTGACGTCACGTGGCTGCGCGACTCGCTCACGTTACTCATGTGGCCTAGTTGCAAATATTCGTCCATGAAATTGCGGTATGCAGTTGATATGGTGTCATTTTTAGACATTCTTTTTTCTAACTGTTTAAACTGCATGATAGCTCTTGACCTTGACGTTCCAAGGAGATTTTCGAATCCCTGCTTCATAGGAAGGGCTACTTGATATCTTCCAGAGTCTAAACGTTGAGTGGTCGTTTGATAGAAATCTTCACAATATTGATCTTGTTCAGACAAGTTTGATGTGTTGTCTTGTATGCCCTCGACCTCCCAAAACTTAGATAAATCGTCCACTTCATTGATGACCACGTGACAGTTAAACGTTCTAACGTTGCCGGACAGTATCCATCCTAACCTTGTCTGTTGAGCGATGGGAGCCTGCAGTGGCCCCTTGATAAGTCCAGACATGATAATGTCGGAATAGACACTCGCATCCAGTAGTAGATCGATCGGTTTAGATACGTTATAGTGTGGGTCGGCGAGGTTGATGTTTTGTAAATGTGGCCATGATTGTTTGCAGAATGTGTTGTTTGGCAAGGGATTGATGACTCTTGATATGACGAGGGCTTGTGTCGTGAAGCTGTAGTCTTCATATATAGATTGACACTCGATAAAGACGATGCCTTTGCCACTTTTGGTGGTCGTGCCAATCCCCGAGACTGATGCATTAATATGTCGGCGCTGTAGTCCTAATGTCTGAGCTGCATTCTCTGAGATTAGAGATATTTGAGAGCCTTGATCCAAAAGTGCTCTAAGTGTCATAAAGTTGCCGTCAGCGGCCCTTACTCTCAGTGATACGGTTGTCAATAATATCTCTTCGTCATCCGCAGCAACGTGGTTAACACTAGGTGGCTTGTTGCTATGCGGTTTTGGTTGTCGATTGTCATTCGAGGTACTCGTAGAGGGCGAGGAAATAATTGCATTTTGTTGTGACCTAGATTGCAAAATGTCGTCGTGTATTATAGAATTATGATATTCATGGCAATATTTACATCGTTTCGTCGAATTACACGGCTTGCCATTATGCTTATACAAGCAATTTTGACATATGTCATTCTTAGCAATTGACGTCAGGCGTGTTTCCGGGCTCATGTTAAGGAACCGTTTACACTGGTACAAGTCGTGTTTGTCTTCACATAATGCGCACTTTGGTGTGAATGTAACCCCAGCTTGATGAGGCTTGAATGATGGTCTTTTTTGAAAACCAGGCTTGAATGTTGGTTTAGATGAAAACGAAGGCTTTGGTTCGGTGTCTTTCTTTGTCAAGGGTTCGAGCGCAGTAAACTTGCTTTCAATGAATTTCATGAGTTCTTCAAATGACGGAAGCTCGCGAGGAGACTTGCGAGATTGCTTATAATCGGAATAGGTCTCTGGATCTAACTTCTTGCAAATTAAATGCACAATCAGAGGATCCCATGATGTCGTATCGACCCCAAGATTATGGATCGCATGTATACTCTCCATAGTAGTGTCATACAGGCGTTTTAATTCGAATGAAGACTGTCGGTGCACAGAAGGTTGTGATAGGAATATTTCGACCTGATTTGTGAATAGGATTTGGGTGTTGTTATAGCGATGCATGAGAAGATCTCTTGCCGTCTCGTAGTTTTCCGCAGATATGGTAAGATGTTGGATGAGGCGCTCCGCCTCGCCGCGTAGTTTACCCTTTAAATATTGCATTTTCTGTGCATTGCTGATGCCATTATTGTTATGTATGGTCTCGTTAAAGAGATCGATAAATGTTGGCCACTGCCTATAATTCCCAGAAAATACCGGGATGTCGATCTTGGGTGTCGATTGTTGGAGATGTGAAGTTGAACTCAATTTGCGATTTAACTGTCGTTTAATTTTGTTGTACATATTTTCATATGTCATAAACTCGTCTTCGTAGTCGCGATCACTGCCTTCTAAGATGTTGTCGATGCGCATATGTAATTCGTCGATTATACGCCAACGATGCTGAAGGTCCTTTAGTAGGTCTTCAATTTCCCATTTTTCCTCGATGTTATTGATGTCTGGACGCTTTATAACACGAGATAAAGCTCTAAAATATGTCCTTTGTTGTGAAAGAAGTTCTTCTACGGGGCCGCCTGGGTTGGTGCCACGGTCTTCACGGGTAAAATTCTTGTCGAATGCTTTGCTAGAACCGGCACCGGTGGCAGCAAAAGGCGGTAATAACGGAGGGTAACTCGCGATCATTTTACGCTGTTTCTCGTAGAAGTCTTTAGTTTGTTGGAATATGTTATTGACGAAATACTCAGAATCGTCTTCCTGAGCCAAAAGTTGTCTATGGTTCTGTTCAAACTCACCCCAAAATTGATCTAGGGCGGTAGTGCGTTTGTCGAGGTATTCCTTGGTTTTGCGGTTCGCGCTGTCCTTCGCGAAATTCAGCCCAACTCGATTGATGTCCTGAATCAACTCGTTTTGCCGCTGAAGAAGATGCTCCATGTCGAATGATAAATGTCAGGAATACTTTGAAGTACCGTGTCTGCTATCCTTATGCAGTATGTGCGCCCTTGTCTCAATTCAACCGGTGATTCTCGCTTGTGAGAGGCCAGTCAAACCGATTCGCTACTACACTTGGAAAACGAAACACTGCAACCACACTTGAATGTCACTTTTCCGAAGGATTTGTCGATGTCGATGATAATGTCCAAAGTTGATAATGTCAAGTAACGCGACGCCTATTACACGAACAGGGTACGAGGGAATGATAAGCCGGGAAATCCGGCTCGAAGGACCATTAAATGTAGTGATCTCTACATTTAGTGATAGGATAATTGATAGGAAGTCAAAGGTGATAGAAAATGTCGAGATGTAGGGGAAAAGGTATTGTCAATGAAAACGACCGATTCCGCCGAGTGGCTAATTTGCACTGTTTTATTAATTATAGTGTCGAAACATGATACGATGACTCGTACAATGCCATATAGAATATGTAGATGAGTCATTATGAAGATTTTCACATTGAAGTGAAAATCAGTATTTTTTTATGTTAGGTACTAGTGCGCCCTCCCAGTTTACAGTATTAACATTATAATTAAATTAGTTCACAGAAGTACGCGTTGAAAGTAGAAAGTAAAAATAAAACACAAACCTAATCACTAGGAAGTTCAATAGGTGCTCTTGTTTTCCATCCTGAGCCATAACAATAGATCAATGGAGTAGTTATCTTTGATTTTTTATTAAAATATTTTTAATATTTTTTTTTAGTGATGTCAAATTGGCTTTTTAAATAATGTAGAAAAAAAAACATCTTCTCTGATTAAATTATGTAAATAAACCTGCAATGAAGCTGAAAATATCACCAACGCAATCCAATATTTGCAAAAGACATGATGCATAGGTATGGAACCAACGAATTTCGGTTAAAAATGAAGATTGCATTGCTAACACTAATGGAATTTATCTATTCATGAAAGCTGTGTGATAAAAAATACACAGTTCGATTTATTTACCAAATAATATTTGACTAGTTGGTCTAACGTCATTGATGCCTGTATTGCAATTGTAACTTGGGTTAAGGTTGATAATGATAGTGAACAATATGTGGGTATAAATAAAGACGTAACCGATTTTGTTCATATAACATACCAGTAAAGATGTAAACTTTAAGCATTTTGTTGTAAAATTTCTAAAACATTGTTATGTTATTTTTCTTTTGTTAAATATTTAAAACGTCGACTCCACAGACTTCGTACTCAAACATCTGTAAAAACTTGGTTCATTTGGCCGAATGCATTGAGAATTTTAATACTTTCCTTTATCTTGAACTCTACTTGTTAGGACCTTATCGGGTGCCCACTAAGTTACTTTATTTTATTACCATTTCAATTCTTTTGCATTATACATTTCAATAATTATTTTTGTGGAGTACTATCGACTGTTTTTCTTTTACACAAATATATTTTTGTTTTTACCATCGATTCTTTCTCATCGGGATAAAATGTAGCCTATATTACTCAGTAAGAGTGTAGCTTTCCAACAATGAATTTTACAAACAAACAAAAAAAATCTCTTTATTATACAAGGTGTTGATTTGCATTTGTGCCATAGTTCAGGAGGAGGACATACAATACGTAAATAATCGATTGGAATTACAGTAGATGGGAAATAACTAATATGCACTGCTTTTTTTGTCATTGTAATGTCGTGGTATTTCCGAAGTAATCCAATTTTATGAATGAAAATTATGAGTGATCGTTGCGTATGCTTTGTGTTTGCGTTTGTGTGAGGGTGCAGCACGGTTTTAACGCCAGTAACATACGCGCCAAGTTTAAATAAGGCTAGATGACATTTACGGAATTCCGAAAAAAAATTAAAGAAAAAAAATTACGTACCAATTTTTTTATTGATTTGGGTCGAGAATCATTAGCATAATTACCTCCTTGAATATGGCACGGATGCAAATCAACAGCTTGTATTTGTATACATTTATAGTTAGATACTATCAATTATTGTCATCTTTGATAGCTTATTGCTATCAATGCGGTCTCTCAGGCCCCGGTAATTAAATCAGTAGGTACTCATAGCAATCAAACCTGGTTACGTCAATGTAATTTAGCGGCATCAATATATTATGAATGTGAAGTTGTATTACTGACGTTATGATTACCTTTGGGATTTGATGATTGGCGAATAGTATATAACTGGCTAACTAGATGATAGTGATGCTATGAGAATTGTTATGTCCGAATTAATTGTATAAGTCACATGTTTTGGCGGTTTACATAAATACTTCAAAGTCTATGATTCACTAACTTAAGTCAACTGTCCACGTAAAAGTAAAGTAAGTAAGTACTTCACTCGAATGCTCTTATCGGCTATTGAAATATACTTGCAACTTGGGTAATAATAATTAAATATATCACGCGTCTCGCGATAAATGCATAAAGTCAACAAAAAAAACAGTTTTGGGTTTTTATTACAATATGCAAGCATGAATGATCCTTCATTTACATCTTGGACTTATACTCGTTTGTTTATATTAATAAGCTATAACTATCTCGACATAATATAAAAATAAAGAGAAATGCACTTTGGGTTCATCAGTAAAGAGTAGTACATATCGTCGTTTCTTAAAAGCGCCATCTATTGTGAATCAGTTGTGATTCGCTGTCCCAAGCTTCCTGAGACACCACGCCTGTTACATACTCAAACTACCCTCGAAATGAATAACTCACTTTCGGTGATATTAAGAACCTTTCAGTACAAGCTTTTCCTCTGAAAATGTCGTCATTTCAGACAGAGGGCGCTATGATTTCATAATGCGCTACGTAGCTACGATCGTGGCGTAGCATCGGTGGAGCACCAGCGTAGCAAACCGTGTTCTGTGTTTGTTTTAGAAAATGTTCGATAGATGGCATTGTGGTGTTACGAAGTAGTTTCAAAATGCATAGTCGAGAGGGCATCATACACGATTGATAGTAGTTGGTAACTTTTTGTAACTTATCTTTTATTTATATTTCTGGGTAAGGCCAATTTCAAAATAAGCATGTAATTTTTTTAAGTGCATACGGGGAAAGTACCTACGGTCAAAATTATGACTCACATTTGAAATAGGTATACCTAATCGTCTGTCCCACATTAAGTATTGTGTACTTACCATAAACCTATGCACAGAAGGTGTCATTGATTAATACGTAATTTAAAAATGAGCTATGTTTTTAAGTAAGCACGATTTCAATTTGAGAATTTTATTTTATTTTAATGAGTTTTTTAAGTAGTAATCGCGAGATTAAAATGTAAAAGTAATAAAATATAAGTCAATTAGCACAAAATCCACGAAAATACATCATCTATCAGCAGTTTTGTTCATGTTTGTAGGTATTTCAAATTACTGTTAATTAATTAAAAGTCACTATCCTTACAGATACCTTGCATATTACCGCTTTGTTTTAATGTGTTTATTGTTAATAGAGGATTCCCTTATTGGTACCAATAGGGTAAACATTTCAGGCTTCTATTGCAAGTAATAGGAATAAACTTTTTTAATATATACTCATCTGATAACTTTAATCCTTATAGTACACTAAGTACTATAGAAGATACCAGTCATAACATACGAGTCCCAATAATAACAAAGTTATATAAAACAACAACGAAATAAAAGAAAACAAAAGACACTTCAAAAATTTGTCCCCAAATATAATATTATTATTTGAAAATACGACAGTGGCATCGAGCGTGCATTACTTCGTGCAAGTGATTCATGTCTGTAGAGAATAGAAATACTCCTAGCTGAACAGAAACACCTCCTATTTGCACCCGAATTCTTATACAGCTTGTTCAAACAACTCTAAACCTTATTCGGTACCAATACAATTGTATAGGCGTGCACAAAAAAGTTTGTGTGTATGTACACACGCTCCCGTTTCGCGTATACGTGCCGAGTTCCGTAAAGTTCTCGCGTCTTGTTACCACCACGCGTTTGGCAGATTGGATTTGTTTCCCCGCATGCTAATAACGTAGGTACGTGCGGACTCGGATTAGCGTTGTACAAGAAAAAAATGTCCCCTCATTTGTATATTTTAGGTACATAATAACGTTTGAGTACGCCTTTACAAAAACAATTGTCGCGTCTCGCCGAGTTTTATGTACACAACTGATGTTTTAATAAATGTGCTGTGTTGAGCCTGATAAGAGCAGAGTAAAGTTCTAGCGGTTTTTAGGAAAATATTTCAGTGAAATTAGGGTCTCATTTCAATTGTAATGTTTTACCCAAACCACGTGTGAGCAATAAATACGGATTGTCGTAGAATACTGCTCTCTGTTTAATTGTTTTGTATTCGGGTTCTAATGACTACTAATCATACTGTAGGATTTTTAGGTAATTATATGCTTTATTTCGTTTAAGTTTATCAAATACATACATACATACCTACTCATGAGTATTTATTTTATGAATTGTAACAAACTTTCATTCTTAGGTTTTTAGTTTGATACCGAAATTATTACTTTATAGTTTTAATTAACTAGACTGAATATAACAACAATTCAGGTACTGCTGTCTACAAGTTTTTAACTGGCAATTTAATGCGAATCTTATAGTTTCTTTTTCTTAAACTTATTTTACTGCCTTCATTATAACCTTGATACTTACATAGTAGAAAGACTACCTACTGATCAACCATCATTACCTCATACTCCTTTAGCGTACTAACCACAAAGTTCAAGGAGGATCCGCACATAGGCCGTGAAACCACGAAACTATAGTTCCCACGAAACCTACTCGTATTTTCAATTCCAATAAACGTATATATAAACATAATAGGTAAACATATTTGTAGGTATGTATATACATATATACACGTTAGTGAATATCTCATTTGCCATCGTTTCTACGCCACTGGTTCAATACCCGATAAGCCTGTATGCTAACTTGCTCATATATTTGCAACTTTGGACAACTTTAATTGGATTATTCGTATTTTTACTAAGGTTCTTTATAAAGAGATTTTGTTTATTGAAAACCTTCTGACTTCACCCACGCGAAAAGTTTTATAATATTTCTAAAATTAGATTCTGTTTACTGTGTAAAGAGTTTGTATTGTACCTGTTCTGAGTATCGAATAGAAGGGTTTATGAAATTCATAAAGTATTGTTGAATAAAATATCTAAGAGCAACGTAAAAGGACTTAGATTTTATTTGAGACACATTTATTAACCAATCTCATCTATACTAATATTATAAAGCTGAAGAGTTTGTTTGTTTGTTTGTTTGAACGCGCTAATCTCAGGAACTGCTGTTCCGATTTGAACAATTCTTTCGGTGTTAGATAGCCCATTTATCGAGGAAGGCTATAGGCTACTTTTTATCCGGGTTCGTGCAGAGGTTCCCACGGGATGCGGGTGAAACCGCTGGCAGAAGCTAGTAATAACTTATTCACTGAAGAGGTTTATAAAAATAGCCTGTTTTAAAGGATTTGAAAGACTTTTTCCAACACACACTTCTTCTTTGTCTCACCGTTTTATAAATGCGTATTACTTAATGTCGCGATATTCTAAAAAGTATATCTGCTCGTCACAAATTATTTCTAGGAATATCATATCTAAAGTATTACAGCCTACATAACCAACGATCTAGTTTATCATGTATGTACGATGATACGATAAACGTAGTTGGAAGTTACAATTTTCACACTGAAATCTTTAATCCCATCACGTATGGGTCTACGTGACTGACGAAGGGATAGTCTCGCCTTTAGGGCCAAATATCCTCTTTGCGGAAAGACGCATGGTTAACATGGTAGCAAATTATATAAATAATATTTCATCCTTCACCCCTAGGGAACTTCAGTTTAAGGGATTATTTTATGTTAAGCCTTTTTTTGTTCCTATTTGTTGGTTGAACGTTGTGGTTGAATTGGTTTGTTTCGTAGTGTTAGATTTTTTTCCGTCTCGTGATATCGGTTATTTGTAGTTTTGACTATCGGTTATTTGAGGATTCTAAATCCTATCAATGAATTTCCAAGTCAAACAATAGTCGTATGTACCTTATTAAGTAACTGAGGGTGAGGCCTCAGTGTAATCGGAAATTATACGGGAGTCTTATCCAATTACGATAATGGGACAGCTGTATTTAAATGATGAGGTTATCAAAATTAGTTTATCCTCCGTTCCAAACTTCTATCAACTTGGATTTAATTATTTTCGGAATACAAGGGGCATGTCAAGTATGCTTACACTTTCCAAGTATGTAAGCAAGTTAATTTATTAATTACATGTAAAACTTAAGCGTTATGTATAAATGCCTTTGTTTCAGTATTTCTCTTGTAACACGTTGTAAATCTGAAAAGGTTGTTAGTAACTGTGTAATTGGTGCTGAGAGCGATAGTCCTTATTGCTTGGGAATTAAGCCTAGAATCAGAGAAACGCGCACAAGGAGCGTTGTAAGGGCATGTTTTGAGTGCACACACTGGAGCGAAACGACATGTGTAGTGCAGCTGTATTTGCAATGTAACGACAAGTGATTCGGGTCACTAGTTCATGCGAGCCTCCCACAGTACCTACTGCACTTGATTGATAGTTACTAATGACAATAACATTTGTAACTATTTTCAGCCTTTTAGTGCACACCTGTAGCCATAGTCATGTTTGTCAAATTGATTACAGATTGCACTGCTCAGTTCTCAGTACATCAGTCTGGTTGTAATTAAATGAATATGCCTCAGACACGTCCTTTTGGGTTTACAGAATTTCAGGGAAATTTAATTTTGAGCATTTGACAGACTTAAAAATCCTTTCAAATCTAGCCTTTGTACTGCTCCCATATTTCGCACAACCCCTTTGCGGTGTTCTTTGAATTTGGAATTGTATGCAGACCCGAATCCGTTTCGTCGCAGCAATCGATGTAGACGCATGTACACAGTATGGCGCGGCCTTAGTGAAGCAATATGCAAGCGACGACTGCACGAGCGTGTAAATTGTTAAAGTTGGAGAGCGGTTGCAATTTTCACAGCTGTATAAAATATTGTCAGGCGCAATAGCGGACATGGGTGCGAAACGATGGATGCTCTCTTTGGCTTTTTGGCACGTTTCAGGCGATCGACTCGCACCGCGCCGTTAACAGATATCGCCGATACGATTTGAGGCAACCGGTATTTTAAGACTATTGTTATAATTGATTAAAAACTCTGTTTAAATAAGGATATCCTCCAATTTGCTTATTCTCTAAAGTACTAGCAAACTTTGTTATTGCAGGTACTCTAATGTAGCTCTCTGATGCTCCTTTCCGTGAATTACCCTTAACAGCTGATCATCGGTCACATTCCCATTTATCAAATGAAATCATCAGAAACGTACAAGTAAAATAAAAAATGAATATGCTGTAAAATAAAACTTTAAAGTCAGTAATTCCATTATTTTTAATACAATTCCGTGCAACGCGTGCCGTTAATATTCTTTAACACGATTAATTTTTATAACTTTCTTTCAAAATTAATTATCCTTTACGTCGTAATACCGCCCCATTACATTTCACCGTTAAGTAAAATGTTAATTTTTATCCTAGTAAGTTTTTTTGCTTCAAATTTCTCCCCCTATTTATTGTTAACTAAAACTTCTAACAAAAACAAAAAAATCTATTTCTATTTACAAATTCCATTTCACCAGACAAATAAATAATTTGTCCATTATTTACTATTCTCATACAAACCATATGGGAGAAGGTAGAAACAATAACTTACTATGCATTTAACGTCTACTTAAAATTCATTCTTCCAAAACGTTTAATAAAAATACTGATATTTTGTTTCAGTTTACAATAGTAGAAAACGTATTCTTTCTCATGATACCAAAATGTTAATTATGTTATGTCCATATTTTTAACTTTAAATAAAACTACTTTAAATAAAAATGTATTTAATCCCGATAGCATCCATAAAGGCAGTTTTATTTAAATGTCTAATATTCGCGTAAGTGTCAGAAATCAACACATTTTTAACTATTTTAAAATTAAATTAATTTATATGCTAAAATGTCTGTGTTCCCGCTCTCTAATACCATGGGTCCGAAACTCCAGCGAATAGTCGAAACTACTTACAGCTGGATATTAGGTACAGCTGTCAGATTTAGGCAAACAATTGCGTCGCTCGTTTACTCTGAAACCTAAATCCGCTCTGTTTCTCACATTAGTTCAATCCCGATGAATTGGGCCACTTGCTTCACTTCAGTTGAATTTCGTTAGAGCCTGCACTGTAACGCCTACCCAAAGTTGTGCACTCCTGTGTCGGGACAGGGTTCGTAAACCTTTGGCTGTTTGTAGAACTTTTTGATATACGGCAGTGGTTGTGATGCCTTTTTTTGTACAGTGCGTGGTCAGTAACTTTAAATATACGGTAGTTTACTTTATATGGATAATTTTAATGTCTAATATTTATAATTATTTAAAATTGTGAACAGGTTTGATATAGGTTTCCTCTTTTGGATATAGGTTTTCGAATATAGATGTTTATTCTATTTCTAAATTATTAATCATTTGTATTGATTAGTGTTCCTAGATTGCCCCAGTGGATCTTCGTAACAATATGCCTATTTACCAGGCATATTGTTGTGAACATTAGATATTAATGACTACAATAACTTGTACTACGAAATATTACTAGCTAGATGAGCAGTAACAATACGAAAACACTAACAATGCCGCCCAATGTATCTAAGATTATCAATAAATCGAGGCTCTAGCGTTCAGTAAATATTCCCGAACAAAGACTCACATAAAAAGGGACAAGTAACAAATTACCTAATTTCTCTTTATGTATACAAAATGAGCTCGAACTTGCTCAAATTGGCCGTTAAACACACTAAAACAATTTGGTATGAAGGCGGGAACCTTATTAGAAGGTTTAATCTGGGAGGCGCCTGAAAGGGAAATACACTTCGTTTAATTTTTGAATGAATCTTTAAACAACTTCCACCTTGTACGCGGAGACAAAGTAGGATCTTAATTTGTGAATGTTAATATCATATTTTACTAGACATTTACCAAGAAATACTGCAGCAGGAAAGGAGGGCAAGAACTAAGCGGGTATTGCTTTATTTTTATCATGTTTTCTCTCCTATCCGTTTATCTAGGTTACAATGCCTAATAAAACTTTTTATTGACATGGTTTTATTATGAAAGTAAACCATACCTAGGTTGTTGTGGCCCCCGCTATTGGTCAGTGTAGTGCACCAATGCTGTAGACTGCCTCTTCTCAAACAGGGAATTAATGCGCATTGATGACCATGCTTACAAAAGGCTTGTCAAAGCAAATCGGATAGACATTGCCATAAATCAGTCCAAAAAGCAACACAAACCTAACTCAGCAATTCACTCGCACACATTCAACCTCTTTGCTAATTCTTGGAAACAGAACTCTAAACAAGAGCCAGTTACGGGGAATAACAGCGCCACAATATGCAAACTCGTTGTGTGAAACCTACACGGGCGGTGTTCAATAGGTGTGTGTCTTTGAGAGCCCGCCCCGGGCACTCCACGAGCCTTTTAACACGTAATTGCGTTAATATGTCCCGACGTACGACACCTACGAAATTAGATGAACCTGTGCTGTACTTTGATTATGTTTCTTTTGAAGACTATGCTTTGTTGAGTCTCGAATCGATATTTACTGAAGACGAAATAACATCAGGTTTATTCTCCAAAGAGTTTATTAAAGAAGTACTTTTGGGTGCATAGTTTAATCTTGCTTGTGACGTTTCATCCTTACATAATACTTGCAATACTTGCGACTCTTACTATCCGGTTGTAGGTCTTGTCTGCGCCGGAGCATGATGCATAGTAAGCATGAAGTCACTAATGGGGTAATTAAAAAAAAATCTTGAATCAGCTCGAGTGAGTTGTCTACGTGAATAGTGATAGCCTTGCATGGAAAAGCCGGCTTGATGACAATATCTTAACACTTTTTGTCAGCGTTATTGTTATAAAAAAGCGTAAAATTTTACTCCGATGGAATAACTTTAAAGCTCTTTCTCTTAAGCTGTTATATTTATATACCTACCATTTGTGATAAGTAAAATATTTGTCACTTTTGTATTAAAATAGCTGCAAAAATTCGATTAAAAATATTTATCACAAAGAATAAAAGTAGTTGGTAAAAACTACAATTACAATAAGTAAACCTAAGTAATTGTGCGTCTTTTTAAGTAGAAATTATTTGAGTGTGATAAGAGCGTACTAAATAAAGATATTTATTTATTAAAAATGGTCACAAAGTTGAAAGGCCGCTACCAATGCTCTTGTCGCTTTCGGTCATGAGTCGAAAGATATGTGCGAAGTAATAATAAAATATGAACTTAAAAAACAATCGTATCAATATACTAAGTACACTCAATATGTCGCCTATCGATTTGCCCCGACATCGTCCCTGTTGTTGACATACCCATCGTTCAATGCAATGTTGTAGGCCTGCAGCGAGCAGCTAGTATTTTCATTTTCGATTTACTGCCTCTAAGAGATAGCACATTGGTTAGTAATTGAACCACGGACGTCTTTGATATATCGGCTCTTTTATCGGATTGGACGGACGCAATAACAGACCGTTGATTGCTTCCAAGTGGACTTGGAAGATTGATTATTTTCTCGTTACTCCGTCCGTGTCTTCCGTTGTTTTATATACATTGTCGTATATAGTTTTAATTTTACCTTTAATCAGAAATGTCTGGAAGAGCGATAGAGTGCCAGCGAGTCAGTTTGCAACTTTATTTTGTTATGGCCTTCATAGCTGAAAAGTAATGCACAAGTTAGTTTTGAGAACAAATGCAGGATTGTCAAATTCGTTATCTAAATATACTTAGGCGTACACGAGTTTTTTGTTTGTTCAATGTTTTCTAAAGTAACTTAATTATTCCCCTTATCAGCGGCTTTGCCTGAAACATCACGACAACCCGCATTCTCAGAACATTTGAATATTCATCGCGTTAAAGTATATTTTTTTAAAGACGTCCTAAACAAAGGCCGCCTTTTAGAACGTCCTCGTATGTTTTCGTGTCCCTAAATCGGTATTGCCAACATTAATGTGAATATATTGTTGGCGAAGCATTTCGTCCGTTCGCACTGGCCAAAGCTCATAAATAAACAAAACTGGATGCTCTGTCGAAAAGTTCAGTAAAAAAAACGTAAAATTTACAACCGGGAATTCAGTGGAGTTTTAATTAACCGTACAATGGATCGGCGCGAGAACAAACTGTTCCATACGTGTACCATCTAAATATTAGTTAGACTAGCGAAAGTTTTTGAATTGACAGCTGGTATTGGTGTTACGTGGCAATTAAAACTTTTAATTGTAAAACCACTTGTGAAGATGTTATATATTTTTTTTTAACTTAAAAACCATATGGAAATACTAACTTATCTTAATTGAGATTTTCTTTAAGTATGCTATCTCGTACGGCGTTTTGCTTGACACATCCAACTTCTGCTAACTTTCGCAAATCGTTACTCTAGAATATTGCCAAAGACTACCCACCGAAGCTTCACCTACGGAAGGCAGTACAGCTATGGCCTTTATTTTTGTATAACTTACCCCATGTTACGAGACGAAAAGGAAAGAAAAATGTTTTTTCTAACCCATTTGCTTCATAAAATTCCATCAAAATACTTTTTTCAACAAAATTAAACAAGCCAGCCACAGCGTATTAACCTAACGTCTCGGCATAACCAAAAAGTTTATTTGTTTGTGAACTTAACGCCTGATTTGCATACATAGCAACAAAACACGGCCGACTTGTGTGGGAGTGTGAAAATGGCAAAGTTCCTTCTGTATAATGAAGATGAGGGAAGGGTAATCCGCCACATCGCGAGAAACTTGCTACAAACCACAAGTCTTGGCGTCTTCCAACTTGACTCGTGAGACTTGGCACTTATTTTTCAGGCGTGTGGATACGTGATATGTATTGTTATCTAATGTTGGCTGTACATTGAGTTTTTGCGATCTTTATACGTTTTGAAAGTCGAAGGGATTAAGTTTGAAAAGTTTAATAGGCTCTTCGACTTCATAGTGTATTTTATTTTATTTTTATAAAGCCATTCTTGTAGTTTTGCATACTTGGGTCTTGTTTCAATTCTCTTAGTTATCAAGTTATGTAAAAGACCTCATAATCATTCAATTATTATTATTCATGGTAAAAGGCGCAATGACTACCCAATAATATCAGTAGGCACGGATAACAAAAGCCCTAGTTAGTAAATTACTGAATTTATTGTGCATTGGACGCTAAGTACAAAATGAAAAATGTATTGTGTTTCTCACTGCAAATTAGTTTAGACATAAAATGAATTCACAAATAATTGCATTGGAAATTAATGTACATTTTAGTGAGAATGTACCCGTTGAACTGTTAAAATGGTGTCAGCCATTAAATCAGTGCGCAGCATTTGTTCCAAAACCACATTGTAAAATACTGGATGTCGATTCAAACAACATGTTTAGAATAATAATTTATTTGTTTATTTATAATGACAAGTTCTATCTAGCGATTCAGTTCCAATGATCATAGAATTGGTTACAATATACAATTTTTCATGACGAGAATACTTTGAACATTTTTTCATAAACTTTAAGAAGTTGTTGTGTTTTTTAAATAAATGCTGAAAGTATTCTTCGACATTTAACATAATTATTATTTTCGTGTTGTGAGACACAATATGTCGGTAAACTTACATGGTCGTCAATATTTCAACAACAATTTGGTCATTAATATTATTTGGAATCATGATTCTTACTTACGGACTTTACATGGATAACTTTTTCTTTCTCTCTTACTCGGCAAATATTATTTGTGATTTTATAAGTAGTAAGTAATTTTATTGTTTTTGTGTCCAATAGTTCAGTATAAAAAAGGAATACTTAATTTTAATTGTATAAATAAATGGTTTCGTGAGTCATATGATACCAGAACATACCTTTGAAGAACAAGTACATGGTTTTTCTCCTTATACAAAAAGTTAAATTGAAAATTTTCGGATAGTAAAAACGCATCATTTAAGGTATTTTAAAGTGTACTTGCTGGACTGCCACCGTGGGATCTGGAGGCGAGGGTCTTCTTGCGCCTGTACGACTGGTGCGAGGAGGCTCAGCGCCGGGGGGAAACCCCGTTGCCGCGGCAAGTTGTCGCGCAGCGGGCGGAGCTCCGGCGCGATCTCATGGTGGCCTGGAGGGAGCGACTGTCGCAACCCAGTGCAGGGCACGCCACCATCGTGGCGGTAAGTCCCCTCTTTGAGGAGTGGCTCGGGAGGAGTCACGGCGCCCTCACGTACCGCATGACGCAGGTCCTCACCGGACACGGTTGTTTCGGGAGGTACCTGCACCGCATCGGTCGTGAGGAGGCGCCCGGGTGTCACCATTGTGCGGACAGCCCCGAGGACACGGTGGACCACACAGTCCAGGTGTGCCCCGCATGGGAAGGGCACCGCCGGGTCCTCGTCGAGGCTTTGGGCGGCGGCGACCTCTCGCGTCCGGCCCTGGTTCAGGCCATGGTCCGGGGCGAGAGGGAATGGGATGCCGTCGCCTCCTTCTGCGAAGCGGTCATGCTCGAGAAGGAGGAGGCGGAACGCCAGAGAGTTCGCATCTCTCATCCCGGCCGCCGCGCTGGACCAGGTAGACACCATGGGCGCCGGGTGTCGCGAGATGACTTCCGGCCACCGTAGGCGTGGGTCTGTGGGCGGTGAGTTCGGGTGGCTCATCGTCCCTCTGTCTACTTAGACGACAGACCCGTGTCGACGGCGCGCGTTGTTCCACGCGCTCCTCAAAGAGATGTCAGCAACCCCAGCGGGGCCCAGCAGGGCCAAGGCCTGCCGGGGCTGCGGGTTGTTCGAAAGAGATACCGCGGCCCTGGTACATAAAAGGCCTATGACGGAACACGACGGTTTTTAGTCAGTAAGAGTCTGACACTCCCTCACCGCTGCTAACCCACAGCGGGAGGGGTCATTTGATGATTTTTGACGTCGGAAAAAAAAAAAAAGGTATTTTAAAGTGTTGGTGCATCACAACATTTGCTACAGATTCGAATTAGTTAACTACTACTAGAATGCAAAGCAATACCTTCTCGTGACTGAAATTGAGACATTGTTCACTCAAAATACTCGCTCGCTATATGCCCAAAATGAACGGACATAAGTAGAAAAGTTGAGGAAAACATTTCAGTATTAGAAAACTTATTTTATCTAGGAAAGCTGTACACTTTTATCCTGGTGAGTAGAGTAGTTCCTACAGAACAGAGATGCAACCACTGGTGGAAGCTAGTATGTTGTACTTAACTACGTGTTAAAATCTTCCTCACCAGTGTAAATCGGTTATGGAATAAATATACTGTAGATACTATTGAAACAGAATGAAAGTTTTTACAACATAAAATATTTCTTATTTACCCATCATATGCACATGTTTGTAACACACAAAAAATAACAAAATAACTTTGAACATTATTCCCAAAGACAAACAAATGAGCAAAGATTTAACGTGTAGCGCAAAATTCAAAAGCGAACGTTAAGAGTGAAACAAAACCTCAACACATGGTATGGGATGATAATTTTAAATATTCAGAAAAAGTATTGTCACCAACATCCATTCATACTTGTATCCGCCACGGATTCGCATTTAAAGCCGCATTTACATTAATAAAAAATCGTGTCTGTCGGTGTACGACAAGCCTTTTCAAGTACTCATTTTTGGGTAAAAATCTTGTGGGAAAACGTGCATAAATGACGGTTCTGAAGAGCTTAAAGAAAACAAAAACAAACTTTGAAGTAACTTTTTCGAATGTAGATTTTGGTGGAATCACAAATGTATCTACTCGTAATATGTCGACATAAGCATAATAAGTTTGTTATTTAGCTACCTGCCAGATTAAAATTGATCGTTCCGTATGACCATTTTCATTTATTCCCTTGCCGAATATTTATTAGCTATTTTAAACAAACAACCAATTTCAGTAGTAGACAATTTATTAAAAAACTTTTGTTTTCATTCGTTCATAAAATTGCATGATTCATGTGTTATTTAATTCAATTAGGTATTAAAATTACAATAAAGCATTTCACTGTGCTATGATTAATTAAAATCTGTAATTATGTATGCCAATCAAAGGAAAATGTTGTAATCAGACGGATTCATCATCATTTGGCATTTTTCCAATACTTAGTTAAAATAACGGCTGATAAGTCAATAATAGCCTGTTTGATATAAGTGGCCTTCTTTGTTATATCCATCACAATCTGGTATCATATCACACACGTATCAGAGTAGGTGAAGCTTTTATAAATATTCGATTATAATGGATAATAATGTAATGTATCGATATCGCGTCAATGTAATATTAATTTCCATAGCTACGGAACTCTCTCATCAATATCAATTTCGCATCCACTTCAAAACGTTCAATTAATTAATATTCGAAGGCTAAAATCTTGCATCCACGTAACTTACAATATACTGGAATGAATACCGAAGTATTGTTAGGTGAACATTGTAAACATTTAGCAATAACAGCTAGCACAAATATTTCTCTACGTATAATCTAGTACTACAATAATTGCTAAGGAAAGAATACAGTTTATTACGAGAAGAGAGTGCACACAACATCTGTTGTTACCAAACTCTTCTATTTCGAATTTGTTAATAATTTTGCGGACTTTATTGCTGAGCTTTTGTTCCGTTGTCGGGGGGTAATGGATTGTTCTGTTTCTAGTAACGTTTTCGTGTTTGTATGCATTTGAATGTCTGTCGGTGGTGTATGTGGCCGTGTCTCGTTCATCTTCGTCATCTGAGCTGTCAGCAGAACCGAATTGATTGTCAGGCCCCTCTATCGGCGTCGAGTACTTGTAGTCGTCTCTTTTGTATGCTGGACTCGTGTTCTTTACAGTTGGCCCTGGGATTTCTGTGGACGAACATGCCAATAAAGTTTCTAGCAAAACCTCAGTTTCGTAAAGTTCTATAAAGTTGGTATTTTAGGGTCGGATATAATTAACACGTCCTTTGTTTCATTAATCAAGCAGTATCGAAGTATACATGTAAATAATTTTATGCTTATTCTGTGTGTTAATATTTAGGTTATATTGATTTTGCAAGCAGTTTCCCTTTAAAAATAAATTACTATTATTATAAGAAACAAAATCTTATAAACCATATAATATCATTGCAACAGATAAATTAGCTGTATTCTCTCGCCTTGTCGTGGTTCTTAATTAATTAAACTTTTTAGAACTTTCCTGCAATGGCCATCATGGCGGAAAAAGATAAAATTACAGCCTTTTCCTCGAGTGGAGATTTGAGGCTTGTAGTTATTCATACAATTTCGTCCATTTCTTAAAGTTTCTTGAAATAAAATAGGTAGACACAATTTGTCGACACGGTGGTTCAAATATGCACAGTAAAAGATAAAATAAATTATCTTATTAACTGAACCATATAAACTGATATTGATGTTATTTGTATTTAATGGGAAATAAATCGATTTAATACCTGCCTTGTATGTAAGAAAATCATTAATTATCAAAATATTGCATCTTCTCACCATATAACCTGATGACGCTATCGACTTCTCCCAGTGAGTTCTTGGCGACGCACCGGTACCCCCCCACATCGGCTGCCGTCAGTCGTCGCACCGTCAGCGTCATGCGGCTCTCGAACGAGCTGACCACTGTGTTCACCACCTCGTACTTGCTTGATGATATCACCATCTCATCTGTGGGAAAAATTGGAATTTAAGTTTCTGAGGTTTTGTTGTGAATTGTTTATCATATGGGGTGTTTTCGACATACAAAGTAGCCAATTTGGGATACATTTATTATTTATGTACCTACATATAAAAAATCGTTCATTAGGTATCAATATTAAACGTGATAGTAAGTCATTAATATTATTTATTGAATAATTACGGATTCTTACAATCTGTCTCTTGAACATTATTGAAAAAAATACAATCCTTATGTCCTGTTAGGTACTGAGTTTTAGTTCTTAGTTAAATCCTGTGTTTTAGTTTGCTCAAAACATCGAATTAGGTACTAATTCAGACATTATATTATAATTTCTTAAATAACTAAACATGTTCATGTTTACTACAAAATGCCCTCAACACCAGGGCTGTAAACTAAGTTCCAAATTGAATCAAAACTTTAAAAGTAAGCCGTAAAGCAAACATTATAAATTCATAGTGAACTCCAACAAACTTAGGGCAATAAACTGTTGAATATAAAAAGAAAAACAGATTCAAATAATACAATTTCACTACCTCAGAGCAAAGCAAAATAGTTTACAGTGAAGTTTTTCCTTCAGATCTGCGTGAAGAGAACTCATAAAAAGAATTATTATGTCTTCAGTTTTCTTTTACTTGACACTCCATTTCATGAATATATTTCATGAAAATAAGAAAGTTAGAAACATGGGGTTCACACAATAATCTATTAAACAGTATTACACGCTACCGTGGGCTCGTTGAAGTATGATATATCTGCACCGAGTTTCCGGCTATTATTTCGAAAACATTTGAATTGTAAGGAAAAATACGAGTTATTACGCGAGAAATGTGAAATCCCCTTATCTCGCGTGTTGTATCCAGCTGTGGCAAGTGTTTACCAGATAAGGTAAACAGTGTCCCAGTTGTCCCTCACAAAATTCCGTTGCAGGGAAAACGATATTTTTCAAGAAGCTCCAAATCGCCGACATTTCCTGGACCCCTTTAGAGAGGTGGCCCAAACAATCCCTACAGTGCGCTACGTAAGTATGTCGTTCGCCGCCGCCGAGCGATGGTAAGCCTCTACCGCCTGTTGTCCGCAAATGATAAAGCGACTAGCTTTCTTTCGGAAACACTGCACCGGCGCTCGTCCTGTAAACACTCCTTTCAACCGCTCCATTTTATTAGAACCAATAAAATATCGCCGAACTATTTATAGCAACCAAAATATTTACAACATAATTTAGAAAGACATTAATTTAAGCTTCATCGCCCGCTATGAACTTTATAAGGAAACGATAACACCAGTAACGCCTTTCTTAATCTTCATTCCGATCGAAACTTCGGTTTGTTTACTCTCCAGTGTGCTTCGACTTTACGACGTGCGCCAAAGATGGCCTTCGGAGGAAATTACTCGACAATCTCGAAGTCTACTCGTTTCATTATAACAAGAAATTTCATCTCAATTAATGTCTAAAATAACACTGTAACACTCTTAATTACGCTCGAGTGAGGCCTGCTTAATTAACACTTACATGTCAGCCACCCTAACATAGATTGATGACAAACGAAAATGACGATCCTGTAGTGTTACCCTTTAGGGCTGGGCTTGGAAGCGAGCCGGAGCGAAAGCGCCAGTCACTGGGCGCAAGTTGGCGGCCGAACAAAGGCCTGTGTACGCCGGCCGACAAAGCCCCCATGGATCATAACGCAGACGTAAAACAACTTGTGACCTTAATGCGTTTTAATAATTAGCCCTCGATGTTGTATAAATTGGGCTACGCAGAATAAATATACTAACATTTTGGCCAACGGGTCTGAATTTTAGAACGGAACTTTTTATACAGATGCTGGGTGAACAATATTTTGAAATGACTTGACTTTATTCAGAGCGAAAGTCAGAATCATACTCTTAACTGGTTCCTTTATGTCAGTCATTCAGTATCCTCGTATAGAAAGCACAAGCTTGCTACATCTCCTTTTAACATTATAAAACGAATGCACTTCCACCCGTATAGTTTACACTAGTTATAAAGCAGGGGAGTATGCATTACGAACCAACTTCCCAGCTAGATAATATTGAGTTGTGTGAATGGCACGAGCAATAGTATCGACCATTCGACAGAAGTTATTATGACTGTTACTGGTCTCCCTTGAGGTTTTCCGAGAGCTGTGCGAAGCAGCGTAATGGACTAAGCGAACAAAGCACTCGTGTGCTAAAGGCGACCACAAACCATGCCTGGTAATGAAATTATGTGTAACATAGGGGCTACTTATTACTCAGATACGGCTTGTGGGTAAATGGGTGAGCAGAGATCTATCGCCAAACTAAATTAAGCTTCTGCGTTAAGCAACTCGCTATAAAATGGTTTTGAAAATCTCGCCTATGTCAACGCATACTGTTGCCATGGCAGCGAACATTGTAGTTGTGGGAGCTAATTGGCTAATGTGCTTTTAATTTAGGTAAATATGTAAGAAAATTATAAAAAACAGGCCTTTATATTTATTTAAAACCTCATCTATCTCTTAAATTTTGTTCGTGCAAAGTGAGTAAGCTCAGTGATTCCCGTTCGTTCAAATTCAGCACTGCGTTAAATATGTCGATTTAGAAATCTAATTTAGTTTGTAGCGCAGAGAAAGCAAGACAGTAATTTGAGTGAGCAAATTGTTTTATTAACACAATACAAACAAAGAACGTTACGTACATAAAGGAAATGTTTAGTTTGAAGGCTAAGCGATTGTTTGCTACACTTTTGCGGGTTCTGTTCCCATGCAGAACCAATTTCTATTACATAATTAGATGAGAAAATTTAAAATAGTTGGCGATATATTTGATACATAGTGGGTACAGCATTAAAAAAACCTTCTCCGACTTTCAGCTACCTTAACTTGTTATTAATGATTTCACACAATTACGATCATAAAACTAATCACAACACCCAGATGATTTATCACGTTCACATTTGTCTGTGACTGGAACTGGCTTAGTTACTTAATTAATATAGTTACCCCTTAATGTAATAGTTTATGTTCTAAATTATTATTATGTAACTCTTTGCATATGTTAGAGAAATGGCTTGATGGAATGAATGTGCTTTTACGAAACAACAACTGATATTAATTCTGTGGCTTTTGAATTAGTCTGGAGAAAGTTGATGTTGTTATCGGGGCGTTAGTTGCAAGTCATCTTGTTTGCTGTGGAAATTGCTTGTTGATGTTAGGTCGTATTTAATGTTGGTGAAAGTCTGGGGTACGTAAGTAAGGGTAACTGTAAATTATGTAGGCACTTTATAAGATTAACATAATTTTGGTAAAATATTTCTTTTACAACGTGAAGTATTGATACCAAAAATAACATGAAAGATATTATAAAGTCTAACAAGATTATAATCTTTTGAATAGAAACTTTGAACAGCAACCTACGCTACAACCTAGAAGCTCGCCATAACAAATCATGTCCCAGATTCATCAACAATTCATAAACAGAAAAATCTGCGAACATAAAAAAGAAACTTCTCCCTTTATTACATCATACATTCCCGCTGCGGATGAGAGCCAAGCATAATGTGGAACTTAAAATTTCCAGAAGCTCAAAACCCAGTCCCATTGAAAATTAACCCGTAAATTTCGCGCGACAAGTGCCGAATGGGGAACTTTGCGAAACCGCCGACGGCTCCGAGCGGGGGCGGGGACGAACGAAGTAACAGCCACGGGCTCCAACCAGCTCATTACTTCACTGTGTGAATGGAAACTGATTTTGATACGTCATATTTGCGGCCAATATGCACGTTGCATTGGTGTAGGGTTATGAGATTTGTGATAGTTTATTGTTTTTTTTTTTTTATTCGAAAATAGGTTTATGGAAAAATTGGGGGTTTGTATTTAATCGTGTGTTGTGTTCTTCTCTTATTTTTAGTTCGCTATAATATTGAGATTAGATAAATTTTATGTTGTTATACCATTTTGTTATCCTGTGCCCAGCACAAGATACTTAATGCAGTCAATTGGTGTCTGAATCGAAAATACCAAATCTCTTGCTTTCTTTTTACCACCACCAACAAAAAGTTACACAACCAGGACTGTTTTTAACACATACTGATCTAGAATTGTAGCTTTGTACATAGCTATAATATTACATAAACAATTCCGATCTTTGTTCCAAAGTAAGACACACACGCGTTGTTACATTTATTTGCCTGTCGCGCTATCATTCTTCGCGAAATCATAATATGATTTTGGACTTTCACATTACACCCTCAGCACAGATATCTTATTATCAAAAGGAATTGCGGAGAAGAATTTATTGTTTTATTACGTACCTAGTACCTAAGTTACTTTGGTTTATTTTACGCCAGGATAAGTGTTAATGGATTTTTCACAGAAGATATCACGTGGGCTTTTATTATGATACCTTTGGTAATGTTTTCTACTTTTCAATGTGAACATTTGGTTTATACGACTGTATTACGAGCTCTCGGCTGCGTGACGGAGCCGATTATTGGAATGGGATCTATGATATTTTTGTATGGGAAACGCGATTCAAATTAAGCTATATATATGTCATGGTTTCTACCGCATGACGACACGTAGTTTCCACATTTCTTATAGCTTTATTCTTCTGGAAGTATTAGGTACAGTGCGGGCATGTCAGTCTTACTACAATCTTGAGGAGTTCGATCATCACATTGTTACAACAAGGTATTTCAAAAAAACATGGATTGATGTTGGTAATTAGTTAAAACGTGACATTTTAAATTAGACAAAAGGTTTAAATATTATTTTTGCTTTAAAAACTCAATAATATATTCTAGAATAAGATCTAAAAACTTCATTTAAAAACACGAAAAAAAAACGAAATAAGCAAAACAGATATCTTGCAAAAGAATCTCCCGCCATCAACAGCACTAACTGATAAAGAGCATTCGAATGACAACTGCTAATATCGTAGCACATAAAAAGATTTATGCGAAAACTCGGTGTCTGTAAAGAATTTTATATGAAATTCAGAAGGAATCCTGCAGAGACGGAGGCCTTCCTCACCTCATACATGGCAATAT
Source organism: Helicoverpa zea (assembly GCF_022581195.2). Taxonomy (NCBI): domain Eukaryota; kingdom Metazoa; phylum Arthropoda; class Insecta; order Lepidoptera; family Noctuidae; genus Helicoverpa; species Helicoverpa zea. Next base: position 6,725,078 of record NC_061452.1, on the reverse strand, counting down.
GAATAAAATATGGATTCATCAGCTGAATAAACGAACATTTCGTGCTCGAATAACCTTGTTCGCACGGAGTGTGTAATGATCACTCGAGTTCCGTCAAATATACCATGTTTGTGAATATGGGGGTACATCTTCAAGTCATTGTCAATCTGGCTTGGATTTTTAAGGTGATTGCTTTTGCTTTTATGTTTGATAGCATTTTTATGACCTTGTGATTATAGCGATGCACATAAGGGGTTTGTAAAGGTTAATAGCATGTATAAGGTTTTTTATGGGTGAGAAAAAGGTGTGATGAGCATTAAATGTTATTGGTTCGGTCATTAAAAATGAGCTAAGAGTGGATGTTGCTTGAAGTCTATTAATATCTCCGTTGAATACAATCATACGTCGAAGCTACCTAATGACGTGTCTTCTTGCAATAACTGATGGTTTTTTGTTTACGTACTATTTCACCGATATAAAAACGTAGTTTGTATACTTAATGAAAGTATGGTATTTGCTTTATAACTAAAATAATTTATTTCTCTGTACATCATTATCTAAAACCTAAATACTAGACCCCAAACATGGCATGTATCTATACAGCAGTGGCAGTAAGTCGTCGGTCGACTTGGTCGCTTAAGCAGAAACTTACTGAATCAAAAGCTTGACTGGAGTTGGTGGAATGTTTGCACTGCCAGTTAACTTGGTGTTGCCTTCAGACTTCATGCTAAGATAACTAGTCTGCTACGAATCGTGTACGCTCTAATGTATTTACGTCCTGTTATCCTGTATCAAAGACGGTTTTGGGTTTAGGTGATTATGAGTAGTCAGTATGGGTAGTTATTTTATAATATTTTATGTACCTGGAAAATCCTTTATTACAATTATTGCATTTTTTAGTGTGCATATGTCTATAGAGAGGAATATAAAGAATTTAAAGTTGTCCTTGCAAATTCAAATTGAAGACACACTGAAGAAGCTTACTGGTTCAAATTAAACCATTTTCACTTTCATCTGGTAACTTCAAGTTTAACTATAGCTATATAATTTCCACTATATCAACCGTTAAGCATCCCATTACCTAACTAGTCCGCGAGCCGCTCCATAAACTCTACAACGACGAACACTGAACAGTCTTGAAAGAAAACTGCTATAGCATCCACAGTTTTACGATAAATTTCTAATAGCTAGTTATTTTAAAAACACTGCACCACATAAAAGCTAATGGCTTTCGTTATATCGTACATCTTTAAGTTTATAACACTAATATTATAAAAGAGAAAGTTTGTGTGTTCGTTGCTTCACGCTCAAACGGATGGGCCAATTTTGTTGAAATTTATTTTGGATATAGGAGATAACCCGTATAATTTTTTACGCATTTTATTTTAATAAAGTTCCCTTTTAAAAAGAGTGAATCCGCGTGGAAGAAACTAGTAAATTATAAAGGCATTGTTGGACGAAGAGAGTCGTAAACGCGTCCAGTCGAACGGAACTAACGAGCATTGTCTTATTTCACCACAATAGGTCACTTTTCTTAAGACTTAAACCGACGCACTCGTAAATTTAAACTAATATCTCATTACTTGCAAGCGTTACGCCCGGTTTGGCTCGAGCCAAAAAACTTCAATTATAACCAGACTTTCTTTATTTCACCTCGGATTTTCCAGATTTAAATATATATTTTTTTAAGTTAGGTTGGTAACGTATCAATTTCATAACGTTTTTTGGTTTGATAGTCACTTACATTTCCTTGTTTCTAAGTGCCTGTTTAATGAACCGTCAATAATTTTGTGGGCGTTTAAATGCTTTCAGTTTTTTTTTTTTTGTCTGAAAATTTTGAAGATATTTATAAATTATGTTAACTTTAATTTTTACTTTATTTCACAGAATGGTATTAAATCTCTTAGAAGAGAATCTAAAGTCACGAAATAATACCTAGTTACATAAAATTTTATTTTGACCGAAAGTAACTTCAGGGACGTAAATGATGAAAATGGCAAAGTACTTAATAAGTGTACTCGTCTAATTACTCATTCCAAATGACCCTTAACAACTGAAGTACCCACTTTTTCACAAATACAAAAGCGAACTCCACAGAGTTACTATCAAAATAAATCTTGGTCGTAATTAGCATTATTTCCTAAGTGATGTCGTCCTAAATTACTTGTGCAATTGCGATTAAACTCAGCGTTTTAGAGGTCACTTGCGTGCCGTTGCTATGGCAACCGAGAATCGTGGTCCCTAAGGAGTGCTAAAGTGAGCTGGACACGACACCAAACGTCTTACTGACACAACACAATCTGCGTTATTTAACGGCTTTTGATACAGTTTGGAAATAAATATTTTTTTGCTAGGAAGCGGACATTTTTGGCGATGTATTTCCAAAGAATAATAATTATAATTTTTGCTGCTTGATATAGTACGACAATGCTGAATTCAATTCAAATGATAAAAAATAGAAACCTAGCATACGGATAACATAGGATTTGTTTTTCACGACTCTCTTTCTAAATAACAAAATCATCTGCATAATAAAATGCTATCACTTTGACAGCAGATATACCTACTACTACACAGCGACTGCACCGCTTCGTAGCCAAGAAAGCGTAGCATTGTAGACCAGTGCTACGCAACAGTCTTTTAAACGCACGATAAAGTTCATAACAATGATAAATATTACCATGAGATAAGTAAGTAGGCAATTTGAAATATCTCGTGAAATTGTTGTTACAACGCAAAATTAATCATGTCCACGAGCTCTAAGCACGCAGCACTGACAGCCACGTGTGTGTTTGTAAATTCAACTGCATTTGTGTATTCATTTATTGCGGTACAAATGCTCTGTAGAAACTTTTAGAAACTAGTTCAAATATTTTTGAATAATAGCTTGTAAGTATTAAATGAGTTAAAAAATAATTATTTTTAAGTGGATGTAAAAAAAATAAGTACCTAACTCAAATCTCAAAGCGTTGCTAATAATTGTGACTATTATGCTTAAACTCGATATCTCAAAGCTTTTTGCAACTAAAATACAACATTTCCAAAATGAAGTTCTCGTCTAATTTACTTGAATTTTTCGGTAACAGTTTCAGTCAGATAACGTAGTTAAATACAAAATTAAATAGAACAATGAAAGTCAAAGTTAATTTTCACTGCTGTGGTTTTGAAATTTCAATCTTGCAAGGTTTGCAAAAAATATTAACAGGTACGCAGATTTTAATTACAGTCCAAATAGGCTATAGAGATGAAATAAATTCGTTGATTAAGTAACATTAAAAGATAAAGAGGTAATTTGAAGTTACTTACTGGAATCTCTGACCCAGTAGTTGATAGACTTGGGCGATGACTCGACGTAACACTCTATGGTGACGTCAGTACCCAGTGGAGCGCCCACCAGCTGGTTGGGCACTTGGATCACCGGGTGGACTGAACAAAAGACCCAAAATAAAACTCTAACAGACTTTCTACAAAAACTTAAACACTTGTCTAAAAAAAGAGTGGTTTCAAAACGAAGCTTATTTCAACATCATAATCTGACATTATTTTAGACAAGTGTTCAACAGACATTTAAAAGTTTTTGTGGTACAAAGGTATGAACCTTATATCACTTAAGAACAAGTCACAAAATTGTACACGCTGCACAATGCAATAAGAAAATTTCGTTAGCCCGAATTTTGTTTAAGAGAAGTGGGCTAATAATATTTAAGTTAAATCTTGCATAAAAGCGAACTGTCCGCTCGAGTTGACGCGAAGACACAAACAGTCCCTTGGAGCCAGAAAATAATTAAAAGCTACTACTCGCTGACATTAAATAACACCATTAATAACAAGAAACCTCTGAAAGTTGCCAAGATAAACAACAATTACCGCGAATTTGGGGAGGACCTATTTCGTCTACAAAATGATGGTCCTAAGACATTTTTTGGGAGAAAAAGTAGACTCCTAGGAAACCTAATCGGTACTTTAGTCTTGCCATTTTTATTAAGGCAACATGTATATATTTATCCAATATCCATATAATTTGACAGATATACATAATTTTGTATAAGCTTTCATACTTTTCTTATTTTTTTAAATAACATAAAATATTTCTTAATTAATGATAAAAATAATCCTTAAAGAATCCATTAAGTTTACTTACAATGCACTTTGATAGTAATTCGCTTGCTCACGGTGGGCGGCACACCGTTGCTCGCGATGCACAGATATGCGCCCATATCCGAACGAGATATTTTCGTCAGTGTTAACACGTCTTTCTCGTACATGGCAACTGCAGGGAAAATATATACTCAATAAATAACAGCATTTTCTTTAAACATCGTAAAAAGAAGATATACATTGAATACGTAGAGTTAGGCAAGAATATTGGCAAATGTTAAAGATGATGTACAGTTTTAAAATATTTGAAACATATATTCTCGTGAATTGTGAAACAATGGCAAAGCAGTCTTAAAAAAAATTAGGACAATATACACACCTTTAGTTTTGGTACCATTTGGGTCCCTGATAACGATATCAGCTCCATCTTCTCTCCTCCAAAGAACACGAGGTTCTGGCATGCCTCTTGCACGACAAGAGACTCTGGCAGTACCACCTTCTGGTACCATTATGTCTCCTGAAGTCTCTTCTGGTATAAAATCTGGTGGGATTACCACTTCTAGGTAGCCCATCTGACAAAAAGAAAGAACTAATGAAATTCGCCATAGTAATATTTTATTTCTTGGTATTAAATTGCGTAATTATCCACAAATCTATAGAGAAACAAGTAGGTTATTTCATGACTGCAATGAAAGCAATCGTATTCTTAAATAATCTGTACTGATGTTAAAATCGTTAATAAGAATTCACAAAACGCCTGCTGCACCCCTTCATAGCAAAATAATTAACAACAACGAGAAGGCATTTCGTACAAAACAATGTGAAACAATTATCGAAAGCACATTGCGTCAAGTGGCGTCATGGCGCGTCAACGTCGGAGTCGAAACCCCGAGCGCTGTCGCCGCGAGCGATTTATGTCGTTATCAGCTCCGGGTATAAATTACAGCGCAGCGCAATAATTTAGGTGCACCATGCACGAATCATTACCCGCTGCGTCCCTCGCCCGCTCCCGTCTGCGTGGCTTAATTCACTTTATCTCTCCAATGTTTATTTTAACTGCAATTTAATTTTCTCTGATATGCAGCGCACATTTATTCTTCCCAGGGCACTATTCCACTTTTATATAAATGACACGATAAGATACCAACTGGAATAGTTTTAATCTATATGGTCACAATGCTCCCGTGATGTGAGTTGAGTTGGCAGTCAAAATTACAATAAAATTGTTTCGAAAAATGCCAGAACAGAAAAGTGAAATTAATGGATCATATGGCCCCGAACAGAAATGTCGCTGGAGTAGTTACAACAGCTACAAAGTCCTCGTATGGGCATGGATGATGAACGAAATAACGGTGGTGTTCTCCCCTGCTGAGATATCGCATAATGGATTTTATGCGCATGCAGCGCTGCAAACATTGGCAGTACTCGTGGTCGGGATGCCACTGGCGTACTCAGAGATATGTGTGGCTCAGTACACCAACTGCAATATATTCACCATGTGGAATTTCTTCCCCCTGTTCCGGAATGTTGGATACGGTACATTATATTTGATTTGGTTGAAAACAATACACTTGTTGGTCTTAGCTTCTTGGTATTTAGTGTACTCATTTTATGCGGCCTTGGATGTACCACCTTGGCTTAGTTGTGACGACTACGGACATACCAAGTGTATGGTGAAACGGGTCAATGTCTCAGTATTCCAACATTGTTTAGAAGCCCAAATATTGTTTGAAGAGGATTGTGGCATGAAAACTGCGAGCAACTGCTTCTTCGAACGTGAAATAGGTGATAATTCTACTATAGAAATTGGAGTATACTGCTTGATTCCATGGAAGACAATTTTAGCTCTTATTTCAATCTGTATGGCTGTATTCATTTTATCCATTAAAAAGGAAAAAGTGATTCAGGTAGCAGCTAAAATCTCAGCATTCTATGTTTCTATTGTAATACTAGTTCTTTTTTGTGTTGCGCTGTCTACAAACGGGACTTGGTACGCAACAAAAATTAGTATTAATTGGAGTCACTACAATTTCCTGAATTGTTACAGCACAATTACAAGGGGGTTCCTGTCAGTAGGCACCGGGTATGGTATAATAATCTTCCTAACTCGCGATGTATCATTCCGCAGCCATGCCACGATGACTGCTATAAGTATGCCATTATTTTCACTATTTGTGACGTTCATGTTAGCACTAATAGCATATAGCGGTATTAAAACCATGTCTTATTATCATGGAGAAGAAGTTAATGTCCTAGAAATTGGATCCAGTTTATTTTTTCCGGCATTTGCTTCAATGACCGAAATCTTGAGTTACTTTGATGCTTTGCCTATTTGGGGATTTTTGTGGTTTTCTTCCATATTTTTTAGTTTATTCATAAACTTTTGGATATTATACATATTTTTAAAAGAACTGTTGCTTCAACTGAGCACGGCTCATTACTACATTAAACTTTCTTGTATGTTTTTGTTACTTTGTGTAATAATTTGCACTCTGCCGTTTTTATGTTCCGACGTCGCTAGTATCCTCACAGATGCTACAGAAATTATTCAGGCCATGAATTGTTTAATTTTTTCCGTTTCCCTGTATTGGTTTTACGGCATTAAGAACCATAACGTGGACATAATATTCATGATAGGAATCAAAACTAATGTCCTTTGGAAATTAGCATGGTTATTAAATCCGATTTTTGTAGCTATTATTCTCTACGCTCGATGGGAGATTATAAGCACATATGAGTTCAAAGATTCATATTATATTGATTCCATTGCTATGTCTTGTGATATGCTTGTTCTCTATATTTTACTGAGCATGTATGTTTTTATTTTAACTATCGGGCTATTAGCACGAATATTAAAATATTACCGTCGAGGTGAACTTACGAAGTTATTCTGTGCTAAAACAAGTTGGGGGCCTAAAGACAAGATTTTGTATAGAAGTAGAAAAATGTTTGTACCTGAAATAATGACGAGAGAGTTCTTGTACCGACAAGTACGTATACGAGGCTATTATAAGAAGAAGAAGAAGCCAGTTACTGTCTGCCAGCAAAAAGAGAAAACAGACTCAAGCAGCGAAATTGGCAAGGATGATGTGTCTTGGAGCGCAATGGCGTCAATTTAGTCTGCGTATTCAAAGGCTCATTAAGTTATTGGTACGTACCTGGCTTTTCATTGGGTCCGTATTGATCTGACACATGTATTGACCCCGGTCCTCCTCCTGGACGTTTCTAATGTGTAAATTCCAAACGGTCTGACCGTTATGTGATACTCCGACTCTGTGATTGTTTGTTATTACGTGGACGTGTATTGCTTGAATGGCTTTAGTATCGGCTTTTACCCATCCTACCTGGGAAACGCAATTGAAATATTGATTAAAAAGAAAATTGAAATAACTAAGTACCTGTATTACTAATATCCTGATACTTACTCTGTATCCGCCTAAGTTTTGTACTAGACATCTGAAAGTTGCATCCCGGCCGATTGGTACAGTCAGATTCATTAGTGACTCAGCAAATTCTGGTTGAAATGCTTGGCCTGAAAATTCTTGTTTTTATTACAAATTCATATTATAAGTATATAACGGATTGTTACTTTATATTGTGTAGGTTTATTTAGAAGTACAAATAAAAAATATTTCTGTTAAAGAGCCGATTATTTCATAACCTTGTTTCTCATTGTAGTAAATCATATTGTTTATTATTTGTTGACATAAAAATATTTCTTAATTTCGGTGGTAAAATCAACACAGCAGAAGACTTGCGATACCAATTTCTAGAGATAAGTAATGGTCATAATTTATGGATATTCTTTTTGCTTTTCTGTTTTTTATGTCAATATAATATTATTCAAAGTTTATTTTGTGTGTTCTGTTGCACTATGTACTCACCAACTAGCTTCGAGTCTAGTCCTAGCATGAATATAGCCAGTAAGTATATGGACCACCAAGGCTGCTGCATATTTCTAGGCACGCCGACCGGCTCTGCTCTCAAGCAAAGCCTCTGGTTGCCATGGCACTGCAACCAAACAACACAATACTAACATTGTGTTACCTTTTTGCGAAATGAATGGAAATCTATACTATAAGTATGTCCTCACATGTATGAAACACAGATGTAGGTAATTATTGGTAGATATAATACACACATTACACGACAGGTATTAGGAAGCAAATCCCCGCCATTATTGGGAAACGAACATTGACAATAAATAATTGATTGAGAATGTGTGCTGCACGGTGATACATTCAAAACCAATACCACGATACGTACATAAATAGAATTTCGATCTCTCTAACACCACCATAACGTTCTCCAAACATCTCACAATCTCCCCATTGATTTATAATACAAACATCGAGCCAATATTTTTATGACTTCTATTAATATCATAACGATACCATTTAGAAGGATACAGTATGGGCTAAAAAGTTGCTGTTCCATAACCGCTAAAGCTGGTGTTTATGATACATCGCATCAACATAAAACGAGAGAGGTGGCATAAATATTTTGATGGCTCATTGTCACTGTGGCAATTATGACGCGCGCCACATAAGGAGAAACCTTTGAAAGTTCGATGTTCCGACCCTACGATTCAATAATGATTCGTTGTTACGACTATTCCTGTTTATCGGAGTCGTTCGTGTGAACATCATAACAACGGCAGAGCGTGTGAAATGAGCACGGATGCGATCGAGCACCGGTAACTACTTTTCCGCGAAGATATAATGTTTGAGAAAAAATCAGTTTGCCTACACCCTCGTATTGATATGAACCGTGTTATTTCAGTGTGCGTTTAGATAAAAATATATGGTGTTGTGAGATGTCATTTTGAAATCTAAAGGATGTACTCATAACAGAGCATTTGGTACTAACTGAGATATTTACTGATTACATTTGGTGTATATGCGTAGCGGCTCCGATTGATTCTCTCAATTATTTGGGTACATTTTTTATCACTAAATGTTTTCAGAGCTTCAAAGTTTTCTACAACTTAAAATCACAGCACCTTCAATCAAAATAATTTCTTAAACCATCACTCCTTTTGTCCACAGAAACATAATAGAAAGTCACAAACAATTAATTTACAAAGCGCCAAACACGGCCTTGTATTAGAATTGGCATCGATTTTAATCAGAAAATGTAATGAAACACGAAATATCTAAATAAATAAGGTAAATGCTGGGAGCGTGACAGGCGGGTCAGTGGAACATGCCTGTCGAAGAATAATCCCGGTCTCAATTGTTATTGGCAGTGTCGCAACATGTTATACATAACTGTTTGTTACAACGTCACTAATGCCTTGTTCATGGGGACTTGTTTTGCGTGCTATTTTGATATACCTCTAGTATTTTTTAATGTTTTTTTTTTATATAGTGTTATAAAATGACAAATCTGTTGTGTTACTAAAATGAAAAACCTATTTTTCTTATATGGTTTTACTTCAGCAGTTACGAAAAAAAAATAAGAAATGAAATGTACTTAATTATATTTTTGGTTACATAAAACATGCTGGTTACAGGAGTTACCAAATGATGTGCTGTAAAAATAGTTAAGTTAAGTTAATTTTAATTATATTTTCGTTTATTTCTTTCAGGCATAGGTATAGATGCTAGTGAATTCCATTTTTTTTTGCTATATACCCATTGATACGTAGTATAAGTCTACAGATGTCAGACTAAAAGCCAGTGCGAATGTAATCTGTCCGTCAGCTGCCCCTTTCAGTTTAGTCGGATTACAACGCAATCGAATATATTGGTTTTCATTCCTAAAACATTTAGAAATAAAACAACGTGTGCCCAAAAAGGACAGTCGAAAGCAAAATGAAAAAAGAAATGCGTCATAAATGTTGCTTATTTTTTGGATTTATATATTTTTTGTACTGCCGCTACAATAAAAATATACCTGCATAGCTTTATACACCTACATTTTGACTAGTTATAATTTAAATAAATAAAAAAACAATGTAAAAACTTTCTTAACCATGTATATAATTCACAATGTGCTTGTCTTATGTGCTAAATAATGTTATTTTAGTTAGACAAAAATATTGTAAAAAAATATTGTTACACAAACTTCACGTTCATCCGAATGAACGCACAACTACTGCATTATTAGTACTTAATAAAGCCAAGCACTTGTAAGACAGAGTTCGACAATAACCAAGTTTATTTGGCACATACACGACACCATATTTGGCTATTAAGCCCGCGGCTCTAGGTCAAACAAAGTTTATATCACGGATATCCAAAGATAGTAAGTTATCTGACATACCCAAGTGTAAAGCAGTTGAGCCCAAAGTGTAAAGCAGTTGAAACTAAAGTAACTATAATCGCAATAATTTTCTAGGCCTTGCTTTGATGTGCATTGTCTTGAACGACCTGTCTTAGACTCCCCAACTTAGTGGGAACAAAGTTTGCAAACGTTGTGCTGTCGGAAATTTCATACCGGCCGGCCGGCAAACTTCATACCCTAAACATTTATACTAAGTAGATTTACTATGAACGCGTAACTTCAAGTGTTGCGAGGATAATGTTTAGGTATTCCGAAGTTCAATGTATCTACCTATACCTGGTAATGCTATAAAGCTCAAGAGTTTGTTGGTTTCTTTGCTTGAATGCGTAAATCTCAACAACTAAGTACAGGTCAGTTCTGATTGAGAGACATACTATTATTTATTTATTTATTTATTTATTTACATGGGAAACCTACAGCTAAAGAAAATAAACTAAGAACAGTATGGTAAACGGACAGCCAATTACAGACCTCCACGTATAGATTCAGATATATATATACAGATATTATGAATTATGATTCCATAAATAAGCCATAAATTCTGACAAAGTAACGGTCAGAATTCAGATAAAAGTCATAGTAGGTACTCAATAACATCTTACTAGTAATGCCGACTGTACCTACTATTAAAAATAAAAGATTACGATTAGAACTTAAAGGAATCCACTTTAATTCTCCTGGTATAAAAATACCCAAATACATTTCAATTATTTAGCCTAAATCTGCCAAAAGTAGCTACATAGGTCAACCAATAAACATGCTAACCATACTGACTGTTCTTAACATGCCTAAGAACAATGTTCTAATGAGTACTAATTAAGTACCCATAGCATAACAAGTGTGTCGGTAAGGGCTTTCCAATTAACATCTCGAGTGTTAAACTCCTTTGGAAAGCAGGAAATAAATATTTAAAGAAGTGTTAGGAATTTTGAAAGAAGCCTCATAAACGCATTAGTTACTAATATCGTGTAAATGTTTATTACTAGCTGTTACTGTTTGTAATTTGGAAGTGTTCCCTTGAAGTTATTTACACTGAATACATTTTATTACCTATAATTAATAATTATGAAAATATGTATAAAAATTAAATGCGTACTTTGTCCAACTAAAATCGAGATAATATTTATTTAATTATTTTCATTGAATTCTTATCTATTTTTTAAATAAAATATTTTAAATTGTGTATTTAAATCACGTTGTTAATATGCTATGGGAAAAATAAAATAATATGTACTTTAGTTAGGATAGTACACTAAAAATAATACTTTCTTATCAGCAGGGAATTTCATAAATATTATAATTATCTCAGTTGTTTTTGTTAACTTTTATATCAACGCTTCCTGAGGCTGTTGATACCTATTGATAAACACATGCCTTGTTATAATTAGGTATGATGCAATTACACGGGAATTCCATAACAAAATACCTTTATAAGCAAATAATGTACGATTTTTTTCAATACTGCAGTAATTTGCTCATTATATTATTTTTTAATATTAATAAACTTTTACTACGAATGCCGATGCCGATGTAAACGTCTAATTTCATAATAATGAAAATCTTTCATATTGTTTATGGAAGACAAATAATTCAATTATTATTCCTAGAATTACGACCAATTTAATATTAATTTAACGTAATTGACATCTACAAATTTAAATAATATAAAACGCCTTTGGTAGTAAAATATTATTATTTAGGGAATTTGTAGGTAATTTTTTTAAATATTTAAGTTAAAAAAAAATAACAATAAATTATAAAGCCAATCAAGTAAAGTGGGAATAATTACGTGTTCTAAACTGAAATAAAACCTTAAAAATAAATCAACGCTAGTAATTTTAGAATTATTGAAACTACTGACAGTCAAAATAAGTAATCACACAAACGGAAACAGAAAGTCTACCAAAAAAATAAAAAAAAAATACATGCAACTTACCTTTTACAAAGAAGTCAATCAGTAATAAAGAAACCAATTAACTTCTAGAATGATCCAGAACGTTTGCTTCTTTATACATGAGCGCATGTTATTGTTCGTTGGTCCCAATGTTTGTGTAAAGTTTCCCGAGCGCGTGAAACTTCCCCGGTCTCCCGGGAGCGCGCGGCCGTGCGCACGACTCTCGCCCACGACACACACTGAACCAATTGTTCATTCAGCTCTCCACTCTGTCGTTATTCTTACGCAGATGTCCGTATGATCGCCAGATATGAAGCCGATGGAATCCCTCGAAAAATTCAACAATCTTCTCACACAATTTTGTAGGTATTTTCATTACCCAACCTCAGTACTTATTTTGAATCAACAGCGGCAGTTTTCTCGGGGGAGTTTTTTCATAATTCTTAGAATCGTTCCCTTTTAATCATAAATATTATTGAGTCGGTTTTTGTTGACGCCTTCTCTGTAATTAATTGTTTAATACTGATTGTTTGCTGTGTAAGTAGGTTTATGGTATTAAAAAGTTATTTCAGAGAATGGATTGGATAGCTTATTCATTAAAACTGTACAACAATTGATCTTTATTTTACATTGCAGTAAAATAATATAATTGATATGACTTCAGTATTATTCTATTCTCAGAATTTTCTTTCATTTTAATATCTGGAAACACCATCGTTTTCTGTGTTTCTGTAAGAACAAATGCTGTGTTCCTTCTTACACAATGTACCTATTCGTATATCGTTGTTTTATCACAGGTAAACTCTGTGGAAATATAGCTAAAACAGTGATCCAAGTTTAGCTCATCGTATACTAACAAAGAAAATCAAAGTCAGCTACTCTTTCTAAAAAGATAATTCAACCAATTTAAAATCCCGCATTAACTGCATAATAATGAGGAATCGAAATCCAATTTGAGTGACCCACACCGTTCAACTTACGAAGCCACTTAATGAAACCGAGATAGAATAATTAGCCACTTTCCGCTAATTTCCAAGTTATTAATTGAGGCGTTAGAAAGGGCCGTCATCTGGCTGGGGAGCTATCTTGAGCTATGTGTGACGCTCCACTAAGCGGCGCCCATTGTGTCAAGACAAAAGCTCATTAGTGAATAAGCTGGATTCAAACGAAGCAACGCCTAAAGAAATTCAGACATTGGATATTAAAGCATATTTTTGAGGAGTTTAAATTATGCAAAGTAGATTTTGAAATTAAATAACATTTATTGACAAATAACATAACACACTTTCTGAGTATTACTGAATATAAATTAAATTCCTAACAAGAGCCAGCAGCGGGTGCAGGGGGTTTAGGCGGAGGCTTAGGCTCATCATATCCCGGATGAAATTTGTTCAAATAATGCCACGGTGTCTGCAACTCATACGACCGCGCTTCTTGAGGATATTCCATTGGTTCATAAACTATTTTTTTCAGTTCATCATCATAACGAACTTCAATATACCCGATCAAAGGAAAGTCCTTTCGTAATGGATGTCCAGCAAATCCATAGTCTGTGAGAATCCTCCTCAAATCCGGATGATGACTGAAAATAACTCCAAACATGTCGTATATTTCTCGTTCGTACCACTGACAGGACTTCCAGACCCCAGAGCCAGAACGAAGAGGTGTCAACTCGTCTGTGTAGGTCTTAACACGAATTCGTTCTCCAAATCTAAAGCTAAGAAGGTCGTATTCTACTTCGAATCTGAATGGTCTGCTGGGTACATCTATGGCAGTTGCCGAAGAGCATTGAGCAAAGCAAGCGTTCTGGTGGAGGCGCATAAAACTGAGGACCTGGAACAGACCTTCAGGGGCTATCAGTACCTCCAGCTCATCTGTTTGCTGCAGCTGAACCTTCTGCACCCACTTAGGCAGGCACGCTGCTACGTATATACCATATTCGTACAGCCTTTGACGTTTGGCATTGTCATGTCTCCTCAATGTGTGGCTTTCATATTCTAACGGTTCAATGAGCAATGGGTTATTAACTTGCATGTCTTTTTCTGCAGCAGGAATGCCAATAAGGAATTTACGTGGTAACGAAGTTACCAAAGTCCTTTTTACTAGCTTCGACAATAAGCAATTCATGATTAATATTATTCTTTGCTATAAAATAACGCGATAGAAACAATAATGTCATTGATGACAAACAAATGTTGCGTATTTTTTTTCATAAGTAGGTATATGGTCTATGAAAAAGGTTTGATTATTTTACACATTGCCTTATCGCTCCACTTTTATGCAATATGATTCCTACATCTTATGGGAATTATTTATACTCAAAATAAAAGGGAAAAAGGAGAGTTTATTGAAAAAAATAAATCATGCAAGTATGTAAAGTTGAGCGCAAACTAACAACAGTTGCTTAACTGATACAATTTTTAACCGCAGAACAGGAGTTAGTCCGGTACAGCAGTTGCGATTGGAAAACTAACTTTTAGGTGACAGAATGCGCAAAGCAAAGTTGATAATGTTTTTGTAAATTGCGAAATTTATATTGTTGTATTTGTTATTAGATGCAGTTAACAGTTTAATTATCTAGGATTTGTGATAAGTCGAGACGTTAATATTCCTGAATAATATTATAAATCCTAATATTCCTATTAGTTCCTATTCCCACTAATATTATAAATGTGAAAGTTTGTGAGAATGTATATTGGTTATTCTTTCACGATAAAACGTCTGAACCGATTTCGTTGGGTATGTAGATAGGCGATACCCTCGATTAACACATAGGCTACTTTTTATCAACACACCACGCGGGCGAAGCCGCGAGCGGAAGCTAGTAAGTATATAATAGTAATAGCTAGTAATGGTAAGTAAATGACATGATCTCAGCGATGCAGCAAGGTTTATAATGCATATTAAAAATACCAGTTAAATTCCAAGCTATCATTCAATAGACATAAATTTCTTGAAAATCCGAAATCACCATATTTACGTACGCCTTCTTCATATCCCAACATCTGTTATAACCGAAATTGAGGTGCCAATGTCTGGTTTTGATTAAACTTTTATGATCTGTTTTATAACGAATAAAATGCAGGTGCATGCACCGGTAACACGGTCCGTGAAGAATTTTAGGTGATTCTATCAATATCGAAGATAATTCAAAGCGATAAGTCGAATGGGTTTAAAGGATTTCGATCTATTGGAACCAGGATTTAGTGTAATAGGATATTACATAAATAAATATAAATTATTTTAAGTAGGTACTTATTTATTGTTTGTTAAGTTAGTCATCTAGTACTTATGTAGGTCGGTAAGTCGAATAGTTTTCAGAGAATTTGACACCAGCTACAGTCGTTACCAGGGCTTACGTAAAAATTGGATTGGGCTAGAAGTCTTCAAACCCGATTCTTACAAATTGTGTGACAACTTTAGTGTCGAATTTCAGGAAATAGTTGCCCAAACCTCTTAAATGTTTTTTTTTTTTCATACGAACCATATTTTTTTTAAACTACTATGAAGTAAAAATAATATTTCGGTCTTAAAGATTAAAAATTCAGTTTCACATAACAATAAAAACTAATTAAATTCAGCAACAAAATTATCAAAGTACCTAATTAAACAAACAATATAACTTCTCATTCAAGTACCACAAAACAAAACACACTCGAAACGGGAACAAAATATTCCTTCAAACTGGCACTCCTCGAGAAATAAGAACCTTAATTACGGTAAAAGCTCTCAAATTACTCATTTTATTAAATTATGAAGATATAAAACCGTGCCCGGTGCACGTTACAAGAACAGGGCTTTACTCTTTGCTCCGATGAAGTTTTCGAGTGAAAGTTCAGACACATGTCTCGGAAGTCTCGGAATCCACGTCTCTAGATGTCTACAAATAAATTTTGAAACGGATTGTGTTATGAAGATTTTCGACGAAACTATTTTAGAACGTTTAATGCGATGGATTTGGTTAATTGTGTTCTATGTCTGATCTATTGTCTATGTTTTGGATTTTACATAAAAAAAAAACGTTAAGAATAACTTTACCGACATAAGTCCTGTGTGATAATTTTCATAAACAATTGATGAAATTGGATAGTGAGATTCGAATGATGAGCTCAAAATGACGCGATCTGTAGATACCTATCTGATTGTCCTCCTACCAATACGGGGATAGAGTAACCAACTATGTTTCGGCAAAAACAAGTACAGGTTTTGAGTAACACCCCGTCAATTCAAATAGACATAACATTCGGTTACGCTTCATTACGTTATCGAGGTCATGGGGGCGATTCAGCGCCTTCTAGATCCACTATTGACTCACTTACGTTACAACGCCACTGAGCCTACGAGCTTTAGCTAGACAAATAGTCCTCCAGTAGTTACCTATTCGATTTGTACTTCATACGCGTTTCTTTAAAGTTTGAAAAGTGATCAAATGGATATTGTTAGACCATTATATTTAGTTAGTATAATGCAAAGTAGGGTTAAGTCGATCCTTATTGGATACTTTCCAAAATTAAAATTTACCACAGGGTGGTATTGTTGCTGTTTATAAGCCAATTTTATGATACTTCTAAAATAAATAATAATGTACGGAATAGATGATGCAGACGTTCTTGGAAAACTTTCCATTAGATATATCAGCGATAACATTAAATCAGTCCAACTTAATTGTCTAAATCAATTGAAACGGTAGCACTACACTAATCCCCTTTCCCGTCACTGCACAAGTACCTATGTAGGTAGGTATCTTCACACCGAGACGGCCGGCACACGCCTACATACGCACGACTGCAGGCCCACTACAGCGGACATACGCATGTAAGAACAATTAAACCTAACAACGGGAATTACCTCGGCGGATGATATGAAAACGTACCCATATATCTTTTACACTCTCATATATAAAACAGAAAGCTCAGGCTGCACTTGATTCAGTGTTTCCCGCCGTCCAACTCCAGATTGTGCGCCGCAACACCACAACTTCCTGCTTCCGGTGGCAACCCTGCGCCTGCGCTGTGCGTAACACCGCCCGGATGTGACGTCACGGCATGTCACTTCCGCATCGTGATACGCCCCATTTAAAATAAGAACAACTATTACGATACATCCACGAAATTTTATTATGCGAAGAAAACTTATAAACTTTGCTAATTAGTACCTAATTATTTAATTTTGCATAAATATCAGTAGAAGAACTGCATGATCAGTCATGACGATCAGAAACCAATATGGTTTTATACGTCAAAGAAAAAAGTCTACCTATCCAAGCCACTGAAAGACCACACGTATCCAAGATACAGAAAGTATCTCTTTACATTCAGTGAGCACATATGGTGGGTACATTTAAATATTTAAAAATGAAACTGAGTGTTTAACGTAGCTCGAAATTTGGGTAAATCTTCCTTTCCGGCCGCAACGGACTGCGGCTGCGTTCTCGACCCTACCACTCTAATCTAAGCCGACGCGTTCTTAAAAATATTAATATTGCACGGACCCTGCTTTTAAAATTATTATATTAAGTTCTAGCCAGCTATGCTCTTTTAATTTAACTAAAATGTACGCTCGGAGTAACTTAGCTGCCTTACAACTTACAAGCCTACTCTCATATTTCGATTTATGTAAGCAGCTATATTTGTTGTATTCTTTTATACATATCTTTTAGGGGGATCTTCAGCTGCATATAGAATATGTTATAGAAATAAAAATATGATAGATATAAAACACCTCATAATCGTTACTTCCTCTTATCTTGGAAATAATTCATACTGCCTGAAAAAGAAAAGATACATTGCATTGCATGAGATTTTATTTAAAGAACTTAATTGAGTTATGGCACGAGGTTCTAAATTATAGCGAGCCGTTTTTACAATTAAATAGGCTGATTAACTGTAAAATATTTCTATCTCGAAGTGAAAATATTTCGACAAACGCTAAGAAATATTATTTTCATTCATGCTTGGGGCTTTGGATAATTTGTGTTACTGACACGAAGAATTACCTACATGATTTTTGGCATCAAGAGGCATTTACACTAACTTTGTAACTATGAAAAAAACTAAAATAATACTTACATATTTAATATATTTTGTTTTGTGTAGTCTTTTAGACGTGAAGCCGACACAATATTATATTGTTGACTGCCTCGTTGGTCTAGCTGTCGCAAGTGTGGCTGCTGAGCACGAGGTCTCGGGTTCGATTCCCGAGTCGGGCCGAAATCGCTTTGTGGGTTTTAGAAGACTTTCACAAAGCAGCCCGAAGCCTGGAAGTTGGTGATTGATTCACCCGTGCATCGGAGAGCACGTAAATGTCGGTCCTGCGCCTGATCTCTTTCCGGTCGTGTCGGATTGCCGTCCCATCGGGCTATGAGAGTGAAGGAATAGGGAGTGCACCTGTGTCTGCGCAAATGCTTGTGCACTATAATATGTCCTGCGCAGTTGGCTAATCTCCTTACATGAGAACAGCCGCCGTAGCCGATAATCGGCTAGGAGGACATCATCATCATCATATTGTTGAAAAAGGCTAGCATTCCCCGTACAATTTGAAAAAGCCCTTGGCAACCATCATCAGACCACTGAAAAATTAGCTAATATAATATTTTTTTAGCTAAATAAAATACAGCCAAAATAAATAGGCATTCTGTTTGAATAAAAACAGTGTTTTTCAAACCAGAATCAAATCTTTTTACCCACTCACTTCTAAGTGGTTCCATAGGTATAATAAAATCGTGTTGACCGTGACTATCTAAGTAAGTTCCGCAAAGAAAGAAGCTCACGATATTTATGATAATATCCTAGACAAAGGAGTTCTACGCGAGTAGGATGTATGTACCTTATTTATATACTAGATTCTATACAAAATGACCGTATACATTTTTGTATTATCGCATGTAAACACGCGACCTTGTGTGAAAATAGAACTAAGTTACTTCATAAATAGCTAAAAATATAGGTAAAGTGGTACACCGACGTTTCGATATTTAATGGTAATAAATAGCCGATTCAATATTCATGAAAATACACTGATTTGTGTATTTTTAAATGTTTCAGTACACAAATAGATTTTACCTTTTCCAAAATCATTAAATCCATCGATGATCAAGAAAAAGTTTTTAAACCAAAAATCAATCGCTAAAATATGATATTTAAAGTAGTGCAAATATTCACAAGTAATGTAGAAATAAAGTCGGCTAAACCTTCCTATAAAGGGGCGCTTTAAAGAGGTAATTTGTTAATGGCGCGGCCGCAAATCTGCTACTATCTGATGCCGCAACCACCCGCCTTTTCGAAACAAGTAAACTCCTTGCGGTTTTTTTTTTCTAAATAATGTTCGCGACTCGCCTTGTTTAGTACCCCTTCCGCGATAAGAACTCTTAAAAAGATATTAAGGGCTTTTAAAGAAATTGTCTCCGTGTACTGTTCTAGACTTTATCCAATTTGGTAATAGGCACGTAATTTTAAACGGTTTTATTATAATTTGTTTAGTTGTTGGTATAATGGAGTGTGTGTTGTTCGTGCGATGTACAGGCAGTCCTGTACGTATGTCCGATCGTCGGCCGGCAATACTGACCAGTTCAGTGTGGCTGTGGGCCTGCACCAAGGGTCTGCTTTAAGTCCTTACCTCTTCCTGCTTATTATGGACGCCTTGACGGCGGACATACAGGAGGAGGCACCCTGGTGCATGCTGTTTGCCGACGA
The DNA here is from genome assembly GCF_022581195.2 of Helicoverpa zea. Classification (NCBI taxonomy): domain Eukaryota; kingdom Metazoa; phylum Arthropoda; class Insecta; order Lepidoptera; family Noctuidae; genus Helicoverpa; species Helicoverpa zea. Next base: position 6,705,128 of record NC_061452.1, on the reverse strand, counting down.
CATCGTCCTGGTTAGTGAAGACGGACCTGAGATCCAGAGCAGATTGGGGAGTTGGCAACAGAGACTGGAGAATGTTGGCTTAAAAATCAGCAGAACCAAGACCGAATATATGTTCTGCGATTTCGGCGGTCTCTCCAGTCCTGAAGCCATAGCGCTGGATAACGCACTTCTTCCAGTCTGCTCCGATTTCCGGTATCTCGGTTCGCTTATTCAGGGCGATGGCGAAATAGATCGGACAGTTACGCACAGAATTAACGCAGGATGGATGAAATGGCGGCAGGTAACGGGAACAACTTGTGACCCTCGTATTCCCCTTAAAGTTAAGGGGAAAATTTACAAGAGTATGGTCAGGCCTGCTGTCTTGTATGGATCAGAGTGCTGGCCCACAAAAGCGACGAATGAAAGACAATTGCATGCGGCAGAGATGAGAATGTTAAGAGGTATGTGTGGAGTTACGCGAATGGATAGAGTGAGGAATGAGTATATAAGAGGAAGTTTGAAAGTAGCGCCGGTATCAGAAAAACTGCGTGGAAACCGGCTGTCGTGGTATGGGCATGTGATGCGGAGGGATGAGAGTCATGTTGTGAGGAAGGTGATGAGTATGAACGTGGACGGATATAGTGGAAGAGGAAGACCAAAGAAACGATGGATGGATTGTGTGAAAGTAGATATGGTAAGAAAGAATGTTACTTGTGAGATGACGGCAGATAGAAGAGTATGGAAGAAGAAAACATGCTGCGCCGACCCCAAATAAAATTGGGATAAGGGCAGGAGGATGATGATGATGGTATAATGGAGTTACTTAGCATTATGATAAGTACTTCTATGTATATATTTTTTTTGTTAATGAACGTAAAAAATATTTTTATTAAAATTTTGAAGAAATGACTTGAAATACGGATCTCTGTTGTGTTCAAAATGTAAACACAAACTTCAATAGTCATATAACTATTTCTTTTACAATATGGAGAATATACTCGCAAAAAATATCTACGAAAAATACCATTTACCTATCCTAATCAATTATAAGACGTAAAGCCGTTCGAACATCACAAAAACCCTTATCAAAAAAATCTTCCTAGAAGAAGTTATTGTCTTTCTCACCACCTGTCATCACTTCAAGAGAGCAATATGTTACTCCATGGTTACTCCATTTTGTTTACTTCTCAACAGCCCTTGAATTAGGGCGAGCACAAACAAACATTGGGGTTGCGTCGATTTTTTACAAATAATGAAGAATAATTTGCCACATTTTTTTCATTTTTTATTCCATGATGACTGATAATTTAGATTTATATGCGTGTATTTATTTATGCTTATAATTTGGTCTGGAATGCAAAAATAATGATGCTATTTATGAATATGGGTTTACTTTAAAACTAATTTTCTTTTTAAGTGAAAAGTATTTTGAATTAAATTATAAATTCACATATTTTGTAAATCACTACAGAGATTTTTTTTTATTTGTTACGGAAATTACAAACATCCGAAGTGAGAACCTCATCCTTTTTGGTAAGTCAGTTAAAAAAAAATTAAATTGATTTCTTTAACGACATAAATTTCGATTTTTTTTACATAATAATTTTTTACGTTTACGGTACAAACAAAAAAGTCCAGTTTTTAACTAGCTATCTTACATTTTCATCTTATCTTTTACCATAAACGGGTTACATTTTGTGAGAACCATAACACAAACATATTTATCCATAACGGGCATTTATTTATTTTGGGCCACTTGTTGCCGCTTCGGAACGGCTGAAGGAAAACAAACAATGTGCGTTTGATCCCTCACTTTTAATATTTAGGTTCCAATTTATTTATTAAATGAGGTGTTACACAAATTATGGGTTTCATACTTACAAGTTTTTTATAACTTGACTTATGTACGATGTTGAGAGTTTTTTGAACTCAAGTTATTATTATCTGCTCGGCTTGTAAAAAACCCGCTATTTCTACAATGATGGTTATTTCTACATTGTAAACTTATACATATTTTCATGTCCTATTCATTAACATCCCTACTAATATTATAAATGCGGTTTCACGTCTAAACCACTGAACTAATTTTATTAAAATTTGGTACAGATACAGAGTTGTCCTTGAGAAAAAACATAAGATAGTTTTTATCCCGGACTTTAGAAGAGTTCTCTTGGAAACGCGATATAACCGAACTTGACGCGGGCGAAGCCGCGGGTGGAAGCTAGTCTAAAATAAAGTTCAATATATTAATTTATATCACAATTACAATATAATTTAATAAGTTGTATATTAGCCGAACATGTTCTAGTAAATTGAATCTAAATTACAAGTAGCAAAGTGGCCATTTTTCACGATGAATTAAGACGCTCCCGACGATCTTTTCATGATTTTTTATAAGTACCTTTACATAGCGTTTTGGCAACACTGCCAGGCCCGCCGCTAGCTGTTTGTTCGCCCGCGTGCAAAACTGATTATGCCACCCTACGACTACATACGTTTTGACAAAAAATATATAAGGGGGGGGGGAGCGGATCCAGGGGGTCCCCCCCCCCGCCAATTCATATCCATCTTACTTGTCCAACAGAAAAAAATATGTACGTGCACCGCTCTGATTGCAGAAAACCCACCTACTTTTGGATAAATAACTATTGCAATACATAACATACATTACACATAACTTTTTATTTACTTGAAATGTTCAGAGTAACCTAAGCAGTCCTGGGTTAGCCCATAAGCAAACTAAGCAATTGCTTAGGGCATCAATGCAGTGCAATCATTACCCAAGTGGCCCCTATGTATTGAAAGATTGTGATTAACTTAAACTAACGCACTTAAATATCTATAACAATGTTTAAAGTCAGTAAAATATGTTATTTGGTGGGTTTCCCGTTGAAAACTTATAAGGCACATGTCATATGTAAGGAAGCGCGAGCGGAGCGAGCGCGAAAATTTTTTAGTCTAAGGACACAAAACAAATAAAAATCACTGTAAATTAACAAAGCAAAGTCAAAAAGTAAGACATGCACAGAAGTGAAGTGCAAAAGCCGCGAGCGAAGCGAGCGCGATTTTTTCCTTAGTGTTTTCATGAAGTAAACATATTATCATAAAAAGCCATAATGGACGTGCGCGAAAAATGTTTTTTCGGAATTGAATGCCTCAACAATTAAACAAAGACAAAATGCGACATCTGACATGGAGCCGCGAGCGCAGCGAGCGCGAATTTTTTTGGAGATGCAAAGGGTGAAACAGTCAAAATTGATAGGAGACGACCAAAGCTAGGGCGGCTTTTTCTGAAATTTTATTGGTTTAATTTTGCCGCCCCCTAAATAGCATTTGCCCCACGCTACGCCACTGGTTGATCTTAAATCGTTTTTAAGAATCTTTAATTTTGAAAATGTCCTTTCAACAGATGTACCTAACTGAAACCGGCAGTCTAAGTAATATTCTTAGCGCTATTGCTGAGTTCGGAAATATTGAAATCAAATCATTAGTAAAAAGATATTGTATTTTTTAAATATTACGTGATAACTCGCTAGATTTGCCGCCCCCTAGGACGTGCCGCCCGCGTGCTGTGCACGCGCTGCACGCCCGCTTACGGCGGGCCTGAACACTGCTGCATACTTTCAAGATTTATATCCTTATGTTTTCATTTTGGGGATATGATCCTCCACTTGGAATGCTATAAGTCATTTCATTTCTGCTTGTTACCGAATTCTATGGATAAGCAAAGAGAACCACGTGAATAGCGGTACTAAGTTCTTCCTAGACAATTTTATACATTATTAAGACGTGTCTTCTATAACAAAAGTTTATAACACAATATTAATTATTAATACTATTAATACAGGAGGAAGGCGTGATCAAAACGATCAGTTACTAGGACTATCGAAGCTTTCGAGTCCTTGTTAAATCATGACTATTCTGTCAAAGATTGGTCTAAGTAAAGTACAAAGTTAAGGTGCTTTCAGTGTACCAATAACAGATGTCACCTGCAAAACACAAATAACTGTCCCAAGCTAGCCTTACTCTAATAACTATGTCGTTTCAACGCAATCAAGGCAAGTACACACGATGCATTTCATACTCGAATCAGCCAGAACGCCACGTCAAAGACAGCAGTGTGTTCCTAGCACAGATTAGCTATTGGCAGAGTGTGAAATTTGATTATATACCGATGTGTCTAATCATAGGTTCTGGAACATATACATTAATACGTAAATTGGAAGCATGAATTTAGAATATCGCAGTTAGGTAGATGTAATTAAGTGTAGATAATTTTGGAGCTTGTAAAGATGTTTATTATAGTGAGCTAAATATAGGACAGATGTACAAATGTACAATAATGAATTCGGTTCTCAAGTGAAGAGTCGACTGAATAGTATTTATTTACTTTTGCAGTTGTCATTACTATCTTATCTACTTTTTAGAAGCTATGAAGGTTTTACGTTCATTACTTAGCCTGAAAATGGTTAACCTAAAGTTTGTAGTCATTTGCATGATAGTGGTAGATACCACGGTTGCTCACCTTTCAACTGAAATGTTAAATGTCAAGCTTGCCACTTACTTATATAGTTATGAATCTACATATCTACCTTATTAGGTGGCTCAAAAGTAGTACATAACGCACAGTTTATCATTACTCGTACGAATCTTCTAAATACTAGATAGTCCAAAATTAATCCCAGCTACAAACAATATATTAATAAAATTACAAATTAAAACGTTAAATTTCAATTAGTTAAGTTGTAAGCGACGTTTTCGTCGTAGTTCTTGCATTTAATTTCAGCTTGCCATAATGAGGTTGAGAAGTGCATATTTCATAGCAGCGGGGCTCGGAAGGCGTTAAGTGGGGTATTTTATTGGCTTATTATACAATATTCTAAGCTAAAAATCGTGGAAAGAGTACGTTTTTAATTGGGCAGTGAGCTCGCGTGGTGCTGACGTTAGGATTATTCATTGCCCCTTCAGCGCCAACGCTCCGTCGCGCCGTTATTCCGCGCGGATTTTTTTATTATCGCCCCGGACTTTTTAGAGCATTTTAACTTTACTGATCTATGTACTCGTAGGTTTATTTCAATGTCTTTGGTGCTGATTTTTAGTTTTGTGACTTTGTTTTTGTTTTATGGAAAAGAATTGAATCTGCCATCGTTTATTGGCTAATTAGCTGAAATGAGATAAATTAGGAGATAGAAAAAATAGCAGGTATATTTCAGTTACACACACACATAACCTACGCTACCTTTATGTAGATTACGTACAATCAACAAATAGATGAAAATATCCGCATCGCGTCTACTTCAATCAATTAATAATATTGCGAGCTTTGTCGGTCTCGGTGTATTTCAATTTGTTGTGGTTTTTCAACATTCACGAATTGATTCCGACGCGGAATACGCTGTCGTTGCCAATTTGCACAATACGTTTTTAGCGAATTAGGCCAAATGTACCAATGTTATGTCAATGAATGTAAAATGTGGTTGGATATTATTATTTATTAGAATTTTATAGGTGTGGTTTGAGATTTTTTGCATTTTACTACTTTTGGCTAACACACGTAGTATTCCTATGTGATATTTAGCTATCAACGTAAATAAGACTCCTTGGATCGAACGTAACAAGAAAATTTAACGGGTTTTTAGTGTAAAAAAGAAATTGCATTAGGCACTTACTTTATTAGGTCAAATTAATTTACTGATAACTTAAAACTTAATTACCTAAAATAATAATAAAAAAATATAATTATAATTAATTACAATTACGTTTAATAAAATAATACCTAGGTATATATCTACATGCAATTAGAATCTAGAGCAGAATCTGGATTCGAATCAGTTATTACTAAGTTGCACCCTCGGGACTACTAAATAATTATCAATATCATGTTTAGATAATTTCTGTTGTACTCCAAAGAGTAATAAATTATAATAAAATTAAATACGTAGATAAATAAGACAATTATGCAAAATATAATTCATATGCGTTAGTACATCTTGATTTTAATGCACTTACAATAAAAAAAAAAAAAAATTAAAAAAATACATTTTTATACCTAAATTACTAACGTACGCATTATTATAGAAACTAATCTAAGATGCCCATAATGCTAGTGACTAGTGTTTCACGCAATACGCATGTTTCAATGCCGGCCAGCAACCCAGGACATTTCAGTAGAGAACTGCCATGGGTACTGGCTTTAAAAACTAGCCTCATGTATCCCGGGCATTATGCTCAATATACCACGATATCAGAACAAATGAAGACACATTTGCATTTGTTTTAATTTAAAATTAAATAATATTAACAAAAACTAAGAATTAATACTCATATCATTTGACATAATATTTCAAACAACGCGATCTGCGGCGTGGCAGTCTAATTTAGCGTTCCGAACCAGCGGGCCGCGCCGGCAGAATTTAAACATTTCTTCTAGATTCTGGCAGAGGGCGCGCAGAATCTATTTCACGCACATTACGCCCATGACTTATGAGTTATTACTGCCGTAAAACTCAGCACACATCACTCCATTTGTTCGCATTTTTTAATATAATTTGGACAGGTTTTTGCTGTTGTTATTTTACTTCCAGTTTGATTATTAGCGGCTTTCATTTTGAGAAACATCGATAAAGGAATCAAATATCTTGCTACATTAAAACTACACGTGTTTGATCACCATATAATACTATCATATTACAAAATAGTAACCTTGAAGTATTTTATAGTCAACTCAACTTGAATGTAACAGCTGCAATTTAAACACAACAGGGTTTTTTTTTCATTTTATTTATCCCCCGGCCTCCTCTCACTTAACTCAACTCTCTCACTTAATGCTCAATCCTTCTCCGTGTGAGAGGAGGCCGCAGCCCAGCAGTGGGACGATAAAAAGGCTGTAACGGATTTATCCCCCAGTTTAATACACACAGATGCACACAGATTTAAATGTTCACATTCGTAATCATCGATTCATTTAACTAGAGTAGAATCAGTAATTAGGGTAGACCATTTATATGATAAATGGACCCGTACAACTGGAAGGTACATCTTTCATTGAATGTCGTCTTGGGTATGCTAACATTTCTAAGTAATTAATTCTTGGCCATTCCAGACGAGATTGTGTAAATAAACTGTAATAATTTCGAAAGCGATATTTGTGGTCTGTTTGGTTATTCGAAATGTAAGTTGCAATTATTTTATTGCTGTGAAATATAAACAAACGCTAAACTGGTACCAACGTGCAAAAATGTTAAATTAAGTCCAAAGTAAAAGAAAAGTAACTTTGGTATTAAAGATATCTGAATGAAAGAAATCATACTTTTTTAAGTCGGTTAAAAATGAGTGAAAACTGTACCTACCCTACCTTAATAAATTTATTTTACTTTTTACCATCACTAGCACTACATAAGCACACATAGCTCTGTAAAGTTCTTTTTTCTCGGAACGGAACAAAATATCAGAACACGTAAGTACAATTTTCAATAGACCATCTAGTATCTTGTTGCTTGCACATAAGTTCCATCAATGAAGTCACTTCATAATCATTCAGTACAAATTCTATTACCATTGCCATTACTAGATCGTAACTTTATCCTTTTGATTCCAAATTTTGGCACCTCTAAGTATTGCACAAACATGTCCAGGGTTCAATAAGTGAGTTAAGCTTTAAGAGTCGTGATTACCTTTGCGATTGCGCTGGAGTGTGATATTATATCGTCTTTGACTAGACTACATGGCGGCAGCAGGAGGAATGACCAGTCAATGGTGGTTGTTACACGACAAGAGCGAATCGGTGCACACGGTTGGTATAGAAAATACTTAAGCTGTAATGATACTGAAGAAAGAAAAGAAAGGCAGTTTAATATCATTTTCATTATTTTTGCATAATTGAATTGCTCCATCAATTGTTTTAATAGACAAAACAAAACACGGAGTATTATTTAAGTATTTACTTCATATTGCCCAAAGTCGATCAGATGACCTAGACAAAATAATGATGGTGGGTTAGACCAAAGAAGAAAGTTCATAACCTGTCCCCACTGTTGCCAACCATAGTTTAAAATAATAGGTATTTCAGAAGCAGGAAACTCTTTCATGGATTCACATTTCCACGTGTAGAAACCAGTAGGCATAATAACGGAATTTTTCAAAGGTCGAATTAATAACCTATTGAAATGAGTGGGTGGCTAAAAGTCGTGTAGTGTGTACTGTTCCGATGTACTGAACCCGAAATAACAGGTCAAACTATAGGAAGTGCGTTCCTCTTCGCATCGGCGAAGTATCGTCTGCTAATATAAGTACATTTGTAATATTCTGACAGTCACTAACTTCAGCTTTCGTCATTATATACCTCTTACTAAACTTACAAGTAAACTACACTAACGCTATATTTTTATCTGAAACTAGCGACTGACCGCGGATTCACCCAAGTCCCGTGGAAGCTACTGTGTGTACCGGGTCAAATATAGCCTATGTTACTCGGGAAGAGCGAATGTAGCTTAAAATCAAATCAGTTCAGTAGTTTAGCGAATCAAACAACAAAATATTTCCTCTGTATTACATTTTTGTATAGATGAACTGATCGCGTTGGTGAATACATAAAGGCGCCAAATGAAAACAGTGATGATATTTTTTAACTAAACCTAAAAAAAACATAGGTCTATGACACCAAGGACAAAACTTGGGAAACGGTAAATCATTATATAAAACCTTCTCCAGGAATTATTTCCACATTTCACTGAGAAAATGAAATGTTTATAAATTAAGTTTTCCTGAAAGTCTTTTTTTGGTTACGCAAATTGCAGGAAATATTTTCACTCGTACTTAATGTGAAAGTAATTTCCTTTTTATATTATGCCTTTGTCTTCAACACTACTTTGACCTTTTTATAAAAAAAGTCTGTAATAACGAAACTGTTATGTATTTTTTATATTAAAAAGTAGGTACTTTATAAAAATGACGAAAACATCTGAAAATAATGTGATCTACGAAAAAAAAAAAACAAAAAAGAATTATTAACATATTTTGCGACCTATATAAACACTACGAATAAAACGTAATTTCCCTATAAATAACATAAACAACCGTACAAGAGAAGCCCATTACTTGTGAATACATAAATCATTACTTTATAAGGCTTCCGTCACGAGTCTATCGAATAATATCACTCTATTATAACTAGTGTCTCATATCAGCGAGTGTTCATACTCGATGTTCCAATAAAGTTTTGTCAGGGGATCTTGGGCGCACATAATAAAGTATTACAAAAGCCAAAGACCGTCATTGTTGCTGGTACTTCAATCCCCGACGCGTTGGCGCGTTTGAACGGGCGAGTTTACTTGCCTTCTCTGATATTCTTGAGAGAGTAGTGAAAGGCTATCTGTAATTAAATGTTCCTTGTTTTATTTTTGTTGGAGGATTCATTTAATTGTCATAGCTAATAAAATATTGTAATGACCAGTTCAGTTACAAATATAAACAAACGGAATTTCCAAGGAAGATATCGATTTCTCATAGCGTGAAAGTAACGGTCATGGGATACTTCGCTTTTTTTGTAGTTTCCATAAATAAGGTAACAATATGGTTTATACTTTTCCATTGTAAGGTTATGTACGAAGCAGTGGCAGATCTACTCTATAGTGGGCTCTATGAGCATGCCTTATTTACTTGTGACGTCCCACTTCTTTCTCTCTGGTCTATTGAGAATTTGAGACGATGATCCGTATATGTGTTGAAGTTGTCTACGAGGGTAATGTGAAAACAATTTAGTCATGTTGAAGCATGCATTATCCTTGGCCAATATTGATTCTGACCAAAAATAAACTTTGAATATTTACAGAAAATTGTTATAGTTAGCATAACCACCACAGAGAGGTCGTTTTTATTCGTAGAGTAAAATGTTATTTACTATAAATGAAGTAAATGTGTACTTGACTGTGTACTATCTATTATTTTCTTTTATGTACTACCCCTTTATACTACCTTAAGTACTACCCTTATTTACCTACTCCATTACAATTGGTATATTTACTACCCCTATGTAATCCTTCATGAACTCCCTTTTCTCACTCAGGTACTATTTTATGTAGTCTACATTCTCCTATTTACCCCTACATTCTCCCTAATCGTTTGCACAAAAATCTGATTCGGAATTATCATCCATTTCGGATCGATGTATATTAATTTTTCCTAAACATATTGAGCATCTAGAAGTTTACCAGTAACTGCCTATTAGACTTCCAGAACCTTGCAACCCAGACAATACAATACATATTAGTAGGACTAGTTGTCAGACTTTCTAGATTCTGACTCCCAGTAAGGACTGCCAAACTTTTTCAAATAACAGCCAGACTCCTCTAATTATAATGATATTATGTGCCATTCGAAGCACGAAGAAACTAATTGTGACATAAATAGTCACCAACCACAGACCATAACAAACCATTGCTCTAGAAATTAGACTCAAAAGAAACAAAAGCAAGGGTGTATTTTTTATTTCCATGCAAAAAAAAAGTACTCGCCCAAAATCCCAGGAGAGTGGCAAGTAGCAAAATCAGTGCGAACGCTCCCCGAAGGGTACAGATAAGGTTTTATGAGCTCGCCACGTCGTTTCTGTGCGGGAACAGCGAATGTGCACTACATAGGTTTGTACAGAAAACCAATTACCTCGTCTTTTGTTTAGCATTGATTGTTGTTTTATGTCCGTTCCATTATCGTGAGTAACGAGGATCCATGAAACTGTAGAACTATTGGGTGAGAGATTTACATAGTTTGAATTCTGTTGCATACATTTTATCTATAAAGTATTTAAAAAAATATATCGATTTACTTTTTTTATTTATATTTGCGTGATGATTTACGTAAGTGTATTTTAAAAACTTTGGTGGTCATGGTCATTCGCCGAGTTTGACCTATCACCCCCACATCTCCTAAAAGAGTTTAATTTTAACCGCAACCTTATGGCACAATAACCATTAAACACATAAAAAGATATACATATATGATTTTTTACACAATATCATCATCATATATTTGACAAAATAAATGAATTTTAAGGACCCATTTCTAACACAAACTGCACCATTTTCCCCTCACTATAACATACACTGTTCTACGCATCCAGTATTTCAACACACGTCTGTGTATTATCCTGGGCCTGACACACAGGCTGTCAGGCAAATTCACTTACCTACGTAGGTACCGTGCACCGCGTCATATGGACACCGTAGAATTTAATTAAAAAGCTTAATGAGCTCTCCGTGTTGATCATTTTTATACAATGTTTCTTTTTCGGGTATTGATTCGATTATTGTTTTACAGTTAATAATATTGGTGTAATATATTGAAAAATAAAATATATATAATCACGAACAAAGGTGTGAATTTATCGTTTATTTATTTTTCAGTAAGTACCTGTTAAAAAGATCTTTAACTACGAACTTTTCGGAATTTTAAATAAAATACGGAAAATATATTTTAATACATTCATTAAATAGCTTTGGAAGCCTAGGTGTGCCGTATAATTGAATTTTAGCTCTAAAATTATGATGTTTTATATGCAAATATACACAAATAACGAGTTAGATAATTGTGAACTAATCATTAGTGTAATTTTATGCGTGGTTCAATGCAATTGAAATTTTGCACTTTGTGAGGTCATCGACCTTAATGAGTACTAAATATTTTATTGCAGCACTCGATATATTGCATATTTTAAGAGTAATACGTAATAAAATAATATCATGTCTACATTTCTGTTTTATGATCATAAGTTGAAATTCGAGGGCCTAATTATAATAGTTTATTTTTAGTTTTACTTAGAGATTCCAAATAAAATAACCAATTGTGCTCGCGTATTTACATTTATTCATTATTTTATGTGTTCTAAAAACAATATACTTAGAGAAGGCGTAAAACTATCAAAAAATGTTACTTTAAAGCTAGCTATAACTAACACTGACTTTAAGTATCAGGAAATGTCAATAACTCACATCCCTAGTCAAACAAGTTAAATAATTCTCTGCTGCGTTTAAATATATAAAAAAAAAACATACTGCATCAAACAAAATGTTCTGTGCGCACTTTATGACGCAAAAAAAAACTGGCGAACACGACTGAAACAGAACAGTGGCAATCTATAATTCCCTGTGTAAACGCGTAACGTCAATGAGCGATTTAAATAAATCCACTACTTATCGCTCGAGCGTTGCTGACGCCTTATTGTGTAACTAGCAATTGCTACCAGTAGCAATAACGTTTTGGAACGCTTCATAAATTTTGTCACTGTATTATTTTGCAAACCGTAAAATTGATTTATGCAATCATTTCATTCTAGATTTATTTGGTTTAATAGTTTTTACTACTAGGATTATTATTGATGTTTATTTATTTATTTTATTGCTGTCACACTTTGTTCTATTTCGATTGTTAGTCATAGGTACTAGTACAATCGCAAATAGGTACAGTAATTTTTGATAAAAATATTTTTGATCAATATCTAATTTTAGCTAAAGGTAGGCTAAAATAGCAAAAAGGTATCCAATTTTGCCGGTTGCTACCACTTCTTCTTCTTCTTCTTTAAAAAGACATGCAAACAATTGTTGTGACTTTAATTCTTAAGTAAATGCAAGTCTTGCAATGGAAATAAATTCTTGTTACCAAACAAAAAGCCGTCTTTACAAAAAAAACCCCGAGCAACCAGCAACTTAAATTGCGAGTTGCAAGTTACGCGGTGGGGCCACGCGCGGAGCGACGTCGACGGGGTTACGCGGCAAACGTGTCACTTCAGCACCAGTAATGGAATTCTCATGCTCGCCCCGCTCACGGTTTGCGGCGCTAGTAATACATACTTTAAATTTGCACCGGTATCGCCCGCGAGCGCTCCTACAAGAAACTTTTCACAACTTTAAAGGGATCCAAATGGGCCTTATTTTAAACTTTATCTGCGTATAAAATGACGAAAAAGACATGACGCGACGCTTTTTATTTCTTGAGGCTTGTTAGCAGACATACAAAACTTTGTGCTGAAATGGGTCACGTTGTACTTAACCTATATTGCCGCTAATGAATTTATTATTATTATTAAAAGCAGTTCCAATTAGTTCGAACCTAATGGTGCGAATAGAATTATTAGTTACCTATAAAGCTACGATTCCACCATTACATAATTTTGTGAGCTTGCACAATTGAATGGAGATACATTTTATTCACATGTGTTTATTTTAAAACGAAAACATATTTTATTTTCATTTTAATAATGCCAGTTCGTACGTCACTTGTGAACTTGATCTTGCTTCTACTGAAGTTTAGCTTATTAACAACTGAAGACGGAGGATTTTGACCAGTACACATACACACTACTGGGGAGCAGCATAGAATGTATGTAAATATACGTTGCGCACAATACCATGTTGGTGGAATCGTACCGTAACTTACTTAGTAACTCCATTTCATATTCTGGCCGAAAATCAATGTCAAATTTAATATATTTAGTAAATAAATTAAATGAGAAATTCTTCAGGAGCCTCTGACAAGGAGTTAATTTATATTATCTACTTATTAGATATCACCTTTATTTATATTTCGTAATATATAACTGAAGGCTTATTTCGTTTACAAATCCCAGCTTTAAATTAAACCTTCTATTTGCTAGCTTGGAAATACGGCACTAACAGTTATCACTTTTTACCTACCTGAACGAATTTGCATAAGTTAGGGCTATCATTTTAAAGTCACTTTTTAAGCTTAGTACTTGCTTAAAATAATATTCTCACAGCAAGGAAGATGAGCTATTCTTAGCCAGAAACACGGTGCGCTCGATAATAATTAATAGTTAGATTCTAAATGGGATTGTGGAGATAAGGCTTTAAATTATAAATTAAGCTTCCACACCCACGATGGTAATGCTGGCTCGAATAAGTACTTACTGACAGCCGTTTCGCAAAATTATGATGCTGCAGTTCCGGATAGAAAAGAGTTTCTATTGTTTAAATAATCTAAATCGGATAAAAAGGATTTCCTTAAAATACCTTTTGGTAATGTAGGTTACCTATTTTCTAAACATAAATAAATTGAAACAAACGTGGATCAATAAACAGCTTTTAGAAATAACTCCATTAATTACTTAAAGACGTTTCAAATGGAAGTGGAAATTTTAAAATGTAACAACATTTTCTGTTGCATCTGGAATGTTTGCGTCTGATTGGATTTGTTTCGCTTTCCATTCAGAAGCTCCTGAGTTCCAATGGTTGGCGAATACTCGTTCTCAGTAAAACACTACGGTTAACCATTGACTGCGAACGTTTCACAATATGCAGCTCTTTTTATTTCCTTCCTTTTATTTGTTCCTTTTAAGCACTCATTTATTTAGGGCCGTGCTGGATCCACGTTTCTTTTTGGCGTAGTAATTAATTTTTATCTTTTCTCAATTTGCGCGAGTTTCGTGGTTAATGAACGGTGGGGGGTTGATTATGTAAACGGTTACTGATTTATTGCTGGGTAATAAATGTTTGGTTGTTGTACTCGGCAACTAATTCCCTGTAGATATAAAGCAATGATATATACCTCGTTTAATTACTCAGCCCTTAGCGCAACAGGGAGGAGCCGTAAAAAATAAAAATAACCTGACCTACATTTTAAAATGCCTCCTATTCGCAAAGATACAAACATCTAAGATGTTTATAAAATACTGCATTGCATTCAAGCAGTTTATTTTTAGTTAGGTAGGTGATGATAGGTGTAAAATGTTACATTTCTACATCCTTACGCCGAGTAAATTACTATGCTTTTGTGATTAACGGAAAATCTATATTTAATTTTAATTATTTCTATTTCATCTCGCAAAAAATACTTTTCAACCCTTATTAAAAAGAAAGTGAATTAATGATCCATACTGGAATGTAATTAAAACATATCTCAGCAGCTAGTACGATAAATAATTAATTTCATCGCACGCCAGTGTCCGTCCACAAAAATCGTATCTCTAAGCATTTCAATTAAATCTTGTAAGGTTTCTTTAGGAATGCTCCCCGTTTAGACAAAGGAGTTACAAAGCCGTTTCAGGTAATTAATCCTGGTGGAATTCTTTCAGCGGCAACCAGTCAAGGAAAATAATCACAATTCACTACTTACTTTGACAAAAGATTAAACATTTCTCGTCTCGTTAAGAAATTGCGTAATATTAATTACTTGCCTTTGTTATTATTTATTTTTAGGTATTTTAGCAAATGCTCTCTGCTTGATTGGCTATTTATTTTTAAATCTTCTTATTAAATAATATTTGTGCTGGTTGGACATAAAACCATAGTTAAACCATAGACAACTAGGTAGGGTAAACCGAGGTATAACTGGCCACTTTCAATTATTAGCCACTATTCACTTTGACTGTATAAATTAAGAACTATTCTCATAGAACGCCATCTATTATTTATTTTTAGTATTACCTACTCAACTAGCTTTCATTATAGTGACAGTTTTTTCCTCTATGAACACTAGCGCCAAAAATATCGGTCATTTTGTGACAGCACGCGTACGAGTTCCGACGTGAACGGTAAATCCTTAAATTTTTTTTAAGGTAATGATTGAATTTAAAAGTGAATTTTGTAATACTTCGTGTAGTAAACGTGAGTTGATTGTGTGTGTTGTATTGTATAGATGGTAAACGATCGTTTTTTAAGGTTTTATTCTGTCAGTATCTATAATAAAGCGAGATTAGTTGGGTGGCCAGTTATTGATTTTCATTTTTGTGTATTTTCATTTATTGGCCACTCATGCCAGTTACTGAATTATACGCTAATGTCCGAATTTTACGAAAAAATAAACATATTTAGAATGAGTATAAGGCACACTATCGTGTAAAAAAAATCCAGATAAAAATATACACGTTTATCAGTAACTGGCATGGGTGGCCAATTACTGATAGTTGTATGGCCAGTTACTGACGGATTTTTTTTTGTTGGACAGATTTTCTGAAATGTCTCTAAAAAAACGCCAATACTCTAAAGAGGCAATAGAAAATGCTATCAAATTTATTGAAAACAATGAAGGTATCCAATCCAAATAAAACAATTTCTGTTGTCTCAAATATACCTTTCTCGGAATACCTGAAACAAAATCATCATAATCCTGCCCTTATCCCAATTTTATTTGGGGTCGGCGCAGCATGTTTTCTCCTTCTATACTCTTCTATCTGCCGTCATCTCACAAGTAACATTCTTTCTACTTTCACACAATCCATCCATCGTTTCTTTGGTCTTCCTTTTCCACTATATCCGTCCACATTCATACTCATCATGTTCCTCACAACATGATTCCCATTCCTCCGCATCACATGCCCATACCATGACAGCCGGTTTCCACGCAGTTTTTCTGATACCGGCGCTACTTTCAAACTTCCTCTTATATACTCATTCCTCACTCTATCCATTTGCGTAACACCACACATATGTACCTCTTAACATTCTCATCTCTGCCGCATGCAATTGTCTTTCATTCGTCGCTTTTGTGGGCCAGCACTCTGATCCATACAAGACAGCAGGTCTGACAATACTCTTGTAAATTTTCCCCTACCTGAAACAAAATACCTGAATACCTGAAACAAAAGTTGCCCGATTTTCCCAAACGACAACGAAAGCGCCAAATTGAGCGAAACATCCAATCAATATGTTGACAAGATAAGAGAAAAACAATTAAAAAAAGCAAGAAGAAGATGCCGCAAAAGAAGAAAGGAAGAGATTACGAGAAGAGAAAAAAAGTCAAAAAGAGAATGATGTACCAAATAAAAAACTAAAGAATAAAACAAAAAAGACTGCTACTAACAAAATTATAAATAGTCAAGACGAGTCCAAGAAACTGTTGGAAAATAAGAAAAACTAGACTATTGTTTGAATCTAATAACAAGAAGGGTGATCCTATGTAGGCTCTGTAACAAACAATTTCATGAGAATACCATTGTCTCACAGGATTCATATTCCTGAGGCTGAATGTGCCATAATTGTTACAAAGAGAGAGATTACTCTACATCTGATGATGATGATGATGATGTAATTAATTAATTTAAGCACGTCAATAACTACAAATGATAAGTTCCTCGTTACCATACTATGATTTAAGTGCAAACGAACTGTGGTATACTGATCTCATTAAATTAAGCTAAGTTGTAGTTTTTTTTTACGAATTAAGAACCACCTTGTTAGAATTTGTTTTATTATGTTTTTTAAGTTTTTAATTTCTAATATAGTTGCTTTATTCTATATATTTTAATTGATTTTAAATATTATTTTTGCATGGCCAGTTATTGGTATTATGGTGGCTAATATCTAATTTTAAATGGCCAGTTACTACTAAAAAATACTACTTTTTCATTCTGTTAAAATATTACTACATAATTCTATGTTGTTTCATTTTTTACTCACTAATAACGATAAATGGATACTTGCTTTAACTAAAGTTGATACAAGAATATTAATTTCTGGACACATTTCTCCATGGCACTTAAATGAACAACTCGCTGTCCTTAAGTGGCCAGTTACTGGTGAGTTTACCCTATAATATAATTAAAAAGTTTGATAAGAGTAATGAAGCTCGCAAACTTTATGGTTCTAGTCTCTGGACAGTCGTAAACTTTAGAATGGAATACGGTAATGGCACACATTTGAAATAGTTCTGCAAACATAAGATTGTGTTATCTTATAGATATTGTTTACTATCTCTTTATTGCCATATTGTTCGAGTGTTTGTAGCAGGACTTTCTAAAAATGAATTGTTTCATTGCTTTTCCGTGCAGTGTTAAATTTTAATGTTGTCAGTTGATGTTAACCAGCCCACTTTGTACTTCTTTTAAATTCGCTTTTATTCAATGTAGGTACATATTAGATCTATTACTCGAAGAAGAAAAGAACACTATAAAAATCAAGTGGGGCTTACGTCGAAAGAAGTATAAAGTTCGCAAGGACCGCACGATACCCCGCCTGTGCAAATTTAAACAGACAACTACGATAGTCGACTGGACGAGCAAGAGAATTCCATTTACCTGACCAAAACGTCTAGGTCTTAGCCTTTAAACACTGTGGTCACAAAACAAAAGCTATATTTTTCTGCTAGAAGACTTAGTAAGGCGGAGCTTACAAGTATGATGTTGCGAGTGGGTGCTTGGAAATTAATATTGTATTTCCTGAGTTATTTGCTGAGGAAGTAATTGAAGCTAACATTATTTATTTGATATAGTTTTATTTTATGTCGGCTTGTAGGTGTTATGTAATAAGAACTGTTGGACAGTCGTTATTCAATCAAGCTAAGATTAGATATCGGATACTTAAATAAAATTATGTGCTTCTAGCTTACGCCAGTTGCTTCACGAAATTAAAAATACACTGATAAAAAGTTACTTCTTTTTAATTTGCTATCTAACACTCAGTATTTCAAACGGTCCAATAGTTACTGAGGTTAACACATTTAAGTAAACAAATGTAGCTTTATAACATTATTGGCAATGTTTTTCATCAAAACGGCTCAAACAAATAAGTAGTAGGTATCCAAAAAGAGTTTCCAATCCTCACAGCACACAATACATTCGGCACCTATCTCCCACGGCTATAACTCGCCAAGTATTTTACGTCCGAGTACTAACATCGAGTAATACCAACTGTTTTCACGTCGCCACTCAGTAGCTACCTTTTAAACCAGAAAATGGATGGCACAGAGAAGTTATAAAAAGAAATACGACATTCCTCCGTCTCTGTTTATTACTGTACATTAGTTATACAGCTTCCGTAGTGTCGTCGCGGCATGAAATGGAACTAATGAGATTTTGATGTTTTTTTGACTATGCTTTTATTTTTCTTGGTAACGTTAAGATGTTGTTTGGGGCCACGTGAGGACACTAGTTGCGAATTTAACTTTTTGAAATGTTGGCTATTGTTTGGGAATGATTTGTTGTTGCATTTGCAAGTTGCAAGAGCTGTTTGATGTCTTAAGTATTTCTACCCTCAATGGATGGCAGAAAGTAGATTGTGAAGTCAATTAGCAAGTTAATAATATTATTTTGGAAAATCTTTTTCTTTGACTTTTTATAAGATTCATATAAATACTACAAATAAATATAATAAGGAAGTATAATAGCTCTCCAATTATACTGAAGTCTCCTTAATCCAAACTTTTTTTTTATTATACATGTAGCTTTTATTAGTACCTACTAATATATTTTAACAAATAGGTCATTGACCCAGAAAGTACTTACAAAATATCTAGTGCATGTAAGCAGAGGGTAATAACACTAATAACCCACATACAAGCCAATATAGTAATTCTGAGTATTCTACTTTCATTGTTCAAAATTATTTTCAAAACAGATTTCGCTTTGTTTCTCATTTATTACAAGAGAATTTACCGTCATAATGTTCCTGAAATTTTCTTATAATATTTTTATGAATTAACTATACTTTTTGATTAAAAACTGGGTCATACTCAATATTATTATATCGATAAAGTACTAAAATATCTAAAAGGTATTGAAAATCTTAATTATAAAATTATAATTTTAACCCTACTTCTGAAGGCGGATTTTGTTGTAAATTTTGTAAATCCAAAATAACACTAAATTCGCAATTCAGCTACAGTTTCATTTGATAAATGATTGATTGACTGATCTCAATTACTGCGTGCCAGATAGCCAAATATTTTTTTCGATATGAATAAATAATGTTATAGGGGATTTAAATAGCACGGCATTTGAAAGATTTTATTTTTTGTAAATTAGTTTTAAAACACCATCACTCCTTTATCATACACAGATACTTATAGGTTATATTCATAGTTAAGCAATCAATAGTTACTAAGTTGAATGGATATATGTATAGTGCATACTTTAGTTTGAAGCAGTGTTAATGGCCTAATAATTACAAATTAAAGTAAGTAATTAAAGTCAAACATATGCATAGAAAATCCATTACTACATACTCTCAAATATTTGTAGAATATTATCATGCATATTTTTAGTGCGACACTACAGGTAATTACTTTCAAACTTGCATATAATATAGCAATTTATATTCTGTTGCACTCGACGTGTTTTGTTTTAGTCAGTGCAAAAGCTTTAAATAATTTAGAACTCTCAATGAAATTATTAAAATGCTGCACAGTGCTTGGAAATATGTTAGTTTCGTACCCACGTGTCAGCGCTCCGAACTAATATTATGCTTTTTAATCAAAAACTTTTTACTTCTGTTTATTTTTCATTGTTTTTAAATTTTGCTTTACATATTTGTAAATTGCATCGAAATAAAGCTGTTTTTAATTCGCTATATTTATAAAAAGCGTCATTTCTTCATAAAAGTCAACACAATCAAAGATTTTGTGACAAATACAAAATAAATGAGTATTTATTTGAAGAGTAACCTTTTTACATCAAAGTACACAATTATTCAGAATACTATAATAAAATAGATTGCAGTTTGTGAAACCTGTTTGTTTTAGGAAAAGTTAATGTATGCAGGTATCTAACAGCGAAAGTTTGGGGCAGACAACAACAGAATATCATGCAATTATCATACAACTTGGATTTCTCGGATTGTTTATATTTTGATGTTTGTAACTCACATGTTGCGGTTAAATTATGTAACATCATAAAAGTCAAAAACATACTAGAAGGAATACTTAGTACAAATAGACGTTGGATGAAAACAATTGAGGAAAAATAAAATTCTAAGCAAAAACAACTTGCCATAAAAATCTCTTCTGACTTACTGAGACAGTGTTCTTTGATAACGCTATTAATTATGATTACTGAAATCATAAAAAATAGTAGCACAGTGGTCACTAACATCTTTATTTAAAGAAAAAAATACTTATTAACAATTAAACAAAACAACACTCTAGTCGAATCTATCCACTTATTCCCACAATTTTCTATACGTTTCAACTGTCTAACGTAACCTAAAGCTGCCTGAGCGTATTCTAGCATTGTGGACGAAGAAACAATATACCCGTTGTTTGCAAACCGCCGGCTTATTTCGTGTGATCCACCCTATGTCTAACACAATACTTTACTGGGGAAACAGTTACGTCATGTGCACGAATATGTTCTACATGAGTGCATGTTGTACATAATATGTTATTCTGTAACTAGATCGATAGTTTTGTGTTTTGTCGCGTGAATTATTTATTGTTAATGTTCTTTAATTTTTTTACAGCTAAGCAACAA
Organism: Helicoverpa zea; assembly: GCF_022581195.2. Classification (NCBI taxonomy): domain Eukaryota; kingdom Metazoa; phylum Arthropoda; class Insecta; order Lepidoptera; family Noctuidae; genus Helicoverpa; species Helicoverpa zea. The sequence continues at coordinate 6,683,962 of NC_061452.1, read as the reverse complement.
ATCATCTTGTGCGTCGGCGAACATAAAGAAAACAAACGCAACGAAAGAAAAAATATGTGTCACTAATTAAACTAATAACTAATTATTACTATTTTCCAAGCCTTTTTTCAAATACCTATTTACGATTGAGTGTCGGCTTCTCTCCATTTGAGTAATAAATAATGTATTACATGGACAGACTGCATATCTGATTCCCTCATGAAAGTAACCTGGGCAGAATAGTAAGACCGTCAAAGATATAAACCAAATAATACAAATTAAAACCAGCATTTGAACGAAAACATCACAAGGCATGTAGTAACAAAGAGCAAAATACATAAAATTCTTTACGTTGAGAGTAATCCCAGTATCTTAGCGGTAAATAGGAAAAGGACCCTCCTGATTCACGGTAGCACGAAATGAATTTATTTTCCCACGGCAAAATTAAACACAAATATATTCATAATGCACACTGAAAGTAAGCGGGTTTTGCTGTTACTGTTCATAAGTTTTTTTTTTTATGAGGTCGGAATGCACGATTGTGGAATGCTGAACAAAAAAAAAAAACATTAAAGACAAAGGTTTTTACGTTCGTTTAGAACAATTATAGGTTCTTATAAAACATGAAAAGCTAGTTGCACTTTTTCAAATATTTAGGAACTTACATAACCGGCATTTAAGTTTATTGTCAAAAAGGCGAAACTGCTGTTTTATTATGCATGGTCTACCTTTTCCATAGGACAAATGATATTTTATAAAACAGTGCCATTGTTCTAACTTCGCATAAAAGCTTGTGAAGGCCTAGTTAAAAAATGTATACCTATATTATTTGTCTAAATCTTTGTTAATTACTTCATGTTACGGGTCAACCAGTAGTCAAACTTGAGTGGCCTAGAGTTATATGCCTTGATTAAAGCCCCCACTTTGATTACACACGCTTAGCCAAACGTCAAAAGGTAACCAATGAAGATACGCGTATTCAAGTTTCTATACGGTTGACCTAAAATTGATCTTAGTACTATATGAACAATATTATTTAAAGTGAAATTGAAAAGCCAAACAACCATTATTTTTAATTAACCTAATAAACTAAAAATCGTTTAACCGTCACATAAGTACGTAATAATAAATAGTTTGTTACATAATTCGAACGCTTATCATAAACTGTTTAGGAATAGTTTTATCGTACTTTGACGTTGATAGCTCTAATGTAATCTCAAGGATTTCTACTATCTAACGATTAACAAATTAGATAAATATTTACCATGCAAGCGATTACGCTAGATCAGATACTAATTTGGTAAAATATCTTTAGATATGTGCTACTGTAATAGGCGATGTTTGAATCATTTACAGTGGATTGTACCAATTAAAACCGTAACCGAAGCATTTTCAGCTGTCAAATTGTCGATTTGACCAATGCGCGGCCAGTATACGGCTGGTTTTGGTTTGGTTATCGTTATAGTTGAATGGTGTAACTCATCTTTAGAGTTCATTGATTGTTAATACTTACAAAAATGCAAAACCGACAAAAGGTTATTGCTTATTTGTAATCCCTACGGAAGTAACTCAGTCTATCTGTCCATTTTTTACCATTAAGTTAATAACTTACTTTTTTGAGAGGTGAAAAAATTATGACATTACTAAGATCCATCCAAAAGACTTGATTCACTAGTATTATGTGAGCGTGAACTAAAACCCGTCGTTACCCATTAACAAGAGGCAACTGAGCAAAATGGGTTGTTATGCTTCTCGAGGAGCAATAGAACTCGGGAATTATCGTGACTTTACTCTATATGGGGCTGTGTCGCCATAAGGAATTGGTACCTCGTTTAGTACGTATCATTAAATATTGGAATGACCTAGCGTTTATGATTATTGACGAAATAGAGTTAAGTAAATGGCAGCAGAAAATCGGGTTTTAACATTTTCTTTTTTAATCCCCAATTTCTAGCAAAAAAACATCTTTATTTTATTAAAAATCTCTATTAAAAAGAAACCAAAGTCACTATGGCAGAATCAAAAATTCCTAGAACATTTATGAAAAATTGCTTCAAAAAATCCTTTTCAAATATTATGAAATTCTTTGTAAAAGGCTGAGGTGTTTACAAGACAAATCTTTTCATCGCGTATGCGTGTCGGTGACCGTCTGGCTGCGACGCGAAGGGACGCGGCGTGACGCACGCACGATGCTGTATTTGCATTATGCATGACGTGGTTTTGGGATGTCGCAGGTATCTACTACATTTTGGCAAAAAAGGTACTTACAATATTATACGTCTCTACTGACAGGTTAAAAACAGAAGTAAAATTGCATTTATTGAAAAAAATATTAAGCAAAAAGTTTTTATCTAAATCATATAATACAAGTAAGTTGAATGATGATTTGAAGATGGAAAAATCAACTTTACTTTAAATCCAAAATTTTTAGCCAGGACGTATTTTTTTTTTAAATAATAATCTCACGTATGTAAACGATCTACGCAATTATGACGTACACAATCATCTTAATATACGTTTCATATTTTTACAGCTGTATGGAAAAGAATTTCCTTATTTCGAAGATTAATTTAATCTAATCCCCGTCTTAACAGCTCCTATCTACTTACTTTATATCTGTTTCAAATAAGCCGACATTTTTCCTCATTTCTAATTCACTTAATTTAATATATCATTCAAACACGGAACATAGCACTGTAGACAAGGATTTTGTTTACAATACAAGGTGTTGATTTGCATTTGTGCCATAGTTCAGGAGGAGGGCATACAATACGTAAATAATCGATTGGAATTACAGTAGATGGGAAATAACTAATATGCACTGCTTTTTTTGTCATTGTAATGTCGTGGTATTTCCAAAGTAATCCAATTTTATGAATGAAATTTATGAGTGATTGTTGCGTATGCTTTGTGTTTGCGTTTGTGTGAGGGTGCAGCACGGTTTTAATGCCAGTAACATACGCGCCAAGTTTAAATAAGGCTAGATGACATTTACGGAATTCCGAAAAAAATTAAAGAAAAAAAATTACGTACCAAATTTTTTATTGATTTGGGTCGAGAATCATTAGCATAATTATCTCCTTGAATATGGCACGGATGCAAATCAACAGCTTGTATAATTACGTTTATTGCATTTCTGCTTGAAAATCCAACGACAAGATGGTACATTTTTGTTTATTTTTTTCCGTCGAACGTGTCTGTTCTGTGTCATCATCATCATAATCATCTCATCCATAGGACGTCCACTGCTGAACATAAGCCTTCCCCTTAGATCTCCACAGTGTTCTGTGTACATCCGATCAAGTTTGAACGCTTTTCAGAATTATAGTGACCTTGTATACCTTTCATAATAATGTATACCTAATAAAGATTGATATGCATATTTAAGTCTGATTTTAAATCCATAAAATCATTTGGAACATTAGGAACTGGCAACTAACTGGTATTACCAGAATATTCGAACACCAAATCTATCGATACCCAATAAATGCCTCTCCATTTAGGCTATAATACGCATTGTATTTAAGCTCTTTTGTTACCATCGACGTCAGAATTCATCGCTTTTCAGGATATATCTGCCATGGGAGTATGGGAGGTTCGCTAATTAGCACTTGTATTATCTTACATTAGTCGCACCACGTATATAAGCTATTAATTATATGTCGCTTAGTATTGGATAGGCAACTAGAAACAGATTAAAAACTGTAATTTCAGTTACCTAGTTAGGTATTTCTATATTCATTATACAGTTAACTGTGAAGCTTTATACTTGCATCCGCTAGAATATGAGGTCTGCAGTCACTTGTTTAAAGTATGAAATTAAGCTAAAGTTTGAAAGGCTATTTAAATACCTTAGCTATGTCTACAAATGAGGATCTCTGTGCTATCAACCTAGCCGCGAACAGTTGTCGATTCTTAAATTGAAAACTCACATTATAGTAGTTTTTACGGGATCTCGCAAGAGTATATTCGTAATACAATGTCAGTCTTAAATACGAACTCAACGTGTAAAAGGTTCACTGAAACGAACAGAATATGTCAGCTCACTAAAACTCAGTTTAAATTATCACACCAGCGCCAGTTATTTTTGTACCTTCAGTTTGCTGAAACTGCGGTCAGTGCCGTAAGCGTAATGTCTGCTGTAGACTCGTCTCATGTTCTCATTTGCATAGACGTCGTCTGAAATACGTGAAATTTAAGGAACATCGCCAAAGCGCCTCTTGTCACTGCGGCTACCTCCATCTGAACCCAACCTTACAAAGTGCCATTTTAATTTAATTACAACAAAACTTTAAACATAACGATATTTATTTGTTAGACTAGAAATTTAAATGTACCTATCTATACAAAACTTACAATGATGATCTAAAATTAAGTCTTATTTTAAGCATGGCTAGTTAAGGTATTCATATTCATTTTGCATTTATTTTCTCTTACAAACTAACTCTTCACAATTTGTTGTCACATAATTCACTGTCAAAATAGTCATTGGAATGTAAATCGTAACTTTATTAACATAATAACCTAAGTGTTCCACTCTTCTTTCATCACTAAGTACAAATTGATCAACTTCAAGCATTCTCTATAAATATAAACGTGTTTTCACAGCCGTTACACTAAATTCTTCAGGTACTTTGGTCATATTATCAAAAGAAAAATGTCCTATGACCACTGAACTTTGAAGCTCCTATTCGAAATCAGAATCACTATTAAAAGGCCTCAGTTTTGTTCACGTTTCCTTGTCTGTTTAGTAAATACATTCTTTGTAGAAGGCACAACTCATAGTATTATTATAAGTAGGAACTATTTCTGTCATACGTCAATCAATTGTGTCTTTATCTTATACTGTATGCTTATCTTGACTACGGAACTCTTGATCGTTTCTGCTCATCTTATGAAACTAAACTCCTGTCTGTCATGACAGAATAGTGCACTGCACTAGAGAGTATTTCCAAATATTAAGTAATTTAACTCCAACTATACAATAGTCAGTTCCTATGTTTGGGCTTGTTCCGCTTCTAACTTCTTTTGTCTTCTCTCTTTCATTACTAAGTACAACATATCAGGGATCCATGTTACCAGGAGTATTACAAGAAGAACGTTTTGTGCTGTTATGCACGTTATGTAGCTTCCCGAGTAGTCTCGTACCCAACCTAGGAAGTAGCCAACTGGGGGTACTATAATGCCCATTGTCAACATTCCAAGGCCGACGGCAGCGGGCACTTGATCCATCCTCACTTGCTCCGATATCGCGATGTTCCTCGCAACAATGATCATACTCCTACCAACACCATAAAGGCAGGACATGAAGATCAACACTTCAATGTTAGTCTGATACGCCAAAACTGAAACAAATAAGATTTATTTTAAGTAATCGATCAACTATTCGATAATACGACGACCTTAAAGGTGAACGCTTATCGAGTAACAAATTCCAATCGATAATAGTTTTATCATGGTCGTATAATTTTTCCATTATTCTTCGTATCCTAAGTGCTAAAGATTATGGATTGACAGTGAATATGTTACGTACTTTGCCTGACGACGATGAGCCAGGTGCTTGTCATGATGAGCATCCACCTGGCCTTGATTTTGTACTTGTCTTGGAAGATTGGCAGGATCAGTCGGCCGGCTATGTCGGCGCCAGCGACTGCTGACATACAGTTGGCAGTTTGCTGTTTGTCCATGGATGCTACATGCTGTAACATTCGAAAAGTCATTTTAAAGACATTAATCTACATGTTTTTTTTCTAGTTTGTTTTCAAATTGTACGTGTGTATTTTGTAAAGTGAATCACACAATGCTTGCTATCTGTAGACTTTGAATTATGATATCAAATACTTAGGAACCCACTTCTACTTTACCCTACTGGACTTTGCTCCAGTTATTGAGATGACTGAATTTTAGAGTTTTATCATGATGATGATGATGATGATGATGATTGGTCTATCATTAAACGCGTGTATGTTGTAAAGAAAACGAGTTGGATAAATAATACTATCAAAACAAGCATCAAGTATATAAATTATAGTTTATTTACGGCAATTGTCTCACGGCCGATAACGCATAAAACAACTATGTTATCAACTACAGCTGAACTAGTGAGTTTCTTATTGCATGTGCTAAACGACCAGGAAGCGTGGTTTTGTATGTTTCTTGTGTCTTTGGTAGATTTAAATGAAAACATGCCCTATAGATTTAATAAATTACGGAAAAATTACGGAGATATAATTTTATTTTGTGAAAATAAATAGTATCAGCGTGTGGTACCAGTGCGTTCAAGGTGTTTCTTCTGCGAGTAATGCAGTTTATGAAATATTTGTCGGCAGTGAGACAAATTCTTCAGTATTGTAGTAAAATGATTCACAACTTTATTGACATAGTGATCATCACAGACCCACTGAATGATCAGAAAGTAGATAAAACATAAAGGAGTCTATAAATATTGGTAGAACAGTGATCAAATAAGGATTACTTATCACAGTTATTATCGAATTACCTACATTTGCACGTGCATGGTGAAAACACTTGAATTTCACGCAGTAAGGTACTGAGTTGCATGCCGATATTGTTCTCGTTGATAAATGAAGCTTACATTTTTAAACCTTCGAATGGTAAATGTCCGTTTAACATGACAGAGTTCGAGGTGTGAAAAAAATAAAGATGTTACTAGAGATATTCCGAAAAACAATTGCCATCATTAAAACTATGATTAGTTATTTTTACTGTAGCTATGTGTTATTTTTTATATGTAACTTTTGTGCCTAGAAGTTTTAACAATTTTATAACCCAATAAATATTGAATTCCAACAATTGAATTTCAATGAATTGACTGTTGATTTTAGCTCGGTATCAATAATAAAAATGCTAAAAGTGTTGTCATGCGCTTCTGATTTGTCAATGTTTTTGTATTGTGAAAAATTACATTGTTAATTCATAGGTTATCATTTGTTGTTAAAACGTTATAGAGAGCCATGTTGTAAAGTAATACGAACGTGTTTTTTTTGTCTGATATAATAGCATTTGCTATATTTTAACGTTTTATTGTTAATTTGTAATGTTATAGGTAAACACAATGCACTGAAGTTTTTCAGATATCCATATCAATTCTCTTAATTTTTTGGCTTATTAAAAATATGTATATTGTGGTCAATGACTTACCTGCAAAAAGAATGGGTACAGCATACTGAAGTTTTGTATCGAAGTTACAGCTAAGGCTGTACCAATCACGATGTTCAGGAACCTCGTGTTTGACAGTAGAGAGATACCAAAGAGATCGTATAATTTTTGCAGTACGGTCGGTTTTTGTGCTGGCTTAAATAATACTCCTGAAAAAAAATAGATTGAAAATAAATACAATATTCATAAAAAAATATCAGGAGCTAAGTCGTTCAATGGGATGGTAATTCGATTTTTGTGATCCACTTATAATAACAGATGTTATTTTTTGAAATACAATTACTAGAATTAAACCAACTTCAGACTTGTACCTATCAGTTATGTCAGTTTTATACGTAGGTAACTAAATATTATTATCAATGAGGTAAAAATAAATATTATCAATGAGACCAAGTAATATGAGTAAATCCTTTTGATCACTACTGAATAAATTTAATTTAATTGGCAATGAATACAGTTCTTAGTACCAAAATTATGTGAAAATAAATTATCGTTTACGCCTAAATTCTTAGACTCTCTATAGTAGAATTATCATAATAAGAACATTATATTTTAATAATAATTGAATTTGAAGACTAGAAAATGCTAGTACTGATTGACGTTAACAAAAAAAATCTTGGAAAAATTTATGAATACCTCTGCAAATAATTAATTGGAGTAAAACTTAACAGGTCCCGAATAAAATAAAAATACATGTTTTATTTCGTATATCTGGAAGCCTACCACAACACGATTGGGTAAAGTCTAGGCAGAGGACACGCATTATTTCGTAATGGTTAATGAGTGAAAATTAAGATAGCATAAAATAGACAGATCAACAATGAAATAAAATCTCGAGGTTTTCTAAAAACACCTCAAATGGCAGTTGACCTCAAAAAAACTTTTCTAAGACTTTCTAAAAATTAAAACAAAAACATAGCGTTCCTTACCATTTGCACCATTCGCGTCTGATTTATTTACGTTTCCACCGTTTAATTCTTTATTGCTCGTTTTGCTTCCCCAGTTAGATTTTTCACTTCCATTTGCCTGATTTTGAGCATCACCGTTGGTCTGTGATGATTTTCTTACTCCGTCCTTTGGTTTGTCTTGTAATAAGTGTAGATTCTCGTCTATTGCTACTTCTTCTTCTACTTTCTTCATGTGCCATTCTACTGGTTGTATAAGCATGGTACCGGCAATCTAAATAAATAAGAGTAATATGAATACTAATACTTATTCAAAACTTGTTTTATGCGAATAAGTTTTGGTATGATATCGATTAACAAGAAAATGGTAAGCATTACCTATTAGTCACACCAAAGATACGAGTACATCTTACAATCTGTGGTTAATCATAAATTATTAAGGCTTCTAAAAAGTTACATAATGTTGCTGTATGATAAATATTAGGAACTGTAACGATAAACATCAAGACGATGCAACCAGCTAATTAGACGAAACCAAAGTTTTGGACATAAACGAGTAATAAAAAAGGCAGTTACCCCGTGCAAACTCAGAGACGACAGCAGCAAGCAAGCGCCACGGAACCCGTAATGTTCTAGAAGGTACCTCACTAAGTGAGGCATTAAGGTCTGTCCCACACCTGTGCCCACGTTCGCAAGACCCACTGCACGGCTTTTCTTCAGCTTAAAATAGCTATTTATAGCCACAAATGATGAGTTCTGGATAAAACCCAAACCCAAACCTGTAATAAGCATAATAGATTCGTTGTTTTACCAAACATTTCGAATATGGGTTGAAATTACCAACGCTCGTGGTTTGATTTGGGCCCATTTAGAATATTAATAATTTCATTTGTTTTGTTATAATGTATTGTTATGTAGGTCATTAAAAGTTCCATACATCATAATCGTTAACCTCCAAAATCATGAAAATAACATAATTGATTACGAAAATGTACGCATTTTAACCCGTCAACATCAATAGTACCGCATTATGCTAAACAATAAACATTGAAGAACAAACAAGACAGGCTTACCTAATAGGACGCCGTAAGTTAACACCAAATGGAAGATATTTGTTGAAAATCCGCTGAAGAAAATTCCGGCTGTACAGAAACACGCTCCGGTTACCGCTACAAATCTTGTTGATGTCAACTTAACTACGGCCCCGGCTATTGGGCCGCCGAAATTTGTGATGAACAACATCGTGCTCATTACAATGGCGGCGCCTTGGGTCCTGTGCCCCATTGCCTCTAACGCGTCTCCGTATAGCAAACTGAATAGTGACAGCATTGATTGGTTGAAAATCTGTAAAGGACAACCAGTTTTTGAATGCAGAACAACGTACAGCGTGCGAGTATGATATAAATACACTTCAACCCCGTTCAAAAAATGGCTGATCCAAAAACTGTTACTGTGACTTTCATATGTTATTTTTTATGGTTTCTCTGACGAGAATATGTGACCCAGTTATACAAATACTTCTAACAATAGTAACGAGTTTGAAGCTATGACAGACGCTATGAATGTGAAACCTTCCAGAATTGATCGTAAAGCGATTGAGGTCAAATGGCACTTATGAATAGCCTGTCTGAGACTCGCACTAGATAGATATTTTGTTAAAAGTCTACCCTAGATGGTTGTATGAATTTCGCGAGTCATTTGGGACTTTATTTACTGTACGTATTACCCAGATTCTTGACCCTATGTCGGCTATTACAACTGAAAGTCAAAGAAAGATTTAGGAAAAAAAAATATTTTACTAAAGACTAGCTTCTGCCAGCGGTTTCACCCGCATCCCGTGGGAACTACTTCCCGTACCGTAAAAAGTAGCCTATAGCCTTCTTCGATAAATGGGCTATCTAACACTGAAAGAAATTTTAAAATCAGACCGGTAGTTCCTGAGATTAGCGCGTTCAAACAAACAAACAAACTCTTCTGCTTTATAATATTAGTATAGATTAATATTTGAGTGCTTGGTAGGTATGTTTTCTAAATTAAAGTGAAGTGTTACAATGTTTTCGGCGTTATCTCGTTTAGTGCGCAAATTTCGTTAAGTACTACAATACATTCCGAATATTGTTGTTTTATCAACTAGCCAATCGATATCGGTTACTGATAAATTGGTAGCTTCCCTAATGTGGGGTTATGTTATAAATTAAGCGGCCTTGTAGTTGGCAAGCCAGAGATAATGCGCACTATATCCTGTTGTTGTTATTGTCATTTCATTTTGGTAATGAACTGTGAGTGTGAACAAATGCCTACCTACACGTGATTATTTCGAAAAGCTGCTGATTTGAAAAATATTTCATTCAAGGGAAAGCTGTAGTCTACTTTTTATAGAAAAAAGTAGAAGTTAGAACTCAGGTTTTTTACATAGATAACATATAAAAATATGTACTTACATTACTCATTGCTGTCCCTACTAAAACCATCCACCCCCATCCGCCATCGGGCGGTACCAATTTGATTACTTTCTGTGTCTTTGGAGTTAGCACCAAAGAGTTTTTTTCAGTCGCCATTTTTTATTTTGTTTTATTTTCCTTTCTTGTATCAGCTTAACATACTTTGATTTGCAGATGTTTCTCTTCACCCTGAAACAAAAAAGTTAGAAATAAATATTTTTCGTTTGGATCTAAAACGAGCAAAAATAGGAAAATTGATAATTGTGGCTTCGAGTGCAATGTGTGTCACTTAATATACGTAGATTGAATTATAAGATAACGATAATATTATTAAAATATGCAATAGTATTCTCTGATAACAATCTATTCACTTAAACGTAAATGTAAACAACTTGAAAATAATTTCCCACGTGGGCTGATTATCAATATAACTTCTTGGTTCATCTCATCATGCATTTCGTGTACATAAAAGTAATAAAAAGATTTTACGTTGTAGGCTGTTACGTCGTTTTACGACTGGGGTGTGTCCGATTGTATATCGCCTGTATAATTAGACCAGAGTTCGCGACTTACGACCTTTTATCTCTCGTCAATAGTAATAACGGAATTATACCGATTTTTACCCTATTTGTGTGTATAATGAAAACAAAAGTAAATCGTTGTTGTTGTAGTTCTTTTCTGAAGTACTTTGTGTTCGTGGGGGGTCGTTGGTTAGTGATAGATAAAGGTATCTTCCGAACATTGTATAAACAAAGCTATTGAGTGAGAGTTAATTAATGCAATGCAAATGCAATTGAAATATTTCCACAGCGTTATTTTCTTTGTAACCTTTGGAAAGAGTTTCAACTCCTTTGCTGTAAATTGATTCAAACGCTAACAAAAACCTATTGCAATATTAGCACGGTGCTATTTTCATTATTTGGGTATTGTAAGTTATAGAGAATATAATTTGTCTTTTGTTAATATGATGACATTTCAAATAATTAAAGAAAAAAATGTCATCATAAATAAAATGAAACAAAAGAAATCGAACAAAAGATTTACTAACGCCGTACACTAACCCACAAATAAACATAACTAACGAGAGTGAAACTTTCACACTCCAGCAAATAAAGATAAAATGATCAAGCGAATGATCCCATCAGTGAACCCTGTCGCTTAATACGATATGCATACATTATATTATACTTAATTATAATAATAAATATAAGGTCAAAGCCCGTTCACACGTTCTCAGCTTGACGTAACAATACCGAAGTGTGGAGCAACTTCTTGCGAGTCTGGATTTATAAATAACTTAAGCGACTTTCCCCGTGGTTTTTTGCACACTTCCTCTAAAGATAGTGCATTTTAAATGTTGATGATTTTCCTAATAGGAAATGGCTCATTTGAATAAAAAAGAAGTTATTAAGTGTAACAATATTTTGTGAGAGTAAATAATTATTTTCTAGTCTAATACTGTTTACTTTAAAACGATAATCTAAAAAAAAAAAACAATAAAAAAAAGGTTTAAGATGTTTAGGTGTAGGTGGGTGTAGGTGTTTTTATCCGCGTACTCAAGTAGATAGCCACTTTCCCACGGAATACTATTGATACCGCTGGCAGAAGTCAGATTTTAAATATTTAACATCAACATTAAATATAGTTTATGTGTTATTGTGTTAGCCATTTATTTAGCTTTGTATTCATACAATGATTGTTATATTTTTGTATAAATATAGATCTCGTTAATTAAGTAACATATTTATGTAATATACTTACTACGTGTGTAATCTGTATCTAAGAACCAATGTTCAGTGTCATATTCCATGATGTTAAAGTAAACAATTATTTCTAACAGATTCTAAATATTTTGCTATGTGACCTTTCCTTAGAGATAAGGTAACCCTCCGAATAAACTGATAATATTTTTTTTGAACCATCATGGTATACCGGGTCTCGTGACTAACATACGCGCGAGTTAGTCCAATCTAAGTTACTGTTTAAATAAAACTACTTTTACGGATTTTATCGCGTTATATTAATAATATAATACGATAAAATCCGTAAAAGTTGTTTTATTTAAATGTCTAATATTCGCGTAAGTGTCAGAAATCAATAAGTTACTGTTTTTTTTTTTCAATCTCTGTTGATCTTCAGCAATTATCAAAAGTTGAGTTTGAGAGTTGAATTCTGATAACATGTTAGCATTTAAAGTTTTGGGTTACAACTACAATATAAGTGTACCAACTTCTGATAGGTTGTAGCAGGTAGTAAACAACGGAATCTAAGAAGTGGCCATGAAATATTTTTTCTATTATCTCAATCTACTTAGATATTTTCCAAAAAAGTGTAAATTCGGCACATTTCTATAAACACGATTAAATAAAGAAGTTCAACGCTAGCTTTTGACCACGACAAATCTCATCTAAGACTTCTTAAGAAGCCGAAAGACTTTGTCGAACGAAAAGAAAAAGGGAAAATATGAAAATGTTATTCTTCTTACGGCCCAGAAAATGTAAAATATCCGGTAGGGATAAAGTAGAAAGATTTTTTGTTTTTTTTTCTCTCTGAACTGTGTCGTACATTGATAACGCGGTATCTACATATTTTGTGTTCATATGCGTATGACGCATTTCAATGTTTTTTTTTTTTACGTTTACTGGTAGAATTCCCTCGTATTTAGATCAAAGTATTAGTACTTTGATCTGTGATGATGCAATATCTTGATGCCTGGTTTTGTTTTTTTTATTTTTATGTTGAAGTGTATTCTTGATTCATTAAGTAATTTAAATATGTGTAATTTTTTGTTATTTACTTTTTACCCTTTTTTTTAAATTATAGTTTGAGTACCTAACTATTAATTGGATAATTCCGAAATCATCCTTTCATGTGAAAAATAGAGTATTATGGTGTTTCACCCATCGTCTCACCAGTGCCGTAACTAGCCTTTTATGCGCCCGGTGCGAGCTTTCAAAACTGCGCCCTTGAAAAATATTCTAACCAGGCTCTGACAATAAAGTGGACAAATGTGCATAAAAATAAATCTATCTATTTTTTGTTTACGAAGGTATAGGTACTTAGTAGATTTCTTTAAGATAAAAATTGTTTATTCAAAATCTATCTCTCGCACGCTAGTGCGTCAGTAACGCCGCACGCGTAGTTAATGAATAAAATCAAAGATAAAGGGAGGACCAATGAATGTGGCTGACCCATACCCATAAGAAAAACAGAGACATAATATATGTAGTTACCGATTGCGCGAGCGAAGCGAGCGCGAATTTTTTTTTTTCGTTGTTCACAAGTCCATGCAAAAATTACCTAAAATGTAGCCCAATCGTACATAAGTTATTGCTGGTTGGTGAATGCAAAAACACGGGAACACAGGTTCTGATTGCGCGAGCGAAACGAGCGCGAAATTTTTTGTTATATTTTAGAACTCAAAACAAAAATGACTTAAAATGTTGCCCAAACGTAGATAACTCTTTGTTGGTGTTGGCGCCTATGAATTAAAATTTTGGGACTTAAAGTAGTACCATAAATAGAAACTAGAAGTTACTTTCTAATTAATAAAAGGACTTAAAAACGACGCTACCTTTTTGCTAGGGTAGACAAAAAATGTTGAAAAATAAAAACAACTATAAAGTGAAGCAAGCCCGAAAAAGCTTTTTTGAGATTTGGATCACTAAAAGTCCTTAACGTATATAATAAAAGGCGACTGTGAAGAAGCCCCGAGCGAAGGGAGCGCGAATTTTGTTGAGTATTGGGATATTAAATTCAAAGTAGCTATATGTGAAAAAAACGTAAGTGTAAAGAAAACCGCGAGCGAAGCGAGCGCGAAAATTTTTGAGTTTTCGGACATAAAAGTAGTGTATCTAACGCGCCGGGCATTGTATGACAATACATTAATTTAATTGAAATTTCTTGGTCCAGGAGCGTACCGCGGTGCCCCTGAGCCCGCGGCGCCCGGGTTATTCGCCCACCCTGCATCATAGGTTAAGGCGGCCCTGATGCTATCCATACATTTGGATACAGTTCTTGTAAGCTGCGATCTTTGATGAAAATTAAAACAAAAATAGGAGTAAAATTCTGATCAAGGATTGGTTGGGGGCGCCTGCGGCGCCCCTTATGTCCGGCGCTGTGGGCCGTCGCCCAGCCGCGCCCTACCCTAAAGCCGCTACTGGCTACAATTTATAAACATATTGTTCGAAATACTAATCCTGCGCAGACGAAGTCGCGGGCACCAGCTAGTACTAAATGTATGAAACCGATACCGTTCTGACGCGTCACGTCACGACACATCAGACAAATATAAGACCACCTTCACAAGTGTTGTTGTTTCAAGATATCTTGAAAAATTCCATATAGATATAAATAGTACAGAGGGCGCGTCTACACCATATTCGCAATAAAACAAAATGTACCTACTAACTACCATGCATGAAACAAAACTAGACACTGGTCTGGTCATTTCTGCGCCCCTCCAGGGTCTGCGCCCTGTGACTGGGCACCGCTGGCACCGCCCTAGTTACGGCACTGCGTCTCACCAATGACTAACGTCAAACAGTAATTTGTACTGTAAAAATATTCCATCTTTTTTACTTAACGTAATCACGTGTGCTACTGAGAAACAAACACTACTACTTAGTGTTTTTATATAAAGTTAATGATACCTATAGTATCAACAAATAAAAGAAATAATCATCAATCATTTATTTTTGTTTGATTGGTTGCTAACCAATCTGACGTGACGTAATCGTACACCGCATAAAAAGATAAATTGGAAAAAGTAAATAATCATACTTAGTAGTGGTTTTATAACTTCGATTTCTTAGCTTCAATAGTTTTTTTTTTTTTACTGAAACTAGCGGTTTTCCCGCGGTTTACCCGCGTCTTGTGCGAACTTCTTCCCTTACCAGGACTCGGAAATATTGTAACTTTCCAACAGTGAAATAATTTTTCAAATCTGTTTAGAAGTTTCGGTGTCTTTTCCGTGCAAACCAAAAGACAAAAAAGTAATACAAGTTCAAGGCTTAAAAACCATGACCTTCGAGACATAAGCCCAATCTATATAAATATCTAAGGTAAGCCGACCTGTTATAACATAAACAGATTATACCCACTGGGGAGAAAGCATTTTTGCATCGAAAAATATAAAGAATATCGTAAACAAACCCACAGATATGTAATACTAGTTCCTGCAAGCGGCTTCACCCGCGTCCCATCGAAACTGCTCTACGCAGACTTATAACTTTCCACGTCAAAGCCATATTTAACTCTAAAATATTGTCTTTCAAATCGATCAAGTATTTTCTGAGATTACCATGTTCAAGCAAACAAACCAACTCTTCACTTTTATAAAATTAGTAGGTACAGTAATATTACTGTCTCAATTAAATTTATGATAGTGTGAAGTGATAATTATTCATTGTCTTTCAAACAGCTCAGGGTAAGTGTTGAACAATTAATTATGTATAATTTTCCCTCAATTAACTCAAAAAAGAAAAATATTAATTCGATTTTCCTCACGAATGTCTCTATGGGCTATTCAATGGTCTCGAAGCCGTGCCTATGACAATAATTATCGTTACTGAAAACCGTAATGAGAAAAAAAAATTCTAAGTATAATAATATGATTTATTAAATTATAGATAGTAATAATTTAGAGAGTAAGAACCTAATTTTATAGATTCTTGAATATATCATATCTCTGTAAATTATTATACAGGTGCTAATGGTGTGTTGATATTGTATATCACCTACTTACATACCAAATATCAACCAAATCAGTGCAGCCGTTTTTGCGTGGAAGAATAGCAAACATATACATCCATACATTGTCACAAACTTTCACATTTATAATATTAGTCGGATAGTAGGATTCACATAATTTTAATCAACTTTAAATAAAGTAAATCATAGGAACTTCCAAAATATAGAAGAAATGTGAAAATTAATGGAATTTGTCTTCTTTTATCATCATCACAGATATTGAAGCGCGGAACCACAAACGAGGAAATCTGCTAATAAATTGGAAAAGGTTTTTCAATTCGTTCTGCCTGTTCTGAACGTGTTATATAATTATAAAGGAATTATTGTAATTTAATTAAGAGTTATTTTATAAATGCCATGCTTATAATTGTTCCGTGGATTAAGATAAGCCCGCTTACGTCATATTTCTAACGAGCGTGATTCATGATTCGCATGCTTAGGCTGAAACAAAAACTAGCATGTATAATAAGTTATTATTACGTACACGCTTTTTTAGTGATCCACAGATTACTCTGTGTCTAAAGTACAGTGACATAACAATAACAAATTATCTGATTATTTTCAACATTAAGAATCGCGTGATGTGTTTTTAGCACCATGAAATAATGATTATTATAACTGCAATATGTTTGCAGTGTGCAAGTAGTATGCTCGTGGCGACATAAGGTGCGCTTACGGCGGTCCTGACGCTACTATTGATCATCTACATATTCGATAGAGAAAGGGGCAACTCTATGTCCCGAAAAGCAGGTAAATTAATTCGTTGCTCCATTTCATATTCATTCATCACATTCATTGAAATTGAATATGACAAATTAAGAAATGCACATTTTCGACAACCTTTATCATGATATCGATAAGTCTGTCTGCGATAAGTTTGTACACGAATTGCACTCGTGCAGTAAGAATGCATAAGATTATAAAAATCCTTACTAATATTATGAAAGTAACTCTGTCTGTTTGATAGATTTTCACGCAAGTTATTTGATAAACATACAGTACATATAGTGTAGAGCCTGAGAAAGGACATAGGCTACTTTTTTATTCGGGTACAGGAGGAAGCATAAGTGGTTTCCTACGAACGCGAGTGGAACTGCGGGGAAAAGCCAGTGCAACTCATAGTGCAATTAAACCTTGACCATGAATTAATGTTATTACACGTGCTAATGATATAGTATGTTTTGATTAAGAAATTGATAAAGAACGGCCTTGACTTGGCGGTCTAGTGGATTCAAAGCTATTGTAAAGGTGCTAGGTTTACCTATTTCCCGGTGAAGAAAAAGGTGCAAAGAATAACATTGTAAAGTTTTGTGATTTTGAGTGCGAAAATATTTTCATTAGTAGATAGGTGCAGTTTGCAGCCGACTTCCCAAAACAAGGAAACTCTCAATTCGAATATTTATTAGTTACTATTTTTAGCTATAAATTTTGATGTTAGCTATAAACCATGATAATCAATATTTTTTTTTATTTAGGTACTAAAGAATATATAATATGCAATAAAATTATATGTATATCTCACGCATTGATCTTGGTAAAATGGTTGATTAGAAATTAATGTGAATTGCCCATTGTGTCTCGCTATTGAGTAAATATAGGTATAGCAAATCCTTTTATATTTTATAGTCCCACACTAAGTTTTATTTTTAAAATAATACACGTGATTTTCTTAATAATGCATAAGTTGAATATTGCGCCCATCGTGGGTGAATCGACACGTGAACGCGAAGCGATCCGAAGCAAATTTAAATATGTAGGTACGCTCTGTACGCGCCTTACCGCGCAACGTCACACCGTCCACTTCAAAAGACATCAGGCATCAGACCAAAGATCGTGTGAGAGGCACACAAAAAACCACTGCTCTTTAAATGAATAATCTAGATATGCTAAGCGATAGGCCACGAAATGACGTAACGGGACGCAGTGTGAAACAATCGAAGGTTACTGGCATAAACGAAATTTCGGTCTGCGTCATATCCTGTGACTTAGTATCTGTGACAATGGAGAACACCAAAAAACTGCTGTTTAAAATATTCTGATTTATTCACGGTGTTTTGCACTTTTAAGGACAATGATTTAAATAAAAAAGAAGTATAACATAACTATAGTATGTCCTGTTTAAGAAAAGACGTTACATTTAAATTTTTCTGAGAAAATATTTTTTCCCCTAGGCAGTTAGGTACTTCCTAAACGTAGAATACTTTATGACAGCTTCATATCTACACGAGTCTAATAATACCGGAATCTTCACAATACGTCACTACACACACATGCATTCACTACACATGTATTCAACAAAAAATCCATTCTAATATTCGGTTTTTATCTCGGAGGTCACTGTCAAAAGTTATACAACAAAGCGATTTAATGATTACTTATCATCTTTAATATTACGAAGACAAGTTCAAAAAGGAAAGTTTTTTACTAGGTAACTTAATTAGGCATATGTGCATAGAATATTTTTTTGTTGTTGTAAATAACCCATTGGATGCGAGCAGCCGAAAATCGATCTCAGTGGCGTGCACTTGGAGAGGCCTATGTCCAGCAGTGGACTGCTATAGGCTGATGATGAATGATGAATGAAATAACCCATTTAGAGGTTACAATCCATATTTTTTCAAAAAAGTTATGCAACCTCATCATCATTATACCTCATTTTATTTTGCTAGGTCTAGTAAACGGACATAGCCATTTGTAGTACAACTAATAATACCCTAGATAGTATCACTAAGAGAATTGAACCACCAGACCATGGTTCCTGCGGCTAATGTTGGCACTATTGTGTGTACCAACTTTATTATTAAAAATATATGGCGTCCTGTTTGCCAGTGTAATGTATTTGCGGAGTTTATCCATGGTCGGGGAAAATAGAAAACTAAAAATGAAAATAGTTATGGTGGAGTAAGTAGTTAGTGTTTTTATAAAATTATAGAGTACACTGCAAATTAAAGTTTAATATTTATTTGGGAACGCATAAACGTCACCGCTGAATCTGTATACGCTCCTAATAAAAACTAACAATAATAACAATAGTGCTCGAATCTATTTACTATTTACGTTATCTTGTGATGCTGTGTGAAAAATTCATAAATTGGTCATTTCTTGTTACAAAATGCGTTAACAAGATTTTTCAGCAGCACGGTAATGGTAATTGTTCAGTAGCGATTTGCAGACGCTAGTTAAAATAATGCGTGGAGATGAACTTCAAGAGTAATAAGCATACTTATAACGCTGCTTACATCTAGCTAATGGCGCCAGCCGATAAAACGTAATCCAATCTATTATTAAAATCAATAAAAAGAATTCACGAGTCATTAATTAAACACTCATTGTAAAAGTGCTTATCGGATTGATATAGCTGTTGTCATCTACGCGGACCTAGGTAAGTACCTATATGAATGTTCCGCAATATGAACAATTGCAATATGATTTGTCAAAGGCCGTAGAAATGCGCTCGCGTCATTTTTCCGACATCACGATAAATTAGGTGAGAACGGTATTGTGAGAAAGTGTTCGTATTTATAAAATAATCTTTCGCTTGCTGGATGATTTTAGGTAAGTAGAGTTCTTTCGGTATCATGAAGTTAATTTTGAATAATTATATGGTTAAGTAGTTATGGTAATTCCGATTCCGTAATGGGTAAGATATTCATAACTAACAAAAATACCGATTACATTTCTTTTACCTTTCGATAAGATACGTTTAAATTCGCACGCTAGTTCGGTAAATCCATATCAAAACGTGAAATTAGTTAATCTGCTCAAGAATATAGATACCTAAAAAAAATACAGAGTTCCTGATAACCGTATGTAGCCTAAGCATATAATCTTTTGCGTCACCTTTTACAAAAGAAAACACATGTGTCACGTTTTGGTTACTTAATTGATTCAATTAAAGGATTGCCCTCCGTTGCTAACGAAATTATTGGGCAAAGGAAACAAGCCAATATAGCCTTTGTGATAGTAGGAACTTACATGACGTCACAGTCCACATGTTAAGTACAGTTAGCGCCAATTTTCGAGTATGAAATAATTGTTACAAATGTTTCGTCATGATTTTTTTATTTGGGAGCTAAATAGTCAAAGTTTTTTTTGTATGTAGGTATGAGTAACTAGAACTCTGTATTTCATAATCCTTGCACAATAATGTAACTTACTAGTTTTAATAATAGTAACATTTTTATTTACATTTTATAACATTTTGACGCATGTATTCAATAGTTTTGTCGAATTCATATCAATGTAATCCAAGGTATGCATGTTATGTGCAAATATTGTTATCGAATTTAGGTCAATTTGTTTGTTTACTTTTTGCAGTCCGCACAATAAATATTTAAACGCTGATTAATACAGTCGGTGCATTTATATATAAAAAAATTAACGTTCTTTTTTTAAACATTATCATTTCCCGCGTAAAATTTAAAAAATAAAACAAAAAAGAACATAAAAATAAAGAAGGTCCCTTACCTACTCTCACAGTAAGTTCTATATTCAAAATCGTATCACGTATAACAATGGCGCGATCGAGTCAACTCGTTACACACTGACTCATCAGTTGTTCTTCATGCGTCTGTACACTGCGGCTTCACTAACATCAATGAACGTTGACATCGGGTATCATTAAGCCAGGCGAACGCGATAAAACACGACGCTAACTTTTATAATTTATTAGGGACTGTTGCTAAGTATAAACTGGTCAGTATTGAGCTAGACTTGTTTACAGTGTCTCATTAAAAAGTGGAATTAATCTATGGTCTTGTGTGGCATGAACTTACGAGACTTGCAATGCAATGAAGATTTTTCTAAAAGCGGAGCAAGAGATCACTCGGAATTTACTTTAAATTATCCTGCAACATAAATGTCTACCTTTACCTATGTGTGAAGTCTTGGACCAACGAAATCACACTTCAATACCCATGTCTCATTTTTCTTGTGCTTAAGCTCATTTAAATTTTTTGCCCAACCTCTCGTGTTACCAAGTAATTCTACCCAAAAAAAAAAAAACTAAAAAACACGCTTTTTATAGAAAACCGAACTAAAAAATAGCAAATAAATTTTAATGAATTTAAATTAAGAAAATAGTGTTCAAAATTTCAATGAATATAAATTAATAATAGTGTGAATACAAAAAAAAATATTTAAAAAAGCGTGGGGTGCATGGTGTCAATAGTTATAAATATTTTATTGACAGATATGAGTAGAGTGATTTTCATTTCGATATGACCTTAAAAAGCACCCCACGCTTTTTTAAATATTTTTTTTTGTATTCACACTATTATTAATTTATATTCATTGAAATTTTGAACACTATTTTCTTAATTTAAATTCATTAAAATTTATTTGCTATTTTTTAGTTCGGTTTTCTATAAAAAGCGTGTTTTTTAGTTTTTTTTTAAACTATTATTTATTTTCTACTTTTTAGTTTGGATTATTTATAATAGCTTTTTAATTTTAAACTATTGCACGACTCGTGATGCGAAGCATCAGAGAGTGCTTTACGATCGAAAAAAAATTTTCGCCTTATTTTGGCAACTATTTTTAGTATTATAGCCTTGTTAGTTAAAGGAATCAAGATATTTTGCATTTTCTGTTTTTTAGTTTGTTTTTTTTTTTAAAGTAGGTTTAGTTTTTTTTTAAACTATTATTTGTTTTGTAGAATTAAAATTCTCTTTAGTATACAAAAATTTGACAATATTAGAGAAAACGGCTAAAGATAATTATTGGAAATAAAAATTAACAACGAGTCCTGCCCTATCGACTGTTGTTTCCTAGCTAAGCTACTAGGTGATCTGCTGACCTACTAGTACACAAGATGGGGTGATGATAAATAAAACCTCCTCTGTGCACTAGAGATGGGTAACTCAGGAGTGATAGATACAAATGATATGAATCATTCCATTTGAATCAATCACTCTTCATATCTTTACATATCCGAATGTGTCAGTAGTTCAGTATATCTTTCTTTACACCTCACTCACTCGTCGGTCATCGCGTCGGGTACTAACTGATCTGTGGCGTCGGATAGCTTCGTCGCGCGCCATTGGTTGAACGTCAAGCGAGCCGTCTCGCTCGCACCCATACGATTACGAATGTCGTTACTTTGACCACAATAAGTTGACACCCAATAATAAGTTGTTAACTCTATTGCTCACGCATAAGGCTTATAATTGTTTGTCCTTAGTGAATATTTCGGTATTATAATATTGTCAAATGTATTGAAAACTTACCGAACAAAAATGTTTTGACTCGAAATACACATTTTGAACTAAAATTTAATTTTCACGTAAATAATTTCGTAGGTCAAAGACAGTCCTAAGCCTGTGTAAAGTATGAAAGGAAATCAGAAGGCTATTTCTATTTTTATTTTCTAATACTTACTAAACTAATGCTTATACTCAATACTAGATTGCGATTGACTATTCATTGAACTAATTAACATAAAAGAAGTAGGTTGTACCTACAGTCATAAGAATAGTATTTTTTTTTAATTAGAAAAAAGTTGTTCAATCGCAACCGCTCAATATATCAGAAAGATGCAAACAACAACCAACCTATCACTATATCTGAATGATCTATTTGAATGAGTGAGCCGCACACGAGTTGCGAGTTAAACGAGCTACTGAGTTATACTGAGCTACTGATATAAAGATATGAAAGAGTGATTCATATCCCAGTGATTGAAAGATGCATATCTATCTTTTCTTTTCAATGACACATTTTGCCCATGTCTACTGTGCACTGTTCTAAGCTGGTATATTAAAGTCTTACAAAAAAAACATTTTGTCTTAGAGTATCGCTTGTAACGAAACCATAGCGCGCATTTAAACGCGACAACGCCATCTATCGAGCGAGTAGGAAGCATTCAAATGTTAGTCGCAAACATACCGTTCCTTCAGTAACGTCCTTGGTGGGCGAAAATGAACTAAGGATGAACTATACTTAAAAACATTTGATCTACATAATTTGCACTTGTACTGTATACATTAAATTCGAACAAAATTTACACATTATGAATATATACATAATAAATATAACAATTTGACCTTATACTAACAAAGTTTAAATATGAATAACAATATTATCTTAAAATAATTAACATAGATATGGAAAGACAATTTAACAATATTGTGATTTTGTACATTTGATCTAAAAGTAAAGTAGTAAATATTTGTTGTATACTTACTTGATTTTAAAAATATGTAAAGTGTAAATTTCTTCTAAAATAACATGCGTAAAACATAAAACTTATGCAACTACGGGTAAAATACATATTTTGGATGTTGGTCTCTTGATGGTTGAGGATTTGGTGCGTAACGTGACGACACGGGTGATATTACGAATAGTTGTCACTATCCATACAAGTGGGAAGTTCTCATCAATACAAAGAATATAAGTCCAAACGAGGTATTTTACATATTCAGTTTATTTGTTTATTTACTCAGTTGTCGAGTTCCCTCGACTTTCTCTGGTCTCCATCATCAGGTCAGCTCCCAACCTTCACTGTTGCATAGGTTTTGTCAATACAAATAATTTAAGCCCAAACACGAGGTTTACATATTCAGTTGTCGAGTTCCCTAGACTTTCTCTGGTCTCCATCATCAGGTCAGCTCCAAACCTTCACTGTTGCAAAGGTCTTGTCAATACAAATAATTTAAGCCCAAACACGAGGTAGTTTACATATTCAGTTGTCGAGTTCCCTGGACCCTCTCTGGTCTCCATCATCAGGTCAGCTCCAAATCTTCACAGTTGAATAGTGCTTTTAGGCGTACACCTGAGTGTCAAGTTTTTACCCTATGTATGCCTACAACTTTCGAAGGTTGCCCTCGATTTCTCAGGGTTTCCATCATCAGATCCTGACCTGATGACTATGGGACCAACTGGCAGCTATTCCGAGTCGAACAAAAAAAGAATCACGTAGATCGGTCTATAAACCTCGGAGTAATCGATGTGTATGTGTAACCTCCTCCTTTTTGGGAAGTCGGTTAAAAATGGAATAATTTTATCAAATTAGTGTATTGTCATCGGTCCTCAATAAATCTACAAAGTTTGAACGAAATCTGGCCGTTTAAAGTGGGTCAAAATCGCGCCCAAAGAAGTCGGTTACAAACATACAAACATACAGGTGAAGCTAATAAAAAGCGTGTAAAATGGCTACCCGTAATTTGAACGAGTTTTTGTGGGCATAAAGTGCCGCAAGTTGAAGCCGGTTTCCCCATACATTTGGCAGGTGAGGTTTTATAGATAGGTACAATGTTTATATGTCAACATATCCACGTGGATTGGCGGGTGAATGGAGTTCATTGGTACATTGTTTCACGTTTTCAACGGAATTTACGTAATATTGTGTTGATATCATAATTAATTACATGTTTCGAGCTGTTAATACATAATACTGATATGTATACTTGCTGTAAAATTTGCATTTACGTAGGTATTTTTATCCATATTACCTCATTGGTCTATGATGAGCAAATAGTGTTTTCTATTTCGTTCAGTAATTTCTCAGTAACAGAGTGAAGTCATATCTAGATTTGTTGAAGAGGAAACTGTGGGTGTACTTCTCTGAAAGGTGCCGATAGTCTTCTTAGTAATTTTCCCATGGGTTAATACGTATTATAAAAATAACTGGCTATTTTAACAGTTATAGTAGTCTACAGTTATGTCTTTGTAAATCCTTAGTCGCACAAAGGAACGTATTCTCCCAGACTCAAGTAAGATTCTCAAGCATATACAATGAAACAAAATTATGATAAAACTGTAGTATTGTACCATGTTTTAATTACATAAGACAGTAGTGTGCAACGATTGATATGGGCCCAGCTGTTTATAACAGGAAGGCGTAATTATGAAATGTGTAGTAATAAATACTATCGGTAGTGATAAGGTTTTTATGATGCGTCAATGTTCAATTGATAGTTTAATTTACGTAAAAGTGAAGTTGACTTGCCAAATGTTACAGCTATCTTTTGTTTTTTCACTACTTGGTAGAGATTGCTTACCTATATATTTTTTTTATACTTCACACTATGTTATTTGGGATCCTGCTCTGTAATAGTCGTTATGTGAAAACACGTAACAAGTAAATTATACTTTGTTACTGCAATAAAGACACGAAATGATGTTCCGACACTATAAATATGTATAATATTATTGTCCTTTGACTTTTGAGAACACAATAATTTACCTTTCTATAAGCTATTTTTAGTCTTAAATTATTTTTAGGAATACACAAAATAAGATGCAACAAAAGAAAATGTAACGCGTATCGACTGCTTAGCATTCAGCTCAAGTCGTAAGGGTCAACCGAGAGAAATGGGCCAGAATGGTGCCCTTGAGTGGAGGCTTATACTACTTACCTACCAACAGTTTATCACCTTGCCCAGGTCGTGTTGATCGTCATTTGTTAGAGTTCCATTATCACGCCATCATCTATAAAGTTGTAATGATTGTCATGTCAATCTTAAGGAATTTGATAAACGTTGCTTCATTTGTGTAGACATTTAACTTACTGAAACTTTCATTTATTATACATACTTTCTTTTATTATTTAACTATCAGCATGAAGGGTTTTGTGATCCAAATTGGTCGATCTATGATGATAACTAACAAAAGCGTTCAAAACAGCGTTAACAATGCGTTCTTTTAAACCATGTCTTTCTCCTAGGAATTGTTCGTGAGCTACATCGACGGTAAAAAGGTAGTCCTGTAATTTAAAAATTCTAAAAGAATACGACTTCACAACAAAATAAAACTAAGTTTAAGTATTAGGTGTACTCTGGGTTTACAGAGAACCTACTGTGTGCACCAGACGAACTTTGTGATCATGGGTAGTGGTCACGAAAGCCGTAAAAGACAGGAAAACTTCCAAACATTTCAACAGTAGAATTTTTAAAATCTTTGCTGCATCATGTTCCTTTTTTTGTCAAACTTTGTGTAGTTGGAACCACCTTTTGTTGGACAGGTGATGATATTCGTTAGGCAGACAGCGATTACAGAATTTACGCCAAAGAATCAGATCATGTAGTATGGTTGTAGAGGTAATAATGAGGTAATGGATTCAATTTCTAAACAGGAATTTGTGTATTTTTCATGTTTGCATTTATTTAGTTTTTGTTGTTGTGATTAATTTGTATCATAGAAAATGAACACTACTCCTCAACTAGATATTACAACGTAAACTCGAATTTCGAAGAGTACAGATGCGCACAATATATTCTACAACTAGTAAATACAATTGTGTACAAAGCTTTCATCACAATAAAACAGCACTTATCAATTCCGACTAGACATATCACATAGACAATGATTACAAAATATACCGCAACGTATGAATCACTTTGAATTCTTAGTATATTTATCCATGTTTGAGAACATACATAGTTTACTCGATGACGAAGGTGTTACACATGAACAAGATCAAGGTAATTTCAACGTAGACTGTATTATAGACTTGTTTGTTCTTTAGTGTACTGCTTAGAAGATAATGGGTGGTTCTATAGATTTTACATGTACTATAACAATTGTTATGTATTTGAGAGTGAGTAATGTAAGCAGATCAGTGGATTGCGTTAAGTGAATTTTGCGAATCAATATGATTTTAGCTGCTGATTTCATAAAATTTATCTAAACTTTAGCTAAGTCAAAAGGATTCCCCGTCTGGGAAAAACATAAATAAAATGATACACGAATTACTATCAGTTATTACGGGTATTTTAAGTACTTGGGATTCTCAGTATTACCCAGTGATTTACCCATAATACTGTAGCGGAGAGGTTTCACTTCAAAAAGTGATGAATAAACAAATGAATATTGGTGGAAAAGTGGTTTAAGTATACGAGTAAGTATCTAAGGATAAGTTGCACCATTTAACAATATAATTAGCCTTGCACTTGCCGGCCATTGGTCAAATCGGCGATACCGCTATAGTTAAATGATGCAACTCACCGTAAATATAATATAGCTTCACACAGATTTCACTGAAATACGAGAATACGCCGATCTTCACGGTTTTACTTGCATTTTCCTTTAAGGTGTAAGTGTAATGCCATGTTCTATCTCTACACCGTCGTACATGTTATCTAAATCTGTTTAGTCATTAAATAGTGTTACAACTTCCTCGTTTCAAATATTTGACTGAAACCCAATCTTTCAGAGTTATAATAATCGTGTTTTTGTAGGTATTTAGTATTAAGTGAAACTACTACGTTTAACGATGAAAAACATTAAGTTTCGTCCGATTTTTGCAGTCAGAAATTATATTCAGTAAGTATTTTTATAATCAAACGAGTTGGTGATTAGAGTTTGGTCTCACCAGATTCTAACGACTGATTGCACACCTGTAATTTTTCTCTTCCTTATAAAACAAGAAAATATAAGTGACACTATCTAATTTATTATTTTTATGTTATAGTTCGGCCATTCAGAGAATGCGTTCCTGACACGTCGCGATTGAACTGACGACGTAATAACATTCATTGATTATTGATATAATAATGTTGTTTTAATGCTCCTCAATTGTTAAAACGGTAAACAACCAGCAAAAATATTTTTATCGTAACTGCAACGCCATTGCAAAGTTACGTCGTCAGTTCAATCGCGACGTGTCAGGAACGCATTCTCTGAATGGCCGAACTATAATCTGTGATATTGATTTAATGATTAATTATTAAACGGGCCATGAACAAGGCTCGTGATATCGGCCCGAAGAAAAAAATAAGTTGTTTTGACATAAATATTATGATAACTATGTCCATTATCATCGCTTGTAATTATTGTGCAGGCCTAGTAATCTACAAAACAATACAACTGACTGTTTGTCATTTACCGAAAAAAAAATATATAAAAAGCATAATATAATGGTCTCATAAAGCTTTCCAGAGTATTGTAAAATTATTTGGGTTGTTTTTTTAATGGTAGGTAGGTATTTTATTTTGTAAACGTATAATTCTACACCAAAAAAGGTATTTTTTGTAAAAAATCTTTAACTTTTGGACAGCCAGCTTCCCGAGTACCATTGGCTATACTTTATCCTAGTACGGGCAGTAGTTCCGATGAAGTAGTAAAATGTAGAGAGTTATTACACTAATTGTTTCTCTTATCGATGAAACCATCTGCTGTGACCTAATATCGATCATTGATTGTTTAAAATACATATGTCATATCAACAACCAGTGCAGCCCACGTTCTGTCTTGTTATTTTCCACTGCAGAAGATTTTTTCCTAAACTACATTTATTTTTATTAGTTTCACAGATATGTACACAGTTTATATAACAAGAAAAAAAATGAACAATAAAGTACGAAGGCACTACTTATTTCTCTTTCAGCTTTTTTAGTTCTTTACCCGAAATTAATTTGGAATCATAAAAACCACTGACCAGACGGTCTTTCTTAATTTAATGGAATTATATAGGTAAATAGGTACGAAGGTGATACCGTCATTTCCACTTTTCATTAATTTCCTTTTTTTATTGTCAAAAGAAAGTAAATTTATTAAAGTTCGGCCATTCAGAGAATGCGTTCCTGACACGTCGCGATTGAACTGACGACGTAACTTTGCAATGGCGTTGCAGTTACGATAAAAATATTTTTGCTGGTTGTTTACCGTTTTAACAATTGAGGAGCATTAAAACAACATTATTATATCAATAATCAATGAATGTAGTTACGTCGTCAGTTCAATCGCGACGTGTCAGGAACGCATTCTCTGAATGGCCGAACTATAACATAGGTTTTAATGCAACTGTGAACAAATTCCACACACGTTCCTCTCATTCATTGCCATATCAATATAAAAACAGCTGTCGATTTCTATATTTTGCCCTTGACCAGCTATTGTTCTTTAAAAATATCGATAAGAAGATAAAGAATAAACAAATTAACGGCAACTCTATAAGAAATGAAGTTCAGTAGGTATCTACATACGTTGAAAAACAATTGTGATAAAAAAGTAGTTTATCGGAAATCAGACCATCGATTTGGATTTTTCCATAGCGACTGAATTTGTTTTGACGGTTTCAGGATACATTTTAGACCCAGCCAATTAGACTTAAATAAATCCTGGTACTATGCGTGAACTGGAATGTGGAATGTAAAAAAAATGGCGGCTGTTCTTTTTTTAAATATAGAACTGAATCTATACTACCTATGTATATTGTTATTTTTATGTTGCTTAAACACTTTTTCAATAAGTGTTAATATTTCATACTCTCTAATATCACGAACTAAAGCCGTGCACAGATTAAGAAAAACAAAAAGAATGCGGCTATAATTAATCCAGTATCAAGTTAATCGTAAAAATATTGAATTATCTAAAGATAGCGAAATATCGCCGGACAAAAGTCACTAGTTTAATAAAAGTAAACATTCCTAAAATATAAGAAATAGCTACATTTCTGCTAATTTGTC
This sequence comes from Helicoverpa zea, assembly GCF_022581195.2. Classification (NCBI taxonomy): domain Eukaryota; kingdom Metazoa; phylum Arthropoda; class Insecta; order Lepidoptera; family Noctuidae; genus Helicoverpa; species Helicoverpa zea. The sequence goes on along the minus strand of NC_061452.1, from coordinate 6,654,301 downwards.
TTGTTAGGGTTTGCACTACGTGCATACCAAATTCGGATTTTAGCTCCACGGTTAAAACTGGTACATCGGTTACGAGAACAATTTTATGCCGTCCCGAAACGATCTATTTAACATTTTGTGGTATGTGTTGAAATTTTGGGCAACCCTATTTCTAATTCTGACTGTCTTCCCTTATTTAACGATATGTGCCAGGAACGTAAATGTATGACTTTATCTTATCTGTTAATTGTAATGTGTGAAAGTATTTTTAATTAGTTCAGTAAAATTATCATAATTAAAGTTTACCTAATCGGGAAACACTGCATCTAAGAAGCTGATTATACCTCGACTTTATATTGCCATCAATCATTAGTTACCATGTGCAGATACCTACATATTATAAAAACACAAACGAAATATGTACACACATTTTAAGTGTCTCAATTTTTGGTGAGACACTGGCCTAAAACATGGTCTTGAGATCTTGTCAAACCTTATTGACAATGGACGCATGACGTCAAAGCATACATTATTATAGAGAACCACTAAGTGTGAGGCTTTACAATTTTGTATTAGGCTCTTCCGTTGAGTAATTACAATACTAATCTATTTATATTTCTTCCTAAAAAGGAGTGCAAATGATTGTGGTCTATTATTTAAATTATTAGCAGTACAAGCCGTATTTATGAGCAGTAAGTATTTGTTCTAGACAAAGTAGTGTTTTAATATTATTCTTAAGTTTCGTGCAAAAATCATGTGGTTTGGAATGTGGATTAGATTTTTCAGTTGCAGTTACAATTAATTTACTCTATTTTGGATTGAATTAACATTGACATCGCTAAAAACCACCAATAAAATTAAAGAGATTTAATCAAAATCACTAAAGCAAATCTTGCAATCGTAAAGATAAATAAAAGGGGTATTCCTGAGTACAGGAAAGCGAATTTGTGAAACATTTATTCAGAATGTGTTCAGGGTCGATAGTACGAAGATAAACCGAGGCAATTTCGAGCAGCCAAGGAGCCGTTAGCTGGTGAAAGCACAGCGACGCAGCGGCTACAGAGTTACTAAGAAAGGGATGTGCCTCGTGACAAGACCCAAATTAACGAGGCCCGCTCCGCTTGAAATTTACATGGGTATGCATGTTGCGCTCCTAGATAGTGCTGTACTGGCAACTGGATTTAGTGCCACAAATAGTTTCGGAACTCCGGATCTAAGCGAGCTACTCGTATAAGGAACTGTAATTAAAGAAGACTCGAATGAACTGTGACCGGGCCTTAATTGTATAGAACGCTTTCCTTAATTTGAACAAGCAATGTTCTTACAAACAACCGTTTTATTTATTCTGTAAATAGTCTGTAACTGTTCTAGTTATTTGTTGCGTTGTTAGGCGCAGCAATAATGGGATTGCTTTAATTACTGTCGTGTTTGGAAATGATTTTGGGGTAATTAAATGTAACAATTAAAATACATAACACACTGCTAAATAGAAAATAACATGAAATATTCTAAAGCTTTTACAACATTAAAATCGAGAATTTAATGCAATCAAAAACTTGGCTACTAAAATATGGACAAGACAAAAAAAAAAACGGATAGCAAAAAGTATACTTTGAATCCATGACAGTTTTCCCGACTATTGAAATAAAAGTTGCTAAACCAGACATAAACTTCAATATATTGAAATGGCAATATCTATATTTCTGTAACGCAGCCAATGATCATGAACGAACATTTTCTTAGCGTCGAAACAAGCCGGCTGCGGTCACGTTCAAGGAACCGATAAAAATAAGTTACATCTATCTGTTAGCAACAAACTTCGTTGCGGACCATTTAGCAATTCAGCAGGATGCGCAAATCGTCGAAGTTTAATTAAAATTTAGTTAAGTCGCGATTTAAGTTGGTATCAGGACGAATCAATAATTTATTCCTTCGGTGGTGAGTGTGTACTGTGTAGGCCATTGCAGTGCAGTTACAGGATCCGTTCTCGCATACTGTAACACATAGCTCCGCAGAGCGCTTAGCACGGAATTCGATTCAACTAATGCCGCCTAATCCTGGCCGGTGGCACACAAATGGCACAGGGTGCAGTCCGAAAGGCTATGTGCAATTTGCAGTTGGTGATTGATGATAATCCTCGGCGCATCTGCGACAAAACAATGCACTCGCCGCGTCTGCACTGCTAATACTATTTTTCCGGTGCGCATCGATTGTCGCCCTATCAATTTTGTTTGACGTTTACACGGATACTGATACTTGTGATGTGTTTGTAGCTTACTTTTTTCAATGTTGAAAAAGTAAATTAATCCGTACTGCAATATTTAATTGGTACTGAGTAAAGAACTTTTTTAAAACCTACTTCAGAACTTAAGAAATAAGTATTGACTTCAGAAACGAGAATTCAAAAAACCTCAAAAAATATCTTCAAAAACGCCCTGATTCATATTTCGGAGCATTTAAATAATGCGCAATAAAACTGGTCTGTCTTATTCTAAATAAATCCCCGTCAGTTCCGTTGTATAGTGCGGCGAGGCGGAACGAGGAGCGGAAGGTACGCCTTCGGAAACAGGATGGTGTAAGATAAAGAGAACATTTCCTATGGCACGTCTTGCGAGATTTAGCAACATTCCAAGACGCCTCTTTTAATGTGCCGCTAAGTGTAATTCAGTTTTTTGTATGCTGGTTATACGAATTTAGTTTTGAATATGGTAATTTTAATGGCGTTTTGAATGCCCGTATTCTTTTAAGATGATTTATAAAGGAAGGGCGTTTGTATTGTATTTTTATTCCATTTGAAATGCAGGGCATCTTGGAGGGTTCTGCGTTTTATCACCCTTAACTAAACCTCTACTATTATTTTATAAGTTGGAAAGAAACGGTTCAAGACTTTCCGTTCAAGGTTTTAATTAAGTAGTTCTACCTACAGATTGATTAGTTACACCATTCCACATCCACTTAACCAATATTACAAACAATAATCAAATTACTCTAAATCCATATCGTATATTCGGATCCAAATCGGCAATTACATCAAAAATCAGGTCATAATCCGTCGCTTTGTATAATTAGGTTATATCATTCAGCATCAATCTAAGATATCTATTACTTAAGATGAATTAGTACATAGCTCGACAGTCTTTACCAATATAGAACGTTATTCATAGATGTATCAAGTACAAGGAATTGTTACTTTTCTCGTCTTTTCATCTCTCGTTCGTTTTTCCTTTGTTTTTTGCTTGCAATTTGTTGTTAAAATAGGTAAGGGCATGTAAGGGCATCGGCCTGTCTGGCAATCCTTCGTCGTATTTCTAAATACTTTCTAAATGTAGCAATTAAATTGTTACACAGAATTATTAATTGTATCGAAACAATACTTAGGTACTTGGTACTAGTAATGGAAATTTTAATGCAATTTTGAACGAAACAAAACAATTTTGAATAATATATTTGAATTTTAAGCGAAATCTGAAGTTGGATAGTTATACCAACTGGTGTTGACGAGTTATTCAAGGAACAATTGAATGCTAAAATTTATAAATGTCGGTTTTTGAAAAGTGTTAGGAGTTATTGCTCTTTCACCTTTATTTTGAATATATTTTCCTTTTATAGAACCCATCTCATTGTCTGGCTCGAGCGGTATATTAATATAGCTTCTAATTTCCGCTTGCCTTGTTTATTTTCAGCAAAACATTTTCCGTGAAAATGCATCTAAATGTGTAGAACTTTCTAAAATGCGGTAGCGGTGTTATGAGATCTGAAAAATAATTTTATATGTAACATTTTTTTTTATACATATACACATTAACAATTTTATAGGACAATGAAACTCAAATTAAAGAGGTAAGTTTGACAAACATTAACAAACAACGCATTCACCATGGTATTGCTGACGTATCTTCATTATTGATAACTTTGTATCTTGAGCTGAAGTTGTATAGTCTTTATCGAAATTCGCAGATACTATTATACTAGATTGTATAAGTCATAAGATAGGTAATAAATACAGCTGCATCATCTTAAAGCTTGCAGTTAGGGACTTGAAATTCAGCTGCTCCGACCATCGGCCCATTAGCTCAGTTGGTTAGAGCGTCGTGCTAATAACGCGAAGGTCGCGGGTTCGATCCCCTCATGGGCCACTTCAAGTTTTTTGGCTTACCAATGTTTTTCATTAATGATGCATTTTAGTTAAATAACTTTAATAATTTCGGTAGATAATACATACCTGCTTACAACAGTTTATTTTGTTTTTATTTATTAAATTATACTTTTATGTAAATCTTAAGTCGTTGTATCAATAGGTATGTTTTCTGATTCATATAACATCATGTTTGGGCGATTGACAGTTACTGATAAGTCTCTACTTACGTACTTTGCTATCGGTCGCCTTTCTATCAAACCTATTACCTAAAGATGAGATAATTTATCTCAAGTAGAGGACATAAAAACACACAAACAAAAATATCTCATCATATCGACATTGATTGTCTTCCTTCAGTGATATAGAGATGAAAGTTATCACAAAACTTTTTCCTTTTTTGCCGGATGGGCAGAGTGTATATATAATGGTACAAATTTTATAAAGTTGTTACTGCATGATCTGTCTACTGAATAGATTTACATGAAACTTAGGTTATATCTCTATCTATCTTAGCTTAGCTTATATACATATACCTACCAGATGTAGTTTCTTCAGGACGCGGACTTAAACTACATAGTTAAAGATTTAGCTTAGAACTCTTTTTCTAAGAATACTTACTTAAAAGTATTTTCCCAGTAATTTGTCTTCAGTACTTAGTAGGTAGCGGAGTCTAACAGCCAGAATTACATCGGCAGCTGGCCATTAGAGATAGCCCGACATTGAATTGCCAGTCATCAACAAGCGATCCGTCGGTCTTAGGAACTACTGATCTAATTTACCAGCTACTTCACAGTGATCGATGCTTCCCGATTCAGTGGTTCTGTTCTGCATATGCCTTGAATTTAACTAGAGACTTTTTTAGGTAAGTAGGTATATTAAATCTCAGTCATAAGTGATTTTTATTAGATTTTTTATAACTCATTCTCTAGACTCTACATTGTTGTAGGTCCTTCCTTTCCTAATACATATAATTATTGTGTATATTTTGAACACGTTTTAATTCTGCCAGTACTGCACTACATAAAGTGTATTATCGAGATGAAGATAATTGCATACATGCACTGATGTTGATAACTGTTTTTCTCGTATGTTCTGATATGTATGATGTACCTGCGCTTTTATCACCCGACACATAGCAGGTGTTTTGAGTGGCACAGTATAGATGATCAGCAATTTCAAGTTTCTTGTTCTTTGTTCCTTGATTAATGTTCAATCTCAACACTTTTTGGTATTGATCAAAACACAATTCTGGAGTAAAGCCTCATCTTGCCTCTTAGTTCTTAGCAATATCCTGAACTAAAAAGAATAAAAAGTGCTAATAACACGTAAAAAAATAATATTTCAAGTAGGTATAAGTGACCACTGCCTTGCATACAATATTACTTGTAACTTGCACACATGCAAAAACAACAGTATAGGTTACTATAAAAAATCCCTGAAAACCGTTCAGTGGCATAACATTATCATACGTATTTATTACCTCTTGGTCACACAACCCGTTCATATTAAGCTAGTTAGAAAGTATAGTGTATTCACCTGCACTCCGGTGTAAACACCCAAAAGAGCCGGAGCTCTTTAGGCGCCTATTGACGCAGACAGGTGCGTTGTTCACTTGTTCGCCAACTTTTTCAAAGAAAAACTTTGCAGACGGGGTATAGTATCAGTGCGTCTCACTTTTTCGCAAAACCTTCATTTGCATTTTCATTGCAAAAGTGAATACCTTTGTGTTACTGAAATTTGAATACTGTTTTTTTTTTTTTTTTTTTGTTATTTTGGTAATTTGAATCAATGAAATGTTTAGGTTGTACTTAGAATTTAAATCTTAAATAATATTGAAAATTATGTTTATTAAATGCGTACATTTTGATATTTGTATGCTTTCTTTGATGATTTTCAATGTGGCTGCAACAGTCTTTGTTAGAAAATTTGTTTGATGTCAGACTAAGATTTTATCTGAAATATTTCTAAAAAATCATAAGTATTAGATAACTACTGAAACATCAAAGATGCGGTTAAATATAAAACGTAGGTATTAGGTACATATCAGATATCTCAATAATGTGGTGTTCAAGTGACAGAAAAATATTATGACAAACATGAAGATTTATCGTACATAAACGTCATTGTTATACTTAATATTGTTCAGAATATTATCAAAATGTACTGTTTTTGTTATTTGTATAATAGGTACAAGGATATCCGAAGATTGCGAATAGTTTATCATAAAGTGACATTCAACACAATGGCTCGATGGTGAAGAAAATAAAATGTTGCAATGTTGTTCATTTTACAGTTATACAGTTATGGAATTGGCTATTTTATTACGATTGGAGTTATACGTTCAATCTTTCATTTATTTATGACACACTAATGCTGAAAATTTTGTTTGTTTGAAAATTGAAAAGTCGTGGTGGCCTAGTGGGTAAAGAACTAACCTCTCGTGTATGAGGGTGTGGGTTGGATTCCAGGTCAGGCAAGTACCAATGCAACTTTTCTAAGTTTGTATGTACTTTCTAAGTAATCTTGGACACCAATGGCTGATTTAAATTAAAAAAAGGTGAAGGAAAACATCTTGAGGAAACCTGGACTATGATGTTATAAAGTCAGAAATCACCAACCCGCATTGAGCAAGCGTGGTGATTAATGCTCAATCCTTCTCCGTGTGAGAGGAGGCCTGTGCCCAGCAGTGGGGCGATAAAAAGGCTGTAACAGTAATACTCAAAATAAAATAGGTTAACAAGATTGCCACTAAAATCAACCTCAATCACATCTAAAACTTCACTCAAGTTTTGGTCACGTCTGTTATTTCACAATTTTAATTCTCAACAATATTTTTATTCGTATCGTTCATTTCTTCATAACATAGCCCCGAATTCTTAGAACCGTTACCATTGTAACTTGGAACAATGAAGAGTGCTCAAAAAAAGTTTACAATCAACCGTGATGTGATTGTTTAAGTAGGCGATAGGAACTTTTTTTCTCACTCAATTTTATCGCAGACCGAAAAATCTCAAAACCTTTTTTAAGAACGGTAAAAAAAAAAACATTTTTATTTCATTTCTCAGTTGTATTCTTTTTCAAATTTTTAGTCTACGCCAGCTTTTGTAAGCAATAAAAGATGTGAGGTCTTTATTGTGAAGGTGTTGCGTATTGCGTGAAAAATAGTTTTTAGTGATATTAAAAAAAACTCTGGTCACATCACTCGTATAAGGTGAGTAAAATCGTGGAATTGTGATTTCGTTTTAAAGAAGTTTTCCATCCATATTTTCTATTAGTCAGCATTCACTCGTGCCTATTCAAATTAAACATTTTAAAGTTCGTTATTTTATGCCAAAAAGGAACCTCAAAAATAATCGATTAGTCTTTTTCAAAGCATCAACTAGACACATTAGTCCTTAACTCGTTTTCAATTACCTACCTATATTTTTTATCTGTCCATACCACTATCCCATTAACCTTTCTTAAGTCTTAAACAAATCGTTTGTAGTGTATTGGCAGTAGTAATCTTAGCTCCTTCGAGTTTCGCTGTCAGCTGCACAGCACCACTCTTGATTAGTGCTAGTGTACTGAAGCTATAATGGCAACACATTCCGAAATTTACTACCAGCGTTACGGTATTACGGTATTTGTTATGGTGTCTTGAAAAGGGTGGCTTAAGTTATGGGTTGCGTAATTTGACATGGTATTTTTGCATAGGCATACACATTAGGTAGCGTTCTTCAAGAAATTAAAGTTATTTTTTTAAATTGCAATTTTCATAACGCCTCATAGTAAATATGATAATATAATCACCTTTTGCCATTCAAATAAAAGTTGTTTAAAAATACAAATATTATATCAACTAAAAAATACTTAACTACCTACTCTCAGATACTTAACTAATATTTTTCAAAATTTTACTCATTAATACGCTGGTTCTGAAACTATTGTCAATGATATAGTCTTTGTAACTACGTACCACGCCAGACTACACCCTCCATCCCTTACCAATAATTGTACATCAACGGACGGTCAAGCTCAGGATCGCTGACGTCACAGCCCGTCCCGGCGAGTGTAGGCTGTTGACACACTGGTGCTGAGTCGAGTCGTCTTGTGCACTTACTCGGTAATTTATGTCGGCTTCGTGTGCAGCCTGCATTAATACAAGGTGATAGTATAGGGATAGTCTTCAGCTTGTAGGTTTTGGATATGTAAATTCGTTGCCTTGCCGTGAGTTTTGGTAAAGGTTTTGTAAGAGAAGGCTTGTAGAGAAAAAAATAGTAATAGATTTAAATTAGGATTAAAGTATGTAGATTAAGATACCAGTCAGCAAGATTGTTTGCGTTATTTTTGATTGTAACGATATTGTTTGCGCTGTCGTTGTGTTCTATGTTTATAAAGATACACGAGGTAAAAACATGAATGGAACACAATGATGGACAATGCATTCTTGTTCTTCATTTAACAATTTGATATAATATTTATTAATAGGCTTAACAAAGTATCACTTCAAACCAACATAATATCCAATAAACAATCTCCAAGATTAAACTTATCAAAGAAACCAAGTCTTTCACAACACATTTCCCTTGAAGTCTGAAGTGCGTCTATTATAAAGATTTCTCTTATCGCTTTAAGACAATATTTAGGCATAACCACTTATTAAAGTTTGTTGATATACTTTTTTAAAATGCTAGTTATCTGTGTACAGTGTACGGTAAAACTTGGTCCTTTTATACGTGGAACAAAAGCACCGGTAATAACTCCTCCTTGGTACCGTCGTGGACAACTGAAACAACTCTATGGACTTGGCGCGAAGTACATTGACGGCCAGAAAGGTGTGTAGTTTGGGAAACTTTTTAAAGAAAAACTTTTGTGTACCCGCTTCGAAACAAGTCCTTCGTTGTAAAAAATCCTTTGATGTAGTCATGCCTTTATATTTTAATAAGTACGCGCTGTTTGTCTGAGATAATGCAAGAAAGTATCTTTAGGTAAATGTTTGGTAAGTTACTGTCTACTGTTTTGAATTTGATAATATTATGACAGTTAGATTTAATAGTATTGATTAAGTGATACATCATATTTATTTTGTGCTTAAGCAAAAAAATATAGAGGCTGCAAATAATTAGGTGACAAGAGTGTTGAGTCTTTGCATGGACTTCCCCGAGGTTATTGTGTGAGTATGTGAAATAAAGACGGTATAAAATTAATCGATAATTGAAATGTAAAACTATATTGCATGAATGCCAGATGCTCAATAATTACACCTACACATATTTACTTTTATTCAATTCTACTTAATTTAGAACTAAGTAGGATAGTATATTATCCTGCCTCTCACGTGTTTTCTATGAAATTGAAACGGAGATAAAAGCCATGGCGTGGTCACGAGGCGAGTTCGCGACTCCAACTTCGCGTTCATATTATTAATTCCCATGTGAATAAAACTATACAGAAACACACTCTAATTATGAACGTCAGTCACGATCTCTGAGGTTTAAATCTGAATTATTACTGGAAATATTACGTAGGTACATAGGTTTTAGGAACTAGTAACTAGTGTATGAAAGATAAATCTAACTAATTCGTAACTAAATAATGGATAAAGGATAGGAATGAATGATGGATAGTTGAAGTTGGTTTAGAGCAAGCTGTGTTTGCTGCTAACAGAAAAGAGTTACGTGACCGTTTTCTCACCTTAATCAGACTACCGTTCTTTAAATTCAAGTTTCCAGCCGCCTTTTTATGCTGTCGATACTTAAGCCCACATTTAGCCCATATTTCAAGTTCCTTTTGAAGATTGGTGTCTATGATCACATGCGGTCTAACAATCACAACAATACATACTACTTTTTCTGTCTAGCCATCTAACAACACAATTCTCGAAACATCTCAACAACATCAATGCATTTTAACAATTCAATGTATCATAAAGTAGTACAATGAAAGTTAGGAACAGTAATATCCTTGTGCGGGAAGACGTAACGTTATTGCGTTATAAAACTATAAGAATCCCCCGCGAGTGCACTTGGAGTTCAGTTTAACTTGTGAACGATCCGCAAATATGAACCGGACTGTACCACCTTTTGAGTACTTCGCCAACTACATATGAATTTTATTGGATACCCTGTAATAGATCTGTTTCAATTTAATTTATCGAGTAGGTAAATACGTGTAGATCGATGACAATAAATACAAAAAAAATATATTCATAATTAATTCTCCGTTTATTGTTGGCTATATAGAACGAGGTTATTAATCCCTGATCCCTAGCTCCGTAAGTAAGAAAGACCCCGCTACAAGATGATCGGTACAATTTTATTTCTTTTATCTATAAATACAAGTAATCTTGCTAATTCTTTAATAGATATCTTAATAAAAGATGGGAAGTTTACCTTGGTCATATACAAAAATGATTTATTTTCATTTGATGCGAAAATCAACACTTGGCAAATGTCGAAACTTGAAAGGTCAGGGTTACTAAAGGATACAAACCTACACTACACTATTTCTTATGTGGGAAGAGAAATTTAATAAACAACTCTCAGCAAAAAGATTTTCCGAGAAAATCTCATAAAGTCAAAATATCAGGGCACTAATGTAAAAAACAAAAAATGTCCAGCGTTGGCGGAGTGATTCCACATTTGACCCTTAGGTACTGCACACCTGATCGCGACCGGGTGACGTTCACAAAACTGATTAATTTGATCGATTAATTTGTATCGATCATAAGATGTAGGTATTGAGTATTAGTGTTCCTTCTTACATACAAAAGAGAACCAGTAGGTTCTAAGTTAGTTTGGTACGTTAGTTAACAAATCGATTACATCAATAGGTACAAATTGTATGAACTAAGACGACTGACTCGCCAAACACACTCGAATCTGCATAGCTACCTCAAAAGGGAGGGAGTTAACTGAATCTTGTTGATCGGGCTATTAGAACCAATGTACACGACTTGAGTGTTCGATAATGTTTGTTACTGACGGTGAAACTTATCGAATCTAACTATGAAAATATATTTTTTTCTGTTACTTACCTGAAGATTTTGTTGTTATTTTTATGATTACATTAAGTAATTTTATAGGTATATATGTAGTAGATTAGTTTCTTTGAAAAAATTGAGTAATATGTAAAATGTGCTCATTCTTATAATTGGATTATTTATTCAGTCTAACCCCTATAATCGTGTAATTGGCCCAAAACACTTACAGGTACTGCATTTACGCTTCAATCCTGATCCAAGGGATTAACAATAGTCTATTAATTTAGTGCAACGCCGGTCTCAGATGGTGTGAACCGGCCGTCCATTACGCGCAAAGCTCAGGATAACTCTATAATATTGCGTTGCATTGCAGTAATGTACTGCATATTACTTGTCATTAGGCACAAGCCAGGTAGATCCGGTAATTAGTTTGCCCAATGACGGTATAATTGTCCGTAGAACATTAGCTATGGGCGATTAAATAAATACGGGAATATTAGGTGTTTGCGGCGTGAGTTGATTCAATTATCGAGGTTGTGTTGGATAGGGCGATACTCTTGGATAACTGACTATGATACCGGTTGTAATGTGAACCTTACTTTATAAACGTTACTTCCTTAAACATAATTTATATGTTTCGAGTTGGGTTCAGTTACCAAAGCATCACCAAACTTCGCCATTTGTGTACGATTTATAATATACGTTTAGATAATAGTCTGTTTAATTACGAAATAACACACCGATAACACACAAAAATTTTTCTTGAAGATTTTTGTAAAGAGTACAAAAATCTTCAAGAAAAAGTCTAGCTCAAAAACTTCAAACGACAAAAAGAAAAGAGATAATTTCGCAGCAAAGATTCAGCTGTGGATACTTATTCTTCGGGACTGCAGTGCGGTGAAACGTAGGCAAACTTCGTACTTTATGCCTCTGATTTGATATGTTACCTAGTTTCCAAACAAATCTTTTTCTACATCTTGTTTAGTGATATGGATACTGGTTTTTGCGTCCTTTTTTATTTAACGTGTGTCATTTATTGGAATGAAAGTATGTAAATTATACGGAAGATCGAAGGTTCATACATCTATCTAGGTAGGTAATTATTATGATAATTGAGCATATAAATAACCAAGTTATATACCAACTTAAACAATAATGTATGCACTGGACTTGTAACTTTCTAACAATAAATAATGTTTAAATTGGAATAGTAAAATGCATAAAATTCATAACAAGTCATATGCATGCAAAAAATATGAATTCATAATTCAAATTAGTTTATCAGTCTCTTTTTAAAATGCGCGGTCTGAGCTCATTGTTATGTATTCACTGGGAACACAACTAGAAATGCTTTACACAGAACTGCATCTTAATCAACCAAGACAAAACAGATTAAATTAAGTATGCACACAATTTGTTCGAGAAAATCCAACTCGTACACTGAGCAACTCTTTTACTAAGTAATACGTTAAAATGTCAAGTGAGCAAAGTAGACACATATTTTATATTGTTGAAATAAAAAAAAAAACTTCTTTCAAGTACCTACTTCTTTACGGGGGAGTCTCGTGGCCTATCAGTATTCCGTACACAGTTCGACGGGGGAAACAAATTTTCAAAATTGAATTTTCGGAAACGAGTTGAATGCGACACGGAGGGGTACACAAACTCGAAAACGAAACGAGATTTTTGTCATCTTAACAATGACTTTTATGATTGTTTTAAGACAATTCTGGCTTTTAAGAAGTTTCATTGGTTTGCTAATTGATTTTCTAATTTATTTTGTTTATTTCGCCTCAATAATATGCCTAAGGGATACCGTAGTCTACCCATAGAACAGAAATTATTTACGATCTTATTAACTTTGTAATTTTTTTTTTGTTTCTTTAAAGAAAATAAATTGAGACTAAATAATTTAACTGACAATGTTTACTATATTTGGGTCACACCGCAAGGTTGACATGTTGATACAATTAACGTACTAAGCCGAAGCTTTTCATATTTCTTTGAGCATATTATCCGATAAGTTCAAAACAATGGATTAACAAAAAAAAACATAAATAACATAATTGTGTAACATTACGGAATGGAACACTTAAGTATGTGAATGTACAACTCGCACTTAATCATGTGTTTTTGTTTTGATTCAACAATGGTATTATCATTTTTCTTGATAAATATCTTTACAAAACAAATATTTTGATGCCACAAATCATTATCAATGGCTTACTTTTCAGTTGCAGTGTTATCTAGGTTTTAAGTATTTCAGAATTCCGTTTCCAAAATTATCTAGGCCACTGCTTCACCTACTTGCAAGCTCGCCTGCTTCCGAAATGTCCGTGATTTATTGCAAAACGAGCAAATTAAAATAGGATCTTATTAACTGCAATGTTTTCCATTTGCTTCAGATGAAAATTGTTCTCAAAATAAACGTGAGATAGAAATTTCAGGTAGAAAGCAAAAGAGATTCCTGTTATACCTCATAGCAAGGAAATGTAATTAGGCTGCAATTTTCCTGTTTTGTTCAAGTGTCAATAGCACAATTTGCAATGACAGTTTTGTGTCTGACGTGTCAAAAACACACAAATTTTTCATTCTAATAATAAAATGAATATTTCATATTTTTAATGTAAAAAAGCAGTCGTCATCTGACATTCGATAGCTATGAAAAGATATCAGTAATAGACTATTATATATAAGCCGCCTTGATATGAACAAGGAGTTTGAATGCTCTGTGTCAATACAAAAAATGCGATTAATTCTTCAAGTTCTCAGCATTTGAACATTCTTAGAATTATATTGGAACGAAACGAAGGTTTATCAGGCTGACTTTTTTCTAAAATCCTATTTAGCAATGCAGAGAGAGACAAGAAAAAATCAAGGTATCAAGTCTTACGAGTTAAAGTCGTGGATAAGTCGGCACGGGCATTAAATTCTAGTCTTTGTGCAATTTAACTACTGCAGCTAAAGAGATAATGCTCTCAAAGTGATTTCACACAGTTTAGCTCTTAGTCGGCAGGGGTAGTCAGCTGGGGTATATTTATGTTATCTAATATTTTTGATACTTTATCTTAAAATGTGTACACAACGCCTTAGAGACTCGTACTAAAATTATAACACTACATTTTGGATCGAACGCTCAAACGCCGCATTGAGGAAATATTATAAGTAACCACTACGTTATAAGATGTCCTTTAACGTAGAATATCAAATATCATTATATTTCGAGATACCTGCTACCAAAATAACCTTTGAAACAAAGCTCCAGAGACCAAAAAGTGAAAACGCAAGAATTAGCGCAACCACCCCACTAACAACGACCATAATCAACCAAAGAGGTTAACATACTTCTACAAAAGTTAGACCCACTTGACCAGCATAAATACACTATGGCCGTAACATTGGGAGGCAGGAATTGCAATAGCTGCAGTGAACAGCCCGTAATAGGTCGCTAGCTGCGCAATAGACACCACAATGGCCCATTCCCCCTAGTTGACTCTTGCAGCTTGCGTGAGATGACATACTTGCCCCCGAGGGGGGGAAAAGTGTTGGCGTATCAAATATTTATTGTATTACTATGAGCAACAACAGTGAGTTCTTATGTAAAAAGTGATGAGTTTTTGTTTATTTTTATTACCTTTTTACGTAAACGTATATCCTACTGATTACTGTGTACTTTTAGCACTTTATTAAAATAACAGAACAATTGTCCGCAGTGTCATTAATTGCCAACTGGATTCATATGATGTTCAGGTAGATCATCGTTATCACCCAAGAAAAATACTGCAACATTGACAATGTTATACTACGTAGGTACTACAGTTACGGTTAAAACTGCGTTTCATTGCTGTGTCTGGCTATCGAGAATTGTCCTTAAATAGTGAATACGAAAATTCTATTCTTGGATCGAAATTAACCGTACTACCGTATCCCATAAATTTTCTAGCAATGGCAAAATTTATCCTTAAATCTGGCAGCCAATGGGGTTGCATGCTCACATATTGATATTCAACCAGCAATGCAGAGCCGTGCGTCGAAATATAAACAGCACTAACATAGCTTTATTTCAAAACGAACTTTGGTTTCCGATTCATAAACGCTGTTGAGAATTTCATTACAAGAACCTCTTGCTTTTACAGTCTGATTGGTATTTATATTGTACTCTATATTTAAGATTTTATTAAGCCTTGATTGAAGTAGGTATTTAATTAAGAAACTTCAAAAAGGACGAAGAATGTGGGTATTCTTTGAGTAATTTGGACATTATATTCATAGCTAAAATCCAATCGTTCTTTTATAGTTAATCTTTTATTTACTTTAACTTTATAGATTTCAAGAATTAAAAGATCTCTCTTGTTAATTAATAAACTTACCTCAGGTTATCAACTAAGCAGGTTTTGTTCCATAAGGAACAATTATATTAACAATTGCTGCTGAATACCCTTGTAGTAGGTAATGAGTTCCTGAGCCAGTCACACGATACCCCTTGGAATTAAGATTTTCTAGCTGCTGAACTGCCAGAGATTATAGCGTTTTCTGAGTCACGGAATGGATTTAATGGATGGGTATGAAATGCCAACCAGGCATTGACCGCATAAAGCGCCTTAACCGCGCGTTAAACCTTTAGATTGATCGACACACGCGCCTGGTCTTGAGCTAAAAGTTTCTGAGAAAAATAAACAAAATATGTTATTGCAATTGCAAACAAAACGTAGCCTGATACGCGATTCAACCAATACAATATTTTCTGAATCAGATAAAAAATGACGGTTATCAAAAAATACACCTTACAAAAATACACCCACCACAACTGGATATAAATCTCTTCGAAGTAGCGGCACTACAGTTTTAGTGAGTCTGCTAATCGCTCTGGTCGCTCAAGTACGGCTAAAATCGACTATTGAGTGTACCATATTGGTTCATAGAATGCTATGGCCTTTTCGAATAGTGGCGGGGTGAGATGTGATGGCATACGAATGAACACAAAGACACGATACTTATTTAGATTGTTATAGGCAAAATTGAATTCGTAAAATGAAAAATCATTTGTTAACGATATTTTTTTTTGTCAAACGATACGGAAATAGATTTGTACAAAGAAATACCAAATGAGGACGTGGGACGAATTAACATAACAAGGGAATATATTTCGCAATAATTTGACAATTACCCGTGTATTATTTATTATACATGGAAATCATCTAAATACAAACACTTGAATCACTAACACCAGTCTATATCCCAGCCAAAAAATAAACCAAAAATGTCTAACGAATTTTAATTACTCCAAACTAAACGACGAAAGTAATTAGGAAAATTACAGCACGTACGTAAGCTTATGGTCTTAAAAGTTATAATAGAAAGAGCACTTTGTCATGTCAAGCTTTTAGCAGCCTCTTTAATTTCTCTTTGTGCAGTAAATGAAGACATTAAATCGTTTACGTCAGGGCATAATGAGAGAAAGTAAATGAATCAGGACCTACGTACAATATGAGTTTAATGAATTGATGTAATATTACAAGGGTCTGGAGGAGTGCTGTTTACTTTATTATTGTACTTGTATGTGTAGACTTCTTCCGAGGTATATTAACCATTGAACAGGTTTTGGAGTGTCTTTATTACACAGATATTTAACCTTAATTGAATTTGTGCAACCGTAAATATAAATTTGTTTTATACCTGACCATAGTCTATCGTTTTTAATAATTTGACATGCAGATTTCAGCGGAAAAAAGGATTGCGCCTTCTATGAAATTTCATTCGTTAAAATATCCATATTACTCGGACCCTGTCAAAAAAAAGTAAAACATAGCAGAGCCCTTCAGGGTACTCGCTAATTATATTCTTTGCTAAACTTACAGCAATTACACTAACTGAAAAAAGTACGTAATAGAAAAATACAAGTGTAGCAATATAATTAAAATTTAATCTGTACGCAATAAAAGGAATGGCGTCGGTGCGTAATAAAGTCTTTGTTATGATTCCATTTGAAACAAATGAGCTCGAGACAGAAGCCCTTAAATACTAATTGCAGGTTTCAACCACACACTCAAAGCTGCAAGTTTAAAAATAAATAAATTGAAATATAAATTGCTTGTATTATCTGCTTTTTATTAAACGTATATAAAAATACAGCCCTTAAATACTAAAGGATTGGAGATAGTTTATATTAGGCCACTGCAAACTGTAGTGGCCTTACTACAAAAACTTTAACCACTGTTTTACACTTGTCTAAAAAAATGTGGCTCCAAAATGAACCATATGTCAACGTCATAATTTGTCATTTTTTTAGACAAGTCTTAAACTGGCGTTAAAAAGTTTTTGTGGTAAGACGGTAGGTGTTTATATATAGTCTACGAATTTCATCCTAGTAACCTTTCTGCTAGGAACCGAAGTATCACAGAGTAGATACCTCTATATTAAACACAAATTCCATGTACCTGCATTATACCTCTGTAAATGTATCAATTTCGAGAACAGTATTCACATACATCCCACACGAGTAATGTTATTTCAAGGAACTGTTATTTTCATCGATGTTCCTTATTATTTATATATCACTGATTAATTACAAAATGATTAAATAAATATTCGAAAATTAAATTTTGAACCTTTGTAGAATACAAAAGCATTGTGCCTGTAATACTTGTATCACAGCCCGACTCGTACTGTAGATTCAATTTTAAGAATTTGCTCCAGTCGACGTTCGCATCCTGAATAGCAATGAAGCCAAGTTATGAGTAGTGCTTTCTAAGTATTGTTCAGCGCGTTATTTTAATCTATGGCTTAAGTTTATGAAATTTTATTAAAATCTTTTAAATATTCGATCTGTGTTCGGTTTTTGATAGGATAATTTTATGGATGTACGTGAGAGCTGGCGCGTGATATTATGGAGTTTTTTTCTTTTTATTGTTTTAGAATAAGAACTTACGCTTCAAATGCACTAAAATATAGTTTTCAGCTGTTTATTAATTTTGATATAATTTTGAAAAACGAAAAAACAAAACAGAACTTGTTTTTACATTTTTGGCATTGCAATTCATTTTCATTTCATCGTTTATCTAACGTCCTAAGATGAATAATAACACTTTTGCCAACGGAAGAATCTATTCCACAAATAAGCAAAACATAATCATTCCAAAACTACCACAAATTCATTAATTAAAACCCAAACCCATATCACAGATACGTCATTTTACACCGAAAACAACGTTCGGTATACGGCACATTCACCAGTAAATCGCAGTGCTATCAAAATCTTCATACGTTTCAGTCAATAATACGCCGCTGTCTGGCACGGTATTCGCACATAGCACCAACGGAAATTGAATGTGAACTATCGACTATGGACAGACCTGACATGATGCCGATGGACGTATACATTCGACTGACGTATCTGTCCATCAGTTTGGACAAAGACAGCCATCTAGCGTCCGAAACATCAAAGACTAGTTGACATGTTTCAATTATGAACGAGTCATTGCGATTGCTTTAGTGTTTTATTTTGTTATGTTTGCTCTCGGCTATTTCGATTTTGTTTGGTTCGGTGACAATGGATTTTTAGGCCAATGTTTGGTGGTGCTGCCGATAGGGCAGAGTCAACCGTTTTATGGAATTCCTTTGTTTGTTGCAGGTTTTTGGGAAATATTTTTTTAGAACTTTTTGAAGACTCGTCAAAATAAAAACTTTTTCAAAATAAAACTACTCTTCCGGCTCTGTGTTTTTTACAAGTTATAGTTAATGACACAATGTAGGTAACAGTTAAATTATACAAACTATATTTACCTGGTTATTTAATAACCTCCCTTTCGAATAGTCTTGAAATAAACTAGCAATGTTAAATCAGCCGTGAAAAGTTCCTTTCAAAGTAATTACAATATTCCCCTATTCATATTGATTGAAACCTAATTAGTTTAATAATCTACCGTCGTATTATGGTCTAGTTCAGTTTATATTCAATATTGATACTGAAATAATACTCTGGAACATTAATTAACTAACATTTTGTCAGAATTCCGAAATTGACTGTGTGAGGCTTATGCGATAAATTTTCATGTAAACCATAAATTTCATTAAACTTTTAAGTAAAAATTATTACCTGGATGCCTGCTCTGGTATTAAAGGCTCATAAAATGTATCCGTGTAAACAGTTTTTAGGGAACTGCTTTCAGATTTTTCTGCCGGTAGATTTTCTTTAATCTACTTTTAAGTAGAATTGGTTGCGTTATATTTTTGAGATTTCCTTTATATTGCGAATGAATTTAGAAATACACACATTTTATTATTTTGCGAAAAAGAGCAGTTTTTCGTATTTTTACCGTGTCAACCACATAGCTAATAACCGTTAGTCAATAATGACCTCAAAATTATCTTAACATATCAATAAACCCATCAAACCCTACAACAGACTACACAAAAATAAAAGTTCCTACTAAATTATTATGTTTCTCTCAAAATGATCCTACCACTAATAGGCCTCATGAAGAACTTTCCTACAAAAGCAGAAAACTTTTCTTTCGGAAGCCACGTACCTAAGTAGCAAAAGATTCCCCAACTATCAGCAACTTTCAATAATCCCGGTAAGTCGATTGTAGCCAAACTTATTTGGGAAGACGAGTGCGTGTAGTCGTTTTAGATAAAGCAACATCTGCCTTATAGACTTCTCTTCAACATATATTTTGTTATTTTTCCCTATGATCTGAGCAGAAGTTTGAACGCTTCTATACTTGGTGATGGCTCTATTCTAGTATATGGAATGACGGGTTTATTCTAGAAGGAATATGAAAGGGCGCTTCTATCGTACCTTTTTACGGAATAGTTTTTGTGGAATGGTGGCTTGAGAATATGTAGAAAAGATTTCGATGAGTAACTTTGGTATATTCTTAAGTATTTTAAAGTGAGTGCAAGTCTCAGGAAAAAACTAAGCTAGATTTACTAACAATTTTTTTGTGGAAATGCTAAGGTATTCTAGAAGAAGGATAAACGGTTAATTTACCTAAAAATGACTTTATATACTGATAAGTAATATTTTGTGTTACTCCAAAACATAGGGAAATAGACAGAATTAATGTAATATGTCCATTGAAATTAATATTACTTAGTCCTGCTATTACATTATAACGCGGGTAATCCTCGATCAATCATCTAGCTGCACATGTGTAGGCCACGCTAAGACTAGAACTAACATAGGATTAACATAAATAATATCCTCGGGCCCTAACTAGGTAGTAGGTAGTATGTGCGGGACTTAAACAAAAACAGGTTTTATAACTACGGGGTGCCATAACTTACCTAGATTGCAGAAACTAAAATCTTCTGCCCTTTTTCTACTGCTTTTTCATATTTATTAATTTAATAGGAAATACATTGTTATGGTCCATTATCCCGGGTTGAGACGGTCAGATAAGCAGTCCTTGTAAAACTCTAGTACTCAATTGCATTCGGTTATACTCGAAGCCGACCCCAGCATAGGTGGGAAAAAGCTAGGCAAATGATGATTGTGATACATTATACTTATGACCAGTTCCTGTAAATAAGAAACGATTTGTTTTTCTTAGGGTGCCATCCCTAAGCAAAACGAATCGTATTGACATTTACTCTACAAGCCTAATATAAAAAATCTACCGTCTGTCATCAAATAAAGCTAGTTTTTTTCCAAAAAAAGGTTATTATAATAAAGCAGAATATCAACATGTTTTTACGCTTCCGATAAAAATCTGGTCTCTTCTCTCGTAGAGGAAACGGCGCCAAATGAAATCTTTTACAACGATCTGTTAATTTAAAAAGATGCTAATCTCTGTGTGTAGGTATTGGGCAGCTCTGTTGTTACATGGTTCACACTTCACATGAATGGCATATTTTACACTCGTGTACAATGTTATCTCGTTCAGTTTTTATTAAAATTGTCGGTTCAGTCAGGATTTACTCAGCATTTTTTACAAAACAAAGTAAACATAGATGTCTGTAGCACACCTCCGCTGCGAAACCCAAAGGGCGAAACCGCCATAGTTTCGCTGTGAGTTGTGAGTTGTTGGGCGGCGAAACAATAGCGAAATTCCCTGCTCTAACGTACAAAACTGACTATGACGTTGTCTCTTTCTAACATGATTTCGCTCATTTGCTTAGGCGCCGTCTACATCTCCGACAACGGGCGGAGATGTAGACGTTTCGCAGCGGAGGTGTGCTACAGGCAAGAAATATATCATGGATAGTTATATAGCATGAACGCTTAATGTATTGCAATTTAGTTGTTTCTGATAAGTACTTTACATACTAAATCCGGTAATAATGAGATATGTGCTACACATACTACACTTGCATATCAATACATAAGGTACCTATATCTATATGACGTTTTATTGTTATTTATCTTGAAGATAAGATTAATAACAGCTGACATTACATCATCAGACATATTTAAGATATAGGTACCTAAATTAGGATATCACGAATGTCATACAAGGACGAACGTGATCACTAAAATAATTTTATCGCTAAAATTATTTGACTTACAATCAAAACATAGACACAATAGTCAAAATTAACTCAGAAATTAGGTTTCACTTATTAAGTACTAATGTTTTCTTTCGCCCACTGTTTGCGACGCTTTGCGTGGGTTCTCGAACTTCAAAGAGGTCGAACCTTTAACCCTGTCGAATAAAATATAAATTCAATGAGGTCAGTATAAATATTTATAGTGTTTACTCTTGCACACTTATTTATAACGTTTAAAAAAATATTCACCACAACCTGGTTCATTTTTCATGATCTTCAACACACCTTAGCTTAAAAAAACATGTGTATCTACTCTTATGATATTCCATAGTGCTGAAAACCGAAACAGTACTGAACAAACCGGATTTTCAATTTCCTATCCGGACCAAACACTTTCCTTGAGAGAGCATTTTTTATACTTTCACTATTTACCTATTACGTGGTGTCTGTGTACTTTGTATGTGTGGGTAACACATGAGTAAGTTTTCCATTTTGAAAGCTCTTCCGTGTGACGTTCGATGCTGAAATGAGGTTTCTGCTGATGAACCTGTAACACACCGGCTCTTGTTTATATTCATTTATCCAACTTCTAACCTCTAAAACATATTCTGTTACCTGTAAAAATGCTGAAATCTTAAGATTAACTAATACAATATATGCGGAAATAACTTCGTCGCTCTGTCGCCTTTTCACGCCAAGACACCTAAACCTTTTTAAATTAAATAGGTACACAAATAATCCAGATCCTAAGAAAGGACAAGCTATTTTTTATCCGGGTAAGACAGTTCCATGGAGAAAAGCCAGTACTGAATACAACTGAAACTAATCCGAAACCTAGATAAAAATAAGTATCAAAACTTGAAGCAATAGAAGAATGTCGCTTTTACTTTCCTTTTTCTAAAACCTTAATCAACGATTTAAAGTTCATTAACCCCACCAGCTTCATAAATACGGGTCTTCAGCCCATTCGGTTCATGAACAGCCAATAGGCTTTATGCTCTTAATTCCCAGATCAGTAGGAAATACGAGCTAAGCCGTGAAATTGCTAAACATTTATATAACGCCTACGTGAAAACTAAATATCATTCTATTTGATTTAATATTCTTTTACAAATTGTTGGAAATTATGAATAAAAGATGTTTTGTTCAGCAATTATTGTAACAGTTTCTTATCCTCTTAGAACTAATAACCATTGTTTTATGAAAGCTGAAAAAAGAAAAAAAATGTAATTACTTATTAATTTATAATTATCATACATGTGCATGTGCAGTTAAATATTGAGAGTTATTAGAATATACTCATAAATATGTAGATAAATATAAAAATACTCATTCTATATTTTTTATTCACTGATCATTAGAATGTCAATATCAAAAGTCAGATTCCAATACCAAAACCTAAGACAATAACCGTAATAAAACCAATTACAACTCAATTCCTAAACATTCGGCCACACCACTCCGTTAAGCTTAAATTAGTGAAATAGTAAAATAGTGTTGTACGAAATTAAGCAAGTTCATAATGAATATTTATTGGTTTAATACGCAACAGCTGGGCACCGCCGGGCAAACAATCGCCACTGCATACGGGGAATTGCAACGATAAGTGGCATTTTTTATTGCTGCAACTATACTCTTCCGCAGAAAGTAATCGAAGTTTTATATGGTTATGAAAAAATATTGCTATACGACTGTTGGGAGTAACCTTTGGGTTTCTGTAGGTGTGAAAGCAAAGATTATTGGCCAAATGCTAAAATCTCAGTCTATTTAAAGCAGAGATTTGACTGCGTAACTTTATTTTATTAACGTAGATGTCAAAAGAGCTAAAGGGTCTTTAGGTTTAACTAACTCAGCCTATATAGGTAACGCTTTTGGATTAAGTTCTCACTCTGTCTTTATAAGATCTATTTGGCCCAATTTATAACAAATTGTTTTTGTTTTTTTTTTCAGATTCCCAATAAATACACAAAATGTTTCTATTGAATCAAATTTTTTTAACTATTCACTATGGATTGGATGCAAAGTTTGCATTACACCATAAAATTTATTCTAAAGCACCTTTAAACAGACATGAAAAAATACCTGATTATTGTCGCACAAAACGAAGCGTTTGTAATTTCTTTTTATATCAATTAAAAGAAGTCTTTCCTTTTATTTTTTCAACAGCCAAGCCCATTGGCAATGCATTGATTAGGTACCTACTTATTAAATAATAGCTTTAAGATAAAGTTTGACACAGTGTAATAATCTCCACATCATGAACACTAAACAGTTCAAGCTTAACTTGACTTCTTAAACTAGTAAAGACACACAAGCCAAATACTAGCATTCAAATGACCTCTAACAAAGTCTAGAGAGTAGTTTTAACCCGCAAACATGTACCTGAATCCACTTAACAGTCCCATTGTCCCATAGGCACATCACTGCGGAGTCGAAATGCTCTGTTTGTGTCGCTAAATAAACTGAGGACTGCTATCAAGCTATCAAACCTTAGGAAATCGCCGCCAATACTGTGCAGTGTGGGCTTTCCTTGAATCAATTTGTATGTGATTGTTGTGTGAGCATTCCGTGGACGATAGTTTTTTTTTTGTCTTGTTTATTTTAAATTTTGTTTACTTTAATTGATTTTGTGTGTTTCTTTTATTAAATAAAGACGTTGTGTGATGATTCTTATATTATTACTTTAAAGGTCAGTAACAGATTTAGTTAGCCGTATAACATACCGAATACCACCACTGTATAATCATAATAATCCTCATTAAACTTGCTAATGTCGTTAGCGCAACAATCCTAATAATATTGTAGAAAAGGGGTGATAAAATCAGCTGACTTTAATGGTCTCAGCCTAGACTAGGTCAAGATAGGAATACAAAGGTCTCTTTGAAATGCTTTGTAAAAAGAAAAAAGTGAGCATCAAGTAAATGTTTTAAAGCTTTAAGCTTTAATTCCACATCAGTAGCTTCTTTGTGGTAGGAATAAAATCTTTCTAAAACTAAATATTGGTTGGTACTTACTTGCTTAAAACTTAGAGGTAAGTATTTTGGTGATCGTTGCTCAAAAATAAAATCATGCATATTATAGGTGTTCATTCAGTCTAATACATTTCTCTTACTTTTTTTATAAAATATTTAGTTACTGCAATAAAGTTTACACGTAATAAGGGAATAAACAATTTTATGTTAATACCTCTCAGTAAATAAATAACATTAAATTACAACATACAAAACAGCATATTAACCACCAGCACTACATAAACCAGTAAGAGATCGAACTAAATCAAAACGAAATCCTGAACTTCCCACAAAAAATCTGAAGCTAAAATACTCAAAGTAACAAAAGGAATGTCCACTATAGTTCTGTGCGCCTGGTACCTAAGTCGTATATTCCAGCGAAGACATTGCAATACGTTTGTTTGTTCCGGACCGTATCTTCCTTTTTATAAGATGTCTTCAAGACGCAGGAGTTACGGGTCGGTACACCTTGTGAAGTTCTCAACTGTTTAAAAGGTCTTTATATTGTTTTTTTTCTTTTTTAAATCGAAGGTTAAAAGTATTTTTTTGGTTTCTATTTTATGATAGTAAAAGGCCAAATTGATACATTATTTTTTATACACATACTTATAAATTTTTACATGAAAATAGTAAGAGTATTGATATTATGTCGAACAAAGCGCTTTATACTGTAAAGATCTGTCCGTATCAAATAGGATTTAAATACAATATCGTAACATATTTTGCGATAAAATTATCGCTACAGATTATTTTAAACCATGACCAGGCATCTTAATTTGCACCATAACATTAGACGATCGTCTATACTAGCACGATAAACAAAACCATGCAGACGCCCTCTAACTTAAGAACATGATAAAATTTTATGACCTCACACGAACTCTGAAGTACAGTCAAGCTCATTCCATTGGAGTGTGTATGCACTTATGCGAGTAATATATAGTACGCGAATGTCCGTTAGCTCATAGTTTGGTACGCTTCCTCGATTCCTCACATTGTTCGGACAATGCCACGGACATGAATCTAAATGACATTTGAACTGTGCGTCATCTGACTCGCGACAAGATTTGCTTAGAGTTTTACATATTCTAAATTTTGGCGTGGATGGTATAGTCGTAAAGTCATTTTATGATTCCGAAATATTCGTACAGACATGCCATTGAGACATGCAGTGTAAGAACTTTTACCGGGAAGTATCGGTGTCTATCTGAGTATGAAATATTTTTCTTTACGATAAAAAGGTACAGCTCAAACTTTATTATTTTACATATCCTTTCTTTACTTTTATTATATTATTTATCTTCAGATCAGATTCTTAAACCAGAAGCTACACCCGATACTCCCCAACCGTGGTCACAGGACTTGACAAACGGGTAATGGTCTGTCGACTCGTGTCCAACATGCAATGTAATTAGTTGTACGTTAATTTAGACGTGTGCTGTATCTTGATGGGAGAACAAGAGACTACTCTAATATGTTCAGCAATATTGGGGATATGACGTCGTAACTGGTGATGAGACTATGAACTACATAGGATATAGCTTGCAATTGTATACATGGTACATGGTAGAATCTTTTAACGTTCCTACTTTTTACGAATTATC
This sequence comes from Helicoverpa zea, assembly GCF_022581195.2. Classification (NCBI taxonomy): domain Eukaryota; kingdom Metazoa; phylum Arthropoda; class Insecta; order Lepidoptera; family Noctuidae; genus Helicoverpa; species Helicoverpa zea. Next base: position 6,628,114 of record NC_061452.1, on the reverse strand, counting down.
ATAAATATAATCATCATTATAAAAAAAAAACGCTGAACAGAAAGATTTTTTTGTCACTAAATATTTCCACTCACAACCAATTGAAATAATGGTCAACAAATAAGCAAACACTAGTTCGTTGATTACCAATAAAGAATCTATTAAGAAAGCAATCATGAGCGTCTGTCACTCTCGCGATGACTGCCCGTGACGACTCGAAGTTCTCAATGTCACGATAAATAGCCCCTAATATACTTAGGTGGGGACGAGGATCCCGTAATAGCTTGGGGCGTAACGTGATTTGCTAGTTCTCTATTACCTTAATGCCCCACAAGTATTCCAACAAAGGATCTTAATATAATATCGACGAGGCTATGTACCTACTAGAATTTGAATAGTCCAACAATTTGTAGGTGTATCGAATATTAGCTTAGCGGAACTTTGTTTTATTCATATTCGCTATTGAATTGAGAACTTTTCATAATTTACAGAACCGGTTCGAATTTGTTTTAACTTAGTATACCTATGACGGTACCGGTGATGTTTTCAACTGCTCTGTTCAACTTGAACAAAGCGTTGGCTTTTGAATTGTAACCTGACCGTATCGAAAATTATATCCTACGTAATTTTTTTCGACCTTGTTATAATATTTACTGTTGCAACATTTTTTAGATTTTCTGTCTTCTTTATCTTTGCTTTCCTCATTTGTCATAGCAAGCGGACAAAGCGTATAATTAGGAAACAAAAGGAAACAAGTCATATAGGACACGATATCGCAATAAATCACATTGAGTTCTTACCCAACTCTCTTTATATATTCTTATATCACAAAGATATTATAACAGTATCACCAGTAAAAATAAAGAAGACCAAAATCATCCACGAAAACGAACTCATTATCACGATGATACATGCAGGTCACGACTGCAGAGTACCATCCACATAACACATAGGACCGCTGTTTATCGACATTTGATTGGATTAAACAGCGCTCACTAGTTACCAAATGCGGAGCGTAAAGTTGGTCGCAAAGCCACAAGTTCCGAGGTGTAATCGCTAGTTGTGGTAAACCCATCATGCTAGCACTCAATCTGTGGAAACATGGTATAGACGGACGTGTTAATAAATAAGCATGTTTCTGAAGTTGGTACTTGTAGTATGGATAAAAGCTGTAATCAAGTTAGTTATGCAGATTATAAAACCATCCTACACCTATCCAACTATTGTGGGACGTAGGTCCGTAATCTGTCACGACACTGAACTCAGTCTTCACTACATAGTATAACACAAAGCCGCTTTTTCTGTCCACATGTCCCGTTATCCCTATGTAGGTACGCTTAAATCTTCAAAACTACGCAACCGATTTTCATGAGGTTTTTTAATAGGTAGAGTAATTAAAGAAAATGTTTTTATGTATAGTAACATATATTAAATAGTGGGGAAATACTGTCATCCAGTGCTTAGCCGGAACGGGTCGCTAGTTAATTATATTAAATCATTTTTGAACACCTAATGAGTGAATTTTCTCAATCCTAAAAGTTGGTTAAAAAGACAATTTCCTAAGCTTATTTAAAGAACGCCACTTTAACGTTTTCAGTTTATTTTCTAAGTAAGTAATCACATGAAAACCGATAGTTGTTTCAGTAGAAACTCTCGTCGACCAGAAGATGATAAGTTTTAAAACATTATAAAATATCGGGAGCGCATCAAATGTTGTTGAGATGCTACTTCGTTCCAGAGAACCATATTAACCTGTTTTACCAGTTTATGAGTAGTTTCGTTTGATCGTTAATACTATCAGGTGTTTCGTTGTTTCAGTATTAGCTCTACTCTCGCAAAACTTGATAGCGGTCCGCAACTATATTCTGAGCAAAAGCATGCGAATGTAGTCAATGACTCATGTTTTTCTTATCGCCTAAAATAGGTTTGGACTTTCAAAAGAACTATTAATTGATAATTGTTATTTTTATATGTATTCGTTTATAAGTATTGTAATTATTTGTGTATAGTACTTTCTATGGGCTTTAGTTGCCTGATGTAAAGGAACAAATAAAAATAATATAAATGAGATAATAATATAGTATTTAATTAAATTGCCAAAGAAGTTTTTAATAAACAGTGATTAGTCACTGTTAAAATAGTGAAAGGTAAAAAATCTAATTTTCAATCAGCTTCATATCAATGGCGAAATACTTCGTAGAAATCAGACTTTACGATTTCCAATTCATTTATCGAAATATTTTTTTGGCAGTTTTAACAGATTTTCAGAAATTTCATATTGTTTGAATAACATTCCTTTGCATAATTTTATGTTGTTGTATTGTTTTTTTATCCTGCTAGTTACAATTTTGATCGTTGTCATCATTTCTATACAGTAGTGTCCACCAAACGACCCGGTGGAACCATTTTCCGCGACCATCTATCTCAGGCTCTAACTAGCTATCTTTTGAGCTTCGTTTAAATCTGTTCAGCAGTTTTGGTAGAAATGAAGCAGACGAACAGAGTTTTCACATTAAAACATTAGTAAAGATTTTGATAAGTTAATCCAACCAGAAATAGTTCCAATCTCACTGATTCGATGTACATCGCTGTCTTAATATCATGGCCGTCGCTATCAGCCGTCGATCGCCATCTTAAGTGCACTCCACCGAGCCGTCACTCACACCGTTGGTAACACGCCCGATATTAGCACCAACAGACATTATGATTATGATACGTGTCACTGCCCCGAGTTCTGTGCACTTGTGTGTATTATGATTTTGATGCCCCATTTTCTATGGCTTCATGTGTATTTGAGGTTTTTGGGGAAATGGTCATTGCGTAGAACTTTTTAATATAAAGTTATTGTGATAAGATTACAGCAAAAGTTTGATTTTAGCTGAAAATTAATTTACCAAGATCTTCTGACCAACGTGATTATAGAATATTAAAGCACGACAGTTAAGCGACTTAATGCTTAATTATTACAAAATGTGAACGAATATATTTTTACCCGTTTCCTAGGAACTTATTATCGGTAATAAGTGGTAATAAGGAAAGTCTTAAAAGTATTGTAGGTACCTACATGCGTAAGGCATATCAAAACACCTACGTAACATGTTTTTTTTTGGTATCTATGTATTTCAAAAAGTCTTACACATATATCCCAGCATTTTATCTAAAGATAGCTATCTAATTTTATACTTGAAGAAAACCCTTACACACACAACATTTTATTTATTTGTTCCCTTTTTACAGTTCATAAACCGTAACGGTAATGCGTTATGGTACATATTACTTTACTTTTGAGCTCATTACTATCTAATAGCAATACAAAATATTACAACATTGCTTGTAATATTCAATTCCCGTCGAGTTTAGGCCATCAAGTCGGTATAACTTGTAAAATATTCGCACTAAACCTGTGTTTGACAAAGAGGGTTGTCACGGCTTCCCTAGGTTTGCAATATGGCATTGTGCAAACTACAAACAGTTTCCGTAATAACTTGATATTTTGCGTACATAATATAGTTGTATGTGCGACTGTGTATTCCAAAGAAAATAAGTTCGGAAACATATATTTCTAAGAATAACATAAATATAATCTAAGTAGGTACTATTTACTTCCAATTACTTTCATATACATTAGACTTGAGTACGTAATTATCTAAATTATCCCCTTTTTTAACCATCTCCCTAGAGTTGTCTATTGATAATATTGGTTCATACGTAATAATAGAAAGACGGTGTACCTTGTGTCACCTTGCGCCTGCAGTAAACCCACTCTGAAAATCTATTTATAAAGGTACTTAACCAACTATTTATCGTAGCAAAAATCGACAGTTAAACATTAATATCGCAATGCAAATAATAACTCACTTATATCACCTTTAAACTTCTTGCGCTACAAACTTAGTTATACCTCCGTATCTCTAGTAGGGACATGTATCGGCGACGCGGTCGGGCCAGTAACGTGATTTCCCAAATCGGACATCTACCGCTCTGAGTGCTCTTCAAACGCTCCCTCAGTAAAAGGCATATCTCGGATGCGCACTCAGCTGGCGCCCCTTGAAAACGTGATACTCGAATGAACATACACCACACATAGCTTAGCACTTGCTGTTTATAGACTTGAAGGCAATTAGGCGACGAAATTATGATATTGAGACTAAGTGTGACAAATGGTAAGGACCAAAGGGTCAGTTTTAATTTAAATATGCGACGAGAAAAAGAGATTTTTAGCTATTAAAAATAGAAGAAGTCCATAGAACTGGTCCATAGAACTCACCTAGATAATCTAAGAAAACAACAGTTCAATCAGGAATAGTAAAAATAACGTTTTTTGTAAGAAAACTCAATTATGAGTCAAGCTCGCCCTGGTACATATTTTTTTCCAAAATGTCTATGTATTTATAAATAGTGAGTGCAATAAAGGATATTTGTAAAAGTGGATAAGTGAGTAGATGGTAGGTTTCATCTTCCCTGATGTATCTCTGTCTAAAAACTTATTTTTTACATCCTTATTTCCGTTTGGCGGAATTTTATACCTGCTTTCAAAGACGGTGCAGTGTTTTTTTAGCGAAAGGAAACCTTCCGGATAGGCAAGGATTTACGCTTGACGGATTGCGGTCCAATAAATTGGCAACCAGCGCGTATATATTTCTAGCTCTTTGTAAGGCAACAGAATCACAACCAACCTTTGTGGAGTATTAAGTTCGTATTTCGACTCCTTGTTTATTGAACTTTAACAGCTCAAGTAGTTCTTAATTTTGAATAAAAGGAAGTCGCAACCTCCTTTCAAAATCTATTTGTATAGTAACCAATCTCCTTGAATGAAAAGTTTACTATATCTTTTGTTATTGGAGAGGCGAGGATCAATAAATACTTTGGGCCACTTAATTTGAAAGGTTGATTGCTTAGAAACTTAGAATACTATGTGATAATTGTCCTCACTTTCCTTTTAGGTAATATACACTATACAATATTAAAAATACGGTAAAACATTAACCTTTAACGTCCTTTCAAAATAAACTATGTAAGTCATTAGTTGGCTTATTGAACCAAGATTAACAAAATACAACAATACTTGACAGACCTTCAATAAGTATGTGCTTCAGGATAAAATTGACATAGCTAGCTGTAGATTGATACATCATTTCCACTTGTATCTAAAACTAATATAAGCACTACACGCATAATTACATTCGCTCCTAACAAGGTCACAATTAGTGGCGCTACTAATCGTTGTGCCACTTAACTCAGTTCAGTTATGTTCACAACCTTATGACATGAATGTAACATAATTTACATTTTCAGGCGAAGATTCAGACTAAGACTTTATTAGTGCAAAAATATGCGAACTCATAAGTGTTAGTGATTTGACTACATGACAATAATTTAGCTCATATAAAAACATTGCTAGCATATGATGTTGACATCTGAACTATTTTGACTGGGGCCAAGTAAATGGGTTAATGAAGGAGAAAATTACGTCATCCATCTTAGTTGGATTCCTCTTAGCATCGCCGTGCCGGGCTTAATTCACTTCATTAATGTTTTTTTCTCTCCCAGCTTTTTTGCTACCTACTGTACGAAAAAACAAAGATAAGCTGAAAAAATAACAACTCCATAAATGAGATTTGTTGACGTTTCTCTCATCTCGTTTTGTATTACATTTTAAGAATTTTTTGTACTTTTACTTTTCGTAATGGGAAGATAAATGTGGTTAACGGGAGAGATTTAAGATTCGTGCAGCATAGACGTCTAACTATGATGTTAAATCTAGTTGATAGTTCACGGTCTAGTGCCTCTGCAACTTGTTTGAATAAAATTAATGTTGCTGATAAAGCGAGAACGTAATTAATCTGGCTGGCGACTTAAATGTATGAATTAGTTGGCCGACTGAAAACTTTTTTCGAAACCCTTTTCGTATTGCTTGAAGTACGAGAATTGGTATCGTAGTGTGAGAACTCAAACACATAGCCGCATAATTAATTAGAAATGTGAATCGATTTCTCTAAATTGAGATAATGTTTATATTCTGCAATAAAGTTCTTAATGTTTCGGATTTTTTACAAAATGAAACGCTCTTTGAGAGTTGAGTGAAAAACTGAAATTAGAAATATTTTAGCGACCATACAAGTATCTTATTTCCCTATATAGTACTTTGATTTTTAGTAGTTTAAGCTAGTATCTAGTGAGAACATATTTACTGGTCTACAAAATAAATAGTTAATTATCATAGGATTTTAAAAAGTGAATCTACAAGGAGATGAAACTTTGCACTACTCGTCAATGCGACTGATGTTCGATCCAATCGTTAATGAATAAAAAGTAACATGTCTATTGAACACCAGATGTGACTACCACGATTAACACTCCATATATCCTGACAGTGAGCCGTCAGTCTGATAACTATTAGGTGATAACATTACGAGCGAAGGTGACGAAGTGTGGGCCTGACACGAAGCGACGGCCGACCATCACAATGTTATATATGCGGGGTAACTGCGATCACAACACACGAAGGGCGTGGCTTCTCGCAATTAAGCCGATGACCCACTGGTGAATCTACAAAGTGGCCCGCATACGACGTTGATGCTTAGTCCTAGAACACTAGGGTTATAATAAATACTTAATTTAATGCCCCTGAACTGATGGCTTCGAGGAATTTATGGAAGATAAAGTGGCTAATCAGCGTCGCCGTGAAATGCTGACTTGGTAATCTTTTTACTACGGTTTGAATTCTTGGTAGTTCGTATCGACTTCCTAGAAAAAGAAGATCGCGTTCGTCTAAGAACACCTGAATTTATTAGAGATACGAAAATGTCCTTAATCACCCTAATATTGTTCTGAGTACATTTAAAACTTCCCAGTACTGCGTGAGGTTTTCAATGAGTAACTGATTTGCATTGAACAGACCGCAGTGAATTTTTATCACCCAAAGATCATATTTGACAAAAATTCGTTACAAAATAATATCTCAAAACCTATATTATTTTACACGCGTAGGTACAATCCCTGAAATTTTGATATCGGAAAATGTTGCCATAAGCAATATTGTTTGTCTATCAAATACGTATTTACGCTCGTTTTCCTTTCAGCGGGCACCATTCCAAGAGTAGACAGGGACCATGCCGGCAACGTTTACCGTACTGGATATATTGGATTGAAGATCACAATACTGAAAAGGTAGTTTTAGTGCATTGTGCTCAAATAATGGCTATTATTCATCGAGATGAGGCGAGATATTTATCTAGTCATTCACGTCATTCACACAATACTTAGGTATTATAAAAAAACGCTTAAAGAAGTTTTTCATATTTTGGAATGCTGTAATTTAAGGTGGCAAGGTATCATAATATTCAAGTGATATGTAAAATTAATTAAACAATTGTCGACATCGAATCATTACTATTATATAATAACAATCTCCTTCCCAAACCCGCAACTGCACAGCAACAGCAGTCTCAGTAACAATCCTACCGAGAATTAAATTAAGATACCACACAATCCAAGATGACTGTTATTAGTTATCAATGAATATTCATCGCGTAAGCTGGACATAGTTCGTTAACGTCCAAACATCTCGGGCCGGCACTTATCCGGTACATTCTGACGGCTGCTGCGTTATCTCAGGGCATACAGATGAACTATGCCAGCTGTTGCGTTCAGAATGGTGAACCGAATTGTAGACAAGTCTGGGTTATTGGATCTTTTGGTATCAGTGATTATGATCTTCACTTAGGTACGCATATCTTGGTAAAGGTAGACCCTTTTAGAATAATGCTGTTACCGAAAAATACCATAAAATGAATCATTATTATAACCAGTTCAAAATGAAGGCTATAAAAAAATTAGGGGGTAAGTGTGTAAAACATAAATACTTGTCTGCGTCAGGATCCCTGTCACAACTCTCCGATCCTCTCGAAATACATATAGAGAGTTGCTACCTAATTGCTACCCTCTAGAATTAAACTTTTATAATTAAACACAATACTTTTGCGCCCTTTCTTCACACTGGGAAAAGTGACAGCCATCCTGATATCAGAATAGCTGTCACCTTTGGATGCGGAATATCTTCAAAACCACGAGGGTAGCAATTGGTAGCAACTAATGGTATCTGGTAGCATTTAGGTAGCAACTCTCTATATGTATTTCAAGAGGATCTATGAGTTGTGACGGCGGTCCTGATGCAGACAAATACTTAGCTCTAAAAAAGTTAAGGATTGAAGTTACGTAATGTGGAGGCAATAATAGTATTTTTATGAATCAAGATAGCAAAACTAGAATATGGTCTGCCACTGAAGCTGACGGTCCATCTGATTGCAAGATAAGTGCATCTCGTCTCGTGAGTTTGACAGAGCCGTTCAGTTGATAAAAAAATTCTATTGATAAATCCACCAACTATTTATACCGATGATAGTATGACAATATAAAATTAATACATACCTATTGTAAAAACATGGTAGGTATTTTTGTTTTTATGCAAAACTTGAAATTGTTGATGAAAACGTTTATTTCGAAAATTAATGATTTTAATTTCAAAGCTAAATAAATCGAAATGTACGAATCCAACATCAAAGGTCCACTTAAATTTTGTGAAATTTCAGAAAATCGTGTGCATCACATCAAACACCCACTTGAATCAAATTACCCTTTAGCAGAACCACTCTATTTTACAACAAAAGCATTCAAAACTATTTCTGTGTCACAAAATTCTGCAGTGAAAGATAATGCTCGGGCGATTCTATCACGGTGTATGCCCGATATCGCTAATCCGATTTCAAGTCGGACCCGCCCGCCCGCTCGGAACATCCGTACAAAGAACTTCCATTAACTGACAAAAAACCCTTGAAACGTTTTACCTTAACGCCTTTCGCTGGCACCGCCACATCTCACCTAGTCTGTGACAATAAAGCTTATCGATGCAAGTGCCGTGTAACCAAACCTTTATTTTTATTCGCGGTTTTTTGAGCGTTCATTTGCCACGTATTTAAGATTCGGTCCGCATAGCACTCTCTTTGCTTTTGTTTTGTCGCCAATTAGCAGTTAGCAGAGAACAAAGTTTCATTTGCTTCGATTTCATTTAAAATACCGTTTAATTAAAATAGTTTACTACAAGCGAAGCGCTCTGCTTAAAATAAAGTGGTGATCACACTAAATACAATAACATTTTTGTATAATTTGATTATAAAATTTGAATGCCACGTCTTTGAAATGGATCCGTTGATTTGACAAATTATAGTAAGTAGGGACATTCATTAGAAAGCACTCCTCTTAATTTGTAATATTTTTACTGAACTCGTAATTTATTCACTGAGCCACATTTTACTTAACTTTTCGCATCGGCGATCCAAAATCCAAAATTTATAGCGATACAGTTTCGAAAATACAGTAAAAATTCAATAAACTTTCGCTGTGAATTGACAGAGGGAATACTGGGAAGTAGTTAATAGTTGAAAACTTAGTTTTGATTACAAAAGAGGGAATATTGTAGTCATTTTATATGAGCTCGATCATTGTAGTGAGCAACGGCTGGCGTTCCGAGATTTTCGGATAATATAGATAATCCACGCTGCTCGAAATGAAGCTACCGGGGATCCTTTGCCGTTCATCCGACTCGAAAATTATTTATTCATTGCCCTGTTTATGACTATGATTATGTTGTTATGTTAATACCGTAATAACCGTAATGTTCAGCATGCTTTATCATTAATGAGAGTGAAGCTTTGGTTATTATTTGTTGCTGAAATGGGTTAAGCGGTTTATATGAAGTACTTACGCTTTATGGATCGAATATATCATATTTCAATAATCGGCCACAGTGTGGTAAGTTACAAAATGATATGTATGGTTTATCAGAAAGTAAAAAAATAAATGGAGTCATCCACATTTTTGTATTCTTGTCCTTAACTTAAAAAATCATCACCTTTCAAAAATAAAGGATATAAGAATTCACCGATAACCAAATAAAAATAAAGTTAGATCGTCTATTACTTATAAGCCGGCTCTCCGCCATGCTGTTCCGGCAAAGCACTTGGAAAGCGAAGCACGAAAGCACACAGTCACAATTGGAACTCATAATGATAAGTGGGCAACGCAAACGGATCGAGACCGCAAGCTATCTATCATGAAGCAATAATATTGAACTCTCACAAGCCATCCACAATATCTACTTATTATATTCGTTTTTGTTCTTGTCTTAGATCTGAAGTCTGAACATTTATTACTGTCTTATTGCTTGTGGAGTGCTTCAGGCCGCGGGGCCAACAAGCAGTTATTATGTTGGGACTGGCGAAAAATGAGCAAGAAAAGATTTTTGCATTCTGCATCGCCACGGAACACTTTGGAAATTCCAATCCGCATAACGATTAAACAAACATTTTGGTTTTATTATTTTTCTGTTTGTTGTTTTTTTTTTGGTTTTGCAAATGGTTTTCATGAAGTGGTTGTTATTGTGTTCTAACAGATTATTTGTTCTAGTGGGTATGGTGTATTTTTTGAAATACAATTTACGTTAACTTTTACAAATAATGGCCACGGAGGTCCAGGTACAAAAATTCGAAAGTAAACGGACACTATTCTTTTAACACGACTACCCACAAAAAGAAGCGTTGTTTATAAATATGAACATTATTTAACTAGGTAGTTATTTACTAGCATTAATGCGCACATAGCCAAGATTGGCAAGAATTTATTCCGCGACACTTGGCCGTTAGCCAAGGCAATAATAATTGTTGTCATTAATTTTACAATACCGTATGTTAATACAAGACTCCCGTTTAATGGCGCGTCATATTTTTACGCGCAATCTTTTTTGTAAACCGTACTCCCATATGTTTGACTTTTTTTGTAAATTGGCGCATGTTAATTGCTCAATTTAATACGAGGTGGCGTAAAAACAGACTCGAAACGTGTCGGGTTATACTACTTTATTAGCTTTTTTTGGGTACCGGTATGGGCAAACTACTCAATGTAACCGTGAAAAAAATCATAAAGCTGAAGCTATATTTAAAACAACTTCTATTGAGACCGGTTAAGATTTTTTCAGTGAAAGCGAACATACACCAGCGAATTCAATTTTGAATGTACAATGTATTGGTTTGCGTTTGCAGTCTCACTGATGGGCAAAGCCTTCATCCCATGCTTACAAATATCCAAGCCTTTTAGCACTGAACATCCCAACCAACCAGTATAATAGTTAAATTCTTTCGTTAATATAAATTATTATGGACTCATCCATTCTAACTTATTATGAGAGGTCGGCGCATCATGTCTTCTTTCATACCTTCTTATCTGACGTCATCTCTCAAGTAACACTCTTTGCAGACAAATTGTCAATCCAGTTTTCGTTTCTTTGGTCGATCTCATCATTTATAGACACCACATTCATGTTCAAAACCTTTCTCACAGGATCCTCATACCTCCATCAACATACTTATATACAATGTGTATACAAATGTGGTACAAATACAACATGAGTATAGCCAATAAACCAAAACAAGATACTTTATTGTTAGGTCCCAAAGTATCGGCACAAAGATTCGTCGGTGTTACGCCATAATGCGTATAAAGGTACATTTGCTAAGGATTTATGAAGAAGGCCTTGCTTGGTTTATGATGACAATGGCGCGCCGCCCCGAGCACCACCTCATTTCCTCACTGAAAGTTATAAAAACATATTGAAAATGAGATTCCCGCACTGAAGACCTAGCGAATGTTATCTTGTTTCGTGATTTGCCTGTTTTTATGTACGCCTCCGAGGAAAATAAACGTATTTTAGAATACTGAGTTGTGAGTACATTTTGTCATCCCTTACATTACTGCCTCGTTTTTTGTCACGCTGATGTATTACTTTGTTGCACGTGTTTATTTAGTTTAAGTATCCTTCTATGTCGTTATAATTAATTAGATTTACTTAAGTACAGACGTGAACATGTCGTATAATTTAGTTAACAAGTTTGTAACACGTAACTTGCCATTTAGCTAAAGCTCGCTCACAGTGCCTGGATCTAATTATATCCTGTAGGTAAAGCAAACTTATGTAATTTTAGGCTTTTAGCAGCATGCTATCACATTCTCTTTCTGAAACATTATGCGGTAATTTACGACTATTTTAAATATTAACCTTATGAGTTGCATGCAAATTTAACACGGCTTTTATGTCCAACAAACTTGCACTATAACAGGATTATTATACATACAAATTGTATCATTAAAAGTTGAATATCTACATATAAATCGCATCTGCAATTTACGAGTTGAGGAGATAAGAATCGTACTTGAAGTTTCTCCAAATCAACGCTATTTCTAAGATCTTAATCTACAATCAAGAGACTGAAAAGAAGGATTAAACTTAATTTAAAAGTGAGAAAAGCGCTGCCAATTAACAATATGACACTAGAGCAAGTTAAAAAGAGCGGGCGGAAGACAAAGCTCCCGTTACGCCCGTTATCCGTGCGAAAGCTCACAAGTTGCTGTTGTCTGTTGAGTACCACTATGTACAGGCAAAGATTGTCTTGTCAAGAGCCGGCGCTCAGTGCTACGCGCCCCTTCGCTCCGGGCGGACGCTACGCCGCGCGCTCGTAGAACCCTCTCGTAGACTCGTAGCCGACACGCTGCGAAAACTTTCATCTTCAATCGTAACTTTCTAAATTGATCATTCGGTTTTTCGAGTTGGTTTGTTGATTCTTAATTAGTGATTTATGAATTGAATTGCGAGTGGACAACTTTTTCTATTAGGATTTGTAAGTATTTGTTGAACACTATTTTTTTTTTTGCAACAAAAAATTATTACATAGTGATAAATCTACAATCAAATCACAGTGATAAAAAATATAGCAAAAAAGAAACAATTTTAATTTATATAGCTCCTGATAAAATTCAGTTCATTAATATTCCCACTGCATATTCGGGAAATTTAAACAGAATATAAACGAAATAGATTTTGGGGAAAGATAAGGGCTATAATTAAATTAGGTGCTCGTCCGTGATCTAGCTCCAACATTTCCATTGACTCGTGTCATAATAAACAAAGAGAAGCTCCGATCATGGCGAAGGTCCTTACGGTTTTATTCGAGCATCCTTTGTTTTCTATTCACCGTATTGTCAAAATCGCTTTACGTTGCCAGTACGAGATAAAAGGAAAAATAATTAGTAAAACGCTTTGTAGACTTAGCTTTAGGAGGACCTTTTCTTCTTAACTAATACCCAAGAGTTTTATGTTCTCGCTTGCCTTTTTCGATGCTTCAATGGCCGGTTTCTGAGAATTTAGTCATTCATTTGTAGTGTGTGCACTATTGACGTGACGTAATAGTGACCCAAGTTGAATATCCTTCTGGCCGCTTTGGGTCTGTGAAAAGATTTGAAAAGAAATATAAATGGAAACTCGACCGCACTTACTATGCTTATGTATTTTGTTATTTTGCTATTTAAGATTTAAGATTTTTAGTTATTTCTTCCTTTAAAGTATGGTTTATTTAAAATTGATTATAATTGTAACTTTGTTATTTGCCCAGGTTTTCAATATTTCCATTGTTACTTTTTTGATAATGGCCGATGTAGTTGTAAATATTTAAAAATATGTTCAATAGGGAAAGCGGGGCTTGTCATGTTATTTGAAATGCAAAGCCCAAAAATTTGAAAACAGAATTGTAAAACAAAAAACTTTTACACGATCAACCCCAGCGCTTCATATTTGAAGCTTGAATAATGGCTTAATAACACACTTCTGACGTTGTATTAATTAATTTAAGTTAGTTCAGTAATTAGGGTGGATTCGTGAGTTTTTCGTTTGTTATTGAAACTAGCCGGAGCCGTGTTTATTGTGTAAACAAGCCACAAAGGACGGTTTTGCACATTAATGACTTAGGCCGGACGGCTACAGTTCGGAAACTAGAGTAGAAAACACATTGAACGTCGCTGCCCTACTGGGTATTATTTACGGTATTTGACTGTTAGCTTTTTGGTTGTAGATAAAAACTTTGTGTACATAACGCTCTATTGATATAGGAACTAATGTATACCTACCTTTTTTTGGTGTTAGACTTTTACCGACTTAAACCCACCTTGTTCGTTCTAGAGCCTGTGCACCACCGCCAAAGTAACTCTTTCAAGCAATCCGGAGGAACTTATACTTAATGATTAAATCCATTATCGATACACAGATATACAGCAATTATCGACAAACTTGTAACTTCAAAAAGCCTTAGAGTTGAACTAGCCACAGTCCTTATTAACAAATACCGTTTCCACAAAGCTCCTTACGTTGCTTTAAACATAATCTCGGAATTCCAGGTATATATTTCAAACGTATTAGTATAGAACTTATCCCGGAATTTCACGTTTAAATTATATAAACTTGTATATTCGGGATTTCTATATTCTGTTAACAGACGTAACACGATATATCACTTAGTCATCATATGCAGCATTACCGAGCCTTGAATACAAACCTATTTCTTATTTGTATAGGTACGTAACAGCTTGGTAAGGCTAACAAACTTTTTGGCAGCTGAAAACAAAAGACTGGCAGGTAAAAGGTCTATAAACTTCAGGCCGATGAGATCTTATGGCTTCACGTCCTTCGCGGCATAGCACGTCTATATGATAACTATGCATCATCCCTATAACCTTGATCGTCTAATCCTTGCATCTATTTTGAACCTTGGGCTCTTCTTAAAGTAATAAAAAAAAATTGTCGGTAACATCACTTTTGATGTAAAAACATCACTGGTTAAATTTTATAAATCTAATAAAATAACATAAATAAGTTTATTTTTGTAGAGTTAATTATACAGTAGCAAAGCATCCCATTGATATAAATTATTGATAACAAAGCATTATCTTTCCGGACTGAATACTGCACGAATGTGTCAGATGAATGAAAATGCAATGTCATTTAAAGTAAATACTGACTACTAGTTTTCACTGGAACTTACAAATGAGTCGAGAGTGAACTACTCCCATCATCTGGATTTCTAAATAATAAGTCCCATATACCTGACTTCAGAGGACCACCAATCTCTGTGCCAAATTACACTTCAATTTGTTGAAGACTGCGTAACACACGGGCGTAGTTACTTTTGCATTAGAATTATGTGTTATGAATATTATTGTTTAAGTATTGAATAACCCTGACAAAGCCGATAGTGATACAGTTTAGCTAGTAAATCATTTAAACGATACAGCAATTAAACTTGCTTATTACGGAATAAACCTTAGAAGATACATACAAGTTGTAGAGGGTGTACCATTCATCCACTACTAATTACTTAAGGTATTGCTTACACATGCTTCGTCTCAGCAAATGTACAACTTTTAATAGCTATACATACATGTTATGCAAAGAAGTGTTCTAGAAGTCAACATCACTGTTCATAACTTGAACATCCTTTCTAATATTATGAAACTGTAGGGTTTGTTTGAGTACGCTAATCTCAAGAACCATTGGTCCAATCAGTGTTAGTATTTATTGAGAAAGGCAATTTTTTACTGGTGTTCGTAATATGTAGTTCCTCGGAATGCGATTGAAATCGTGTTTTTTGCTTGTTACCGCCTTCCCTTTTACGGAAAGATCTGGTAATTATAAGACAGGACTTTTAGCATTTGCGTTAGGACAGCATGAACTGTTTAAAATAGTCCCTCTAATAAATTTATGAGTACCGTTTTTAATTTTAAATGAAAAGTTTTGATAATCGCTCATGGAAAGTATTTAAATACAACGTTAATTGGTAGAGTAAAAATAAAAATAACTATGGAAATATTCAAAGGTGAAAATCAATAATCCTTTCAAACACAAGTGCGTGTATATTAGACTTAATTGTATTACAAACAATAGTACGGCTGTCCTTATTTGTGAATTATTTATAAAAGGCTGATATAATTATGTTTGATGCCTCAGATATCGGGCTCAACTAAAGGCTCATACTGTCAACGTAATAAATATTACATAGCCTTTATTTACCTGCTTTTATATGTGACTAATAAGAATTAATGATACGTGAAAAGAACTGTCAAGGTTTTGAAAAATAGAACTAAAAATCTTAGAGTACGCACACACTGAAGAGTAAACAGTTGCCCCACTGTTGACCCGGGCGGTGGTTGGTAAAAAAATTGTCCGTCTAATACCGAACGAATACCTGATACTGTGTGTGGTCATCTTTATACTGATTTATGTTAGCAATATCTACAAAGAATGACTTGGTTTTGCATTCATTTTGAAATTGTTTAAAATTGCATAAATTACACCCTTTATAAGAAAGTTACCATCACCCGCGATATAATCCCGAATTATTGTTCCCCAAAATTCAATTTCACCCCACTTAGTACGAGTATACCATTAGTAAGAAAACGATCACGTTCTACCTGAGTATCGCTAGTAGGTATATCGCTTGCGACAAGCACGTTAACGAACTTACACCTGTCTTACAAGGAAACAAGCTCGAGTGTGCAGTGTTGCGGTAATTTAGGCACTAACGCTTAACCGGGGAGAGAGTAAACCTCTTTATTGGTTTCTTGGTTATGACTTTGAAGAGATAGAGAGATTTTAACCAAGTTAGCATTGTTTTTATGCATAGCTCTTGCAACGAGTGTTTGGTTTCATTTTTAGGAAGCCGCAGAATTATTTGAATCGTTCCTTAATCAGTTTATATACCTAATTATAAGAAAAAACGGTCGAGTTATAAAATAAGTGACGTCATAATTTTAAGACGCACTGGTTTCTCTACAATTTGTATGAAATGTGTTTGTGTGACTGCTGAGCTTATTATCTGTAGACTAGCTTCTGTTATTTGTAGTATGGGCTCCTCTAAGATATATACATAAAGACTAAATGTGAACATACAAAATGTTATATCTAACAACTTCCCTGCTTCATGAGTCACATGTGATACACACTATTGTGTCAGTGAAGCAGCTAAACATGAGTCAACAACTTTGCAATACTTCCGAATACACACTATTAAAGTATTAATACACCAATAAAGATTTAATAAACCACCAAATATAAGTAAAATTATTAATAAATTAATAAATTATTAATATTACTATGTACACACATACATACACTATGCAAGTACCCGGATAAGTTCAGGCTACTTATATGGTCATGTGCAGAGCAAACGACAAAAGTTCAAGCGCTTATGGCAGTTTTGACGGCCTCTTGCCAGCCATTCTTGGACAGTAGTTGTCTCATTTCGGATACCGTTAGACCAGGATTTGATATACAGGGAATATAAGAACCTAGATTATATTTTTAATGACCAAATATAAGCTAACATTTGTATTATTCAGTTATTAGTTTATGATACACTAAAATCACTTTTCAAAAATGGAACACTCTCAACTTGAATACATTTCTCTATGATATACTTTATACATATTCCCCCTTACTTATAAAATCTCTAATCACCTTCTAAGCAACATTTTATCTAATCACTACTTAAAGTCTTAAATAGTCATTAAATGTTAATTAAGACATGCTTAAGCAACGTTTATAAGTAAGAATTTTCTTAAACAGCCCTTAAGTATTACTTATCTTTAATTCACGTTTATAAGTAAGGCTGATTATGTTTAACTTCATCTCATCTAGCGAGCGTTTTCCCAACTGTGTTGTGGTCGGCTTCCAGTCTAACCGACTTCTGCTGAGTATCAATGTTTTACAAGGCGCGACTGCCTATCTGACCTCCTCAAACCAGTTATGATTATATGCTGTGTAAATACAATATACATATGTTTAACTCCATCATTATAAAAGAAGTACGTAACTATTCAGAGATAGCCAAGTTAACAAGAAATTGCATAAAAACTTACGTATGGGGGTGGCCTAAGTTATAAAGCCTGCTATTAACATCATAATAAGACACATATCAGCAACAGGTAGCATGTTTTTCTTTGATTAACTTTCGTGTATATATTACCTGAAAGTTAGTGTACCAGTTTTCCTGTAAGTTATTAGCTACCAATCAGTAGTGAGTCATGAGGATAAACTAAACATTGCCTACATATCAGAATTTGACAGAATTACATGTGCGAGATAGCGTTGGGTTTCCAAATTATATATTTGTTACACTTGGAATAAGTACGAAATATATATTATACAAAATAATATCAAAATAATAGTTTTTTTATTGCATAGAGTTCTTTTATATAATTATTATTTAACATAGTATGTATAATTGTTTCGAGTGTTGAAAATCATAAGGCAACACATATGGAACTATGATTGGGAAAATTTTGATTAGACTAAAGTGAAGATTCAACTAAAGTCTTTGGTCTTTGGCCACTGAAAAACATTTCTTTACTTTTTAAATTTCCTCATACCTAAATTCTGTTTTTATCCAAGTTTGCTAAAAATAGTATCTTGATAATTGATCAGACCCACGTTGTGTGTAAAATGCTTACAATAAATAGGTACTTACACATTATAATTTTTGCCATCATCTTGTGTACAAAATTCGAAAGTTTAGATCTTCAATAAAATATTTTATCTAGATACGGCACTTTACGTTGAAGTTACCATTACATACGGAACCAACATTGAATGCCAATATAAATATTTGTTCCGTTGCGGAAATCGAACTCTCTACAACGCATTCCAATACCGGTATTCAAGCTCCTGTAAATCAGTCCTACTTACTACAAGATTTTGCTCTGAAATATATTTTATTATGATATTTATTAATAAGTGGGGTGAAAGTGGGACTTAAGATTTTTAATTTAGGTTAGGTTAAGTTTACTGATCTAAAATACCTTACCTTCCCAATTAATTTACCACCCATCTATGAAACCATTGGTACAAGCGTAACGTAACCTTAATCACTACACCATTTTAAGCTTGTTGAGTTATCAATAATTTTTCTTTGTGTTAAAAACTTTAGAATATCTTAATATATAATTATGAATGTCACAAGTACTTTTTCACTCTCTCCAAAAAGATACATACACCACATATAACACAGCCTAACACAATTTGCCCTCGCCTTGCAAACTCGCCTACAAACTGTTGTTTTGTCCAAATTGACAAGAATGTCATAGGCACAACCGTACTGTTTGATGTGTCCCTTCGTCCAGCATACTCACCATGGAATCCTGATATTTCATGAATGTCAAAAAACTGTTCTGAAATAGTGCTAAATAGTGCCCAAAGGAAAAAAATAGTGCTCTTGTACTTGCGAAGTTATAGCCATAGTTCGATGAGTATGCTGGACGAAGGTTTCGCCCAGCATACTCACCTCCGTCCGGAGAATCTGTATACGCTTCAAACATAATTCATACTTCAAAAAATAGTTCCCAAATAGTGCCAAACGGTTTCCAAAAAGAAAAAACAGTGCTCGAATAACTTCGGAGTTATAGGCTTCGTTCAGTGAGTATGCTGGGCGTAGGTTCTACGCCCAGCATACTCACCTCAGTGCGCGAATATCGAACGAGCTATAGGTACAATTTACGTCTCAAAAAATTGTGCTTGAAATAGTGCCCAATATCAGTCCAATTTTTGCTTGACTTTTGACCTAGAAAACCATTAAATTTGATTGTAAACTTCTACATACAATACATTGAGTACAGTCGAATACAATATTATTAACTTTCTTTCTAACAATTTTTGTCTTGTGTAAATTATTAATTGTCTATGTAAGGGAGTATTTACTTTAGAATCGCAATATTATTAATTACACATTATTTTAATAATACTTTATAATAATATGATTAAGCCTTCGCGCGTCGCATGGGACCCCGGTAGCTAGGAACAATGATTTTATATATTTTGTCTAGATCACGGCGCTTGAAGGATTAAGATATCAAATGAAGTAAATCATGCATGAAAAATAAAGTTGCTGTTATTAATGCTTACATTACAACCTTTCATTGATGAAACTATTGGAAAGAGTTTTAAAAATTTGTATAACTATGTCACAGTACTAGTTTTGACTGGTTATAAGTTTTGCCTGCAACATATATACAAAAAGAAACTGTATAATTTCCTTTTTACAATTTTTCAAGATATTAATTTTATTGGCTGCAAATGACTGTTTTTATTCAGACAAACACACAATGCAATGAAGTAATAGACTTCATTTACGCTTAAAGTTTCATTCATTTATTATTATTTATAAAATATATAATAATGCATTTAATCGAAAGTTTTTGACATGTGAGAAAATACCATAATTATTTCCAATAACATGAAGTCTACAATTAGAAAGTTTAATATTTTTGTCCAAAAACATGTGTCGACGACTGTACCCCATTTTACGTTAGTATGTAGAAGTTTACAATCAAATTTAATGGTTTTCTAGGTCAAAAGTCAAGCAAAAATTGGACTGATATTGGGCACTATTTCAAGCACAATTTTTTGAGACGTAAATTGTACCTATAGCTCGTTCGATATTCGCGCACTGAGGTGAGTATGCTGGGCGTAGAACCTACGCCCAGCATACTCACTGAACGAAGCCTATAACTCCGAAGTTATTCGAGCACTGTTTTTTCTTTTTGGGCACCGTTTGGCACTATTTGGGAACTATTTTTTGAAGTATGAATTATGTTTGAAGCGTATACAGATTCTCCGGACGGAGGTGAGTATGCTGGGCGAAACCTTCGTCCAGCATACTCATCGAACTATGGCTATAACTTCGCAAGTACAAGAGCACTATTTTTTTCCTTTGGGCACTATTTAGCACTATTTCAGAACAGTTTTTTGACATTCATGAAATATCAGGATTCCATGGTGAGTATGCTGGACGAAGGGACACTGTTTGATCGTCGCGCACTACAAAGTTGGCCAGTTACACAAGTGAAAAACAAAAAAAAAGAAACGAAGTTCGAATTGCGAAATATGTGTCGTGTCTTCTGTCGGCTGTTTTAATTGGTTAGCATTTTATGGAAGAGTGTTTTAAAAATGGAAAAAATTAAAATCAATGGAAATTTTCAAATTGAAAACAAATATTTTTATTGCTTTTAAATGCTATTTAAAGTTCGAATTCGAAATAAAAAGAAAGGTATTATTTCAAAGTTTCCATTTTTAATTTTATCTATTTTGAAAATAGAACGTCTTTATTCATTGTATTTTAAATCAAAGTTCTCATTCTCAGTACTCTTCAATGTAAATAATATTTTCTTGTATTTGCTCCCAATAAAAATAAAGTTTTTTTCATACAACAAAATAATATAATTGTTACCAACAATAGTTAGACGGTTGTTGCGATTCTGTATCTCCATTCCTTCAATTTCGCTGCAATTTGAAGTGGCTTCGCGCCGCCCGTTCTATTGACGCAAAATTTTTGAAATTGGAACTCCATAATGCCATTCTCACGAGAAGAATTGTTTTACACTTCGCCATTCAGGTTGATAGAAACATTAATTTATTCTGTCTTATATGGTTTCGTTAATTTAGCTTTTAACAGTATAGTTTTCATTACTTTTAAAATTTTTGGATCTTTGATTATAAGAACAAGAAATCTGCAAAATTTTTGACTAGGTACCTAATTTTATTTCGTAACCATATTTACCCGCAACCCTTACTTCCTACAGCGAACATAACTAAAACCATTCACGATAAAAAAATAACCCTCAAACGCCGATACAAACAGCAGTGCTCATATAAACCCGGGATAGTACCCCGGAAGGGACGCGTGTTCGCCTTGCAGATAACTGAAGAAAGTGTCGAAGGACCGTCTACGTCGTCACACTATCGCCGCCTCACAGTCATTAACGGCAGTGCTGTTGTCCGAACTTATTATCGTTTAATTTATGACCACACATTACCGCTTAAGGCGCCATTAAGCCGCTCCGGGAAAGACCCCGGGAATAAATAAACCGGGAAAGTTCACATGATGAACACCCCTAACTCGTTTCTCTCTCGGCACGTGCAATCGTTAATTTCTCCCGTCACAGATCATAAACTGTTTATTGTTTTCTATTAGCCGTCGAAAGTTTCATAATTTATTTTAATGGTTGTTGCTAGTGATACCTACAAAGTGCTCTAGTCATCTTTATGGCGAATAAAAGTTATTGATGTAGCCTTGATTGAGTATACCTACAAGGATGCTTACATTTTGATTCATATTGAAGATTCACGTTACTTTACCTATTTAGTTTTGATGATTTTAAACAGATGTGGTTCGCTACGTGGGTAAATAACTTGTATACAATAAACTTCAAATGTCTTAAAACCCATATCTATTTCACTATATTTCGTTATATCAATAAACTACTACTACTTCATACAATATCTCAAATAAAAATCTCAGAATATGTGGGTACACTTGTTAACTATTATTAGGTATCATGCAATACGACCACGCGGTTTTAAAAATAAAATTCTTATTTAAAAATAGAATATACATATGTATAAAAAGAATATATATACCTATACATACAGTCTCTCAAGAAAATTGCCAGAGTCCAAACATGATGTTTATTTTCATCATTGTATGGGAAACACAGCTGATGACCACATTAATAAAGTGCCACACTCAAATAAAAGACTGTCGTGTTCACAACAAAAAGGGGCGTTGCCCTAATGAGTGCGAGATAAACAAACAATCACATGGCCACATGGTCACTGTTCCCCCTATTTCCAAGGAATATAATCAAACAAAGCCGTTCTCCACAAAAAGTTAGGGAGTTCGACAAACGATACCGACTCGTCCCTTAATAGGAAGTTAATTGAATTAGTTACTCCATATAGGAT
Source organism: Helicoverpa zea (assembly GCF_022581195.2). Lineage (NCBI taxonomy): Eukaryota > Metazoa > Arthropoda > Insecta > Lepidoptera > Noctuidae > Helicoverpa > Helicoverpa zea. The sequence goes on along the minus strand of NC_061452.1, from coordinate 6,605,466 downwards.
AGTGGCCATCCTTTAGTGGAGAGATTGATAGAAGGGTTCACTAGCGTCTGGGTTCAATTAGATATCGATTTATTTTGACACTTGCTCGAGATACTTAGATAATGCAATTATATTAAACCTATTTTACATCTAGGCTAGCCTACTAAGTAACGCTGAACATACCTAAAATATTAGCCACTATGGTTGATTAAGTAAGAAGATAGGTACTACGGAGTCTTCCATTCATATTAGATACAAAATCTGTTTCTATCTACACGTAACTCATATTCATCCCCAAATATCCACGTTTCACGGCCGAATAGGTACATTCGCAGACAGAAGAAAAATATCCCACGGCGTATTTATATTAGGCGATTATCACACTGCCCCGCATGATGCAGCGTAGTGCGTGGATGCGTTTTTTTCCGTTGTATGGAAATATCTCCGTTTGTATGGAAAATACGCATAGTCCAACACACTGAAAATGCATCCACGCGCGTTCATGCGGATCACGCACATACATGCGGAGAAACACGCACCCCCGCGCGTAGGTGCGGGGCGAGACGCAAGGTATGGCACACTGAATCCCGCAATGCCGCGCGTGATTTTGAATGGGCGTGACGTGTATATTTGAAAATGGAACTCGCTGTGCGTGAATTTACAAAACGCACCTACGCGCGTGAGTGCGTGAAAAACCCGCACGATGATGCAGATCTGCACTCCCGCAGGAACGCGCGTAGGTGCGTCGACACGCAAGATGCAGCGTGATGCGGGGCAGTGTGAAGATCACCTTAAACCAACAACATGTAATGCTGAGAGAGAGGATAGGGAACGCCACCTGTCATGTTAAACATGAGTTACCGACCCGTCGACTGACACCGCATAAAGAGAGATTAAGGATCCTTGTTCACATAAAAGGGGTACAATCCTTTGTACATAAGGAATATGCAAGATCTTGTAATCTTCGGAATGATGCGATTGTGTTATGTGCTGTCATCCAGTCTAGGCAGTCTAGGACGTTTGCAGTTCCTGGGATAGGATTTGAGGGTTGAGGTTTATTCTGTTTGTATGCCCCTGTTAGTTAAAAGGAGGTCTTATATTTAAGACTGTACCTAGAACCAGTGATTTACTTAAAATCTGTAAGCTATTCTTCAGGAAACACAAAATTTCGGAGTACTTGGGTATGCCTTCGTACATAAATGTTTATGTTAAAAGCTAGCTTTGTTATCGTATCAGAATTTTCGGGAAAATTCATAAACCTAAGCATATGTATATGAGAAAGGGTTTGCCAGGCAGCTATGATAGGCTCATTGACCTCTAAAGAGCATCGGTTTTCCGATACACCGCTATAAGGAACGACCTTACGGGATAATGCATGCATAATCACTTGACAGGTGGAGTGAGGTAACAGTACCCGTTATCAGTGCTCAGTTGATTCAGCTGCCTACACAACTGATATTTTATGCCGAAATACCAGGCTTAGTTTGAAAGGCTTGGAACTAGCATCTATCTAGCGCTTATCAAAAATCTGAGATGTTCAACTAGGCTCAATACGTATCAATCTGTCCGTACTAAAAAAGATTCAGATCGAATATATTGCTGCATTAAAATAATGATTTTTCTTGCATACTAACAGTTAAAGCTCCCAAGTAGAATATTAGATCGCATATTCGTAATATCTATTTGTCTACTGAATCATTCAGTACCTACGCTTTCATAACAGTGACATATCACGCTTTTGGTTTGATATTCAAAAAAAGTAACCACTTAAACATTTATCTTGATAATGTTTTATCGATTTTCTGTCCGCCCAAAAACTTGGTGTCCCCAAAAGATTTAGCTGAAATATAGTGCTCCACCAAATACGAACCTTTTTGCATACGTAACAAGAAAACTGTTGCCAAACGCTAAAAGCCATATGTTAGCTGCTAACTAAAAGCTAACTTTACTTGCCGACTTGTTACAGATTCCTATCTTCCTGACCTTTATTGGCTTAAACTAGCACTCGAGGCTAGCTACCAGTCTTCGTATATTGACAAAAAAGGCCAACGGGCCATACTAACAGGGACAGAACGCGATATTAATGACCAATTATATTTTGTATCATTTATCAGAATTCTCAGTTCACGAATGTTATTTGTCAGAGAAGTCGTGCTTTTACCGAATAAACGAACCATTACATTATTCGGGAAGAAGTCCCAGAAAGATCACAGCGTACTCATCCTACCAGCTTAACAATTCCTGGCGAAATTTTCTACTACAGATTTACCATAAGATCTCTTTATAAATAAAGCCACTTGAACAATCAAGGTCTGTTTTAATAGCAAATAAACTTCTCAGCTAATCAATTCTAATTGAAATTCGAACTTGTCAAAGAGCTTTATTTTGTCTGTGAAGAGTTGATAATTAATTTTTCGTGACTGATTGTACTTGTGCTGTTAATTACAGGTATTAATTATTGTTGAAAACATTTTGGCGGTAGGGGTTGTTTTAAGTTTTTAATTGAACGTATGATTTTTGGGTTGTTCAATATAAACATGATATAGCACTAGTTGTTCTACACGGTTCCACTCGCTTCCCTAGGGAACTAAGTTCCACTCCACCGCAGAATAAAAGTAGCCTTTGTGTTGTCTGAGACTGTACCAAATTTCATTTGAATCGATTCAGTAGATTTGGCGCGAGTTGGAGTGAGTTTTGAATTTATAATATTACTTAAGGTAAAGTTTATACATAACTCATACATTGTCTTAATGCAGTTTGCCATGAAAAAATCACAAAAACGAATTAAGTATGCAGTGCCATTTAAAATTACCTTCAGTAGTCCTAAACCAAACCAGTCGCAATAAATTGTCGTGATAAAGAAAACCACAGGCTAAAAAGTAGGCACAAAACACTGAACAAAATCGCTAATGCATACTCCTATTTGTTTTCTTTTTGCAAACTTAATGCTTTTTTCGCTTGAAAATGTAGCCATTCTATGCCAGCACTAGATAACAAATAGCTGCGATTACCACGGCTAGTCTTAGCTAAAATGAACTTGGGCTTTTAATAATGAAGACTTCATTTAGACGTCAAGAATTACTCACATTATTCGTGTGATAAAATGTGTAATAGTGTGGTAAGATAACTTAGCAATGTAAGTACTTAGTGAACTCGTAACTACAAATTTTAATTTACTCTTGCGTTATCAGATAAGGTCTAAGTTATTAAAGCCCATACTTAACAGTTAAAATTGTACCTACTGATAATACTTGTCACCAGTTTTGTTAATCATGTTTTACTTAAATTTTATCTGTACGTACAAAGAATTTAGTCCAATAGATATTCGCAAAGGGATCATTCCTCTTGTCATACCGTCAGTTCAAATCTATAGCCGTGTTTGGGAGCGTTCATGTAGAAGCGTTTGGTTGATGTATTATATCGATGGCTATACCGCACCATGCATATCGATATCTCCGTCAAATAGAGGGAACAAATACGCTAGGTATACCTAAGTACAAAATTTTAAGAAGACTACATCAAACTTTATGGTAACTGGACATAACAATGATAGAGTGATAGGTGTGTACCTACTTGGGAATGAAAACATGTCTACCTAACACAAGCTTATCTAAAAACCTTCATATTTATTATTATGGTTTATTTTATCGGATTAAAACATTTACATTTATGAGCACGTTTTTATAGCCATCGTCATAAAGGTAACTGGATAATTCAATACTTAGAGTGCAGCGAAAGAAAATTCACGGTCATTAGGGAAGGGGTCAAATTCTAAATTCTACAGACAGATCTGACATTAAACATGAGTATGTTTGACATGTCTCTGTTTACCCAGTGTTCGTTACACAAACAAAAACAGGCTCAACTACAAGAATAATAAAGTCGCTTTTGATACGCATATGACTTACAAAGATTGTGTCAGAAAAATGTACTCTATGTGGCGGAATTTAGATTCGATATGAGATGTCAGGGTCGTCGATCCGAACAGGTACTTAGACAAAAAGTTTCAATACACTGTGGCATTTCTTGCTTGGGCAGTAGGGCACAATTTGCTGCGTAAAGGTACGGGAGATTACCTAGACAGGCGGCCGACGATAAGCGCCGAGTCGTTATAGAGGTTGTCGGGGACCCTCAAAATATAAACATGGTCCAGATGTCGCAGATAAGCGAGGAGAGCTTTTTGGCCTAATGGCAGATTACTTGAGTCGAATATGTTGCGAGCCCGCCCCCTCATGTCATGACTTATTGAATGGAAAATTCCTTAAGACCTGATAAGGAAGGCCGATGTTTGATGCTCTAAATATTTCCATCGATACCAATATCCACGAAATAGGTAGGTCATCAAAGTAATTTACCGATGTAGCAATGCAAACGTAAATTATTTACATTTTAGAGTCATCTGTTGTTGGACTCATAAAGGATATATTTATTTTATCATTTTGGATTAATACTTTTCGATTCATTTTCGCTTTGATCCATTTATTTAAAATAATTGGCTATATTAAAATTGAAAGGTTGAAAGGTACTGTGTTAATACTTTTGTGAAGTACATATTATGGAAAATTGAGAACGTTGCATTTTTTTATGTATATTTTGTTATGAAGTATCTCTTTGTTTATATGTCATGTCAATCGTAGTTAATGTTGTATATTATTATATATTGTTCGTAAAAAAAAGGAACCGTGAATTACAAACAGGTGGGTTCACATTCTCACATTGAGTTGAGCACTTATTAAAGTAAAGATTATGTTCAAAAATGTTTACTATATCAGAGAAACATGTGATGCGCCTACTATAGGTAAGAGTGTCACTGAAATACACATTATTATTTCACTGCAAATTTTCGTACTCATCCGCGCCATCGGAGAAAAAAGGCTTGTTAAAAAGTACAGCTGAACCATGAGTGAAACTGCACATTAAAACTCCATTTTTATCTCAACGGGGCTCGTAACACCATTCATTGTTATGCATACACCCCTCCCCCCCACCATTCATGTGACGTCACAGCACAGACGTCGCTTGTCTAAAACAATGTTAACACATTTTTCTGTTTTGTTAGGTTCATTATATTATTATTATTCATGAAGCACCATGTTTGGTTTTTTAAATCGATTGTTTGTATATTTTTAACAGGATATAAAAAAAAATATACATAACATAAAACAACATAATTAATGCATTTTTCTAAAAAGTATTTTGTTACCATTGCTTTCAATAATTGATAAAAATATGACCACAAAAGACATACGCAGTCTGCAAAGTCTTAAGGAAAGCAGAATAAATGATGAAGTTCCTCAATGTTGTCGGCCAAGGAAATTACATAGATAGATAGATAGATAGATATTCTTTATTAGGTACACCAATGTTACATTATATAGAGTGGCTCCTTCTAATAATGTTAGAATATATGCAATTCCCTTTGCGTGATAGTTTACCTTGGGACTTAGTATGCAGCGTCCCATTACACGAGGATACTGGCTAATGAGTAAAAACTACAGCTAAAAGTCTTTAAAAAAGTAATATCTACTTAGGGAAGAAAATGCTGAAAATACCGCTAGATTTTTGTACTAACTTTTTTTGTAAACAGTTCTAATTGATATTACATTCAATTACGTCTTTATACTACGTGTTAACAATCCAAGGATTAACTCAGTAAAAAGCAAACGGAAGTTTGATAAAACTCAAAAATAAACACTAAGTAATGCTTAAACCAGAACCACTTTAGAGCTGCATAACAATTTGAAAATCAACCACAAATTAAAAATATCCTCAACAAACTCGTTGTGAAAATTGCAACGGTGCATTATAAAATCCTACTTTCTTTTTTGCACTAAAAAAATACAAACGAGCTAGGAACGCAAATTTTCTTTTAGTTAGCAAAGGCAACAGGATGATGCCGTATTCAATATGGTTGACAAAGAATTCGTACTTCCTGCGCAACTTGCACGGTTTTCTCTACTAATTAAGGTTGGCTAATGAATACAGGGGGTTCATCCGTAGTTGTCTGGATAATTAACAGCTGAGATAGGAAATATTAATATTTATAAGACTTCGCTGGAGGAGGGAATTTTCGCAAGTACATTGTATATGTTCGGTAGAAAGTGCCGCGTTGAATTTCACATAGCCATTACACACGTAATCAACAGGGTGTTTGTATTCTATTTCCGTGTGCCGTGTGATAAAAGTGTGTGTTTTATTCACTTGATTAACGGCTGGTCTAGGGGACTCCCCTCTCGGCGAAAATAATTGCAATTTACAGCGCGCCAAGCATGGTTTAGGAAACGAGTAATTTTTGTTCATTGTGTTTGTAAAATGTGTGAAATAATGGTAGCAGAAAGTGTGCCTACATGTAGGAATAAAATTTAGGAAAAATACATATTAATAAAAAATCTATAGACTACATGCTGGAAGAAATGATAAAGAACAAACGAAAAAGTATTATTTTCACCCCATAAAATTAGAGCTACCATTCATTAAAAGAAGCATACTGCCAGTGTTCACGAGACCGGTACCTCCTAAGCTAAATTAGCCGGGGGTTAAAAGAGGTCTACCGCTGTAATTCAGCGGGTCGGCTTTCAATCCGCAATCCTTTGATCGGCACTTAATTCCCGACGTTTGGCGATTGTTGCCTCATTAGAGAAATAGACATATGGCTCCGTAGTTAAGGTTTTTTGTAAACTAAGAAAAGTGGGGTAGAAATTATGGAATATAATACATACCTACTAAATTAGTGTTAGTTAAGATGAATAATGTTAAACCTAGCTTTGTTTTAATATATTACAATAAACGATAATTTTGACAGAAAATTTGCCTCAATGGAATTTGTTTAAAAATATTATCACTTTATTCAACAAAAAAGATCCTGTAAATATGACTGAAAGTCCTATCTAAAAATTAAAAAAATATATATAATCAAATAAAAACAATATTACAACATTTATTATTGAAATTCTAATTCAAACAGAATAGCTCAAACACGGGTAGGCATACTAAATAAATTAACGTACAAATAAAAACATTTTTTCCGTTCATCGTGAGCTTTAACACCTACAGGGCCGCCAACTCGGAACGTGTACCAAATAAAAATTAAACAACGAGAAATAATCCCCAAGGGCAATTATGTGTTATGAATTGTATTAACATTCACAATATGTATCTAAAAAATGATATTTTCATACGGGATTATCTATTTATATTAGTTTGGTCAAAAAAGTTTATATTCAATTTTAAATCATGAGCATTATTGTAAGTATACCTAAAATTTTTCAAAGTACAAATATAGGTACGGCGTCAAAACCAAGGTATTCACATGGGGATATAAACTTAAGACCGTAGGACCAATTTCAATGTGTACTGAAAGGCACCTGAATTTTTATTTCGTCACGCCTTGGTCAATAATTCACGCTCAGTAACAATGTTGGAAAAATACTTCCAGACCACATCTTGTACAATCAAGGACGCCCTCAAATACTTACACAAAACTATTTGAATAAAACATGTTCCACAATGCCAAATATTCAATTATGTATGTAGATACAATTTTCTCCTCAGTTCTGTTTGTCATGGTAAAATAATGAAATGTAAATAAAAGTCTTAAGTAAATGACACGAAAAAATATTTCGTCGACGTAGTAGTTTAAATGAAAACGCTCGAAAATATGAAAAACGTTTATTTGCGGTCAACAAAGAAATATATCGCATTTTTTTAACAACTTTACTCGTGATCTGTGGCCGTGTATAAATGAAGCGACAATGTGCAATGTATCTCTGCAAACATGCGTATAAATAAACTTATGGAACTTAACTGTTCAGCATAAACGGCATGCTGTTAAATGTGATTTTATTTTTATTGCGCCAACAAAAACAAATCGTTTTATGTCGAGATTTAAATTTCAGTGTTCCGCCGACGGCTGAATATCCCAACTGTAATAAGGCGATGTTTTTATTACAGTGGGCCCTTCTAATAAGCGGACACTGTCTGTTTGCGCACAAACAATCATGCCGTTTTGTAATTTTACACCTATATTCCTCTAGCAAATGAAACAAAATTACACAGACTAATAAGTTGAAAAAACAACAGACATTTTTACGGTTGCTATGTACCTAGTTTATACAATAGTAGATTTTAAAAAAATAAAAAGGATTCAGCGTCTGTGTCTGTTTTTCCAGCAATTAAGCTTATTGAAAGTGATGTATGACATAAAAATTGTTCATTTTATCTTACTTAAAATTTAATCTTGATAAACAATAACCTAACCAGGCAAAAAGCCATTTCGAATAAGTTTAATGAAGGGAAATATAAAATTTATATATTCCAAAACGAATAACCAAGAAATTATGTAGCTGCCAGGTAATTAAATACGACATAAACACCGCGCCGGGCATGTATTATAACTGCATTATGGCATAAATATTCATGAAGCACAAACTTCCAGTGGGACTGGTGACGAATTCACCGACTTATCCGCCGCATCAAGTTTACCCCATGAATATGTAGAACTAAAATAAGGGTTCATATTATAACGACCAATTACCCCAGATTTCTCCACAGTTACACCCGTCAGTAAAACTTCTGCCAAGACTTGGTGTGTTGTGCAGATGTGCTGAGAACAAATATGGAACCTACATTTGTGCACATAGTTTTTATTTTTGTTCTATAAGTGACTTCAGGAGACTGCATTCTTTGAATGGCATGGAATTAGTTATTTGATCTGAATTTCACGTGAACAAAATAGATCTGATTAAAAAAAAAGAGCAACACCCATAAACTTAATATTATATCTTTCTACGTTTTATACAATCAATTTTAACAGTATCCGATATAATACAAAATACGGTTCAGTCAAGCTACAAATACGCACATAAGAATATTATCCCCCCCAACGTCAGATCTGTTAGCAGATGAAGATAAGCCGACGCGAGTAATATGAGGTATCGCTTAAATAAAAATCAATATCGCAATCGGTTGCGAGTTTCTTCTTACAGTCCATTTGCTTTAAGAACGTAGTGCTTTCTCAAAGGGATCTCTCGGCCCTTATTTCGAGATCCTTTAGGACCACACTTGAAAAACGGTACGGCGCCTTTAGGGCCCCGCTTCCGCCCTCCGAGAAATGCCCAAGATAAGAGAGACGTTTTGGCGCCATTCATGTTTATGGCGGGGCAAATGGCCCTAGAATACTGCGTACTTATTATAAACAAGTACCTATATACAATGTATTTAAAAACGCTTCGAAAGATATTGAAAACTCGTATTTGTTCAATGAGGAGAAGCATTTGCTTGATTTATTTGGTAATTTAAATATAATGTGTTTTCTTTTGGTAGTAAACACTCGTATTTAATGGGTATATCATCTTAGATAGGTCATCTAATTAAGGCGTTTCATAAAATTATCTCCTTAACAATATTTTACACACGAAGAAAATGTAATAGTTTTTCTAAGTAAAAGTTAATAGATTCTAAGGTCGCAAAAACTAGCGATGTCAAGTGTGGACGGGACGTGACAGTATTACTTTATTTTACAAAATGTAGTCTTCGTAAAATTCTATGAGGACCGTTTTTAGAGGGGAGCTCGAAGCACCGATCATTAACACTGTATCTATATACATATACTGTGGTGTTACTATAGTTTCCACCCGAGCCGTTGATTCCAATTACTTGCTTAACTGATAATATTGTTCTATTAGAAGCTGTATCTTCTAATTTCGGTTCGTTCTATAACGATATTAGAATCCCCGTCTACAAATCCCCTGGATTGTACCACAAAAGAGAAATATTACATACAAGAATATTTTTGACGAACAAAAACGGGAACGAGCGCTCATTTTTAGGGTTCCGTAGCCAAAATGGCAAAAACGGAACCCTTATAGTTTCGTCATGTCCGTCTGTCCGTCTGTCCGTCTGTCCGTCTGTCACAGCCGATTTACTCGGAAACTATAAGTACTACAGTGATGAAATTTGATGGGAATATGTGTTGTATGAACCGCTACAAAAATATGACACTAAATAGTAAAAAAAAGAATTGGGGGTGGGGCCCCCCATACATGTAACTGAGGGATGACATTTTTTTTTTCGATGTACATACCCGTGTGGGGTATCAATGGAAAGGTCTTTTAAAATGATATAAAGTTTTCTAAAAAACATTTTTCTTAAAGTGAACGGTTTTTGAGATATCAGCTCTCAAAGTCGTAAAAAGTATGTCCCCCCCCCTCTATTTTTATAACTACGGGGTATAAAATTCTTAAAAAAATAGAGGTGATGCATGCTAATTAACTCTTTCAACGATTTTTGGTTTGATCAAAGTATCTCTTATAGTTTTTGAGATAGGTTGATTTAACTGTAATTTACGGAACCCTTCGTGCACGAGTCCGACTCGCACTTGGCCGGTTTTCAAAATGTCATTTTTGTATCTAACAACTATTGAAACGAAACAATAGCAATGAATTCCTACGCATTCATTAAAAATGTGGGGAGCAGTAGCGAAACGTTGTTAACTGTCGGCGCATTGTATGCGAGCACTAACTGAAATAAACAAGCCATATTGAACGTGTCCGAAGCGTACAAAAAGTACAAATTGGAATAGAGGCAGAGGTCCGTCCTCCATAGGCCGACAGAGGCCGAGTTCAGGCGCGGTCCTTTGGGGCACTTGCCAAACAAAGTTTTTGTTTTATCAAACTGGTAATTCACATTTTTTGTTTTATTGCCCCAAAGCTCTGGAGATTTATAGCTAACCACTTTGCATTAATTTCGCATTCATTACAGATCTCTTGAATATTGGGCGTTTTTTTGCAACGAGATTGAGTGTAAATTACAGGAAAATTATGTACAATATTTATTCAGAGTGCGTTCTGAATATTGTTATAAATTAATTCGTTTATAAAGCTTTCCTTTTCCGTTAAAATTTTGTCATGCCGACAATAAAATTATACAAATGACTTGAAGAGAGGAGAAAGGAATTTAAAATAGACTTGCTTTTTTAAATATTAAAACTTCGAAGAAATGCATTATTAAAATTAACATTTTAACATCGAAAACCCATGGAAAATCTGCTTCCCCGTTAGCGTTTAAACACGAATAAAATATTAACGGCTTGTTAAAAGTGTACTTAATCCTAATTTGTTACGACATTAAAATAGTTTAAAGTAAAACAAAGGAGTTAAGGTCACATACAAGGCGTATTCTCTTGAGTTCGGCGGAAACCGCACATAGCTTAAGTGAACCATTAATGAAGATTAATTGTTGACGACGACGCTCACTACACCATACACACTACGTAAATGTTTGAATAGATACCTATAACAGCTGAGAAAATTACGTTAAATAGAAAATTATTTTCAACCATTAATCATCATCATACTGTTATAGTCATAAAAGCATGGCATACCACATTACCTCCCTTTTATAAAGGTGACCGACAGACCATGGACATTCGTGATATATGAAATGATGAATCATTAAAATTTATTTTTGGTCGAAAGCAAAACATTGTCCTTATGTGCGGGTGAAAGGACCAAATTGTGTTAACGTGTCAACCACGCCGGGTGCATTATTGGTCTTTTAGACACGTAAAATGTTTAACGCAAATTAAATGAAATCAAAATAACGTAAGGCTTACGTTTTCATTGTAAATACCTATTATTTCTTACTAATTTAAAAAGCATTTTAGTTACTACCTATCTAAACTATACTTGTAGCATAAATCAAATCAAGCTTCCCTTACTTCTTCCAACAAAAGTTAAAAACACAGAAATGTACCCAGTTTCTGCTAATTCAAGAAATATTTAATCCAAACAGAGGAGCAATTTTTTGATGCAATGTATTAGTTTTAAGTTGTATATATAAGTTTATTTTTATTTTTTAAAATTAATGTAAATATTATGTAAATACTTCAAATAACAATAAAAATTTAAATTACTTGGTTAAAAAAAAATCCAAACAAACAATTCTACATCAAACCAAGTGAAATAAAAAATACTTCAGGTATTGTACAAAATATGAACAGTCTTACGAAAGAATTTGAAATAAACTGTTACGTTCTCTTTCCTCGAAATGTGAGACATATCGAACATGACTGGCGTAATACAATAGAATTTCGAAGATTTTGGACCAGTGAAATCCGATATCTCGCATGCCAGGAAAGTGGCAGAATTTGTTTTATTACATATTGAAAGTGACTGGATTTATGAGTACATTATTACCAATGTTCAATTGGTTTGCTTTATTTAGATAGTTGGAAATGTTTTCGGATTAAAAAAATAGCATACTTACAGAGGTACTACAGAGTACCTTCAATAACTAATTATGAAGCCATTCCCTTGGCTATCTACAACGCTCTCCTGAATCTTAACCTTCTTACATGAATTAATATCACATAGTTGATTTGGTCGACGACATTGAAGGGTTGATTTTACCCGTGATAGTACAATGTAGAACAATGTATCTAAAATTATATGTTTCATGTGTGTTTACATCTATCATTATAACTTGTCTTTAGGAAATATACACCTTCCACTATAGGTAGTAGCTATTTGTACAAGCATTACGTATAACAGATTTGTGAAGTTTGCCTAACTTCTTGTTAGGAAAAAAAGCATTTAATTTCTGTATCTTAGTAGTTTTAAGTCAAATATTGCAGGAAAAGCGCACTAATATCGTTGTAACGACGGCAAAGATTCGCTTTTAATTAAGAGTGTATTGTGTTTGAATATTCTCTTTCGATTTTTTTAAGAAATTGATTCCTTCAAGGTTGTTCTTACTGCTCAACCTTTTCCGTCCCTTAACGGATAATGCACAACAAACAGCGAACGGTTCCGTACAAAAGAGATCCGTGTTGCCACACCGCTTCCCGACGTCCTTATCTCTAGGAAGTGTCGAGTAGTTCCCATTGTATCCTATAATAGTCGTAATCGACTGCTGAGCCCGCGGCTAACGACTCTTTGATTAGAACTGAACATTAACACATTTCGCTCTTGGCACGAATTGCCTGAGAAACGCTCTGATCATAGCTATGTGTGCAGAAACTCTAATCAACTTGCAGAGACAAATACGTTGATTTATAACTATGTAATCTTGTTACTTTGAGGTTTAGACGTAATCTACACAGTGAAATTAATGTCTGTCTTCCTGTCTATATGAGTCATATTTACAGCTCATACACTGGGTAGACATGCGTAAGATTTCACTCCAATAATGTATAGTCGAAACTCAAAAGCTCTCCTGTTATAAAAAGGATCTGATTCTGAGCAGACCAATCATTATCTATAAAAATGATTGGGCAAGTTTTAACAATATTATGAAAATCTAAAGTTTGAAAATCAACCCCAAACAGTTTAATTACAAACTTCAAAAGGTAGGTAGTCAATCATTTTAAAACATTGATTTTCTGACGCATGATAAGTGGAACCAACACTTTCAAAGTTGCAAAACTGTAGCAATCGCCCTTATAATGTAATAAATACATTTAATACTAATAAAAGCTGATCTATACATATAATAAATCTGTAGAAAAGTAATTTTTGTACATTGAAGAAATTGACAAAAAAAATAGCCAGCATTTTAAAGGATAACTAACAGAACCCATTTCCATCATTTTTGTCATTTTTGTCTGTTTGTCTGTTTGTCTGTTTGTCTGTTTGTCTGTTTGTCTGTTTATCTGTTTGTTTGTTCGGGATTCACGTAAAATCTACGAATTAAATGCAGACAATGCTTATATACAAAAATTCTACGTAACTTGGTGTATTACTTAGTTTTTGTTTCATCGAAATCGATTCACTCTATCAAAAGATATGATTAATTTTGTGAATTCAAGATGTAAAATATTACGACACGCAGTCTATTTGTCAAAACTGTACATTTGAATGTTGTACTTATATTAGTTGATCGGCCTATTATTAATCTTTACACAGAAAATCAGACCTTTATAAGTAACTTCGGAAGAAAAAAAAAAATGAAAATTTTGTTTAGCCAAGGTTAAAGTAGCTCCATCTGTGGTAAATAAAATACATCATCAATTTGTCAAAGGAGCGAGGTGGTAAATGACAATATTACCATACATTCTTTATAGAGGATTATTATTTCAACAGATGGAGTTGTGTATTTTCCGTAATTCACCATATTTTAACACGTAGTGTAATTTTTCGATAGACATTTCAATAGTGTTTGTCAGTTTGCCGTGCCACATCAAAATCCAACTATAATTATTACCTTGATGAAAAGAAAATTAATAGTTCTCAGCCAAATTTAAAACGGTGCCATCTTAATTATTTTTTGAACATTATGTCAAAAATGTTGACTTTAGTGGAACTATTAATTATCATTTAAAGTTACAGATGGAGTTCATATCAGGATTTTTTCATAAACATAGTTTAGCTTATCTTCCACTAATGTGGTGGCCTTAAAACAAATAACTTTGAGTGAGTAGTATTAAGTAGACCTTAATTATTTTTTCTGATGCAAAATATGTAAACTTAATCCTAGAAGAAATGAGGATCTATCTCTCGCAAGCGCTGCTAAGCGTGAGGTAGAAGCCCAGATACAAAGAGCAGATAAGAAATGGGAGCTCTCTCTATTTAATACCATACACACGTAAAATGCTTTATGCGTCTGAAAACGTACAAATTACGCGCCGCATTCCAGAGACATGCTTACTTTCAACTTCTGATCGCAAATACACTGTTCACGATTACGAACAGTCTCAGTAAGGTGATCTTCACACTGCCCCGCATCACGCTGCATCTTGCGTGTCGACGCACCTACGCGCGTTCCTGCGGGAGTGCAGATCTGCATTATCGTGCGGGTTTTTCACGCACTCACGCGCGTAGGTGCGTTTTGTAAATTCACGCACAGCGAGTTCCATTTTCAAATATACACGTCACGCCCATTCAAAATCACGCGCGGCATTGCGGGATTCAGTGTGTCATACCTTGCGTCTCGCCCCGCACCTACGTGCGGGGGTGCGTGTTTTTCCGCATGTATGTGCGTGATCCGCATGAACGCGCGTGGATGCATTTTCAGTGTGTTGTACTATGCGTGTTTTCCATACAAACGGAGATATTTCCATACAACGGAAAAAAACGCATCCACGCACTACGCTGCATCATGCGGGGCAGTGTGATAATCGCCTAAGACCCGAGCCAAGTCTAAAAACCCTAAAAAACACCTTTTATATAAAACTACGTTTGATGTCATTTAATCACAAAGACAGAATTGTTCTCTGTTGCAAATCCTATCCACCTATATCCTATCCTAATCCAGAATGCATTGCAGGTGTGCATTGCACAAAAACCAATGGTATCCTATTCGAGAAGTCAAAAGAGTTGACCTGCCAACGTCTGCTTCTGCGCTAAGCAAGTGTTCTTCATAGTACCATCAGAATTACATTCATCGTTGAATGAGGTGAATAAATTTTCAGAAACCACAATAACAGTAGGAGCCAAAGCGTATTATCGCTTCATAGAGCTCTGATTGGCCCCAGGTGACCAAGTCAGGTCTGATTTATTGGTTCATCAGATCTTTGAAAGTGTTTCGGTGGATACTTACTGTCGTCCTGTTTACGTGTGACACAAAATATGGTATATAAACGTCCTCCGCAAGAGCGAAATTTTCCCGGTGTGCGGTAGTGACGCACAGTATACAACACTTCTGTTTCTTTTGATTTGCTGGCTCCACCAAGAAATGACAAATTGCGAGCGTACATTCTGAAAATCTTGGCAAAACTGCAGGTTTCAAGTACGAACACATGAAGTGGACTCTCACAGATACGTACATTTTGCCTATTCGTGAACTAATGCAAACATTTCGGTGGAGTCCCGGCTTAGGCCACCACATTAGGCGTGCGCGATCCTCGGGCGTGTGAGTAGCGCGGGCGCCGCGCGTGCGTCGCGAGCGCGTTGCGTGAGCGTCGCGTTTTGCTGCCCTGCGGCATTTGCAGCGCGCTCGCGGCGCGCACGCGCCGCTCTCCTTGACGTTTAACTGCTAAGGCGTTTAGCGGGCGGCGGGGATAGCGGGCGAAGGGGTCAGAACGCAACTCGAGCGCCGCGTGCTCGCCGCGAGCGCGTCGCTTGCACTCTTCAAACATGCCGCAGGGCAGCAAAACGCGACGTTCACGCAGCGCGCTCGCGACTCCCGCGCTACTCACACGCCCGAGGATCGCGCACGCCTGATGTGGGGTCAGCCTTACCTTAGTGAGTAAGTGAAACTATCCTACCCTATGCACCTGCTGATGATGATGACTCATTTTATCATCCATCCAGCTATTCCCCAACTATGTTGGTGTTGGCTTCCAGTTACCGAATCCGTTTGAGTACCAATATTTTAGGGCACGCCACCATCGTGGCGGTAAGTCCCCTCTTTGAGGAGTGGCTCGGGAGGAGTCACGGCGCCCTCACGTACCGCATGACGCAGGTCCTCACCGGACACGGTTGTTTCGGGAGGTACCTGCACCGCATCGGTCGTGAGGAGGCGCCCGGGTGTCACCATTGTGCGGACAGCCCCGAGGACACGGTGGACCACACAGTCCAGGTGTGCCCCGCATGGGAAGGGCACCGCTGGGTCCTCGTCGAGGCTTTGGGCGGCGGCGACCTCTCGCGTCCGGCCCTGGTTCAGGCCATGGTCCGGGGCGAGAGGGAATGGGATGCCGTCGCCTCCTTCTGCGAAGCGGTCATGCTCGAGAAGGAGGAGGCGGAACGCCAGAGAGTTCGCACCTCTCATCCCGGCCGCCGCGCTGGACCAGGTAGACACCATGGGCGCCGGGTGTCGCGAGATGACTCCCGGCCACCGTAGGCGTGGGTCTGTGGGCGGTGAGTTCGGGTGGCTCATCGTCCCTCTGTCTTTCTAGACGACAGACCCGTGTCGACGGCGCGCGTTGTTCCACGCGCTCCTCAAAGAGATGTCAGCAACCCCAGCGGGGCCCAGCAGGGCCAAGGCCTGCCGGGGCTGCGGGTTGTTCGAAAGAGATACCGCGGCCCTGGTACATAAAAGGCCTATGACGGAACACGACGATTTTAGTCAGTAAGAGTCTGACACTCCCTCACCGCTGCTAACCCACAGCGGGAGGGGTCATTTGATGATTTTACGTCGCTAAAAAAAAAAAAAAAAAGTACCAATATTTTGCTTGGAGCGACTACCTATCTACCTATCTTCAATCCAGTCAACTACACAAGACGATATCCATGGTAAGACTGACAGACTTTCTGGCTTCTGATTAGTCGCAGCAGCTGCAGAAAATGTACAAATGACAGCTTTGTCAGACTCAAAGCATATAGACATAGATTATAGTTGTTTCCTGTTAAAATTACTTACGCACCATACGTAATAATTTTCCAAATTGGCTGACTAGATCCAGAGATATTCACAGCGTCACAAACTTTACTTCTTTTGTTTAGATAAATGGTCACATCCACAACACAACCTTGATGAATCTATGCGACTGCTAAGTGCTAATCCTAATTATACTGTCACGTGAAAGAATGCACCTACGGGATAAGTAGTATTTTGACTATTATATTGCCCACGCAGACGAAGTTGCGGGCAACAGCTAGTAATAACATAATTGAGAAATGAAATTCATTTACAAAAAAAAACTGTCATCGTTAACGAATTGGATAAAAGTATATAAACAAATGGTGCTTATCACCTATCAAAACAAGAACAACCTTACAAGAATTCACTTTATTATATTTTAATTTCCTGCGCCATATTATACAGTACCTAATTTACCAACACAAAATGGTTCAAACATCTATTTAACGATGACCAAATAAAATTATTAATGATGTGTTTACGTGAAAGGGGCGTGTCGTGACAGATTTCTCTTGTAGATTAAGTAACTATGTTCAAATCATAAAAGCAATCTGTTTGACGTTACACAATGAAATCAGGTCTATAGAGGTACGCTTTGTTTACATTCCAGATATTAACTGTCCTTTTGGATGAACATTTGCATGGTTAATATGGTTTATTGCAGTTAATCTCTCTATTTGAACATTGGTTTGAAAGCAGATAAATTTTATCTGATACCAAAAGTTATATAAACGTGTAGGTAAAATATATGTTCAATTTATAGTCGTTTTATTAACATAATTGTCCAGATGATTTCTTGATTCATATACTTATAATATTTAAAAAAACAAAACTTTATTAATTTCAAGCAATTTAAATTCCACAAGCCCAATGAAAACTATAAACAGGGTGTCCAGTGGTGGACATTTGGAAGTTTAATAATGAAAACCTCAGTTTCTTCGCAATACAGGTTTAATAATCTGAATTCTTGACATTTTACAAAATGAAATTATAGATTTTCTGGCGACGCAACCGTGTACAATATAGAAGTGAGTAATATAAAAGTTTGCGGGTGAACGTAAAACAAAAAATAATTATTTGATAGTATCACATCAAAGTGTAACTTGTTGCTATTAAAAATCACTAGGCGTAGGTATGGCGCAGACATCTTCCCCCTCGTTGAAAGACTCCTTTCAACTACATCAGTCTTCATCCGGTAAAGATGTAGGCAAGGGACAGATCCGAGTGAGAGGTCTCCTGAAGCAACCTCTGGTAGTTTGCACATCTGCGACTCGCGTGACTCCGTCGGGCCCCGGGAACAGGCGGCTGACTCGTCCCATTCGCCAACTGAGTGGTGGGACATTATCCTCATGGAGAAGAACTAAGTCGCCGACCTTTAGGGATGCTGATTTAGTACGCCATTTTGAGCGCTGCTGTAGCTCTGCTACATATTCCCTTTGCCAGCGCTGCCAAAAATGTTGATGTATTTGTTCAAGCTTCATGTAGCGTTGAAGGTTGTTCTGGTTCTCGTGCTCGAGCGATGGACCAGGCAATGCATTTAAGGCACGCCCTATCAGAAAGTGACCGGGAGTTAGGAAATGGTAATCGTTAGGGGAAGGGGAGAGTGGGCATAAAGGTCTACTGTTGAGTACAGCTTCCACTTGTGTGAAAAGAGTACATATCTCCTCAAATGTTAAATGATTGTTTCCCATAACGCGTTTTAAGTGGTATTTCGCGGATTTAACGCCAGCCTCCCAGATGCCGCCGAAATGTGGAGCATACGTGGGAGAGAACACAAACTTCACACCTTCATTGGTAGCAAAATCAACTACAGGCTCATGATTGGTTTTAAGAAAATTGCCTATTTCCTTAGCAGCTGCAACAAAGTTGCGGCCGTTATCGCAAAATATCTCCGCTGGCTTGCCCCGTCGCGATATAAATCTGCGTAATGTCATAATAAAAGCGTCTTTGGACAAATCACTGACGGCTTCCAGGTGCACACATTTATAGCGAAAACATACAAACAAACATAAATAGGTTTTAGTTAATCGTGCACCTCGACCCTTTCTATTTAGCGTGAGGAACGGACCAGCGAAGTCAACGCCAACAGTACGAAATGGAAAATCAGGTGTGATGCGCTGTGCAGGTAAGTTTCCCATCATGGGAGTTAATGTTTTACCTTGAATACGTCTACATCTGACACAGGCATGTACTGTGCGGCGGGCCAAGTGCCTACCGTTTATAGGCCACACAGTTTCTCTTACACAGGCCAGCAACAGTTGAGGCCCGGCATGCATGTTCCGTAAGTGTTCATGTTTGAAATATAATTTGGTGAGTGGATGAGAGGCGTGTAAAAGTATGGGATGTTTTTTAGTATAATTATAATTTGATAATTCTATTCTACCACCGACTCTCATCACCTTGTCATCATCCAAAAAGGGTGAAAGTGACAAGAGAGATGATTTGCTACTTAAATTTTTATTTTTTAACAAAATATTGTACTCTACAGCAAATGAAGTTTGCTGAGCAATTTTACATAGGCTAGTAAAGGATGATTCTAATTCAGTAACACTAAATTTACCAAATAATTTATCTTTAGGATTTTTATGTCTAATATTATGTATAAATCTATTTACATACGCAAATATGCATCTTAATTTTAAAAACGATGAAAATTTATCTATTTTTAGAATTTCTGTTACAGGTTCCTGGACAACAGCGGAAGTGGATTTCATCTCAGGTAAGTCTGTTTCATTTATTGATTTATTTAAATAGGGCCAATCAGATTCAGGCTGTATTAGAAATTTTGGACCTGACCACCACAAATTAAGATTGGTAATTTGATCTGGACTTACGCCTCTTGAGATCAGGTCAGCTGGATTCTGATCAGTCGGCACATAACGCCACGACGAACTATCGGTAAGTTCATTAATCTCGGCAACCCTATTTGCTACAAATGTTTTTAGCTTTGCAGAATTACCATTCAACCAGCTGAGGACAACGCTAGAATCGCACCAATAAATGATACGATCAACCTCACATCGTAGAGAACTGGTAACTGTCTTGCACAATTTTGCAGCCAACAGAGCAGCACAAAGCTCCAGACGCGGTATTGTCGTCGGCTTCAACGGCGCCACCTTAGACTTAGCACACAGTAAGTTAACCTTTACATCACCAGCTAAGTTGTGTGACCGCAGGTACACACATGCACCGTAAGCGACTTGGGAAGCATCACTAAAGGTATGTATTTCTATATAACTAGGAGCTTCGCATAGCGTTAATCGCGGGATCTGTAGATCTGATAAAAAACTTAAATTGTTAATAAACTTGTTCCAGGATTCCAAAATATCAGAGCTAACCGGTTCATCCCAGCCCTTTTTATTGAGCCATAAGGACTGAAGTAACATTTTAGGTATAATCACGCATGGACTGAGAATACCGAGAGGATCAAAAATCTTGAATGATGTAGACAGTATAGATCGCTTGGTAACTACATCACCTTTGTTGGGAATTACAATTGATATTTGAAGAGTATCGGTTTTAGGATTCCAATTTAATCCTAAAGTATTAGTGGATCCGCTTAAACTAACCTTGTCATTTTGATCAATGACCGATGATGACAAAATACTTGGTAAATTCGACCTGAATTTACGTAGTTTAAACCCTGCAGATTTTAGAGTGTCCGACACCTTGCGCTGAATGTATAACAGCTCGGACTCACAGTTGGATCCAGTGACCAAATCATCGACATAATGATCGTGTTTAATAATATTACCTATAAATTGATCATCGCAATCCTCTGCCAATACTGACAAACACTTGGTGCTTAAATATGTAGCACTTGCGAGACCATAAGTGACGGTTTTTAGACGTAAAGTTTTGATAGGATTTGACTCATCACTTCTCCAAAGTATTAATTGTAAATTACGATCCTTTTCATCTAGTTCAACCATCCTAAAGAATTTTTCAATATCGGCTGTCAAAATGTATTTGTACTGACGAGCTCGAATCAAAATAGAAAAGATTGAGTCTTGAACATTGGGACCGACCATCTGTAGGTCGTTCAGAGAGAAACCTGAGGAAGTTCGTGCCGATCCATCAAAGACAACACGTGTCTTTGTCGTTTCACTGTTTTGTTTAAACACTGCATGATGGCAAAGATAATAGGATGGAACGGGATTTATAATCGGACATTCCTCTAAATGGCCTAGCTCTAAATATTCTTGAATGAAATTTGAATATTGTAACTTTAATTCTGGATTCTTACGGAAACGTTTTTCTAAATACAATAATCGTTTCTTGGCCATTGCGTCAGAATCTCCTAAACAATCTGGACTATCAATTAGAGGCAGCCTAACACAAAATCTGCCAGATTCTAAACGGTAAGTATTACGATAAAAGTGGTCTTCACAAGCCTGCTCAATTTTACTAAAATATTGCTTATCTGGAACTTGCTCCAGTTCCCAAAACTTTGTTAATTGAGAATTAATATCGGAATTATTGCATTCGTCACTATCACTGATTGAAACATGACACGGAATACTCTTTGGTAACGAACGATTCCTTAAACTTGGAAAAATAGGGCCGGCGACTAGCCAACCTAGCTTTGAGCTACGTAGCTTGGGCATGTTATGACCTAATGCTAGCTGATCACATCCTAATAGGTCCCAAAATAGGTCCGCACCTATCAAGATGTCTATTGCCGAAGGCTGATTAAAATTGGGATCAGCTAACTGTATGTCTCGTGGGATATTAAGTTGACTAATATCTATAGATTGTTTAGGAATAGCACCTGTTAACTGGTTCAACACATAAAATGATTGTACAACACTGTAGTCGTTGCTAAATGAATTTAATCGGGCAATGCAACTTTTATTTACATGTTCCGCTAAGTTGTTGCCTATACCAATAACGTTTATAGTATTTATAGTACATACCTGTAATGATAACTTGTTCATGAGTGACTGGCTAATAAATGAGGACTGACTTCCACAGTCTAATAAAGCACGCACTCGAAATTGCTTGTTTGTTTGAGGATTGATAACGTTTACCATGGCTGTTGACAAAAGAATATGATTTTCTACGAAATTATCACTAATCGAATTATTAACTGATATTTCACTTGAACCGCGATCTGTGTTAGTGCTATTGCTGCTGACTGTACTAGTATTACCTGTGCTAGCATTGTTAGAATTAGGTAAATGCAAGAGTGAGTTGTGTCTACGCTTGCACTCACGACAGGGACCCAACTTGCAATCACGTGCACGATGCCCAGTTCGTAAACAATTGGAGCATAAGTGCAACTTAAATGCTTCGTCTCGTCGTTCTTGAACACTCTTCGCTAGGAATGTAGGGCAGTCGTAAATCCAGTGGTCACCTTTACAGACAACGCACTGCTTAGTGACAGAGCCGGTGTTCTGAACTGTAGATGAAAACGACTTAGTGCTACGAGAATTATTATTATTATTTTGGCGTGATTGTGTAGCCTTGGGTGTGTCAGACTTGTTTTGGAACATAGTTGCTAACACATCAGCGCGATCAGTTAGGAACTTATTGAAGTCCTTTAGAGTGGGGAGATCGGACAAACTATTACGGTGTTCTTCCCACTTCATAGCAGTACGATTATCTAACTTAGGTATAAGAATTTTGATAATTATCATATCAAGCAGCTCATCTTGTTTAGCTAAGCTTGATAATGCTCGCAAGTTTTTTGTTACGTGGTCAACTAGAAACCTCAGTGATTTGTCTGATTCACGTTTGTGTTGTTGCTGTGTCGATTCAAAATATAACAATGAATTGAGGTGTTGATTTATAAGCTGGCGCTTGTTATCGTAACGATCGCACAAAAGCTGCCATGCAGTTTCATAATTAGTTTCGCAAATCTCTAAATTAGAAATAATTCGCGCAGCTTCATTTTCGAGATACGATACCAAATAATGGAACTTATGAATAGGCTTGATACGCTCATTGTTATGAATAAGCGACAAATAGGTATCTCGGAACTCAAGCCAGCGGAAATAAGCGCCATCGAACTTTGCAATTTGTATTTGTGGTAATTTAAAATCAACATGATGACAATGAGTTGACTGATCGTGATGACATTGTGATGAATTGTGCGAATCAGAATAGTGAGAAGTAGTCTTATACTTGTCAAGTTGCTCTTCAGCAATTGCCAGATGTGAGGTGAAGATCTGCTCAATTCCATCACGTTCATCAATCTCAGAGTCCATATTATCGCAATTAATAACCTCAATCTGAGCCTGTAGTTCATCGAATTTGCTAGACATAGCTCGTATTTTATCAATATTAATTTCTAACTCTTTAATTTGGGTTTTTGATAATTTTAAAGAGCATACTACATCTAAATACTTTTTAAATTTCGTTAAACGACCTTTGACCGAGCTACGTTTAGCAAATAGCTCCTTCAATTGTTTTGCATTACTGTCTTTATCTTCGCTTAAAGACATTTTGTTTATTAATTAATAGTATGTAACAACAACAAACGACAAACTAGTACTTAAGAAAGTATTATAGGTGATTGAGTAATCTAAACAGTAACACACTAATGCAAAATGAAGGAATAAAGTTATATGTTCAACTCTTATCTGATACTCCCTCGGCGACACCTGGGGCCCGAACGCAGCCACGCGGCAGCAGTGCGGTAACAGCGCGGCAGCAGCGCGGCGGCGGCTCGGCGCGGCGCGTGGCGAAGCGCAGACGCTTCGTCACCCGAACGCGGCTAGCGGTAGTCAACGTCGGGCGGCGCCGAATTCCCTGGAATAGTCGGCCAAAATATTTGAAATAATGTGAACTAGAATAATGACACGCACTATTGGGAGGGTGGCTAAGTTTA
Organism: Helicoverpa zea; assembly: GCF_022581195.2. NCBI lineage: Eukaryota > Metazoa > Arthropoda > Insecta > Lepidoptera > Noctuidae > Helicoverpa > Helicoverpa zea. The sequence continues at coordinate 6,581,360 of NC_061452.1, read as the reverse complement.
GGCCTTCAGATTACCTAGCAGAATGAAAATATCGGGAATGTAATTACTAATAGGTGTTTAGATACTCAAGTATTATTTATTTATGAACTTATTTTCATGAAATTACTGTTATTTTAATGAATTTATGATTTTACAAATGATTACGTAGGTAGTTGACAATAAATTATGGATTTTAATTGTACTATTTTAGGAGATTTACTGATTGTTTACTTGAAATAAGCCTTAAAATTGCTAGATATTTTGTTAAACTAATGAAATACACAAGTGGAGTGTACCAAACAGCGACCTTTTCGATAGGAAAAATGGGTTCAGGTATTAGGGTAAATCGTAGGAATGGCACTTAACTGATAGGCGAGACGGCTGCTTCTGGCTGCACTGGTCCTCGCTGGTGGCTGTGGTACTGATAGGTACACGAGCTGCTCGCAGATGTTGACGAAATTCTCGGACTGACGTGGCAGGCTGACGGTGAACCTCGACGGAGTAGAAGCTAAGGCTGGGCGCGGCGAGTTCTTCTGACCGACCTGGCTGGCTTAGTTGTCTTCTATTATAGTGTTCTTGCGTCTGTAGTCCTCCACGATGAATCTTTGGTAGATTTCCTTTTAGTGAGAATTCCTTTGTCTTCGTAGTCGATCCGAATTTTTGCAAATCCGTCCTGTCACGGTCGCCATTTAATGTCCAATGGTGGACATTTGGAAGTTTAATAATGAAAACCTCAGTTTCTTCGCAATACAGGTTTAATAATCTGAATTCTTGACATTTTACAAAATGAAATTATAGATTTTCTGGCGACGCAACCGTGTACAATATAGAAGTGAGTAATATAAAAGTTTGCGGGTGAACGTAAAACAAAAAATAATTATTTGATAGTATCACATCAAAGTGTAACTTGTTGCTATTAAAAATCACTAGGCGTAGGTATGGCGCAGACACAGGGGTTGCTAAGCCCCATCTGTCGCTACGAGCAATAATATCTAATCCACTTTAACGTCCCTTACAGGCGAAACCCATTCCATTAAGTCCCTTATAACGCTGCATCGAACAAACCACACCTATAAAGTAAAACATTGTTGCAAATCCTAGCACCAAATCACTTCACCGTCTAGTGGGGCTAGTGAAAATCATTTATCTAAAAGCGTCTCCCTTCCGCCATCAAAACTAAATCAAGTAGGGCGAGGAACATAAACTCGACCGCCCTTGCAGTTAGATAAAATGTAAAGGGAAGTTTGATTCACTTGGCTCGTGTGACATCCCACGTAGGAAACCCGTCCACCTCCCGAGGCCTCGTAACGACCTCTTTATACCAGCTATCTCTATTTGACTACGATTCATATCTCCGGGAGGAGGACACTTAGTCGAACATTATTGGAAACCTAGTCTGAATCCGATACCTAATATCAAATCCGAGGAATCGAATTTTATTCAGGCCGTATTAGATACACAGAGGTTTGCGAAGTTCACAATCTTGGCAACTTGTTCTTCTTTATACATTTTTACGAATTTTGAATACGTAACTTTCACCAACATTAAGACATGCAAAAAAGTTTCACGTTACCATATTGCAATAATTACTATCTGTATTCCGCAAATGAGTGCTGCGTAATTGCCACTTATACTTCTGCTGAGAGGTATAATCATTTGTGACGATTCTTAATTACTTAATTCCCGATTAACTTCTTAATTACCGGCGGCGTCGGCATGCGAATGGAGCTCTGAAAAAAGTCATTGGAGCACTTCTTAGAGGGCAAATATTGTCGGTGGCCTCCTCTTAGGAGGTTCATCTCGAGATAAGCGTCGGTGAGACGAGGAGGCCAGCATCTGGGCCGGTAATTAAGCGCATCTGCCTACGTTCAATTTTGGAACGCGCTGGATGAGTTGCCCCGCGCTCCTTGGGTCCATTTGGGAGGGTAAGAGCAAATTGCTAAACTTTCAATTAAAGAGTTGTTATTCAAACCGCTCCCAGTTCCTCGATGGAATTATATTTTATTTCACAACGAAAACTCTTATTGGTACTTGCGGTACTTGTTTTCTGCTTTACTTAGAGGCTAAGTTGAACATTTCTTCGAAAGGAAACTGTACGAATTTATTAACAATTGTGTATTTAAAAAAATTTTCCATTCTGGTTCCCTACTGCGGCTTTAAGATTATATTAGATAATCTCTTAATTTTGGTTCTGGATTAGAATTGTTGCCGATATCTTTGGGTTCATGTTATTCAATTTGAAACAACTGTGGAAGAGCAAAGTGAATACTGGTGTCGTTTATGTCTTACTCTGAACTTTTTATACGGAATAATCCTCAGAAACATTATGATTCGTTCCGTGGCAAGATTTGAATTCGGCTGGATACTAACATTTTGTTTCGCGCCGTCAGAAACAATGTAAGCGCTCGCAAAATCTTCTGCCTTTGACGTTACCTAGATATCCAGAAAATATTATGTAAGGACCGAGGCTGGCCATAATATCTTTAGCAAAAAAAATAAAGTAAAAGAGGATCTTATCAACTGGATATGGCATTATAATTTCAAATACTTGTAACTTATGATTTCAACCTTGAATCTTCGATCTATCGTGTCCTCGATACCGTGAAGGTAAGATACATTTTGGTCAAATGACCACACATTAAACCCGACCCAATTATTGGTCCTTACAATTTTCCACCTCATCAAATAACATGAGTTCTTTAGACCCTTATAGATATCTCATTCGTTTATTTAGAACTTAATAAATAAAACTTAAATAAACTCCTAGGGATTAAAAATAAAGGACAAAAAAAGACAAGTGTACCATGAAACAGCCACTTTAAAAAACGGAGTGATTGGTTCATAGGAGCAACAAAGAATTGTCCAGAATTTTTGACTGCACATCTGCTTGTTTCTAAACTCCTCTTAATTTGGCAAGAATATTAACTAGAATTAACTATTAACTATTTCGTAGAATTTACAGCATCCTTATTTTTGTAAAGTCGGTTAAAAATGAGGACTGTGGAAATTGACAGTCCTTAAAGCGACATTATATATTTGTACACTAAGAAATTTTATACCTTTCAAAGGACTTACACCAGATTAACAATATGTAAAATGTATAGAAAAATATATATTTATCCTAACAATTTTATTTGATTTGTTTCAGTAGCAGCGAGCAGTGCGCTTTCGGCTCGATGTGCGTCCGGCGCGCGAGGAGGGAGCATGCTGGTGCACCTCATAATACTTAGCACCGCCCTCGCGGCAGCCAACACCGGGAAACACGGTATGTATTTTATTAAAATTCGTCTTATTAATGCTTAAATAATAATTAGACTTTATAGGTAACATGCAGGCTTCGATCCTTCTAAAGTGTAAGTAATCAAAATAAAAATCCCAGATTAGTCCAATACCTAGTAAAAATATAAAGTTACCTAAGCTGACATTTAGGCTATCTCAAAGGTGAGTGAAATTCGATATGTTATTACTATTTTACTATTCTAAAAGATAAGTAAACACATACATCATGAAAACATAAAGCTATTCTTAAGTCCTATTACAATAAAGAAACTCATCATCATCATCATCAGCCTATCGCAGTCCACTGCTGGACATAGGCCTCTCCAAGTGCACGCCACTGAGATCTATTTATCTATAAAGAAACTGACTGCTTTTATTTATCTTTCTCACAAAATAACAACTACACATGAAAATATTAACCCTCGCAAAAAATCTTAGCGGAAATCTTCGCTTCCTTAAAAAAGATTTCTCCCAAAAAATAAACAAATGTATTGACGCGACCCTCGGCAGAGATTCATCTTGTACATGTACATTATGTAGTAGACCCCCTCGACTTAATCTGCGTGAATGTTATAATATTATACACCCTACAAAACTTGGGGGGTGAAATAAATGGGAAAAATTTAAAACTTCTTCACACTTGTATCCCCTGCAGCATTTATTGTGCGGCGGTTATATGAATGCAAATAATAACACACACTTCACCAAAGTATACATTTTAGCTGGAATAATAACATGAAATAAACATGCCACCCTGTATAACGCTCGGTTCTGGGAGCACTCAAAAAACCGCATTCGGGGACACGTGCGATGAGAATGACTTTACTCCGAGTATTTTATTTAGCTTTCATTTTCGGGTTCTACAAAGTTTTCTTTTAACAATTTCATGATCTTGTGACTGCTGCTTGTCACCTTACATACCGCTGATACGTGGCATGAGAAGCAGACAAACCTTTTTTATTTGGTAATAATTATTTTAGCTTCTATACGTCCATTGTGTGACGCAGAATTATCTGTACTTTTTTTCTGTTTTGTGTGGAATAAATTCTTGATGAATGACATTTCGAATTCTACAAACCACCTTGGTGATACCAAAACATCAAAAAATATTCTCTTTGAAATAAAAGCTACATAGTTATTCCGATATCTCTGTGTAATCGTGTGGAGGTTATTCTGCGGAATTCTGTGTCAACTGCTAGAAAGCCATATTTCATCAATATTTAAACTACCTATATAGTGTCAGTTCAGTACTTTTACAGATTACATTATAGGGTTTTTTCATTATTCTTTTCATATAATATCAATAACAGTAGCCAATACACAACTTTTATTTGGGCAACGAAACCGTTCTGGCAGCGAAAATAGCCCATATTTATAAAACAAAAAAATCCTACTAAAATCTTCTACCGCCCAGGAGTCACACATTCCTGGCGTGCAATTTGCCGGCGTGACGGCTATAGGCCTATAGTCAACGGCTATTGTTGAACGTAGGCCTCCATAAACTGCCTTGACGAACACTCCAGTCTCATTAAGGCACGGGGAAAATTTGACATAATTAAAACGGGGTCAATGGCCGCATTACAAATCCCTTGCCCCTTTTCTTGTAAAATGTATTTATTAATGTACGGAACCCGCGAAATTTAAATTGTTTTGTGAAATATTTTATTTTGCACTTCGGTCGCATTGGAGGAAGAAACTTTTGGGTTTACTTGGAAAAATCCTGGTTTTATTCATAAAAAAGTGAAAAGAGTAAAGTTTAAATTCAATGCAACATTGAACAAAAATTTTATGTTTACCATGGAACCAAAGTTGCAAACAAAACAAGTTAGGCTTAGGAAGGATTAGCTGCTATTACTATTGTACAAAACAACTTATAAATAAACCTAACAAAATGCACATCAACATAGTAAATAACAAAATACCAGTGTTATTTTGTAAACAGGAACAAAACAGCGATATTCATTGAAAACACGTTTTCTTTATCGCGATCGGAATTCGGGTCACCTCAGCAAAGCTGCATGGAAGTTTTACAGTTCAGTTATATCAGTTATGAAAGCGAAACGTTTCCTCTACGCCTTAACTTTTACTAACTATTAAGTAACTTTAGCAAAGTTTGGAAACTTAAGAAATAAATGTGGCTGGGAATAAAGCTGGTGGAAATATTTGTGTGAGATAAAAAAATCGTCGTAAGGCATGATCAAATAATATTCATCAAATACACTCAGATAAAAGTGTTGCTCAACAAATAAAATAAAATCAAAAAGCTTAGAGAAGAATAAAAGGAATACCACAGAAATGCGGGACACGCGAAACTCTCAAAAAAAGGTGTCGCATAACCCACATCCGCACGAGTGCAAACATTGCAAGATATCAGGGGACATAAAAGTCCCCTATTGACATGCAGCCACTCGAAAGTAAGATGCATTATCGCATCGGAACTCGAATATCCGATATCACACAATCCGACTGCGGCTGCGTATCTAAGTGGCGCACAAGTCACAACATCCAGGGGCCTTATGTTCTCAGGCCGTCGTTATCAAACTGTCAAACTACATTATAAGCTTGTTTACGCCAGTGTCATCTCCATAAATACACACAAACTTCTTACTACCATCTTGATACAATTACGTCTTCATGGCCCAAGTTTAGTACGCGGATTATACTATTCAAAAACATCTTTAAGGCCAAACAGAATAACATTAAGACTCAGCCGCTGTTGTTTGCAAATAATAAGAAAACAGACTTGGTAAGTTAAAAAAATTCGCGTAAAATTTGCATAAACCTCGTGGCGCCCTGTTCACTTTTCTCTACTTTCGTTTTTTATATCATCTCTTATACCGTTCGTTCCTAACTCATTTTATAACAATATCTTATTAAGTGTTTCATAAAATACTTTGAAAGAAAAAGTTTTATAATAATTGTTAATGGTGTTACTGAATGTGAGCGGAATATTTTTGTGGCAGTGGAAAATGCCTGTTCTTACCGATCTGTCAGTTCGGTGCCGATTTCTCGACATCCCTGCCTTACCCTCGTACATTTATCTACGTAGAAAAAATCCTAGTGAGAATGTTCCGTCCGAAGCCACCCTCATATATAGTAAGTAGGTAGGTAGTATTTTATATACGTTGATGGAACACGTGTTATTTCACCGTGAGCCGTGAGATCAAACATAATCGTGATGTATAATATCAGCTCTAGTTTCAGTTTACTTTGCAACAGAAATGCGCGTGAATAGGGCACAATTTTCTAAAGACCATAAATAGAATTAAGTGTATTGTCTTGAGCAAAGTTTGTAGCGCCTACACGCAAGTAATAATTCCCTTGAGTTTACTGTTTATACCGCTAAGCCTGAATAAGGATTACTGTAAACAAAAACAATACGAATAATCCACATTAAACATCATAGTATTATACGATTTCGCAGAATTCGAGAACCTAAGAAATAATAAATACTTGGTCTTGTCAAAGAAAGTGTGACTAAATTCTTTTAAAGTATGTTACTTTGACAAAATTCTGTGAAGACTTAGATGCTTAAAAAGTGTAAATAAAGATTTCTTTTGCGATAAGACTTCATTAAAACTCGAGAACTTTTCAAAAGCCAAACTTAGCCATCATAGACCGCGTTCTAAGTAAAAAGAAGACGGATTAAACCACAAACAAAATTCCACAAGTAAAAAGGGCTATTATTAGAAATACATCAAGAACCGCAATAATAACACAATTGTCGATACAAAGATGCCTAACTTTGTAAAAGGAAAAAATATATGTACGCGAGCTAACGGAGCAGTGCCTTTGTGAACTTAGAACTGAATCCCCAGAGGTTTATGTCTTTTCGGATCAGGAGGCTTACGGGAGGACGCGCGAGGAAAACTCCTTTCCTTCATAAATATTTACTTTATGAAATAACGCGCCCCGAGCTCAGCTTAGTCTTACATACTGGCTGGGACCAGGTGATAACTGGCAAATGACAAAAAACACACTCATGCGTCGTCTATTACAAAACAATATTATTATAGAAAGATTTGGATCCCTATTCAATTTTTTTTTTCAAAAATAATTCTTTACTTAATCTACTATTTCGATTCTTGAACTTACCTATGTAAAACTATCTGAGTGCTTAGTGCGAGTTTTCGTGAATTTTTTTACGGACTCACATGAGAGCGCGTATACTAAGATTTGTATGGAACAAAAACAGCTCCACCTAGTGTCAAAAATTGGAACCTGTTTTTGTTCCATACAAACAGTGTTGCCAACAGCTGTAGAAGCTTACCACCAGAGTCAACTTTTAAAACCACCAGAAAACCACTAACAAAAATTTATCCCACACTTAAAATCACCAAATTCACCACTAAAAAAATATTGTTTATATTTTATTGTAACCTAAAACAATTTAATCATCCAAAGATGTAACTCGGCAACGATAGAAAATTAAAACAGACAAAGCATTACATCTGTTTAGCAATTCATCCGACCCGATCCGAATCCTTCACAAATTATAATCGGCGTAGTAGTTTCACAAATTGTTTAGTTACGCATTTGACCAATGAATGAGTACTTAATATAATTATATAGTAGTCGTTCACCTTTTTGTTTTGTAGATGCTTTTTTGACATTCCGTGAGACTTCAAATCTCCATAGTAACTCCTTAAAGTTGTACCACAAAACTTACATTTCGCTACTTGACCCGCAGTACTTTCAACATTTCGCCACTAAATAGGGGACTTAAACCACCAGTATTAGTGGAAAATCCACTAAGTTGGCAACACTGCATACAAATCTTAGTATACGCGCTCTCATGTGAGTCCGTAAAAAAATTCACGAAAACTCGCACTAAGCACTCTGATGTATCATGTGACAATACCAAAGAACTAATCCAAAACTTATTATTCACTTTACAATTCACCCATGGACAGATTAAAATTGCTGACATAAATATATGTAAGTATGTTATTTTAGCACGTATAGGTAACATTAATTAATTTCCCTTGACAAATGAGTACACGAACAAAATAATTGAATTCCAAAAAAACACGAATACCCAGTGAAGGAATAGAAATAAATCAATTTCAAAACAAGTAGGTACTCGTACATAGATAGGGAGTAAATTGGTTTCTGCGGTGTACAGGTCATTCACCCCGCAATTTATGTAAGTAGCATTCTGGATACTCGTGTACAGCGGTTATACAGTACATTGCAATATAATTTCAAATGTATGTACTGCTGAAAGATTGTCTCTCATCTCCATACGAAAGTATGAGCTCAATGCAAATGTGAAAATGGTTTTATGATAGAAGATTTTTTACTCAGCAGAATTTTTTAAATATTTGTCTCTTGTTTCGTATCTAAACTTGCCATATTTTAATAATACGTTTAGTTAAGTTGCGGTGAAGAAGATTTGGATATCTATAGGAAATGGAGATTTGATTATAAGTGTAAATACCTATTAGCCAAGTTAATTTACAAGTGTAATTAATATTCCTAGAAATTGGTGAAATATCGTCTGTTCTATTATAAGATATGGTTACTGAGAATATCATTGATATCATGTTACGGATTCGAGGAAACTACCGAATTCCGTACCAAATGATTTTAAACTGATTTATTTACTCACCGAGCATTGTATGTTTTTCGATTCGATTCGATCAACAAAGCCAAAGCAATGGATGCCCTTTACCGCTTCGAAGAAAGTAGAATAAAAAAGTGATAAGTCGAAGTAACTGTCATTTTGTTAACAAATGCATCTTCCTTACTCTGTGGTATATTAGAAAATCTGCTGCATTCGGTACTATAAAATATTCTTATAAAAATATATTTTTCAAAACAATACTGATAAGTACTTAGCAAAAGATATTATGTAAATACTTACAAACAGAAAACACATAATTTTCCCAAGAATAATAAACACCATAAAAAAACTCACCGTGAAATTAATAAACGATACACTAAGTAAAGAAATAAAAGTAATTTAAAGTTTTTCGCTTAGGCCATTTCAAGTTTTGTCAGAATTCCGAACTTTTTTGGCTCCTATACTTTTCTAACATACGCCAATATTTTCCACACCTTGGCTCTGTTTTCTATTGATTTATTGAAGAAAAATAAACACGTAGCTTTTAGACAAATATGATTCTGTTGAAGTTTAATCAATAAAAAGTACCTGCCAGTATTTATCAGACATCTTCATCCAGTGCAGCATGTTTTGTCTTTCCATACTCTTCAATCTACCTTCTATATCTACAAGAAACATACATATAGATATCAATAAATACTACAAAAATCATATTTCTAAACAGTGGTGCCTAAATATTTAGAATTCTTGGTACAGTTATTGCAATCGTGTCAAAATATTTGAAATAAAATATTGAGCACGATCGTTTTGTTGGCATAAAAATTAGCAATCAGTTTTTATGTAAGCGATAAATTGATTTTTCTATTTACCCAGAATAGAACAAAAAAAGGTTTCGATTTAAATGCGAAATTGTACATGGTTCCATTTCAATTACGATAAATTGATCGTCCACCATCGTTTCCACTTATTACGAGCTAGTACATGAATAATAAAAGAAGCCGCAAATTACTTCCACTCAATTCCCATCCACCAAAAAATTAATTGTGCGATCATCAGCTATGAGTTAATACAATATTCAACGAATGCCGCATGAGCGATGGAGAGCCAACGACGTGTGAATCATTCATCCAAATGAACGCAGGCGGCGACGCGACGTTCGCATGCCATCCATCTGTGGCCAATGCAATACGCCACTGAAAAGTTACATCCAATTAGCAGAAACCGATGACGCGAGTACGCGTACTCCATCCACCCGCTGAATTTGACAACTGCTGTCATAGTTTAAATTTGGAATACCTTACGACCCGTTTATTTTAAGCCAGGAGTTGCAATCTATGTGTGTGGAACTTTTTTTTAGTTTTAATTGTTTGGTGCTAGCTTGTTAGCGATTACTAGTTAGGGATTCCATGTGCAAGTTGCTATTTGTTTTACACTGTTCGAACGAAAACAAAGTGTTAGTTTTTAATGATCGCGCTCGGGTATTGTAACTTTGCTTATTGATACATTGAATTGTGAACCCAATCTGCGCTATAGGAATAATTCCAATTTTGAACTACATTCACGAGAACTTTATTAACAGGTTTTTTGAACCAATTGTAAACTGGTGGCTCTAACATTTCTTAAACTTGTACATAACTACGTTAGTTGTAAATAATATTTACGGAAAATTAATATTTACAGACATGCACAACGAATTTAATTCGGTATTCATTAAAACATCTAGAAAGAAATACAAATAAAACTGAAACCGGGCGCGCTATCTCCAATAGCAATGAACGTTGAAGTGGTCGATTCATGAGAAAAATGTTTTTACTTATCTGTGAAAGTGACCCTCGCGATCTAAGTGCCTTGTTATTTTTGGTCATTAAGTGAAGACGACCAACGGTATAGTTGTGACCGACTTACTACTAAGAGGTAGAATTTTCTTCGCCACTGCTCAATGATAAAGAGTTTTTACTTTATTTTTTATATCCACGACTATGGCATAATAAGTCTCACTGATTAGTTGAATCGCAATTTACCTTTTTAATTCACCTACACTTATAAAGTTGAAAGATTTAAAGTATTATGGGTGTATTTACGTGATATATATTAAATTAGTTATTACGTTATTTAATCTAGCTCTATTCCAACAAAAACTACAAGTCTGAGTTAGGAATTCACACATCATCTCGGATCGTATTTCATCATCATCATCATCATCAGCCTATCGCAGTCCACTGCTGGACATAGGCCTCTCCAAGTGCACGCCACTGAGATCGATTTTCGGCTTCTCGCATTTCATCTCTGGATCGTATTTACTTAATACAATATCGATCAATACGTTGGTATTGTTATATTGTTGTATGTATTGTTGGTAAAAACCAATTCTGTGAATAAAACCTGATAAAGGATCAACTCTGAACCCTACCCGTAGGGCAAACAAAGGAACAAGCTAATAAATAATAATAAGTCAGTCCGACAAACTCCAACCTTTACGTGGACAGACAAAAACTTCACACTTTTTATACTACGACATGTAATAAGTATTTTCATCCGAACAACAAAAGGAATAGAAGCAAATGAACGTAACCTTCCGAATAAATACAACAAAGAAAAACTTAGTCTAAAAACAAGCTGTTAGTAGTATTGTCAATAATTATAGTAGACATTAGCAATAATGGTACACAGCACCGCAAAGTGCCTGTTTTCCCAGTTTCAAACGAAAGTTGCGGTAATAGTGGAGCCGCGGTAAACCAGGATTTTATACTTTGAACTTTAAATAAAGTTTAAAAATTTAAATATTTCGTATAAAAGACGATGAAGATGTTTATTTGTTTTAAAATTCATAGTTGTAGATAAAAAAGAACATAATTTCTGATGAAGTGGTCAGTACACACCCACGTTTCGTTCCCAGTACGGTAACACCTGGGTAGTTTATTCTGTATCATAGGGAGGGTACAATATGACTGATGTTGAAAGATAAGAGAAATAAGGGAGATGAAAGGATGGACATTGTTTTGCGAGGGTGCCGCATAGGCCAGCAATTTCGTGAGACGATCTGCTGACAGCTATCATAGAAGTTAAACGAGTAAACCTGAACAGCGGACGTTCACCCGTTTCCCCCGTTGAAAGAGGCCTAAGCCCTATTATAAACTTATATAAAATAGGCCGACGAAGACGTAAATGACGTGAATAAAATATCTCTCAAAGTTGAAACTCACTGCACCAATATTAATTTATACAAACCAATATTAATTTTGTGTAACGCGAAAGAACAAAAATATTTTATTTTGTTGTCCCATTTATACGTAAGTAACAAAACAAATGACCAAATATTTCACAATATAACTAGCAAAAGCATTATGGCGCACAAAAACATTATGAATATAAATTTTCAATTCCACTAAAAATATTTCCAAGAACTCGCGGCTGTGGGTTAAGTAAGCTTTTGGAAGTAAAACACAAATATAACACACGTTATTACATCGTGTATATCAGAAAAAATATTATGTTCGTAACTATGAATCTCATTTATTTCATCACTACATAAAGCAAATGATATTTATAAAGAACGTTATTCATAAAATAAATAATTATACACAAATTCATTACAATTAATTAACCTGCTAAGGTCACAATATTATATTTCAACTAATTATTGTTATTAAATGCTGAAAACTCTAAAATATGTACCTACTTTAAATTAACCCCTAATTTGTAATGAGAGAAACAACTAAGAATGATTTTATCGTTACCTCGATAAAATAAATAAATATTTGATAAAATAATTATTATAATTATAACTAAACTATGAAAATAATAGGCCTTTTTTTTTTTTTTTTTTTTTTTTTATCGACGTAAAATCATCAAATGACCCCTCCCGCTGTGGGTTAGCAGCGGTGAGGGAGTGTCAGACTCTTACTGACTAAAATCGTCGTGTTCCGTCATAGGCCTTTTATGTACCAGGGCCGCGGTATCTCTTTCGAACAACCCGCAGCCCCGGCAGGCCTTGGCCCTGCTGGGCCCCGCTGGGGTTGCTGACGTCTCTTTGAGGAGCGCGTGGAACAACGCGCGCCGTCGACACGGGTCTGTCGTCTAGGAAGACAGAGGGACGATGAGCCACCCGAACTCACCGCCCACAGACCCACGCCTACGGTGGCCGGGAGTCATCTCGCGACACCCGGCGCCCATGGTGTCTACCTGGTCCAGCGCGGCGGCCGGGATGAGAGGTGCGAACTCTCTGGCGTTCCGCCTCCTCCTTCTCGAGCATGACCGCTTCGCAGAAGGAGGCGACGGCATCCCATTCCCTCTCGCCCCGGACCATGGCCTGAACCAGGGCCAGATGCGAGAGGTCGCCGCCGCAAAATAATAGGCCTGACATACACTATTCGTCAATTATAGGTACCACCATCATACCGAATAGAAAGTACCTAAAATCGAGACGACCAAACACAAGGATAAAATATATTCGTAGAAATCAAATTATCATGCGGACAAAGTTGGGTCTCCCAAGGATTAATATAAAATATCAGTGTCGCACTCGCAATGATCTTCGACACAAATTAAAACTTTGAACTGTGAAGCAAAGACGGCCCCGACGAATTGTGCCGCTTCTGTCTTGCTTTAATTGCGCCTGCCAGGAGTCGTTTACAATTATTACTGCCATTGAAAAACTCTGCAGCTCTGAATACGTCTTGCGAAAATAGAAAATATTTTTTAAACTAACCTTGTTCTGACCTATTAAGATAGGAGGCAGTTTTTGCTACAGCTTCTTGGTAATTTAGAACTTGGATGTGGGGTAAATTACTTTGTTATTTTTTGGGACGTAAGCTTTTGAGAGTCTCGTTTCTTACTACACACATTAATAGTTATCTATAGACAACTACATTAAAGTCTAGGCAGAAAGTCGTTATACATAACAGTACCCTAAAGTTAGCATCTTTCGTTTAATGGCCCTTAAAGTGTCACACAACAACAAGACAAATGACTGGAACGTTTCTCTGGACCACTCTTGACTCATTATCAGTAATCTTATTACGATAGTTACGACATTGCCCACGCTACATAGACTATAGGCAGTCGTAAGTTTATTTAAATTAAAAAAAACTAAAAAACACGCTTTTTATAAAAAAACGAACTAAAAAATAGGAAATAAATTTTAATGAATTTAAATTAAGAAAACAGTGTTAAAAATTTCAATGAATATAAATTAATAATAGTGTGAATACAAAAAAAAATATATTAAAAAAAAGCGTGGGGTGCATGGCGTCAATAGTTATAAATATTTTATTGACAGATATGAGTACAGTGATTTTCATTTCGATAATATCTTAAAAAGCACCCCACGCTTTTTTTAAATATTTTTTTTTTGTATTCACACTGTTATTAATTTATATTCATTGAAATTTTTAACACTGTTTTCTTAATTTAAATTCATTAAAATTTATTTCCTATTTTTTAGTTCGTTTTTTTATAAAAAGCGTGTTTTTTAGTTTTTTTTTTAACTATTATTTATTTTCTACTTTTTAGTTTGTTTTAAAACTATTATTTGTTTTGTAGAATTAAAATTCTCTTTAGTATACAAAAATTTGACAATATTAGAGAAAACGGCTAAAGATAATTAATTATTGGAAATAAAAATTAACACCGAGTCCTGCCTTATCGACTGTAGAGAAAAATTCTAGAAAATTTTAATTAATTTTCTTACCTTATCGACTATAGATGAAAATAATATAAATTAACAAAAATCATATTTTGCAAATTGAAAAGCCTAGAAGTCGGTGTCTAATGGATGTTACTAAGTTAATTTTGCCACCGACTTCTAGGCCGATGCACCTAAAATTAGTTTTTTTTTTGCTTTTTAGTGTTTTGGGAAGTCGGTTTATTTTTTTTGTAAAAAGGTTATTTATTTAAAGCTTTTCAGTGATACGAATAGTTGTCACTATCCATACAAGTGGGAAGTTCTCATCAATACAAAGAATATAAGTCCAAACGAGGTATTTTACATATTTAGTTGTCGAGTTCCCTCGACTTTCTCTGGTCTCCATCATCAGGTCAGCCCTAAACCTTCACTGTTGCATAGGTCTTGTCAATACGAATGATTTAAGCCCAAATACGGGGTAGTTTACATATTCAGTTGTCGAGTTCCCTCGATTTTCTCTGGTCTCCATCATCAGGTCAGCTCCAAATCTTCACAGTTGAATAGTGCTTTTAGGCGTACACCTGAGTGTCAAGTTGTTACCCTATGTATGCCTACAACTTTTGAAGGTTGCCCTCGATTTCTCAGGGTTTCCATCATCAGATCCTGAACTGATGACTATGGGACCAACTAGCAGCTATTCCGAGTCGAACAAAAAAAGAATCACGTAAATCGGTCTATAAACCTCGGAGTAATCGATGTGTATGTGTAACCTCCTCCTTTTTGGGAAGTCGGTTAAAAATGGAATAATTTTATCAAATTAGTGTATTGTCATCGGTCCTCAATAAATCTACAAAGTTTGAACGAAATCCGGCCGTTTAAAGTGGGTCAAAATTGCGCCCAAAGAAGTCGGTTACAAACAAACATACAGGTGAAGCTAATAAAAAGCGTGTAAAAAGTGTAGCCTTCATTACGCTACGGTCGATGAAACAAACTTAAAGTGCATTGGTATAGTTAAACTTGTATAGCAACACTATTAAGAAGCACAATTCCCGCTATCGACGTTTGCAAATGGCACGCGACCGTAACAAAGTTTTACTGGAAGAATGTTGCAAATTAGTATAATGGTAGTCTTACCCATTAATGTAAGTCTGCTAATGTTCTAAATAAAGTGAAAGCTAATAATTAATTATGATTACAAAGTCAGCATTACCCTCGTATTAATATTTAAAGAAGCCAGTGAAATTACAGCCAACCTTTTCTCTCGGAACTGGGTGGAACGTAAGCGTACTTATCTTTAAATCAAATTATACAGATCGATTGTAACAAATACTATTAAGAATGTTCTGGAGGAGGTTTGCAAAGGAAGCAATCCGACAGAAAGGAAAAACAGGCCGCGTTATTCTGCAAACAAAACGGAGGCCAGAAGGTTTAATCTCTATGAGGTACAAATCGCTCGTTATGTAAATGAATCTCTTGCAAATTTGAATAGCTTTCATAAGCCAATTCCCTCTGAATAAAAACAATAGAATACTCTTTCAACGTTTTAGATATTACTCGAGGAGGAATTTATCACGGATCATTAATTATTTAGCGCCGTATCTAGTTAAGATGAGATAACAAGGTCTTTTTGGGGCCTTCACTTGAGTTTACGTAGCCAGTCTAGATATACGTATTCCTTTTGTATTTAAATTTTTGTTAATATTTCTTAACCTTTTTAAATATTCTAGTATTTCAATCATATTTAAAAATTAGAAGTATCAGGAATTTACATTTTACCTTTACCAACTGATTAAAAACAACTTATTGCTAATTAATATTCAGCTGATTTTGATTAATGAGGAACTTTATAGGAATAACATTGAAACATTTTTTGTATCACAAATTAAGTCACTTGCCTAAACCTCGTAGCTGAAGTTAAAAATGGTTACACTCAAAAGAGTACCTTAACTCTTTAAACATAAGCTGGTTTTCGTTATTAAACCTCCCAGCTATAATTTATTATTCATTATTAAGAAGCATTTTTTCTTATTACAGAAGAATTAATTACCACTTACACCATCGTTAAATAAACCATTGTTTCGCTGTAAATGAAACCCACCCAAAACAAAAATGTGAAATACTGCCAAGTTCGATAATATGGGAATGCTTCGCCTATAAAAGAAGTGAGATCTGAATAAGTATCAAGTTCCATACACATACCTCAGTTAAAAATAGTTACTTTTTAATGATGTTACTTGGCAAGTTTTCACACACCTTGTTATAAACCTACTAAACGCATGAATCAAGTATTTAATTTTCTATTAAAACTTGCCAAGTAACATCATTAAAAAGTAACTATTTTTAACTGAGGTATGTGTATGGAACTTGATACTTATTCAGATCTCACTTCTTTTATAGGCGAAGCATTCCCATATTATCGAACTTGGCAGTCTTTCACATTTTTGTTTTGGGTGGGATTTCATTTATTTTTGTAAGGTTGTTTATTTTATTTTTTTCTTATGATGAAGTTAGTTAAAGAAATGTCTCATTTATACTATCTTTCAGATTTTTTAATATGCACTATGTTTCTTACAAAGAAATGAACTAGATTAACTAAATGAACTAGATTTACCAACTGACTGACATGACATGTTATCATATATTATGTTCGTGGATCAAAGTTACACATTCGTTATTTTCGAAAGTGATTCACACTTGGCCATTTTCAGATTTTTACTTTACTTTGACTAAATACAAACTTTTGTAACGAATTTCAGATCGGTACGACCATTCGAAGATATATTATATAAATATAGATAAATTTAGTTCGTTTTAGTTCCTTAGGGGTATAAATTTACACCGGGTATAAAACACATTCATTATTTTGAAACCGACTCACACTTGGCCATTTTCAGATTTTTCCCTTTACCTTGACATAAAGACCTACCTCCATGCCAAATTTCAAGTCAATACGACCATTGGAAGTGGTCTAGGTTTTTGATGAGTGAGTCAGTCAGTCAGTCAGTGAGTGTATAGTAAAAATAGCGATTTTCTGACGTCAATATCTCAAGACCTACAATAGGTATATTAATGAAATTTTGTATTTTAGATAAGTGAGGGGGTCTCAATAGATACTAGAAATTTGATATGCGTAAATAAAATAGATTTTGAGTTACAGGGGGGTCGAATTTGGCCCGAAATGGTTCGTGTAATATAACCCACGGCCGGTGTGTCGCTTTTTTTGCTCGAACTTGGCGGACACACTGCCGTGTGTCTAGATTTTCAGATCCTACTTATCCTTTGTTCGCGCCATATACTTTCGAAAATCGCTGGAAACGAGTGCTTTACCTCAACGTATGCCGTTCTTAATGAGGCTTAAAATTGTAATATCGCATAAATACTGCATTAATAAGCCTTGCTGCGCTCACGAGCTTCGCCCAATAAGCCGATTCACTTATTTAATTAAGCTAAATATTTAAGCTAACCGGAGGACACAAAATTCTTCATTAATTGGGTATTGTTTCTGTGACATCCTTTTGATCCTTAAATAATCAGATAAATCAGTGCAAATTTCTGAAAGCGTACTAAGTAGCTGTTTATTTGAGAGGCTCGTATCACTATCCCACATAAACCGGGGTTTTAGTGAATAATTTACAACAGCAAGGAATACCTGCCTCTGATTTCATGTACATTTAGTAGTGAACCGACACTAAATTGGTTCCATTCATAGCTGAATGAGAAGATCAAATGCAGTCAGGACGAGGTATTTTCTCCCGTTTCACTGCAATTACTCAGCACAGTACGGCGCTGAAACTATAATTTTTGCTTTGTGAAGCTTAACTACGCCGTGTTGTTGAGAACCATTTACTGACCCTACTGTGTATACTACTCTCATTAGTTTGCGAAATTTTGGTTAATTGTTGTATGTTTTAATGGCTTTGTGAGTAACAAGTTTATCCAGTACTCTCTGCTATTACTCTAGAATTATAACTATGTGTAGGTACCTAAATATCAAATGACTAGCGGACAACCAGCAAAATCTGCAAAAGACGTTTTTACAGAAATCCTCCCTGAATACATAAAACAAAGTGTGTTCAAATCTCCGTCGTAAAATCCAGGCTCCATTTTTTCTTGATAGATGTCTTCTTGTTCCACAATTAAAAAAAGGTTCAAACAGCTGAAATTACGACACTTCATTATAAAAGTAAAAAAAAGCGGACAGTTACGATACTGCTGTCTCGAGACTCGGGGATCTCGGCTAGAGCAATAAAAATGAACAAAACAGAGTAGTTGTGCTCCACAATGACGGGGCTAGACACGGTGTCAAGTGCAGAAAATTATGTCCATTCATCCGGCGCTTGCGAGGATTATAAAACGAGGTCGCATCTTCAGCATCTGACTCCAACTGACGACAGTTTTAAGCGTTTTCAACATGACGTAAGCTCGCTAATTAATGTTTGTTGCTAAATATAGTTGTGATACTTTATTTGGAAACGTCCTAGTGGGCTTTGTGGTTGATTTGTTATAAAAGGCACGTGGGAGAATCCCTTACGTTGAGGAAATGGCTGCAACAAATAGATAAACTATTATTAGATCTCCGGGCTCTCAGTCCAGTAAGCTAAAAATACTATAACTTTTCATGGCAAATACCTATTTTAAATAATGTACCTACATCATTTTGGCAGTTCTAGAATTCAGATTTTCATATTCTCGTTATTTTATAGCATAACAGAAACAATGTACCGTTTCAATGTTTCGGTATAATAATGCAAAATAAAGGAGTTTGAACAAAAAGGTAGCGTAACAAAATCTACCCTAAACATCAGATCAACTTATTTCAGAACTTCGATAAGGTACATTGCCTTTTCACCTAAACTTGATAACCAACCTTCTTTCCCCTAAAGATGCCCTTTTCTTAAATAAACGTAGAACAAACAGATAAGTAAAAATATATGTGAAGACGATCAAAGATTCGTCGATAATGTCAAACTAAGAACAACTTAATTCGCATTAAAGTAAAAATCGGATAATTCGGAAAGGAGGTTGGAGTTCCGAGGCCAGTAGGAAGAGCCTGGATAATGTCCTCTGACACTAATTAAAACTTTGGAAACAGCGGGAAAAAGGGTTGAGAATTATGGCGTTTCGCGGATAGTAATGGCGGTGTGGTTCTATTTAATTCCCACAGTTTTTCCACTAGAAGTCTTGAATTAGAATTTTGCAGCTAAAGGAACAGATAATGGGCTTCTTTTGGATTTAAATATTAATAGTAAAAATGTCGCTTGATTTGTCCAAGCCAACACGAAACAGATAAGACTGTCGAAGTAGTTGTCAATTGTTTGTAGTGATCCGTTCGGAAAACCGAGTGGAAATGCACTACTGTGAACGCAATGAAAATTCTACATTTGAATACTTGTTCGTTATAGCCGTAATATAAAATATTTTCACCAATTCACAAAATATAAAACAAAACCTAAACATACTAAAAACATTTTCACTAAACTGTGCGAACACCCAATTAATTTTGATTTATATCCGTGTGAAATCTGTTCAATCAAAGCGAAACTAGCGTAAACGTATTTATGCCGTGAGCTGCTGATTTTGTTTTTTTCTGAGCTCCAAAAGGAAGTGGCGTATTAATTAATTCCCTCATCAATCATTTGCCGCCTTCTCTTGAACCCGACGTCACTCGCATTGTTAGAACTGAACAGCACCACGCAAAAATAAAAATGCCCTACCTACGACTGCCTCTAACGTTTTTTTCTTCTTTTAGTTATAATTACTATGACTAAGGATTTGCTTATCAAAATTGAGCTCTGTTATTTCTTTTCATTTTGAAGTAATTACAGTTTAGGCTTTGCCTTTGCCCGCCGCTCAGAAGGCGAAAAAAAGGTTGTTTATTTTTTTACTGAAAGTACTCTAGTAATGGCGGACTCGGCGAAGGCATAAATTATACCTAATATTAGATCCTTCGTATCATTAAGTAATTGGTTTTATAGCCTGCTACATACCTACTTATAATATAACACTCCTAATATTCTTTAAAGCTATGTAATTAATTTATATATTTTAATGCGTAGCTAAACTTAAAATAAAATATAAACGTATTTGTATTGATAATAAGCCAATTATCTGAATAATTTTCTTCCTTTGCCTTTGCAAGATATATTATTATATGCACAAACCCCTTTTTGTGGTATAAAATAATCTTACATACAAGCAGTTTATTAACCCAAACACTCTCATGAATGTGGGTTGTAAAAGTGCAATATGTACATTGAAATTGTAAAATTATTTTGGAAATCTAAAACAGCTTATCGAATATCGAAATATCAATCCTAGAAACAAATTCGTTATTGCCAAGTTATTTCCATTGCGAAACTACAAGGATATAACAATTTTCTTCTAATTCAGCCGGTCCGTCAAATAACTAGACAGACGGGACGAAAACGTTTGCTATTTGAAGGCAATCTTTCGACTTCCTGCCGAGTCGCCATCGACGCAATTAAGCCCAGGAAGAGCCCTAATGACTTCACACCCCAATCTTTTCGTGTACACTTGTACCGTGCAGCCGTTAACAATACTTGTGATCGGGAGATAATACGCCATTTTCTTTCTATTATGCCTCTGCTAATTGGGTACGAAGTATATTTATCTTTTGTTAGCAATACGTGTTTTTGTATTCTATTTTAATGCCGAATAGGTCGAATAAGATATTTTTGTATCTGTCTATTTTGTCTCTGTTTAAGCTTACGTGTGTTCAGCAGTGGGCATTTCTACAATGTATTTTTTTTATTTAAAGAATTGTTCTCGCTGTAATTTCAGAACAATTTAATCATATCTTACTTTAGAGTATTGTTTTTCCTCGTAATGTCTGTAAAATACTTTGTATTATTATTTTTCCTGGAACAAGCGAAAGGTTGAAACTCCTGTACCATATTCGATTAAAATTACAAGCCGAAATAAATTCGGCAAGGAACACTCTATTAAGAACTTCATAGCCAACTTTTTTTTAGGTGTGAGGATTTTTTCATTAAGCTGTTGTTTTAATTATTATAATGACTGTGAACTCCGCAACTTTATTGTTTCAATAAACATGGGTCGGAATTCGCAACCTCGTTTAACAAATTACTCGAAACAGATAAAGTTACTTGAAAACGTTTAATTCTTATCTCCTTCTTGATTGTGGCCATTTTTGTGCCTTTGTTTCAATTTGTTTAAATATTTAGCACTGTCTTTTTGTTCTTTTAATTAAATGGGTAATTTAGAGTTTCCAAAGATGTTTTTATCTAAGTTTTTTTTTATTTGAGATGCGGAGTGTCAGGATAGGCGCAGATATCGATTCCCACCTACGCAAACAATGTGGTTTCTTTATCCGGTCAAGACGTATGTCTTTTATTTTTTCCGGACAAGAGAGTGCCAAAGTAATAAAAAAGCACAATATTCGAAATAGATAATTATAGAAAAAGAACAATAATTAAAAGAATAATATACTTAAAAAGTTTGAATTAAAATCTGTCAGATGGCGTTGTTATGACCTGGCTCTAATTAAAGACGTCTGCTAAGTTTAAAAACAATTTCATTAACTCTTTCAAGATTCTAAATGGAATAAAATGACAATCATTTTTTATGAACGATGCTATGTTAAGATGTTAAACTAGTTAACATAGTTAAACTGCTGCAGAGTCCTTATTATGTCGCCATAAGCTAAGACTATTCGATAGCTACACCTTTTCCTGTCCCTTATTAATAATCGCATGCATAGATAAAGCTATTGATTAGACAAATTACAAGTAGGTAGCATGGTTGATCAACAATCTAGAGGTAGAATCAAGTTACTTTACAGAGACGTGAATTTAACACAAAAAGTGTTTTTGTCAACATTTTATATTACTTACTTCCAAGAAATATTACTTTTACTTACTATATACGAGTTAGTAAAAAGTAAATTACGACACATTTTATAGATGTTAACACGCTATTAAAGATAAATACTATTTTAAGGGTATGTTCGTAAATATAAGAAGCACATTCTGAAGGGACAGGAAATTCGGGCGCCTTTTAGGGGCCATATAACCTCGAACAAAATATACACCCTCACGAAATAGAAGTATAGAAGGGACGACAGTTAAAAAAGAACGCAATACAGCCGGCCATGTATTTTTAAATGTCTTAAGCACCACGAAAAATGCCTTGAGAAGAAATAATAAATCTGCGATGTACCGCCTTTTTACGTAGGGCGGTGCCGCTATGCATCACCTCTGGTAATAAACCCGTACCAGACGATCCTACTCCATTCTTTTATTTCAATAACCCTCAGCTTGTTACAAACTTTGAGTATTATTACACTCTTTTGAAAATAAAAAACGAATGGCGGCTCTTAGGGTTTACTGTTCATCGTTACTCAGTAATCTTTATAGGTGTTGTAGGTGGTTGATATGGCCAGAATAGAAATGGAATGGCTGTTCGAATACTATACTTCTTATTTGTATTTCATGGTTGAAATTCCATTTTGATTTATGAATTTGTATCTGCTCTAGGGAATTTTAGCACTACTTGATTTATATTTTACTCTGACGGAGAAAATGATTTGCGTTAAATATTTTCCACAACGGAGAAAAAAATCTATGCTCAGCTCTAACATAAATAACGTAAATGTCAAGTTACGTGAGAGTAATTTTTTAGCACTTTTAACATAAATATTTTATAAGCTTTTTAATGTATAACATTCTCTTAGGTAAGTATATTTCACTTCGTGTTTCTAACTTCTATACCTACATCATAAAGCCACAATTCACTTTACAAAGTTAGTAAGTCCTTAGTAAGTCCCATACAGAACACAGGTCATAAAACTACCGCCCGCACTCACGTAATCTCATTACTACACTGATTGATTTTCCTAAGTAGGTACTCAAGCAAAAATAAGACATGAAAAAGGGTAGTGCGTTTGATACAACCATCAAAACAAATTATATTAAGGCGAGAAAGTGCGATTCTTCGTCACGCGATCGCTAATGGCGTAATAAAGTTTGGAGAAAGAAAACTTGGCAACGCCGCGGCACCAGCGCTCTTTTGCGTATTTATTAACTCCGCCAATGTAACAAGAGCCACAGTCCTTCATTCCTATTACATTTCTTTTGAAAGAATCTTGAAAGACGAGTATCGCAAGAGGTCTGTGTTGGTGGTTGTGTTGTGAAATCTGTTTGCGCTAAAGTCGTCACGCGCACCCGCTGATGAGCTGTAGACGTGATATCACTCACTCGAACGTGACTCTCCTTTTATTTGAGATCCTGCGCCTAAAACTTAGTTCCACTATTAGAATTTTACAATGATCTGCCACTGATCTGTATTCAGACTGTAGCTGATCATAAAACGCAAATGATAAGACTACTTTGTTTGCCATTATATACCAAAATTTGTTTAAGAACAATCTAAAATATTAACTGGAAGAAGCTGTCGTTTAAAGTTTGTTTTATAGTCTGCGTAAACTTTTTATTTGCAGCCGTCGGAAATTTATTGCGAAATAATTCCAATAATCTTAGTTTTGGCGGTTTGCTATCCACTTTCAGGTTTCTTCAATTAGGAGATTTGAGACTAATTACGAAAATGAGAAATGGGAAAAGTTCATTCTTACCGCCATCGAGTTTCGGGCAATTTTTTTAATGAAGTCCAAAATGACTGCGTCTTTTTATGTCATGAAAAATTAATTTCCTCCCTTAATTCCTAAATAAAAAAGCTTGTTTAGACATTGTTGCTAAGTTAAGGTAAACTTGCCGTTTTTTGTTTACTACTTAATAAACGTTTTAAATGAGTAGTCATAAATGAACAAACATTTATCTTGATCAAAAGTGTAATAAATATTTTACTATGACTTGTGGTTTTATTTTAATTGGGATTAAACCTTTGGCTCGCCAGACTGTAATGTATTACTTACGTTTAGTTAATTAAGTCAGGCTCAACTTAAGTTTTAAGCGTTCATTTCTATAATACCGAAGGGAATGTGGGCCGACCCTATTAGCCATGTTTACGAACTAAACGGTTTGATATTGAGACCCAAATAGCCCGAAAGCAAACATGTTACTGATTCTGTTTACTCGTAGGTAACTATTTGTATCTTTGATTACCTCTCCTAATACGTCACACGGGGCAGGTAGATTTACTTACATTATAATAATAGTATTCTGATACATAATACCAAGTAAATAGATATTAGGTACGTCAATAGACAAACAAAACATATAAAAGTATTTATTTGAACATATCTCCTGCCCACGACTTATTGGTCTTCATTTGTCAGGTATTCAATGGAATCAAATCACCCAAATGAATAATCGCAATCATCACTCGATTGAACCAACCAAAACAGTTCGAACTTAAAAAAAAAATTGTTACAACATGATATTAGAGCATGTGAGGAGTACTTAGGAAGTTTTTTAAATAAAATACATAATATACTTAGTAATAGCGTTGTTCGAATAGATAGTTATTTCAGTATTGGAAAGCTTCACGTAATAATATAATATGTTCAAAGTCTTGCGCCGAGCCGTTCCGATATTTATATACGGAACGTTAGAATTGCAAATGGTTTCAACAGTTTACGTTCCGCGCATAGATTTGTCTCGTATTTATGGGAGAAATATATTATTTTCTTCTTCTAAAAGTAGATGTTCAGATCTGAACAAGGCAACCCAATTTACAAATAACTGTAGGTTTTCTATTCATAGGTATATCCATTTATCTGAAAAATTGTGCTGTAGATATAATTTTATGAAACAAAAAAAAAACAGTTCAAAACATAGGTGCTTCATTTATTGTTTTGTGATATTAAAATGTGCATTTAGCTTAGTTTTAGAACCCAAATTTCAGTATGTTTTTTACTTCTCATTACAACGCTCTTAAAATTAAAATGTTAGTACGTAATTAGACTGAATGTAGGAGTAGCTCATTATAAATATAAAAACAACCTCTCTAAGGGTCGTCCTACACTTTAACATTTAAATTAAGCTCATAAAATCATAACGGGATGGACTGTATTCCCTGCAGAAATGGACAAAGCATATTTTCCTCTATCTACTCACTGTTTGCTATGCCTCGTTTAACTTGTGTGTTATTGCGTCTCTTGTTCGATTATTGTTTTAAAAAATTTGGTTTCAGTTATTATAAACAAAAACATGTATTTTAGAATCTTTAAATGGCTTTTTAAAATTGTGTGTATAACTAAGAAAACGTTTTTTCTTTCCATATTCAAATGTAACGTAAAATCGAAAAAAATCTTTCAAGCAGGGACACAATTGGCAAATCTCCCCAAATCCCACTAGACAAGTCCCTTAGAAACCTTTATTGCCGATATTCTAAAGAAAATCTTGAAGACAACTTTGAAATACCACAAAACACGGTAACATAAGTTGTAGCCCACAGATAAAGGTGACGGACGAACAAAGGTTAGGCTACAAAGCAAGATTGATGGCTATTGACACTTTATCAATTTTAGTATGATTTTCTATTAGCTTTTTTTTTTTGAAGAAAATAATAATACTGTAGTCCTAGCAGGTACACCTTGTTTGTGTTGTACAGCTACAACGTAAACATCTATGCGCATGTAGGTGGGCACGCTGATTCTATGCTTATATTAAAATACATTTTTATTTTATTAACAGGAGGCTTTAGATACACTTAATGGACTATAAGAAATGCTTGAGTACTTAGTCTTTATAGGTGTAAATCTGTGTGCTAGCCTACTTGTGTTCAGTTTGTTTTTTTTTTTCCTTTTTTAATTTTATATAATAGTTATCATGTGATAATGATATTTTTATGACTTTTTGACTTGTTTTGTATACATTCTGGTTCTTCAAACCTTACAGACAGACATGTGTTGCTGGGGAGTTTGTTGCGCCACTTCTTCTTCCCAGCAAAAACACATAGGAAGTGGTGAAGGGCGGGCGTTTTTGGGGGCTGTCTTTTGTTTTTGACGTTCGAAAAGTGCTGATTTATCAGCCTAATTTGAATAAACGATTTTGAGTTTGAGTTTGAGTTTGATTAATAGACCCACTACAAGACCTAGAATCGGTAAAACTACATAAATTATGCATGAAAAGGTAACCCTTTTTCATCTTTCCAAAGTTAGGTAACACGCGAATTTTATATTCTAAAAGATACGGATAAGCTAACATTTCAAATATAGGACGGGAAAGTATAAATATTTTATTAAGGGCCAAGTGCGTTGTGGTCAATTTAATTTCTAAATTCTATCAAAGTTGTCTTATTTCGTTTAAAAATTGTATGTGTTGTATTACGCTATCGGTGACTTTATACACTCGCGTCTACAGGGAACTACTTCCCTCAACCGAATAACACTCTGTCTGTTTTTAAAGTACCACCTATACCTCCATTCTAGCGTGAAAACGTAACAGCGACGGACAGGCGATATTGATACTTGTAAAACTCAATAGAGTATATTTCTGGCATTACTTATTTAAAGGAGTTATAAATAACTGCCATCCATTCAAAAGAAACTACATTCCTAACTCCGTTCTCCAACTACATCACATTTGATAAACATTAAAGCGAAGTACTTATCTACGAAAGCAAAAAGCAATTTATAATAGTGACCAAAAGTGCACAGTAACAGGCAGCATTGCTGAAAATTGCATCCGAGACATTCAGCTTCATGATAAATGGTTCCGTCTGTCTTTAAGAATGTAGCCAGACGGTTAAACTATGGAAGGGACAAGTCATCCATCGTGACGTATCTACCTATTCATTCCGCTTTAAAGCGCTTTTGATAGAAAAATGCAGCATAATTTCGTTCTGACTTCATGCGGGCTTTGCATTAATTGCAAAAGAGAAATCTAATACTATTGTGTTGGTGCTCGTACGGATGAAAAAACATGTATTTGTAATGTGAAAGAATTTAGTTCACGTATTCTTTGTTATACTATTCCAACACAATAATGACTTCGGTTCTGAAAGATGGCAAACAAAGCGTTCACTTGCCAATTACGAGTGCGATGCCAGAACGTAGATACATCATCTACTTTCTTCAGCTACAAAAAAATAAGAAACGACCCTCTTTTCCGAAGTTTTTCCTTCGCAACGATTTCACACAAACTTGCAGCGAGAATAAATATCTCGAATATTTTTATCATAATTTCCTCGCTGCATATTTCATGAGCGCTATGGCGATGCAATTGCGTCGGGCTATCAATTAAGTACATTAGTCTGCCGAAAACACATGTAACGTTCGGGTTGGTGTTGTTTAAAAAAGCGGGTCACAAAACACAAGCTGTGCTGCAACCACATTAATAATTTATCAGCCACATGACGGCTGTTTGCTAATAAAGCGTGGATTCGCGCTGGAAATATTAATAAAAGCAGCTTGCAGCCGGAACTCGGACGGTCGGAACCGGCGCGCACTGCACGTCCAATGACAAATGACCAGTTGAAACTTTCATTTAGTTTACTATTTGAATTAAGCGACCAAAATAATTATTTAGGGTATCCGATTTTTTACTTGAGAGCTTAGCTGCATCGAATCTTGGGTATATACCAACATATTATGTGAAACACTGTCAACATATTCACAGTATCATTCACAAACTTAAGTAAACGACGAGCTACATAGGTATAGTTCGGCCACAGGAAAAGATTCGTATTAATTTTACGATAAGTTTACAAATAATCCTAAAGTTACCTACATCTACACTACACTACATTGTGCACCTTAAAATAAACAGTTATTTACGAAAATGCCAACAACACATTCAATAGTGTAACTCAAAACAGATTTCAAGCGCCTGGATGACAATACATTTCACAGCAAAATTACCAATTATTGAATAATGTAATTACTTCATAATGAAAGCAAGCATTTTCACCATTTTACGCAGCTTCGATAGTAAATAATGTATCAATTACCGGACGTTGTGCACGTCGTTATATTTACATTATTTACAATAGCCCCGTTTTTGGAACGAGGTTCCATCCACAATGATAATAAAATCATCCGATGTTTTTTTTACAATAATTTAGCTATAGAACTGATTTACATCCAGCACTTGGCTGAGGATACCTATAGCCTATTATATAGGTATGATCAATGGCCACTTTCTTAAAATAACAAGATCCTCGTTTCTTTGGAAGCGTTAAGCCAGCGGTCCTGTGGTTGATCTGGCCCGGTCATGTCGTATTTCTATTTTACCGGATAGCAAGAGTTCAGAGAAGAGAATGCACCTGTGACTTCGCAAATAAGTAGGTTCCTGCGCAGACACGACTGGTCTACTTACATTTAGATTAGCAGCTTCACACAATCATTATTTGGAATATAAAATAAATAAGCTAAGCGTGTTAATACCTTATATTAATATTCACATGTGTGATAGAATAACGCACTATAACGTGAAGTATACACAACTAATACACTGAAACTGATATGCCCATCAAAACAACCAAATCATCGTGGATGTTCTACGAATTCAAGCTTACCATCAAGTGCGTTATTTCATGTTAAGTGTAATATACTTAGAGGTAAATTAATGGAATACCTATTTGCTGTTAAATATCATTATTTACATTATATCGATCATATCGAGGTGCTGGAATTAAGAATTGAAACCAAGCTATATCGATTTCTCTAGTAATCACTATACTGTCAATTAAGCAAGTAAAAGATACAAATTAATATCACGGTAACATTAGAACACCGTTGAATATTAGCTGTAGAACCATTTGAAGCCACGTTCAGTATCCCATTTGCTTCTAATGATTCTTACTACTGCTAAGTACCAATAATGTCGATATTATCGACAGTTCTCCTCCCTAGTCTCGGTATTTGCGTCGGTTAGTACCGAACTATTTAAAGCAGCTAACTTAGCTGAATGTTGGTACTATTGTTTTAGGGAACCAGTTGTTTAAGCCGCTTGCTCTATTACCCTTTATTTTTAAACTAGGTTTTGATTCCCTCAACTCATTTTTCGGGGTTTGTTCGCATGAAGTATGTTAAATCTACTTTCGCAGTTGTATTTAAACTACATTCCGAATTTCATCGTAATCGGTCCCTTCGTCGAATGAGTTTCGTAAAAATCTGCAAACATTTTTTGCTATTTATGAAATCGGAGAAATAAGGTCGACGTATGAAGTTAAATTGACAGCTGGTTAGCAAGAAATGTTTTCAGACATGCTACTGTCTCGAAACAATATTTTCGTACTTACATATGTACATATCGGAAGAACTCGTAAGTGGTCGACCATCAACGGAGCGCCCGCACCAAGAGTTGCTTGGCCTGTAATCGAATGACATAAGTTCCGCTTAAAAATTATTTTATGTAGATACTATTGATATATAATTATATTTTTTAATAATAAGCAAACTTATAGGTATTTAGCGAGTAAATAACATTATAAATGTCTGAAGTATTACTCGAACTTTACGTTTTATTTTTTTGTTAGAAATAATATCCCTATATTTTATCATATCGTAAATCCTTATTATCCGGTATCATAATGAATCTTTCACTTTATAAGTAATCCGTATGGGTAGGTAAATGTCACCTACCTGTAGGACTAAAATTTTTAATTAATCAGGCAAGCTGTATCCGACGGATAGGTATGTGTCCTGAGATAAGCTGGGGCTGTTGTGCATCCAATATTACGCAATAAGTGCCTGTATACTCACTTATATATATAGTAATTAAGTCCGTATACAA
This sequence comes from Helicoverpa zea, assembly GCF_022581195.2. Classification (NCBI taxonomy): domain Eukaryota; kingdom Metazoa; phylum Arthropoda; class Insecta; order Lepidoptera; family Noctuidae; genus Helicoverpa; species Helicoverpa zea. The sequence goes on along the minus strand of NC_061452.1, from coordinate 6,551,236 downwards.
TACTGTAAAGGGGAAAATTCCAGGACGATTCAGAAAATCAAAGTTTAAAGAGAGGAAGAGTGGTCAAATTGATTAAGCGCATGATTGCTTGAAACTACTTTGCTAAAAACTGTTAGTGTGAACTAAACCAAGAAAAAATTGTTACATTTGAAAGAACAATTTGCTCAGCAACAAAAATTGATTCCCCTCTTCCTATTACAAATTATGAGGTCTATGTAACATGCCCTCGAAAATCTAACATTTCTGAACATTGAGTTTATTACATCATAATCTATTCCTTCAACACGATTATAGGTTCAAATTCCAGCGGAGTCGTTGACACCGCTTAGTAGAAATTAATGACTTTAGGTCTTAGTTTCTAAAAGATTTATAATGACTAGGTACAGGTCATTAACGAAGGCAAAGCCACGATGTCTTTAGGTAAAAAATAATCTGTTTAATTTTACCCGGAAAATAATTATCCGGCCTGAAAATATCCAATTTGATTATTAAAATTAAAAACCCATATGTTCTTGTAATTAATTGGTCACTGATAGATAAAGGGCAAAGGGACATGTATCAGGCATCGTCCTAATTGGGAGCGATCGTACGATGGCGCGATGCGTTTTTCATCTAAGACGTCGTCCTAATTGACAGCGATCGTACGATGACACGATGCGTTCTCGTCGTGCGATGAGTTCAAACATACAGATTTCATCAGAGTGTCCTATTTGAACCTCGCAAGTGAGATCGTGAGATCGTGAGATGAAAAACGCATCGCGCCATCGTACGATCGCTCCCAATTAAGACGACGCCTCAATTGTAAAAGATACGTACATATACAGCTAAACGCTCATGTAACCTTTTTTACTTCTAAACCATGAAAAATAAACTGGACTAGAATACGGCCATTGCAACACGCCAACATCTTCCCGTTAACAACAAAATGTAAGTAAGTAAATAACATTGTCATACAAAACTGACAGCCTCCAAAGTTTAAATATTCGTCGCGATATTTCAGTAGATATTGCTCGCCATACTGATTTATCATTCGCATGATGGTCCACATGGCAAGACGCTGTCTACAGGAAAATATATGGCGTCTTTGAAGCGCAGAAAGATGGGTAATTTCATTGAATTTATGAACGTATCACCGTTGATATTGCGACGTTGAAAATTTGTACGTAAAATTGTGATAAACATTGTATTTAATGGCCAGTGTAGTTGTGTGCATATGTGACGCTAGAAGCTACCCTATATAAATAATTATAGGTATCTATGTTCTACAACTCTGAACTACTGAACTGAAGTACTTCAATTATATGGCGACTATTCAATTAACTGCAATATTGAACGTTGTGAGCCTCAACTATTGAATGAACTGTGAACCTCAACTATTCAATTATAAAGACGAGTTACTAAATGCCGTTGATCAATCAAAGGGCTAGCTTTTTAGTTGTTTTCCATTTTTTTTAATGACTTCGACACTTACCTATAGGTACATGCTAAACATAACCTTCCTTCTGAGGCAGTCGGCTAAAAGCTGGCGGCGATTAACCCATTAGACGATGTAAGCCGACCCGAAGCACGAATCAGGTCCCAATCAAGTTCGTACTATTGAGATTCCACTCACGCTCTCAGTTTCTACCTTATCTTTGTCAATATTGAAACTTAATTTAGACGCTCAGCGATTAGAAGCGTAAAGTAACCTTTGGACAGACTTAAATGTAAACATTTTATGTACTGTAAAAGTATATAGTAGTATACCATATTTAAACTAATCGTCGACAATTGTGTGCATTTGTCATGGTGTCTTCATTTGTTTAAACCTCGTCAAAAAAAATTTGAACTTTCCCAATAAAGAACAAGTATTTTTTTTTGAAGTTCTTTACATTTTCTCCATATGATAGTAAAAATAGATAATATAACACGATCCTATCCTAGGTTCATAGCCTAGCCTGGGAGCCATAGGCAATATTTAGCATTATAGAGTATATAGAAAAGCTCTCCTTCTTTGTGTGAGAGGAGGCCTGTGCCCAGCAGTGGGACGATAAAAAAAGGCTGCAACTAAACCGTATATATAAAAGAATAGCTTAAGGAGCGGTCTCCTTAACTCCGAACCTAAACATACCAACATAAGCTGTAATTGAATATTATAAGCGCGTCTCATTATCCTTAATCAATGTGTTGGCGTCCATACTCTGATATTAACATGGTATGTACTACTACACCATGTAATTAATATCGAACAGATATATCTATCTACACTAATAGGTATAATAAAAGGTAAACATTCTTTTGTTTGTTTGTACCTTAAAGGCTCCGAAACTACTGAACCGATTTGGAAAAACTTTCCCTGTTGGAAAGCTACGCTATTTCCGAGTAACATAGGCTATATTTTATCCCGGTACGGGCAGTAATTCCCACGTGACGCAGGTGAAACCGCGGGAAAACGGCTAGTTACATATATATATTATACATAGCGTGATTGTTATAAAATTACAGAAATTATTAACTCTATTAGGCCTTAAGTGACTGTAAAGATTAAAGTTAGGACAAAACTTTGGCACTAATCATTATGAATAAGTTTGTAAGGTAATGTTATTACAGTTTTGTAATATGATGACTTATGTGGAGTGTGTGAGATAGTTACGAAGTTTTGATATTGTGAGTGATTTTGTAGAAACTGAAATGTATTTGGGCGACTTTTCAATCAGGTGCTCGAGCGTATAATTGAATCATATTTTTCTAGTTAATTTTCTAAGCAACGATAAGAAGCTAGTTTAATTATGTCGATATGTGTATGGTCGATTTTAATATAGGAGGTTATTCCAAATATATTAAACAGTGAATACCTATGTTTTTAATCCATAAAATCGCCTATCAAAAATCAACTTCATGTCTACATTTCAAGCAAATGTTTAATACATACACATAGTCCATTGTTAAGTCCATAAAATAACGTTGCAATACATCATGAAAAGTTTAAATTTAAAATACGACTAACATGAATAGAGATTTCCTACAGATGAGAGTAGATTGTACAAGTGTTACTGAAAATAGAGCGATTACCGCAGCTGCAGGAAAATGGCCGACTGAGTTTACGCTAAAACGGTAATACAAAAGCAATATCCAACACTTCTAGTGGCACCCACAACAAAAGCAGGATATTTTGTAAACATTTTACTGCGTCCCCGTCTGTGACGATATTGTGGACGCTGTCGCTGCAAAATGGCACTTTTTACTGCCTTCCACGAGACCGGTCGGTAACGTTACATCCCCGCCATAGTTGTCGTTATACTGAGAAATGTACTTTAAAAGTAAGAGTTTTTTTAACTCATACACTTCTTGCCTTCAGTTTTCTCAAGAAATTGGTAAAGTAAAGCAATAGGAAAACTTCTCTAGTTTCAAAAGCAAACGCTGAATTAAGACGGTGAAGCGGAAATAAAGTTTGTTTAAAATATTTATAGGAACAGGTTTTCATAAAACTGTTGTTATTTTTACGATCGATTGATCTTTATATAAGTTTGGACTATTTTGTGCCGGACTGGATGGGTAAATGCTATTCGTTTTCACAAACTAAGTATACTAACATAAGCAATGGAAAAAGCAAAATGATGTTTTGAATGTTAGCAAGCGAGCTTTCACACTTTGCCGCCTCTCGACGCTCGTTAAGGTGACAAAACATCGTTTTTAGTTTCCTCTAACGCACCGTATCTCTAGCCCAACTGCAATTTTCTCACTTAGGAGCCCTGGCTATTTACAAAACATATGAAACTTACCCACTAAAGTTGCACTACAGTGGAATTTTGTTTATATTTATAGTATGTTAAATTACGCTAGCCTTAAAACTGTGTAACATAGCGTTAATATTTTAGAGAATGTGAAATTGTTATAGTATGAATTTTGCACATGAATATTCGTGACGAAAGAATGTAGTTGTATTAGAGTCTGGGTTTCGGGATGGGATCTTTCGACCGTGACAAAATAGGTTGTGATGATCGGATGCTCCCTATTTCGATCCCGAAATATTTTGCTATTTTCGTGACAAAATTATCAGGGTATCTAACATAATAATCCTCACACAAGCGTGCTTTTAGTTTGGCTCCAAGATTTATATTATGTTAGCATTATCCTTGATAGCATAATGCTGTATCCAAAACAGAATACAAAATAGAATTTTCATACCATTAACTATAGACATTTGACATTATTTGTTCAATACAAGCTGTTGATTTGCATCCGTGCCATACTCAAGGACGTAATTATGCTAATGATTCTCGACCCAAATCAACAAAAAAATTGGTACGTAATTTTTTTTTATTTTTTTTTTTCGGAATTCCGTCAATGTCATCTAGCCGTATTTAAACTTGGCGCGTGTGTTACTGGCCTTAAAACCGTGCTGCGCCCTCACACAAACGCGAATACAAAGCATGCGCAACTATTATTCATAATTTTCATTCATAAAATTGGATTACTTCTGAAATACTACGACATTACAATGACAAAAAAAGCAGTGCATATTAGCTATTTCCCGTCTACTGTAATTCCAATCGATTATTTACGTATTATATGTCCTGCTCCTGAAGTATGGCACAAATGCAAATCAACACCTTGTATATTGTACCCCTCACTCATTCCTAAAGATAACTAGGTTAACGGTATTTTTAAACTTAATTAAGTCACAGTCTTATCCATACCCATAACAGTTATTATTCACGTAGGTAAAGAACATAGGTACAGTTAAGTTATGAACTAAACCACGAGCCCACACATCGTCACGTTACCTACATATCAAGCAAACACTTACACGGCGCATGAAATTCACGCCACCAGCGCAATTGTCCCAAACAAGATCGCGGGCGCAAGCGGTCTACACAGTTACTATCACTTGGCAAAGTTATTCGTGTCACTTCACATTTCTGAAGTTGGGACCGCGAATAACGGAACAAGTTGAAGTGGTTAGTTGACACTTTGTTGCAAGGTCCTAGATAGGTGCAACTGTTGGCGACAGTATCGCTGCAACTTTGTAGGCGCGTCCGTGATAAGCCTACATACCGGCGCTAAGTAATGGTGACGTCACGCTCATCAACCACGATACGGAACTGTGAGCACTGCTTTGTTTTTAGACTATCTAGGTTATTCGTTTGCGGCCTTGTACTAGATTTAGACGAAATTGCGAAAATGTGCCTAATGGTCCTTATATTTTTTTCTCGAAAACCTCTCACCTAAAATATCTGTGGTGTGCAATGAGTAAGTACTAAGGTTAGGGAGCATTTTATTCAATAAAATTATGTCTTTTGTATCTTATCATATATTTTTGTTTTGTTACCAGGAGGTGTGGAAGTACCGGAGTTTGGTGAGCCCATCACAAACCTGACTGTGCCTATAGGAAGAGACGCCACTTTTGAGTGCATAGTTGTCAATCTGGGAAACTTTCGAGTAAGTATTTTATTTATTTTTTAACTTAGCGTAAAGCCTGGATTATTTATAAGCTTGAACTTATTATGAATCACATTATCTAATGGTGATTAGATGATATGATTAGATGGTGTGTGAGGTAATTAGAAGATATCCTATTACGCTTCCACGGTAACAATTATATGTATATATTAACTCCTTGCAAAACATACCTACACGTACGATAGGTATATATGTAAATTCAAGAGGTACTTAGTACCTACAACAAAAATGTTTGAATTATGTTAATTTCAAAGTGTTTTCAGTTTATCGTCTACAACGAAATTCCCTTAATCAATTAGCGAAATGATTCAAACTTCAAATTATTATATCGATACCATATTCAGTGAATTTTAGCTTCGAGCCTACCTATCGTGCTATAGCAAACTGAATAAGTAATACGTTTAAATCAAGCCTTTATAACTTCGCACAATCTATATTAATAGTCTGAGTAGACAAAAAGCTTGTTCCTTCCCTCCGGCAAGTATATAATAAAGTCGAGAGGCTGAATATTAATTATGTTAGTTAAGTTGAATTAGCTTGTCGGTTTTAGGCCGAATAAACTACTAGCAACAGTAAAATTACGAAGTCGAAAAGTTTTGCTTCACCAGATTAGCGATGAACCGAGATAGAGAGCAGAATTGTTCTAACCGCACTATAAAGTATACAGCGCTCGCTATATTTAACAAGCGAATATCAGATTTGCTGCTTCACTTGAATTCTGCATTAAACTCATATTGAACTTCGCTGAATCGATTAACAAAGACATTTGAGATCGATTGTAATCATCCCTGCTTCTCCAAATTAGCGTAACATTCCTGCATAGGTTGAACTTTTATCGATAAATTTTCAAACGATTAATTTAGATCAATAAGCTGCCAAAATAAAGCGTATCACAATAGAAACTGAAGGATACCTTTACTCGCGTTACCAGGGGCCTACTGGGAGTAGTTAGGGAGCCGATTGGGGGTAATTAGGGGGCCGATCAATCCCATCCGATTCTGTCTGATCTTACACTACTGTAATGTTGTTTCCTGTGTCACGAGCTCGTCAAGGATAACGGTGTTCTTGTGATATTTTTAACGAGCACCTTATACATTAGCTATTGTTAAACTCAGATTGCTTCTGAGAATATACTAGGATACGAGTACCTATTTTCTAAAGTTTACTGAGAAAAAAAAATATTGCAATGAACCAGGGTTTCTAGGCTACTTTACAACAATCTAAAGTTAGTATTATTCCATTAGAATTATATCTTAAGGTAAATTTTATTTTCCTTACTCATTATATTTTTACTATCCTTTAAAAAACTCCAGTAGCAAGTAACAGAAAACAGAAATCTTAAATAAAATATCTACAAAGAAATGTAGGTTAGCTACTAGCTAAGGCCGCATGCGTAATTAATAAGTTTTGTTTATGTATAATTTAAGCGAACCCTTTCCTTATTTTAATGTCTAACTTGACCTGGAAATTAAGCTGGTAAAAAAGTCTGTACCAAAAACCTGTTCGTTTTTCAAAGTATTTTTAAAAATAGAAGTATACAACGGAGTCAAATCGACTCCGGAGCTTCGGAAGCGTCTTTCAATTGTTTTGGTAGGCCTCTCTCTTGTAAAAGGCAGAACAACCTACTTAATGTATTTAATTAATTTACTTTGCTGATTTACATTATTCAACGCAATGAGTTTTGAAGTGTTGTTAAGGTTAAAAGACCTCGCTTTTAGGAAATTAATGGTAGGTAGATAGAGATTAGGTACCGTAGTAGGTACTCTTGTAACACGTGTATTCAAATGAAGTTCTTAACATTGAAATAAACTTCTTTGTGTGATTTTTTTTTATAATCGAAATGGAAATAATGTACATATTAATGATTTTTCAGTCCATAAAGTGATTGATTAAAACTGACTTAACTGTAAAGGGGAATTTTCGTAAAATATAAAGTAAACTTCACATAAAATAATTTACACCACATCATTTTACAGATTAAATATATTTTATACGACATTTTTTATTTATTTAACAAAACGGAAGAGTAATTTCTCAATATAAATTACAGTTTATTTGGAAAACCATTTTTATAATACTTAGCCATGAAGTTGTGTCGCTCATTTACTTTAAAAAGAAAAACTAAATGGTATTGCTTGTGATGTGGATAGATAGGGACTGAGCTATCCATCACACATTCATGAACCCATTTTTGGAATGGACATAATGACTCCTTTTATTTCTAGAACCTTCTAAAATCTGTACTCTTCCAGGTGGGCTGGGTGAAGGCAGACACGAAGGCGATCCAGGCTATCCACGAGCACGTGATCACTCACAACCCTCGGGTATCAGTCTCCCATAGTGACCACTCCACTTGGTACCTGCATATCAAGAACGTGCAAGAAGAGGATAGAGGGCAATACATGTGTCAGATTAATACTGATCCTATGAAGAGTCAGGTGAGATACCAATATCGTCAAATAAATTGCTCTACCTTGTATCTATTTCTTCTCTCCTGTTTTATAATGGACGCGCTGAATACAAAAGACGCGATAATTTTAGAAATGAGACTAATCTCTTGCAGCGCTTGCATACTAGCAATAGTTGTATAAAATCATACAAAATCAAGTTATCCTGGGAATCGAGTAAACTTAAATACACTTCTTCACATTCTTAAATCCGTTCGGTTTTTCCGTGTGACATCGATCGGTTTGTAAGGATAGTAAACAATTGAGTACTAGCAGTGCAAAGGTGACGTTTAAAACTACCAGTATAAAAGCGCTGTTATCATCAAGTTAGGAAAAGTAAAATTTTAAAAGCTGGATATATCTCATCACTACAACTTGGTGCGTAAAATTCGAGCATCTTTTTTGAATGAACCACAACCGAGATCCTTGTTACAAAGTAATGGACTGCGGTGCACTGAATTTCAGGAACGATTTAACGAGAATGCGTCACGCGCCGAGTTGCACTTTAACCAATATACTGACATAAATTGCAACTTATGCGGTAGTGCCCTGCATTGTACTCATGCATTTTTAACTACTTTTGAAGTAGGCGAAAACGTTATTAATGAGAACGGTTATGGTTTGTGAACAGTTGGTTATCAGTAAGGCCTAAATTGAATACGAAAAATGTTATGTACTGAAACTGGACAGAACAAACCCTTAAAATGGCCGGGGCGTGATGAAAAGCTTACTTGGTCTTCGAAGTATTTTTTTTCTAAGTATATCACTTGGACATGGCCAATACTGTTTGATCTTACAGAAAACTATAAGTTGAACATAAAGGTCTCAGCACACATATGGGATCGGAAAGGGATCGTAACCGTAGCGCCTTTCGCCTCGCTGTCAACCAGGCGTCAACCTACCGTATGCACGTAACGAAAGCCTATCAGCAGCGCCTGTACGTCAACTCGGCTACGGCTAGGCGACACCGCGCTTACGCCTCGCCGCCCCCTGGCTGACGCGCAACACGAATGAAATACTCCTTGCGAATGGCGGCGTCTTTAGCAGGCAAGTCGCGGGAGGGGAAAGGGGAAAGGGTGGACGAAGAGATGTGAGCTCGGGTACGGAGAGACGTAAGCGCGGAGACGGAGAAACGTAAGCGCGGGGACGATGAGCCGTAAGCGCGGGAATTCAAGTTCGGAGCCTGTTCCGAGGCGAGGCGATTACGTTATTATTCCGATTAGTGTGCGTTGCAGTAGGGAGTTTAATACAAACCATTCTGAACGGCTCGAGGCGATACGGTGACGATCCCTTTCCGATCCCATATGTGTGCTGAGACCCTAAGCATCCTTATTATAAATATACACACAATATGTCTTTATATGCATTAAAACACAAACCTCCATTGAAGCCAATCGCACGATAGCTTAAAACCAAAATACTCTCACAACAAACCTTCGAAATCGAAGCTAGCAATATCGTTACAATAATACTTTTACCTCCAAATATAGAAAGGAGAAATAGTGGGAAAGTTCCCTGGTTACTAATAAAATTCTTAACGTGTACCCTGACCTGCCGTTGGGCATCAGTGGCCGCGTGACGTAGACACATCGGTAGCATTCAATACGCTGATTGATTCACCACGGATCTCTATTACCGTGAAAGGGTTGTGTGATTATGCTTATTTAGATTTCGATGCTGTATTTTCGAATGTTGATACCTATAGTTCGGCCATTCAGAGAATGCGTTCCTGACACGTCGCGATTGAACGATACTAACAGCGATTTACTTGCGTTGCAGTTACGATAAAAATATTTTTGCTGGTTGTTTACCGTTTTAACAATTGAGGAGCATTAAAACAACATTATTATATCAATAATCAATGAATGTAGTTACGTCGTCAGTTCAATCGCGACGTGTCAGGAACGCATTCTCTGAATGGCCGAACTATAATAGGTTTTGTTATAGTGAGACACCAGATATATACATAGTTTTGGTGAACAGTTAGTAATCGTTTACCTCAAAATGTTCTCATCAAATTCAAGGTGCTTAAGTTCGTTCATAAGATGAGACCAAATATTTAAAAAGTGGTTGATAATATGACAGCGCAATTCTGTCCACAGACAAAGAATATTAACTATTCCATAGCACTCAAACAAATTAATTAATTGAAGCATTTTATTTCATCCCGCGGCGCAATGTTTCGAACATTTAACGCCATCCGACAAACTTATTAAACGAACGAAACGCTAAAACTTATTTCAATTCAAATAATTCTTCGCTCTTATTAATCTGCTGGACTCGGAATAAATCTGTTGAAAATTATAATATTTCCGATGGATCTCCTTCAATACAAAGGTTTTTGCATCAAAAAGTGCTGTAACACCGTTATTATACAGAAGCTTCCATTTTAATTGCCACTTCTGTTTATTTTCCGTCGTTGCTTGTTCAGTACACCGGACATTAATCTGAAAAGACATCAATTTAGTACCAAAATGTGATTAGAGCATCCCGCTTAGCAATTTGGAGTAAATATTTTCTCATCGGCGATCGGAAAACCGCACAATTCAGATTTAATTTAATCAACAATGTGAACTATGTTAGGTTTCTCGATAATTAAATGATTCTGTTTACACTTGTGATGGGCTATTGATTTTAGTGTGTTATCCGATCTGAAGCTATGTTCATATAATAAACAAAAATGTTTTTAAAAACTATAATTTAAAATGATTGCTACAATATCTGAATAAAAGCACGATTAAGTTATTTTGAGTTTTAAATATGAGCAGTTTGTATCCAAGTCCTAATACGGATTGCTAAACTAATTATCATAATTAAATAAACAGTATTTTCGTTATAATCTGTAGTGCCCAGCTTGTGGATTAAATCAGAATGGTCATGGATTATATTCGGATTTAAACAGAGCCTGAAATTATGAGCTTTTATTACGCGTAAATGATCCTGCCTAACTGTGGTAATACCAGCAGTTTCGCCTGTTTCTACTTACTTTCGGCACCCAGATAAGAACCTTTTATCAAGCCTAAAATTACCTATCTCAATCATTTCAGCCGTTTAGCTGTAATAACTTTAGGAAATAACAATTTCACAACAGTCAATTCCTATCCCTAGCCTTCTGCAATCTGTCAACGTTTCAAAAACTCAACTCTTTCTAATTATGCTTCTCAATTCCTCAGATGGGCTTCCTAGACGTAGTGATACCACCCGACTTCATCCCCGAAGAGACTTCGGGAGACACGATGGTTCCCGAAGGTGGAACGGCCAGAGTATCCTGCAAGGCCCGAGGAGTACCGCCTCCGAGGGTCATGTGGAAAAGAGAAGATGGAATGGACATTGTGGTACGGGACCAAACTGGAGCGAAAAGCAAAGGTATGTTGAATGGAAATGATTTACTCGACTTTGTTTCCGTAAATAGTCGGTATTGTATTTCAGAGTGGGTATTGGATGCTGATGTTATTTTTTAACCCCCGACGCAAAAACGACGGGGTGTTATAAGTTTGACGTGTCTGTGTGTGTGTGTGTGTGTGTGTGTGTGTGTATGTGGCATCGTAGCTCCCAAACGGATGATCCGATTGTAATGCGGTTTTTTTTGTTTAAAAGGTATGTCAGTCGGGAGTGTTCTTAGCTATGTTTGGTGGAAATCGGTTCAGGTCTTCAAGGTCATCAGCTCGTTTGCTAGATGTGATAGGAATGTTACACGCTCAGTTACTTGCAAGTATATGTGGGATCTGAAATTTGAAACACTAATGTCTTTTGGAACCACTGAGCTAGTCTGCTGTTAGGGCACGAAGGTAGGAGACGTAACCCTGAACTGCCTTTTAGTAAACCCATCGAGTTTGGGCTCGTTGAATTTGTCTTGACGAGTTCTCTTCATGTTTCTGATTGACGAGAACCTGATGCTGGAAATGGGATGTGGCGGATGAAACCCTGAAATGCCGAAATGAAACGGATAAACCGATTTATATTTTTGCTGAAAATCTAGAATGTCCAAAGGTTAATCTTTATTGTTTCTCAATCTGTGCAATTCTCCCAGAGCCAGTTTGTCATGAGGATTGTTAAACAGCTCCCTTTGGCCGAGATCGCATATAGCGACCCCATCTTAAGATAAAATAAATTAAAGGAAAAATTAAGGAGCTCCTTTAAAAAGCATGAAATAAAATTAAATTATAAATTTAAAAAAACCCCCGACCCAAAAAAAGTACGCAATAATTATGACAAAAGGTTAAAAACGCTAAACCCTATAAAAAGCAAAAAATAACTTTTAACACTACGTAAACTAAATTTTGACGTGTCGGGGGACCGCTTTTTACCTTCATAAATACTTACATAAATCAAATGATACCTACCTAATTACAACATTCGTTTAAAAAAAAAAACACGTATCTAAAGTAATGAATTAGAGCGGTCCCCCGACACGACAAAATTTAGTTTACGTAGTGTTAAAAGTTATTTTTTGCTTTTTATAGGGTTTAGCGTTTTTAACCTTTTGTCATAATTATTGCGTACTTTTTTTGGGTCGGGGGTTTTTTTAAATTTATAATTTAATTTTTGGCACAATAGCTATTTAAATACTTCCTCATAATTCGCATGTTTTGGTTCTTCTAGTACAGATCATATCTATATCATTTCCATTATCATAAAAAAAGTAGATTACTCTGTGTTTGGGACTTCAATACACGAGATCACTTGATGGATGTAGCCAACACTGCCTACAGGGTGACCGTAAAAACCCACCCTTCACAATAATAGCAGACTGTAATAACCTGTAAATTGCAATAAACACGGGGTACATTGGGCATCGGTCACGCGAGCCGCACTTACCAAGAATGTACGTACATTAGTGGATAATAATAACAGAGCGACAATTCTGTGCTCCCCCTAAATACATAATATCCAATGTGTGGTACACCGTAATTTGGTTTTCCGACAAACGCGATAAAATTACAAAGCGAATATTTTAAACAATTCCATATTTCAGTGAATCAATATAAAATATAATGGCTACCTTACGCTCAAAAGTTCAATTCACAAAAGTTAAATTGAACCGAATTTCAACCTTGATCGTGAACAATTAAACAAAATAATTAACCAAAGATCAAATTTGAGACTTGATTAAATCGCTAAAGGCGACTACAAAATTTCATAGTAAACGTTATTATTACAATGCTTAGGGTAAATTTGTAAATTCCGAGGGAGGAGGTATTGTTTCACAAATTACCGGTGTAGAAGGCAATCCGAGACCCCTCAAACAACGAAATAAGGCAACGATAAAATCAACATTGAGCACGCTACCCGCAAATAGTGATTGAATGCTTGTTTCTACTGGAATTACGTGTACACTTGTATGCTACCAGAACATTGAACTGATTCGCTTAAATATTCTTGCATGCCGTCTAGCCTTAGTTATCTGTTAATGAAAAATAAAAAATACTTAAAACTATGAAAAATTTAATTAGCTAGCTAAGTGTAAAGATAAGACCTTAAAATGACGCTATTAAAAAAATCAACGCTACAATACATAGATTGAAAACGTTCACGTACATAAAAAAAAATATCTCACACAAAAAAAAAAAACATAGACTTTCTATAGTATTTTTTAGCCAAAACAAATAAAAGTACCTTCACAGCTATCTCGCCATCCATACTTCTTTTGTTTTTGTATTGTAAAATTGTATCTGTTCAACAATTTCATAGGTTAGTTCTGCTAGTAAAAACCTTTGATAAATGAACGTCACAATATTGTTAGCGGTTAGAGTTATCGGATAGAAAAATACCGCAGTTCGTGGTTGCAATCTGATTGTGGTTTGCAGTTTCATAATATAAACAGTTTAAATTCTTTATGAAGTCTGTTCATCAGTTATTTATTGTATTTTTTGTGAATATTTTAGGGTTTGTCGTAGTGTTTTGTTTTGATTTGTTTATGAGAATGATTTAAAAAGCCATTTTGCAATGGTTTCGATAGATGCTATTATTGCCTACGTATATTATAAAAGAAATGACCAAAACACAAGCAAAAATTACAATAGCGCGTCAAACCAATTCTTAATCAGTAAAAAGTAAGTACTTTTTATAAAACTTTTTCTTCACTAAAAACCTCAGCCTGCGTACAATACGGTACCTTTAAAAAAAATATGGCGCAAAAGTTAGGTAAGTGATTGGCTATGGCGAAGACTAAGCTAAAAAATATTGATGTGAAATACCGACGGATTTCATTGTATTGATGCTAGTTTTTAGTTTTATTAGCATAGGGTTCCTAATTTAATTAGGTAACTAGAGATTGTTACTAAAAGCTTGAAACATTAAATCATGTCAGGTGAAAATTAAAACCCTTTCAATGGTTGGTCGAATTATCTATGGGTTGAGAAAGTTTTTTTTTTTTTAATTTCTAATAAGTAAACAGTGACCTGAAATCCGAAGCAGCACCAAACCTTACCTACACCAAAGTAAAGTACCATTGTGTCCTATTAATTTCAATATCTACACCTACTTGCTGACACCAAGTATTATTGTTTACGAGAGTTAAAAATCCATTTTTTCAAGCAACTGAATTAAAATAAAACTTTATTTCTGACGCATTCAGGTAAAAATATACTTATTGATTAAATTCAGAAAGCACTACATTTTTCTCATACTTTCGAGACAATTCGTAGTATTTCTATTTATTCTATCTCAGGCTTATCGAATATTATTTGTAAGCTATTTTGATATGAAAAGAGTTCCATTATTCAATCCGATCTTTAGTATTAGGTATCTACGTACATATATATAGGATTTTTCCTATTTTCGTATCATTAAGAATGGAAAGCAGACGAAACCTAGTGACTCAAAATAATATTCTAGACTATGTATTATCCTTTAAAAGAGAAATATGTAGGTAATAATCTGTATTAATATTGTAAAGAGTTTGCTTGTTACTTTATGGTTGGTAAAGGCTTCGTTACTACTAAACAGTTGAAATCAAATCTTCAGTTCACTTTCAGCTAAGTGGAACATTTTGTTTGTTAGCCTTTTCATCGCAGAATTCCTATACGAGAATGTCTAATCTAGGTTGATCCGAATGCAGAAGTGCGTCTGAGTTTTGGGCAGTGTAAAAGGCAATGTCACTACCTATATAATTGGTTGAAACATGTTCACGTCTGTAGTTATAATGTGGGTAAACATGGATCTCATTATGTCCATTGTCATCCTCCCAGCTAAAAGTACTTCATAAATCAACGTCGCAAAAAACAAAACGCTACAAAATTAATAAAGCCGAAAACTATTCGTTAAATAGCTGGAAAAAATATTTCATTTGTCTTAGTTTATTTGAATGGAGCAAGGACGCCATTGTTTTTCTGAATATGTATAATACGAAAGTCGGTGTGACCGCATTTGTGGGTCTACAATGAGGCGCGCGGCGACTATTCTCGGGATGAGTTTCGCGTCCAGTATTGTTTAAAGTTTGTCGTAATTAGTAGAGTTCTGCCGTTGAATACACTTCTAGGTCTCACTGTACGAATGGTGAATAACGTTTGAATAATTTATTGAGTGTGTATGGGATAGTTACTAATTTACGGTCGTGTTGCTTTTTGAATGACGAGTTCTGTTGCAGGTTAGTAATTAAAAGAGTTTTTTGTGGTGCTACATACTAGTGCACACAGGTGCCTAATTATATGGCCTGTTTAAATGATACCTAGTAACATTTTGTTGTAAATAGGCTGTTTTAAGTTTAATTATCATCTTATGATTATGTTCCTGTATAGCTAAATAACGTATTTATCATCATCAGCCTATCGCAGTCCACTGCTGGACATAGGCCTCTCTAAGTGCACGCCACTGAGATCGATTTTCGGCTTCTCGCATCCAGTTCCTGCCAGCCGTCTTGCGCAAGTCATCACTCCACCGTGCCTGAGGACGTCCTACACTACGTTTGCCGAGGCGTGGTCTCCACTCTAGAACTCGTTTACCCCAACGGTTATCGGTTCTTCGGCTAATATGGCCAGCCCACTGCCACTTCAGCTTGCTGATTCGGCTTATTCGCACTTCAGCTTGCGAATAACGTATTTATACCTACTCATATAGTCTTTTAGACGTCACCTAGAAGTTATAGGCTTCACCGAGATTTCATAGTTCGTAGTTCGCAGTTTGACTTGACAAACATCAGCACACTCCAGTTGCCTTTACATTTTACAAACAATTGGTAATTTCGCAAACTCACAGTTATGCACCAGAATTTATTCACATACAAATCAAGCTTATTAAAGTATGTTAGTGAAAACAAAAAAACTCGGCAAATAAACTAGCATTTTATCTTGTAAAGTCGTACTTGAATAGTGCAATATATTTCCAGCAATGGTTACCGCTTTAGCACAAAGCTGGACGATTAATGTAATTAAATTTTACTGCACATTTTAAGAATTTCCAACGAACAAGACATAAATTCTGTGTAGGTACAATAATGGGGTTATTCAGCGCTTTTATAGTCACACTAAACGGCTGTGGGTTTTATTAATAATTTTACAATAGCATAATGATTTAGCGGATAAGATTCGCTTCATAAAACACGCAGTAAACATCTGGACATACCTTGGATTTTCTCGGTTTTTCCGTGCGTCAACTCTCGGATCGTACGGGCGGTGTCGCAAGTATACGGACAATAACAAATAATTGACTACTAGCGGTACAATCGGTGATACCTGATCGCGCGACAGGTAAAAAAACGGATACAAAATATCATACGGATGCGACAAAACCCGCTAGTGTGGAAGCGGTATGACACCAAAATCTAACCACCACTTTTCACTATAATATTTGACGCACGAACAGACGAATTGAGTTGAACGTGAAGTTAATGTTGTGTTCATTTCAACATTTGCCAAACTTTAACCCAATAATCAAATTCTGGCTGGCAGTAGAATGTTATTAGTACTAGCAAACAAATATCGAGCGTAAAGTTATTACACCGCGGTTTGGAACTATTTTGAATCTGTAGGTCTGAAAAATTAATCTGTTTTTAGATTTAGACATTATAATAACGTAAATAAAATAAAAATAACTTCTTTCCGTCACCAGATAAAAAGTTTTCTATGTTTAAAGCTAGACCCCAATATTGAATGTAGTTGAAGAACAAACATTCTCACTTTTTTTTTCTAGGATTTAAGATGAATCCAATTTCATTTGTTTTAAACATACCTACCGCACCTACAGATATATGTAATTACCAAGTAAATAGTGAGTGTAAACGTGGATAGATGTGAATGATACGGAGGTGAGGTGACTGATTATAGTGTGAAAGCTGGACAGATAAGAATGGGAGACAAAATATATTGCGCGGACCTACGTAAGATTGGATGAAAAAGAGAAAAATATTTAGAAAGTAGTGTCTAGTTGCCAACAGTATTAGGTTTTCTGAGAGGGCAAATACACTTCTCAAGCCACGGAATTTGCCAAATTACGTGTTAATTTTTGTAGCGAAGTTTCAGTTTCTTGAGACAACTTATCCTCAGAATATTAAGTAACATGTTTGCCATTGTTCGCAGTGCTATCGTACCAGGGTGAAGTGTTGAAGCTGACCAAAATATCACGTTCAGAGATGGGCACATACTTATGTATCGCCGGTAATGGGGTCCCGCCTACAGTGAGCAAGCGGATCCACATCAGTGTACACTGTAAGCCGATCTTTATAACATTTCATGTATTTCGTAGGCAGGCAATTAAGCAAAATGAAGCCGTAAAAAGATTCCCTTTTTTACAACTTGAAAGTATCAAATCTCACTCCGGCGGGGAGTGTAGTTGATTTAAAAAGGTCTTGGAGATAATTAAGATAATTTAATGCTGTTTCGTAAACATTTCTTCGTAAATCTTTCAGCGTTGGGATGGTGAATTTAAAAGAGCTTCTAATGATGTAATTTAACTTATTGGTTTTTTTGTGCAGTTCACCCTGTGATCCAAGTACCCAATCAGCTGGTGGGCGCTCCGCTGGGTACTGACGTCACCATAGAGTGCTACGTCGAGTCATCGCCCAAGTCCATCAACTACTGGGTTAAGGATCCAGGTAAAAAGACGCTTGATAATATTTTAATCATATTAGAAGATAACGTTTATTGCCTTCACAGTCTTCATACTTAGACATAATTTGAATACGATAACAAGTCAAGTTAATTTCTGGCGATCATAAACATAAAATTATGATACCGTAATAAAAGCAAAAATCATCTTACATCCCGGATTGAATATAAATACGCTTTAAAAGTCCAACATTCCAATTTTAATACCGTTTGATTAACTCGGCTGGCAGGTAAGGCATCCGCGATAAAAGCGAAACAAATTATAAGGCAGCCATAAAACTCCTAGGTGTCTGCACGAAGTTTTTACATTTTTCATAAAACTTCCGCTGAGGAAAGATGAAATTCTAATATTGAATTTGAAAACAAGTGTGTTTTAAGTAATAAATTGTTCTGCAGGTGAGCTGATCATACCTTCGGAGCACCACGTGATGTCGGTCAGACAAAAGTCAATGTTCGAAGCTGAGATGACAATGACTATCAAGAATATTCGAAGGGAAGACTTGGGGAGCTACATCTGCGTCGCTAAGAATTCCCTTGGTGACGTCGAGAGCAAGATAAGATTATACGGTACGTTCATACTCTCTTTATTCTGATAAAATAACATTGTAGGACACACCGCATACTTTAAATATCAGCTTTTGGACATTCGAATACAAATATTTGCAACAGCAAACGCATATAAAACGTGTTCAATGACTCTCAAATCTGCATTCCAATTCACAAATACTTTAAATAAATGCAAAATCGCAATTAACTTCGCATATTGAAGTCACACGTTGGTTATTGTTTTGATGGAATTTAAAAACAAACTTTTTGGTGATGTCACAGAGATTCCTGGGAACGATAGGCATGCATACCAGTACCCTGATGTTCGAGCTACCTCGGATGATGAGTACGGGAACAACGCCTATGATGATGAGGATGAGGATATCGATAGCATGAAGAGTAACAGAGTGCCAGATAGAGCGAATAAGTGGTACTCCAATGATGGTAAGGTGACGGTGATGACAGCCACCGGGGCCTCGTCGACCATCACAACGACGACGACAATCTTCCTGTGTCTAATCAAAAGTCTGCTATAATTACTATAACTGCTACAATAAATGTTTTTCCTTTTTTATCGTCAGCCCTGATGCTAATTCAGGTAAATTGTCAACAATCACAGCCTGTAATTACGTTTGATTGGAATAATTTCTGTAGGCATCGTTTATTCTTTTGTTTTTTAGAGTCGGCGAATATTTTGTTTCATAGTTTTTTATTCCATCAGCGTGTAACGTGATAATAACTAGTCTTATAACGTTGTATATAGTTTGTAATAGGCGAATATCCGAACTGTTTGTAAGAATATAAATAATAATAGTAACTCATTTCTGATATTTATTGTTAAATACATTTACGAGATCGTATAAGATTTAAGCAAATGTTTATAAATGAATGTGCCATGTATATTGCTATTAACTTGAATAGAGACATTTATATTAAAGTTTTTATTGGGCATGGTAAATTTAATTGTAAATAATATATTGATATGTAAGCGATAGAGGACATATTTACTTAATGACTTGTTTGAGACATATGAAACAGTTAATAGTTGCCGAGTATATACAACTTAAAGTTACATTTTCCAGTGCTTACCCTTCAGCTGCAACTTTTGTACAAGATACAATACGTAGTTATAGATTTACTGCCTAAAGTATCTCACCACTTAAACAAACTTGCTATTGCGTTCCTGAGATTTGTTCAACAGATTCTGAAACAGTTATTAATGGAATATCAAAAGTTGCAGATGGAGTAATTTCCGCGTATATCTAAATAATGTAGTCGAATAATAATGTAACTTCTTCCGAACAATGTACGTTAATATCCTGATCGTTACAAAAAATAATAAAATCAAGGACATGTCGCATTGCCTCTTAATTTCATCCAAAACCTTCGTTTCTCGAGGACTTTAATACCTAATTGAATATTTCACGGCGTTCTATGCTAATGTTGCGAGGGGTGATAAATGGTAATGATATTCTTCGTTATTCTGACTAAAATTCATACGTTTTATAAAATATAACCATTTCAAAACACTACCTAATTGTATTTTAGGTTTTATGCTTTAACAACTCTATTTTATTCGCCATCTTTTTTATTGCTCTGTTACTAAAACGGTTAAGCAGAATAACTTAAAACGGAAATATTGCAGAAGAACAACTCAAGCCAAATTCCAGACTTTTATATCCGAATATTATTCTTTTTCAACTGCGAGAGCGTTTTACGGCACTAATTTAAAGATAGCAAAAAATAATTATTCCAATTTTAAAATAGACCTTTATTCCTTCCTCATTCCTTCATTTTTTCTAAGAAAGAAGAAGGTGTTGTATCTTCCATAGGATAGAAAACAAATGAATACTCCGACAATTTAAAGATGGAACCGTCAACATCTTCCATCTCCCTCCCGACACTACCCGGAATCCTCGCACTACAGTGACAGACGAGCCTATTTGTATTTGATCACACGTCACTGCCTAGAATCGTCGTATTAATGTGGACCACTTACGGTATTACACGGAATCTACGGAACATTTGTACTGAAAGGTAAGCAGATTTGTACTTAGTTCATTATTGGATTAATTTACGAAATTGTAGTGATTCAACTAATCCTAATTTCAAAAATTGACACTTTGATATCCCACGTATGGTTTCGGCCATCAATGAATATTTAATTGAAACCATTTAGCGGAAAAACTGACGCAATCAGAATTGCCTTCCCCGAAAGCAGAATATCCATATGTATACAGAATAAATATCATACAGTTTTATGTGCAAAATGAAGTAAATAGACATAATATTTACTGTTTATTGGTGTGACATATATATACCATGATATGTCAAACTGTTTTCCACTACAAGCTTTAACTATCATTCAAATTAATATAATAAAATTGCAAGTTTTTATTTACACCTACAATATTTAGCGACATTTTCTTACCACAAACGAATGACTGAAGACCATTGTCTTACAT
Organism: Helicoverpa zea; assembly: GCF_022581195.2. Lineage (NCBI taxonomy): Eukaryota > Metazoa > Arthropoda > Insecta > Lepidoptera > Noctuidae > Helicoverpa > Helicoverpa zea. The sequence continues at coordinate 6,530,293 of NC_061452.1, read as the reverse complement.
TCCTGAGCATTTTTTATGTCCGACAGTTTACAGGTTTCACAAGTTCGATAAGGCGTAAGCGACATTAGGTAAGTCCCCTGTCAATTGGGATCTATGGGCGTCACTGATAAAGACCAGTTGACGATCGATGGAACTGCTCGAATCTGTCAAAGGTATTGGTCTAATTGCATGGTAATTGCGTTACACTAGAGATTTACTTTTGATCTACACATTGCGTGATTCCTGGTATATGACAGGTGGAGTTCTAAGAATAAGGTTCAATGGATACGGTAAATTAAATATGATGTCCTGTAGTACGTGCTAAGTCTTCGTACCAGCAGCATTTGTATGGTGTTTGACGGTCCTAACCTTGCTAAAACAACTTGCACTGCACGTATCCAAATTATAACAGCATTCTAGAGTAAAATGTCAAAACATATTCTTAAAGCACCTTAAACCCACACATTCATAATTTCGTCCGACACCAAGAAGCAATATTCCCACCGTATTATTTAAATTTAGCTGCAGTTTTCGCAAGAAGCTAATACTTTGGTCTCATGATAATAATATACCTGCACAAAGTCGGGTACCTAGCCTTTAGCTATGCCGTCATATGCACAAATATTGTTATAAGTTTACGCTACTAAACTTGCTTTCATATTTAAGTTTGATAAAGAACTTTATTGGGAAAATCGAATTCTAATATAGTGTGTATTTTGTAGTGTGAGGTTTCCATCAAATGTTTCATATAGTATAAGTTCAATTATCTTTACTGCTTTATTATTAGCATTGTTTTGAGAGCTGAATAACATAGTTCTCTGCAATATGACGAAGTTTAGAATATTTCAACGGATATATGTTATGGACCAAGTGATAAATTGAGCAGTATACATAATGCCCGGTCATTATGAAAAATGCCCAATATGAGAGCGCAATTTGATAATAATTATTCAAATAATCAAATTGACCGGGCACTATACATATTGCCCGTGACCTTTTGGGCAAAGTAATACAAGCAAAGTAATAACATATTTATATTCATTTTTTTCTTGTTATTGCCATTTAATTTAAAATAAACTAAATATTAAACCACTTAAATAATCAGCCTCATGATTTGGATTAATTATGAAGGACTTTCTTCTGCCTTAAAAATCCACTAGTTTTTGCATTTAAAAGTTAAGGAAAGTCATATTTAAAGGGTGCTTATTAAACAGGCTCCTTTTTAATATAATTATTCGCCCCGAATAATGTATGTTGCCTTCTAAATTACTAAGTCAGCCACAATTAACGAGCATCTAAATAATACTATCTCAGCCACTCGTTATCTTCTAAGTAAACCGCTCTAAATACAACTCCGCATGATGGTTATTTTTTAGCATCTAAATTTGTAGCATGCGTATTGAATAATAAATTTATAAGATAGATATCTTTGTAAACGCTTTTGTTTGATAGTGTCTCCACAAACGTGCGCGATTCTGTCTTAGAAAAATTTGTCATGTCTTGTCAAGTTGTGCTCTTAAAAATAAAACAAATATTATAGAAATCTAACGACTTTTAATTAAAATATTGCCGAATCCCAATAGGTTATGGGCCCAGGCACATAACTAGGCATATATTTTAATTATTAGTTCGTTAAGAGCAAGGATTATTTCCGATATAAAAGTGACCATAAAATGGAGGTTTCAAACGGAATGAAAATCGAGAAGTTTGATGGAAGAAATTTCAAACAATGGAAATTTCAAGTGAAATGCGCATTAAGAGCGAAGGGATTAAATATAGAGAAGGCAAGACCTTTAGAAGCCGGTTCGCAAGTGCAGTGGGATAAAGATGATGGTATGGCCATGTTTATCTTAACCTCTTCGATGGATTTAAACCAAATATCGTTAATAGAAAACTGCGAAACCGCAAAACAAGTGATGACAAAACTAGAAGCTATCTATGAACAGAAGTCAGAATACAACAAGATGTTAATTCATGAGCAGTTTTATCAATACTCGTATAGTGCCAGTGACACGATGGCACAGCACGTGTCAAAGGTTGAAAGTTTGGCAAAGCAGCTGCGAGAGACGGGTGAGAAAATAAGTGACACCGCCATTATGACGAAGATTCTAAGCACGTTGCCATCAACGTATCGTTCTCTTAGACAAGCATGGTTGTCACTCGATGAAGATCGTCAGACCATACAAACTCTTACGTCGCGTTTAGTTGACGAAGAAGCCAGCCTAGCCAATGAATCGAGTAGTGAAAACGCGTTAGTTACGTCAAAAAGAAATTTTAAACCTAGAAATGAGGACAAACAAAAGACGTCAGAACCAACGTCAGAACAAAGAACTCACAGATTCGTGTGCTACAATTGTAACAAAAGGGGTCATTTCGCAAGAGAATGCAGGATGCCTAAGAAAAGGTACAATGAGAAGAAAACCAACAACATGGCGTTCAGCGCAGAAGGTTGCTCATCTGAACATGATGAAGACGCATGGATTTTAGATAGTGGAGCATCGAAGCATATGACCTACAGGAGAGAATACTTCTGCGAGTTGAACGAATCTCAATGCAACAATTCCGTTAAATTGGGCAACAAGCAGAGTATAAAGGTATGTGGCGAAGGAACTGTATTAATAGATAAGAAGGTTAATGGTACATGGGAGAGATGTAGACTTGAGCATGTGTTGTATGTACCTGATTTACGAAGAAATCTGTTTTCTGAAGGTGCAGCTACTAGAAGAGGATATGTCATAGTGAAGAACAATAAGAATGCTATGATAATGAAGAGCAATGTTGTTGTTATGTGTGCACAGTTGCAAGAGAACAATTTATATGAATTGGATATAAAAACAATCAAACAAGAATATTGTAATGTTGTGCAAACGGATATAAAAGTTTGGCATGAAAGATTAGGACACTTAAATGTCAAGGAACTTCAAAATATGTCAAAGAATGGTGTGATTCCAGTTACATTGAGCGGTGATCAGAATTTTGTTTGTGAAGCATGTCAATATGGAAAGCAAGCAAGACGCCCCTTCTTGAAATCTACCCGAGGTCCAACACAACCTGGTGAAATTGTGTACAGCGATGTGTGCGGTCCTATAGAAGAACCTTCTGTATCGGGTATGAAGTACTTTGTGTTGTTCAAAGATGGAGCTACAAGCTATCGCCATGTTTACTTTATGAAGCATAAGAGTGAAGTATTTCAATGCTTTCTGAAGTACAATGCCATTGTGAAGAATAGATTTCAGCGTGATTTGCAGATACTACATACAGATAATGGTACTGAATATGTAAACCAAGAATTCACATCTTTTTTGGAGAGTAAAGGGATAACGCATGAACGTACTGCGCCGTATACTCCACAACAGAACGGGAGAGCAGAAAGAGAGATGCGTTCTATCATGGAATCTGCAAGAACAATGTTATATGCAAAGGATATTCCTTTAAACTTGTGGGCAGAAGCTGTTAACTGTGCGGTATATTTGTTGAATAGAAATACATCAAGCCAGACGGGAGATGTTACGCCATTTGAACTGTGGCATGGAGTGAAGCCTAACTTACAACATATTAGAATATTTGGATCAATTGGTTATGTACATGTTCCAAAGGAAAAGCGAAAGAAGCTTGCCAAGAAAAGTGTGAAGATGTTGTTAGTTGGATATGACCATGACAATTATAGAATGTATGATCAAAATACCAAGAAGATTACAATATCACGAGATGTTAAGTTTGATGAATGTAGTATGCTGGAAGAAAGAAAAAGATATGTAGAAATGACAGTTGAACAAGAAGAAAAAGAACATTCTACAGTATCTACCCCGCTAAATGAAACCCAAACTCAAAATGTTGAACCTGAAGAAATATCATCAGATGAAAGTATGAAGAGTTTAGAAGATATGGATGAAAGTTATGTTCCTCCAAGAGGTATAAATTTGATGCAGGAAGAACCAAGAACCATCTCATTACGTCCTCGTCGAGACAAAAGATTAGAAGCAAATTTCACAGAATATGAACTTCCAAACAGTTATGAAGAAGCTATAAAAAGTCCAAATTCTCATCTGTGGAAGAAAGCTGTAGCTGAAGAGCTTCAATCACATGAAGAAAATCAGACATGGATACTGACCGACAAAAGTGAAAATGGGTGTTTGCTATAAAGAAGAATAGAGATGGAGAAATAGTACGATACAAAGCACGACTGTGTGCACGAGGGTTCACACAAGTCAAGGGCTTGGACTATAATGAGACCTTTTCCCCCACAAGCAGGTACGACTCGATTAGGGTGCTGCTGAGCATCGCTGCTAGAGACGAGCTTCACATCGAGCAGTTTGATGTGAAGACGGCCTTCTTGTTCGGTGAGCTCTCTGAGGACATATACATGGAGGTGCCAGAGGGATTGGAAACTCAGCCTTCCAAAGTCTGTAAGTTGATTAAATCTATATATGGTCTTAAACAATCGTCGAGATGTTGGAATGAGAAGTTTAGTTCTTTTCTAACTAGTTATGGTTTCCAACCGTGTCCGTCTGATAATTGTGTTTTTGTAGGATGTTTTAACGATGTCAAAGTAATATTAGTTATTTATGTTGATGACGGATTATTATTATCGAAAAGTAAAGATGTTTTGTCAGATATATTAAATGGTCTTAAACAAAAGTTTGATATTAAGATTTTAGAATGTAATTCATTTATTGGTATGGAAATAACTAGAGAAAAAGATTGTATAAGTATTAGTCAGAAACAGTATATTAAAACGATAATAAATAAATTTAATATGTTTGATGCTAAGAGTAGTAGTACTCCTGCTGATGTAAATGTACATTTGTCTAAGAATACAAGTAAAGAGTCTGTTAATTTCCCATATAGAGAAGCAGTGGGAGCTTTGCTATTCTTGTCGTCTGTTTCTAGACCTGACATAGCTTATGCTGTCAATGTTGTTAGTAGGTATGTTAATGACCCAGGTCCTTCACATGTTGTAGCTGTGAAAAGAATCTTGCGCTATCTAATTAATTCTAAAGATATGTGCCTGATAAATTGTAACGTCTACCTTATAAATTTAAGTGGGAGTATTGAATAATAAATTTATAAGATAGATATCTTTGTAAACGCTTTTGTTTGATAGTGTCTCCACAAACGTGCGCGATTCTGTCTTAGAAAAATTTGTCATGTCTTGTCAAGTTGTGCTCTTAAAAATAAAACAAATATTATAGAAATCTAACGACTTTTAATTAAAATATTGCCGAATCCCAATAATGCGTTCTAACAGTAAACTTCTAAAATACTATTAAATGACATCATAAAATTTATTTATTTAGCTTCTAATTTTTTAACTCAGTACGTTTAAAATGTAAGCAAGCAACATGCAGCAAGCATGGCTTCTGTCACGGCTCCGGTGCTGCGGGGCTCCGGCGGTCCCATGCGAGCTTATCGTCGCAGATGGTTTTCACGCTCACCGCCGCAGCTTCGGCTTGCTGGCCGGCTCAGCCGGCCAGCCTCAGCCGCGTCGGCGAGCGTTAAAACTACCTGCGCCTCAGCTCGCAGGCCGCCTCGCCCCTCCACACTTACGCGGTTGTGAATTGCACTCTAGGGGTAGGACAGACAAGACTACGTGGAGTCGGTTTTGCAGCGATACGTTTTCGTCACATCATCCTCCGAGCCTTTTTCCCAAACTATGTTGGGGTCGGCTTCCAGTCTAACCGGATGTAACTGAGTACCAGTGCTTTACAAGGAGCGACTGCCCTATCTGACCTCCTCAACCCAGTTACCCGGGCAACCGTTACGTGGGATACGTTTTCGTCACTAACTTCAATTTTTTGCTTTATTATCAAATTGCCCAACTGTCATGTAGCAATATAATAATGCCCGTGCAATGTGATAAATAATGAAGTTAAGATAGTTATTAATCACTTGGCCCGATAAAGCTAGACATTATTCATAATGCTCGGGCATTATTAATAATGCCCGAATTAATCACATGGTCCATAACATATACACCTTTTACCCTTTCCCTCATCAAATATCAGAGGAACTTATTGCAACAACAGTTCACAAAGCAGCTTTTTTTTAACGACGTCAAAAATCATCAAATGACCCCTCCCGCTGTGGGTTAGCAGCGGCGAGGGAGTGTCAGACTCTTACTGACTAAAAACCGTAGTGTTCCGTCATAGGCCTTTTATGTACCAGGGCCGCGGTATCTCTTTCGAACAACCTGCAGCCCCGGCAGGCCTTGGCCCTACTGGGCCCCGCTGGGGTTTCACAAGGCAGCCTGACATGGAATAAAACGTATCGGTATGTATATTAAGTACATATAGTTATTAACGTAATCATAATCAATATTGTTCCACATACCATATGGAACAAAAGAAATTCCTTCAATACCATTACAGTACGAATTACGTTCAGGCTAATTAATTCAATTAACTTGACTACAAATGCATCAATTTGCGTTATCCAATTAAGTGATGATTTAAATTTAGTATCAAATAAACAGTATTTCATCGATGTAATTCTCCTTTGAATGTTGTGGTAGATAAGTAAATAAAGATATTGACCGCTGCAAAGGTAATCTAATTCTGGCAATTGTGTGGGTAGTCAGATTAAGTACCCTAGCCACTTAAATAAGTCAAGTTAAAGGTGATAGCCCACTCATACTCTTATTTTATCCGTTGCGGCGTTGGTAAACCTGGTAGTCATGCTGGCCGACAAGTAGGTAGGTAGGGGTCCAAATAAAGTACACAATTTGGTAGAAATTGAGACTTTATTTAAGCCAATTTCTGTTGCCCTAACCACGAATAGATCTTGAGGTAGATAGTACACTGGGAACACTGGCCTGAACCGTAGTGCAGCTCTGACGGCGGCCCAGCTCCTTCCCAGGTTGCACTTCCAGGTCTCCAGCAGGACCCAGGTAGTTCCAGACAGGATCAGGTCTGGTCTTTCACTCGCCGCCAGGTAGAACGTTGCCTAGCGAGGGTTTAAAGAGGAACGTAGAAAAACCGAACGTAGAAATCCTGGAAGCGCAGAGACAAGGCTAGCGTTAGCAGAGCTTGGGCCACGTTGCCGGGTCCAAAGGTCACAGTGTCCCAGCAAACAAAGTGAACTAAGAACAGCTGCTTTAGACAGAAATTTAGCAAGAAGAACACCTTACAATAGTATTTAAGCAATGCATGGAAACTTACCCCAGCGGGATTTCCGATTATAATTAGTCTAGCACAAATAAGTAGAAATTAGGCAGGTACGCAATAATTGAAGGTCAACTAAAAAAACATGTGACGCAGCCGTCACGTCTGATGCAATTTGGTCGTCTGCCTGCGTCTCCGGCCCGAATCCACTCGAGGCACCACCGTCGCGCGCGGCGAAACCAGTTCACCCGTTTAGAGATGCGTAGGCGCAATAGTTACGAGGACCTTTGTGTAAATAATTAATATTGGGTTCCGTATATGAATTACGTCAATTTGAATATTAGATTAGTTGTATTTATTTAGTTTAATTTAGACTTATTAATTTTAGAATAAATCTATTGTGATTATTTGTATTTTTTTTTAATTTCTAACCTATTCTTAGAGCTAGCAAAGTACAACGTTACACCGTAGCCATAATATGGATCTAAAACTGAAAATAGCAATAAGAAAGGATACACTATAAATCAAAAAAATATCCAAATATTCAGAAACAATTTATTATAGAGTTGTGTCTTAGGGATTTTTTTGCAGCGTCCGAAATTACTGAATTTAGAAGTATTCAGAATAAGGTATACTATCTTATGTTCTCCCTAATGTACACTTTGATGTACTCCCTTATCTACTCTCTGAGGTTCTCCATTATGTACTCCATTATTAACTCCGTTATATACTCCCTGAGGTTCTCCCTTAAGTACTAACTTTTGTTCTCCCTTACGTACCCCCTTATGCACTCCCTCATATTCCCTCCCTCATATTATATCCCTTATGAGTACATAAGGGAGTACATGGAGTACCATGAAGTTCTCATATAATTCTCCCTCATGTACAACTTTATGCACTCTCTCATCATATCCCTTTTGTACTCCCTTATATACTCCCTTATGTACTCCCTTATGTACTCCTTTATGTACCCCCTTATATACTCCCTTATGTACTCCCTTATGTACCCCCTTATATACTCCCTTATGTACCCCCTTATATACTCCCTTATGTACTCCCTTATATACTCCCTTATGTACCCCCTTATATACTCCCTTATGTACCCCCTTATATACTCCCTTATGTACTCCCTTACATACTATCTTATGTTCTCCCTTTTATACCCCCTTATGTACTCCGGTATATACTATCCTTCGTACTGCCATATTTAGTTTACAAATAGGAACTTAATTTACAGACTCCCAAATATAGGATAAAAAATATCACGAATTCTCTGTAAAATTACTTTAATAGAACATATTGAAAAAAAGTATCAAACAAATCCAATTTACAATACAGTGTAAAATAAAGCAAGGAGAATTCATAGCCAGTCCTAATCCTAATAGTATTGTACTTTGATGACATTCTAGTAAAATTGTCTGAATTCTCCAGTACTGAATATATTTTACGCGTTTCCCAACAAAATATAAGCGAATACACGTCCAGTATGTATAAAGAAAATCAGTATTATTGATAGTAAAATGGAACATATCTATGAAATGGAATTACATATTTATTCTGTTAACCAGTTGTAGATTGTTTACACACTTACTTAAATTACCTATATGTACTATTCTGTTCAAGTACCAATGCAACTTTTCTAAGTTTGTATGTACTTTCTAAGTATATCTTGGACACCGATGGCTGATAAAAAGGTGAAGGAAAACATCTTGAGGAAACCTGAACTATGTAGTCTGAAATCACCAACCCGCATTGAGCAAGCGTGGTGATTAATGCTCAATCCTTCTCCGTGTGAGAGGGGGCCTGTGCCCAGCAGTGGGACAATAAAAAGGCTGTAACAGTAACAGTATTATTCTGTTAAAGTATTTTATTTTAAGCGTTTATTTTAAGTTTACCGAAGAAAATTCATCAAAAGAAGTCTGCCTCGTGCAACCGTGCTCATTGATCTTCATTTTACGTTATTTGTCCTTATTCACATGTAAATACTGTATTTTTTCATGTTTTTTTCCTATCGTCACAACAAAATAATTGAATATAAATAAATATAAAAGGGAAAATATGTTAGGGATCTAGTTAGCGATATTCTAAGAACTGCGTAATGATAACCAAATACAATATTATATTGTTGTTATGCATATTACAAATATGAGAATCAGGTAGTTTTTCAACATCCGAAAATGGACGAAAATTAATATTATATTGATAAACAAAATAATTACACTAATATTCCAATAATGAGGTACATGAGTACTTTTGGTTTAGCAACATTACGTTCAAATGTTTTAGTGAAGCCGCTTTCGGCAGCTTTTGATATAGTAAACAAACTTCACATCGGACTGTTTACATGGTTAATATTTGTTACATTTCAGCTTTGTATTACGAGGACCCTTTATCTTTACAGAATAACTCAATGCTAATAATTCTAGAAAAGATAAAATGTATCTTCGTCTTCTGCTAACTCCCCTAAAATGTTAACCTCAATACACTTTACTTACTTATAAAATAATTAATGGCTTCCACAACTTTATCTGAACATCTCACTGCATTGCACCGAAACTGACCTCATTATGTTATTGGTCTTAAGCTCAAAATCTGCTGTATCACGGGTTAAGTAATTGGGCGGCAAATTAGCTAAGCCCGAACTGTCAATCACTATAACCCACTTATGCGTGCCGGTCGAAGCGGTCAGATTATGTGTTCGTATTTTCTTAATTGTAATTAAGTTAAAATGTAAACCATTTCAGTATGGTTTAAATTAAAAATGTGCTATAATAAGTATTGTATCTTTCTGAAAAATCTAGTGAAGAACAGCGTTCTCTTTGTAGTACCTGTTAGTTGTTCTAGTTTTTTTTTTCTTGACTTTAGATGATTTTAGATGTGTTGTATATGCGTAAAACAATTTGCCAATCAAATCTGTTTTCATGACACACAATTTATACAGTTTTCTAGACGTTCCTTCAGCTGACGTTGATCTCAATATTTCACTCCACACCACAAAGTCACACACGGTGTATCGACGCCATCAAACAAAACTCACGTAATTGAATTACGCATGTGTTCCCGAGCAACATAAGGAGAAGAGTTGAATAATCACCATTATTTTTCGTCGAGACAAGAGAGTGAACTCTCACAAACGCCCTTAATTTGGGCAATCTAAACATTGCAGAGCAAAAGTGATTGATGCCTACACCCTCGCGCCGTTTGTGTAACAAGTGTTTCTACGTGACAGTAATCAAGAAGAATGCCGCCATTGCTTTACAGGAAATTGATAAATCAATTCGAATTTACAAGCAATATAGTCCGTATTTAATTATGAATAATGTTCAGTTTTGATTAGCTTCGCGTTTAAATTGAAATTTTGTTACTCTTGCAATGGCGGAACTGTTGTGTACTGCAAAATATTATTTAACAACTTTTATGACTGGTAAAGCTGTAATAATGTTTGACATTTACCCATTTATTACCTAGGAATATTTATATTAGACGTAAAGATAACCTATATTAAAATAAATGGATTATCTTAATTAAACCACCAATGCCTCTCGTCTTTAAATTCTAGCGGTCCATCAAATAAAATTCAACCACAAATAAGTATTTCAACACCAAATATTAAATCCGTTCTTACCGAAAACTGAAAATCCATTCAATTCAAAACAAAAGTTTGAGTTTGCGATTGTGGAATAAGTTATTTCACAAACTAATTCAAACTATCTATTGTTGCAAATAAATTATCTTTAGTTTCGCAGCGCTAATTGTTTTTCTAGTTGATGAAAATGCAAACAAGCTTTTCAGTGCAGGTGGACGATTGAAAACAAAACAGCGGGTAGGTTACGTAGCTGCAAGCTCTATCAACCAGTCATTCACACTACACGCGTATTATTCAACGAACACTGAAGCAGTTTTACGTTCACATACACAAAGAGGTTTGATAACTACAAGTGCACCTGAAGTTTCTTTGTGCGCAAACATACATGTATAAACTAATAGCGGGTATAATTTGCCCGAGTTGCCTCAGCCGCAGCATACCTACCCAACTCAATGTTCAACAACTCAAAGTTAGGGCTGGGTTTAGCCCAAAGCTGTATAAATGTTCTATTTCAATTAGCCCAACCTTTCGAGTACTTCTAAATTCGTTTCTATAGTTGTCCAGCCTAATTGAAGTTTGGCAGTGCAGTTCAATGAATTCGGTTTCAATTGACACTTTCATGTTTCAAGTGTTTGTCGTTCTCAGCTTCGAATGAAGTGATTCTAATTAAAACTTATATTAAACGTCTTACTGTAAACACCGTCGTTATGGTTTGCGAGGAACGCAAGATTGCTATTCAAGACTTAGCTTAACTATGAGCAATTAAAACTGTTGTAATTGTTTTGATAAATATCTTGTAAGTGGAACTTCAAGGCTTCAAGCTGAATAAAAATAGCTTCAATATTAAACTTAGCCTACCTAGCTGCTTTTAATATTAAACTTTTTGTAGCAACATTCACATAGAAAATCTATTAGGTGCCTATTTATAGACCTTTAGGTAAGTGTTTTCAAGCGCTTAAAATATGAACTGAAATTTACACTTACTATCACACAAAATGAGAATAGTGGTAATAAAAAAGCCTATAAGTAAATTTCATACAAAAGACGACTACAAAAAGTAAAACCCCATACAAAAGATACCTCAAAAACACAATATTCGCTCTAGCATCCCTATTCCCCGAACACTTTATCGACGCAGTATGAATGCATAGAGGTTAATGCACTTGTCAATGTCAGTTCGTAACACGTTTCAGCCTATCGGACCGTGTCTGTGCTCCGCTAGTTGGTTGAAAAATATACACTCGAGCTATTGTTCGGAATTTTTATCGAATAGTTTACACAGGAATGTATGCAACCCTTCGTAGTTTGTTTAAGATGTTTGTTTGCTATCCCGTTTTTTGTGGGAGGAAGTGTATTTTTATATGCTTATGTTTTTCTTTAGTGGGAAGTTATGGTTAGTGGTTATATATTTTGTGGGCGATTTTGTTCTGTTTTGTTAAGTCAAAGCTGTGAAGTAGAACAACAACACGGATGCTGTAGGTATTATCTTGACACCAGAAAAGTAAATAAAGATTTCTATAAGTATTATTAAACGTAACTGGAGCATTTCTCACTGAAACAATACTTTCATAAAACCAAACTTTGATTGGCAGCAAATAATTAACGTTAAAAGCACCGTAAAATTTGATCATAAGAAACACGATTTTATATCCGCCGAAATAAAACAACTCAGGAAAATAAACTTAAAACAGACCGAACTCCAGAACATTCTACACGATATTAAGAAACTTTTAATCGAAATGAACTGACGGAAAGCCAAAACATATTATTCTCAAAGACATAGAACACCTGCCTTACAAAAAGTTATCTTAAATTAAAGTATAACCTTCTTGAATGAAATTATTTAGGTCTAAAGTTAGAACAACTGTTGCTTTCAGACTTAGGAAAATTTCATAACCTCAGAATATATGTAATGAAGAAACCAGACGTTTTTGGGCAGAATATCAGTGTCTGGGTAGATATTGGAATATTATCTACAAGGCCTTGGAGTGTTTAAATGAATTTTGATGGCAGAATTCTCTTTGAGTTTACTCATATTTAGGCTAGAATTATTTTCTTTGTGGAGAGTTTTTTAGGGGTTTTCAATCAGTCGTATTCATATTCATATTCATATTATTTATTTGCATTCCACAATGTATAAAATAGGTGTAACAATATGGCTTAGAGCTAGGTACAATTGTGGACCCTGTAGGGCACAGCAAAATAAAATTAAAATTAAACTTACAACTAACATAATAATTAATAAATCTATAGAGAGAAACAAAATATGTATAAAAATCCAACAATTGACCTTATTATTAAACATAAAAAAAATTGTGTAGGAACAAGCATAAGATTAGACAACTAAACTATAAAACTATAGGCTATAAACAATTAAATAACAGGTATTCACTAAAAGTACTAAACAACAAAATACTGCAAGATCGGAAAGTGTGATGTGTTATGTACTGTGTTGTGTGTAGACAATATTGTTATCGTTCATGTATTCGTTTATTGAGTAGTAGGCTTTGTTAGTAAGGATGTTTTTGAGTGCGCGTATGAATTTATTTTGGCTTGTTTCATTTTTTAAAGATTCTGGTAATTTATTGTATATTTTGATAGACATTACATAAGGGCTATTGGTGTGAAGTGTCATGTGTGAAGAGGGAAGCATTAACATGTTTTTGTGTCTGACTGGACGATTGTTGTGTTTATTTCCGCGGGTTGTGAAAAAGTTTATATTATTTCTTACAAATTTACATATTTCCAGGATATAAATAGATGGTAGTGTTAATATTCGATACTTAATATAAATAGGTTTACAACTGTCGGTTTGCTCTATATTTTCTATTATTCGGATTAATTTCTTTTGGAGGATGAATAGGGTATTGGCGTCGGTACTGTTTCCCCACATAATAATTCCGTAGCTGAGCCATGAGTATGCGTAGGCGTAGTATGTGGTGATAGCAGTTTGTTTGTCGGTCGTTTTTTTAACTTCTCGTAGTGCGTAGCAGAATTTTGAGATTTTTGAGTGTATATGTTTGATGTGTGGCTTCCAGGAAATGTGTGTATCTATAATGAGACCTAATAAGGAGAAATTGTTAACAACCTCTATATCAGTGCCGTTAGCTGTAAGGTTGATTGTAATCGGAGCTTTTTGACGTGGATGGAAAGTCATTATCTTCGTTTTTTTGTAATTTATTTCCAGGTTGTGCTCGGTTAACCACTTTGTTGTTTTATCTAATATTATTTTAAATTGTTCATTGATATCGTTGACGTTCTGGCTAGTGGTAAGTAAGGATATGTCATCTGCGAATAGCACACATGGTTCATGTATGATTTTTGGTAAGTCGTTGATATAAATAATGAATAGGAGGCATCCTATGACACTGCCTTGTGGGATTGAAGCATTAATGATCTTTTTGTCGGATCTGACATGTGTAATTTGTTTCCGGTCGTGGTCAAAGAAATCTATTTCGACATATTGCTCTCTGTCTTTCAAGTATGATTCAAACCAGTTGTGCGTTATTCCGCGAATCCCTATACCGTGTAATTTTTCCAGAAGTATTTTAAATTGCACTTTGTCGTATGCTTTGGTCATGTCTAAGAGTATTCCTGCTGCGTACTTCTTGTCATTGAGGGCATTTATTATTTCCTGCATATATTTATAGACTGCCAGGGATGTGGATCGTTGTCTACGAAATCCATGTTGAGCTTCGTCAAAAACTTTAAATTTTTCACAGAAATTATAAACGCGGTCACACATGGCTTTTTCATATATTTTAGATGACGTGGGAAGAAGAGCTATTGGTCTGTAGTTGCCAGGATCAGTTTTAGTATTTTTCTTATGTACTGGTTTGATAATACTTTTTTTTAATTGATTTGGAAAAATGCCTTCGTCAAAGGACTGGTTTATACAGACGCAGTAAGGTACCGCAAGTTCCTCAGCACATTGCCTAATTAATGAGGGGGGTAACTCGTCTATACCGTGGCTTTTTTTGTTCTTTAGAGATTTTATAATTCTTTTTGTTTCTCGGATATCTAAAGGACGAAGGAAGAGGGTATTTTCTATACGGTTAAGGACAGGTACACCTTGGGCTTCACTGCTACTAGGATACGAGGATGCTTCACCTATTTTTGCAAAGAAGTTATTGAAGTGGTTAACTATTTCTTTAGGGTTTTCTATTAAAGTGTTATTTATTTCTAATTTTATGTTATTTTTATTCGAACAAGTCTGTTTATTAGTCCGTTCGTTCACTATACTCCACATGGTTTTAACTTTATTTTGTGAAGTTTTTATTTTATTGATATATTGTAATTTTTTGGATTGAGTCACTACTTGCTTCAATAGTTTTTCGTACTTTTTATAGTAGTTTTTTAATACGTCGCTATTTGACTTTAAACATAATATTTTCAGTAACCTTTTATTTGTGCACGAATGCTTAATGCCTTTTGTTAACCAGTATTTTTTATAAAATGTTCTTAATTTTATTTTTATTTTAGGTATGTGTTGGTTAAGGGTGTCAATCAATATTTCGGAGAAGGCGTTGTAGTTCTGGTTTGCGTCCTGTGACTCTATTAAGACTTCTCTCCAATTAATGGATTTTAAGGCAGATTTGAAAGATTGTATATTTGTTTTAGTATATAGGCGTTTCTCTGTGTACCATAGTGTTTGTTTTGGTTGTTGTGGTATATTGAGATCTATAATTGTGCAACAATGATCTGAGAATCCTAGATCCTCTACTGATGAATTTGAATCTTTAGTAGTAAAATTCGTAAATATAAGATCTAAGCATGTCGAGGCAGTTTGTGTTATATGTGTTGGATGTTTGATGTGTTGTGTGTATTTATATTCGGACATAAGATCTATAAACTGGTTGCACTTATACTTCGGCCGTTCAGAGAATGCGTTCCTGACACCTATCAGTTAGTCACGACTAGTGATGGGCACAACATAACACTGAGTTCGTTACCGTTCCTTCAAAATGAACCGCCGCATTATTTTAAGATTATTTTCGTTTTAAATTGGCGGAATCATTTGTTTTATATTTTAGTTATTTAAGTGGAAACCAAAAAAAGGTAATATTCATATAATAAAATTGTTTTATTTATTCTTTGTTACAAGTACATTGAATTGAATGTGCGAACAGAATATTAATCAGACTCCGATTTGCTTGAGGAGGTGGTGTCTTCATCATCATCTTCGCCTACATGTATAATTATATTATTATCAATAACAGAATCAATCCTGATATCTCGGTCTAACAAAAGCCGGGTAATCAAATAAAAACAGATCGAAAACACTTGAAAAACGTGGTCTATGCGCACGAAACGACAACGGACGACTGTTTTAGCGTCACAAAATGGCGGCCCATAACGCCATTTGGGGTTACCATTTTTAATCTAAGTATAAAAATGCGGTTTGGTCATAGTTTTATTTTTATATTTCATAAACGTTATAATTAAGTCTTATAGTCCATTATTTTCCAATTCTTAAAAAGAAAATCAAAACGTATTATTTTATATTATAACTGTATAAGAACAGATTACGATACTTGCCTGTTATTTTTAGCACAGCACTACAAAATATAAACCGCTGACATAACCTTGTAATAGCGCAGTATAGATTTAGAAAAATATTGTTTACCAAGTTATTTGACACTCAGTTTGGCACAAAATTATAACATTCATTGATTATTGATATAATAATGTTGTTTTAATGCTCCTCAATTGTTAAAACGGTAAACAACCAGCAAAAATATTTTTATCGTAACTGCAACGCCATTGCAAAGTTACGTCGTCAGTTCAATCGCGACGTGTCAGGAACGCATTCTCTGAATGGCCGAACTATAGTATCATTTTTTAAAACATCTATATTGAAATCGTAATAATTGTGTAGTACCAGCTCTAGATAATTCTATTTTCTGATAGATTATTATTTGATTGGATGAATTTGTAAAGTAATTTCAAACTTAAACCTGTAATTCCAGACGTACTTTAGTGAGATTCTGAAAATTGAAGGATTATGGAAAAGCATGTCTTAAGGTTTAGGTCAGTATATTTCCAATGCTGTAGAATATTTTGTTGATCTGATTGTTGATAATCAAGTTTTGGAATCGTGTAGGTACTACATAGGCTGAATAAAGCTTTCAACCTTTCTACCGTAACAGACACAGTTTCTTGGGTAAGTACGATTATTGAGAACGTCATTTTAATACACATTGTTAAGACCTCAGAGGAAGGAAAGATAGCAGATATGTCATAAGGAAGGTGGGTCAGGCGCTTTCTTTAAGGTCACGGTAACGTACGGTAGGCGTGATCAAAACGATCAGTTACTAGAACGTTCGGTTTCCTTGTCAGATCACCAATCTGTCAAAGTCCCAGAACACCACCATTTCGTCGCGATACTTTCTACTTTCTTTGAACATATTGCGTTATGATAAGTCTGCTAGTCATTTTGTTCTCCATGGTTAAGACCTACAAAACCTAAATTGGAAAAGTCAAAGTCAAATCAATTTATTTCATTTAAGTCTCTAAACGCACTTATGGACGTCATAAATACAAATAAGTTCGGTTCTAGTTACCCATTCCAGCAAGATACTCTATGGTGAAAAACTTGATATTTACGAGTTATATCCTAAAATATGGGGGATTAACTGTCAGGCTGCACCAGCGTGACGGGCAGGCGAAATTAAGCGATAACTAATGAAAACCGTGCAACAATGACACTCGAGTTGGCGTAGAATTTAAGCTGTCTCGCCGACCGCAGCTGGATTGGACATTATTTGGAGCAGCGCTTAAAAGCGTAGTTTTATAACTTTTATTTAATGTAGGTATTACAAACTTTATATTGCTTATTTATATAAAGTAGGTACATAAGTTAAGGTAAAAATGAAATGCATTGTTAATTAGTAGCCGCATCATAAAGTCTGACTGTGTTATAAAAATAAACAAACAAGTAAGTGTGTATGGCCTTCGATTCGAGGCCAAATAATGACTTGACATTAATTCTTGACAGTCTGTTAAGAATACTCTTAAATCCCATACAAAGGTTCTTTAAATCAATGTCTCAGACACGTCAAGTCTGACCAAAAATTCAACTGTGCTTTACATCACTAAGACACAACACGTAACGAAGACTGACACGCTAAGCACAATGACTTACGCTGCTAAAGCCTCGTACAGACTAGGCGTTCTAAGGTGCGCGTAGTCATTTACGCGTACACAGGTACGAAACTTCAGTTAGAGTTCACGTATACAATTCGATGACAAGTGCTGACGCCCGCCTCGTAGTAAGGTCACAGATTACTTAATAGCGTGCATGGGTAGAGCTTAGGTATGTTGGTACAAACTTGCGTAGTAGCGTAGACTTTGTCTAGCGCTTTTCTTTGTCGAGAGTGGGGCGAGTCATTTCAGCTTAGACGATCTAGGCACTATAACGCCTAGTCTGCACCAAACCTAAGGTTTCCATCCACACCGCAGCAAACAGAGGTCGAATACTAATACTGAAGTTAGTTCGGTTAAACAGACTTGACCTCACAGTTAAATAGAGCAAAGTCAAATTGTGCTTGACCATGAAAGGGTAAGGTCAGAAACAATAATTTATTCGTGGACTTCTAAACATTTTGGTGAACATTGTTGACACTGTTTTTGGGGCCATTAGGCCGTGTCCAGATCATGCCACGTGTCTTTATAGTTTTGGCAGCTTACTGTGGTTATGTTCCTAAATGTTAACCAATAGTTATAATCTAGGGAACAGGGGACCCATTAAGCACTAAGCACTACACAAGACTTTTCAGAACTGTAAATCGAAATAAGGATTTAGATAATAAAATATTTAGGTAAAGATTATAATTATAATTTCAACACCTGGCACAATTACAGCGCTTTTACTCCAGCGGATTTTCCGCTCAGTTTTCCCGAGCGACAACGCGTGCTTCATAGAGGCATTTTCGCTCGTATACGAATGACAGCTAACGGTTCGAAAGAAAGCCAAAACGATGCGACAGATTTTTACCGCTCGGTTTTGCTATGTACCGAAAATCCGCTGGTGTGAAGCGCTGTTACACTCAAAAATGTATAACGCAGTAAATAAAAATAGTTTCAAAGTATCGTATTATAAGCAAAAATACAGTCTTTGGTTTGAGCTGTGAGGATCAACTTGCTGTTTAACCCTTGTAACACCGCTATGAAACGCGATACCGTGTCGAAACTTTTCCATCATTTTCCTTTTGTTCTGTTAAGTAGTCTATTTTTCTACGAAACTACGGAACAAGTAGGTTGGGTTCATTCGTGGTTTATTTAAGAAAAAAGCTTTTTTAAATGAACAGATTTTTTTAAATTCTATAAAGCTTATGTTCAGATTGTCATCATCATCATCTCAGCCATAGGACGTCTACTGCTGAACATAGGCCTCCCCCTTTGATCTCCACAGATACCTGTCGGAAGCGACCTACATCCAGCGTCTTCCGGCGACCTTTATAAGGTCGTCTGTCCACCTCGTTGGTGGACGTCCTACGCTGCGCTTGCTAGTCCGTGGTCTCCACTCCAGCACTTTTCGGCCCCATCTGCCATCTGCTCTGCGAGCAATATGGCCTGCCCATTGCCACTTCAACTTGCTAATCCGGTGGGCTATATCGGTCACTTTGGTTCGTCTACGGATCTCCTCGTTTCGGATTCGTCCAGATTGTGTTATGTTTAAATAGTAGATATAAAGTTTTTTTTTCGTTTCATTTATAAACATTATATTTTATTTCTACATATTTTTTAACCTTATAAAATATTATGACTCGTCCGCATAGTGGCCGCGGCAAGCTTTATGTAACCTCAAACAATCAGTGCTGTGCCAGTCACTGATTCTCTTTGTTATAAATGTGTTTATTTTATAATTATTTTCAGCTAGTTATTACGAAACACCCCTTCATAATGCAATAAGCTGATTACTGTATTCATTATGTGATGAAAACATTTTAATTATTAATTTTGATATAAGTGTCATCGTTGCGGATTAAATATTCATTTATTTGAGTAGATAATTAATTCATTAAGTTTATTATTGAAACAGTAGGTACTTTTAAAGATTGGTTTGATATAAGTACATTGTAGTTTACCTTACCGGCAGTGTTATTGTATTGTGGGATATACTAGACTACTAAGTCGTCCTTCTACAAATGCAACAATACTACGTGAAAATAGACTTATAGATAATGAACCATAATTACCTACTAAAACAATATAGACGACATTAAAGCTCTTCTACATATGAAACAACACTTTAAACAGTTAGGTATTATTTATAACGCCTATTAAAAGCTAGAACAACCTTCACATCACCTCAAGCTAACATATTAAAACATTAATTTCAAATCCTAAATCCATTTACAACATTTCTTCAACACACCAAAAATTCTAGCACCAACATACAAGAGTACATTAAAACGCAATTTATTCGCGCAATCTTAACTAACGTTTAATTAAAACTATTAGGTAGCAACCCTGAAAGTTGGGCCACGTGTGATAGGAGTTCCACCATGGAGAACAAAATTGTTAGCGGAGATGCCTTAATTTAAAATCGCCTAAAAAGTAGCGTGCCAAAATGCGGGAGGATCGTTACTGTTTTCGCCCTTATACACTTTCTTTGGACTCGACCATTTTTTGTAATACCAAAAATCGTTGACAGCACCCAGCGTTGGCCGCGTTAGTTCACTCATCCATCACTGATCATTTTGGTCATGCCCAACGTACGATTTTGACCTATAAGATGTCGCCTGACCTACCTGCAGTATAGCATCTCCACTAATCTTCCTTACTCCGTGGCTTCAACCCTAACTCAGCTATATAGATGTGGGTACTTGATAATGAACATTCTAGAAAGACGGGCACGTGGCCAGCCCTATCGCTCGGTAACTGATTAGGAACATATTAGACTAGGCGACTGGAATGTGTTATTGCTAATTGAATTAACTTGATTTGTGTTTACAGGGGTTAGTGATAATGTGTTTGTGCGATAAGCTAGCTTTGGGGTAGTTAGTAAACTTGGATCGGAAAAGGAAAAATAATTTAATTTACTTAGAAAATATACCTACCTATTATTATTTTCTGACACAAATTGAAATCTAAAATTTTTTTAGAGATCTTTTTTTTTCCTGTTTTTCTTAAAACAATTTATCGAATAGGTATATAGGTACTGTCAAGCTGAAACGAAATCTGCTTAGGCAATAAGAAGTTAAAATAAAGCTTTTTATGTCTTGCGTCTTGCGCGACTCCATCCATCTACTTATTTTGACATCATTAAAACCTACTATTTTATATAAGGTTACCTATTGTACATTTTGAAACAAAAAAAAAACATAAATATGAACCGTGAATCCCTGTGTGAGTCAAACTGATATTAAGCTAAGCCGTTACATTTCATTTATAAATGAGTACCTATGTAGATAGTAGTTTAGTGGTTCACAATTTTAGATCTCGGTCTCTCGAATTCATGCATAAATATTCTACTTTCGGAATTAAAGGAATGCGAAACCCTTTTAAAATAGAAGAGTTTATTAGGTCAGTGGTAGTCTTCTTTTAGATGGAAAATAATGCATTTTTATTTATTTATCTACTAAGATGTCTGTAGCTTGGTCTGCAAATACAATGAATGAGAGGTCTAAAAATGAACACTGCGTTATTATTTATCTTTTATCACCTTCTAGTAAATAAATCAACATTACATCTTTAATAAAAATATACCTATAACACAAAAAAAAATTAGCCAAATTCAAGCAACAGTGATAACAAGCATGGTATTATAAAAAAGCAAAACTTGATCAAAACATATCCTTCACGCTATTCATTCATTCAAAATTAGAATCAGTTTTGTATCAAAAGAAACCAGACGCAGGTCTTTCTTGAAAATTGCATTAAAAATCTATTTATCTCTGTCTAATTTGTAAACCTATCTCTTTCATTTCGTGCGTGACGTCATTGACGTGTCTTTTGTTTTAAACGTTTGTTTTCTCTTTCTTACATATTATCTATCTCTTTCATTTCGTGCATGACGTGAGTGGCGTGTGTTTTGTTTTAAACATTTGTTTTCTCTTTCTTTCATATTACCTATCCCTTTCATTTCGTGCGTGACGTCATTGGCGTGTGTTTTGTTTTATTCAAACATTTGTTTCCTC
Source organism: Helicoverpa zea (assembly GCF_022581195.2). Taxonomy (NCBI): domain Eukaryota; kingdom Metazoa; phylum Arthropoda; class Insecta; order Lepidoptera; family Noctuidae; genus Helicoverpa; species Helicoverpa zea. The sequence goes on along the minus strand of NC_061452.1, from coordinate 6,508,484 downwards.
TTTCTTACAAATCAATCTGTCTCTTTCATGTGACGCGTGTCATATGAAGCTGTTTCGAATTTAAAAGTAGTGTCTTCGGTTGAACGACTTTTATCAATTTTAAAATTCGAACACCTGCTCGAATGTTCTAATTATCTAAATGTTCAGCATGAGGTCAATGGAAGACTTTTGAGAAAGAATTTTAATAAATCGGTCCAGGCAAAAACGACGAATTGAGAACCTCCTCTTTTTGGGAAGTCGGTTAAAACATAATAACACATAATTGAAAATGGCAAGTAATCGTTTAAATGTAAAAATTAAACGTACAATTCAATAAACCGATGCCATATCGGTCGGAACAACGGCCCACCGTAGGCAATTAAAATATTTTCAATTTTGTTACACATTTCCATACCACCCAATATTGGTACAAAATATGCGGTTTGTACGTGGCAAGTGTGATGGGAACGAAATCATTGTTTCCAATTCATTCGGTTCATTTTAAACGTGATGTTTTTGATGGGTTGTAAGCTGTACATTCGGTTAAAATCGGTTTTGCTTATATTATTTAATTAGGCTTTTAAAAGCTGTTTTGTGGACTTAAGTAGCTCCAATTATTTATCGCAAAAGCCTTTATTTACACGTTACTTTTATCCACATTCTCTAGCTTCAGCCAGCGGTCTCACCTATTAGAACTGCTCTGCACTGACGAATTTTTCAAATCGTACCAGCAGTTCCTAATATTAGCACGTTTAAGCAAAGTCAAGCAATATTATAAGTAGTTATATAATATTTGTTTGATTTGTATCCTTAAGAAGAAACTATTAAACTGATGGACGAGTAAAACCGCAGAAAACCACTAGTACCTACTATCAGTAAGGATACATAGCAAAAGCGGGCATCAATATTTCATACGACTGAGCTGTCTAAGGTGCATATACCTACATAAGATGCTGTTCCAAACGGTAAGGTGCCGAGTTCCCAGCTTATATTTAGATATAGCATCTCGATGTCTTTGCACCTGATCAATATTGCTTCGACCAAACCGTCATAAAGCTTGAAGGATCGTTGACCTTCTCGGCAAGATAGATACGGTAGAAACCTAAACTGCAAATGAAAACGTCAGAACTTTTGATTGAAATTTTAAAATCGTCCACGTAGATTGGTCATCTAACAAAACATATTCACTAAAAACATAATACGCATTTTTGTGACCAATCTTGTAAAAACATAACATATTTTTTTTTATATTTTCTATTTTGGAGTCTGTGTTAAATTGCTTACCTTAATATAATATCGAAGTTCGTGTTTCCACAATAGCAAAGCTTAATAGTTCATGTCCAAACATATTGCCAGCAACACCGACTAGGTAGGAAAACAACTAGTTTCCCGTTGACTCTTTAAACTTGAACTAACTTTCTTTATACCCAGAACTACTTGGGAACTCTCTACAAAGTCTTAGCTTCGGTCCTTTTTTAGAGAAAAACAAAAGCAAATCGCTGCAGTTCAAGAATAGACATCAGAAAGAGGGTTTTAAATGCGGGAATTCAATAACTTGTTTCATTGCTTTTAAAATAAGAAGCAATTATTTTTAAGAACACTCAAAGAAAAATAGTGATATAATTTTATTGTTTTTTTGTGCACATGTCTTTTACACATGCAGAAGGACATTCACGGAATATACCTACTCGTATTAGGTAGGTAAGTAATTCCTTGAAATTATCCATACCATAATAAAGACAATCTTTTTATCGCAGTTAAATTTTAAACAGATGGACAATAATCATAATTTGACCTCGCACACACACGGCAGCGACATCAAACTATGCTAAAAAAATACTCCATTAAAAATTGATAACCCCTAAAAGCTCTATCAAATATTAATATTGCACTGCAAATCTAACTTGCAAACCATAACAGTGTAGACTAAGTTCTAATACCTAAATACACAGGATAGAGTTGAGAACACGGTTCAATGTGCTAACATTATCAATTCAGTGGAGGTGAGACTTCCGACCGTGTGTACACTGGCCTGTCTTTAACTTCTGCCTATTTTAATGATAGCTTAGACTTTCATGGACAATGGGCAAACACATCATAATTGTCTAGAACATCGTTCGATATTTCCTCGTATTGCAGACATAAGATAATATAGATTGGGTAAAAAATTTGAAAGTGTTAATCTTACACAAGTCTACAAATATACAGTGTGATTCAAAGCAAGTACATAAGTTCTTTCTATCCTCTCAGAATACTAAACGACTTGGATGCACTTAAGTATCCAGTAAGCATCTCACTAAGCTCAGCTTAGACGAGTTAAATTCCAAAGGATATTAGTAAAAACACTATTTGCTCCAACATTTCGCGTTGTCAATGAAAACTAATCTCCACCCGAGTGACACTTAACAGGATCAAATGTACGCTGAATGTGTATGATAAGGTACACAACGGGACCCTAATACTAGCCGAGTTCATTGCCCCATAATTAAAAACAAAACAAACCTATAACAGAGCGATAAGTACTACGTATATTGTATTTAATTTTCTCCAATCTGCAAACACAAGCCACGCGTCTGATATTCCAAATTTAAATTCCCCGCGCATTTAGTAAACAATGTAATTGGTCGGGGCACTACACTCGATTGAAGCTGGAAATGCAGACGTGTGTAATTAAGTCTGTCTCGGGTGCAGGCCTTTTCGAATCACAATGAGTCCGAGTCGAGCTCACGGAGCGTCCCACACAAAGGCGCGAACTGAGCTAATGGCGCGTGCATAATCCGCACAAGTCTCCCATTCACGAGTAACTGGCAAATTTTTCAACGATGATTTACGAACCCGTCTATATCTGACGCTGAACATTTGACAGCCAAATTGTTATGTGCTGTCACTTGATTTATTTATTTACCGCAGTACCAAGCGGTCGTTAATGGAAAAAGTTTTGAAGTCTGTCTATTTTGGATGGTTTACAAAATATATTATTTTACGTTTCGTAAACAAATGTACTTACATAAGTTACTGCTAATATCCTAGTCGGGACTTAACAGAGTGGGTAGTCGTCATAATGATATTGCGGATGTATTTTGTCATTGTGTAATGGAGTCCACAAGCGCAGGGACGTAGCCTGCTGGCCCAGATAATAATCCCTTACAACCTAACCGTCTATGATCGTTAAATATTCCACATCGATTGACATTACATTTACACGAATATCTGTAATAGTCGTTACCAGGTAGTCAACGCTTCAATGTATGCTAACTGGATTAGCTTTACAGTGAGAATTTAATTGTAGAGTTAAATAAAATTCCTTTTTATTATACTAACACACAATCCGGTATTTTTATTGGAATAGGCATTTCATTAGGTACTAAAGTGAAATAAGAGATGAGCTCAAAATTCTAAATCGCTCGTGATATACCTATGGCCCAAAATGGTTGCCCATTCTATTTTCATCATTTATGTACCGACGGTCATCATCAGCCTATCGCAGTCCACTGCTGGACATAGGCCTCTCCAAGTGCACGCCACTGAGATCGATTTTCGGCTACTCGCATCCAGCTCCTGCCAGCCGTCTTGCGCAAGTCATCACTCCACCGTGCCTGAGGACGTCCTACACTACGCTTGCCGAGGCGTGGTCTCCACTCTAGAACTCGTTTACCCCAACGGTTATCGGTTCTTCGGCTAATATGGCCAGCCCACTGCCACTTCAGCTTGCTGATTCGGTGGGCTATGTCGATGACCTTGGTTCTCTGACGGATTACCTCATTTCTGATGCGATCCCTCAGAGAAATGCCAAGCATAGCCCTTTCCATAGCCCGCTGAGCGACTTTAAACTTGTGGACCAGCCGTACCGTCAGTGTCCACGTTTCGGCTCCGTAAGTCATGACAGGTAGGACGCACTGATTGAAGACTTTCGTCTTTAGGCACTGTGGGATCGACGATGTTAGGACTCGACGTAGCTTCCCAAATGCAGCCCAACCCAACTGAATTCTCCTATTCACCTCGTCCTCAAAGTTGTTTCTACCTAACTGCAATGTCTGCCCGAGGTATACATATTTCCGAACAACTTCGAGAACGGCACCGTGTATCGCAATCGGTTCCGGTAGAACATGTTCATTGAACATGACCTTGGTTTTGTCCAAGTTCATCCGTAGGCCGATGCGTAGAGAAGATTCAGCCAGGTCGTTCAGCATTTGTTGTAGGTCCTGCAGCGTTTCTGCCATGATGACGATATCGTCAGCAAATCGCAAGTGAGAGATGTGTTCGCCATTGATGTTGATGCCACGTCCTTTCCAGTTCAGCGTCTTGAACATATCCTCCATTGCATTAGTGAACAGTTTCGGGGAAATAACATCCCCTTGTCTCACTCCTCGATGCAACGGTATGGGCCTTGTTTGCTGATTTTGTACTTGGACGGACATTGTAGCGGCTTCGTAGAGACATCTCATCACTTGGATGTATCGCCAATCTACTTGACAACGCTGCAGGGACTCCAGAACAGACCAGATTTCAACCGAGTCAAAGGCCTTCTCATAGTCCACAAATGCTAGACACAGGGGCTGATTATACTCTTCGGTCTTCTGTATAATCTGCCGCACTGTGTGGATGTGGTCTATGGTGCCGTATCCGCTCCGAAACCCAGCCTGCTCCGGTGGTTGGAATTCGTCGAGTCTTCGCGCAAGTCGGTTCGTGATCACTCTTGAGAACAGCTTATAGACGTGGCTTAGGAGGGAAATGGGTCGATAGTTCTTCAACTGGGTTTTGTCTCCCTTTTTGAAGAACAGGACGACAACACTCCTACTCCACGCCTCTGGAGTTCTCCCTTCAAACAGGACGGCATTAAAAAGCTTCTGGAGCTCCCCCAGTACGGGCTTTCCTCCTGCTTTTAATAGCTCTGTTGTAATGCCATCCTCGCCAGGGGCTTTTCCATTTTTGAGCTGTCTCAGAGCGATCTCGATTTCGCCACTGCTGACTTCTGGCAGGTCTTCGGTGAAATGGCGCGTTAATGTGGCTCTAGAATCCTCATTTCCGGGATCAGGTCGAGATGCATGCGATGCGTATAATCGGCCATAGAAATTTTCCACTTCCGAAAGGACTGCGGGCACCGAAGAAACGACTTCTCCACTTGTTGTGGTCAGCTTCGTCAAGTGGCTTCTTCCAAGAGATTGTACGAACACCTTTGACCCCCGATTCAGCTCAATTGCTCTTTCAATGTCAAGAGTATTGGAGCACCGGAGGTCACGTCGTACGTGCTTGTTGATCTCTTGGTTTAGAGCCCGCTTAGCTGACGAAGTGACAGGTGGGTTTTCACGTCGTCTCTTCATAAGCCCTAATGTCTCTTCCGAAAGTTTTGATTTCTTGCCCTTACGCTGCATGTTACAGAATCTCGAACCTTCCTCCCTGAGGATCCGAACCACATTTTCGTGGTTCTGGTTAACGTCTGTTGTGGTTTCCACGGCGGCAAATCGGTTCTCCAAATTTGACTGGAACGTTTCAGATCCTGTCATGGTTTGGAGCAGTGTTGGTCGGAGCCTGGCCTTCATCAGACGGAAACGTTCAGCCTTGAAGTTGATATTCAGAGAGCCTCGGACAAGTCGGTGATCGCTACCGGTATTAAACCTATTGATCACGGAGACGTCTCTGAATATGTGCTTCTTGTTCGTCATGATGAAGTCAATCTCATTTTTAGTCATAGTGTCGGGGCTTTGCCACGTCCACTTCCTTTGGGGCTGCTTTTTGAAAAAAGAGTTCATCAAAAAGAGCCCCTCACGTTCGAGGAAGTTGACGAGCATTTGCCCCCTATGATTCCTGCTTCCAAATCCATGGGATCCTACTGCCGATTCGCCGCAAATCTGTACTCCCACTTTAGCGTTAAAGTCCCCCATGACAACGGTGTAATGGGTCTTTGTAGTGAAGTGGAGGGCCCTTGATATGTCATCAAACATATCCTCCACTTCATCGTCTGAATGTGTCGAGGTCGGTGCGTACACTGACCGACGGTACCCTAATAAAATACTATTATGTTACAAAAGGTCTAATATAAATGTTAACAAATCAAAACTTGGAAAGGATTCTAGGTCACAACATACAAATGACAAAGAAAATCCGCTCCGGCTCCGAATGGAAAAGTACCGAACGAACGAAAGAAAAGCTGGGAAAGTTATAATTGATGTGTAAATCTGTTATCGCCTTCAGATATTAAGTTATAAAAAGAAGTTGTTAACATAAATTGGAAAAAAAATATCGTTGCATGATTTTTTTATAACCTATCATAAGGTCTTTATTATTATTTGAACGTTGAAGACACACAATAAAATTTTAAAGGCTATTTGCTGTCGAGTAATCTTACGAAATTACATGATGTAAAACGGGTTTCATGTCGAAATAGATTGAGTACAGAAAAAGAACGCCTTTCGAAGATATTTTTTAATATAATAACGAAAATTTCGTCACAACAAACTATCCGAAAAAATAGAAAAAAACATAATATGTTTCTATAAATTTTACGGCTGACTGACTTTTTTAATAATTTTGTTATTATATTTCATGGTTATTTCAATTATTTATTGTTGGTTGAAGATTGAAGTTTTATTTTTACAATATTATATTCTAGTTTGTCTTTTTTATATGTTTGTTAAGATCACACCTGATTGGAATGACTTTATTTATATTTCAGAGGGCAATGAATTTATACTTTTCATAAGTTTTCAAATCAAATAAAAAAAATTAGGTGCCAACAATAATATGTCAAACACGGGTCAATAAACTGTAATGGAATTTATGCTTGTAAATTAATATTCAATGCCGATTCTAGGTATTCAAAAGTCTAGTAAAAAATTTCTAGGTATGAATTCTGTCGTATGATTACTACAATTCCAACGAAATTGGTAGGTACCTTAAATGTATACTGTTTGTGATATATCAGACAAATAGTTACAATTTACAAATAATAAATTAAGTCGTATTGATCCAATCTAAAATTATCTCTCCATTAATTGACTAAATCTGCGATCAACGACCATACACCATAAGTGTATGATTCCACGAACATCCATATTTGCGTAAACCTGTCAAACTCAGGCTTCCTTTAACTCAATCACGTGCGTTATACATGTGACTTACTTAAACTGCCATTACGTGTGAAAACCTCCTTAGTAACAAACAGTAAACAAGATTTTATTTTCCCCAATTTCATCTGTATCTCCATGCCTACAAAATTCATTTATCTTGTAGAAAAATATGGGTCTATCAACATGGTAGTTTTCCCAAGTATTGCCTAGCGGGTATCAGACAATCAGTATGGTAATGACAGATACCTAAATCAGATATTTGACAGAGGCCTAGTTGAATATTCTTCTTGTAACATCCATAAACAAGGCCGCTTATATCGTTTTCATACTGATTTAAGATACTATAAATAATTGGATGACAACTAAGTAAGTCTATTTTAATGGCCCACCCTAAACTTAGTGCTTAAAGAGACTTTGTAAGTGTAAGTACTAATGATACCCGAGACAAAATAAATCCCAGCGCTGTGTACGAGTCAAAAACGTGTGTTTATTTACCCGACAAGGCGGTGTTTATTCCATTTGTGCCGTAAAAGACCTGTGTGCTTGTCACAAGGATATGTACGCACATTGTTACCCAAATGTTGGTTCAAACCTACGAAATGTAGTAGTGAACAATGAAATAGAACGCGGTCGGGTTTCAAAGGTTTAAGTAATGCGTTCGTGTTAGAACCGCAATTAACGTATGCCCTTCCGGGAGCTGCGGTACAATAATTAAACGCCGAGGGTTGGGGCTTATGTAAACGAGAGATGGAAATAAAACAAAATCTGATTTTAGATGTTTTTTTTACGATTTTTTTAATTGTGTGTGTTTTTATAGGTACCGGTATTGTTTGGTATTAACGATTTAAAATAAGGGAACATTACAATCGATACAGTCTTGCAATTAAAACTTGACCGACATACCATACAGTTATCAAAATAGTGTGTCACAACAGCATGAACTGGCATACGTTTCCAAGGATATTAGTATCAAACACACATCCTTTTCTGAAAACTTATCTAAAAAAATATCTGCAAAGCAAAACCAATCAGTTCTTTTCAAACCCGTCACTTTTAAACGCAACTATGCGAACGTTTAACATTTACTGAGCCATTTGTCTCTCCAGACTAGTTACAATTCATGATCGCAATTCAAGGAGCTCTCTACAGCGGTTTCGTTTCTCGCAGCTAAAAGGACTGTCCTGTGACAACTTGCTAATTCCAAGAAACTTTGGTTCCACCTCGACTTTGTCATTCCGGATCATGTCACGTAGAGAAACTCCGAACATTGCTCTTTCTATAGATAGTTGACTGACTTTGGGATTCGTGAGACTGAATGTATGGTACCTATGAATTTTCGTTACGCGGCTGTCTTTGGTAGAACATAGTTAGGAAAAAGGCTAGACAGGTGATGTCTGTGTCTTCAGTGGAGTTTTTGAATAGATACTGTCGCTTTAATGGTTAAAAGCTACATAGTAAAACTGAGTTTTCCTATAAGGAATATCTCCATAAAAATATAACTACGTGTCCATGTGTTTGGACTTTTCCCCGAGCATAGGTTAATGTTCGTAACAAGAAAAAGTCAATACAGACAGAATCTTTAAGCCTTTATCCATACTGGAAGGTAAAGTATCCTCAGCAAAATTTTTCAAAGTAAATCCTAAAGTCAAGGTTTTTTACCTGCAAAAGTTTATCTTCCATCCTGCTTATAATAATCGCCTTAAATAAGACACCTACGTTAAAAATACAAGTTCGCATTAACTATTGTTGCCATTATATTCCCAAGAGACTGGAGAAAAATTAAGTTCTCCTGATGGTGCCGTACAGTTGGCAAATAAAAAAAATATCACCCCACTTATACTCAGAGAAATCTGGAGCAAGAACTGTCGGACGTAAAACTGTAATATAATAATAATATCCCCAACATTATACAGAGTTTTCAAGTAAGTTATTTCAATGAACTTATCCGGAAAAACTTATTTTCTTGTTTTCGTATACCTTATGTTTTATTTTAAATAAACTAGTTTGGGTTATACGAAATTTAAATGAGGTCCAGTCAAGAAAAATGTAGGGTGAAATCGTCTTTTTTGCGCCATCCTCCTGAAAGCAATCAACGGAAAATCTTTATTCAGTAAAGGCTAAGTTTTCCTAGAAGCAAAAGTCTTAGTGCTTAAATATGGAAAGGAGGTCCTGTAGAGAACTATATCTACTAGCTTAACATATTGATAGGTTAATATTATTAAGAGTCTTAAAATAAAACATTCCAATGAACTTAATAAGTACCGTAAAAAAGATGGTGTGTGGTTTAAAGCCCACTCGATACAACATACCAAAACCCAATCAATTAACTCATCATTAACACGTTAGCATCAAATAGTATACCTTCTTATAGCATGTATTGAAATGAGACAAAATGTGTCACGATTGATAATATTTAAATAAGTATATCAGCGAATATTATGTATACATAGATAGAGGCAGAGCTTAATCAAACCTACTGAAACAGCATAAAAATAAAAAATCACACAAACATTTTCCCAATACATAAATGAAACAGAGCATTTCAATCGACAAGTTAAAGGCTTAAATTTTTGAACATTGAATTAAAATAATCCTTTACCAGTTACACAAAATCCGGAACAATAAACGTTAATGGAGGTAACTATGATTCGGAGCGTGTCGTCGACATTCGCATTTTGAACAAAACCGTTGCGTCCGCCGCCGGCGCTGCGTCCTCACGTCACTCTCGCTAACTTTTAATAGAGTTGAAGCATACGAATCCAATTCGAAACTCTGATAATATGTGATAATATACATTTGGGATTAACACATCTATTTCATGTTTCCGCTCTATAAAATTGTCCAGGAGTTTCATGACCGGAACAACTTAATTTGAAATTGATGTGCTTTACCAGTAACTTGATGATTTGCAAAAGCATTCGTTTAGGTGTTACAAAATTAGACAATTAGGTTCAAAAATTATTTTAAGTTAAACTGCTATAATTAAAGCATGACTAAAACAATGGACTATAATAGTGTTTAAGCTGCAACCTGTAGACCAACTAACAAAACGTTAGTGTCGTAACGAACAGTCTCAAACTAGAATAGTCGCATAGTTATTTGCTCTCTAAGTATTACAAACTGTCCAGACTTCTCGCCATAAACTTGGTCGGCGCTGACCACTACTGACCTCATCTGAAACCATTTTAATGAACAATACATTAATACCCCAGACTGTAAATTTATTATAAAGCTCAACAAAGAAAATCGCTTTGAGCCGAAATACAATGTAGGTATTCCATTTAATAATACATGTAATCGAATAACCTACATCAAAAACACATTACCAAATACTTCATAACAGTTATTCCACGTTGATGTTACCTTTTAAAATACGCAGATAACAATACACAGCTGTCAGGCTAACACTTTTCATTAGCTACATAATTCTAAATTAATTGTAAATAACGCGCTTTGTTTCGCCGCTTATAAATCTCTTAAAATATGCTTAAGCATCCCAGTTGGTAACGTTGTTCCTATTTGCTTTATTAAATTTTACCCGTAACAGTCTTCAGGAGGGAAATTTATTTCGGTGTCTGTGAGTGCGGGTGTGTTTCATTATTCTTGAGCTAAGCCGCGGATTAGATTAGCAGCCTCTCACGGCGCTTCTTGTCAACCAATGCATATTACATTAAGTGTAAACTAGACTCGTTTCTTTATTTAGATTGAGAGAAACACTCTTGACGGAAACCGTATTCATGAATACGAATGTAAGTAGGGATTTTTTATCTCAGCAAAAATATCTAATCAGAGAAAACACGATCTTTAGAGCACTTTTATTATAATTTATTCTTTCATATCTCGAGAATGTTCCCAATATTTAGATGTTCGTATAAATAAACCATGATATTAAAAGAAAAATATAAACGTTGACAGGATTACGGTGACCTGAATTTGACGTACAAAGTCCGTTCTTATGAAAATCGTGATATTCCATTTCAATTATCTTCACGGATTTGCGACATCGAAATCCTGTCACAAAACAAAGTGACGACTGAGAAATGAAACAAATACTCAGAAAGTGGGAGCTGTTCTGGGTCCAAACCGTCCCCCGACACATGACGAATATGGGCCAGAGGGGATTATGATAACAAATACACCGCGGATGAAGGGGTCAAACTCACTTTATTTATCCGACTGTACAAGATATTGAATTTGTTGTCTGCTAACCATTTTCGCGATTTTCCCGTATCCGTTAAATTGGAAGGCAAACTTACATTATTTTCAACTGCTACGCTTTTATCCACACAAAGAAGGTATTGCATGAATGAGACGTCTCACGAACGATGGCACTAGCACACAACTAAACAAAAAAAAACAAATGAAAGCTATCAAACAAAAACTAACAATAGAAGATGCAGATACAATAAATTGAGGAATGCAAATCTCATAAAACAAGCACCGTCAGATAGGAGGAATACAAAGCCGCTGCCAGACGGGTGCAGTTTGTGGCGATAAAATTGCGCTAGAATTATTCCGAGCTGCCATCTGTCGCGCTGACGAGATACCTGTCCGACTAACCTATGTATGGGGGGAAGCGGCTGCTCCAATTAGGTATTACATAGACTTAAAGTGTTGTTTATTTTATGGCTAATTGGCTGTACATCAAATTGCGCTTGTTGTGATCTTTACTTGAGTTCGTTATTATATTTTTAAGTATTAAAATTGTATATTGTTTTATTTGACGGTTGAATATCAAATATCTGTTATTTAACTGGAAACAAAAAATATTATAGGCGTTAAAATCAAACACAAAAATTGATCTAGTCAGTGTGTGTGTCTGTACTAAATTAACGATTGGTACTTGGTAGATTTTTATTTTATTAACGGTGAACCAATTGGAGCCGAAAGAGACGAACTAACTAAATGCCAAAACACAAGATAGAACCACGAAATTAACTACTTTAGTATTCATCAATCAGAGGAAGGCTACAGGATTTTGCAAAAGAGTTATCCAGGCCCTGAGCAACACGAACGTTAATGCGGAGTTGAGCAACAACACTTTCTTAGTCGCAACCATTCCTTCTATTACAAACCATGGAGTATAAATTCGAAGTCATAGAACTACGTCCCAGAATATTGATATTTCTCTTTAGTTTCCCGGCAATAGCTTCATATTAATGTTAATAGGAATAGAGCGGCATCTCGTTAAAATAGATTTCAATTTAGTTGAGAAGGTCTTCAGAAATATGATGATTGGCTAAACATAAGCTGCTTAAATATGGAGAAATAGTTGGTATATGCATGAAAACTGGATTCTTTATTACTGGTGTTACATAATCGTAATAAATTGTCACGTTTAGCGTGTGGACGGTTTAGATTTCAAATTAAACCCCACATAGTGAACATAAAAATTTATTTCAAGGTCGCGATTCGAATGCCCGTCAGCAAAAATTAATTTCGTTATATGGAGGTAAAGCGCGCTAGCACTGTCCTGGCTTCACGTGGAGAGATGTCCGGTGATGACGCTCAGCCGAGGAGGCGCTTCAGGGTGGACGACCCGCAGATGGTGATGCAGTATGGTAGAGGGTAATCGGTGCACGGTGCCTCTCGGTGCCTGTCGACGTTCGGCCAACGGATCAGCCGTGGCCCGGAGTTTAAGCCGAACTTTGAACCCGAACTTTGGACCCCAATACGGGGAGATGCACTGATTCTACAATATAGAGAATAAGTTAAACGAAGTTTGAAAAAATATGTTTTCAAAATTATAAAATAAAACCGTTAAGACCACGATTAACGTCACGCACTAAGGACTGGCAAAAGTGAGTACTTGTAAGGAGCGCGTGAACGTGTGTCTTCCGTGATGATATTTTAAAAATCGTCGGTTCGCTAATGCAGCTAACGAAACTCACGGAACACGCCCGTGAATGAGTAGCGAACGAATCCGATTTGCATTGGTACAGCAGTCCAGGTAAAAGAATCGAAACCATATCACAATGACGTGAAGTCCAATTTGGTTTAACTTGCCGTTGCACCGATACAGATAATGACTACGTACTGTTTGTTTTTAAGTTTTGATTAAGTTACAATTTTTTATTTCTAGACCCAAGTTGTTATAATAAATATGAATTTAAAAATACGTTAATCAGTTTAGTAAAAGAAATAAATAATACTTAATTAACGAAACAAATAATTGTACGCGTTTCTAAACGCAACCGTAGGTAGACATTACATTTATTTATTTATTTTTCTACCCACCTTATATTAATATTTTGATTAAAAACAAAAGGCAAGTATTTTAAAACGTTGACATTAACGTACAACGTTACAATACCCCCGCGCACAGTCAAGGATTTTGTTATTTCTCTAAAAAAAATGACAAAATCCGCATGTTCTCGAACTATGTTGCTAAACTATTTGTTTATTCTTCCAAAATACACTCATTCATACATCTCTCAAACACACTCCAGCAGCAGTTACTCTTAGTATCTATTAAAATAACTGACGCACAATTGCATACTGTTATAAGTGCCAGTATTCTTATTTACTTGACACTTTACAAATAGAAGTTCCAAGTGAAGGTGGAAAAGTAAGCGAGAGGGAACTAAAATAATAAATAAATTAAGATAAAAGATAACTTGAAGAAAAAAATACTGAATAGTTAAAATTGATGAACAAAAAATATTATCTATTGCCGACAAATAATTTTAAGTCTTTTATGTGCCAAGATCCTAAGTTTTTACCTGACATGTCCTGCAGCACATAAACTAAGGGAGACTTCTTTTCAATTATTTTAGCTTTAATAAATTTCGGTGCTAACTTTTTCGAAAACCGATTTGCCTTATCACTTAAAAAGTAAGCGCGCTTCATGACTATGTCTCCAACGTTAAATTCGGCAAACTTGCGTCTCAAATTATAATGTGAAGTGTTCTTTACATGGGCTTGCCATAATCTAGACTGCACAGTATCAAAGGTACTGGCCAAACAACCAAGGTTTTCTGCGTATATATCACGTGGCAAAAAGAGTATTTCATTGCCGAGGTCATTATCAATATAGTGAGACCCGCAAGAAACAAGTTCACGGCCGAAAACTAAAAATGATGGCGTAAAACCTGTGGCTTCGTTTACAGAGTTGTTGATGGCAAACTGTACTTCGGGAATAAATAAGTCCCATGATCTGTGGTCATCATTTACGTATGTGGATAAACAAGTTATAATAGTTCTATTATACCTTTCTACTAAATTTACCTGAGGGGTGTATTTAGGTGCAAAGTAAATGTTCGGTATTCTATATTTTTTAAATAAGGCATCAGTCACCTTCCCAGTAAACTGTGTACCATTATCCATTAATACAGTTTGAGGTATGCCGTGCACTAAAAATACTGACTCTTCTAAAATTTTTGTAATTATCACGGCAGTTGCTTTTTTAATTGGGAAAATCAAACAAAATTTTGAAAAACAACAAGTTATAACTAATATGTAGTTATTCTGCTTTCTTGTAGTAGGAAGAGGTCCCATTAGATCTATAGAGATCATTTGAAATGGTCGTGAACATTGTTTAGGACGACCCATTTCTCCTAAATGCTGATGATTCTGGGCTTTGTAGGCTAAGCACTTATCACAAGTACTAACAAATTTAACAACGTCCTTATACATCCCTGGCCAGTAATAACGTAACGCAAGACGGCGGTAAGTTTTAAAAATGCCCATATGTCCTGCTTTAGGCTCGGAATGATTTTCGTGAATTATGGGCTCGCGAAATTCAGTAGGAACGACCTGCTTCCACGAGAATTCAGAAGTCATTTCATGCTTATTTTTAGAAAGCCGGAACAGTTTATTATTTTTAATAATAAAGTTTGCAAATTTTGAAGGGTCATTTAGGCAACCGTGGTAAATACTTTTGTACCAAGGGTCTTTAGTGTCCACATAAGTGGAAGAACCAATGGCACTAACTGGTACGCTCCTAGACAAAGCGTCGGGAATGACGTTGTCTACACCACGTCGGTGCTTAATAACAAAGTTAAAGGCTGATAAACGTACGCCCCATCGTGCCAGTCGACCAGTAGGGTTACTTAATGACAAGAACCATTTGAGCGCACTGTGGTCGGTATAGACAGTAAACTGTTGTCCGTTTTCAATATAGCAACGCCAATGCTCAAGAGCGGTAATGACAGCTAACGTTTCGCGCTCGGTTATGCTGTAGTTCTTCTCGGCAGCAGTCAATGACTTACTCATGTAGGCAATTGGATGTTCCTTGCCATCTATTGACTGAGTAAGCATTGCGCCGACACCGTAACTACTAGCATCCGTATGTACTTCAAACGGCTTAGAGTAATCTGGACATGAAAGTACGGGGGCAGAAACTAAACACTCCTTAAGTTTTTGGAATGCAGAGTCAGCTTCTGGAGTCCATTTGAAGGGAGGAGTGCCCTTTTTGGAGGAAGTCAACTTATTTAAGGGCCCCGCTATAGTGCTGAAGTTCGGAACGAAACGTCTGTACCATGTGGCAGTACCAAGAAAACGTTTGAGGTCCTTCCGACTTTTAGGCGTCGGATAATTGAGTATAGCCTCAACCTTGGCTGGATCTGTACGTAGCCCAGTGCTATCGACCACGTAACCGAGGTATTTGAGCTGTGACCTGAAGAAATTGCACTTTTCGAGGTTAACAGTTAAGTTAGCCTGTTTCAACTTGTCTAAAACGCGCAAAAGTAGTGTCATGTGACTATTGAAGTCTTCAGAAATGATGATGACGTCATCCAAATAAGCGAAGACTTTTAGGCCAAACTCGGAAAACAAAAGGTCAACGAGTCTCTGCTGAGTAGCCGGTGCATTTGTCAAGCCAAAAGCAGTACGCTTGAAACAAAAGGTGCCCCTGCCAGGAACGTAAAACGCTGTCTTCTCACGGTCTTCAGCAGCGATAGGTATTTGCCAGAAAGCCTTGGATAGGTCTAAACTTGATAAATAGCGCGCGTCTCGTAAGTTGTCTAAAATCTCCGATATGTAAGGGAGATTATAGGCATCGCGCTTAGTCACCGAATTAAGTTTGCGACTATCAAGGCAAAACCGAGGCTGGCCGTTCTTTTTATTTACGATCAGAACAGGAGATGACCATGCGCTCTCGCAAGGCTCGATTACGTCGAGTGAAAGCATTTCATCCACCTGTTCAATCAAAATACGCTGCTTCTCCGGTGACAGTCGGTAGTACCGTTGACGAATCGGTGCTGCGTTACCCGTCTCAATGCGGTGCTGGATAAGACTCGTTACGCCCAAACCTTTGCGATGAAAAGAAATGTCTTCGAACTGTTTGATGACACTATCCGCCAGTTTCTTTTGTGCCTCATCAAGATTAGTATAGCCTTGTATGAAGGAATGTTGAGGAGTATCTAATGAGCAATTAATGTCATTAAACATTGTAACGCTACCAGTATATTTTGGACATATCTTAAATTTACGCCAAAAATCTATGCCTAAAATCAGGTTCCTTTTAATATCGGGAATGACATGTGCCTTCAAAATGTGAAATTGATTCTCGAATTTTATTGGTAAATTAATATAACCTAAACTATTTAAATTTTGACCTCCTGCTGCCGTTACTGTAATGCAATCGTTTTCAATAAGTGGCAAGCCATAATCTTTAAGTATGTTATGAGCACTGTTGCCTATAATGGTTACCGCGGAACCGGAATCTAGAAGACCCGAGACGGTAAGATCGTTAATCAGAACAGATACATAAGGCCTATCATCACAGTCTCCTTTATCCTCGAGAACCGTGTAGATGTTATACGATTTAAAAAATAACCTAATTGTTTGTAACCAATCCTGCCACTCTTGGTTATCAAATTTATTATTTGCACGGTTCTCTGTAATTAGTTTTTTTCCTTATTAACATCCTTGCTGCAGTTTGGACAATCAGGAGCTTTCACGCCCTCACGACCACAAGAAAAACATACTACCACATCCTTGCTTGTACACTGCCTTAGATTATGTGTGTTATTGCGACAACGTGGGCAGTAGCGCATTTTAGAACTAGTATTATGTTTAGGATTAGGGTTAGAATTAGGATTAGGAGTACCGACTGCATGAACATATTTAGCTGTAGAATTATTATTACCTTTGTTTATTATGGAGATTACTCTTTCTCGAAATTATAAGAATTTCGGTTTCTAACTGAAATCACGGGCCTAGGCCAAGTGAATTTCAGGTTGGGGATTTTCTTGGGTGTTGTCATCTTGCAAAAACTTCCTCACGATACGGCAAGTATTAAGTACAGCGGCTTTTTGCATGGTTATATAAATATGTTTAGGTAGTTTTAATAGTTGTAATCCGTGGTGTAGATATTTAGGGATGACTCCTGTACTGGAAAGCACCAACGGCACAATATATACTTTGTTCATTTTCCATATTCGAATTATTTCTTCCTTCAGTTCTGTATATTTATGTATTTTTTCAGATATTGTTTTCTGCAAGTTATGGGTATTAGGGACGGCAATATCTATTAGGTATACTATTTTATCTGCTTTTTCTATCAAGGTAATATCTGGTCTATTGTTGTGTACGGTTTTATCTGTTAAAATTGCTCTGTCAAAGTACATCTTGTGTGTGGAGCTCTCCAGTACAGGCTTAGGTACATACTGGTAGTATGGTATTAACGAATCTGATAATAATTTGTGTTTGAAGGCAAGCTGTTGGTGGATAATGTGTGCAACTTGGTTGTGTCTATGGGTATAGTCGGTTTGGGTGAGGGTTGGGCAAGCACTAGTGATATGTTGGATCGTTTCTGGCTGTCGGTGACATTTTCTACACTTATCATTCTGCATATTCGGGTCTTTCAAAATAAACTTCCGGTAATTCTTTGTATTAATTACCTGATCTTGGATGGCGATCATAAAACCTTCTGTTTCAGGAAACAGCGAACCTACTTTCAACCATATATTGGATGCTTCAGAATCAACGTGTGTTTGTTCTAGATCATGAATGTGCCTACCATGTAGCTCTTTGGCCCTCCATCTTCCGATTTTGATGTTTTCATGATCTAGTTGTGAGTTAAGCTGTAAATCCCTGTCACTTAAATTTAATGGTGTGTAGTTTTGGTCTATTGTAGCTACAGCCTCGTGAATGTTACTGCTCCTAGATTTGTCATAAAAGAAATTTTTTTATTATAAATATTTTGATTATTATTTTGCCTATTGTTATTGTGAAAATTTTTACCATATGTGTTGTTATTATTAAATTTAGAATAATGCTTACTATTAGATTGTCCTGAATATGCTAATTCAGGAGCTAAGGTATTCGAGGACGGTTTAGGGGGTTCCTTAAATTGAGAAAATCGTGACTGGATATTTTCATAATTCCGACACAGGGTTCGCAATACGTCAATGGAATTTATTTCCGAAACAGATGCAAGGATATTCGCGTAGATTGGACGAATATTGTGAAGGATTATCTCCAATTTATCTTCCTCTGACACCTTCTTTGAAAGTCGCGAAAAGAGTCCAGACATAATAGATAAGTAAATGACGATATTTTCAGTCTCACCCTGTGTACGAGTCCGTATCTCTGTAAGCAGTCTGTAGTCATAATCAGACTCATCGAAATCACGTCTCAACGCCAGTGTAAGATCGTTCCAACTCGAAATCGTATCCCTGACACTTCTGTACCAATGCAATGCTTCGCCGATAAATATCTCTGTAGCGTTAGATAATATTTTATTATAAGAAATATTTTTAGCCTGACACAATTCTTCACAACGTTGAATAAATGCACGTACGCAAGACTTGCCATCATATCTTATCTTCGAAAATTTGTTAATGTTGCCTTCACAAGTGACGGAAACATTAACAGGTGTCGCAGTAAGAACGGATGAGCAGTCCGTACTAGTGGTAGCTAGAGGGTCCACAGCAGAATCATTAAGCGAAGTAAGCTTTGCAGAAGTGCTCTTGAAAAGGCCAACACATTGGTCGTAAGTCTCCTCTAATTTGTCATCAAATGCAATACGATTAAGACGGTGATAAACATGGTTAAGTAAATTTTGACTCCGTAACAATGTGTTTTTATCTATTGAAGTAGATTCTAAATTATTGTTAACCCTTTCAAGAACATCCAAAACTCCTTTAAGGTCGACTGCTGAATCGAACGGACTAGTGAGGATGTCTTCCGAAGGAAACAATGGCCCACACTTAGCAATTTGTTTGCGCAACTCCTGCACTGTAGTAGCTGGAGATTCACCCCTAATAGAGACTTCGTACTCAAGCTCAGCCTTTTGAAGCGACATAAACTTAACTGGATAAGCCATAGCGAAGAAAGATTGAATAAAAAAAAAAAAATTATGCGAAAAGTGATTGGGTGAATGTTGAACAACTCAATAACGTGAAAAAACAATTAGAAATTAAAAAAAATACTCCGTCTGTTACAATTTTTAAATTTAACTAAGTAACGTCTTGGTTGTTTTTCCACGGAGAAGAATGTTAACTAAAATAAGCGTGTGACAAAACAAAAAAAAAATTGCAACCAAAAAAAAAATTGCAACAAAAAAATAAAAAAACAAAGCAAATTTCGTAACTAATGTGTACGCACATTAAATACACAAACAAATTTATTTTTAATAAAAACGACAAATAATGTTGCCGACTGTAATTGTAATTTGCAATACATACATTTATGATTGTACCGTTTATATTTAAAAAAAAAAATGTGTAAAAAAAACTATATAAAAAAAAAACAATAACGAAGTATTAATTTACACTGTCGACTGTACTGCAGATGTAATAAAATTAACTGTAGTACCAAAAAAAAAAATTAAAAATTAAGTGTCCACCAAATTATGCCGTTGATAGTACCTTATGCAAGACATTCTACGAAGCAAAATTTTATTTAAGAAACAGTGGGTAATTTACAATAACTATAATGACGGCTAAAAAAAAATTTGAAAAAACAAAATTAACGGCAAATTATACTAGTGTGTGTCAAGTTTAGGACTGTGACTGCACTTTGATAATATCAATCACTGATTAATATTTAAAATGTTAAATATTACAAAACAAATGTGACGTACACCTTAGTTACTATGCAACCAAAAGAAAAAAACGTTTCACAAAACTAAAAAACATAAAGAACGCACACAAAACACCAAAAAGCACTACTACCTCCATAGAACAAAAAAAAAAATTACTGACCATATAAATATAAACCACGAAAAGGGCGCCAATGTCACGTTTAGCGTGTGGACGGTTTAGATTTCAAATTAAACCCCACATAGTGAACATAAAAAATTTATTTCAAGGTCGCGATTCGAATGCCCGTCAGCAAAAAATTAATTTCGTTATATGGAGGTAAAGCGCGCTAGCACTGTCCTGGCTTCACGTGGAGAGATGTCCGGTGATGACGCTCAGCCGAGGAGGCGCTTCAGGGTGGACGACCCGCAGATGGTGATGCAGTATGGTAGAGGGTAATCGGTGCACGGTGCCTCTCGGTGCCTGTCGACGTTCGGCCAACGGATCAGCCGTGGCCCGGAGTTTAAGCCGAACTTTGAACCCGAACTTTGGACCCCAATACGGGGAGATGCACTGATTCTACAATATAGAGAATAAGTTAAACGAAGTTTGAAAAAATATGTTTTCAAAATTATAAAATAAAACCGTTAAGACCACGATTAACGTCACGCACTAAGGACTGGCAAAAGTGAGTACTTGTAAGGAGCGCGTGAACGTGTGTCTTCCGTGATGATATTTTAAAAATCGTCGGTTCGCTAATGCAGCTAACGAAACTCACGGAACACGCCCGTGAATGAGTAGCGAACGAATCCGATTTGCATTGGTACAGCAGTCCAGGTAAAAGAATCGAAACCATATCACAATGACGTGAAGTCCAATTTGGTTTAACTTGCCGTTGCACCGATACAGATAATGACTACGTACTGTTTGTTTTTAAGTTTTGATTAAGCTACAATTTTTTATTTCTAGACCCAAGTTGTTATAATAAATATGAATTTAAAAATACGTTAATCAGTTTAGTAAAAGAAATAAATAATACTTAATTAACGAAACAAATAATTGTACGCGTTTCTAAACGCAACCGTAGGTAGACATTACATTTATTTATTTATTTTTCTACCCACCTTATATTAATATTTTGATTAAAAACAAAAGGCAAGTATTTTAAAACGTTGACATTAACGTACAACGTTACAAAATAACAACTATTAGTTACATTTTGAAAACTTAAGGATGCGATTTCTTTATTAAAAACCATCGCTCAGTATGTGCACTGATACATTCGAGTTGGCACGAATTAGCGATTGGAGAATATGCTGATTTACCCACGCATTGTGAATAAAGCGTGGTGATGAACCTAGTTGCTTCAGTAGGAAAACATAAGCCGATATAATTTATAAGTACAAACGTAATTCCCAAACCGTTTTTGACGTCTTTTATAAGATTTGTCTATTAAACGTAGCGCTCCTTACATTGACAGAGCGTGTATTTATTTCGTTGTCGACGGGCGGAAAGGTATTAGACCAGCCGCGTCGACGGTGTAAAGCACTTTTGAAGCATCAAAGGAAAATTATGTATATTTATTCAATAAACTCTCAAAAAATATTCAGTAAGGTTGCGTGAGAGTAACTGATGCGATTTTCCTCTCTGTTCTCATTTTCCGTCCCATATTTTTGTTTTCAACTCCACTGAATATTTTTATTACATTTTCTTGTCTCTCAACACATGAGTTTTTGTGTTGCAACATTTTCGTGTTGGCAGCGCGGTTTTTACACTGCTTCCGAACGCGTTGAACTGCAAAAAGTTATAGACTCACTCTCCGTCTTACATGGAACGTGCGCTTATGAAGTGTCACTTTAAACTTATGGAGTAGCAGACAAATGCGGGCGCCGTTGTGTAGCTTCAAATGTATACCGACTATAATTTCAAGTTATATGGAGTCAGTACATAATTACTTATGTCTGTACTCTCCCAGAAACCACAAGTACCACGAGTATATTGCGGGCTGAGTCTTGAGGGCTTCCCTATTGACAATATTGCTTCTAAGAAACTGTTCAATTCACATTCGCCACTTTTTTCCTCCATTTGTAAATAGAACATTGACATTTTGCGCCACGTAAATAACGTAATTTCAATTAAATGGTATTCACAAACCTGTGAGGATTAATTTCAATAAATATTTGTTTTAAACAATATCATTGTTGCTGTTTAACACTAATCATGAAGATATTCAATGAGAAATTAATACCATAAATTAGTTTCCAGGAATATATTTCATAGTATCCTGTTTTCATGTTAATTACACAACCGATAACAAAATGTAATAAACAGCACACAATGAAAAAGGTAATTAAAATTATGGAATGTCACACAGCTTTTGAGCTTAATTAATATTAATTAGAATTAATTCACACAAATGAGGTTTCAGTATTTAGCGGTGGATAATTCGTTTATTTTAGACACCAGAGGAAACGTTAATAATATCCGCGATGCCTACGTCTCTCAAATTTCGCACCACTTTAACGTGGATTGAAGGAATGGAAAAGGATGGGGAGAATCTAATAATATTCCGTGTTAAATTCACAAATCGTTCGCGGTTAGTAGCCGTGAAATTTCTATATAAAAGGGCCAAAGGAAATGCCTGCTGAACGTTGAAGTTTGGCGAGTCACATCAATTCAACGGTATCTTATTCATGACTTGTTATATCCAAAAATGGCGGAAAACCAATGATTTCTCTTACTTCCTTTTAACGTCTGTCGAGATTTTTGTGTTCAAAACGGATTACTGTTTATTTTCGGAAGGACCTTGTCAGTGCTTTTGTGTTGGCATGTGTTGTGGGCGATAACAATCCATAAAGGTTAGCAAGTTGTATTCTAAGATCCAGACTTGACATCGTGGTTAAATTAAATTGTTGTTTTTATTTATTTCTGACTTCTATTGAATTTCATTGGCTTTATGTCGTTACCAACCCTTACTTCATTTATGAATGCGAAAAAAAGTCTGTCTGTCGCGCTTTCACGCCAGCACTAGTGAACCAATTTAAATGAAAATGACCTAGGTAGTCTGCAGTCTGAAAAAAAGGTATCAGCTACTTTTTATCAGGCTGCTGGAAATAGATTCCTAAGGACAAGGGTGGAACCACGGGAAGCAGCTAGTAGAATGTTAATAAGGGAAAACTTAGTTGGGACAGTGTAAAAACGAAATTAATTGATTCCTAACCATTCCTAACCTACCTTCCTTAAACTGATACGAACTCCAATTACAACGAAAATATAGGTAACAAAGTAGTGACGCCAGTGGTATCTCACCTTAGGTGGGCACGACCCTTATCAAGCGCCATCCGATTAGGCCCGGATTAACCGGACAAATGGAATGTGTAATTATCTCTAGCTAACTAATCGCATTCAACGTGTATCGTAACACGTATGTTACAAAATAATTTGATACCCTCAAAGGTATTGATCTAGTAGCCGATCAGGGTATTTGGTTATTGTCTACTGAATTTCGAAAATGCACAAAAAAATCTAGAGCTCCTGTCCATTACAATTTTTTTGTCGACCGATAGTTTGTTCGGGCTCATAACGTTATAATTATTTGGCTCAGATATTTTACCAGACCAAATAAAACTTTGATAGGACCAACGATTTTCTTTTAAAAAAGTTTCAACCATCAAGCCAACTGTGGGCTGACTATTTATTCTGCAGTATGCAGGAGCGCTTAGTACATGTACCTAAGTACAAAATAATGTAAAGACACAAGTGCGCATTCTGCTTTAATCAAGTCTCAGAGAGATTAGGCACAGGTCTAAGGAATTCCCTAAGTCTGTAAGACCTCTCGATCTCAAAGTATGAAAGCCATCAAGTCGAATCAAGAGTTACTAAACCTCTCAGGTTATGTACCTACATAATAATATGTATGAGAGATGGTTTCTTTCTTACAATATACATAGGTATTTAACATTTTCAAAGGGATCAATCGTAGTAATCGATATAAAAATCATATTTCGAATATCGTTCGTTGGCATTGCATATGGAAATGACAAATAATTCGTAAAATTTCGTACAGCAGGACACTACGAGTATAAAATCAGTTTTTTTATCTATGCGCATGACACTGGCAGCAGGCATTTAATTAACTCCAGCATAACTGATCCTTTCAACTGAAATTAATATTGAATATTTATTGCTGTTCATATTTTGGGGTTCCGTAATCGAAAAGAAAAACGGAACCCTATTACTAAGACCTGCAATCCAACCAGCTGCATAGGTACGGATGGTGGATTATGGTCTCCAGGTTGTATCTCATGAACCATATTTTTCATAGATAATGTGTTATAACTACAGATAAGTACTGAAAACATTTTTTTTTTTTTGGGACTCCCATGCAGCAAACGAAATTGTTTACCGTCTTATAATAACGATAATGATGGTGATAATGAATATACTTTATAGATCCGGAACCTTCCATGAGCAAGTCCGACACGCACTTGGCCGATATTTTTTGCGATGTGTCCCTTTTTAATCCAACGACGGACTCCAATAGGTATTGTAATCTTTTAAGAGAAAGGTAACCAGACTTTTCAGTTTAATATGTGGTAGAAAATTGAGTGGGTAGGTACCCAATGGCTCTTATTGGCATTGGGTACCTACCCACTCAATTTTAGGCATAATTTACCTACTGATCTATAACAATCTAACGATCAAGACAACCAAGAAATTAGATACGTATTCCATAGGTAAATCAACATGTTTAACCACCGTACAAAACAGCTTCCCCATCATTAACTATCCGTACCGATTAACAGAACGCCAATATAAATTAACGAGGATTCCGTAATGTTACCTTTTAATGTAACAAGCGAAGTCCGTCACTCATGTCCGATGTGAAATTGGTTACCGAAGCTCGGCCGAGTGCGGCTTCGCCCCAGTCAAGGGCCATCGTCCCACCACCCGTGAAAACAAACAAAACTGTCGAAACCCAATTCATTTACATCCACACTTCATCCATTAATGATCTATTTAATTGTTTAATTTAACATTCCGCTATTGAACACCTTTGTTTTCTGTTTACGGGTTACATTCGCTTTTTGTGTAAGCTTCACTTAAAGCTTGTTCAGTTGGTGTAAATATTTCTATGAAACTTAATGGTTTATCTTATCAGATTTAATAAATTCGATGTATGGATAGCAAATTGTATTTATGTGTTCTACTAACTACGCTTGAAGTGAAACACTTCAAACTTTCTCATAATTCCAAGAATTCATATTTCGAAATGAAATAATATGAAGTCTTAGAAATCTATTGTATTATTTTACTCACGTTATTTAAAACTTGTGTACTATACACGTGACCTAAATGGATCAAGAATGTACACAATAAAGTTTTATATATTTCTGTTTTTCGTTCTTTATCAGTCTTTTTTGCTACAATAGAATAAATTGACGTGGTGGCCTAGTGGGTAAAGGACCAACCTCTCAAGTATGAGGGCGCGGGTTCGATCCCAGGTCAGGCAAGTACCAATGCAACTTTTCTAAGTTTGTATGTACTTTCTAAGTATATCTTAGACACCACTGACTGTGTTTCGGATGGCACGTTAAACTGTAGGTCCCGGCTGTCATTGAACATCCTTGGCAGTCGTTACGGGTAGTCAGAAGCCAGTAAGTCTGACACCAGTCTAACCAAGGGGTATCGGGTTGCCCGGGTAAATGGGTTGAGGAGGTCAGATAGGCAGTCGCTTCTTGTAAAGCACTGGTACTCAGCTGAATCCGGTTAGACTGGAAGCCGACCCCAACATGATTGGGAAAAAGGCTCGGAGGATGAGAATAAATTAAAAAAAATAAAGTGACTTACACAACAAAACCGGCGATCAGAATTTATTATTCGATGTGCACAACAAAGAGTTTGTCAAACAACAAGGTAAACTTTGCATTGTGGCGACGCCCTGAATTCCAAATTTGGCGCGAAGTGAGGCGACCGCGAGCCCTAGTCACAATTAACTCCCGACATGTTTCAATTTCCACTCCCGACTAAATACTAAATCCTCGGTTAATATTCTAGTTGGAACTCCGCTTTTGAGACACTTGGAATAGTTGCAATTGCTTTGACTTGCGTGCAGGCTTTTAAGAACAACGGAATGAAGTTGCCGCGATGAGGCACCGAGGAACTTATGAAAGAACGATGGAGATGCCTATGCAAGTTCTCCGTACACTATTATATAAGTTGTAAATTACTGCCAAGCGGATACTCAGAGAGATCTTCTTTGACTTCGATCGGATTTGAAAGATAAAGATAACAAAATCTCTGCTTGGATTCGACTTTCAAAGTCTACATTGACGATCGAAGCGAAAAGAAAGCTATTATGATTTCGACGAAATGTTAAGTCGAAGTGAAGAGCAACTTGGTAAAGTTAATATCACTCTTTCACAGTCCAATAATTCACGCGACGCGCGTGTCCTACGTAACATAGACATTTTTAGATTGGAATTAGGTTTGTATGAGAAGTTTGTGATTAAAGGAATATTTGCTCCAAAAACCGCTTGGCTGTTACACTTACAAGGATAAACATCCTTTGTCACGTAACAACGTACGCCTACGGAGTTTGGGTGAATTAGCCATATTCATACTTCATACTTACTACATTCTTAATACTTCTTCTTTGAGTTCGTAGAGAGGCTAACTACGCTCGATAAATACAAGTAGACAATGATGAAAACCATATTTGGTAGTATAGTAAGCCCAAACATGTTTACTACTTACAGCAAATCCCATACCAAACAAAATAACTACGCATCACCATTACACACTCTATAATATACAATTCACAGAAAACATCTTTACAGAATCACACACATATCCTTCAATTGTTTAATTCTGCGAATACATTCCTTTGCACGAAAGTTTCGTGCAACAAAGATTCATAAACCCGTTCCGTCCTAAGTCTACAGCAGGCGGGAAACATAAATCAGGTACGACATTACTCTTGTTGAACGCACATAAACTGTTGAAATTATGACGAGCTCAACCTGTGTAATAAGGAGGCCTTTGTTTTACTACTCGATGACACTCCTGGCTTGTGTTGTGTAAAGTTTGTTGCCTACAACCGGCTTAGGGCTGGCTGTTTGAGATTTGCTCTTTTTATCTTTATAAATTTTTTTGATGATATTAAATTCATCGTTTTATCCTGACAAGTATTTTTAATTAAATCTGACATATTTTTAAAATAATGTAATATCTTTATTAATAAACCCGCTCATTTAGCCCAATCTTGCACAATGCAGCAGATGGCACAATGAACCAGAAATTCAAGGAATGCCCGTCTCAGCTTCTAATTAATAGCAAGGAGAACCACTCAGATGCAAATGATCAATCTATTAATTACTTACTTCACTTTACACATGAATAATTGTATTAATATGATTAATACTAACCCATATTATTACTGCATATATTATGTTTGTTTGTTCGCCACTTTTTCATGGAAATTACGAATCACAACATCCATTTTCTTTAAGCAATTTTTCTTTTATAATCATGCTGATGGACTATACCATACCATAAGAGACGTTTCATCTAAGTGCGAAAATTTGTTGTATCTGGCCCCAAACGATACCGTTGGAAACAGTTAGTACATACATATAATGGAAGGGAAAACTAATAACCTCTCTTTTTCTCAAGTCAGTTAAAAAGATGCGACGAAAACACGGAGAACACAACAACACTTCAACGATAAACTGAAATGATGAATACACAAAGACAGCAGAATAAAAACAATCCCCTTTTTCAGGTTTTACTGCAACACGAGTCACTGTCTTATCTATTTAAGTTGTCAGCTCGTAAATGAACGCTGCTGAACACAAAGCCGCCACGTAAACCAGTAAATATAAAGAAGGAACCACGGTAAGGAACGGGTTATAACTGATTACTGCGGGTTCTTTAATTGGTTTAAATCTTAAACTGTATTAATTCTTTAAATATAGGTACTCCACGAAGAAAAAAGGTAACTTCCTATCTATGATTAAGTTTCATAATTGTACTTTGAAGACTCAACTTGGATATTTTTAACAATCTTTATCTTTTACCATGCTCAATTCTCTTGTTGACATGTTTTTCTGCAGATTACCCTTCTTAATTAAAGAGTTCTTACAAAATAAATAACCACGTACCCTCTACAACAGATGAAGGCTACATTTATTGTAGCATAACATTCCATAGTCACGCATTCGTTCTTAACAACGTTCCGCAGGTCATAAATGACCTGATAACTACTTAGGTACGCAATTTAATTCGTCTACGTTAACATAGATCTTATTTATGGCTTAATTAGAGCTTTACAAAACTGTAGCAGTTTTTATTAACACGCTCATACCTATTAGCTTTACCTGCAACTAAGTATGTAAGAAAGTCTTGGAATCTTAATTTGTCCCACTTCCCCGACTTCGATTACGATGAAATTTTGCACACGCTCTAAATTCCGATGACAATACATGACTAGCTAAGAAACGTCATTCAAAATCAAAAACTTTTGTGCTTGCTAAAAGCGTGTTTTTTAGTTTTGTTAAACTATCAATTTTCTACAAACCAATCCAAAACAAAATACAGCAATTTTCGTTGTTAATTCGTACTATCAAGCGATGGTGTCGGTAAGCGTTTATCTTTGGCGAAAGGTCGCAAGGCGCGGGGTCGGTCGCCGGTCGCAGGTCCCAGGATTATCCGCAAGCCCCTCCCTCGCCGGGCCTGGACGCAATTAACTCTCGACATGTTTCAATTTACACTCGCAAATACGGCCGACAACCACTCCATTGTACACCGCTATACCACCGCTAGAATATAGGTCGCCATAAATATTCACTAGTTCCTCTAACTTGCGACCATAGCGATGTTGCTTTAGATAAATGGCCGTGGATTTCTTGTGTATTATGCTTTTTTTATTAGGTACGAAAATGTGTTCGTAGAAAATAATTGACTGTTCGCGTTGGAATGTATGATAAAGTAATTTTCGTTGATTTGATTGTGTTAAATTATGTATTTCTTATGTCTCCTTTAAATCACTTTCAGTTGGAAAAAAATCCTGAATTCTATGAACATGCCCTTTACATGGGACACAAAGGGACTTCTTTCCAATCAAGGATACTTCATAATACGGAACACTATATTACTTTCTTACTTAGAAATATAAAAGTCCTGTACCTAATATCTAAATTAAACCAATCTTGTTACGATTTCGAAAAAGAATATTTCTGCGACTAAAAGCTTCCCAGAAATATAATTTAGTTGAAACTATTCAAAGATTACTTCGTACCATTCCTACATAAAGGTTGAATTTACATATTAAATATTTTTATTTACCTCTAGTCTAGGTACAGAATTTGTGTGAATTATGTATGAAAGATTCTTTGAGTACCTACTTTTATATCATTTGTGAGTTTTCAAATTGTTACATTAGAGTTAGGTAACTTCTGAATATTGTTTATTGCTAGAAATAATGAAATAAATTTAAAAAAAAAAACATGAAACATTTTTTAGTCCCCCAAGCAAAAATAAGGGGGTAGTAAGTTTGACTTTTATGTGTGTCTGTCTGTCTATCTGTTGTCTGTATCTGTAACGATGGCTGTTTTTTTTTTTAAGCTGATGATGATTTTGATGAAATTATGCAAAAAAAAACATTTAAAATTGGGTTGTTATAAGATTTCCTATTCAACAGAAATGAGGGCTATGTGAAGAAACCCTAATGTTTTCAAAACTTACTGCTCTAAATAAAAAATCTAAATGTAAATAAATACCTTTTAAAGCATTCAAAGTTCTGACCAAAGAAAACAAAAATAGAAACAAAACACGAGTACATACAATAAGACAATCTCTTATATTAATGTCAACACCGCAGAATAGTCATGTCCAAGAGAAAATAATAAAAGTCTGAGATACCAAGAAATAATCTCGACAAGAATAATGTCGTTTCCAGTATATTCAGCAGCTGGTTTTCCAGTCCTAGTTAGTTTCCCTACAAATAGAGCGGAATGTGAAAGAAAATTGTTGCTTACTAATTTTTATATTTTAAGTCAAACCTTGCTCTGTCAAAAGGTTTTTCCATTTACGTTTCCATGAAAAATGTCCCAGCAAAAAGCATAAACAAGCAGAGGCTTTCTAAATTTTCTTTTCCAGGTAATAAACGCGAAGGTTCAAATTCTTTTTTCAAGATTAAAACTTCCCAAAGTTTTTATCCCACTGTCCGATTACACACAGTCTTATGCCAGTAAATTACATTACAACAAACATAATTTTTCACATTATACCCTATTACCCGTAATAACGGACATTAACGTGCCTAAGTAATTACGCTCCCCCTTTTTATAGCTGCGAAAATATAATCATGAACAAAAATAATTCCCCCCACAAAACTTTAATGGACTCAATTAGTGCTCGTTTTGAATTCCGCGACTCACAAAAATTATTTTTAAATTTAAATGTATGAACTGGTAAAGTCCATAGTTTGTTATCCGAGGAGACAGCACACCGGCTGGAATAACACGACGCAAGGTAATCCACACGAGAATAACAATGTTTTCACTTTATTTTCACTTGTTTTTGCCCATTCCCACGAATGCTCCGGGGGGACAAATGTGTACGACTGGGACCTTTGCCTTATTTACCGGCTGGTTTTCATAAAAAGTCTTTGCGTGCCAAAATTTTTATTCCGATTATACAAAACTTTGTGAATAATTTTGTGATATGAATAATAATTTGCGCATACGTTTAATTAAGTTAATCGCGTCTGGATTGCTGAATCGTGAAATATAACGGCGTTAACACGTTTTAGGTGTTCTATTATGATTACAATTTTGATTTAATTTAACAACGTCACTGTGATGGCACTCTGAATTTCGTAATGCAATTTAAATCTAAATGTTGAGTGCATTTTATTATAATGTATTCTGTCAAGTTCCACTTCCATTGTCAAACGTGTGGACGACGTGCGAGGTGCGCGCCTTGTCTGGCGTCCGTCTGCGGCTTCGAGGTGACTCATCCGTACTCGTACATCGGTACTCGTGATCCACACACGACTAACGAACTTTTCACCTCAAAGGAATGTTGTATCGCTCACGTCACGCTACCCATTTCCCAGCGTGAGGTATTCTGGCGAGAATGGAGGGGGCTCTTGTAAAATTACTTTCACGAAGACCGCGCGCCGCAGTGGGCCGCGGTTTCCAGCCATGATAATGTATGATATATCGCACCAAGTTTGCATTGTGATCTTGACACCTACTCCACTATAAAGTGGCCAATTTATTACAAAACATTACTATGGCCAACAGTATATTAATTTATCATCAACATGCGCTGTGGAGCAATAATATGTGCGCTACTCATTATTATTCCCACGGTATTAACACGTAGATAAATCAATTTTCGCTTGATTATTGAACATATATAAACCTAATCTACCAAACTAGCTAATAGCATGTGAATAAACATGGACGCGATGGATTGGCTGTACTATTGTAATAAAATAATACAGTAGTTTGAAACTCTAAATAATAATTCCGTCTAATTTGGTGTAAAGTTTCATTTTAAATGTTTTTTATTATATTTACTTTATAAAAATGGTCAAGATCAAATCACAAAACAATAATTTAACGTTGTCCCCAGGGTTCAAAGCACTAAATTTATCTAAATAACAATAATTGTTGGCTACAACTGTAGAAACTTGAGGAACACGAAACATAATATAGATGTTGTACCAGCTCAAATAGATTCGTAGTTATTATTCTGTACCACTGTGGGGAGCTAACTCAATATGAAGTTGAGTAGCGGTTCCTAGAACAAGGGATTTTGACCTTCTATATACCAGAAATCCTTCTAAGTATAAGACATGTCCTTTACTGTCTACATGTATAATAAAAGCACTTTTCAATAACTGTCTTTGTCAATATTGTAGTTGCCTATATTTTAAGTGACCTACACTTGTGTTCATATTTCTATAAATATAGGTATTTACCTTATATTGTAATGGTGTAATCTAATGTGAAAAACTCAAATAAATAAATACAAAAGCCACACAAACACATTATTACTTAAAAGATCATAAGTTCACATCTACAAGGCATTATTATATGCTTACAACACTCAGCTTCCCATAAGTTTCGAACTGCGTTTAAACTTTCGAACTTCGTCATACTTACTACTTATGGGTTTCGATTTCTATGAGATAGTAAGTACATACTTTGTTAATAGGACATAGTCAAGAAACAGCTATAGATATCCTTTTTCTAAATAAATGAATAATACCAGCTTTGTGTAACCTAAGAAAAATCATTAATTAAACAGTAAAACACGTTGTCTGCATGATACATTAACTATCTTGTTTCCTGTATAACTTGATCAACGATTTTCAAATCATCAATTGGGTCACTTCAGAATATCGCAGTACCTATACATATTTTAGTGCACTCAAGTAATACCGTGTCCATTGAGTATGATAAATTGTTTAATTTGTAAACCATATGTAATTACGTTTACAATTAAACGCATGCACGACTAATTGAATTTAATAATGATTGAGCTTTAAATCAGCCAGTCCAAATGCATTAAATCCACATAAATTAATCCAAATAAATACCTACTAGTGAAAACTAAATGATTTATTATAGAACATTAATATTTGCTACACTTCAAATATAACTTGTAATGAAATATACCCAACTACGTACATACCTATATGCCGATTCAACGTCATAATATTATTAACACTGGAATGACCCTTTTTAGTTTAATCAAACAAAATTCATTCAATTCTATTGCTCGCTAATTACAAATAATCCTACATGACAACGATACTGACGCTGTATCGAGATAGTAGAGGATATTCCCTCGAGGACTACCCAACAGCAAATACCACATTACACCAATAATAAAAGGGAAACAACAAACAATTTTACCACCTACCTCCACACCAGATTGTTCGGTAAAACTAAAATTTCATAACTAAATATCAACAAAGGATGTCGATATCAATTGGTCTAAAAATACAGACGTACTAACTGTATAGGGAATAACCAATCGGAGCACACAATAAGCAATAACAAATACAATAAATAACAATGTTGCGCCATTATTATTCTGAAGAGATGGTACTGGGGGATTATTAGAGCAAACGTGCGCCCATTATCGGAACGAGACAGCCGTGGGTAATTATAACAATTATGAGCGCCCACGCAAATCCGTGGCGCGTACACAACTCACGTCGGACAAAGTACCTGTGGGCCTGATGCCAGTCAGTAAATAATTCAATCAGTCAGCACTCCCGGCGGAGGGCCCGCTGTGCTTAAACGCACAAATATGCAAATCTACGCAGTCCTCCCGCGATGCTAACTTATAAACTTTAAAATTAAATTGCGACCAGCTTACAGCGGTGATGGAGCTGAATATTGGTTTTTATACTGTTACAGTGTAGTAGACATTGTTGTAAAATGCTTAAGTGCTTAGGTCAATAACAATAGAATAATTCCAAAAATCTTTTCGCAACATTAGCCACAACGCTATCCTTAAATGCTACATTTCTGGCATACAAGACTAAAGCTTACCAGCCCGTTGAGAACTACAAATTGCCATTCCCTTTCCACACATTTCTGTTGCATTAGGCACCTACAATAAAACTTGCAATTTCGTAGTGTAATTAACGTTGCAATCCTTTTCTAAATCCTGTTGTCGTCTCACAAGGTTCTCAAGGAATGAAACTCCCCTTTCTGTAGCTACAATGTTAAAACGCAACGCATAATGTGTCGAAACGAGGTAATTACCTTATTAGTGAGCCACTCTGAAAACGCGCAAATTAGTTTTCGCGTAGAACAGAATACAATAAGGTAGCCTATCAAGAAAGCGCCATTCATTTGTGTAGTGGATTAGCTATTGTACAAAACCTTTGTTGTATTATATTAGCTATATTAAGATAACGGCAGGCAATTATGTATACACAATAGATTTATTGATTCCATGTATAAGCGAAATTTGTACTGTGAAGTGCGAATTAATCTGCTGAACAGGTGTTGTATAAGATAATTCCTCGTGCATGCTTCGGAACTGTGTTCATGTATGTTGTTGAAACTAATTCGCGTACGTTCGCCAGTCGGGACTGCGAAAGATGGATTATTTTGTCAGCAGCGAACAATACTGTTGGATTAAATTATTCCTGTGTGGTCTAGATATTGAAACAAGGTTCTATTTTTAGTACGGTTATAGATTTTTTGTGACACTTTGTTACGGCTAGCCTAGTAGGCAGGAACTTTTTTTTAAACATTGGAAAGGCTAACAGGGCGTCAAATTCATTTTGATAAAATATCAAATAGGTACCATGTTTTTTTGTGAACCCTTCCCAAACAAGACCAACTATTTGCTATTTCGTGAACATGACGTAAAGGAACTTAGTTTATTATAAGTAAATCGAGATTAACCAGTCCGTACGATGATAACGTGCTTATCGGCATAACACATGACCGACCCATTAATACTATGACAACTAGATGCTCATTTGTTTCACTGCTTATCCAAACAGAGGCAAAAATACACCTAAATAAGTTTGAAATCTACCAATTATGATGATAGCTAAATCAGCAGTGCCTAATATCCACGAAATCTAATATAGCTGTTTTTAGTATTCCTGACCTAAACACTGGCAACATTACCGACCAAAAATCTAATTTCGATGAAAAATAATAATTGCTCGAATAAAAACAGGTATCAAAATGTTCAAATTACAATAAGTAATAAACCCATTATTAGATATGGCAAGATATCAAAAAGCCATAATAACGTAACGTCTAAAGTTGTTGTAAAATGTAATGTTACGACCCTGTTTCCAAACGAAACTTTTGTTACCGATACCAAAGTTTATGTCTTTACAGGCATCTATGTATACTTGTATATTACATGTTGGGATAATAAGGTAAAGCGCGGCACAGCTTGCAAATTATTAGTGAACTTTCGGATTTAGTTAAATAGATAAAGTATGGTGTTTTGCAATGTTGCCTGATCGCCCTTTGGAGATAAGACCGTTCATTATGCAGTATCTGGGTCTCTTATGGTATTATTTTTACTCGAAGAAACAGATAGGTAACTGCTATTTTAGGTACGATATTAATCTTCTTCTACACTATCCGATTTCACTGAGTAATTCCATGTGGAAAAATCAAATAAAACCTACGTAATGCATTTGTCAATTTTTTTCTCAAAGTCTATGTTCAGCAGTGGCACGAATAGACGAACGAGGGAGTCAAGAGTTTTGGGGATATTAATATTAATAAACGATCCTTTTTCTATATATAATGTACGACTCAATCAGGACTTGATACCCAAGACCCTAGGTTACTAGGTGTCCCAATTTTCAGGTGACTACGGCAGTAAGTAACCAAAAATAATAAGCGGTACTCCGTCGGGAATTTGTATAAATTTTTGAGGCCAGCGTGAATCCAAAATACCACTCCGAGTATATTTGTTCAATTCTCCCAAATGTTTATTAAAACTTTCTTCTTAAATCAGCTTTTTCTTCGTTAAATTAAAGTAATTGCGTTGAGATTGAACACCTTGATAATTAAATTGTTAATTAGACGATGAAATCTTTTGTTCGAGCCTTTTTGTTTTGACATCTCATAATTATTTACTAATTCTAAGCCGATTTTAATCGGTACTGACGTTTAATTCTCTTAAGTTTTCTACAAATTGACAAAAAACTAAATATATTCCCGCACATAATTTGCCTCATTCATCTTTTGAATCAAATAAAGTTTGTATCGAATTTATCAATAATAGCTGTTTGTAATCTATCTAAACATCC
Organism: Helicoverpa zea; assembly: GCF_022581195.2. NCBI lineage: Eukaryota > Metazoa > Arthropoda > Insecta > Lepidoptera > Noctuidae > Helicoverpa > Helicoverpa zea. The sequence goes on along the minus strand of NC_061452.1, from coordinate 6,472,647 downwards.
CACTTAACTTCTTTGCTGACTAAATAAAGACATTTTTCTGAACAGCAGTACAGAATGGGAATAATTATCTCCAGTAAGTTTCCACAGGAAAATGTGTAATGCGGTTTAAATTGGAGCCACGAAGGCGTTAAACCATAAATTTTATCTAAGAAAAATATCAAAGGCTTGGCGATGACACACCCAGAGATCGCATTCGGAATTCAAATTTCCGAATTCTTTTTTCCAACCGAATTTTCTAGAATTAATTTCTCCAAGTTAAATCTTTGAAGTAATCGTTTGAAACATTTGATGTAGGAACGTTTAAAAAGTGCATAATCAGCGCTTGCCAGGAGGCAGTTTGCCAGAATCCTGTAGTGATAAATCTCGAAGGCCTCCATTGAATAGAGACTCGTGCGAATTATTAACGCCCCATTAGTCTTCGCCCAACGTCTTTATTTGTACAGAGAAATCTTATTGAAATGCCTATCTGTTCGCAAAATTATAAAGGGCTTATCGGTACGGTGAGCCGAGTTCGGCTTCGGAGACGAATAAATCAATTTTGTTGTCACAGTCCTTTGTTGTATTTCGAGCTAGAAAATGCATTCAGGATAATAAGGTGTCTTCATTGTGTACTGAACACATTATTCTTTTGTGTCATATTTTTCTTGAGATAAATACTAAAAATATAAAATTTTGAATGGTTCGGTGACTACGAAATGAATCTTTATGTTTCAACGATTTTGAAGAGGCCACGTTAATTTCACACAAACTAGTGTAATAAGCAGCAATAAAGACCATAGAATATTATCAATTAACCTTTAAAAAAACTTCATTACAATGTCTAGCGTTAAATGTGGTTTGAAAATTATAATATTTCTACAATTACTTAACAAATTACAAAAACGTAACTGAAAAACATCTTATGAATTAAGTTTAACCTCATTATCAAACGAATTTCGCATTAGATAATCATAAAACCGATATCATAAACGTACATTTTAAAGTTTGAGACATTAATTTATTTATTGAACGCGTAAAGTCCAAAATTGTTGTTATATAAAGAGTATCGAGGCCACTGCGAGCTCTAACTTACTCCTTACTTTATTTATTACCTTAATTTCTAGTAGTCGTTGTAAATAATCTCCGAAGTGAGACCAGCTGGATACTTTAGGATTATAATGTTTTAGAACTGCGGTAACACTTCCCGCGACATTTTTCGTACAAAAAAAATATAAACAGCTATAACTATAAAAATATAAATAACAACTTTGAGTAATTTAAAGTGCAAAGAATATCGATATTTATGAATTCTCTTGGCTGCATCATCATGGTCTGGAGATCAAGAGGTCAAGAGTTATTGGGACTGGCATTCCGTTATTTCTTTCAATAACAGTAAGCTTTACTATAGCAACAATGACAACATACATCACCGAAGGTAGTGTGATGAATAAAAAAAAAGTCCGTCCAACTACTCGGGAAAAAAATACCCACGTAAATTTTTCACTGTAAATAAAATGAAATGGTCAATTGAAATAAACATATACAATAAATAATTCCCGAAAAGACTAAAAAATATGATGTTAATAAAAAGTCAAAATATTTGAACACTGCGCTGTCAACGCATAACATACTCGAAATTTTAGTACCGTTGTAATTTTTCCTAAAAATATTGCTTGCCTGTAAAATACGTAAAGAAAAATTGCTTCATTTGCTGAGAAAGTTTGAGAATAAAAAGTACTTACATTGCTTTTAGAATTAACCGATATCTTTAAATAAAGAAATAAGCTAAGAATATCTCCTTAACATTATCTTTATTATCTTACAAATGAAACAAAGAACCACATACATTTGTTCTAGGTGCAATCAACCGGTCAAATACTACGATAGAATGCACTCTCTATCTCGGATTACTAGTTTCTAAATGAGAAATTATAAAGACTATTGGTTTCTTACTGAAAGTATAATATAGGTAATTGAAAATCACGATCGATCGATAAATTACTATGTAGAGGTAAGTAAAAGTATCTACTAATATTATCCAAGAATCTTTTGAGTAGGTAAATGTTGTTAATATGACTTAAAACATGGCTGACAAAAAGGTCGTGTCAAATTTGGTTTATTTAGTACTTATACTGTGTACATCATCATCATCATTATCCTCCGAGCCTTTTCCCAACTATGCTGGGGTCGGCTTCCAATGTACAATCTTTCTTTTTTACAACGTAGTGTTCAATTTTACTTTTTATCTCGTGGATAAAATCTTACTATTAAATCAGACACACTTACATATCTGTCATAAAGTCTAACAGAAGCTTGCCAAACCGCGGCCTCTACATACTTAATACATCAAATTATAGTCGGTCCGTTCTGTAGGAACACGATGCAGTACATAAATTCCACCGAATGTTTACCCCGAGGGCTCGTATAGTAACAGGTTGTAAGGTCATAAAATATTTAATAGCAGACACTACTTACACCGAACGGATCACGGGAAAACATTTACAACAATACTTTATAGAGAAATATCAGCGATTTCAGGGCTATTGTAAAAATGACATTTATTGAACATGCATGCAAGATGCTTCTTTTTTAAGCTTAAAAAAATATAGTGAAATTTTCAAGTGTTTAACTCAAGGGAACGTAGGTATTTGTGCTCCATTGATGTCAATAGACTGGATTAAATCACTTGGGAGTTACAATAACTGGGCATATAAGTGTTTATCTACTAAAGTTTGAGAAGAAAACCTACCCTTAGGGAAATAGAGCCGCGATATTCCCTTATTCGAAGAAATGAAACTTAAATTCAACACTCGTAAAGTAACTACAAGCGCAACCACAAAAGGAATCATTAAGGAGAAAATTGAAACAGAAAATATCTATTTAACGGTCGGTCGTTGACCAATAACAACTACAGACGCACAGCTCCGTGTAATTTTGTTTTATAATAATTGAAAAACAACATTTCGTCTCTTATCAAATGAACAAAAACATTATCGTAACGCGCCCAATGTAATTTGGAATAATGTTTTGTGTAATGGGTCTGTTCAGCAAAGTAGAGAGGGCGCAGTGGTCTTTTTGCCGAATTTCCCACGCCCGGCCGCTATTACAAGCAAAGCAATCCACAAAAAGATAAATTGTGAGTGAATTTATTACAGCAGAGTGCTCTCAGCAGGACAGATTTTCTTAAAGAACACTCAGGTACTTGTTTTTTATCGTGTTTTGTTAATTCGTTGAAAAAAATATTTAGACACGTTTTTTATCTTATCCAAGACCACAAATAGACCGAGGAAAGAAAACGTATTTTGACACATTTATTACATTTTGGATTTATAAATAGCCCATCTACTCTTATTACTTTCTGCAAATGGGAATTGGGCCATGTTTATATATATAGAATATAATCATAAAAGACCCAATATTACGGAGGTAAATTCTCTTTAAAAACCGTGTAGGATCTGCCACAACATATATTAAGACTTTGTCGACTACAGATTTTTACTGACTACATCAACGTCTGACATAAGATTAATTCTTGTTATAGGATTGTGTGAAAGTCCATTTCTATAAGGTTAACCGGTCATGTCATATTATACTACATGCATATTGCCGGGTACAAAAAGGGTAAAGATTTCCTTAAGAATTGATATGATTTACTTAGATATCTTACTTCTTTTACTGAAAACGATATTTTAATCATCAGGTTTAACAGAAATGGTCCTAAATGTAAAATGGTCTTAGAGATTCAATAGCTATCTAGTAATTGGATCTGCGGTGATCTCATAGTGTGGTTCCGATCATACGAGCTAATCTCGGTGTGTACAGCCTTCCATAGTGACCACTTTGACATAGACTTAGTAGTGTTAGAGATGTAAGAAATTTGTAATAATATTATACATGACAAAAGTCACACTGTCTTATCATGTGAAATTATTTAAAACCAACTGAGCAAAATATCATATAATTAAACAGGAAAATTAGGAAGCCAAAAATATCCGAGATTTGATTAAGAACCGACATAGCTTCTAATCTTGTAATATTCCTACAAGTTTAGTCAATTTAAACGTGTTTATAAATCAACAAAGCCATTTGAATGAACTCTAAACGTACAAACAAAAGTTTCTTTGCTTTATGGTCCGTTTGCCATGTCCTACCATAATACGTTACCCTGTGTCTTCCCGCGGGGGTCGTAACTGGAGTCAATTTTTAAACTCACACACACCTACGATTCATGATATCACATGGTTTATGTAGGTAGGTACCTACATTATTTAAAGTTTGCCTTTTAAAACCTACAATGTCTTCTTAATGAAAAAATATTATATGGAATACCTCCTTCTATAGTAGTAATAATAGCCGAAATCTCCTCCCAATCCAATAATAATGACGCCACAAAAATCAACAACAAGTCAAATCGTAATCCGAAACAGAATTTAGTGTTCTCTATCCCACGAAGGATCCAGTGGACATCAATCGCTCCTGTCCTAATAACCGTTTAAATAGCAGAAAGATTTATGGAAAAGCCCAACAAAAGGGCCTCGATCCGCCTGCGCCGATAAATCTACGCACAAAATATTACGATCCCAGAGCGATTTGTTCGCTGGGACAAAGACTATGTTTTGTCCAATAAAATTAAGGAGCGTTTCATAGCGAAGATCGCGCCACGTCAAGTTGTTTGATCGTTAAGACACTCCCTCTAGTACAAGTGCCTGTATTTCTCCAACAAAAATCTTCTAAGGATTGCCTTTTACAGTATTTCGTTTAAACGTTTCTTTCAGCTATGTTCATTTAATAAGACAAGACTTTTCTTAACTAATTATATCATCTAGTGTAGCTTTACTTTATCAAAAAAAGAAATCAAACATGTAAAAATATACATTGTATCTTGAAATACTGTTTTCAGCCATGTGTGTAATGACATTCAAAAATGGCCCCATATCTTGTGCACAGAGCAGGTGGAGAGAAACACATGCGCAATAATTTATTACCAAGGGCAAAACACCCTCGCCTTATATTCATATTAAAATGGAGAGACTTATATTGTAGATTGAGCTACTCTGATCTTTCTATTCTAGTAGCACAGAATATTTGTACCAGAAACCACAGCAAACATTAAAGTAAGAGGTTTTTATAGACTACGTGTGTGCAAAGTTTATTTTCTACGACAACTTACCGTTTAAATCAACGAAGGTAAACGTACAAAGAGCGAAACTGCAAAGCGGTTCTCCAGTGCAGTTCGCGGTAAGAAAATAAAAGTTGCACGAACATACATCTACATGACGTAGATATCTGTTACAAATCGAGCTCCCACTCACAGACGAACGACAAAAGAGCTGAGACCACCTTTTTTATCTTTCTCTTTTCGCTTGGACGAGCCTCGTGAGTGAAGAAAATTATTGCCTCGCAGAAAAACCTGTGGAGTCGGAGGAAGGTCAGGAAACAGCACACAAAGACAAAACTGCCGATTGAAGAGATCGCCGAAATAATCACCGCCGACGTCGGATCCGTAGCAATTAATCTTTATAAATTCCTTTTCTATTTTAAGTCTCTTCTGTGTGACGCAGTTTCAAACTATTGTTCTGCGCTACACAAAGACCTAATGTAATGGATGTTTGATATTTGGGTATCAGCCGCTGGAACTGTCCATTGTTTTGTATCTGATCACTTCCCTATCAACTGTTTTTGCACTACATTTCAGAACTCACAGCACTGTGTCATTAATTTCTGTGCATTAGGCACAATGTTTAATCAGGACAAATGCTGTTCCGCGTAAATTATATTTTAAAATGTATTAAAGTAGAGAGTACACTGAGGGCGTACTGTGTAATTAAGTGTGTCGAATATTTCCCGGGCCGCCTCTAAAAGTAATAATTTCCGTGAGGATAGTGGAGCGGCGGGGACCTAATCATGCCTACATGACCGCGCAGCGATCTCCCCATCTACGTCTCATTAAGGCTCGACGCTAGCGTGTAGGACGAGGCGTGCGATTCTCGGCAGTTTAGCAGAAAGCCCCAGGTCGTAATTCGTGGCGGCGAAGGCTGCTAACAGACCGACTGGCGAGCATTATTAACGGGCCATTAGCTCTCATTCGACGCTCGCCGGGATCTGCAAGACGCCGCGGCCTATAGACAACTATGCCAAGTCGGGGAACGGCGAAAATTGTAAATCCGATAATTGTCCACAGTTTAAGTTTGCGAGACAGGTTTCCTTTGACGTTATACGATACAGAGTAATGGGCTCTTGTTTAAATAAACGAGCTTGTTGAAAATATTTTAGATTTATTATTTTAAGTCGATTTAAAAGTGATGACTATAGATTTCAAGAGTCCCTAACAAACGTCGATGTTCAATTAAAAAAAAAAAACAGTCAATTCACCAACCGTTCCTTTCTTATGGAGCACTAAGGCTAAGCTCCGTTCCGTCCGAAAACATCTTAGCACAAAAAGAGCAAGCATGTAACATGAAATATGGATTGAGTAGTACGTAACAAAGCAAGGGCGCGGTGTCGTGACGACAGCTTATAAGATGTTGTACGAGCGCCACAGACAACAGATATCAGTCGCTGACACGAAAACAAATACAAATCTGTTTTCAAACTTCCGTAAACATTATTCCATGGACTCTCAGCCGATTCAATATGCATTTCATATGAACAATAAAGATAGGAACCCATTTCCGTCGCAAAACAATTTTACTTCAAATAATATTTGTGCGCTGGCAAACTATCTCACAGTCAACAGTAGTTCATGGTACACCGGCGGCTATATTCTGTAACTGCACTAACTTTTATGCAAATACATAGTGTAACGCAGAAGCACATCCCACCTGGGATCCGACGCTCAACTCCACAGCACGCCCTCCACTCACTAATTAACGACCAAAGTTTCACAACAACAATACCTAAAGCCATACCTCATTAGAGATTGTACTTATGTACGAAAAATAAACCGTTATCCCACAAAAGTTTGTAGATATCTTTTTGAAAGTAAATTGATGAGAAAAAATAATGGGTTTTGTGTTAGGCTTGGTTCTGAATGACCGCGTGATGTTGCATGGTTGATATGAAAATGAAATGTTATACGTGAACGCGTTTAGGGCTATTTTGATGGATTGAGTAGTCAGTTCTGCGAACTGAAACCCCTCGTTTATCTGTCCTAAGCCTAGTAATACGTAGTCTACTTACTTTTTGATATCTAGTAATAATATTAACATTATAACGAAGCCTTATCTGACCGCCAATAATCCTAGACATATTAGCTGGGTTTCTTAGATAAGCCTACCTAGTTACCTGCCTATTTATACGAAAAGTCCTGTATGTACCGTTAAATATTGTTCCTTTGTCAAGTTATGTGCGTGGGTGTCATGTAAGCAAATTATTATAACAATAGGATGCACGCTTGACGTTTCTTTTCCCCTTTGCACTAAGCCACTATTTACAATGATAGACATATTGGTGCTAATATGAGCAATTCGTTCACAAAGCTCTCAAACACATCTAGAAGGGACTCAATATCAATCGAGCACACAACGCCAAACATATTCATCATATTCTGTAAGAGGTATATACTAAATCTGGTGAAAACAAGACTTACACTGGTACAATTAGTGCCAAAATAAAGGGCAATTTTCCCAGTACATAGTGATTAAATACTAAACAGAAATCTCTAAGAGGGGTCAATGTGTTCAGCAACTTCACTGGCAGCTGTTGATTGATTGTAAGCCACGTTTTTCTGTTGGCGAGTGTAACCCCCACTTTATTTTCATATAAACTAGCTTTATGCTCATTAGCAAACTATTGGTCAGAGCGAATGTATTTCTTTTTTATAGATTTTTTCTAACCCAGTTGGTCTATGAAGTTTTGTGTCCATGGTAACTTTTTACAGATATAATTTGTTTTTGTCTGATTATAATGAATATTCAGCCTTTCTTAGTGTCTAATGAATTAATTTATTTAATACTTTTGCATATTTCGTACAAGGCGGACCTAACGCCATTTTATGGCGTATATTTTTATGAATTTAGGTGTAATAAATTGGTGTATATTATAGATCTAAACAAGAATCATGCAAATAGAAACTGAGGTCTTTTTTTAAGGATAAACAATAATCAAATATTATTTTATTGGATACTAGCAACCCGCCCCGGCTTCGCACGGGATAACAGTATTTCCCCACTACTTAATGTATATTATTGTACATATAAAACTTCCTCTTGAAACACCATACCTATCTGATAAAAAAACCGCATGAAAATTCGTTGCGTAGTTTTGAAGATTTAAGCGTACACAGGGACAGAAAAAGCGACTTTGTTTTATACTATGTAGTGATTTCATTATAAAAAATGTGAAATATAGATGTAAAACCTTATTAGACATTTTATTTCCCCAGAAGTTTGTTTACAATGTAAACCTTATTTATTGTTCCAGTATTTTAGAGGGAAATATCGAATAATGTAGCAGGTATCAACATACATAATTAACCATGTGAACATATTTCCAAGAACTTCACGTATGTAAACTATAGTAAACATAATTACCGACGTTCGAAAATCCAGAGGCGTAGATTAAATCCTCTCAAATTTATAAATTTTAGCTTACCTTTCTGGTATATAACAATATTCTTCAATCAGAATAATTAGCTGTAGTACTCACTCACTGAAATGATTAATCACACTAAAGTCGAAAGTTTGAGATTATATGTCCGAGGTTGTTTGTTCCTTCTTCACACGCAAACGGCTCATGTTGTCATGGTCATGGCTCATGTTTGGCAGTAACACAGCTTCTACATCAGAATAAATACATAGTCTACTTTTCATACGAATATAAGCAGTTTTTTTAGAAGCAGGCGGGTGAAACCGCTAGTGGAAGCTACTATATCTATCATAAATCAACAATGTTCAATTATACCTACATAGGAAAATCCATGTAATTTTCTAAATATCTGTATACAGGCAATCTCAATCACAAGATAACTCCTTATGGGAACAACCCAATTTACTAGAATACAAGTTTATTTGACCAACTGTCCTTTGGGTATTATAATAAATGGAAGGACAAATTCTCGACCTTTCTGTTATATTGAAATTTTGTTAAGGCATCCATTTGGAAACTTTAATTACCTTACAAATATACGACTAATTAAAGACTACCTATCTAACGAATCTTTTGATTAATTGTAGCATTTTATCTTTGAACCGTTTCTTGTCTGACTTCGTGGAATAAAACCAGTGTGTATAACAAATTGTATTATGTTTTCTAGCATTGCATGTTTTTATAATAATATCCGCATAATAAGTATTAATAGATCTCTCAATGTAGGTACATATAAATAAGTCATTAGTTTACTAGATTATTACAAAATCAATGAGTGACTGCTTTTTAAAAATGTATTAAGCATAAAACCGTTTTATTTGTTAACATTATTTTATTTTAATTAATCGTGTTTCATTACCATACAGAAATAACCCGACCAATTTCCAATCATATTAATACTTGGTCCAAACAAACGGACCAACTTTCTAATTCATTCGTCTGAGTTGAATTACTCTTATTAATCAATTGGGATTAGTAACATATTTATTTAAAATCGTTGAAATTTCAATTTATCTTTGCCTACACCCTACATTATTAGCTGAAACGTGCTTTTGTGTTGTGGGAGTTAATTAATCTTAGCTTAGTTAATCTATACAGCTATACAAATAAATAAAATTGGAATGTCCGTTTGTAATATTAAAATAACCGCTTAGAATAAATGAATGTGGGTGTCGGTATACACGGTACACATATCAAAGCAATTTTTTTTATCTGTCTGACTTTATGTTTGTTCTAGCTTATCACAGATATCTTTAGGCCGATTATAACGAGACTTCAACTGGTAGATGGTTGATGTGACAAGGAATAACTTAGGCAATTTTTCATCCGAGTATTGAAACCCTTTAGGCACAAGTGGATCCGCAGGCAACCCCTATAGTACCTTATAAATATCGTGTTATTACGTACTAAGTATATATTAAACAGCTTATTGTTGCTCCGTTATATTCCGAGTCAATGCATTATGAAGGAGCCTGAAATGAGTATTCCCTTTAATCCGGCTTACGGCTCTATTATAGACGGAAGAAAACAAGGGATCAGAATTAAAGAAAAGATTAGTAATTCCCCGTCCGGAGACGGAGAAGTGAAGTGGCGCAAACAATAAATCTTTTGCCGTTTTCTTGCAGCCGGCCGCTACAAAAACGGCCACGCGTAATTAATTACCTCACTTGGTTGGCCAGCGCCGGATCCCAATCCCTGCTTTCGACTTTTTTGGCTTACATTAAACTGTGGATGGTTGAGTAATTGATTCGGTCTGAGCTGCCAGTTCTAAACCGATTGTCAATCACATCCACCGAAGTGAGAGCTCACTGACGTTTTGAAGGGTGTTCTTTGATGCAAGCGTGTGGTAAGCTTTGTTGAAATTATGACAGGGTCTTTGCCTATACGTACCTTAATCCTTATTATGTGTCTCAATTCACAAGAAAAACATTTTGAAGGAGTAACAATATTAGACCTATTTGCTGTAAAGTGGAGAGTATTTCAATACATATAACAAATGAAACCTTTTGAAGTTCAAATAAGCTTACCACAATTTTAAAGGCATCGCAAGTGCGTTCTTAATGACTTACTATGAATTCATTCCATTAAAATGAGTACATATTAAGAAAAGAAGGTGCATTATCACTACTTTAGGTGGTAATCAAAGATACTTAGAACATAGGTACTTAGAATTCCCTTAGTTAAAGTAATCAAAGTTATGACTCAGCCACTAAATGTACTAAACAAAAAGAAGTAACACCGCAAGCTGCAACTCAACAGTTTATTAATTTCCATCAAACCGTTAAAGAAAAACGTGTTTCTCTACAAATTACTTCGGAGCAGCATCTGATAGCCAGACGCGAAAAAAAATATATTAAAACATCGTTGAAGTTGGAGATCTCAGTAATGATCTGGGGCGAGATCGCTTTGAATTGTTTTCATTTTCGCTCGGTCCGCGGGGTTGCGACTCAGACGGCGGGAAAACGCGCTTATCTGATGCTCTCGCTATCAGGTGGGACGCTGTTTTGTGCAACTTCGGAAAATGTAGTTAGATAAAGGTTTGATGCGTGGTATACTAGAGCATACCTGTTTTTATCATTTGATATGAATAGTTTACCAATCCTATGTTATACCCTAAAATCACGACAAGTAAGGTCAACGACAAGACAGGTGTAATTTTCTGGTTAGATTCTCATAGTACACGATCGAACAAAAGTAGTGTGGAAAAATGTGTTCAGAATTACAGAATCGGTTAATCAATTTTAATCACTAACTAAAGAAAGACGTTTGAGCAGTGACTCACTTTGACATCAGCCAGTGACGTTTAACACAGAAACTACAAAGACGCTAAAAATAGACCTTATAAATAGAGCATAACCTTTTCCCTGAATTCAATTATTTTGAAAAATAATTAAGTCTTAACTTAGTTCATTAAGACTTTGCTAATTTTCTAGAGAGTTGCCGTGAGTGATTAATTTAATAAAGTAGGTAGGTCTGATCGCGTTGTCAGTAACAGTGAAGGTACTAATTAATGGTAAATCATATGATTACCTTATCAATAAGAAAAAATATTGTATTAGCGGATAAGCTTTTTTGCAGTACAAAAAAGCGGAAGGGTTTTCAGAATATTTTATTTAATGTAATAAAAATGAAATTTAAAAAATTAAATTGGATCCCCGATCTTCTTTTTCTATTTTTCTAAAACATTGCGAGACTTCGGAAGAAATGTGTGTGGTTACACTACTCATATTACGCTCAAGGTTTACTTAAACATACAGCGTATCCGCCTATTTATTCATCACTATATAATTAAGTATCATAATTAACTTGGTTCCCCAACATTGTTTAATTATAAACACACTAGACACACAACGAATAATAGGCCATTATATATAGCTTTGCTGAAACAGAGGCTGAAAACAATCAAGTTTCTACAAACATGCTTACACAAAGTCTTGGTTGTGAACAACTATAGTTTACACATTGTAAGTTGTAAGTAACTTGTAGTCTCACTCGTCTTCATTCGGGTCTCTCTCGATAAAAAAATATTAACATAGGTTTCTCGATTACAACTAATCCCTACTGAGCTCACACATACAAAAACAATGTGCATGGACGTTTACACACACATATGTAAGGGATCATCCGCTTTCATGACGCAAAACATCTACACCTTTGTACATAAATACTAGTTATTTTCCCACTGTTTCACCCGCGTCCGATGGGAACTTCTTCCCGTGCCCAGATTATTATATTACAGCTTTTGTTACTGTGGGATAGTGTAGCTTTAAATCGGTCCAGCAATGTCGGAGCCTTCGGGGTACAAACAAACAAATGTTTCTACTTTATTATATTAATATAGCATATAAATATTTTATATTTGTAAGTAGGTACTCGGACTAAATATAAGCAGGTTAAAAATGTCGAGTCCATCGACTTGAATGTAGAAAAGCAGTGAAAGCTCTTTGTGAACAGATCCAAATCATTACTACTAAACTATCCTTCTAACCTTCAGAATTCTATTTCAAATTGTTTTGTAATTACATGTGAAATATTTCAGCATTGTTTCCGATTAGATACTTGGTTCTTTAAAAAAAAACAATCACAAGCAATATAACTACTGAACGTTAAGTTACGATAAAAGGTATACAAATTACCCTTTATATTTCATATCGTTCGCTGAATTTCAAGCAAGATTTCACTTTTTTATAATTTTATGTTAATAAAAGGGTTTTAATTCTGTTATTTATTGACTCTTACTACTAATTACTCATTTGTTTTTAATATATTAACGTTCAACATGAATACCGATTCCGAACAAACAAATGAATTACTACTTTCAAATTACTAGTGGGACCATAATTTTGGAGTAAATAAGGATAACAAAGCTTGTCCGATCGTTAATCCTAAACATAGGTACATTTCAGACAATACATTTTCCTGTAATTCTTGGCTTGATATACAAGTGCCCGGACAAAGGTCACGGGCCCCCTACTATATCATTGGAAGGTCTCAACAGGTGCCCAATTAATACTTAAATAGCAGACACCACTTTATTAGTGCACCTGCGAGTTTAGCGTCTTATTATATTGAAATCTCTGAGCCGAATATTAAATTGATACTTTAATTATGAATAGGTTCGAGATGATAATGATCGGAGGATAGATTATAATTTTACATAATAGATACAGCACTTTTACTGCTTACATTTAATGATTACATCGCTATTTGATGCAATTAGTATTATAAAATGAAATCGATTTTGTTTAGCTTTCTGCATTAATAAAGTAAAATAATGTGTAAGATCAGTCAGGAAAACCCTAATAAGATTCAGAACAAAATTGATCATACACACGGTTACCTTAATATACATAGAAAGAACCGCCCTTTTATAGCCCCCACGACATTGACTGACGCATATTGTCCCACTACTGGGCCAACACCCATAACTCATATTAAAATATCGTTCAAACAACAAGTAATAAATCAGTTGCACCGCAAGACGACGTCACGATCCACCCTGGCCGATTGTCAGCTAATTCGTCGCGCTCCACCGAAGATTGTACATCGCAATAAATTCACCACATTCAGACTGCCCAGCCAACTGAAAGAGCTACGATAAAAACGAGATGACTTGCTCTCCGACACATTTTTTTACTCAGAAAACAATGTTCCGACCTCTAAGGTATTAAGACGTCGATTGATAGGTACGTCTCTCTATTGAATATTTCATTATTTCCTGCCTCCGTCTACTTATGAGTTTGTCAAACGGAGGTCGGCGTATTTTTATAGGTATGTTACGTAATAGGGAATTTGTATTAGTATTTATGAGTTTATTAAGGGCGTATTTGAGGTTGGATGATCATAAGGAAAGTAATAAAATTCTTGTCAATTGACATCGTTTGTCTGTTAATGGTAAATTAAGTGGGATTTAGGTACCTTTATTTGATTAATTAAGCTTTTTAAAAGCTTACAACTAATTTCGGTTTTTGAAATCTGTTAATTTCACGAACTAGAACAAAAGTTACAAAAACACTAAAGTTTAAAGTTCAACCACATACAATAAATGATTTGAAAGTCTTCTGGGAGAATCTTTTCTTGTTTCAATCGTTAAACTTCATTCTTTCTTTTAAAATTACTCGTGTTTGTACAATAAATAATAAAGCGCTGTAGTTTGTAAGCCACTTTCACAAAGTACCTACCTGCTACTCGAGTAAAGTTCAGCTTTCTGATGTACCTACACAACAATTCCTTGAATCGTACCTGTAGTTCCAATTATATCGGTATTTTACAAATCTATAAACACTTTTAAAATAAATATTTCCACTTACAGATATTTTATTTGGTAATTATGTCCTGAAAGCAAATTGACACAGATTCACCAACCAAATATTATTGATTGCAGATTCAATGCCTCAAAAACCATTTTAAAATAAAAATTAAATAAAATGTAAAATTAACGTAGCAAATTGACTCGAGATATAAGTCAATTTGCTGTTGTCAACTCAAAATTTCGTCAAAAAACCACAAAAGATTCGAACTAAAGGTAGGTTTTAGAAGCGATCTGCCGACTGCAACTGTCGATCGTGCGTGCTGCAGCTACACTACTATTCTGCTACTGCTACTACTTAACTACTACTATGTAGTTTGTAGGTATTAGGTAGGTAGTAGGTAAGAAATCGTTTCGAAATCGAAGCGGCAGCAGCACGTACCCAACAATTAAGCCTTCATTGTTCCTTTACCCTTAACCCAATTCGAGTAGAAACACTAAGTCCAAAGTCACAACTGATTAACTTCAAGTGATTCCAACCAAATGTATGTAGAACAATTATTGTCGATGGTCGAACGATCAATCGACTAACAGACAGTGACGTAACGGTCTTTCAGACAACATTATGCTAACACATGTCCTTTAACGTCCAATTAGAATTGACTATACTTGACTTCAAAATATGTCAATGGAGGTCAGATAGACAGTCATTCTGGTAAACACTCAGACAGAATATAAAAGCTACCTTGAATTTGCTAAAAGCCAATTGAAGCCAGCCTAATTGAAAATGAGAGTAAAATACCGTCTATGCCAAATGATAAATTAAATTGCTACAGCTACACGTGGATTCTCCTCATTAAGTAATTATCTTAAATAATATAATATAATAATGTCGGGACATCTTTTCACACACGGTTGGTTAGCCCCATGGTAAGTTATTAATTAACTTGTGTTATGGGTGTTAACACAACTGATAAACTATATATAGCTACATATATACATATTTATAAATACATATTGTAACACCCAGACCACGGCTAACAAGCATGCTCATCACACAAATGTCGACCGCACCGGGAATCGAACCCGGGACCTCAGATTCGGCAGTCCGGCTTGGTGACCATTGCGCCATAGAGGTCGTCAAATTAAATACAATTAAATACGATATGAGAATCCCTACATGAATACTTGGTACTGATCTAATTAATATATTTTCCGCAAACTCCATACAGATGGATGACAGAGAAAACTTACCATTCCGTGAACTGATTAAGAATGTTTGTATCATAATTGAGCTAGGCTCATTTAGGTAATTCTCGAACAAGCCTAGCAACAACTATACCTAATAACTATATTATAATTTATAATCCGCAAACAAGGAAAGCCATTCGGCTTTTATATGCCCAATAACCGGTTTAGTTTGTTACTAAAAATGGCATTGTCTATAAAAACAAAATAGAATCGTATTCAGAGCGTTCCATCACATTTCTATTTTCGGCACTCCAGAAAGAAAATAGGTCACCTGAGCCGATAGATTCACTAAAAGTCTAGATTGACATACCGACAACACACTCCGTCGATCTCAAGATCCGAGGTAAATGAACCGTCCACTTTAAAAGCAATTCTCATTCAATATAAAGAAACTCTTAAGCATAAATATTCTTGAAATTTCCTTTGTAGAAAAAGGTATTTCTCATTCATCGGAAACTCAAACGGCTTTGTAACTAATTACTCCAATACATTAGAAACTTGAATCAAATGTTTCTAATTTTATTTCACTTGTTGACTTCGAATAAAATAGAAGAGTCTAAAGTACCTATTGACTAGAGTGATTTATTTTTAATCATGCTACCTACAGATTATTTTTACAATATTATTACTTCATCTTTAAATACATCACGGAATAACTGTTACATTGCACGATTTTAATTTATGAATGCACTGATGTATTTCTCCAAGTAATTTTCCTACAATCAAGTTTTGAACTATTATTTCAAACCAGCAGCAAATATTTCCGACGTGCGTGACATGTTTACCATCACAAACAGCGAGTACCTAATTGAAATATGCACATATTCAATACTGTGTATCATATTATTACTTCTCTATTACGAATTACACCCTCTGATTACTGAATAGATAATCAAGTTTTTATAATAAACTTTCACACTTCTATCAGGCAATACGCTGAACGTACACTAGCTTATTCCGAAACAGAAAATAAACCAAAAAAAATAAACCCGATTACAAGCAATAGAATCTCGCTACAAGCTAAAGAAATAATTACAAACAAAACCGAGCATTGAGACCGCACTCCCCCTCGCCGATAGCAACCATTTTGGAAAACCCAAAGCCCGCTTCAATTTTATTTTCACGCCTGCAGTTCGGAGATACGCTGAACTTTCATCGCGGGCTTTCACTAGAGGCGAGAACGAAACATAAATTGTCGACGGACGGCTCACAGACATTGTCTTTATTTTTTAAAAACAATGCACGTATGTTCATTTGTTTTGTTTGGCGAATGTTCTTGTGTCTTTCAGTGGAGTTTGTTGAAATTAATATTCATGCCTTGTTCGGTGTAGATTAGCTGTTTTTTATGTTATTATGATTAAGCTTCTTTGGTAGCGTTGTTTTTAATTAAGTATTTTTATTAAGTATGGTTGGTTGTAACTATCTTTATCGCAGCTGAAAACTCGTTACTCTTGTATAAATATAAGTGAGTAAATATAGGTACATTTATATCATAAAATCATTAATTAACATTCATCTCTAATATCCGATTCAAATATAGATCGAATAGTAAGCAAAACACCAAGAAAACAAAATGGGTTACAAAATACAAAATTCTACTGAAAAAACATTACAATCGCATAACAATACAATGCGAACCTTCACAAAGGTTGTCAAAAAATCTAATTTATTTATTTTTTAGAATCCATTCAAAAATAATGCTGGTGCCAAGTACATGAACAATAAATATGTCATCTTTAAAAGGAAAGCTTCCTCGTTTTATCAGAGACGAAACACTCGTAAACGAACGAACCACTACAGCAATAGGGAAAACGGAACGCAACGCTATTATCATCGGATTAATTGAAAATTCGATTACCAAAATACAATATTGGAAGCAAATGAAGTGGTTTACTTATTTGGGAATACATTACTGATCTGTGTTACCGTTGTACTGTTGTTAGTGTTTTTATTTTTGTTTGGACACTAAAGTTAAATTTAAACATATGGTGCGTGGATTCTGGTTGCTCTTTTTATTGATTTGTTGTTCCTAAGGGTCGTATTCCCGGATATAAAATAGCTAAAAAGCTATTTTGATTTACACGATGTATTGTTAAGTTACATCAACCACCGTTAAGTTGTTTTTTGTATCAGAATGTATCCATTTATCTGCTCAGTCCAACTCTCACAGAGAAAGCTGTTTTAAGATTAGATTACAACTTAAAAACCTAATGCTTGAAAACTTGGAACAATTGCCACAAGCCAGTTACTAGAATCATTCCTAGATTTATTTGTTTAGTAGCGTCAATATGTCGTGCTTTTTAGCCCTTACTCAAGGAAGCAACAATGTATTTATTGGTAGACTATTATAAAAAAAAATAGCAACACATATTCATAAAGAGAATTGGCAGAAGCTCAGTAACATCACGTTATCAGTTAAACAGATATCGAACATCATCACCGAGTCCCCATTAGCACTTGTAATGGTACGCCCAGATTTTATCTAGCTGTCGAGATACACCGTCATTATGTAGCTAATGTGTTTACAGTACAATGGATGTACGTGTTTGTTTGTCAAGGGGTAAGTAGAAATGATGGTAATAGACCGTCGGTTGACTGAATTCATACATGATAGGTCTTCCAGCTCAAAGTTCTGTTAAGAGCCTCAGGCAAAGAGTGTGGTTGCAAAATTATGATAAAGTAATCTTTATTTACACTAATTATAAGTACGAAAGTATACTCTGCCTATCTGTCACGTTTTATAGCCTGTGAAAGGACATACATAGGCTACTTTTTCCCCTTTTCGCAATGTTTTGACGACAGAGATGTGGTTCTCCTGGGATGTGCGTAAACGGGATATTATATTTAGAAAAGTCTGCAGATACTAGTAGTTCTGATATCATTACATTATCTTAGAAAATAACATTGAAAAATAAACAGACAGTTATAAAACCAAGCTAAATACAAGTGTTTGAGCTTGGGCAAACAAATTATTTGCCGGACCATAAGTTACCGCTTACATTCGTATAGCTGTGCCATATTTTCTGCATTCTTACCTTAGAAATAAAAAAACATAAAATATATCCAGAGTTGACCATAAATACCGAACGCGATTGAAATCGTCTCCGAAACATCTTTATATTACGCCATAAATAAGATTACTGGAATAAGAATACTTCGCGGAGGGTCAAACGACCACAAATACCCGTTGCATAATGTCTCGTCAACTAAAATAACAGTGCTATAGTGGTAGGAGACTGTCAATACTTTTGATGATGTCGCAGCTTTGAGTATGAAATAGTTTTTCGCGAAAATTACTACAAAATATTTACCAAAATAATGAAAAAAAAAATTGGTAACTTTATAGGTACTAGATGATATATTGGGATCCCTATGTGTTTTTTGGTAACAATTATGTTCCCAAATTATGTTCGCTTGGGAACCTGTACACATCTATTTAGAAAATAAAATTATATTGAACATGTCATACTTTACCTATATTCAATACATATAGGTATATATAAAAGCATCAAGAATAAACAAAGATGACTACTTATTTAGAAAAGCTACAGAGTCTAAAGTTAAAGAATATTTCACAGTCCGTCTATTCCTCGCTATTTTCCTAAATGGCTAGTCTTTCAGCTGAAAGACATGTTATTCTGAACGCCTGCGACGTTAATATCGAATCTAACGGTCAATAAAATTGAAAGATATGATCATGAAATTTATCAGTGACCCCGATATAATGTAACCCACAAAATTTCGCGGACAAATGCTGCCTGAAGCGGAAAAACGTTTTCTTAGAATTGATAGGTACTTAAGTAAACACGATTTTGTTTACAGAATAAATAAATATTAAATAGGATAGGCCCTCGGATATGATATGTAATATATGGAAGTTATTTATTTTTAACCATTTATTTTTAGGTATCTACAATGTCTTATATACCTATCACTATTCGTCGTAGGTATCTGAAGATGAACATCGTTATTGTATTTACAATCAATTCTAGCACAACAAAAAAATACATATTAGTAAAATTATCACGCGACTTTGCTAGTATCCTATATTCTCCTGTCGAAACCAGTGGACCTATAACCCCATCATCTAAACAGAAAAATATAGACCCTTGGTTACAAAGTAGTGATATCAAGGTAGACTCTGTCTTATTAGCTTGTCCCAAAACAGCAACGCGCGTACCCCAGCATACAATTTATCTTCCTTCATACAAAACTATCTATATCTTAACCCCTTGCATGTTAAGTAGTACTCCAAGCGACACAGAAAATACGATACGGGCTGAATTTACCTACGATAATAAGTTATCGATCGATGCACCTTACGAACCGCAACAAGGCGGGAGGAGAACATACTTTTGTGAACGACTATTTATTTTAAAGGCAACATATTATTGTTATGGTAAAGAACAGAGTATTTTATCAGTGTAAACTTAAAAATGACTCAGATTTCAAAAGGTGCAGAAATAGACATCAGAATCTAAGTAAAAATCTAGGTCAAAGAAGAAATTATTAGGTATTAATAGTTAGGTTCGTTTAATGTACTAGGTGCAAGGCAATTTTGCGACCATATCTAAGCGGGAGAACGGACGGACGACGAAAATAAGCCTAGTGTATACCATAAGACAAGAACTTAACCTACTCTCCCTGTATGAATCAGAAGACAAGGCAAGTGCATCGTAAGTACTTACCTACTGTCTGCCAGTGCTCGCCACAGCTTAACAAGTGAGACGTGTAATTCGGCACTTGGAATTTACGACGCCTCCACGCCGCGTGAGCTCTGACCTTTGCTTTATTTTATACTAGCTGTTGCCCGCGACTTCGTCTGCGTGGGCAATATAGAATGCGGAGCTAGAGGATTACTACTTAGCAGCCGCACAGGTTGACCAATAAATGTTGTGTTGTGGATGTGTGGCCATTTATCTAAATAAAGAAGTAAAGTTTGTAATGTTCAGGAAATCTTTGGGTCTAGTCAACCGTTTTGAAAACATCATCAATCATATAACTTAATTTAATTTAGTTGGTAACTACGTGATAAACATGACCACTTGACTGAAGATGACATACAGATTATTGCACATAGCCAAGGATGTCTTGATTTAATTTGTACCTACATGTACCCCGTGAATCTGTAGTGAAGGTGGAGAAAAGGATTACCAAGTTCCCAAAGTCATTTGCAACACGTTTCATGGCATCCTGGAGATACATGTAGTACTCAGCCATCAGTTTGATTTGATCATAATAGAATAAGGTTTTCTGTCAGCGACAATGTAATGTCTGGCCTCGCAGTAGATGCAGCGTGAGGGTGCGTCAGAGTCATACCGAATAAAACCCACCATGTTCCTTCTTAAGCCCTTTACTTGTGCCCCGATAACTCTTTCGAACAATCTCGCAGCCCCTGCAGGCTTTGGCCTACTGGAGTTTGTTGACTCTCTTTCAGGGGCGCGTGGAACAACGCGCGTCGCCGACATGGGCCTGTTGTCTCCTAGGAGACGGAAGAAGGATGAGCCACCCGAACTCACCGCCCACAGACTGCGGTGGCCGGGAATCGACTCTCGACACCTGGCTGCCGAGGTGTCTTCCACGTTCACCACAGCGGTTATGATGAGAAGTGCGAATTTTCAGTCAGTCCGCTGCCTCCTACTCCAACGGATAGCACATTTAGCGAAAACATGTTTGATGGCAATTCTGCCTTTGTAACTGAATGATATCGAACGTGATTATCTAAAAGGCGTTTTTTAGACCCAGCTTGGGTCTGGCAGATCAGAAGTCGAAAGAAAGTATAATATATCTCTGGTATGCGACGAAGATAGGCGAAAAAGCTTCTTACGTGCGTATGGTATTAACTCGAGAACCTCCCATTTCTTTTAAACTGCACTTTGTGTCTGGGCTTGTTTCTCAAGGTACAGGAGCCTTACCTTACGCTTAGCAGCCCTTGCGAGAGATCGATCTTTCTCCTTTCTTCTACGTTCCTTAAGCGTTGCATGTTTTACACCACACTAAAATTTATTTGAGTTCTACTCAATAGTACTCTTCCAAAGTTAAAGTTGCTTTCAGGTTACTATATTGTTCGAAATAGTTATCGCGGCCCTGATACATAAATGTCTTAAGAAGGAATACGATGGGTTTAAGTCAAATAGAGTCTGACACTTTCTCATGCTGCTAGCCCTCAGCGCGAGGGATCATTTTATGATTTCTCATAAAAAAAGCCACCACATTACTGGATGATAAGCTAAACTAAAAAACCCCAAGTCAATTTGCTTATGAAAAAATGTGCAATTCCATCTATGGCTTTACATGATAGTTAATTGTTCCGCGAATGTAATCATTTTTGACGTTATAGTTCGGCCATTCAGAGAATGCGTTCCTGACACGTCGCGATTGAACTGACGACGTAACTTTGCAATGGCGTTGCAGTTACGATAAAAATATTTTTGCTGGTTGTTTACCGTTTTAACAATTGAGGAGCATTAAAACAACATTATTATATCAATAATCAATGAATGTTATTACGTCGTCAGTTCAATCGCGACGTGTCAGGAACGCATTCTCTGAATGGCCGAACTATAATATTCGAAAAACTGTTTAGATGGCTCCGTTTTAAATTTGGATAAGTACTATCAATTTTCCTTGAATCACGATAACAATTATAGCAGGATATTGATGTGGCAAACTGACAAACAATATTAAATTAAAATAACTATAAAAAAATTAAATCCTTTGTTACAATATGGTGAATTATAGAAAATAGACAACTTCATCTGTGAATATAAATGGTAATTAATATGTGTTATTTATTTACCACCTCGCTGCTTTGTCAAATTTGATGTATTTTATATACCATAGATGGAGCCACGTTAACCTTGGCTAAACAATTTCGTAAGTAAAATTTTATTTTTCTCCCGAGTTATTTATAAATACAAGATTTTCTGTTTAAAGATTAATAACAGGCCGGTCAACTAATATAAGTATAACATTCAATTATGTGTTATTATTGCATACGCTTTCACAGAAACGTTAACAGAAATAATGGCTCATTGCTCATCCCCCGTAAGGGATAGCGTGATAATATATAGCCTATGTGTTGAACCGGCCCCCAAGTAATATTCATGCAAAATTTGGTTTAAATCCATGCAGTACTTTTTGAGTTTATCCGGAACAAACATACAGACGAACAGACATACAGACAAAAATTCTAAAAACTACATTTTTGGGTTAAGAATCGATTATGGATCACCCCCCAAGTATTCTTTTAAAAAAATATTCAATGTACAGTTTTGACTTTCCTATCATTTTATTATATGTATAGATTACGTGTGCTTTAAAATTGAGGGAAAAGGGAAAAAAAAACATGAATGAAATGTCTAGAATTTCGTGTCAGTAGGAGATAAATATAAAAATTACATAAGCCTATATGCTCGGCTGTATGCTAAAACGCGGCAAATATCTGGTTATTAACTTGGGTTTGGATGGAAATGGGTTATGCTCTACTAAATTTAATACGATGAAATCAATAATTTTTCACAAAAGGAGTTTGAATTTAACGTTGCCAATACTATACGAAATCGTTTACGTCTCATCATATTAAAAAATATATATATTTCAGACTGTTCTTATGGCCTGAATGAGGTCAAAAGCTTATGTAGGTACAGCAATAATTCACCGATGCACTCCCACTTTGAAACTATTAAAGAAGAAAATAATTCACCCATTTATTTTTATAGCTCTTGTTTTATTGTTCATGCATTATTTCGTGTAAGTATCTATCGAGAAATTCTCAACAGATTATTTTGTGTTGCCCATTGGTATCGCGGAATATTAATTGAGAATCTTATATACTTTTTCAGAAATAACACGTAGATAACGACATAGTTATTATTATCGAAAAAATTTGATGAACTAATTGTCTAGTCTGTTTTTTTACTATTTTTTAATATAATGACGGACATATAATTACTTTAAAAAAACTATGTAGCTAATAAATGATTTGCATTTGACTTCAAAATCCCCAACACAGGTGGACGTATTAAATTAAAAACGCCTTAATTAAACATTAAATAAATTTCAAAAAACCGACCAAAACTTAATTCGTAAGTCTTGCAAAATTCTTTAAACTTCAAACTTGACTAATAAACTGTCAAAATGTAAAGTCGAAGGCAGATTAATTAATTAAACTATAGCTGAGGCCGGTTCACCTCGTCTGTGAAGCGAGATAAACGCTCTTTTAGGTCGCAAGGTGAACTTGATTGTTTTCTACAACATCTTATTAACTCTGCTCCATTCTCGAAGTATCTATAGAATTATATGCTTAAACAGAAATAGCCGGCAAGACATCCTGTAGCCATTTTTTCTCTCTATAAGTAGACCCAGATAGATTCAGATCTTACCTGATGTCCTCCTTGGGGAGAAGTGGCACACCTGCCTCGAATAATAAATAGATCAATTTTAATATGGTGATTATATACCATAATCATGAATCTAATCGAAATAAATGTAAAATAAACTAAATTATGTTAGATACCTTTATATCTTTCTTTTGATTTAAAAGTAATAACAATGTTTAAACGTCATAAACACAAATTGTAGACAACCACAAAGGTTGGCAACTTTTTATAACTCTTTCAAACTGTTCACGCGGCAATATTCCACTAACAACATTTTTTACGGAGTCTATTAAGTCGTAGCTTAAAAAATGAAAAAATCTTTTTGCGATATTCGTCGGTGTAGTTAACAAAAATGCCATAAAAATTTCATAGGTGACTTTCATGAAAAATATATTGTTGGTGTTAATATAAGAGGACGCACTCGAGCCAGTACGAGTCTAGGAAAAATTGGATACTATTTTACTGTCATCATATTTAAAAAGAAAGCTTTAGTGCTTGTTTTGATAAAAATAATAGATATACACAATTTACACAACAGAGGTACACTAACTATCCTTGATTAATTTAAATGTTACATTATTCTGTTAATGATGATCGTATTTTAGCAGCCTAATCACTGATACAAAAGCTAGTATAATAATATACCTAGATAGATAATAAAGCTAGCTCATCAAAATGTTGCTAATTAAGCCTCATTTATTGCTTGTTTCGATGCAATAGAAATTACGGAATCCGGTAGCTAGCTAGCTATCCGGTATTTAATCTACAACAATATTCATTCTTATTTTGTTTATTATCCTTTTCATAAAATAATAATTATCTGTCTGCTTTACTGTCTGTGCGTTTTGCACCGTAAAACGACTTAACCAATTAAAACGAAGAATTGAGATTAAAACCTGGGAAAAGTTTTTATGGCTAGAACTTAATTAAAGGTAATTTAGACGAAACAACTCGTTTTCCCATAATATATCCGTCTATGGTAAGAAAGCTTTGTATCTATAAGTAGGTACCTCTACCTATATTTAAGTACCTACCCTACCTACTATGCGGACCTCATAATTTCACCCCAAAAAGGATCTAGTCCACGAAACAAACCTTTTATATTATAAAATACATCATGCCTAGTTGATTTACAGCCAGTTGGCTTGCATGCTGAGCGAGCTGTGTTTCTAAACTGTAATTTAGGTGTAGAATTTTGTGATGATGCATCGCAACACGGAGAATACAAATTAAGTGAGCGCGTGAACGTTTGGTTAGGCCACTCGAAATCTATAGAGTAGCTATTTACAGTAGATCGGGCACGTGGAAACAACTATTGGTAAAAAATTGGTTTAACACTGAGAATAAAGAGTCATTCATCAGCTCGACACACTTAACTCACCACGAATGTGTCCACTTGGTGAAACTCAAAATTTTAACATTTATCATGTCGTCAACTCAATACGTCAAGATTTTGATGCGTGTCCAGTTAGTGAAACTTAAATTATTCACTTTTATGTTTTCCCCAAGTCGACACGTTTTAGAATTTAACCCGATTTCAAGCAAAAAGTACAGTCGACTACATTCATTTTCTGTGTCACAACATCATCGGGCTCTGAACGTCCGCTTAGCAAACGCTTGAAACGCGAACATTCCCAAACTCCTTCACAACATTTTTATATTAATAATATATCTGCAAAAAAGGTACTTTTCATTTTGCTACTTACTACAAGTACTAAGAAATCATAAGTGCATTGAAGCCAGATGCATTAGCAACTTTTAATAATGTTCTACAATAAAATAATGATGTTGAAATCGAATCATTGTTTGTCACAAGTAGGTACTAGGGTGACATAAATTAACAGAAGATATTCGCTTCGCTATCGGATTACTAAGTAATGCACATATGTTTTTCTTCAACTTATCGACAAAAGACTCTTACTCTTTTTTCTCTGGAATGAGCTACCGTTGGAGATCAGGATGATTAACAGTCGTTATTTCTTCAAAAAGAAATTACGCGACCACATCCATAGGGAATTGGCAGAATCGCAACTGTAGACAGTTTTTTTTTTGTTTTTTTTTCTCTTCATTTTTTTTTTGTTAATTTGTTTCTTGGCCTCTAATGGCAAATGTAATATGTATGTATTTAAGAATGTATGTATACTGTATATAATTTATTATTATTCATATATTGTATATATATATATATATACATTTTGTGTTCTTTGTTGACAATATTTTAACAAAAACTTTGCGCCTACCACAGCTATTTCTCCGCCACCCTAGACCACCCGTAGACTGGCAGAAAACGCCTATGGCGTTAAGTCCGCCTTGTACGAAATGTGCAGAAGCATTAAATAAATAAATAAATAAAAGACTTTTCAACAAAGCAAACAACAAACAACAAAGCTTCTATGACAAAAAAAAAGAAAAAAAAATGTAGGTAAGTATATAGGTACCTAGTATCACAATCATGTAGTGAGAAATAAAACGAATAAATTGTATGAAAGGAATAATGGAAATCAAACAGTTGGTGATTTTCAGTGTACTCAATCAAAGAAAAACATTTAAAAAAAAAAAAAAAAAAAAGTATTTGAAAAGTCTTTTTGTCGATAAGTCCAAGCAGGTAGGCAGTACGCTAGAGCCATCTTCTCTATTGAAATTTGGAGGTTCTCTCTCTCTCTCTCTCTCTCTACTTTTAGTTTGGCCTACATAATATGTATGTCTCTTCAACAACTTAGTCTGCCCGTGACCATGGATACTGTAGTGTAAAGGATCCGAAACGTCGGGATAAAATAATATAACCGCGATAAATTAAATTGATGAATATTAAACAAATTTTTAAGTCTCAACCTACCCCCAACCAGGAAAAGGCGTGAGCCTTAGTACACTGCTAAGAAATAAAGATGATATTATCATTAGCAGTAAAAATCACATTAAACAAACTATTAGCGATAAAGCAGGTAATTTAGATAGGGGAATGGATACAAATGTAAATAAATCTTGCACTGGCCGTAAATAACGGGCCATAGGCAACCCCAGCTGTTAATGCGGTATCGGCTGCTCTTGACCACGTTTACTATATAGGTAACTACTATATTTCACGTGGCCATTATTATTTATTAACGGATTTAGAAAATGGAACGAAAATAATAATTGATACCGGTTTTTTTATACCTTGCCGTTCACATATGTACTTAACAATTTATGTCCATCAGGATTGAGGAGCCACTTTTTGTATCTTAATGAAATTTTGTACTTATTTAGTAGTAAGTTTAAAAGTATTGTAGGCTCAATCTTGGAATTTGTAGTATAATAGTTCAAAAGTTATATGAACACAAAGGTGGCTCCTCAATCTAAATATTTGAACTGAGGAGCCACGTTGGAACACAGAAAGTATACGATGTACATTCTTGAAAATTTTGTATGATTTAGTAGTAATTGAGCGCAATGAGTACTAAGAATTTAATTCCAGTACCTTTAATATTTAAGAAGATACAATACTTTTAATGTGGCACCTTAACCCATACAATGAAAGTGTGAATTCCCATGAATCGTAAGTGACAAATTCAAATTACACCCCATAAACATTTAGTAGTAAGTGTGTCTGAATTTGTAATACATAAACAAAGTAGTAAAACTGAGTGAATTTTGTAAAAAAAACGTATTTTAAGTGGCTCCTCAATCCTGACGTTTCTGAAATGAGAAAATGCTTGAGTTACCTGAAATCGGAATGAAATAAAAAAAATATAGACACTAACATTTAGTATAAATTTCTACTAAATATACATGCACAAATGAAAATTGTATGTATTCAATATCTGATAAAAAATCATCTTTTCCATATTCCTTAGGACGTCGCCATCAAGGGTGACCATGTAATATGAATAAAAATCAGGATATATAGGTAGTTCTCATCTTTTTTGCCCTTAGGGCAGGCTAAAGTGTTACGACCATACTGCCATTTTCTAAAATAATGACAGCATTACATATGAAACAGATATTTGCTGCCTTGTTGTAACCGACTTTAAAAAAAGAGCAGGTTCTCAAGTCACTTGTTATTTTCTTTGTTACTCGCTACCTCGAAGACGCCTGGACCGATATGATTTTTTTTCTTTCTACTCGCAGTTTTGTCCCATAGCTAACAGGTTATTCGTGATATGATTATGAAGGTTTTGATCTTACCTGATGACGGAGGCGACAGAAAATCAAGGGAACTCCGTATCGGTAATTAGCAACTGCCAAGTGTTTGGGCTCATTGGCTTCGTATTGACGAGATCTTTACACCGAAATATGTTATGAGTACCATATCAGACCTGACAATAAAGACAAAGTGCGTTTAGGGAACTCCTTAACGGTTGATAGCAGCCATATTTAACGATGTCAGGCCGTATTTTATTTATATTGGTAAAGAGTTTCCACAACTGCCACTGAGGGTACTTAAAATACACTCTTTTGCAAAAAAAGCGGGCACCTATGTTAAATCTTGGTTTTAAGGACTTTATGTGTTTGAAAAGGTTTTGATGACTGGAATATATTACTAGCATCAAAAGGCTTTGCCAAGCATGCGTATCTATTCTTAATTTTAATTTTGGAGAATTGCTAAGTAAGTTGTTAAAACCTTGTTCTGGACTAATTCCTAGTAGAAACTTTGTCAGTGTTTTGAATAGCAAGTTTTCCAAGTGATGTTCAGGAAACTGATACTGCAGTTTTAATAACTGATTGATGAACATTTTTGCTACATCAAAACATTTTAGAAAAATCATGCACATTTAGTAAAATTGACAGCTGTAATAAATGAGAATAAGATCATACAGAGGAACTCAGAACGACAATTGACGACAAATTATTAGAGATAAAAAATAATAAAGAATATAATAAAAAATTGCGGCAAAGATTCTTCTTCTTTCGTGTCGATGACATGTCATATATTGAGACTACACTATGTCATGTCAGCCCAATATGCCGCCACAGCGAGAGCACGGCGGCAAAGCTGAGAACTATTTATCCTGATGTTATTCATATTACATGGTCACCCTTGATGGCGACGTCCTAAGAAATATGGAAAAGATGATTTTTTATCAGATATTGAATACATACAATTTTCATTTGTGCATGTATATTTAGTAGAAATTTATACTAAATGTTAGTGTCTTTATTTTTTTTATTCCATTCCGATTTCAGGTAACTCAAGCATTTTCTCATTTCAGAAACGTCAGGATTGAGGAGCCACTTAAAATACGTTTTTTTACAAAATTCACTCAGTTTTACTACTTTGTTTATGTATTACAAATTCAGACACACTTACTACTAAATGTTTATGGGGTGTAATTTGAATTTGCCACTTACGATTCATGGGAATTCACACTTTCATTGTATGGGTTAAGGTGCCACATTAAAAGTATTGTATCTTCTTAAATATTAAAGGTACTGGAATTAAATTCTTAGTACTCATTGCGCTCAATTACTACTAAATCATACAAAATTTTCAAGAATGTACATCGTATACTTTCTGTGTTCCAACGTGGCTCCTCAGTTCAAATATTTAGATTGAGGAGCCACTTTTGTGTTCATATAACTTTTGAACTATTATACTACAAATTCCAAGATTGAGCCTACAATACTTTTAAACTTACTACTAAATAAGTACAAAATTTCATTAAGATACAAAAAGTGGCTCCTCAATCCTGATGGTCATAACAATTTAGTGATGTTCTCATTTTTATGAAGTACACTGTTTTATTTAGTGACAAACATAATTTGAATACAATTTTACTTTTACTAAAAAAAAAAACTTAAATATTTTTATTGTATTCCTGAAACTTTTCATAAAAAATATGTTTTTTAAAAATCTCAAATCAAATAGCTTCCATTCTACGCTCAAGATACCTAGCAGTGTCCAAAGAATTGTGCTTTATCAACGTTCTCGTATTTTTTTAACGTGCAAACGAAAAATATGATCACGAACTGAGAGTTGCTATCGATTAAATGATAACTCTATAGTAGCGTGATATGTTGTTAGAGCCGTTGTTATTTTATTCATAAACAAAAAAACAACTAAGCACCCCACACCAAAATATTCAGTTATACATTATCTACAGAACTTTTCCGGGCACCTTTCATAACAGCAAACTGTAACAGGATGTCCGGTGAAGATAATGATCTACTGAATATAGTCCCTTTTATCCGGGCTACGAAGCGACGAGCCATATTATACTCGTATAGATCGGTCGGGCGGACGTGGCGCATCCAATTTTGCGTTACATTATCTCTGTTGTTGCAAGCCAGACGCCTCAATTAAATCTATCTCTACAAAATACTGCCTAAAATATAATTAATATTGAGTAGGGAGTTATGATGCGATACTTAAAACTTTGATTAGTTGATATAAAATTCAAGTGATTGTCGAGGGGTGTGTTACTATGGGGAATCGTTCTTGCATTTAGATACGAATGAAACACTACATAAAAATCCAATAAGGATCATAATTTATTTAAAAAAATGATATATTACACTTTACAATTGACCGAACTCATGTTAATGTGGCGGGTCACCCATAATATTCGATAATTTAAAATTTCGAGTATCACAGTTCTCTTTTATTTATGTAATGATGTTTCCCGATAAAGAACATCCAAAATAAACTATACTTTGGTACAAGTGTCCACAATATCGTGTGACACAGACGAACCGTGATGAACGCGTATAGTATTTTTAATAAAAAACATTTAAAATTCCACTGAAGGAAGTCAATAATGACAATACTAACATTTTATATAAATGTCTTTATTAAATTCATCAGGTCCATAAAATGTATGAGCATTCCTGGATACATTAATCTATTAACAATATTTAATATCTATCTCTGTCAGGTCCATCCAGCCACATTAACAGTCGCAGTGACCGATGCATAAAAGCATCCTACACATACATTCCATTGGTAATAACTATAACATTCTAATAATATGTACAACTTTATTTACAACATGAAACTCACGATTTTACTGCCACTTTGGATAAGACACTTTGTGATAATAAAACCAAATTTTATATTGCTTCATATACATTGTATGTGTAAGACACAAAATATCAAAATGACAGGAAAACTGTTAGTTTTGGCCGACACAAATTCACGTTCCTTGGTCAATAAACTTTGTTACAATTCAGCAAGACATGGCTGCAATGCATACGTTTACATAAAATGCTTTGAAGATAATGAAACATAAATATGATATGATGATATTTCGCTTATGAATGTTTTAATGTTTTCTACTATACTTAAAGAACAACTCTTATACTCTTTCAGTTTTAATGTTAAGATTCATAACAGATTGACAGAATATGCTTAGTATCTTATAAACAAAATGATTCGCATACAATGCAATAACTATTCGCTCAACAGTGAGTCACCGCTGAGCCTGTGAGATCATTTACATCGCATCTCGTGTTATTACTGTACACTGACGACATGACTACTTATCAGGCGGAATCGCAATACAAAAATCATCGAATATAATTATTCTATGGTAGAAATAACAATCAGAATATCAACGTTCACTGGCTTGTTACAATAAAATTAACACAGAAACTAATATCATAACAGCACATGCTTGTGTCCATTGTTTAAAATAGCTACGTGTCGTAAATCCGTCGAACTAAGTTCCCGACTTTGAACAGCAAATGTGGCCAGTCAATAACATCACATTAAATGTCCACAGGGTTCACTTTTACTAGCTGTGGTCGTTGGAGTTACTGTACATCACTGAGTTGTTCACTCTCTTCATGGTAATAGAGGCACTGCTTCCGTTTTTCTCTAGTCCCGCTAAAAAGTCTTCCAAAAGCTTGGCGAGGGCCTTTCGCTTAAACCTTAACGATTCGTTTATAACTTCGCGTATCACTTCCTTTTTAACGTCCACACCACCTTGTAATTGTTTTAAATTCTCGAACAGTTTCGTGTAATCTGTGAACAAGATGATTTAGCAACATTATCCAAGGTTATCGCTGAATACCATTCGATAGCATACACGTTTTAGTGACGATTATTGTACATTGAATGGAATGGCTTGTGATAACACTGATAACTCAGAAATAACAAAAAACTACGTAAAAATAAGGAATTTGTTTATTTAGGAAATACATATTTATCAAGTCTGTGTTATCAAAACAAACATGCTCACACATTTGACGAGGTAAAGCTTTTTATCGATTGCTCTTCAGAGTTTGATGACTCCTTAAATCAGACAATGACTATAAGAAAACAATACTAGAATCGGCATTCAATTAGGCCAGTTTCGTCGTATTCGCCTAACAAGAAAGACGTTATTTCGAAAATTAGCTAATACGTTTATTTTTGATGGATATAAAGCGCAAAAGTTAAAGTATGGAGAAAAACATATTTTTGATCTATTGAAAATTTAGTTGTCTCTTATATTATTTCAATAGTCATCATTATGATACAATAACGATGATAAAATGTATTATTTACCTTTCCCAGGTCGTCTGACAGCGCGGAACACTTCAGATCGTACGTCCAGGTTGTGCTTCCTGATGTCCGCGAGCTCTTTGCGCGTCAGCTGCGGCGGCATCGTCAACTGTAGTGGCTGTTTGTCGTTCTGTCAAGAAATTCATTATATTACGTCATTTTACTTATTTTGTAACTATAGTTTCACTCGCGTCCCGATTTCATGCTCCTGGATAAAAAAATACCTATACCTATAACCTTCCATGATACATGGACTAACACTGAAATAATGATTCAAATCGAAGCACTAGCTCCTGAGATATGATCGTTTAAGCACTAGTGTACGCATGATGACTAAAATGCATTTTTTATGGATTCGTGCTCTCATGAAACTTTTTCTGGTGTAATCGAACAGTTTATAACTGCAGTAGGCTTCACTAGCATTTTTTTTTTGGCTTGTTGAGCTTGAGCTTTGTCTTTTTCAATTTTTGTGAGATCATCTCTCTTTTTCGTTCATAAATTAATTTCGTTATTGCCCTAACCTTGATAACTTTATTAGGCCTAATCAAACAGACACGAAAGCTTCACTTTTCACATTACCTTTCGTTTCCTCTTCCTCGAGCGAGCGTTGGAGTTGTTCTCGGCCGCCACGCCCTGCAGGATGGCGTTGATCTGCAGCTCCTGCGAGTCGTGCAGCACGGGCGGCGCCTCGCCCGGCGGCGACGGCGACCGGGACATCTTGCTGCCCATTGTTGTGTATGCGTCTGAGGAAATATACAGGGAATATATATAAAAATAACGATCATGATGTTATTTACTAGATTTTGTGTGTTAGACCTACCAAGCTTATAGGTAATTTGTGAATAAGAAACGCAAAAATGTCCTTAGAAAGCCAAAATGGGTGTTCAGGGGTCTAGAAGCTTTAGTGGCTGCGCCCTCTCTTACGCTGTCTTTAGAACCCGCCCATTTTTTTGTAAACCAAAAATCTTCGGATGAAACGTTCGGATTCAAATTACCCGAACGCCTCGTTAGTTCACTCATAAAGGAGCGTTTTGGTCACGCCCTGTGTATATTGAAAAACCTAGAAGAACGCGCCTGACCTAGCTGCCTTATGGCATCTTCACTCATCTTTTCTACCTCCGTGGATGTATGGCTTTCAAAGTTTATTAGTAGAATGTGTTTAATTACAATGCCTCATTATTTTTAAAGATTATTGTTATGTGAATAGGACTTACCTCCATTGAGGAAGGGTTTGACGACAGGCGGTAAGTTGGGAGGCGCGATGGCTGGCGGAGACGCAGGCGGCGATGCTGGACCGATCGCCGGGCCGCCTGTATCCATGTTAGGAGGCTCCTGGAATATAAACGTAATGTCGTTAATTTTAAAAACAATGTGTTTCAGTACAATTTTTTTATTTTAATTCCTTGAATAAATATCCATAAAATAAATCGATTACTCTAACCATTCAGAATTATTGTAGTCACAACTCTCATTTATACAGAGATACTGGTACAGAGATAAACATGAATTTTTTTCCGCAGATAAACAAACAAAGGACACAAGTAATTTTTATATCTTAATGTGTGAACACTGCGTAATATACATATAGGTACTTCACTAAAATATTGCAGGTTAACAAAATAGCATCATGAACATACCTCAGGAGGCCTTCCAGAGGGTAGATCAGAGGGTACGGGCGCCAGCGGCGAGGCGGGGCGGCGCTGCGTGGCGGGGGAGAGGGGCGCGGCGGGCGCGGGCTGCGGGGCGGGGTGGGGCAGCGGGTGGGGCGCGGGGTCGGGGCGCGGCGCGGGGTCGGAGGGGCGGCGCGCCACCACGTGCGCGGGGAGGGGCCCCGCCTTGCGCTTGGGCGGCGCGGCGCGGGGACTGTCGGCGCCGCGCTTGCCGCCCGCGCCGCCGCCGCCGCTGCGCACAGTGCCCACTGGGTCCATGTCCGCCTCGTCTACCATCATGCGCTGGAACAGTATAATCACCAATTAGTATGATAACCAAACCGTGAGCGGTTAATAAAATTTTCAAGTCAAAATATACTCTTGTATGATTCTATGGATGCATCTTAAGCGTCCATCTACAACCATTACAAAAAACTTATGAAGACTACTCAATACAATAACATTTTCCAACTCCGAGAGTGTTCCCGTAGCCCTGGTACACAAAAAGCTCCAAAGCAGGAACCATATAGTTTAGTCAGCAAAACACAAACAACCTCTCACGCTGCACCCACACCATCATTTCATTTGATAATTACCCAAAGTTAAAATTGCAGTATCAAAACGAATACCTTGTCTATCTATTATTGTATATTTATATTGTATTGTATATTTTTATTGTTATATTGTATATTATTATATTGTATATTTACCTTGTCTATCTTAAACGGGTTGCCGAACATATGCTGCCGCACAGGCTGGGACTCGATCTCTCTCAACTGCGGTGTCATTCTCTTCAGATACTCTTGATAGTTGCCCATCTGAGCGACCGGCATGGAGTGTACGCTGTCCTCGTCGACCAGGCGAGTATGTGCTAAAGATGGTTGCAGGAAGTTCGCTCGCATTCGTACTACCTGCAATTCGGGTTAAATGTTGTTAATAAATTGGTTCGTTTTACATTTATTGAGATGGTTTTGAATAGTCTTACAATAAGTGGGGCATTTCGCAATGTAGCTAAAAATATAAGTGTATGTAGGTAAAAATTAAGTGTATGTAGGTAATAATATAAGTGGATGTATTCTGACACAGAGAAATGGAAGAACATGTTGCGTCGACCCCAAACAACTTGGGAACAGGGCAAAAAGAAGACAGCTTCCACTACCCAAGTGGATCAGAATAGTTTGAATGGAATGATAGCCATATTACTTTGCATAACCCAGATAATTACTAAAGATAAAACTATATAGATTGTTTGTCATTGTAACTGATTGCTTTTATGACTTTCTAAAATATACAGTCAGACAGTCATTAAAACCCTCAGTTACTTTTTGCAAACTCAAAATGGAAATAAAAATATCTATACAAGTTTCCGTTCAACGTTGTTACCAACAACGTCTCATAAAACCGTTAGGTAAAATGCCATATAAATAAAAGAAACTATGGCGCACACCCTGCCTTATTACAATACAATGTGGTTATGGCATACAAAAACTGATAAATATGTAAATAAGGCATGTATTTTGGAAACTTGCCAAGTGACATTGCAGATATGAAATACCAATGTTTGTTCATGTGCTTACATAAAATTTAGATGTTTTTTGAAAGCTAACCAAATCATAACCGACGAAATAGAAGTGTATAATAGAAAAGAAGTGTTGCATTTCTATTCTGTTAAACATTTTATATAATTATTTTTAACCCCATTTTCGCTTTAGGTAAGAGTTTATCCATGTTTATCATATTTATAATGCTTACCTGATCTAATAAGTCTCTCCGCTGTATATCAAAGGGATTCCTATACGTGTGGGCTTGCGTCTTATGTCTTCCCCGTGAAAGCCCTACAACGAACCCGCCGAACTCGTTCAACTGATCCCGAAGTGCTGAGAACTTGTCTTGTAGACACGGATGCGTTGTCAAGTCTTTACGAAGAGGTGAGCGAGGCATCACTCTTACGCTCTCGGCTACCTGAAATTTAATATTAACAAAGGTTTAAATATTAGCGACATTGACATTAGCGTGATCTCCGATACACGATACACGGGGGAATGAAGTTCCAGACAAAACGACATCAGCCCGACCCGGGAATCGAACCCGATAACTCGTGCAAAGCAGTCTCGCTATGCAACAACTAGACCAACGAGGCAGAACAAGAAAAAAATATGCATAAAAAGAATAAGAAATATGCATAATCTTTATGCATGACCATTAACTAATTGGAGAAACATCGCATCGTTTATAGCGCGTACGAATCAAAGAATAGGCAATTAATGCAAATTGCTATCAATAAATATACAGCTATACACGAGATTTATATTTTTATTAATTTACCTTTTGCGTGTTGTTGCTGGAAGACTTGTTGATGACGTCAGCACAGAGTTTCTCGAATTCTACCTTAGCTTGATTTTTCAGTCTTTTCAAATAGTTCAATACGGAGAAACTGAGCGAGTTGTCTTGAGAATCGGGAATCAAGCTCTGTAGCAGTTGTGCTGACGCTCCCATTTTAGTCAACGCTCTTCGAAGAGGCTGAAATGAGAAAGATTTTTGCTATTAATTAATTATTGGTATTTATACAAGAATAAATACATGAAATCTTGTAAACACTGATCAGTAATGACCAATATCCATATTTACATACAAACACAGGTCGAATATTGCCTTCATGGATTAATTGGCTACCTAACACTAATATAATGATGATGATATAATGTAATATTCTTTCAAAACGACCCTCGACCGTTACCCGACAATAGCACCAAAAACACACGGGAAGTGGTGAAGGACGGCTTTTGGCGGCTGTCTTTTGTAAATTTGACCTTCAAAATGTGCAGATGTTCAGCCTACTTTGAATAAATGACTTTATCTTTTTTTATCTAATAACGCTTAAAAAAAAGCTCCAGTTTTATAATATTTGTAGGTATACATCATTATATAACTCACCGCAACATAGTAAGAAGGCATCCTATCAAGATAATGCTGGAACGCCAGCTTCCACTCCGGCGTGGGCTTGCAGCGATGCACTTTGAACAGATCGTCCAATAGAGGCAATAACATCGGGTAGTTATACGGCAACACGAATAGGTTCACGCAAGTGAGGTTGGTCGACGCCTTTAGATAACCGAAAGGATGGTTGATTTCGGAGTTCTTGCAACCGCTGTTGGCGACGAATACCTGGAAATATAAGCATATTTTCGTCCTAAAGTATTTAACAATTTATTACATTTCAGTACATACTATTTACATTTGCAATTGTCATATTATTGCCAAACGAATTTTTAATATTTCGATCAGGATCCTCGTTCAATAAACGATTATACTAAAATATTATGCAAAACACGTAAATGTCTATTTGTCAATGAATTATTGAACACTTAGGTAATAATTGCACACATTATCTTATTAGTGGCGAGCAATTTGATAGTTTGTTTACACGACACAAGGTAACCTACATAATAAATTAATTCAAATTGAAGTCAATTGGCCATATCATTAGTTACTCTCTGTTTACGAAAATTGGCTTGAGTGGACAAGCTCATTGTCCTGGTATGGGAAAAGTATTATCTTTTTAAACTAAAATTGACATTTATAATACAGAAGTGGTAACAAAGACAGTTTCACCGGTTACTTATAATGTTTATCTGATAGATAAACTATTGGTTTATATACCTGGCAAAAATTATAAGCAGCCTTTATCTTGCAGATAGCAACAACTTTCGGATAACTGACCCTTTATCAGATAACCAATGACTTTTTTTTAGACTTCTTACCTGCCAGCATATAGTGGGCTGTTTCCTAGCCAATATGAACTGCGTGAGTGGACTGGGCTCCAATTCATACTTGTCAAAGGGCAGATTGTCGATCACCATTGGCTCTTGACTGGAACAAGTAAACTTCACCACTGGATGTGCAGAACGAGGTGGCTGCGAAACAACAGAAATAAGTTTTTAATTAAATACAACTATGTGAGATTATATGGATATAATTGGGGAATTCTGTTTATCTGACTTCGATCTATGAGGTTACGCCCTTATGCTTCCGGATACATGTCACAAACGTGTTTAACACCATACGATAAATGCGCAAATTGCAGCTAATTATAGACGCTACCTTGACAAAAATAAATATATTTATTTTTAAGAATTGTTGCTAAGGCATTTGCAGCAACACTTTTAGTAAGCTATCAAAAGAAATTTAAATAATAACAGTCCGTGTAAATAATAGTAAGCAATTTTCACTGTAAAAACGAGTATATAATTTCAATATCAATTTGTGTCAAGGCTACAATTACATCCCCAGTGAATAAAAAAGCTTTGTTGCACTTCAACTTTACATTTCCTTATTGACCGAGCTCAAAGTCAAACAAACAAAGACAGCAATCACTTTCAAGAATTGTGAACTCTTCAATATCGAAAAGAACCAACATTTACGGACAAACGAACAATGTTTAATTATTACAGTGTCCGAACATCGTAATAAAAGTGTGTATCTATATAAATAAAAATGAATTGTTGTTCGTTAGTCTGATTAAAACTCGAAAACCGCTGGGCCGATTGAGCTGATTTTGGTTTTAAAATGTTTGTAGAGGTCCAGGGAAGGTTTGAACGATACGAAGTTCGCGGGATCAGCTAGTTGTTAATAATAAAATCGACCAAGTCATGGGAACTGCAGTAATGTGCAGCACCTGTTGTTACATGAAATATTAACAGTTACGACTAAATAGTATCTATTATAAAACAATCATGCTTGATTTGCGTTCAGTTTTGTCGATTCTTGGAAGTAATTATGCTGTTGTCATGCCGTGCAGCTTTGAGCTAGCGCTTGTTTTATAGAATTGAAAGTACAGGAAATTTTGATTACACTGTTGTGTCTTTGTTATTTCTGTAAACATTCGTAATTTAGGGTGAGTAGACCTTTGCAGTTCAAATAGATTTTAGATTTCCGTAAAAGAAGGATTATAAAACTAACAGTTCCTCCAAGTTGGTTGGAGCTGCCCTGTTTCTGATACACAAAGATGTAAGTAAAGAATAACCCCGGATGATTCTTTTGTCCCTTTAACTCCATCCACAGAGTAAAGGAACATGTCATTATTCCATTCCATTCCATCCCAAAAAGAGTGACAGGTAAGTATTATCAAATAAATTATTCCTCACACATTATCAACAACAATAGACATAAAACAAGTAACACTCACCAATGTCTGCGCGTTAGGGTCGGATCGGAAGGACTCCGGTATAGGCCAGAAGCCGACAGCGAAGCCCTTCTGCGCGACCGTTCGCGGCACGTAGATGAGGCGACGGCACGAGTGCCACGCTTGCGGGGCTCCTTGACCGCTCTGGGTCTGATACTGGCCGCTGTTCCAACGCTGCAAAGAGGATAATATAACTTAGGATGTTTATGTAAGTACCAAATAGATTAGCTTTAGATAAACATAAGTCTTTACTAAGGAGGTAAATAACTCTTCTAGTAAGAAAAGAAGATCATGATAGAATATTGTGTTAAGAATTCGCAGGAGGTTTTTGGGTGCTCAAGACTTTCAGATTAAGTAATTTGATGTTTTTTTTTGCGTCCAAAGTGACATTAATTTCTCTTTCGCTACCTAAAATTACTTTTGAGTTACACCAATAAAACAGTCATCGCCAAATAAGCAGTACACTTATATTTACCTATTGTAGTGTTAGGAGAGAGATAGTTATCTATAGATTAAAAATAAGTCATTTATAGATACTTCATCAAAATCAACTCCTATTT
This sequence comes from Helicoverpa zea, assembly GCF_022581195.2. NCBI lineage: Eukaryota > Metazoa > Arthropoda > Insecta > Lepidoptera > Noctuidae > Helicoverpa > Helicoverpa zea. The sequence goes on along the minus strand of NC_061452.1, from coordinate 6,432,849 downwards.
TCTCAGAAAAGTGTAAATTAACAAATTCTTGTTCTCTTTCAAATACCTCTTTACAGTCATCTTAATGTGAATACTTTCATCATAGAATCCGAAGCGCGCATAAATTATGATTTAGAAAGTACCTATTCGGGTATTTGAGATCAATCTTTAGGAGTTAATGAGTATAATTTCCGCTAGTGTTCGTGTACCATATTTAAAGACCTGCATACTAATGTGGTTTCGAAATAGTAACGATACTTCGCTAATAGATTAGCAGGTGTGTAGGGCTTTGCACCCATCATTTGCGTCACAAAGCGGTTGCTTATCATAATACGCAGTACCGTTAGCGTGACTAAGAGAACGTGTCTTACTAAAATCTCCACTATGTTAAGAATTTAATCATTTATCTATTGTTACATGCTATCTGCCTGATGCATATTAATGTTACGGATATTTGCATTTTAGTTACTGGAGTCTGAAATCTTTTAGCTCTGTTTTACAATTCTGAAATCCTATTTAATTTGCAGATTCTATTTTTAGCACGCTTCTCAAGTAAACTGACTAATTTATTGTACCTACAGAGATAAAATTAACTCCAGAAACAAACGACTTGCAATTTAGCAAAAAAAAAACTGAATCTAAATAAAAAAAATCTCTTAAGTAACTTATGAAACAGAAAGCATTACATATAAGAACAAAAAAAATTGGAGCCACCTCCAAATTATTTTTCTTCAATAACATAGTCAAACACACCTAACATTTTAAACATAGGGTAACCAGCTTATTATAACCACACTAAGTACGAAAACTTACCCCATTTCTCTCCCCGTCACCGTCAATATCTTTCTCCCCTTCATGGATGGCATCGTCCGCCTCCCCCTCTCTGCTGTTAGCCCCGTCTATAGGCGGCGGGTCGGGGCCAATCTTCTCGAAGTTGATCACTACCCCACTCTGCACTTTCTGCACCAAACTGTCGATGCACTGCATCAGCATGCGATGGGAGGTGATGCAGTATGAGCGACCTGGAAAAAACAAAAAAGTATTGTAATTTATCTAGAAGTTTCTGAAACAATTCGAAACTGGAGGACTTACTACATTTTGGTTCTCGAACACAAAAGGGGTTAAGAAGTGCAGTCAATGCTATAATATTTTGTATGTTTCAATCCTTGAGTCATCTTGTCCAATGTAGAGCAAGACTAGTCAAGTAGTTTACATGTAACATTTGAGTAAACTGAAGATGATTTTCTCTTTAGATGATTTAGTTAGGAAAATATTTTTTAATAAGATTTTGGAAATGGACCAACTGATACTGATCCCTTCCCTTCAATGAGGCGCACAATAATTTGACTACATGTTTTCATAGATAGTAATTTATTTAATCTGTACTTTGTGTGTGGATTAAGAAATAAGAAATAATAGAGTAAGGAAATTATTTTATCAATAGGTATTACAAATGACTCATTATGTCTGTTGATAGTTTCACAGTTACGTTAGTCTTAACCTATCAGGAATAGGTATATTAGTCAAAGAGTAGGTTAAACTTGAAGCTAAAGTTACACCAGAATAACATGAAGTGAAATTAGTTCTCCTTTAAAATAAATCAGAAAAGCGAACAGAATACTATTATTAAACTCCCGAACTCATTAACTTGGACTTGAAAGAGGGGCCACGTGTTATCGACATCGATATTAATTACCAACTGAATAAAAATTACCAGGAAAATCACATGATATTAAAATCCATAATGTAGGAATGGCAAGCAATTGATATTGTTGTACTATTTTCATGATTGGTCAACAAAAAATTTTATTGCATTGAATTCAATATTTTATACATAAAACTTGTTTAATACTTAAGGCAATAACTTCTCATGGTCAATTAAACCAGCTATTAGGACTGCAGCATAAAACATTATTTTTACTCAAAGCTCTAGGTATATGTTTAAGAGGACGAATTGGAATTTTTGGCGCCAAGGATCTCAATTTTTCTCAGTAAATACAAAACGGATCAAAATACAACTTGGTTACCTGAAAGTTCATGATATAAACCTTATTTTGTTAGACGTAGAAACATGATTAGGTAACTTTTATAACAGAGAAAAATATATCAAACATACCTCTTTTTAAAAAGAGATTCACATATTATGGGCAAACGGGACCGATTTAAGCCTCTTAACTTTTTTAGTAGTTGAGTATATACATACTCTTTAAAATTGTAGAAGGAATTTTTATCAAATTATCATTTCTAAATAATAAAATTACAAAACCATTTTGTCGCTTACGACTTTTAGTTATAAGCTAGCGCGCGTATTGTTATCCTCGCCCCGCTCAGACGCTCCGACCCCTTTTTTCGCCTTAGATGCGCGTGCCGGTTATGGAATTATTGTTGACCAATTCGTCGCCTTAAAGTATATGTACCTTGACTCTAAAGTCTAAATGAACAGCACAAAAACTAGTCAGACTGGTTTTCTAAAGGGCTTCCTATCCCCTGTTTATATGAAATTTCTACAACCGAAGTCTCCTTACATTTTTATACTTATTATTACATTCGTGCATATTCTTAAGTCCATGGTAACCTAACATTAAATAAAAAGTTATTTTTAAACAGTTTATTTACAAAATTATCTTGAGCTAGACTTTTAGATAAGTGTCATAAATGCAGTACATCACTGTTTGTATTTGCGTAAAAAAATCAAGAAGTCCAATATGTTATACATTGTGGAAAAGGCAACGTAGAGGATGAGGGGTCTAACAGCTGGAAGGACATAATGCGTAGCTGCAGACAATCTATGGAAGAGTGACCAATTTCTTAGAACACCATTAGCAGCCAATTTGACCTTCCATAAAAAACTGAGAATAATGCAAATTCAAACTCAATCATTAAATACTTAAATTTACTCTGAATTTGCTCTTTATTAAATTAATAATCTTATTAGATTCTGCTATTAAATTAATATTTACTGCGTAGTTTGCAAGTCTCCAAGTAGCCGTTTTGCCGTGACCAAATTCCGGTCTGGACAAAGGTCACAAATTAACTGAAGCATGTGCGTGCCTGTAAATAAATAAATAAATAAAATATGTATTGACTTACCGCCAGTAACTTCACACATCGCGTCGATAGGCGAGGAGTCTGAAGGCACTAAGCCTGTGTCCCTCTCGACAGCCGGCGTCCCAGCAAGCCTTAGCACCAGCGAAAATAGTCTTTGGTCCCATCGAAACGGCTCGCGAGTCAACTCGGAACCAGGTATTGGGCAGTTCATCGGCAAATTGAACTGCAAGAATCATTGATGACAATTATCATTAGGTACCTAAGTGTATTTATGATTAGAGCCAGGAAATGCTGTTATCACTATTTGAAAACTATGACACGTGCATAGCTATCATTTTTAACTACAGTTTTGAATAATTTTCAGATACTAATAGTTAATACATTGAAAAAAAAACTATTTTCTTATTCTATTGACACAGTATTCAAATGTAACACTTGTTGGTGAAATTTTGAATAACGCATGAGCGACCTCTAAACGTAAGATGCAATATGACTACACGAGTTAGCCTAGCAGTACGTAACCAACAGTCGGCAAAGTCAGTTTTAAGCTGGCTACACACTGCATTGTTAATTGAACAGATTTAAGCTACAGGCTGTCAAAGTGTGCCAAACTTGTGTGTCAAACTTCTGCCCTTGCATACGTTGAATGCACATAGAACATCCTATAGCACTCGAAGATAATATAGCTTTCTGTATTCTTTTTACAATTAGCTCAGTAGTTCCAGAGATTACGCATTAAATACATAGTCAAAAACTCCACCCCTTTACAACATGAGTCATTCCGCATTCAATAAAACTGGATGTCTATAGGAGATAACTAGCCAGATTTCAGTATAGCCACGGCATCCGTAGCGAGAACACTAATTTATCTAACACCTCCTACGTTTTCATAATAAGGATAATGACCATGTCGAACCAACGAGAATGCTTGTAGACACGTCACATATCCTCTTCGTTTTATTTACAAACTTATTGTTTTTGAAAAGGCACTGAGGAACAATAATTGCCACGATTCTAGACGTCGATGCCATAATACCGCGGACAATCAGACTTGTAGCTCCGAACGCAAACGGATTTCAACTGAAGTGACTTGCTAACGATAAAACTTAGTCTTTGGAGAGCTCTGCAGTTATGTAGCTCGTGTTAGGCTTGTGGCACATTTAGTTTTTTTGTTTACTATATGATTTTGTTTACTATTTGTTTGGTTTACTATATGATGATGTGATATTAGGGATTTCATAATTTAGACAAAATATTTTGTGTAAAATCACGCAAAAAAAATCATCTTCACAACATTAAAAAAATATATTGTTACTTAAGGATATCTTCTATCTCAAACGTGGGCAACGTCGTGGACAAAAGTCAGCTAATAGAAAAACCGATAAAAAAAAACGACTGGTATTCTAAGCCCTATACTTATGGATATAAATGTCTTGTGTGCATCAGACCTTAGCCGAAATTTATAGTGCATCATTTATTGCAGATATTTATGATGTTCAAAAGTAGGTCAGCAAAAATTATGTTTGCACTTACTGCAACTGAGTCAACATAATCAGATTTATAAATATCAATCTAAAATACGTAGTAAGTGAAAAAGCCAGCCAGCAATCAACGCCAATATACCTAAAATACTAGTCAACCTAAAATAAGTACCAGTGGTACAAAAATACAAGTCTTAACTGACTTTTCTAGATCTCTCTTGTCTCTCTCAACTATAGAACAAAATAGCCTGGATATTTTATTCTATAGTTGAGGACTTTAGTGTTCAGGTAACTTTTTTATATATTTTGCCTGTGTTAATGAACTTTTGTTGCTGACTGTAGGTACCTACAGTCAGCAACATTTAGATTTAAATATTTTTTTGGTGACTTTTACATTATAATATTATTCTGATTGTATATCAAAAACTACTTGATAACTTGAACTAGAGTAAACTTAGAGCAAGGTTTTAATTCATAGGAGTATCACTTTTAAAAATGTGTTGTCCAAGCATTCATACTAATCATATAACATTAGTTGGATAACTGTTTAAAAACTCAAATTCAACACAACTTAAGCCCCACTTAGATAAGATATGGAAGCGTAATTTGTTAAACATTGTAACTGATGCTTTGCAGTTAATGTTTAAAACTCTTCTGAGTTAAGTGTGTACTTAATAAGTCAACTTGTACCTATTTAGGCTAAATAAAGCTTTTGTCATGGTAATATTTACTAATAGTGTAAAATTAATAAGTATAATATACAATTAATGAATAAGTTTTATATTCACAGGAACAGTTCACAGGCTTAAGTGTAAAACAGAAAAAGTGATTCAGTAGTTTTGGTTCAGCAGATCCAGTGATGACATTCTAAAATGTCACAAACTTTATCTCTTCTTTATAATATTAGAAACTTATTAGGATTCATCCACTGCAATACTGTAGTCCCCTACTATAGAAAAAACTCTCTAAATACATAGACAACCATGCAGCATATTACATTTAAAGTAGATTCAATAAGTTCTTTTTTTTAGTTTTACTGCATCACAGTTATCATACTTTAAAAGCTTGCTGGAATATTTGGTCAGTGGGTCGTCTTAGGGGATTTCAAACAAAAGTATAAAACCAATAGGAGTATCCATTATGATAAATAAGGCCATCTGTAACTTCTGAACAAGTAGAAAGATATGAAAGAAAAGTTAGCTTAGTACAACTAGCAACCATAAATAATATGAATATGTTTAAACTTCAAACTCATTATCAATATCTAGTTGACTTACTATACAAAATTCATGACTTTACAAATTGATAAAAATAATTAAATGTATATTAACTCACCTCTTCTTGAATGCCTGCATTGCTTGAAAGCTTCCCTCCATCAGTAATAACAACAATCACAGAAGGTTCAAGATAGAATGGACATCTTCCCTGGCCATATGTGTCAATACCAGTCTGCATGCGATTTATGTTCAGAACATCAAAGGCATGCTTCAAGGCCGCACCCATTGTTGTCAAGCCCAGACATTGCAAATTCTTTAGTTCATTTATAAATGTTGCTAGGTTCTCTTTCCAACCAGCCTGAAACATAAAACAGAGTGAAAACCATGCCACATATTGTACAAGTACTTCAGGAAGTATTGTGTCAAGAGATGACAGTGGCTGATGATACTACTAATATTTAATCCCATGCAATAGTTGAAGCTCTATATGAAATAAAGTGTTTGTTATCATCCAACACATATTTTAAAACAATGCACACAAAACTAATAAGAAATTAATTGGCTGTGATGTGTGAATCAGTTTGAATTTCCCCCCCGAATCGCCATTTCGTAGTGTGCGGGCTCGGCCAATGAGATTGTGCGACGAGCGGCGCAGTAGCGAGCGCTATCGCGGAGGCAGCAACGGCGGCGGTTCGTCCTGTTTACGTCGTGCTGTCTATTTCAGTAAATTTCGCACTTTCAAAATATGTAAATGTTCTGGATTGCAGATTACAGTGCTTGACATTTGGACACCACTCAACCGGCATAAACACTCTCACTTAAGCACAATCCATAAGAAAATCTTCGCTAACGTGTTCACTCTGATATACTAACCTTGATGTTCGCGGGTGGTTCTTCGAAAGTTAGAAGCATATACCTGTCGCCTCTGCTTTCGGGGGAACGTTGACGAACCTAAGAAATAAAATTGATCAGTCCAACACACTAACACGCGATAAACAAATCGATCACAAAAACGAGGCGGTTTACGAGTCGATGACACTGCACGTACCTTTACGAACGTTTCCACAGCGCCCTTGGCTACATCGAGCAATGTTGGGCGTCCGCCCAAATAAGCTCTTTGGTTCATAGAAGCTGAAGTATCTATTAGGAAAACTATAATAGTCATCGTGAAAATTGCCTAAATGTCCTTCGAAATACATTAAAATATGCGCACGCTATTATGAACTAAGAACAAAAATGGCCGCTACATCGTACGCTGACTCGCTGAGAGGCGACCGTCCGACAGCCGCTTCGACGAGCAGCTGAACAAGCTAAGCTACGCCACGACGAAGACTCCAAAAGTACCACGTGACCTAATCACACGTTCGGAATTCGTCGGCAATGTCCGTTGACTAGCGATAAATGTTGCCATGCTTTAATAACATTTTACCATATTTTTTAAATCTGATGTAAGGCAAATTGATGCCACTAGAATATTACTTTCATTTCTCAGATCATTACAGAAAAAAATAAAGAATTAGAATAGAAGACAAAGACAATTAACGAGATGGAAATTTATAGAACCCTATAGTGTTTTGCCAATGGGTAAACATTGCGAATAAATATTTTGAATTTGAATTTGGACTGAAGTAACAAACATATTATTTTATAAACTTTCTCACTTTTTAAAGTACTTGTTCTGATTTCTTCAAGGTTCCATAACATCATAATATTAATTTGAAACAAAAGATTTTATTGAGTAATAATGGGATTTAGTTAAAATTTTCATTACCTAGTAATTATAATACCTACGAAAGATAATTTGTAAAAAAATAAGTGCCCACAAATTACATGAATCTCTTTTAATCAGAAGATGCCCAACAAAGATTTTTTGATCAAAATAATTGAAAATGAAAATGTGTCAACGGTACAGTCTTATTACAGTGAGAATATTGGAAATTATTTTTACAACATTTTAATGATTCTAATTATTTAAAAAATGAGGCGTAGGCGTCTGTACTGTGTAATAACTTTTCCTGATTTCGGGCAAATAAAACTTTGGTAGCAACCCTGGTAACTATTAAGTGTAATTAATAAGTATGGAAACGACTGTGATACTTGTAATATATTACAAATATATAAGTAAAATACTGAAGTAAAAGTTACTTAAAGTTTTTCATAATATAAAACGCTGCAAGGAACAAGAAACACAATTTTATGAAATTCAACAAGCACTCAACATACATTCTCTCCAATTAGCGGTAAATTCAAATATAGAATGCATAGGGCAGGCTTCTACATTACCTTTGGCAGATTTACTCGATTAATAATTTGACCTAATTATTATTTAATCTCATAGTTTTATTAAATTCATATTGTATTTTTTGCGCAAAATGAATTACATAGGTAGATGGTGCTTTTATAATAAACCTAAATAAAATAAATAATAAATATTGATATAACAATGAAATATTCTGAACGACCTACTTACCTTTACATAATTTAACCAAAGAATTTTAAGTAGAAAGTTGTTAAAATAATTTCTATAACTTTGGTTTCAAAAACAACACTAAAACAGTTAAGCGTACGAACAGAAATGAATCGTTGTATTAAGTAGGTAAGTAGTTAGGTACCTATATATAACGTTCTATTTTATTTTGATTTCATTTCGTCGTCATCGTTGTTGCTTCAGCCGAAAGATGTCCACTGCTGATCAAAGACCTCCTCCAAGATTCGCCACTCTTTTATGACATAAATAATACCTCTACCTATTACCAATACTCTCTCGACTCTGTCTCGCATAGGGTCGCTGCATATGCTGAGCGAGGGCCATTTCGCGTGATTGTAACGCATATTTTCCTCTAAACCTATTCTTCTGTTTTTTTTTTTTTTTTTTTTTATTCCTGTTTTTTTATGTATATTCGCTTTTGTTTGTGCGCCATGAACGCGAATAAACGTTTTGATGAGACAGAGTGTCTTTGGTTAGCACGTGTGCCTAGAATTTTCAGCTGTTTTAAGTGTTTTGGTGAACTTTTGTGACTTAGTTTTGTGTTTGTGTGTTGTCTTTTTGTTTGTTACCAGTGGTGTGTTGTTATTTCGGTAACTAACCAGTTTTTTACAAGCATAATGGATCAAAATAAACCCCCCGATCCCGATCCTCCCGACATCTCTGCATATGCTCCACTTTCCCCCAACTATCCGCTTTCCCAACTCGCTGATGTTGCTTGCAGCATCGCGGACTCCCAGACCCTATCAACCTCGAATACCAGGAAACGCTCCGGAGATGATGCCAACATTGGCGTGTCAACCCCGCCATCAAAACAACAAAGAAACCTAGTTGGCCGCAGCAGGTACTCTGCTACTGATAAGGCACCTTTTATCGTTCATGTCTCTCGATTGGAGCCCCAGCCTAACGCCGGTACCTCTCTACACCCTGTTACTTTCGGAATATTCCTACAAAAACATAACATTACCAATGTTGTCCGTGATGGTGTTAAAAAAGTTGGTAGGAACCGTGTGTCTGTAGAGTTTAAATCCCCTCAGGATGCAAACTCATTTATTATCAACAGCATTTTACATAAGAACTGCTATGTTGCCTCTATCCCCACTTTTAATATAACTAGGATGGGTGTTGTGACTGGTGTTCCCACAGATTTAAATGAAGAGGAAGCCCAAAAATACTTGCAGGTCCCTTCAGGTTGTGGTGAAATCCTGAAAGTTCGTCGCATAAGCAGGAAAGTAGTTATTGATGGAGTGACTGTATTCAAGGCAACAGAGACATGTGTACTTACCTTTGATGGCCAAGTATTACCTCAAAGAGTATTTTGTTGTTACACCTCCCTTCCGGTTCAGCAATATGTTTATCCCACCATCCAGTGCCGTAAGTGCTGCAGGTTTGGTCATGTGGAACTAGTGTGTCGGTCCAAGCCTCGCTGCAGTAAGTGCGGCCATGATCACCCTGGTGATGGTTGCAGCACTTCTGAGGCGGAGGCATTCTGTGTGCTCTGCTCGGGGAATCATTTTGCAAATAGCAAATCATGCCCCGAGTTGGGTAGACAGAAGGCCATTAAGACGGTTATGGCTGAGAAGTCCCTTTCATATGCTGAAGCTAGCAAATCTGTCCCACTTACTTCTCGCAATTATGCTAATGCTGCAAAAGCTATTCCCGTCCCCACTCAGTCATACCGCAAAACTGTTTTCCTTAAGCCAAAGACCCATGCCCCTCTATCTCCCTCTTATGATAAAGCTGCCCATCAGCAGATTATTAACTCCCCTGCACCTTCACAGCCTGATGGCTGCGCTCTGAATAACCCATTCATTGATAGTAATGTTTCCTCAATAATAGATATACTTATTAAACTTCTTTCTACAATTCTATCCACCAATAATACCCAATTACCGTCCAACGTTGCCTACCAACTAACTAACCTTTTATCAAATATTAGAAATGGCGCCTCGCCAAGTATTCCTTCAATGGAATGTGAGGAGCGTGTGGCATAAAAAGCACGACCTCATATTCCTCCTCAATAAATTCAAGCCTCTGGCTTGCTCTGTAGCTGAGACTTGGCTCACCCCGAGTCTCAGTTTTAATATACCACTATTTAATATTCTCAGATGTGACAGATCTGATGGCTATGGAGGGTCGGCTCTCCTTGTTAATAATCGTGTCCCCCTCTCCACCTTGACTCTTCCGGTTCTGGATGGTGATATGAATATAGTTGCGTGTAGAATTGAGGGTATCACTGTTTTATCCGTGTATATTTCCCATCCTCAGCGTAGGTTTTTAACCACCATTAGGGACATTTTGAATAACATAGTGGGACCTGTGCTCGTCATGGGTGACTTCAACTGTCACCACTTTAGATGGGGTTCCAATCGTTGTGATTCGTTTGGGGAAGGTTTAGTAGAAATCTTGGATGATTTTGACCTTTGCATCTTAAATGATGGTAGCCCTACTCGTAGATCCCTTCCAGGACAGCAAAAGAGTTGTGTAGACCTCACATTCTGTTCAGTAGAGTTGGCGGCATCAATTCATTGGGAATGTACTACTCTGACGCATGGTAGCGACCATTACCCCATTGTTGTAACTTTAATTAATAAAACCTTTTTAGAGAAAACGTCTCCTCCACTATTGAAGTACAACTTGTCCAAACCTGATTGGTCGAGGTTTGCATCTTTACTGGAGGAGAAAATTAGTATGCTTCCAAATTTAACTTCAAGTTTTCAAGATTCTTCTGGTCACTGCCATGCTAAGAGCTGCTACGATGGCTTTATCTCGGCCATTACCTCAAGCGCAGACTCTACCTTTCCGTTGCGCAACTGTGCCAGAAATAAAATCCCGTCACCCCCGTGGTGGGATCAAGAATGCACATCGGTTATTAAAGAAAGAAAAGAGGCCGAAAAACAGTACAATGATGCGATGAATAGCGACAATCTTATACGGTACAGACGAGTGTTAGCTCAATCTCGGCGGCTTCTTCGCAAGAAGAAACGCCGCGGTTGGGTTAAGTTTTGCACTTCTCTATCCCCTTCCACTCCCATTTCAGCAGTTTGGAAGAGCATTAATCGTTTCAGGCGAGGCTGCTCCCCATCTATCTCTTCCCCTATCTCGAGAGAAACTGCTGAATCCTTTTTTGACAAAATAGCTCCAGCCTATGTTCCTTCTTCCTCAGAACTTCTGCTCCCGCCTGTAAATATTGTGGATGATCCTATGAATGAACCATTTTCGTTAGAGGAACTTGATACGGTATTACGTCATGTTAGGGATTCCGCCCCAGGCATAGACGGCATACCGTACTCATTTGCAGTTCATTTTGGTTTTGAAGCAAAAAAATATTTTTTAGGAATAATAAATTATTGCTATCAATTTGGTTGGGTTCCTGAACAGTGGAAAGCTCAGATAGTAATTCCCCTTTTGAAGCCCGGCAAGACTGCTGATGATCCGAATGGCCTTAGACCAATTGCTTTGTCCTCAGTGTTGGCCAAGATATTGGAACATTTAATTAAAAATAGACTTGAGTGGTTGGTGGAGTCTAGGGATCTACTGCCGAGTAGTCAGTTTGGCTTTAGAAAGGGGCTTAGCACCATGGACAGCGTGGCAATTTTGGTTACTGATATCCGTACAGCCTTTTCCAAAAATGAATCCGCTGTAGCCACTTTCCTTGACATCTCTTCCGCATACGACAGCGTCCTTCTTCCAGTTCTCAGGCAAAAATTGCAACAGCTGAGGATTCCGGGTAAGATGGTACAATGTATATGCGCACTCCTCATGTCTCGCTCTTTGATGCTCAGAGTGCAGGGGGAGGTATTTGAGGTGAGACAGACGTGGAAGGGCCTTCCCCAAGGCTCAGTTCTAAGCCCCCTACTATACAACCTGTATACAGCAGACATTGGCTCCTGCCTTAATGCTGACTGCCACCTTTTACAATACGCTGACGATCTAGTGTTGTATGTAGTTAATCCATCTATTACGGACGCTGCCTCATCTCTCTGTCTCTCCCTGGACTCTCTGCACACATGGCTTTTGGACCATGGTCTCTCGTTATCCGCCCCAAAAAGCTCGGTAGTGATTTTTTCCCGAAAACGACTGATCCCTCAGGTCTCAGTTAACATTCAAGGACAAGATATTCCCATAGGTAACAAATCAAAATTTTTAGGCGTTTTCTTAGACTCAAAATTATCCGGGATTCACCACTTTAATTATTTGATCAAAAGATGCGAAAGAGCAATCTCCATCCTAAAAGCTCTCGCTGGTGTCTGGTGGGGGGCCCATCCCTTCACTATGAAACTGGTCTACAATGCCTTAGTCCGCAGTATCCTGGACTATGGGTCACACTTGGTGATTCCAAGCAACAAAGGTGCCTTGGCCGGTTTAGATAGGATTCAGTCTCAATGCCTTCGAATCATCTCAGGTTGCATGAAGTCGTCGCCTATTAACGCCTTGCAGGTCGAATGCGCTGAACCTCCTTTAGCCCTGAGACGTCAGTACCTCGCTTCCCGTTTCCTATCCAGGGTTATTCCCAAGTCATCTCACCCCCTCATCCCAAAACTCAGAGAGCTTGACACTCTTTGTCACAGCTCCAAATATTGGGAACACAAAGAAATCCCCCTATTCCTAAAAGCATATCGGTTTTTTCAAAATTTAGAATCCCCCATTGCTCCACATCCCAGACTTCCTTTATTTAATTACCCTTATGAAGTACTTTGCTTCACCCCTAAAATATTCTATAACATTGGCATATCCAAAAACTCCCCATCTGCAAATTCGGCCTTTAATGCGGTTTTGGGTGAACGATGGATTGGGTTTCAAAAGTTCTTCACGGATGCTTCCAAATCAAATGGTGGCTGTACTGGAGCCGCGGTTTACTATCAGAACTCTAAAATAATTTTGAAATTCAGATGTCCGAAGGAGTCTTCAGTATTTACAGGCGAGTGTGTGGCACTATTGGAAGCTTGTCGTTTTATAGAGTCCCATGAGATTAGCTGTGGAGTTATCTTTACTGACTCCCTTAGCTGTCTCCAAGCCATATCCCAGAATCCCTTTAGAACTAAACTCCATTGTCCTATTGTCCTGGATATTAAAAAGTCCCTTTTCTCCTGCACTAGGCAAGAGAAAGAAGTACACTTAGTCTGGATCCCTAGCCACTGCGGTATAGCGGGCAATGAATGTGCCGATGCATTGGCCAAAGATGCGTGTTCATCTGAGTCCGCTGATCTTGCACACTTCTCCCTTCAAGGGCATGACCTGCTAAACCTCCCTAAATTGAGTCTTGAGACCTCGTGGCAGGAATGGTGGAACATCTCAAGCAAAAGGAAGGGTAGCTCTTATTTCGCCATTCAACCGGTTGTAAAACCAAAACCGTGGTTTTCAAATTTCAAAAGATACCCTAAACGGGTAATTTCAGTCATGTGCAGAATTCGGTTAGGTCACTGCTGTACACCGGTCTTTCTGCGCAAAATTCGGGTGCAGGATTCATCCCTCTGCGAGTGTGGACTGGATGAAGGTACCCTGGACCATATATTTTTTGACTGTCCTATCAACTCATCCTTTGATTTATATGGTCGTCTCCAAAAACTTAAAATTCCTCTCCCGACTAACTTCCGTTCCCTCCTATCCCACTCCTGTCCAGAACTGCTCCAGATGCTGTTGATGTTCATTAATCAAAACAATATTAAATTATAAATTGTGGCCTATATTTAGGCCACAGTTTGTATGGTTGTGGTATATATTATATGTTATGTGTTATATACTAACATTTTGTTGTTGTTTTTATATATGTAAATATATTTCTGTTTGTTTCAGTGCCGTCCTACTAACACATTAAGTTACACAAGATCGGCCACAGCACCATCTTAAATCAATATATATATATTTTTAAATTTATTTTAATTAAAAGCACTTCTTGCTTCTCATCCCACTTGTCATTGGCAGAATCGTCGAAATTGACATCGACACGGATTGCCATATACAAAAATAGAATAGAATAGAATAGAACGTTTTGATTTGATTTGATTTGAATACCTATAATGAGATATGGACGTGTAATGAGGAGCTAATGAAAGGGAATGTATATGGATGGTAAGGTCAGGGAAAGAAAGACCGAAGAAAATATGGATGGATGATTGCTTGAGAGATGACATGAATAAGTAGGGAGTCATTATGTTGCCAGAAAGACAAATCGTAGAGAGTCCCTAAATGAAATTCGTAAGAGGGCAGGCAGAAAAAGAGACGAAAAAAATTTCTTCAATTACAATTAGTTGGTACCTTATGTGGTATATTGGTAGATCGTATAGAAATTACTATCAAATGCTGTAATATTAGCACCTATTTGGAGAATCCGGTTAGACTGGAAGCCGATCCCAACATAGTTGGGAAAAGGTTCGGGAGATGATGATGAAGAGACGGTTTCATTTAGTATTTTCTTATCCATACTGTTATACAAATACAAAAAGCACAACTATCGCCAGAGAATAGTTTGAACCGAAATTGCAATTTCAACCTTCCCGCTTAAGATGATCGATTTGAATCCAACGGGAGCCAATACGCGGAAAATGGCTACGGAATAGATGTAGACCTTGAGAACATCAATTGGGTCCCTCTAATATAATCCATAATGATTACAGTTAGTTAATTCTACTTTTCTTTAATAATAATTATTTTATTCTTAGATGACGATAATAAATAGTGATTGAATGTCTCAACATTATGCGTGCAAAAGGAGGAATCATCACCAGAGCGAAAGCTGTACGCAAAAATCAATAATTACTTGACAGTTGGGAGAATGACAGTGATGTCAAAGTAATGTCAACATTACTGTTGTGCCATACGGTCGTGTTGAGCCATCTGTTTAGATCGGATTTCAGTTTGAATTGTTTTTCCAATTCTCTTTTGACATTTATTAATTCAGTGGTTCGTGTTATTGTCAATTGAGTAGTTACAATTTGTTATAGAAAATAGAGGAAAGTATATAATACATGTCTATATATGTTGTAGAACCTGTAATTATGGACGAAGTACTGCAAAAATTCAGTGCGCTCAGCAAGGACGATACTCCTAGCAATGATGCCGGTACAAATTTTGAAGGAATGTACAAATACTGGGGGAAATTGGACAACCAGGAGCAGCGGCGAAAGGAAATTCTTTCCAGCCAAAAGACGTGAGTTGTACTCTAGGAGTTTTTTGGGGGCATTTAAATAGTAAATAGTCAAAACATTCCACTAAAATACTCCTCAGTTGAATAATTATTGTCCTCGATCAAATGGTCGTTTATATATCTACATAAGTGGAACCGTTCTCTTGTAATGTTAACACACACACAGAGACATTCTTATGTAGTTGTTATTACTTTGGAAGATATTATAGTAGAAGGTGTATAAGAGTCATCACTTTGGTATTAAAGTGTTACTTATACCATTATGTATTACTACTTACTTACTACTTACTTATACTGTTATGTAGTATTTATTCACACTTCTTTTTATTTAAAGTTTTAATATTTCAGTAATCGTAATGCCCTCACGGACACATTTCGAGGTATATTGGAAGGTGTAGAAAATGCTGCCAAACAAAGCCAAATTTTCAAAGGAAAAAAGGTGAGAGAGTTGGCGGTCTGAATTCCTCAATTGAATTACTCTAAACTGGTTGTCAGACTTTCTGGAACTTAGTTTCACTCATAGCAATGCTAAAGTACCTTTACAAGCAGGATCCCTTCAATTTTACAGAGAAGTTTGCTATGACATAGTCCGTCAGATATCAATGAACTGACAACACCAAATATTACTTAATTTCTAATCAAAGAAACCATATGGCTAACTAACTTATAATTCTATTTATTGTGCAGCACTATGCAGTTTGACATAACACTTCACCTCTGCCCCCCTTTGCTAAGTTTAAAAAAAAATACAAATTAAGAATAGAAACATTTAATTTATATTTCAGGTTCATTACAGACCACAGATATATGTGGCTGGGTTCAATAGATGTAATTACAACAATACTCTAATGTTATCTGAATGGATGGTGGAGAAGCCAGGGGATTTCCATGAAAACTGGTTTGTGGTGCCTTGCCCAAAAGGTGTTAGGATGTTAGTCATTGCAAATGATGTGAGTATTTAAAACCTATTATATTTCTACCAACAAAAGGGAATTTATTCGACTTTTTTATACTTTTATTGGAGTTTTTTCATAAAATGGTTAAAGTCCAACAACCCCTAATATCTATTAACAATTTTTTTTGCTAGTTTGTGCACAAACAAATATCTTATTAACAATGTTGGTTAGAATAATAGAAAGTGCAATCAAATCCTACAGACATAATAAACATGTAATTCTGTAAAGATCTCTCTGATGAAAAAATTACTGAATGGATTTTGAAGAAACTTGGGAACATTATTATTGACTAGTTTTCATTAATGATTTCAGGGTACAACACAATGCTACAGTAAATACGGTCACTTCAGATTTGAATGTAGAACTGCATTACCGGGAGGATCACCGGCAACTGTGAGCCGAAGACGTTGCTGCATTCTAGACTGTTTCTATGTAGAAACTCTAAAAACAATGTTTGTGCTAGATCTCTTGGCTTGGAACTGTCAGCCAATGACTGATGGAGAGGTGAGCGGTTTAATTTTTAGAACAACTTATTTGAAATTCGATTATTCAGAAAAAAAAAAACAAATGCAGATTGCTATCTACTTATATCCTTAATTAACCTTCATACTTAATCAAACTTCATAATGTCTGAGTCAAGCAAAATTCTAACTTCAGAGTTGAAAATAATTTCCTGATTTGTGATATGGACACATCCAACCGTTTTTAAGTTTTTTAGTTCGCTATGGCAGTTAAAGGGTGGTTGTGACCATAAATAGTAGTCAGATGAATAACATACTGATTCTGTTTATTTTCAGGCTGAATTCAGACATTATTGGTTGTTGTCCAATCTAGATGACATTCCTGAATTAGGGACATACAGTAAAAAGAATCAGTTAATATTTAAGATACTACCAAAAATAACATGTGATCCAGAAAACTTTAATGAGTAAGTATTGTTTATTCAATGTTTTAAATAAAATATAAAAATCATGTGAAACATTATTTCCATATGCCTTGACTTAACTACCGTTTTTCTTGATATAAGTCTGAAAATTGTAAAATAAAATCTTAAGCAGCACACTGACAGATTTGAGTATGTGTGTGTGTATCTTATATCTATCTCGAGCCTTTTCTCAACTGTGGTGGGGTTGGCTACCAGTCTGCCCCGATGCAGATGAGTAGCAGTGTTTTACAAGGAGCAACCGCTTATCTGATCTCTTCAACCAAGTTACCCGGGCAACCCAACACCCCTTGCTAAGACTGGTTGTCTAACTTACTGGCTTCTTACTACCCATAACGACCGCCAAAGATGTTTAGTAACAGCTGGGACTTTCAGTTTAACGTGCCCTCCGAAACACAGTCATTGATGTTCAAGTTATACTTAGAAAGTACATACAAACTTAGAGTAGTTGCATTGGAACTTGCCTGAAACAAATCATACCCATACCTGAAACAAATCATACCCGATTTGGTTCTTTACCTAGTAGGCCACCACAACTTTTTATCATCTAATCATCTGTATCTAATGTCTGATTTAAAGCTGTTCTTTAATTGCAGATTTATGATGAGGTATCCACCATTTCCAAATTGTACTCCTAGCCTGGATGGCCTGTTGTTTTACCACAAGCAAGCTCAATATGTTGCCGGAGAAACTCCCTTAGTGACCTGGCTGTACCCTTTTATGGTGCCAGAAGTTTTAGGTAGAGGTAAATATTATTTTTTTTGAGCTCAAACTGTTTTATGTAAAAATAATGGAATAAAGTTTGGTCAATTAATAATAATTTTTTTCATGAATTTTATTTCATCGGCTATGTATAGTCGATAATATTATGTACATTGCAAACATTTATAGATCATAAATTGTACCCCTTTTAAGTCTTTAGACAGCGATAGTATTTGTGATCTAAATTGTGTATGTATTCATTTTTCAGAAATAACAGTAAATCCAGTATACATGCTTGGAATGCCTAAAAATTATGTGAACCAAGCCAATTATATCCGTGAGTTCACAGAGAAAGAGGCAAAATCTAACAAGAGGTGGAAACAACGGTGTGAAAGTATGGATATCGCGCCCGTTCCAGTAGCAAATAGCGAGAATGACCAGAGTGTAAGTACAGATGCATAAATGGAATGCTATACAATATACATCATTATAAAGTACTGGCTGATTCCCCAGTCTCCCGTGTTCGAGGGAAGCACTTCCTGTACTCAGATAAACGTAGCTTTGTATATTTTGTAAAGGAATTAACCTATACTCGTAATTTCATTTCAATTTTTATTTAACTTATTGGTTCCCGCAGTCTCACAGGTTTCCCGATGGGGACCATTCACGCAGTCATATGAAAAGTAGCCTATAGCCTTGCTTATAAACTTAAGGAACTGTTAAAAATTAGCACGTTCAAGAAAGCAGACTTCAGTTTGTATAAATCCATCTCCATTTTTTACAGAATACAATGGCGACAGAGACTGTATCTCACAATTTGGACCCAACGACAGAAGTTCAAAATTGGAACACAGATGACAAGAAGAGTATCGAACAGATGGAGTAAGCACTGTCTACCGTTAAATAAATGTGGAATTATTTACAATGGCTGTAAATTAGACTATGCTGTGTAGTTTTTGAGAAACTGAATTGTCAGTAGCTAGAGCTTAAAAACTAGTCTTTAAGTGTATGTCGTTTTAGATCTACATCCAATCTTGGAAGGATTACATGGTACCGAAATATTAAGGCCCAAGTTCGCAACATGAACGTAATTTTTTTTTAAAACAACACCTTACTATTTTTCACGTTCAATTTTTAATCTGTGGTTTTAAGAATGACTGACGTTTATGTTGTCTGTGAAAATGGGCGTAAGTAGTATTTTTATGATGTTACTGTTTTGGAATTTTATGTATTTTGTGTTATCTCTCGTCGCTTACAATTATGTAGCTAAAAAGAACACGTTTTGGAAGTCGAATCCTAAATTCTGTGGAAGAACCAGTTCTGAACCAGTTTTCTGAAATGAAAACTATTTCAGATATATTTTCTAAGACTGATTTCAAATTCGTCTGCGATATTTTGGATTCCAGTCTACCAATACGTGTTTGTTGATGTTTTTTATTTTGCATGCTGCAAAAATTTTATTTATTCGACCTGTGTACACGATAAATTTATTTTAATACTTACAGTATTTTTAAAATAATTGAAATAGTCTGAATTAGCTATGAATTACTCATAAAATAAGACCTTCTGTGTTTATGATGTGTTAACTTCATCTTCAGACAATTCCGGTTAATTTTTATTTTTTAATGAATTAAGGCCCATTTGCACAACTGCCTGCTAAACACATGTAGGTATACTCGCTTGTTATTTTCACTGGCTGCTGATGATGAGTTTCCAAGTCGCTATTAAGTTCGACATTAACTGTTCCTCTGAGTACATATTTTTTATGTTGTGAGTACGTTAGTGAGTATTATTAAATAAAATAAATGTTACATATGTGAAAAACATCGGTATGTTATCACTTTAAAATAAATTTAATGATGAACGTGTTAAATAGATTTAGCACTGCATGTGTTCAGTGGGCAGTTGCTTAATTTGACCGTAATTCAACTGTTGTACCTAATTAAGTTTTGAATAATGTTATTTATTGAATGTAGCATGACCTAGAGTTAAGCAAACTGTTATGAACTCTAAATAAATGGATACAAGTCTCGAATGTTTGCTTTTGTCTCCTCATTTTGTACCATCTTAAACCTTTTAGTTTATTGCGATTTGAGTGTCTGATAGACAGTTACTTTGATGTGCTTCTGCATCTGAAAACTTGTAGTAATTGTGACCCAAAAGTATCGAAAAAAGAGTAACACTTATTTGTTGGGTAACAATTACTTACACTTCTGTTTTCATAACCTAAATTAGACACACACATACAAACCTGCTTTAAAAAAATGGTCGTAGCGATTCGTTAAAAGCAGTGGTTTTGTGTAAACAAAATGATAAATACCGAATGGTATTTTCGACCAGGGGCCCGATTCTAATAAGTTTTAATAATGTCAAAATTGGAAATGAAATTGAATCGCAATATCAGTTTTAACCATATCGGGCATTCTGCTACTAATATAAGACCAATCGTATTTTAACGACATTCGATTGGCTTGCGATTGGTCTGCCATTTTGGTGATTTTGGTCTATACGGTAGTTTGCTCTACAATCAAATTGCAATCGTAAATCATTTGCAGACAAAATGATTCATTATTAAATGACAGAAAAGGATAAAAACGTTTATTTCCAAGAAAAAATAGCAGAATATCACATACGCTTCAATCGTGATTGAGTCGTGATTGGATATCAGTCGAATGTGAATCGTATGTCGCAGTAAAATTAGGAGAATCGGGCCCCTGGATTGCAAAGAAATTGAAGCGTACAAATATTTTAAAGCATGATATTTTTTTGTTATAAAGGCGGCTCCGAATGCAGCAGCATCAGCGACTACAGGACCCAATAACGAAGGTGGCACGGGAAATTATGTGTATGCAGAATAACAACGTGTATGGAGCGAGCAGAGCAGGAACGACGACCGCATTACAATGGGATAAGTTGTGTTTTTTCTAATAAACTATAGTTTAGAGCTGTTCCCTAATTTATCTAGTTTTGTAATCGATTGACCACGTAGCGATTTTTATCGATATGGTTATTGTTAACTATTCATACTAGGAAGTATCCTTGTACAAATACCTATGTACATATTTTATTATTATTTTAATAATCTTATGAAAACGTCCAACACATTTTTTTAGAGATTTTGAGTTTGCAGATCAGCTTTAATAACGCTTGCAACGCTCCGAGCCACTTCATCCGCCCGCTATTTTCCTCAAAGTACTATAGCTACAGATAATATATATATTTTTAAAGCCTTTTAAAAATGATCATGCAGCCATGCGGCAAGCTTATTTATGTGTTGCTGCAATTAGGGCTGCCAGATGGCCGGGAAATCCGGGATTGTCCAGGAATTACTAGTCTTGTCCCGTGTCCAGGAATTGCATCTTTTAGACCCGGATTTTCGAATACCGTCATACACTAGCTTTCTTCATTTTGATAATAGTAGCAGGCCGCTTTCCCTCCTTTATGCCCCACCCCACCCCACTGCATTGCAATTCTTCGTTTTAAAGAGCCCAGATTTCACAAGTCTTTTGAAAGGACTACAAAAACAGTCTTCAAACATGCGAATTCTGAATGAAAAATGAATTCTGAATGAAAAAGTATAGATAGGTATTCTAATTTTTCATATTTTTTTTCGTAATCCTCGAATTGTCCCGGAATCGAAATACCTGAATCTGGCAACCCTAGCTGCAATGCCTATTTTTTTTCGTTATTGTGATACTTTTTTTTCGTAATATTTACTTTAGCATTTAGCAGTTTTTTTTCTTAGAGAAGACAGCTTTTCTATTTTTTTTATCAGCAAACCAGTTCGACATACCTATGTAGAAATAGAAAAATATTAAGGAATGAAAACTTAATATAAAGATCGTAAAAAAAAGCCTTTCTTAAAAGATAATGTTTAATCAATACGATATGTAATCTGGCGTCCTTTTTATGTGCAAGCATTTTGAATAGCAGCTTGAGGGTTCAAACCTGGAAAGTTACAATGTGTCTTCTGCAGTCACTAACTGCATCTTAGACACAAGTAGGTACTTTTAAGATTCCTATGGCTGAATAATACAACTAGGAGGAAATCGGAGAGACTGAAAGCAACAACCTGCCTTCAGTGGTGATAGTATTTTACTTAGGCTAAGCTCATGTTTTCTTCGTATGAAAAAAGGGGATGTTAGAATGATGAATAGGTAAGCTTTTAATGACGAATTATTATGTAATAATATAATTGTAAGTAAAATTAAACTGTGAGAACACTCGTAAGGAGCGAGAGGTGTAGAGACGGAATGGGGAGGCTTTTGCCCAGCAGTGGGACAATTTAAACTAAGTACCTACCTATAAAAAAAGTAAAACGAATCGTTTTGGACTGAGAATGGTAAGAAAAACGAATTATTAGTAGATAAACCTTTGCATATTAATGTCTATTTACACAAAGTGTAGAACTTACTTGCTTCTAGTATGTATTTCTACATAGTAGGTATGGTCTCTTAGAATAAGATATTCTTGTAAAATTTCCTTGGATCTGTGTTGTTACAATTAACCTTAGAAAGATAATAATATATGTTGTAATTAATATACCTACCTAATAATATCCTGCGTGAAATTGATCCATGAACTTTAGTTAGCTGAACATCTAAATGTCCTATATATAGGATATCTTACGTCACTTGTAAATAGAATAAACGATGAGGTCAATTTTACGAACCCCGCATGCGTCAATTTTACGCATTTCTTCAGGGTAAATCTCTCCAATAAACATTACATTTTCGTGAAATAAATAGTTTTATTTTTTAAACATTGTTTATAGTTTTGAAGATTAAACAACACACAAGATCTACTTGAATTGCTACTAATCGAATATAAATTCAACTTATAGGTATTCGGCATTATATTATCTATAATTATGTAAGTAGGAACTTAGGTATCTATTGGATAAAGAATGGTCGAATAAGAAGGGATTGGCATGAAAACTCCTTTGCGTGAGAAAATAGAGACATTCAGCATCTGAAATAGGTAAGAAACAATATATCATCCTTACTCTTCCAACGAGAAGTGAACCGTAATATCGCGATAAATCGGTATTTGTAAGATATTACGGTATCCCCATGTCACATAAGGTCCTGGTAGGTATTCAGCGAATATTTAATAGATGATCTTTATAAAGAAATGCTTACCGTTAATCTTGAACCATGCGTGACCATGCCTACTCATACGAATTCACTATCTGCCCAATGAAAAATGGCGTTGCATTTTATTTTCCATGGTTGGACCTTTTCAGTTTACGTTTTGGTCGAAATGCATTTATCAAATAAAATTTTAAGTTCTCTCCAGTTTGCTTGTTGAGATTTTTCATGTAGGCAGATTTTTTGTTTAAAAAAATATTTTAATTAGTATGGTTGGTTGGTAGATCAACCTACTAGTAGTGCCTCGAAGGACTGATTTACGGCTTGGCTGACTTGTAGCTTGGCTTGGCAATCTGCCATGATTGTGTCCCGAAGGAGTGTATTGATGACGGTCAATAGCTTTCAAAATAAGTGACTGAAATATTATTTCATAAAGATTTAACGCAACCTCATAGAACTCGCTGCCTTTGCCTTGCCAACCGTGTTCCTTTTTCTAGCTTTTTTTATTGAAGTTTCGGGGCTTCTGAACCAACAAACTTGTTGAAGTATATTAGTTTTCGTTTTAATGATTCTCTGGGAAGTTATGAACAGTTAACTGTTGTTTTTGTACCTTTCATCCCATTCAAACCAAAGTGACCTTCAATTTGAATCCTGCTTTTGCGTTATTATCTGGACATTTTTAAAATTGCTTTTTGAAAATAAATGCAGTTCCATCCTTAAGTTGTAAAACGTGCACGAAAAAACGTCGGCTATAATCTTTATCTGAAACAACAGTTTACATACGAGGTTTATTTAAAAATAAACCTCAAAAACAAATATTTTTACCTTTTGTTTGCGCGGTTTTGTCTCAGGTGTTTGTTACACGAATTTATTTCTTGCGAACAAATCCACACGGTTATAAATTTTGTATAATAGCGCACATGACGCGTTCTTCCAAGCTCCCTTTGAAGATATGAAAACGCGAGCTATGAGAATATACCACCCACGTACTTATGGTTCAATTAATCACTGATTTAAGGCTAATTGAACCAAAGCGAGTGCTAAAAGGCCTTGTTTTAAAATTGTAATAGGTTAAAAATAAGTATGCTTGAGTTATTTCAGGGGAAAATTGACATATTGCTGAAAAATTACGCTGTTTATTCTTCCCACTCTTGAATGTTAGAACTAACACGATTATTATTTGGCATTAATATAAAATTAGAAATATATTTCGTATGGAAATAAGTAAGTATGCATATAATCAGAAACCCGTGGCCAAAGGTCATTCAACTCGTAGAGTTCACAAGAACCAGGCAGATATCCTTCCTCCATTAGGATTGTGAAACATGTGTAAGTAACTGTACTTACGTACACACACATGTATATCTATAGGGCACATGTCTGTTCCTAGAAATTTCTAATAAATAACAAGTGAACATTAGCTGCTCAGTGGGGGGTCAATCAGACGCATCCGAAAACAAGGAGTTGCATGTTATGAAGTATTTATTAACAAACGGCGACTAGGTCAACGTAATTCTGAGAACACGTAAACAAGAAACACAATATAATTATTGCTTATATACCTACCATAACATTCCGTTGTTTGTTGTGGCGTAATTTACCTTCCTAACATCATGAAAATATTTTAACAAAATGTATTAAAGTGTAATACTTAAAATACTTTATATTAATATTATCTTTCTTACCTTATATTTCTTGAAGACCGAAATTCGGTCATGGTCACTATCCCAAAAAAGTGACTATCTGCACAGATACCTATCTATGACTATTATGGGTCAGCAAACTAACTTGTGAAAGATACTTTTTATTCGACCGGAGGAATCCCATGATTTATAGCGGGATGAGGGGATCTCACATTTAAGGAAAAGCTTACAATATTTAAAAAAGGAGTTTATTCTGAAATATTCATTTATACTTTAACGTTATCAATCTGGACAATATAAGCGATAGGAGAGCTTCATATCAATCAGATAAGCGGTTTTTATACCCGAGCAAATAAACGGAACTGTCCTCTCTATGATATTAGTTTGGTCATGATTGATGAACTAATATCTAACTGAATAACGATGGGTGGGTATATGAACCTTCATACTTATGGATATATGTATATGAACCTACCAAGCTTCGGTAGAGTTTCATGGTTCAGCCACAGATTACCTTAATAGTTATCCCTACTTCGGTTCAACTAAGAGCTCGCGTAGGGGCTACAATATGTATCCGACTGACATGTACCTATTTTGATTTCGGCTAAAGTGTACCTAATACGGATTACATAAATGTCCAAAAATAATATTTAAGAGCCGTAGAGTAAAAAATATGATTTAAGGTGTTTTTGCCATTGCCCATTATCGCTTACGCAACTGGATCATAAGTGAGGGTTTAGTCAGTAGGTAAGACCTACGTACCCTTTTAACACCCCTAAACGAGCTGCAGGGAGAGGATTTCCACAGGATAAAAAAATGTAAGCCACGTTATCATTATCATAATACTGAATCCAGTCATGTAGGTAACAAAAGGGGCAAAGAACTTCACGCTTCCATTATAATATAGGGCTGAACATTATTCATGGGCCTTTCGCGTTATTACCATAATAAAAACTGCGGAAATAAAAAGAGTGATTTGACACAAACGTCTTGTGGCGTATCCAGCACTTAGCCACGCTATGTATGAGCTATAAAACTCACTTGTTTTTATAAAAGAAGCCACATCAGGATTTTTTTTTATCGTTAGACAACGAAGGCGCTTCTAGTCATTCAGATTTATTAGGACGTCGATTAGTACTGAATAGCAAAGTTATTGCCTATGAAATCGTGGTTTTATAGGTTTTAAATTGAATGTGAGCACTAATTCATGGTGAAATAGCTCGTATAAATTAGACGCCGTATTGTTTGGTTCATACAGATGTATGATAATGGATGAAATTACTAAGGTTGAAGTTGTGTAAAGCATAATTTTACTTTGGGGGAACGATTTATCTTCTCAACTGTAAATAAGTCTAAGTGTATTGCCCATATTTACCTATTTTCAATTGTTGATAAGTGATCATGTTTACATTGCCCATAGACTGACTTCAAGAAACGAATCCGAAAAACAAATTCCCTTAAACCTTTGAGCATTGAGGTTCTCAAATATGCTCTGGGGACCCGGACTTCAGTTGCGACTCCAAATGTGACCCTAACCCTGCTTGTCATATATTTTACATAGAAAAACCACTACCCGCCACCTCCATGAATTGTAGACGTGACTTTGTGCCTACCATGTATTGCTCACGTTTTGTTTTTATGGCAACACTGATCAGCGCGCGAAGTCGACATGTGTTTTTTTGCAGTCAAATATAGTAATGACGATCATCATTTAAATGAGTGTGTAGGTAATGAATGTATCCGTGATGACGCGTCTTTCGACTTGTATGTATTGTATGACTTTTATGTACACATACCTGCCTACATTTCGACATCTTGGTAAGTAGGTAGGTATGTGCTTTTTACGGAAGTTGAGCAAAAAGTTTCACCTGTAGGCAGAAGTATCTTATTGGGATTAGAGGTTTTGTACATAGAGCACCAGAATTCATAAAAGATTTTGTGCCTAAAGACTACTTAGGTAATTGTTCTTATGGTTGCAGGAGACAGCTCAGCATCATCAGCATCAGCTTTTCTTATGTTTTGATAGAAAACGTGATGTAGGGAACCTAACCTACATTATATTTCGTGTGCTTAGAACATTTATTTATAGAGATTAGCTTAAAAGTTTGCCAGTTTTCATTCTCTTGTGATAAATAGCTGTTGGTACTTCTACTATGCGTAGATACTTGATATTTTCCAATTTAACTTTCAGAGCTTGCGCGAAACGATATGCAGCTCGCTTGCTTTTCATTCATAAAGCCGGAAACGAAGGAATTTTAATATGCATATTGAAATGGTTGCTATAAAGAATATTTCATGAAATTACGTCTGGAACAACTCATGAATTTTCACCATTCCATAAGCATTGACCTGAAAATTATCAGTTTCGCAATCGAAATTCTATAGGTAGAATGAGTGCCTGAGATCAAAATTATATAATAGGCATGATGACAAATTTTTAAATTCCTTTGTATGATGTAGGTATACGTCTATTTTATATGAAAAATTATTAATTTTAAGAAAATGCGAAGTTTTTTTTATCAAATAATTGCATTTTTCTCTGTCCACTTTGAATCCGGCGCGAAAACGCTTGTCAGTGTCATGTCGTCACTTGTGACGTCACGACTGAAATTACAAGACGCAAGTAAACAACGCTCGTGCAATAATTAAGTTTTTTGTGTTATTAAATATGAATTCGAAAGGGCATAGGTGTTGTGGGGTCCCCCAGTGTAAGAACACATCCAAAACAACTCCTGATAAGTTATTTGTGTACGTTCCTCACAATAAAAAAATACGAAACAAGTGGCCTAAACTTGCAAGGCGAGATTCAAAAGCAATATTGCCCAGGGTACAACTTTATTTTTGTGAAGATCACTTTGATGTAAGTTATTACATAGTTCTCTAGATTCTAGCATAGTTTATAATGTAAATAACTATTTCGAGGTAAGGTTTCATCTCTCAATGTTTTTTAATTAAACTAGTATACTTACATGGAAGTTTTAACATTTCTAAATTCAGCTGAACGAAAATCTTTATTTGATGCCAAAAACTTTCCCAGCATTATGATATCAATTCTAGGCAAATTAGCGCTGTTTGCCTTGATAAATCCGGGCTCCATAACTCGTGTTATAAACAATTAATTAATTAAAAACAAAGATCGCAGTGGAAGTTCACAATAACGAAATGTGACGTTCGCGCGCTTTCGCGCGAGTTGTTTTGAGAGATGACGTCACGAGCTCTGATTGGTGTTCAAGATATCATGGCGGATTGCCTTATTTCGTAATTTTATTTTATAAAAATACATATTAATCACATTATTAATAAAGAAAACAATGCGCGTTTTATATTTCAAGCTTCAAGTTCAATTTAATAAATATATTATTTTAATGATTTTTGATTACTGTCATCATGCCTATTCAAGATTGTTTTTCTGATTTCAAAGGATTTTCTACCGAAGCTCAAGTTATAGTTACCTATGTAGGTATCATGGCGTCGACGTCTGCCGTACTTGACCGTTAAAATAAAATCCTGCTTTATACCTACGGGATCGAATCTCAGCAACTGAATTTCACAAGCTATTATAGTATATCTAGAAAACGAACATAACTAAAGTAAGATTTTTACTAACCACTAGGCCTGCTCGGTACCATTATAAAATGGATCTAGCTTATGACCAATACAAACTTCTTGTATAATAATCATCTCTATAATAATGGTAGATCCTTGATCACATTACCACTTCACTGGAAGTGCCTCTGCAGTGACGCATCTAAGATAATTAAGTTGGAACTCCTGGTACCTACCGTCTCGTGGGAAAGCGGCCATGATTGGCTTTTGTTTCACATCAAACCCAGGATAACTTCGCGCCAGACAATTCTATTGTGCGCGAAACTTTTGTGTGAGGGATTTTTAACTTGATTTTAAAATAGGTTCCTATGGAAGTTATAGTAGGTAAGCTTTTTATTCGACTGCTACATCTAAGGTAGTCGGTGTTGTAGCTGATCTGCAGCCGGACCAAAATTTTTCACCTGAAACATACCTAGTCTGTTGAAGAAATATTTTACGTTCTAAATATTGTATAAAGATTTCTACGGTATATACGATTAAAGTATATTTCTGAAGGCTATTTCGATATCTATTGTAATCTGAAAGGAAAGATAGTGAGATTACACTCAAGGACTGCGGCCTCAATAGACTATTTTCCTGACGTACCCTAGGGCCTCGGGGATAATTTTGCACCAGCCGTTTTCATTGCTAAGAAAACTTATAGGTATGCATGTGGATTAAGTGATACTGGTCGATTAATCTGTTGTGTTAATGACTTAATTAATGGATAGTTTACTATAATTATTTATGGTAATTTTATTTTTGAAAACCTTGACCGAAATTCTTATATACGACATCTAAAAAAAGAGCTAGTTCGACTAAAATTCAACCTCATCTAGCAGGACAAGAAGCAGTCTCCACTTTCATCTTGTATGAATAATTTATAACATATTGCTTATGTTATTAGGATAGAGTTTCACTGTCTGATTAAATTATAACATCATTTTGTATCATGTCATCTGCTGCAGCCGATGTAGTACAATCCCTCGGGGCGAGTAGCCTCGATTGGTTATTGTTTTATATCCCCACGGCTTGAAGTGTGAGCTTCACGATAGATATTTTTATAGCTAAAGACATCAACTTTAATATTCATTATTTTGATGGTAATGCTTAAAGGGTCTTGTTACTTATTTGTGCGTGGGTAAACAGTTTAAAAAGTTGCAACCAGAATTTTTTTCATGTTTAGACCAATTTTGTATCCATGCATCTTAGTTGTTTTCTGGTGGAAAAATGCATGTTTGTATGAGTACTTAGATTAATACTTCGATGCACTATAATTAGAGATACCTTCCAAGAAATAGAAGATATAAAAATAATAGAAGTGTCACAACAATTTCTCCAGTATCAGAATCTGTCTTCCAGTAACGGATAGCATAATTTTCACATGAGCGGCGGTCAAGTCGAGTAGCTCATTTCTCAGGATCCAACTTATCGTGCTTTCACAAACTCGCCGAGAGCTCTTCCATTTGCATTAAGTTATTTCATGTCGTGAAATGTGACGTCACGCGAGAACGCGATACATTCAGTTGCGAGTGATAGATGAGGGGTTAAATGAAACTATTGCATTTTTATTTCCTTTAGGTTTGAGGAAATATGATAAAAAAATAAAGTTTCGTGATCGATGTGATGAAAAAATATTTAAAAAAAGCTTCTTTTACTGCCACTGCTACCATATTCACAGCAAAGATAGAAATCATTGCAAGAAAATAGAAATACCTCAAACATATCTTAGAAAAAATGACAATAAATAAAGTTATACCTATATGCACTTACCACCTATTTTTCAGCATCAGCAAAAGTATCTTCACTTTATAAAAAAAAACTCAAGCTCTTTAAAGTCGTTACTAAAAAGCTATTTGTCGGTTACAAACCAAATAAAATCTGACAATCCTCGATTTAAGATGATTACTTTCTTTCAACTCAATTATTTAAAGTGAATTCGAGTAAATTGAATTTAAGACTGACTGACTGCAATTTGTCAGGTTTGATTAAGATCCGAAGTTTAGTCTTATTATTTAAATTGCACACTAATTCATTAGAGCCCGTTTAAAAAAATTGGGTGCGAGTGTTTTGTTTCTTGAGGCAATATTAATTATTTACTTCGTTTACACAGAGTGTATAAATATTAAGGGCGTCGTTAAAATAGATTGAAACTGAGATTCAGCCAAGATCCAGCAGAGATAAACGACGCAATAAAACTCTTATGACGGACTTTATTGTTGGCGGACTTAAATTGTACTAACAAACGTCTATCTCTGACGCGATCTTATATACAATCATTTGATTAAATTGCGTAACTATACAAGGCAGGGTGTCAGGGTGCGTAAGCGAGCGTGACCAATTACCACCAAAATTGAAGGTAGGGTTTCTCAAAAGCGCCACCAAAAGGGACAAACTTTGTCAAAAGAGACACCACGGTACCGCCGGGCGTAGCTGTAGCGGTAGTTCTTGAAAGAATAAGAATTAGAATTAGAAAGAATAAGAAAGAAAGAATAAAAAAAAAAAAACGAATGAAATTCTATGTATTTAAACATACACCGTCTTATCACAAAAACTTTAACTTTACTTTTAAACAGATGTTTTTGTAGTAAGGCCAACATAGTTTGAATGTTTTTTACAATTAAAACACTACGGGATTAGCATTGCTATTAATACTCCACATTAAAATAAACGAAATGATCATAAGCCACTTGGCAGATTAAGTTGGTAAGTATTGCATAAACAACTTCAATATTTTCACATCACTTCGTAATTATTCTTAACCGACCCTTCGTACAGCGAAAAATCCCGTGGGATATTGACATAATTAGTTCGTTGACCGCCGGATTCCTGATGGCACTATGATAATATTATGTCACTACTTACTTAAGTAGATGATTCTGTACATTAAATGTAAATTGTATATGGACTGTACGCGAATTAAACTATTAGGTAGTCTTAACTTTATCCATCAATGCGATTTTGCCGGGTCGGTATTAATACAGCTAAGCACCATTTGTATTCCTCAGCAAGAAGGGAGCATTCTTACTTCGAGTCGTATCCTAATCTCCGAATACATGACTAAAGCTCCGTGGATTTAGGTACTCATGGAAGTTTGTGTAAACTTTTTGTACTTCACTCATAAACTTCAAATACTGTACAGAACATTTTTTTGTCCGCCAGACACGTGCGAATGGTACACCGTGCGTGGACAGAATTCCCAAGTAGATAGAAAACGCTTTTTCAAACAAGTGGCTTTATGTCAGCCCATATTTCAGCTACTTCTTGAGGAAAAAGTAAATGAGCGCACTTTTGTACCCATATTAACCTTACGATATGTTTCGAACGCTATCATGCGCGTATATGAAGCAAATAATTTGCTTTCATAGCTATTACAGGGTTGCTCTGATAAGAATACTAGCTATATATTATGTAGGCAGTACTCCTACGCAATATCATAACAACGGCATCGTAAAAGCTATTTTAACGAACGTCTTCGCATCGGGATGGTTGTTTCAGCAAGTGAACGACTTTCAAGCAATAAAGCACAGAGAGACGTTTTACGCTGGTTTTATTGAAGTTTTTTCTACGCCACATTTAAGCGACGCGACGTGATGCTGCGTCCCGCAGGGTGGATCAAGCTGTCAATGCCAACATTCCGTGAATGGGCCCGTTTTGAATAACGTGTTCCTATACAGTGCCTCCTTAATCCTTCAGCTTGAAATTTTTGACGTAATAGGGATGGCTTTGTGCATAATTCTCGAGCGACGATCATTAAAGCTGTCGGATGGCGGGCGCGCTCGGTAATGAACCCCGCGATCGTGCGCTGTTGTCTCTCTCAGCGCTAATTGCTGCACACTTATTAAGGTCGAGACGCTGCAACAGTTGAAAAATGCACTCCAAAACACAAAGAGATAGTTCGCATAAGCGCTTTGAGATAGGATTGTTCGGATGTTTGTTCCAGACAGCAAAGGTTTTCAGATTACAATTATAGGTCGACAACAATTCACTACCCGTTGATACTTTTAGTGGAAATAAAATCGTGTTAGACGTTTAAATTGAGTGGAATCGAGGTCGAGTTAAGCCTACGAGCACGTGATCGGAATTTCAGGAGCGATTCGTAAGCGAAGCTGTAGACCTCTCGTCGTTCAGGTGTTCGCCAATATACCGGGACTTTTTTGTATGCATTGAGTACTACCTAGATTGTTTACTGCGAACCGTGTGTGTAAATTTCGTTGAACACGTAAAGTTGGGAGGGTTCTTGAAATAAACTTTTAAGAAGGTGGGCTATAAACACCTCGGACTTGGGTAAGTACAATTGCAACATACCAACTTGGAAATTACGTTACCTGAAGGGTATTATTCTTCTTGATTAGTTTTTTGGGTCTTCGTGATGGCAGTAAAATCGGGGAAAATATGGCAACTGAGATGGGCTTGTATTGTTGTAAGAAATTAGCGAGTTTCTCTCCAGCCGTGTCGGCGCAACGTGTTGATTACTTTTTAATGAATGTTTGATGGGAAAACGGCAATTATTGGGTCTCTTTATCGAAATTATACCTACAACAGGTTTTGGAACGTTAGTAATGGAAAATGTACATACCTATTTATAAATAATTTGTGTTGCTATTTAAAACAATAGCTACATTACCAACTTGTTAAGACGATTGAGATACAAAAATCAAAGGAAGTGAAAAAATATGAAAACATTTGCATCAGGGACTCATCCTCTTACCTCATGCATGGGTGAACTAATAATGTAAGTAATTTTTAACTCTACATCGACACATTTCTTGAAAATATTCCACGTCTAAGACTATATTCCTTCACAGTCTCACAGGTTTGAGCTAGAATCGTATTTCTAAGAATCAGGATGCCTCCTTTATTTGTATAGACAGCTGAAAATACGTGTAAAAATCTAAATTTTAACTTTACCGAAAAACGTGCCAAAAATATTTAACAATTACTTTGTCTTTGTACATTTTGTGCTAAACACCATGACAAATTCAATATATCTAAAGTGGAATGACAAGGCTTCAAGCCGTTGTATAGATTGCTTCCGTTATCTATCATGACGGATCAGAAGATTGAAGAATCGTGTTCGATGGAAACAGATTCCATTTGGAGATTGCATTTGAAATCTTGCAGGGTTAAACGTGTTGGATAGCCAAATTACAAGTTGTTTGAATTGTGATGTACCTTTTTGCTGTAAAATCTATTTAAAGTTAAAAAATTTGGTATATATGTTAGTTTTCGTTTTAATTTCGTAACTCAAGAACGGGATTATACAAACCAAATGTGTAGGCTTTCTTCGGACTATTTAGTAGATGATCTCAATGTTAGTGAATCAAGATAAAAGTGAAGTTTCATCCCTGTGTGGGCAGTAGTTCCCATCAGACGCAGGTGAAACCGCGGCTAGTGTTACATAAAGGCAGGCAACTGAGGCAACCCTTTTTTTTAAATATTTCGAAAGGTACCTTAGTCATCGAAGCTGAAAAGGTTGATTACATGTTTCACGTGATGAGCCGATGTTTTTTTATCATGGATTTTCTATGGCCAGGTTTTAAGTTTAATCCATTGACTTGCTATCCCTTCTATGATAAGTAAGACTACAGTTACTCTTTTGGTGTGGTGTACCAGTTCTTTCCAAGTTTCCAGAATTTGGGTACCAAATGCACAAACAATCTGATACAGAATACTAGAACAAGTACGCGTTAGTAAGGCAAATATTTGTATATTGCTGCAACGATTCGAGTCACGTAGTTCAGAAGACGAACAAAGTGCACTAGTCGACAAGTCTATTAAGTGCATCCTCGCTGAATAAATCTTAGCAACGCCTTGTAGTCAAGTGGTAAAAAAACGAAAGATTAATTACCACGGTAGGCATGGGTATGGTGCTGGTAGTTAGCTAATTGATTTCATTCCTTCAATTTGTAATTGCATGAAACACATAGGTAATCATAACACATCACGTATGCTAATGCTGTAGGTATACTTACTTACTCATATTTTAAATTCTCCGTAAATAAATCGACTGACGTAACGGAACTAACATTTTCGCCTGGATAGGTAGGAACATTGGTTCTCGGATGTTTGCATACAGACGGACTGCAATTAATATGCAAACCAGATGGGCTACTCAAAAACTTTTTGATTCAACTACACAGACTAGCAACAACAAGACTGACAACAAAAGACTATTATATACCTGCTTTGTTTTTCTTCTGCATTTTAATAGCCTCTGAAGTCCATTTTCTTCTTCTTTAATTTAAGAGCTCAGCTCTTGTCGGTGCAGCTCCATCCATTTATATCGAGCGCCAACTCCTGAACTTCCTTATACGTCGCAGCCTTCACCTTCTCTTTAATTTGCTTAAAGCAGCTATACCTTGGACCTTCCCCCTCCGGCTGTCATTGAACATCCTTGGCAGTCGTTACGGAGTCAGAAGCCAGTCTAACCAAGGGGTATCGGGTTGCCCGGGTAACTGGGTTGAGGAGGTCAGATAGGCAGTCGCTTCTTTTAAAGTACTGGTACTCAGCTGAATCCGGTTAGACTGGAAGCCGACCCCAACATAGTTGGAAAAAGGCTCGGAGGATAATGACCTTGGACCCCTTCCCCTCTTTCTTTCAACCATTTTTCGTCCAACCAAAATCATAAGTCATGTGCGATGCGCAAACCCGGGTTTATTGACTTAGACCAAGTCAATATCGGCGCAAAGCGCAAACATACAAACATGTACCCGATATAAGTTGATATGTACGGTGATTAGTTTAGCTGGATCCACGTGGGACCGAAATATGGCCGCTATCATATTTGTTGACTACCATGCCGTAATATGATTATGTTGGCGGTTGGTTCAGATAGTTGTTGTTGTTTTATTTTAGTTTCTAACTGGTTGGCAGTGGTTAATTTTGTGAGTAAACTCTGATTTGTTGTTCCGCGAATTTAATCGTCCGTAATGTGGTTTGTTGTTATAACAAACCATTTTGAATATACTCATATTCCGTTGCGGATGTATGTTCCGGATGGATGTATGTTCATGTTACGTGCATTTCTGCGCAAACGAGATTATGTGCGTAGTTTAATTTGATATTGTCAAACATTAAAAACTTTTTTGCTATATGATTTCTAAAACCTCTAGCAACTAAAATAAAGCATGAATTTTCATAACCACCATTCCTAAAAAAGAAACATCAAAAAAGCATAACCCAAAAAACTCAGCACGTAGTCAAAAGACAAGTACCCCGAATAAACGTCTCCAGCCTAATACAAGTTTTGATTGCGGGCTTGGTAAGCAAATCTGACGGCATGCAGTCCCGAGGGTCGCTGTCTGCTTTGCAAGTCAATTCCACTGCACGCTGCATTCCAACATCCAACATTTTTGTTTTGGAATAAAACCTGAGTCAAACTGTCGAGAGCTTCCAACCTTTTGTTTAAACAGAACGAGTTCAATGAAATAAAACCCGAAATTTTCATCATGTTTTCATCTAGCTGATTTTGTTTTTATTTTCCACGGAGTATCTGTTTGTCTGGTGGTCGTTTTGGTGTTTTTTGGTTGCGGTGTCGATTTTAATGAAAGTTGGGAGAGGTCCGAGGTCTCATCATTCAGCTATGCCACCCATTCATTCAGCAAGAGACTAAAAATACTAGAGCGTGGCTTTCATTTGAGTTTAAAATTACACTTTAGTGCCAAAAGATAGATACTTTACAGTTTAATTTGTTTATCAATTTATAAATTCCCTTGTGAAATCATTGTCCGTTTCCACAGAGGTGATAATAAAATTACAAAGCATTAACCGGTCAGTGTTAAATTTTAAAAGCCCTGCTAAACTTGTACATTTTGTTTCATTACTTTATCTCAATTACTTATAATAATGATTTCAAAACTTAAACATATCTCGTCAGTATTAAATAAGGTCGTTTAGCTTAACACGCTGACGTAAGGTACCGTGAAATATTGCCCATTATGAGTTCAGTTTTCACAGCTATTCCAAGATTGTATGCAATTTACGAAGACAAAGAATTTCAGCTAAATATTTAATCTGCGTGCCTTAGCTCCGAGCAGTACAGATGAAAAGGGCAGTATAGATGAAAATGTTGAATATTTGAGACTTTGACATCAACACACTATCGGTTGAGGTTTTCCATGGGTAGGCTTTATAAGTTTGATGACATGTATTGTAAAGGGACTTGAAAGTCTTCTGAAATACTTTATTTTGAACGCTACTCACGCGCTGTAAAGGAAATTAGGCTCGTCTTATACTTAGCTAAAAAATAGACACGTGGTGTTTCCAATTTAGCCTGAGCATCATGCGTTGGTCGATGCTCGATTCAACTTGGAATGACAAGAAAAGGACATTGTCATATTATAGCTGAAGCTGAGTTTATATAGCTGAGGAGTGTGTTCGCTAGCTTTTTCAGGGACGACTGGGCCGATTTGAAAAAAAAAACAGTATTAAATAGCTTATTTACCAAGAAAAGTTTTGGCTGATTTTACGCGAATTAGTTGACGCGGGTGAATCCCTGGGCAGATTTCAGTGTAGGCAGCCTATTTATGAGCTGACAGTGATTGATATTTCTGCAACAATATGTAGCAGTTGTTTGAAGTGGTTTACTGTCACGGGTGTCAAAATATAACTTAAAATGCATCCAAAATTCCCTGACCGAACCACATCTGGCTTTGACAGGCGCTTTTGAGTCCTTCATAATACATATTTAACAATACCTATGACATTGTAATTTATAAAGTAAAGTATATTGTACTAGCTTCTGCCAGCGGTTTCACTACTGGGTGGGAACTACTTCCTGTACCGGTATAAAAAGTAGCCTATAGCCTTCCTCGATAAATGGGCTATCTAACACTGAAAGAAATTTTCAAATCGAACCAGTAGTTCCTGAGATTAGCGCGTTCAAACAAACAAACAAACTCTTCAGCTTTATAATATTAGTATAGATTATGTATTGTATTACATAACAGCACGAGTAGCAAATACTACTTAAAATAAAAATAAATAGCTCGTGAAGTTTAGAGACAAGAAACTCATTCGTAATAACTTGTCAATCCTTTGATAACGAAATACGAGATAGTTCCTTCCGACTTCCGACTAACTTGTCTCAAATTTCATGTAAATCTATTCAAATTTTACGGTTTGATTAAGCATCCATGTTTGCTGTAGTTACCTATACTTAGTGAGGAACAGACTCAACAATGAGGAATTTATGTTGTACTCTATAGTAAGAAACAAGTTCAATTTAGAAATGAATATGCATAAGTATGCAGGCATTGTTATGTAGGTTCAAGAAAATCCAGTAAGATTCAGAATACCTACATTTTTTTTTTAATAATTTAGACTAGAGCTCATCTTCTTCAATCGACGAGTCAACGATTAGGTTTCTAGCTAGAGTAACTTGTGGAATGATTTAAAGAAAACTTGTATGTGGTTACGAAGTTGGGATACAAGTTCATTTAGAAATGACTTATCTATTTTTACACTTATGAGAAAATACATCAAAATTGTTTTTTTTAGAGAGCTACACTATCTTCTGGGGAAAATGCTGGAATACCTACTAAGAAAAAACACCAATAATTTCGCACTTTAATCGACATACCTATAAACGATTAGGTTTCTACCTACAACACTCGCATCACTAGTTCATTATAAAGTCAATAACTAGCGTCGTCTGTCACAAGTTGCAGCGCACGTGTGATACCATCGGATTGCCTATCTGCTGCTGTCATGTTCTATGTCGGCTGTAGGAAGTATTGTGATATAAGTGGGAGCTTGTTTACAGCCTTTGTAGTACGTACATAGTGGGGAATGTATTTAAAGGATCATTTTGCTGATATAGAGCGCTGGGCAATACGAACTGTGAAATGATTTAAAAAAGCTGTCGGAGTTTATGAAGTTAGGTTATCCGCGGTTATGTCTCATGTGTATACGCGCTATCTGAAAAACATACAAACATATGAATTGTGAACCTTCTCCTTTTTGGGAAGTTGGATAAAAACCCTAACCGGTCACAAAAAACAACACAAGAGAATGAATATATTTCTATGCACAACTGTCCATAATTGCACTGTACACTGTGCATTTTATCGCCACCAATATTCTGAACAAAAAAAAAATGAAAAATGCAATGTCACGATCCCAAAAAGATACACAAAATAGAAGACGTACGAATCGTAAAATTCTTACTTTGTAAAATCTCTGACTGAAGCATTTCCTTTAAAGGCGATAACTAGAGCTACCTGTCTTGTACCATGATTTATCTATTGCTGTAATAAGAACACAGAATATTTTGCTTTATGGAACAGAATATGAGAACAACTATTTTTCTATGAAAAGAACAAATACACCTTCTTTTAGATATTATCGCAGCAGTGTCAAAATGAATATAGTGTCGATAAAAATTATTATGACAAAGATTTTTCCCGATTTTTAGTGCAACAATCTCTGCAGGCGATCTAGAGTATCAGTCTATAGAGAGTTTCACATTTTATGAGCACTTATGCAAACAACAAAGATACTATCCCTAAAACGCTTCCTTTTTCGGGAAGGCACATGGTGTTCAAAGGTGTGATGAGTCTGTCAATTTGTTAAATATATCAATAGTGTGTGGGTGGTGTACCTAGTTTAAAAATTATTTACGACTAGCCGTTTTCCCGCGGATTCACCCACGTCCCGTGTGAGCTACTGCCCGCACCGGGATAAAATATAGCTTATGTTACTCGCAGATAATATAGCTTTCTAATGGTGAAAGAATGTTTAAAATCGGTCCAGTAGTTTTTGAGTTTATCCATTACAACCAAACAAACAAAGTTTTCCTCTTTATAATATTAGTATAGAAAGTGCATACATTTTTTATTTAAGTGCCTTTTGGGTTAGATACCATTTTCCAGTTACGATGCTTTTCATGGCACAATTTCCTCACTGAGCCCTAATCCCGCATGACCAAACGATTACCGTTATTTAGTAGTTTCGCACACATTATAACAGATGGCCGTAATTAAATTATGCAAAACACGTGCTTTGGCCGCCCGCGTACACTAAAGCGGTTAATTGAGAAGATTTTGTTTGAGAATCCCCTAAAGTATTTTTTTGATCGCCTTTCCCTCGGAATTGGCTCATTTATAACTCGGACAATCTGCTTAGGCAGTACCCCGCTGGTGGAAGGCTGAGAGGATATTCTATTTTCATGTAAAGGGCTCTGCGTGGCACCACAGCTTCCACAGCAAGGGCTTAGAATAATAGACGACCTTACACCCCTGAATATATTGTAAGAGGAACAAAAATTCTACCGAACGAGTTTAAACAGGCATTTCTTTTCGGGGAAATATGTTGGTGTTGTAGCTTGAACAGTTTTTTTACTGTCAAGTTCTTGTTCATTGACCGGCTTTGCTAATATTCAAAGCTATGTAGATTTAACCTGCAACGGGCAATTACATAGTTTAGATAATTTTCAGGCACATGTGCAAGTGATAAATGAAGACGAGTAATTGCTCTTTCGAGAATTAATCTTGAAGTTATTTACTTGTTTTGATTTATTATAGTTACAAACAACTATTATGCAACAAAAGTATCTCATCTTTCTTCTGAACTCCGAACAAAATTTGTCCAGCAAAATATTGTCACGAGCATAAAAGGTAATGAC
Source organism: Helicoverpa zea (assembly GCF_022581195.2). Lineage (NCBI taxonomy): Eukaryota > Metazoa > Arthropoda > Insecta > Lepidoptera > Noctuidae > Helicoverpa > Helicoverpa zea. The sequence continues at coordinate 6,392,947 of NC_061452.1, read as the reverse complement.
ACTATAATGTAGCCTAAAGACATTAAAGAACCTACTTGGATTATGGAGGCGTGATGATACTTTAAATCATTTTACTGTTCGCCGCCTACTATTAAGATTTCGCGAAAGAAAATCTATTTGTCAGTAATGTTTGTCGGCCTAGAGTTTGATTAACGAGCGGGCTTCGCTACGTTTTGTCACTGATATACTGAGACAAATAGTTTTCACCCAAAAAATCCGCCACTCCAAAAAGTTGTTGAAATGCGTGATAAAGGATAGATTACGCATACGTTCGCGATATTGGAAAATGTAGAAACCTATTTTCTGTTCGATATTTATGACCCTCTTGTGAATATTTTATAATGAGATTTTAATGAAGTGCTCCCGATAAAGAATGCTGTTAAAGATATATTTCTGGAAGCTTCCGCCGAACGACTTTTCCTGAAGAACTTAATGGCCTAAACATGGCATGCTTGGTAGTAATAAGTTACAAAGTGGTACTATACAAAGTCACCTTCATCTTGTATTTGTTGGGATCAAAGGAAGATAGTTGAAAGTGCAGTTCCGATGAGTGAACTGTTGTTAGACAATCCCAAATAAAACTTTAGAAATCTCTCGTTCATTAAAACGTGTTCGTGTATTAAAATGCAAAAGAGTGTCGTAGCAATTTCTCACAAAATAAATGTCCTGTAAAAGGGTTTAATACTACGCTGCTTACTTACAACCTATTGACCTAAAAATAAAGCAATTTTTGGGGGGAAATTTTGTTTTACGTTATGACTATATAGCGATAAAACCCAGCTGTGCTTGAACAGTTATATAAAATTAAAATGTCCTAGGTAGCCGTTGCTGGAGTCCAAGCCATTTCTACATTGACCATATAAAATGTTTACGAGTGATTCTCAAACTTAGGAAATACTAGCACTTTATGTATTTAATGTTTGTGCATTTCTTAGAGTTGAGTAACTAAAATTGCATGCCAAATCTTAATGGATTAAAATATATTTAATGCCGCTAATTTATATCCTAAAACTGATAATTGATTATATTGGCAAAGGATAAATCGCATTTAAATAAATACCTACTTGATTAAATTTTACCATAGGCCCTAGTGACGAAAACTCATCCTAATCGATACTTTTCGCCCGCGGCTATAGTGACACCGACACTATAGACGGTATCCGTTCCCTCACGTTCTTATTTATCCAGTAAAGCAAGTTAATTAATGAACTGTCAGTGGGTTTCTACATCGATATGGCGTTCGTGCGTATGAACGCTTCCCCCTCACTATTCCACCGTGGGTCGGAATCTTATTGGAAATTCGCGTGCAATAACTGGTGTACGACAGTAGTATTCTATATTTATTTTATACTTCCTACAATTTTTAATAGGACTAATATAACTATAGGAGGAATAGGAGGTTGGACTGCCTCGTTGGTCTAGTGGTCGCAAGCGCGGTTGCTGTGCTCGAGGTCTTGGGTTCGATGCCCGGGTCGGGCCGAAATCACTTTGTGGGTTTTCTTAAACTTTCACAAAGCAGCCCGTAGTCTGGAAGTTGGTGATTGATTCACCCGTGCATCGGAGAGCACGTAAATGTCGGTTCTGCGGCTGATCTCTTTCCGGTCGTGTCGGATTGCCGTCCCATCGGGTTATGAGAGTGAAGGAATAGGGAGTGCACCTGTGTCAGCGCAAATGCTCGTGCACTATAATATATCCAGCGCAGCTGGCTGATCTCCTTAAGTGAGAACAGCCGCCGTGGCCGAAATCGGCCGTGGAAGCCATTATAGGAAATATTGAAGGGTGGGCTGAAACATGGAGCGATACCTTTGATGGCTTACAAAAAGAAGAGATGATAATTTTGAAAGATTAAATGTAGTGATCATTACATTTAGTGATAGGATAATTGATAGGAAGTCAAAGGTGATAGAAAATGTCGAGAAATAGGGGAAAAGGTAATGTCAATGAAAACGACCGATTCCGCCGAGTGGCTAATTTGCACTGTTTTATTAATTTTATTATAGTGTCGAAACATGATACGATGACTCGTGCAGTAATTGTTTCAATACCATCGATCATCTGTAACAATAATTACCTATTTAATCATTCCATCCTATGAAATGTTGCAATATATTTCATGGGATATAACATAAGATAACGCCTTCATCATGGTATCATATCATATTAAATTATTACGTGTTAAAAAAGGTGACCTTCAGTGCATCTACCTATACACATGTTATGGTGAGTGAGATGGTCATCCGGGAGTGATACAGATAAAATTGGATGTAAACGGACGTCGTACCATCGCTAACGTAATGAAATAAAAATGACCGTCCGCGGAATAACCCATGATGTTTCCCATATACGGTGTGATTTTACATTTGACATCTTTTTCTAACTGCTCGTCATTTTGAGCAAGGTCTAGAATATTGAATGTCAAAAGGTCATTCTATTTTGTCATCAGTGCTTAAACAATCACAATTATCCTGTTATATAGAGCATACTAAAATAACAAACCGTCCGCAAATCTGTACATGAAGCTATTGAATATCGAGGAAAATAAAGATTATAAAACATTTTGTTTCTACAGCCACTTTAAAATTACCGCTAGTGAAGTGACATTTAACAACCGCGGCAAGCGCTGTGCTGACAGGTACGTAAACCTATTGAAAATATTCACGAGTGCTTTTTTCGCAGAGCCTGCGGTGTCCGATAAAGCGGACAATAATTGAATATTGTTCATGTAGGTAAACATTACGAATGGACGTCAATTAACGGAGATAGGTCCCGTCACGGACGACTGCTGGCCTCTATTATTTCATTAGCTCACTTTTATTCCTCTTCAGTAGCTGAGGAAGCAGTCTCTGCGAAAGAAAACGATCGACGATAATTGGCTTGAAAAAAAGTTGATTGGAAATGTCAATTGGCCGGGCGTCTCGGCTTTCTCGCGATTGTAGGCTTTACGCGGTAAAGTAGATATTTTTTTTCGGTTACTCCAATATTGTAAAACGGTTTCTGGGCATCGAAAGTAATTAGAGTTTCCGCATGAATTTACTTTGTTGAATCACTGGTTTTTAATTAGAAACCGTTGGAATTGTGCTTCCATAAAGTCATGCGTATCTAATTTGTTATCAAAGCACAAAGTCACATTAGTACGTTTGCAAAGAGAAAATAATGAAAGAGTGAAAAAACGTGGTGTTGTGTTCACGAATAGGAAAATGTAGGGTACAGTCGGCTCGACAATCACAGTTCGCTGACAGTCGGCGATAGCACGTGTGTGCCGCGACCCGACACTATAGTTCGGCCATTCAGAGAATGCGTTCCTGACACGTCGCGATTGAACTGACGACGTAACTACATTCATTGATTATTGATATAATAATGTTGTTTTAATGCTCCTCAATTGTTAAAACGGTAAACAACCAGCAAAAATATTTTTATCGTAACTGCAACGCCATTGCAAAGTTACGTCGTCAGTTCAATCGCGACGTGTCAGGAACGCATTCTCTGAATGGCCGAACTATAATGCAATATATTGAACACGTCAAGCTAGGAAATAATATACAATATTGTGAAAGAATAATCCACTGTAGTGTTATAAGGAAAGCTTGTATTAAATAATGGCGTGTGTCGGATTAAAGTAATATAAAGGTAGCAGCAAAACTGGGGGGAAATATACGATATTAACTTTAGATTTTGGATTACATTTTCAGTCACGAAAAAATATAAAAATATTTTTGATTAGTTAGCTTGCTTTATCGTGAGATACTGAAATGGAACCTACAACGAAAACAAACTGAATTCGACGTTATCAGGTACCTACATCACGGGAAATACATTTTGAGAGATTGTGATGTATGAAACAACCGTGGAAACAACTTACTTAAGTAATAATCGGAGACCCAGAACAGAAAGGCGATCCTTTTAGTGTAATTGTTATGTCATATCCATTTTGTGTTGTTTTCTTATTAATTCGTTGTGATTCGTACAGCAAAGCCGCGTCTGCATATAGCCATTCGATCGTTCTAATGGAAAACTGTGAGTGGACCGAATGATACGTTGCTATTGTGAACTTCTATAACATAAAACTGGGACGTAGTTTTTTTTGTAACATATTGAAATAAAAATTCCCATTTCTCAATATAATTTCTGAAACTAAAATCATTTGCTGAAAAGCAATTCATTGCATTTTATGATCCTAAGACCTCGTCAAAAATAAATTAATCATACCAAATTTTAGAGCTATTAAAATTGAAATCCAAAAACGTTTTTGTAGAAAATAATTTTAACTCTATTTTTCTATGTCATTTAACTTCTTTCACGCATTGAAAGCCACGGAGGCAACGCTCTTACATTCAATGTGCAACGTGGCGTGAACATCAAAAAGCATCATCAGACCAATCCTGCTCTCTCTTTATTGTACCAAACCTTATGTGTTGCGACACCGAACTTAGTTAAATAACTCGTGAACTGAGAATGTTATTCTGTCGCAGAAAGCTACGAGTGTGCGTTTTATTCGTAGGGCGGTAATAACAAACACACATTTCGCTTTTTAAAGCTCAAAACAATCGGACTCGACTGAAAGGGTCAAGGGGCGTAAGTAGTGATAAAGAAAATATATGGGCGCCGTGCCCGCGCCGAAACGTTGGGAGAACGAGCGATTTTTTCTCTCAATGCAATAAAGTCGTTTACCTACGGCCGAACTAACAGTGCAATCGAAAAGGTCCTTGTTAGTATTGCAAACACGTTTTCTGTTCAAATAGGATTGTTTTTTTTTGTTGCTGATTATAGTTGCCAACTGTTATTTGGGATTGATTTAATTGAGCATAGATTTGTTTTCTAATTTTGAGCCATTGTAGTAAGCACTTCAATAGAATATCATTATTTTAAATACCAGCAAGATTCATGGGTTGTTAGTCAGATAAACATCTAATCTTATTATATAATTTACCTAAAACATTCAAACTCCGTAAAAGAACATTATAGTATTTGTTACTTAATGGATCTTAAAGGCACTTACACAATTTGGAAAGATGGAAGATCAGCAAAATACGTTGAAAGTGTACACAGAATTTTCATAACAGCTTAGTACTATTTTTAAACGGTACACTTCAGTGCTCAAGTGGTTTAAGGATATTAGCTCGTATTTGTACGGAATTGTCGTACTATTGTCAATAACGACCCACACAGCGCTGTTACCGACAGTAATGTACACTCGCAATGAAAATATTAAACGTGATTTCAGTACAGTCGGGAGGTCACGTTTTTTCCGGGTCCAATTTTGTTTATTAAATTATTCGTAACAATTTTAATCGAAGCTTTTGTTGTTTTGTTATTATGGCCATTTTAATTAATTGAAATGAGGTTTTTAATAACATTTAAATTCTGAAAATCTTTGCAATATTTCATGAAGGCGACGTAAATATTTAAATTTTATGGCTGTTGTATGTGCAACGTTGTACATTTTTATAAAATATGGCCTGATATGCGTGATTAATTAGCGGAAGTGCATAGTTTAATAGGTTAATTACGTGTTACTTTTAATAGCTTTAATTTATGAGACAAGAAGTATTTTTTGCAAAGTAAAATTAAAAAGTAGTTAGTTGAAGTCTTTTTTTACGCTAAACGTTTAAATAAGTACGTAGTCATTAAAAGAGCATTTAACATAATGTTGAATTTGTTTCTCAGTTTATATTTTATAGGCATTGATCGATTAGAAACTTCTCTTACTCTTTACGTAGTACTTACTTATTCAAAGAATTATATATAGGTCAGCATCGTTAATACTTATAGAACTTCGCTTTAAGAGATCAAACAGGTCAACTGTACTTCGACGGAACCCTTTAAAATGTAGCGATTACGATATTTCCAGTCCAGTGCACGTAACAGCTGACTCAAGTTCTTAAACTTACATTATATGTTTAATGGCTACAGCGTATTGGTGCACGAATCACATCACCCAGTGCTTTTATACAATGTTTTATTATGATTGGGGATTGTAAATGTACTCAAGACTCGTACTACAAGAGCTTTGACCAACGTCATACTGAAACTCATGATGGCAATGCAAGTGTAATAAAATGTTATATATTTTTTGTTACTTTTACAGTACCCATGTTAAATTGTGATAGATGCTGAAAGTGCATTGGTGCTTTATCGATTGGTGCCGCAAGGGAAATACTCCCCATTTCCCACTTATCACAAGACTACTTACTCTATGCCCGCAAAATAACAATGAATAGGTATACAGGTATACACATTAACGACCTAACGTGTGTACCTACGTATCTCGCTAATCTTGTAGTTCCTTAAAATTGCATCCCAAGACTACCAGTTTGCAAGCTGAGGTTGCAGTATTTCCTGAACTATGCTCGTATTCAACACATTAATAAACACAAAACCAGCGGTTAACATTCGAGTACAAAGAAGGTCGACTTCCAAGTACAAGGGAAGGCTACTAGCTCCAAATTATCTCTTTATGACGTTAAAATTAAATAAGACAGTCGAGTATCGAGAGCTCAGCTGAAAGCTAGTCCTAATTAGACAAAGGACTTGCATTTTATTTAAAATTAAAAAAAAAGTACGTTGGGAGCTCCACAGTTTAGCCAGACAGCAAGGATGATTGTGGAGCAAACTGGCCAATTGCAATTTATTTTACTATTGAATATTTTGTTAGTCAAATCAAGACATTGAAATTAATAATATGAAATGACCGGTAATGTTATCATGTAATCTAATGTTATATGCGCAGAAATGCAATATGTCTGAATAGTAAATATGTCGATAGAATTTATACAAAACTCCAAAGCTTTTAAATATTTCCCATGATATAAAAAGGCTCATCGCTTTGTTTTCAAAAGTACTGCTACTACAAGAAGCTATATTTTTTACATCGATAGTAGAAAATATATGGAGTAAGTACATAAAAGCGATACCGCAAGATTTCGTTGGCAATATTAAATTAAATTAATAGTTTATTTCGAATGCTGAGCATAATAACCCATTCTCCGTTTACGAGCTCAAAACTAGAACTACTTACGTGTGAAGTGGAGTTTCTGAATATTCCTATTTTATACTCTGTGTTAGTAAGTGGTGTGTCTGCTCGTAATCACCCTCGAAGGTCTGTCACGTCCATTAGTTCACTGCAAGGATAAGAACATCGTTTTAAGATAATTTTGAATAATCGTCACTGCGTGGTCCTTTGTAACGGAGATAATAAGCAAAAAGTTTTGTTTTAAAATAATTACGTGAATATTATGTTGCGATATTTAATACACCTAATTAAGCCCTTTTCATTGCTTTATTTTGTTGTACTTTTAATGATCAAGCATATTATTTTTGAGTAATTATTTATTAAGAGTCTGGATGGTCATCATAAATACTTTCTTTGGACATCAGATTACGTGTCATATTTATTTATTAAAATAGTTTTTGAATCTAGACTATTAAAGAAAAGAAGACTATTAAAATAAAAATCTTGCATAGGTAAACAAACTTTGAAATCATCTCTAACAATTTTTTTTTAAATATGGCACAAAAGTGCGAGGAATAGTAAAAAACTTCATTTATTTTAAGTGGCTGTCATCAGATGAATGTCGCGAATTATCTCTTTTCATTCGTATATTTTTTGCAGACTAAACATTAAACTGAGTCGAGTGGCAGGGAATGGCAGACAGTAGGAACATGTTTCGTTATTAAAACACGGGGCCTGGAATTAATAAGATGCGAAGTTATTTACCTTTCACGACTAAAATACTCAACCATCATCATACTCATGCACCTATCCCAATATTATTTGGGGCAGCATGTTTTCTTCTTCCACACTCTTCTGTCTGCCGTCATCTCACAAGTCACAATTCTACTATCCATATCGAGTTTCACACAATCAATGCATGCTTGCTTCTACCATCCATCTACGTTCATAACCGACTAAAATACTCATCCGATGTTGATAAAAAAATACATGCACAATTGCACATACACTTGGTTATATTGCAGCAGAGGAATGATAGAAAATTAATATAGTATGATGAACCCTAATTTCTAGCGGACGTATTCAGTTGCAGAAACTGCACTACGTACAAAGGTAGATGCAGGTGCATATGAAGATAATATGTGTGTATATTTTGAGTTTCTAGGATGTCAGAAACACGTGCAACGATTTAAGCAGCATCCTGTGTTTGTGTAGTCACTGCAAATTACTTTGTTTGCGTATTAAAATATAATCTCGGTGGTCAAATTGGGGGAAAATATGTTTAGTTAGGAAAATTAAGTGTTATTGTTTTCAAATTTTAGTGGAGTTTTTAAGAATTTGAATATATTTTTTGGCATGCTTACCTACTTAATTGTTCAGAATAAAACAATCAGATAATGTTTTAAATAGTAAGAATGAAATAGCAAGGACAGAGAGCTATCTACAAAGAAAACGTTTCTTTTATGACATTTTTTTTAATTGTGTAAGAAGAAAACACATTTTCTTTTTCTGAATCTCGTAAAGGTTTTAAATTAAAGAGGTTTTTTAATATAAAAAGGGACGGGCTGCAAAAATTTTAAAGTTTTATTTTATGGTACGTCAGTCAGTCGTAGAAGGCACATTTGCATTTTGATTGGATAACTAAAGCCTGAGAAAGCTAGATTAGCTTCAACTTGTTAGTTTCAGCATATAATAACTATTATTATTTGCATATATTCACATTGTATTCCTATTATGCGAAATATACTTTACCTTTGTGTTCGAGCTAAGACGAGCATTGTTGGGGTTACAATGCAAGTTGGGTCTTATGCTTATATGCTCAGTATGTAAGTTAATAATTTTATCAAATTCAGTTTGGAAAACAGTAGGTATTTAAATTGAATAGTACTAGGGACAAAAACTAAAGTATAAATTAAATACCCATCTTACAATAGATATACACTTTTAACAGTTTACTACAATAAGCACCCTTTATACCACAAATAGGTATAATATTAATAAAACATTGTTTCTACTAAAACACAATTTACACAGCAAACACATTAATGCTAAAAAAGCCTTCCACAGTTCATCCTTATTTCCTTTTTATGACTTTATTCATCGCTACACGGTGATTATAAATTTGCGCAAAAAACAAAAAAATCTTTGTTTACGCAAACATTCGTAGTCATTGGTAAGCGTTTTTATTGTTCTGTATCAGACACGGTATCAGATGATAACGAATAAAAAATGTGTTAATTACGTAATTTAAGGTTAACCGTAATATTTCAAGCTTTTAAAAAGTTAAAGGGATCTCTAGATAAAAAAAAATCGTAATTGTAATATTTTTAGCGCTGCCTCGTGAACATTATAAAATATGGCTTACCCTTTAGGTAATAACTTTTTTAAGTTACCTAAGCAACTACGGCACGGACGATGCTATTTTTATTAAACCTCACGTACACACCCATTAAAGACATTGAAATATGTTACAGTTTTCTATCACAGTAAAGGTAACTCATGTAGATTTAAAAACTTTTTTGTTACAGTAGGCAAACATAAACAAAAAGGGGCACTCGGAGTGTGCAATAACGTCGGCAGTGACGCGTGAGTCCAAATCACTCGTCTCTTAGTTCATCCCTCGCAGCCATTCAAGTGTGTCACGAGCTTTACATCGCTCACTCCATTCCATTCATTGCCTGAGAGTTGTTCACGCGAAACGCATTTACCATTTCTATATGAATCGGATGATTTTGATGTGCCAAGAACGAGAATATCGGAAAAAACTTCCGCACAACACATTTTTGTCGACAAAATGCGGTATAGATTTACAAAAACCAACGTAATAAATCTTCTGGACTTTTTGACATGAGCACACAATGTCCGCGTTTTGAAGTTTCACTTTTGTTATGCAGTAAGCTCGTGAAAGTGCAAAGTTTGTTAAGAAATCTAAAATAACTCAGTAGATAACTAAAGTTATTCGTCAGGATGTCGTTAAAAGCTTTAACAAAGAAATTATAACTTGAGCAGAAGAATTTAATAGGACAAGTTAGACTTGCCTAACTTCACCACAAATTATCTTGAAAATGTATTTTCTGCGAAAACACGTAGTAGAATATTTTTACTTTGATTTAATGAATTTAAAATAGTGGCGTTTAATTTGCGCAAATGTGGAACCATCTCTTTCGAATATTTATTTTAGAATTATAAAAAAACAGTTAAGTATAGTGAAACAGAGTTATATACGAGTAAATACGTCAGTGGCAAGCATCTTCGGTGACTCATGACCTTTCATCTGCAGTGGGTCAATGCTCAGCAGTGTAGTTCATACTATGCCCCAGTTACCAAGTGCCTGCACATATTTGTGCTAAACGTAGCTTTTGCGCGCTATTCTTGTTCGCTTGATGCTGACTGACTGACGGACCTTTTCATGAAGGAAAACTGTCAAATTAGTTCATTCATTTTTGAATCAAGCAGATATGTTAAACTCTACGATCTAATATGATTGTTTGGCTAATTAATTTTACATCAATACCAACAGCACTCAGACAGAGCAAAAAAGATTTAGCATATACAAAAACGTTCCTGTTATAAATAAACTGATACAAATACGTATGTCAATACCATACAAAAATACACAAACTGCAATGAATCACTTGACATAAGTTTAGATAGCAATAACATCGAATATATGAACCGCGATCGGCAAAGTTTCCTACCGTCTTGCAAGACCATTCACCAAGTTCCGTGTACATGCCAAGTGCCAACCAAATAGGATCTGACTTAAAACGCTTTCACGCTTCAAAGCGTTGGCGGATTTTATTGAATATTGAATGGCGTGTAACCTCTTTAGTGTCTGTGGGACACAGCTTTTATATGGAAACATGTAGGCCTTTTTATTCACTTTTTTATTTATGTAAGGAGGAAAGATTGGACACTTTATTATATATGTTTGTATAATTTATTTTGCAAATTCTATTTTGTACGAATTAAAGACACAGGTTGTTGCTTTTCCTGACACTGTGTTTTGACAGTAGTAAAAAATCGAGGATACACTAGAGCAGTGGTTCTTAACCTTTTTGTTATGACGGACCACTTCACCAAAAGTTTATCATGCCGCGGACCACCTCATTGGTTTACCTAAATTGAGGGTTCTTTGATAAAGAATACAAGCACACTTTATAATTAGCACTCATTTCTTTATTATTTAGCAAAAAAACTAAAAGTTACAGATTTTTAATTTAATGAGATTTTTGTGACTCTCTTTACTATCTTCAGAATTCTGCTCTATTCTTTTGTAGGTAAGCAAATGTAAAAAAAGACAGACATATGTCTATGTAGTTTTCAAAAGCGCGAGCGAAGCGAGCGTGAATTTTTTTCAGTCTCAAATAATCATTACGTAAAATGTAGCCCAAACGTACTTAACTTTTTGTTCGTTGACAAATGCAAGAATAAGTGTATATAGCTTCTGAATACGCGAGCGAAGCGAGCGCGAAATTTTTTTTTTAAGACTCAAAATTAAAATTACGTAAAATGTAGCCCAAACATACATTTTTTTCTGTTGGACAAGTAAGATGGATATGAATGTGAAGGGGGGGATGGTCCGGACCCCAAAACTTATATACGCCCATGCGAAAACCCCTGCTCACATAGAGAAGTCGGTAAAAATAAAGTTAGATAACGTATAGCGACGACCCGAAGCAAAGCTTCGCGGACCACTTGGAATGTCTCCAGGGACCACCAGTGGTCCGCGGACCACCGGTTAAGAACCACTGCACTAGAGGAACAATTTAGATTTCACTAACGTTTGATCTACTTACGACCCAGTGCAGACTAAACAGTTGGCTTGGCCAACAGTTGACAGGATGATTGTCATTTTTTTAATGAAAATTTTGATCTTCCAAACAATGATTTCAGTCGGTCTGATACAGCTAAATTCCTTATCTTTGTAATGTGTGTGCTACAATTCATCTTCATACTGATTTAAACGAAACTATATACAAAAAATTTGCAGTGTGCAGGAGGTCTTAGTGATCATCAAACGACACATATATTTTGTACATTTTATTTTACTTTTTCCAGGTTTAAGATTAAGCCTTTGAGATTCATGTAAACGCAACTTCGATACAGGATATTATATGAGCGTCGAGTGGATTTTCTCATAGCAGCTGAAGCCATCTAAGCGCTCATATTTTAGTTTCATACATAAATCATATTTACTTTTTCATAAAAGTAAACAGGATGAAATCCAAAACAAACATGAACGTCGGATATTTATGAAAACTCATGTAGAGAGTTGCTAATCAAAATTGCAATTAGGTCAGGGTTTAATGTAAATGTATTGGTATCAAACAGTGTGATCCAGTCAATAATGTAAACCCTCATTTACATATTATTTACCCGTCCAATTTATAGCTGAATTTCTGGGATCAGTATTGCTTCAATATTTATCTTGGCTCCGTATGGTTCTGTAGGTACTACCGTTTTGTGATAGGAATAGAAAATATGTTTTCGAATCACTGACTGGTGGGAGAACTCTAAAGATCGAGAGCTGTGGAAACAAAATGGGGAGGCCTTTGCCCAGCAGTGGGACAATAAGGGCTAAGAAAAAAAAAAAAATCACTGAGATGTTTTATCGTAGTTGTGTGTATTATAGAGTCGAGCTTAATATTTGAAATCATTACGTTTCTCTAAGCTTAATGAACTTGGGACGACACATCATGGGCCTATTAAAATAAGATGATTATAACAGCAAGCGTGTCCGGTTATTTGCTTGATAACACAAAACATTATGTTTTTATGATATTCATTTATATATGATTTGATACTTTATTACCTATGTATTAATCTTATTCAGAGCAACCAATTTGCCTGTGTCATAATTTATTTTTTCTGCACGCGATTCCAAAGCCTGTACATGTTAGTAAATTCATTCACAGCTCGTACCAAGTTATCAAATGCATAATAAACATTTGTCATCGTTTCGCGGGCTGCATGAGTAGATACTTTTTTAACAGGATACACGTTTTGTGGCCATAACTCATCGTGTAACTACATTCTCTCTGACAACAGGATTTTGTTATTTAGAATTAAAACTAGTTTTCACAGTACATTATTTTAAATTACAAGTGTAATTTTAAAAAAAGGGGTCAGAATACAGATGGATAGGTCAATAGAAACTGTATAAGAAGTGGACCATTTAAACTTTTTTACAATCAATATTTCTCTATAACTTGAGTATTACATCTAAATACAGGAGTTCATGCTTAAAATAATAAAGTTTCATTATCACCAGCCAGCCTTTTCATTGTCCAATTGCTCGGCACATGCCTCCTCACTCAGAGAAGAACACCACCACCACGCTTGCTCAATGAGGGTTGATGATTTCTGACTACACTTACTATATTTGTCTGACTCACATGAATCGGACCCTCAAAACTCATACCTACTAGAGAGGTTAGTGCTTTGCCCACTAGGTCACTTCTACTCCTTCAAGAAGTTTTATATCCTTTGATTAATATATCTAAGTTGTTAAGTATTATACTGACAGCCACATAAGACATGAATTAGGGCCAAAACTTTAAATTTCACTATCTATAGTACATCCAACATTGCGTAACAGTGATTACGCGCGAAACTTTGGGAAGTTGGCTGGGAAATACGTTATTAGCTTCTAAGGGTGTGAGCACAAAGACGATAGTAAAACCACATTGTTAGTGTTTGTAATAATGTTACTAAGTATGAGACGTCTCTTGAGGTTTCGACTGGATTCTGAGGAACCTACTTAAGGAACCAATTTTTATAAATCTGATTGTACGCCTTATATCGTAAAAGTACGCCTTAGTTATAAAGCAACTTAATCCAGTAATCTATTTTAGAAATACAGAAATTCCAAAACATTGGCTTTTGCATAAAAATATACAACATGTGTTTTTGTTTGTATTTTTCCGTACACGTGGATTTCAATTTCTTTTTTTATGCATGAAATTTGATATGCCTGTGTGTTCAAAAATAGCAATGAAGAGTTGCAGCTAAACATCGTCTTTAGTGTGTAACTTGTAGTGGGTGACTCCATATTAATTTTATAGTAATAAGTAAAGCAACAACATGGAATGAGGACGTATAATTTTTACAACTACAACCAGTGGTATATTTTTAAAACCAGAACACCAACCCCATATTCAATAAACTTAAGTAAACAAACCATTTCCCAGTATTATGACTTGTGTAGTCAGGAAATGGCGTGTCTGAACTGCCTTTAAGTGGTAGGCGGTTGAACGTCAGACGTCGATTCTACTGCATTCCGTTTTCTTACTGTTTGAGAAACAATAAACTTAGTTCCGTTCACGTGGCGCACTCCGTCTTATAAAACGCAAAGAGCTTTCGTCTGTTTTTACGAGAAATAACTTGCGCAGTCTATTGTCGTGTTTTTTTGTTATTGCGTTTGTCTAATTACCTTGCTGGGTAGTTTTCTGAACGACTTTTTACAAGCAATAATACACAGGAAGGTAATTTTAGATGGAATCAATTGTTGAATAATTATCAAGCAAAACTGATTGATTATGCGTATTAGTGTTGCCATATTTCTTGTTAGTTTATAAAAGTTCGAATGAACTTGCTACCTTTGATGAAATTCCTCCGTAATTCCATCAAAACTGTAACTGTTAGGTTGATTAACTTTTCCATTTATTTGTTACAAATACCCAAATTGAACTATCGTCAGCGTATCGGTATCTGTGTGGTCCTCGTAGCGCGTAGCCCGTAGTTCGTAGCCCGTAGCTCAGTCAGCGCGTGCGGTCCGTGGAAGCCGGCCGTCGCCGCACCGCTGTACCCGCGACTTCTACGCAACTTCACACAGAACATTTACGATTGATCACTTTCGCAACTCGATTAAGTGCCAGTTCACTGTTCCTTGGAATTCATTATCACACGTGCTTAAGGCAAGTACGAATTTTGAGTTTAGAACTGTTTGTAGTTACGTCTTTGATTTCGCGAAAGAGTTGAAAAACTATTTAGGTTTGTAGCTTTTTAAATGTAGTGTATTTTTTTTCTGAAGAAATTATTTTGAATTGATTAAAAAAATCACATAAATACGTTAGACTCAAAAAGTAAATAAGATAAGAACTATACTAATAGAGTGTTTGATCTATTTATAATTAAAAAAAAAACAAGTTTAAAATAAAGTTATTATTTATTAGTATTTCACCTGTAGCACACGTAAAATACAAAATAACATATTCTAATTTCGATAAGGAAAACGACACATTTTCCTGTATGCAATAACAAACTATAAGAACAATACAACGAACTCAATTCAAGGACGCATCTGTCTCTTATTTATTAACCAAATTAAATGACACGCGAAAAATATATGACAATAAATATTGAATACAATTACGTATCTTTCCATGCATGATCGTTACTGGCCGTTGACAGGCAGAACAGTTGAAAAACGACCAGACCAGCACCGAATTAATGATGACTGACATGTAAGCCGGGTGATAAAACCCAACTAAATAAATGAATGTCGCCTTATCTTGCTCAACTGATACTTACTGATATTCCGAATACGAAATTAAGTTGCACCAATTAATTTTAATCATAACCAAAGGATAACCAGCCGTGAAATTGTCACCTATTGGTGAAATCGGTGATTTGACAACCGAAAACGGTTCGGTTAACTTTACAGTTAAATCGTGCAATCCATAGTAAGACTCTATCACGCTATCACACTTAAACTTCTGAACTGATTGAGATAGAATTTGGTACGGAGTTGACCCTTTTGGGAAGGGCATACACTCGTAGGAGTAAGTGCCTTTTTTCCTGGAATAAAAATTCCTATAAAGTAGCCTTGAAAATACTGAAGCGATATGTAAATCATATTTCAAGAAAATACGTAAATAATATTTGATGGAGTGAGGCCCAGCTGTGTTAAGAATCGAATCATCTAAAAAGTAGCCGCAAGTTTTATAGGGGTTACTGAGTTAGATACACATACATACCTATAAATACATGTACATATACATAAATTGTTGGTTTTGTATTCAGATCGTGATTGGACTGACTAGACTTCGGCTTCTTGTTAAAAACAATGGACGTGATCTCATTTGCGAGTGAATGATTAGCCGAGGATCAATATTATTTTCTGTGTAAATAGGGATTTTGGTCGCTGGTGTCCTTATGACCTCTAAAAACGACCAATGAAGAAAGATCCTTTTCTCAGAGATAGATGGCTTCTTTTAGCTATGATCCTATTTATGTGTATCCATCATCATCTTCCGAGCCTTTTTCCAACTATTCTGGGGTCAGCTTCCAGTCTAAACAGATGCATCTGAGTAGGTACCAGTGTTTTACAATGAGCGACTATCTGACCTCCTTATCCCAGTTACCCGGGCAAACCCAATACCCCTTGGTAAGACTGGCATTATCTTATTTATACCTATTTATATTTCAAGCTTAATACAAGCAACCCAAAGGACAGCCACCAACTATTCCGATCTTGGTCAGTTCGCCTACATCAGATATACATTAACTGACGATGTTGTTAATCATCATCACCTAACCAAATTATCGCTGATCACAACAAGTCATTATCCCAGTACACATGTACCTTCATATTGACTCTTCCTCGCCATTAACCATTAACCTTCAGTCGCCTCTAATGGCGCCCTCGAGAAAGATTGGGTCTCGTATTTTTAGCCGACCACATGGCTAACTCAATTATTTTAATTATACACCAACAAACAACACGAGCCCTCTTTCCATTGGATTACGAAACTGTAGAGACATATATGTGCTATACGTTATATTTAATTATAGTAAGGGTTCTGCAAAAACTCTCTTTTCTTAAGTACCTTTTGTAGGTATACGCTTAGAATATCTATAGTACCTACTGTTATAAAGCTGAAGAGTTTTGTTTACTTGATCGCGGTAATTTCAGAAGCTATTGGACTTATTTTAAAAAATATTTCAGTATAAGACTAACTCCATTTATCGAAGAAGGCTATTGGTTACTTTTTAGCCGGGTCATCCTCCGAGCCTTTTTCCCAATCATGTTGGGGTCGGCTTCCAGTCTAACCGGATTCAGCTGAGTACCAGTGCTTTACAAGAAGCGACTGCCTATCTGACCTCCTCAACCCAGTTACCCGGGCAACCCGATACCCCTTGGTTAGACTGGTGTCAGACTTACTGGCTTCTGACTACCCGTAACGACTGCCAAGGATGTTCAATGACAGCCGGGACCTACAGTTTAACGTGCCATCCGAAACACAGTCAGTGGTGTCTAAGATATACTTAGAAAGTACATACAAACTTAGAAAAGTTGCATTGGTACTTGCCTGACCTGGGATCGAACCCGCGCCCTCATACTTGAGAGGGTGGTCCTTTACCCACTAGGCCACCACGACTTTTTTTTATTTTCTATTGGTTACTTTTTAGGCGGGTGCGCGGAGTAATTCCGACAGGAAGGAGATAAACCGAAGGAAGCTAGTAATGTATACACTGTTTTAGGTATTATCAACTGTTGTTTAACATAAGCACTTAAGCCATAGAAGCCTTGGAAGCTTTTAACTCCATCTCCAACGACTAGTGTCAGCATTCAGCAGTCAGATTCATGCAAGTCCGACATCTCGACACCTTTGAATGTCGCTTTCACAAAGTGATTGCATAGTGGAACTCCACAGAACTGCATAATAAATTGATCCAATTTCAAAATACATATTAAAGGATTTATCGAGCTACGATATTCAAAATGGGTTGGCATGTCATCTTTATAATCGAAACAACGGCAATACGATTACCGATAAACGAGAAAATGCTTACTTTTCGGTTCGTTTTGTTGTTCTTGAATATTTGACATTCTGTGAACGACCTAAGATGGAAAACTCCCAGGCATCGCTCCGCCAGCGAAATAAGAAAAAAGATTGGCTATATCTACTTAGTGAAGATTATACTTTTTGTAATAGATCGCTTTTTCTTCTTTTTTAACCCGTTAATTTTATAGTTGTCAAGATCCATAAGTCAGAAAAACAGATTAAAATAATGAAAAAGTTAAAGTATCGAGTGGACGTGACTTTTTATTCTCGCCCGTTAACTTGCTCCAGAGAGATTTATTTAGCTTGTTAGGCGTGAATTTTATACAAATGATTAATATCGGGTACTTACTGGAAAATTCCGTTGTTAGAAAGTATATTTTCTTTCTTAGAATTAATAGCTTGCGTTAACTTCCTATGTTATTATTTCTACAATTCAAGATTAAAGTTGCGTGTAACCGAATAGCCTACTCAGTCTATAAAGGCAAATTATGAGTTGTACGTAATGTGGTACCCACCGCTGTCAGTAAATAGGGTTTAGCTTGAATTACGATTCAAGCTAAACCCTATTTTTTTAGGGTTACGACCCTAGCAATTAAGTAAATATGGAAATAGCACAGTGATATTACAAGATAGAGTAACAGATTTCTTTGACCGTTATGAACTCAGTTCACAGGAATAAAATTTATGTAGGTAGGGGTAGTGTTCTGAACACAATTTCAATTCAGAAATACTTAGAATGATTAAATGATGTAAGCACTTAAACACTTAAAATGCACACTGTGGTACCAAACGAGGTCCGAAGTTCAAATACAATTTCGATAAATTATTGCAGTGAACCGGTTTCTAACACAATTAGACTGGCGTTAACTGCAGGGGATGACGCCAATTTAAAGAGTAAGCGCACACTATCGGCCGATAGTAGGTTTGGACTCATGAATCAGTATGAAGATGACGGAAGGTAACAACGATCAGGTACGGTATCAGACCGACTAAAAACTTCGATTGAATTCACGTTTTTAAGGTTCCGTACCCAAAGGGTAAAACGGGACTCTATTGTTTTCGCTCCTCTGTCCGTCCGTCCGTCTGTCACCAGGCTGTATCTCAAGAACTGTGGTAGTTAGAGAGTTGAAATTTTCACAGATAATGTATTTCTGTTGCCTCTATAACAACAAATACTGAAAACTATATACTTTGGGGGGTTTCTGTACAAC
This sequence comes from Helicoverpa zea, assembly GCF_022581195.2. NCBI lineage: Eukaryota > Metazoa > Arthropoda > Insecta > Lepidoptera > Noctuidae > Helicoverpa > Helicoverpa zea. Next base: position 6,373,991 of record NC_061452.1, on the reverse strand, counting down.
AAGCGTGATTTTATGGTACGGAACCCTTCGTGCGCGAGTCCGACTCACACTTGGCCGGTTTTTTTAAATATTTTTTTCCTACTACGGATTCGACAGTCGGCCCACTTTTTAGTCTTCAGTGTGCGCGCAGCCTAAGTGTAGTTAGCCTGTAACTTAGCCGCTGTGCATACTGTATGCATTACTAATGCAATAAGCATCACGAATCGCCCGTATTCTTTATGAGTAATTGAACAGACATGTTGGTTTAACCTAGTAACAATTCAGGGAATTGTATTATTAGGTGCAATGACTTAATGTATCAGTCAGTTGTTTTGCATGGTTTTCCCGCCGTCAGTGAGGCACTCACCTAAATAAAATAATTGAATCAATTAATAAAACTAAGCTGGGAATTAGCACTTTTTCAACGTCAAAAAATACATTATACAGCCTGATGACTCTTTACCACTTCCTCACATTTTTTAAAGAAATGGTGCAAGAAAAGTAATTATTGTGATAATTCTTCTGTAAATCGTTTCAGCTGAAAACATGACCTACAACCAATAATTTTAAGTAATAAACTCCCATTAGCACTTACAATATTAGTTAGGAAGCTACTAGAAGGGTTTGCGGTTGAGACACAGTCTCACAGACCGATCAAGATTAAGTGGATGGTCCGGGAGCCATGGTTGGGTGACCATCTATTTCATACCGAAACCTCTCTGTGACACAAAAGCACATAAACCGTTTTGGGGTAGTTTAGGGTGTTATTTGTAAATCTTAGACAGTCTGTGGTTAATGAAGCTTGAAATTTTGACCACCAATTACAGAAGGGGTTATGGTAGGTATCCAAGAGTTCGTGTATTAGATACTAGCTGGTGCCCGCGACTTCGTCTGCGCAGGTTTAGTATTTCGAACAATATGTTTACAAATTGTAGCCTATGTGTTATTCTGATGTATAAGCTATATTATTGTAAAGTTTCATTAAAATCCATTCAGTAGTTTTTGCGTGAAAGAGTAACAAACATCCATACATCCATACATACAAACTTTCGCGTTTATAATATTAGTAGGATTTGTATTTTGTTTTGGATTCCGCTTGAGTGGTTGATCGGATGAGAGAGGTGAGCTTTACATAAAAAAAGTTTTGTATAAAGAGTGGACCGTTCAACTGTTAAGTGAATGTTGTTATCTATACTAATGTTACAAAGAGGAAAACTTTGTTTGTTTGGTTGTAATGGATAAACTCAAAAACTACTGGGCCGATTTTAAATATTCTTTCACCATTAGAAAGGTATATTAATTATCTGCAAGAAACATAGGCTATGTTTTATCCCGGTGCGGGCAGTAGCTCCCACGGGACGCGGGTGAAACCGCGGGAAAACGGCTAGTTTCTTATATTGTTAATCTAAACGGTCTCATCATCCTCCGAACCTTTTTCTTAACGGTCTCATATGATAATATCTAACATGTTAGCTAGGTGTAATTAATAAAGAACCTTGAACGGTGAGAAGTTTTATCATGATTTACACAGTTAGGTATATGATTATGTTACTAATTTACTTTCTAAACAGTTGTTGATAGACGTATTAATCGCATTTTTTTACGGTTTCCTAAGAAGTCAGACATGATGATTACTAAATAAAAATGGATACACATGATGTATCTATAAACATTTTCAAACTTCAAACAGTGCGTCTTTTATAATCAAGCCTAGTTTATAAGTGAACTTCTTCTACACTATGTAGCTATTATAACCGTGTATGTTGTTATCTGCCTCGAAATATTCCACTCAAATACCTTAAATTAATACAAGAAAGTAAGTTAAAAATTGTGTCTTCTTTGTCATATTATGTCTTCTTTCATCACTATTTAAATACACATATCGGGTGTGTCGTTCATAATCACATTAAATGAAATGCGTTAATATACTGGTTAATATATGTCGATTAATACAAAGAAAAAAGAAAAATACGTAAAAATAAAAAAATGAATTTTTCAAACAAATTAAATAGAATAAAAATGTGCGAAAATTAGAACACCATATAAAAGTCAGTCATTACAAATAACTGAAATTCTCCCTTGAAAACTGACAGCTGTCAACTGATCAAAACATTCGATACTCCTAATTTTATCTCTGCTTTACACATGATGTTGTAAATTATAAAAACGAAAAATGAGTCCTGTGGTCAAACCACTGAATGGATTAGGTTATTTTTTTTACAATTCGCCATAGAATATCATAAAGTATATGCGATAGGATTTAATGTGATTGTGAACGACACACCCTGTGTACCTACTTCCGGCCAAATTTATCATGGAAGGACCAAATTCTGAAATCTACATAGACAAAGTCTTGTGTAGAAGCTATAACTTACAAGGGCTTACAATTCACATGCTCCATAGTATCGAACAGTTTCCCAATTGAGTGCGTTCTTGGTATATTGTTGCTCAATCAGGCCATCGAATGTCTAGCACCGAATAACAGGCGATCCTGTGAGTGTCAGGTTGTAAGTGTTGCAGTGTATGTCGTCTTAAGTGTTTGTATGTGTGCACTACAAATGAACTAGCTTTGAGGAAGTGTAAGTGACTGTCTTCCACCCGCAATCCCGTACCGTAGGGATTTTTTCTCACAACTACACTGAAAAAAGTATTTTACAAAACTAGTTGAGTTAATTCACAAATAACCAAACCTTGATAAAAGACAAACGAATTTCATTTACGTATTGAACAACTGCTTCTGTTGCATTTTACAAAAATATTTTTGTTATTTGAGTTGGTTATAAGCTACAAAATTTTAAGTTATCCAATACAAAATTCGGTTTCGGCACTTTGCAACATAATATGTTTTGCTATACTCTACACACTTGTGACTTTACAGTTGACCCAACTAAAACTATTTTTTTAACGAAAAGTTGCTGTTTTTCAAGTCTGCTATATTAGTTTGTTACCAGCTAAATAGTATTGTTGAGATTTGTTTTGCAAAGTTACTAAAAATAAACGAAAAATTTGGCTGTGATCAACTAATATTGATTATGTTGGTTTTAGAATATTTTTGGTTATCAATAATACAGCAATATAATAGGTGGTGAATAAAGTTATGCTGCGCATAACAAAACGTTTTGGTTGCATCAAACACGGTCACGGAAGTAACCTGTAGAAACCTGTTCTTCTCGTGTTGCGTTGCGAGTAGGTACTTGCGAGGCGAGTGTAGGTGTAGGTAGTGGATGTGTGTCTGTTGTGCAATGTGCATCGTCTATGGCAAGCGGGAAAGCCGGCGTTTTCGATTTTATGCATGAATCATATATCATCAAGCAACGTCAAGAAGATTTCAAGAATGGAGCCGCCGCCGGTAGACGAGGCGGCAGAGAAAACGATCTCGGACTATCTGCGGTCTTGGAGATTGGAAGCTTACATTCCAAAATTTTTGGGTGAGTGTTTTTCACTTCTATTTCTTACATAATTAGGACAATAGGTAGTGTTTCATTCGTTAAATCACTATTTTAAACAGGGCATTTCCCGTTAGATGCACTTTTGCATTCTTCTGATGCGTAGTGCTACTTTGCCCAAAAGTAGAAAAGCAAGCACCATACTACTACACATCAGGGTGTCGCACAAGGCGACTGATGTCAAGGTTTACCGCCTAATAGGTACCTTCGTAGGCCAGGAAACGGCAGGGTAGCAGCGTTTTCTTCCAAACATGGAGATTATGACAGTACTCTGCAGTATTGGAGAACGCATATATGTTCAGCAATGGACTGTTATGAGCTATTGTTTGACTATTTATGCAGGTCTTTTGCTTTCCTAGTGTATGATATTATTAACTGCCTACCTACCACACCCAAAGATGAACCACTGACCCCCGCACCTACATAACCTAGGGCCTGTCCTCTCCCAACCAACTCTTATTTTTATTAAGAAAAGTCCCGTGGTACTAGTAAACAAGCTGACTAACTGACTTAGTGCGGAGATAAAAAGACTAAACTTATCCATATTATTTCAGAAGAATCCATTGATGTGGAGACTCTCCAAATGTTGTCAGAGGCTGACTTGAAAGACTTAGTGCCAATTATTGGACACCGGGCTAAGCTGACGACACAAATCAAACTTTTGACCAATATAATGTCAAATGCTTTTGAGAACACTGTAAGTAATAATAACAATAATTAATACTTAATTAGTCATTTAAATCTACACTAATATTATAAAGCGAAAAGATTTGTATTTCTGTGTGTGTGTGTGTGTATGTTTGTAATGAATAAACTCAAAAACTACTGCACCAATTTCAAAAATTATTTTATAATTAGAAAGCTACATTTACCGTGAGTAACATAGGCTATAGTTTATCTCCATAGTACGGGAACGGGAATAATCATCAAAAGCATCAGTACAATCCTCCAAGTTCTAAAAGGTCTAGCAAAAAAGATTTTTTCAAGGTCAAAGTCATTGCTAGACCTTTTAGAACTTGGAGGATTGTACTCATGCTTTTGATGATTATTAGTTCTGTAACTACATACGTCTTACAATCGCGAACAATATTTTAATCAACATACAACCTAGCACTGGCCAGCAAATTTCAAAAAAACGTAAGAAAATTTGAATTTCGCGGGCTGATCGGAGCAGTCACTCTAACTAAAAAGTTATGTTACTTTTAACCGAAAAGTTCAGTTACAAATAACAAAATAGTTTGGTTACAATAATATTATAGTGATGTTACTAATAACTGAACTATACCAAACCCATGATCAAGTTTTAACCAAACGGATTTGTACGTGCTAACAATAAAACGTGGCTATTTTTACATAACACTTTTGTTTTATAATACACATATTAAGTTATTTATTCTAGAACACTTTGGTACAACGTGAATAATAAATTTGTTAAGAAGTTATCATTTTTGTCGAGCTACTAATAACAGATCTCTAATAACAAAACTGAATTTGTCTAATAAGAACTATAGTTATGTAGTCACTATTTTTAAGTAACAGGTTACTCAATTGTTTGTTATTTGTTACTCAAAACTTTTTTCAGTGTAGGTACATCAACACAGCCTTCGATGGATGGACTATATATGACATAATTTATATGATATGATTTTTCAGCGCGTTCAAGCAAAATATCATATTTATATATTAACGCACACAGTATCCCCGAATCATCAATCTACTTTTATATGCACCATAAAAATATCTAGTAGTTTCTATTTATAGTCTAAATAACTAGTAGTTTCTAAGCTTTATTTATAGTGTTTATATGGCAAATTTTATCATCTAATTCTTTAAACCCAGATTAAGAGAGATCTATTTTCTTATAATTCTTGAGGAAGATAGAACGTTGTCTGCATGACAAATATTGTTGCGGCAATAAGAGGCTTAGCCAAGCGCAGCGAGGCTTGGAGGTCATGTATAAGGTCAGACTTATTCCTTGCATATAAGGATATACATACATCTACATAAAGCCATGTTTACATAGAGTTAACGAAAAATATTAATGAAATAAAAAAGATAAATATAAATAAAGTCCTATGTAGTAGTAGAACTCTAAAAAGCCGATTATGGCATTATTCAAGGTAATTTTTTAAAAGAAATTAAAAAAACACCTCAAAATATTGTCTATGTCACGGAAAAGAAAGGCAGTGAAAATATCATCATAAACTTATGCAGTTTCGCTTATATTTCGGTACAATCTGCACTTATGTATACGTTCAATCTACCGTTAGTACAACAAATTATATATTTAGCTATGCTATCTAGTCTAAGATAGTTATTGAATTATGTAGTTAACTCACACAAAACAAGTTGGATAGCTTTGGGAGTCTTGCTATAGAAGCGAATAGTTTGGATATTAATTAATTGCAGCTTTATTGATGCTGTTGCTATGGAGATTTAATTTAGTATCGGATTATCATAACAAAGACTATTTATTATTTATTATATATATTTATTTTGTAAAACATCGTTGATGTTCGTGTCTTCTTAAAGTGTTTCAGTCTTTTTCATTTTTGTTAAAGTGTAGGCTTCGCCATGAAAACAACCGTCAATTTCAACTTAATTTACTCCTCATCAAATTAAAATGATATTCACAACGGCTATTTTCTCTTTAAACGGAAAATAAGCGCCAAAGTAATTTGCGACAAAGATTCTAGCGACGAGGGATATCAAAATTATTAATTACTTTTGCAGTACATATACATATGTTATATGTTATTTGTTTGTGAATGTCATAATCACAATAGTTATATCATAATTGAACAACAGTAACAGTTAATGTCGTAAACATTTGGAGGACAATCTGTGACGTCATGATATCATAACTTGGTTTACAACCGTACATGTGTATCGTTCTTGTCGGCAATCATTTGTGAAATTGAGAACGATTGTGTTAGTAATTTATTACTATCTATGTGTATAGATATATGGATCTATCAGATTTGGTGTTTAATTTATTTTAAAATACAATTCTAGATGAAAAAGTGGCCCACATCGTTGAGATTACTCGTAATTTATACTTGCAAAAACTTATACCTAACATTCCCATATTTTCATAGATTACTCGTCTTCTACATAGATCTTACTCCATTTCACGGAACGCACCACATTGTTCTTAGTATTAATAATTATTATTTCCGTAAACAAATCTTTAATTGGAACACTTAATGCTGCAGATTAGGCTGATTTGGGTTATTTCATAATTAACGGTGAAGAACCTACCAGAGGTTTTTGTTGCTTAGTAAGGGATTTTTACAGTTAGGTATGTTTTTGGTTTTATGCGAGACTTTTTGCTGTAGCTGTATATGTGACTGTAGCTGTATGGGGTATTCATGGGCCTAATTTGTTCCCTCCTTGTTGCTATGAGTATTATAATTAAAATGATTTATATGATGACTTGAATGTACCTGTCAATATCTCTACAGAGCTGTTTTCGCGATACCGAACCAAAACCAAAAACTCGAAGGGTCAATACGTATAGTTTTCTTAAATATTGCTGATCCAAAATGGCTGAGCAAGTTTAAGTCGCCTGACGTAAATCTCGAACGACCTTGCCAAGGAAATTTCCTTCATACTTCCCGAAGTATTGGTAAACTGAGGAACAAAAATGAAAAAAACTGTTGTTGTTTATTTACCCGATATTATAAAAAGCTATAGCTACGTCAGATTTTTGTAGTCCAATATTGAACTACATCAGAGTAGTTAATTAAATTGTTGTAGCTAATTTGGATGATCCCCGATGTAATTTTCGATAAAGATCTTAATTAAATTCTGATTACAGACAATACATATTGTGTATCTACTAAAAAGCGGTCTACCCATGAAGAGTGATATTGCGAATACAAAATTATTTAGCTAGACTTTATAACGTTATTCGAATAACCCTTAAATAAACGTGGCGTGCGTGTTGCCAAAACGTCATGAGATAACCTAAAGTGAGTGGCACATTAACATATCTTGCGTCATTTTTCCACGAGGGCGCCACAATCACTTTGCTATGAAAGTAATTTTATTATCAGCTGCCCGTTTTTATTCTGTTATGAAAGCTCAAAGAAATATGACGGAGCGGTTTGCGTTTGGGAGAAATGGGTTAAAGAGGTGATTAGGCATTTCCGTGTTTTTCTAACGAAGTAAGTATTTCAGTAATGTTGTGTTCGCCTGATGTAATTTACCCTAATTCTGCGAATTATGCTAATCACATTTTCAAATTAACATTTTTACTTGAGAGAAATATTTTAAAAACAAAAGTGGACGAATCTTGAGACTAGACTTCGGTACCTAACATAATTTCTAAAAAAACGTGTAAAACATGTCGCATTTTTCATTTATAAAGTGGGAAGGAAGATTTTTTAAAGGTCAAAGTTTAGTCTTTAGGAATCTTAATGGTGAAAACTTTATGAAAACTGTGAGTGCCTAAGTACTAACATTATACTGGAACAAATTCTATGAAAGGCAATCCGTTTACGTGGGCTGTTACAAAAGCGACAGCTGACGATCAACTAATTTGCATCTACTGTCAAAACTCGCAGATAGGATTCCGCTTTGCAAATCCTGAATACGTTTAAATAGGATATTATGTAGTTCTCTGCGAAGATCCTAAATTATTCGAATACGGTGTATAGTTGCCGGTGTTTCGACCACCAGTAATAAACCATTACCATTCGAAAAAAAAAAATTTGGAGCTTATTTCTTAATTTATACCAACTCCTTGCATTAAAAATTTTCAAGCGGTAATAACCAACGAAAAAAGTTTTGAGTATAGAATTTAGAAATTCTATTTAACAAATGAAGGGTCTAATCCTTCGCAGACTGGCCGTTTTCTACATTATCTCGTTAGCAAACAATGTTACATTTGCATAATTAGGCAGTGTATTATCTCCATGATTTGGGGATAAAAGAGGTTCTACTTAAGATTCTATACGTGGTATTAGAGTCAACTAGGGATGGGATAGAGGGCTGTTGTAAGCGAATGCTTGACTGTTTCCACTTATTGTTATTGCCATATCGCTGCGAGTCGGTGATACGTGATTCAATTGTTATTTCTTTTTCTTTATGGTCGTTAAGTTGTGGTAAATTTAATAGACGGAGAGTGGATTCATTAAAGTTTCAGCTGATCAGTGGTACATTTTCTTCCCTTTTAGCTTTTTTGACATGATATCTACAATACACTTTTTAGGTTACATGATGAGCAAATACCTAAATAAAAATAGTGCATAGAAATTAACGGTGTTTCTTTTCAGAATTTATAAATTATTGTCAAAGATAAGTTTGCATGCAGATGGCACAAAACAAAACAATGCAATAAATCGTGTCGCAAATTAAAGTTTAGGTAACAACCTAACAAATATTAATTATGGCGAACACCCCGTGATTTGTCGCCGTGTCTATTCCATAGAATCTCAACTGTTCACGTCGATGTACACACACGTTACAGGGTTTGTACATCACCTACCATTAGTTAATGGACTTTGATTGCACCCATGACGGTGAGAAAACATGACACGCCGAGTAATTAACCCTTTCCATTATTGAAAAGACCTGTTAAATCATCATTAGTAAGATGGTAGATAGAATGTTCTTTTGTTTTTGTAAACAGCTGTGGGTTGTTTTGGTTGTGATTTTAAAAGTCACGATTTATCGGGAACCTTTTAGTATATCTTAATGGATTTCTTAGAGCCCTTTACAAGGAACAATATTGAGGAGATAGGAATTAGAACTCAATAAGTATATGTTTTATCTCTAACTTTTCTAAAAGTACGCTTTTGATATCGAATGTGTGTTTACCGAAGTTCATTTGAAACTGTTAATTCGAGACTCTATTGTGCTTCGACCATGCTCCCACATATTATTTAGAACAGAAATGTACCAACATTTTCTTTGAAAGCAGCTGGCAGTGCAAATAATAAAAAGGTAGGTTTTCACACCGCATGCAACAAAAACATAATAACAGCGAAGAACGTCGGGTATGTGGTCCATATATGTTTTCACATTTTTCCTCCATTTACGAGAGAGAAGATCACGAAAGGGTACTGAGGGCAAAAACGTGTGCGGGCCAGACCCATCAAGACGGTTTCAGTTAAAAAGTAAATAAGAAAACACGACTAGAAAGTTACTTTTTTATTTTTGGAAAGAAAGTAATTCTGTGTCCTTTTTGTGTTTTTAAATAAAACAAAGATAAGATTATTTTTCGGTGCATAAGTAACATAGACAATTCACGCGTAACAATGCGCACGGCCGCGGTTGGCGCGATGAAATTTCTCGTACTGTACACACGATGATTTTCCGCACGGACGAGCGGATGCGGAGAGACAACGATCGTGCAGTCGGGCGATGTATGAATTTCATAGAAGCTACTGCATCATGATGTCCGCTTCACGGCGGTGCTCGGCCCGTACAAATCACCTACTTCATATAATACGTGTTTAATGAAACTTTTAATTTCTTGCCTTATTATAAACCTGAGAGCTCCGAAAATAAAAGATGTGTTCCATCAACCCAGTTTGTTTTTAATTCTCCTGAAAATATTTTCGCTTTTGTCGTCTACGCAGGTAAATATTTGTCGCAGCCGTTTCGCACCCTCATGAATTATTAACTGTACTTTATAAGCATAGCTTTGCTATGTTCAAGATGCTATAGGATTACTGATATAATTCAAACTGCAAAAGGTAAGGTGCTGAGATTAAATGAACTTTCGAGTTCTTAAATTATGTCAAAAGACTTAATACTTGTCCAAAAGAGAATAAAATATAGTAACCTAATGAAAATTCCGATCCCAATAATGACTCAACTTGACAAAGCAGACGGGAAAATTGGCTCACAACTCCCAAAGGCCATTTCGGTAACTATAAACTATGTGATATTGAAAATTTTGTAAAATATACTATACAGACACGACACACGTTAGTTACGCCCCGAACCGCAGGGTGACGCGGAGTCCACGTAACGCTCAAAATTTGAAAGTGGAATTTATTTCTCCCCGTTGAGCGACCGCAGGGAGGAACTTTGAACGTAGGTGATGTAATGAAAAATTCTGCCTATCTTTTTAATGTTAGTAAATTTTTGATAGGTGCTTGTTTGCATTTTTGATTCGGAAACCCAGTTTTAAAGTAACTGTAGACGACGGATAAAGGTATCAAGATTTTGAAGGATTAATTATTTCGTCAACATCGTATTGTTATACTTTGACACCAAAAACCCCCATTGTAGGAAACAATGATGTACGCTTCTACTAACACTTGAAGTTATCAAGGTATTCAATTATAAAAACTTCGACTAGATACACGTACAGGAAAATACAAATGGTCAACTAAGTGTGTGTACGCCTACATTAAATCTGTTATCTGCCCATTGACAGCGGACAAGATTGGACGAGTAATACGAGTAAGCTTAGCCTAAGACCGAATTCGGGTCACTGGCACATAATATAACGTAGAAAGAAAATTAACACTGTTATGAAGTTCCGTGCTCATTTGAAGAAAATCCAGTAATATGGAAGAATACTTAACGTCTTAATTTCGGAATAATACCTAAATAAAAAATTAACACTGTTATGAAGTTCCGTGCTCATTTGAAGAAAATCCAGTAATATGGAAGAATACTTAACGTCTTAATTTCGGAATAATACCTAAATACAATGATCGCTTGACCGTTTGTATGTCGCTAATTATAAAACAATGGACAATCAATTGTGTCTCGCGTATATCTGCACTCCAACATACAACGTTTTAAAGTTTTAAATTGATTACAAGTTCACGTAAGTATATCTTTTCTTAGTTTCTTCTAAGATTTTCGCTCCATTTTCTGGTAATTTATTTCACTCATTTATTATTTACAGGTTGAATATCAGTTGTGTATTGCTTATGTGTCTCTCTGTCGCCTGGGAAATCTGGGGTAGGGTAACCAAAACATAATAACGATATATTGATAACTTTATAAGATGAGCTGCTGAGAATCAATATCATATTTTGGCTCGAAGACGATGCAGGCTTTGATTTTTCCGGAATGTACTTTTACCTGTGTGTGTTTAAGGCAAATAAGTAAAATATAATTTCGCACAACTTTTTATGGAAAAATATAGCTTAAAAACAATTTATTCTAACTAAGCTCATTAGCTCTTTCTTTCATTTGAACGTCAACAATAAAAAATACTGCTTTAAAACTCGTGCATTTAGCTTTTAAGCCGCAAAGAAGACGCGGGGACACGCCTCAGCAAAGTCAGAAAAAGTAATTAAACAAAAAGCCTTAAAATATAATACTCAAACTTGTGCACACGAAATTAATTCACAAAGTGCAGTGTTGATGTTCAAAGCAGAATTTTCCATTCGCATACGATTCAGCACAGTTCGATAGAGTTATTTAGGCTGTAGTGCCGGAATTTTCTTTACACTTCGGTGCTCACTATTTCCGAGTCACGGTTTCCAAAAGTGCTCAAATTGCACTCCACATCTGCTCCATATTAAAGAGAACTATGGCCACGTTAAATTATCACGTATTTAGCCTCAGACCGAGCCGAATTTTAATTGCTAATTTATTCTTGTTATGATAATAAGTCTACCGGTAAACTGCTCTCAAAAATCTACAAAAATATCCAGTAATTGTGGTCAGGATGTCTCGGGGGCGGTTTTAATTACTGAAATAATTAAAGAAAAGAAAAAAGACAGCTTAACTTAGTATGCTCATGATATTTCAAGGTTTCTGGTTTATTTAGCTTGAATATATTCAGACTGTCAAACCAGTTTACGTCATTTCGTATTATTGTAATTTACCTGTCCATCGTTTCAATTACCGTCGTTAAGTTGATAACAATAATTAGTAGGTCATTCACACCGAACAAGGACGTACAAAAACATAAATACCGTCCATCCCTATGGAATTTTAAATTTAATTGCAACAAAGTATAAAAGACAAAAGGAAAGTAGCGTCTAACTTGCACTCGCCAAAGCAAGGGACCGCTTTGCCGACGAATGAAGTTGGAAAAGACTAAACGAGATTTGTAGTCACAGAGTCTGGGGACATGCACTGATACGAGAACTTTTTGATTGGTAACTTTCTAGCGCAGTTATTCCTAGTTTTTTATTCGAGAAACCTATTGGGACTACTCTGCACGCTTGTATCATTAGCCTTTGTAGATTTTCTGTCACATGTTTTTATTGCGAAATATTTGCAGCTTAGATTTAGGTTAAGAACATATGAAGTGGGATTTTCTATGAAATGTAGCATATAAGCTTGTGCCTATAAAATATTCAAATTGTTCATAATCTTAACGTAAGTAGTCTATACAATGAGAAAGAATCGCGCGCCGTTCTGTTATGTTAGTGACCAAGACGGCCACATTTAGTGGGTCTGTCAAGCGGCGTACTTTAAACTAGATTAATGATCGGTCGTACAACGTTAAGCCGTCGGTCTCAGCCGACATTAGGAGGCGTTCGCCGTCAGACCGTGTCGGGCCCATAATGCCACTGATTATTTGGTCGCGAGTAAGTGGGAATTTTGGGATTACATTTAGCGAGAGTCATCAAAGCTCTTCGCAATGTTGCGTTTCTGAACACAACTTTTGTCCTTTGATATAACTATGCTAACATTTCATGTTTTAATACAGATTTTTTAACGTGTCAAATGATAAATGAAATAATTTATTAGGTATTGTATTCACCTATAAAAAGTGACATAAGTTAGGGGCAACAAAATGCCTTTTATAAACCAGCAATAAAAGTCACATGTCAAGCTGCTGAGTGGCAGTATAGTTTCAGCCGGGATTACAATATAGAGCCAAAATATGCCTGCAGCAGTTTGATAAAAACGGAAGGTATCACAACTGACAGTTTGGACGTTAATACTTTAGTCTTGCAGCGACAAACCCCGTGGGGGTGGAAAACAGAAATGTTAGAGTTAAATTAATCATAAATCTATTTTTATCTCGGTGCCGGGTTGTGTGAGAATAGACAAGAAACTTTATACTTTATTGTGTCACATTTTATGACGGCAGATCCTTGCTAAGACCGTCGTATGTCTAGAAGCATAAAGTCGTGTAAAATAAATCGATCCGCTGTCGACAGGAGATTGGATTGCACACTTTTCTCTGTTTACCCTTCAATATTTTTATATCTAACATTTTACGTGGTGCAAAATTTATGCACTCTGTGCGAAATGGTGGTCCCGAAAGACAGTTTGCACAGTCTGCGTCATTTGTTACATTTTGGCTTAGCAGATGTCAGGCTTATGACTTGCAACTCTTAAACGGATTTTATGTACAGAGATTTATGAAAGAAAATAGAAGTATTTTCCTTTTTCCAACCAAATTTTTGTAATACAAATTCGTAGCAGCGCCTTGAAGCGACTTGTTTGCAGGAGATAAGTAAAGGTGAATTTGTAGGAAAAAGTATACACGAAGTAACGATATTGTTCCGGCTTTTTATGGTTTCAGTTCTTGAAAATCTGGGAAAGTATCGTTCTCACAAGTTTCTTTTGGCCTTAAAACTTTGAAGTTTATGAATATTCAATAGAAAACGTTATACGTGACTTACAGCGATTTTGTGGGGGCTTAAAAATTCTTCTAAAAAGCTTCTTTGTTCTTCTCAAATGTATCTAATTTGGGTAACGGCAGTAGAAGTAGAATTTGCGAAAACTTTAAAAAATCTGGGTAAAGTAGGTTCATAAATACTATTTAAATAATAAAGTTTCCTTTTAATGTTTCCGAAAAGGAGATTATGGTGAATGAAATATGCGAGAAATCGTATTGGAATACCGCCAATTGGATCTGCATTGGGGATGAACTATCACAACTATTTCAGGGATTGCCTATTGAGATACTCAATTTAATTAAGGATCTATTTTAGATTACCTATTTAAATTACTATTACCTGTTCAAGTATTTTCGTGAACTAATTTATATAAGGACTTGTACCTAGAAAGATAAAGATTTCGATTTCGAATTTCGATAGCCAAATAGTACATAATAAGCCCATTTTTTATTCGCAGTTTTCACAGTTACCAAAATAGCGAAAAAAAACTAGTTTAAAAATGGAACCCTTTACAAAAATAGGTAGACATTTGGCTGTATCTATAGAATTTCTGTAGTTCACAAAGATTGAAAAACTTCCGCGTAAGTTTTATCTTTTTTGGACCCGAAACGTTTTTATGGAATCACCACTTTTGCCGCTTGTATTGAACAAATAAAGTAAAATATGGGCTCATACAGTAATCTAAGTTCGGCGCAACTTTTAGAAATATCGTTGTGGGAAACTTTGTTTTGATTACTTTTGAAGTCATTGCAATTTTAGAAAGACCTTTGAGTAGTATTTTTTTACCGTTATAGTAATAATGCTATGGCATTTTTCTATTTAATCCCCGATGTAAGAACTACTACTGCACTCACAACAAGTAACTGTTTTAGCATTCTCCGAAGATTCTATAGTCAAGTTTGTGTGAGTAATAAAAACTGAAAAGCTCGGTACATAAATCGAATCTAAGCCTAGACGTCATCAAATCATAAGGTTTATCGTCCACTACCGGCCAAAATACGCCCACGGCTCACGAATTATCACAAGCTCGGTTGAGCATGCAATCACTGACATCCGGTAGAAAATACGTGCAATATTACCAAACAGATCCATTATTAGCAGGACGGAGCTCATTTCACATTGATAACAGGTTGCTATAAGCCCAAAATATCGTACGGATGATCGTTATCCGGGATATTAGTTCGGCGTGGACGCGATACGCCATTGCGAAGCGTCATCGATACTTTCGTCCGATAAGACGACCGTGGACGTTAACGTTAAACCTTTCTAAGACGGTTCATTGATAAGCCGACGCCTCGGTTAAATCGAAAGGGTTATGGATGGGGAAATGTTGCGTTAAAGTTGATACGGTCAGGTAAATAAATCCGTACATTCCAAGTCCAAAATATAACATGATTTTTGTGTCACTTACTTGAACTTTTTGTTGACTTTTGATAATAAAGTATTGGTATCAAGAATTTTATTTGCTTTCTTAATGTACTTCGCTTAAATGAAACCATTGTTAATAAGAATCAAGTCAAATACTAATTGAATTACTGGCATAACAACTTAAAATTAAAGTTTCAAGTAGAGCCACTTATGAGCTCGTACGAAGTTTGAACTGTTTTAATTTTAATTTATGGCTACTGTAACTTGGAAACTAGTAGAGCATACTTATGTTTGAGGTCATATAACTTAGAAGTTATTAAAGACGACATCTTGGTTTAAGTCATTAAGTAAATTCAATTTTTAAAATGACAACAATTTCAGAGAAATAGTAAAATGCTTTTTGTTCGAGGTCAATTAGTCCCGCTCGGTACAAAAATAAGGGTATTTCAGAATGTATCATCAAGAACAATTAAATCTATCCACCTTATTGCACACACGAGAACAAGTAATTAATTAACAATCAGCGAATACCGTTTAATATCGGGGTAACAATAGAAACTCTTTTGTGTGTCGTTTGTTCAGTAATTGTCGCAGCTCTGCAGAAAATAAAGCGAAGTAAGCGCACCAGCGAGGCAGAGCACACAGCTACGTGGGAAGCTTGGCGTAGTCAAAAAAAACATACATGGGTACATAGGTACAAGCCTACGGATAAGAAAAAAAAATACCCACATTATAAAAGTGAAGAGTTAATTTGTTTGCCTGCATGCGCTTCAGTGCTGGACAGCCCATTCATTCATTTTTATCCTGTGTGCATAGTAGTTAGTAAAGAAGCCGCTGTGTGGAAGCTAGTATATAAATATTATCAAAAGATTTTTCCTTATCTGGACTTGGGTCACCTTATCGGCTGTGTGCATTACTTCCCTTACATTTTGGCGGACAGTCAGCAGATATTCTCAGTTTATCATTTAGTAAACGAGCCATATCGTCTAATAATTTCATCGATAGTCGGATCAGCTCAGCATCTGCCCATTGCATCTCATGAGCGTCGTAAAAGACGGATAAGCGATATCAGGACAGTCGGACACCTGGGCTAATAGCGGGCTGTTCCAATTCTGCAAAGCGGTAATTAGTGCAAATCTAACCAATTATTCAGAAGTTATAATGAATTTGATGCAGATTTTAATTTTTTAAGTTTTGTTACCTAACATCATTTTGGCCCTCCCTTTCTCTTATTAGTCGAGAATAGATGGACGATATTCATGGTTTTTGATGAATTTTATTAGATTTCAGACTTTCTAGAATAGCTTTCAATAAATATTAAAAAAAAAGTGTTACGGACAATATAGTTAGTCTAACATATAAAATTGACGTTTGTTAGGTAAACCGTGACTAGCACAGTTCCTAGCGACGTCTAATCACACTAAGCATTAGTTTCTTATGTTACGTTCTTTATGGGTATTTTCAACTTGTGTTCAATTTTCAATATTCTTCCTCAATAAACGGAAATGTCAGCGTGCACAAAACTTGTGGCGGAGTAGAACGACCTATGCGTGACGGAGCGCATAAAGAGGCGCCGTAGCGTGTTTTAAATCAAACATTTATAGGAACACCGCATCAAACGCTCATCAAACATACAACGCGCGGTTTCAAGCGAACACTGCGAACACTGAACCGAACGAGTTTCCAACCATATTGGCTTTAAATCAGCCCTGAAAATGACACTGGAAACTTGGGAATTTCGTAATGACACGATAAACTGTAGGTATGAACATCTTTGGCAGTCGTTACGGGCAGTAAGAAGCCAGAAAGTTTGACTACCAGTCTTACTCAGGGGTATTGAGTTGCCCAGGTAGCTGCTTTGAGGAGGCCAGATAGGCAATCACTCTTTGTAAAGCACTGGTACTCAATTGCATCCACTTAGACAACCCCAACATAGTTGGAAAAGGCTAAGCAAAGGATGAATTTGCAATAATATAAGAATGAGAATTAAGGACAGGATTGTGTGAAATGGGCACGACTAGGAAAGAAATACTTACCTAGTGGATACAAAGATGATGGGTGAAGGAGATAAATGGCAGTAAAAAATGCTGCTGCTGACCCCCAAACAAATTGGATTTATGCCAGGAGGGTGATGATTGACCGTAGTTTCACTGAATATGGAAATTCTATCAGAAAAGGAACTACTAGGTAAATAAGCTAAGAAGGTACGTACTAGAAAAGCTACATAGAAGAAATTCCAGACAGTTATTTCTTAATTCAAAAGTGATGTATAGGACCTGCATGGATTGCAGTTCCAAAAAAAAAACGATGTATCGAATGTCCAACGATAGTTCCAATGAATATTAAAATCGAGTTGCCAGTATCAATTAGTATTCATCATTGCGTTTGCATGCCACGAAAAGAGCAAAATGAGCTTACTGTCATATGTCCGGCATTAGCTCGCGGCAAAACTGAAAAGCCGAAATTAGGTTGGCTGTTTTGTCATTAATCTGGCGAATGCATTTCAATAGCATGATGTAGGTTAGGTAATAATTCATTTGTATTTAGGAGGTAATAATTTTTTCATAAATGCCTACTTGTATTGTTGTCAATAATTTTACCCATTAATTTGTCCATTAATCTATCCTCAAGATTAGTATGCCAGTAATTGGTTCACCTGTGTACATACGTTTCTTTTATTTTCGTATTTGGCTAATAAATCATTTTAGTAGTTAAAGTATCTTCCTAAATAGTAACACGCAAACAAAGGAATCTTGACCATTCCTACGAAACAGTACGTTTAGCCAGTACATTATACAATATACGCTACTAGGTACAGACGATCTTTGAGTCATCTTCTACAAAATAGACTGCGATAGAACCGTTTACGTTCAAGATCATCTTTATAAGCTCCAGATTGTATGTAGGTATACTAATCGGACTGGCAGTCGACGGATTAGCAACATTACTGCAAATTATATCTACTGGAATTCTGATCAATTTACCAACTCGCAATATAAATACTACTAGGAGAATGTAGGTATATATAAAACATATTGTTTCCCCTGGCATCACTCTGGTCCCGTGGGAACTATTGCCCGTACCCGGATAAAATATAGTCTCTGCCACTCGGGTTAATTTAGCTCCACAACAGTGAACAAATTTTTCAATCGTTTCTGTAGTTTCGGAGCCTTCAAAAAAAAATCATCCCTACTATACTGTATATGTATTAGTATGGTCTATTATGAGTAGTGCAGACCATATTAATAAACGAACTATAAATATACGAGTATTTGAAAATGTTTATATAGAGCAATTCACATAAAGCGTGTAACAATTTGCATGCCTTTCTAATTACGAACATGCACTGATTGTACTCACTGATAATTAAGGTTTAAATAAATATCCATAAATTAAAACCATAAATAAATTACTTTATTTGGAAACGTGAGCGAACAATTTTAATATTAGTAATTAAAATTACTATGTGAGTACCTATTTACTTGCCGCTGGAAGAGTGAATGACTTCTTGTTTACAATTTCAGGACTTTAAAGGATACTGATTTGTAATTGAATCTAGTTTAGGTTAATTTTATAATGCAGTACGTGAGTGTAATCATTGATTTTGTACCCCATGTTTAAAACTAATACTATTCCGAGCAAAGAAGTAGATCACGCTCCAAAAAGTTGGTATCTCACTTAAAAAACTTGGCCGGGTATCCCACTGCCCAAACAATAAAACTTCTATGAAAACTCCACGTCAATCAGATAAGCTGTTTTACATGAAACAAACAAAACACAAACTAGTGTATTATATTGTACGATAAATTGAATGGTTGCCAAACTCCTTGGTTTAATATCACATGAATCATTCTTGTGTGATTGTTATGAGAAGTTTAACATCTCCCGTGACTGGATTGCGTCAAGAATAGGCTAATCTTATTATTGTTAACAAGCTGTTATCTGTGACTTTGTTTGCGTAAACTTGTTTATCACAATGAAACGTAGCCGGTGGCACTCAGTAACTGAGTAGCTTTCGATGAG
This sequence comes from Helicoverpa zea, assembly GCF_022581195.2. NCBI lineage: Eukaryota > Metazoa > Arthropoda > Insecta > Lepidoptera > Noctuidae > Helicoverpa > Helicoverpa zea. The sequence goes on along the minus strand of NC_061452.1, from coordinate 6,354,616 downwards.
ATAATTCTGAATATAGATTGGTACCTAGTTTAGTAGTTGCTAGTTTTGGTACACCTGTGAAATTTCAGCTTATTATAGAAACGTTATACAGAAATACCTATTCACCTATATACTACAAAATTATTTTTTATTTATTGTTTTTTTAGTATTAGGAAGCTTTAGAGAAATTCATATTTTGGTTTGCGCATTTTCTTTTCTTCTAGATTCGACTGTACATACATACGTGTGTCCATCATCATTTCCTCACATAAAAAAGAAGATTTTCTCTCCCAAACAGATTAACAAAGAAAATAAATTATACCGTTTTATAATTCACGTCACGATGTCTTGTGGTTTTAATCAAGGCGAAAGTTTAGGGGGAGCGTTAATCTACTAATGTTAGGTTAAGGGAGTTTGTGAACTCCGGCGCCGCTATTTAGAGGATTTACTCTTTGTTTCCAATCCTTTTATGGGAAATGTATGTGTTGCTAACGTTATTTATTATGAGGTACTTTTTAATAAAAGTTTGTTCCACGTAATGGTTTTTTTTTAAATGAAGGAGACAATTATATTATGAGTTCTAAACTGGATTAAAAAAACGGAATAACTTTCTCTGGTGACGATTAATTGATCACTGATAGGGTAGGCCACTCACTAAGCAAACTTATAAAATTATAAGTTGGCTCATGTTATGGTAAATATAATAAATGGCTCATGGCATGATGGCATTCGTCTTACAGTAATCGTTTAAATACTTATATTTAATGTCACATAATATGGTACATATTTAAAAATAAACATCACAATATGTCGTAATCTCAAACCCACCCAGCATGAAACGCATGAAGCTCATTGCATCATTATGATTTATAAATAAAATAAACCAAGAAACTCATTCTATTCCCCAGCAAGGAAAATGAGTACCGTTGAAATACGTTTTTAAAACTTAAATGTCAATTACTGACAAGAGCATAACAGTGTATTTGCTGACTTAAAATTTACAAGCGACCGCAGTTATTGAAAAACTAAGGGAAAATTTTAAAGTGTAATTGTGTTCCGTAGCTCTCTGGAAACCAATAGTTTTGTAAACTAATAAACCAGTTCCATTTTATATTTTTAAAGTCAACATTGGTAAACTATTGTGAACGAAAGTTTGCCTGGTGCCTTTTGTTTTTATTTGATGGCTGAAATTCCCTTTTCTGTAGGTTCATATTAATAAAATTTAATAAACGAAATTCTATGACAGGTTTCTTTTGTTAGGCTTCTGTCCCTTTTTTAAATTAGTCTGGAGTGCAAAAATAATGAAGTGGAAGCCATCGCGGTACCTAACTCTCAGCTGCACTTATGCCAAAATGTATTGCGGTTTTATCACTGAAGTGTTATCAAACAAATTAATATTAACAATTTGATAACCTTTATCAGAACTTAGGTAACCCTAACATAAACCAGGATTATTTTCCTTATGCTCTATGCACAATAATTACCTATAATATTTCTGAATAACTTGCTTCGCTATTTTAATGAAAGGAATGCAAACTTGCCTAGTATCATGGAACCCTCTTAGGCATAAATAGACTACGCACTATTCTCAGTCTCACCGCACATTATTTCAAATCCCGTAAATTCTTCACCTCGCGCAAAGTACTGGGGTTTAGTGCTCGTCTCGTTAACTAACAACTGGCGGAAAATTAACAGCTGAGCCGACTTGTGTCGGGAGCACGAACAACCGCCATCATTGCTCATTAAACCCATAATACGTTAAATATGCTAAGGAGCTCGCTTTCGAGAATAATAGTGGCAGAAATCTTTGCGAACTTTGTCGGAACTTCGCCGTATGTTATGTTGGTACTTCGCTAATTATGTACTCTGACGTCACGATGAGATTTGGTCGTGGTCGTGTTAAATTAAGTTTTAAGTTGCTACTTTAATTTTGTTCTATGTATGTCACCGAGTGTAGGTACATAATCATACTGCGACTGAAGTTCCTACTGAACGTACAAGTTGACACGGAGTCTGAAATAATTACATCTGTTGAATTAATCAGCATGTTTACGGTGATCTGTTTGTTATCTTATTGGCTTGATTTCGGCTAATACTGATTGTCAATATTCTAATATTTGGTTCATGATAACTTTCATAAATCAAAATCTCCTTTAAAAATATTGAAACAATATCAAAAGCTTAACTGCATGTAGATAATATCATTAAATGCTGCCACTCGCTTCGGTCACTTAATCCGATTGCGAATTGTCCAATCAATTGAACCCGTTTCCAAGCCTCAGTAACGTCAGGCGGAAATAAAATAAGTGTGTATTTATTTGATCGATTGACAGATTTAGTGGAAGGTGACACATACGTAGTGCCTACATGCATTATGAGACGAGATGTAAGATTGATGAGCGAACCACTGAAATATCGCTCTACTTTGTAAAGCTCTTCAAGCGACGAACGAGTCCAAAATCCGGGGAAGCGGGATGTAATATTAGTACCCACTTACACGGATGTTGATCAACCTTTAAAGGGCATCTATTCTGTCACAATATGTGCCACAATTAAACGTCGGTGCGTATAACCTTTGTATAAGTACTCGAATTACGTCTATCTATTTTGCGTCGCCTCAATGAGCAGCGAATCTGTCCGTAATGAATCAATCTACGCAAAGGCAGGTTTCACCATTCCAAGCGATATCTAAGAGATGGATTGAATGGAGCTTACTAAGGCTTATTTTAATGACATTTTATCTCGGACAAATCTTCTATTTAATGGATGTTTTAGCTCTTGAGCTAAGGCACGGAGTTTATGCGTGTAAAAGTGTCATCTTCGCATTTAAATTCAAACGGCTATAAGACGAAGATAGTGTAGATAATTCAATAAGCTCAAGTGGATTAAAGTGTGGCGTTATCTATCTGCCTGGTGAGCTTGGCAATATTCAAGGGGTGCTATTGTTTGACCCACTTCGCACACACGACTGGCGCGGTGAAAATTAAATGTTATATTTATCATCTGTATCTTTCATATCTGCTATTGTTTTTATTTACGGTAGAAGTTTATTGCGCATAATGTTCGAGTAATAGAAAAGAGTAAATATTACTTTACTTATTTCTCTCGATTACCTGCTGTAGGTAAATGAATAATAATTTAGATTTTGTCTGGCAAAAATAAACACATCTGCCTATTTGAATAATGCCTTCATAATAGCATACTTGTCCACTGCATCTAAACTGTGTATAATGTGTAGGTACCCTGTTAAACTGGTATGTGGAAAATTTTAATTAGACGCACACAACAGTGACTTTGCTCACCGCTAGTGTTGGCAACATAAAATTAATACAAACAGTCAACAAAGCAAATTACTTCCAGGGAAAGTATGAAGAGTTAGTTACGCCTCCGCCACAAGGGGCAGAAAAATGAACTTTTAACATAGAATAGTTAATTACGCAAACTAACAACTTACTTATAACTCGGGGACTAAGCATTATTTAACTTTGACTATAGAGGACCCTTATTTTTCTGGTCAGATTAATGAAGGTGCACATTCTCCGTCACGGTATGTGTGCGTCATAACACTCATTTGCATGGACTAACCGCCATCTTGCCCTAAGCTAAGAGGGGCTCCCTAGGGTAAAGTTATTAGTGTCCTGTCCATCTTCATTTAACAGGCTCACTGCCCGAGACTTGGACTTGACAACCGTTTACTAACGGTCGCTTGACCATATTCCGCAATTTGAATTTGAAAAAGGAAGCAAATTGTTCGATGTTCTAAAACGGTTTCAACAGAATGTATTTCAATAACTGGCAAGCTTTTAACAGAATTGCATTTTTTGATGCATGAGATCGGATTGGAAGGTTCCTGTTATTGTTTTAAAACAATCCTATGTTATGTATTCAGTATGTAACAGCAGTTAAGCTGTGAAATATATCCTTTGATTTCCTGAATTTTTTCATTCGTCTAGAATCTGTTGGCTCAAATCAGCGTTCAATCTTTTTTTACGAGGCAATGTCTCATTTATCTGTCTGGACTCCTGGAAATATTACGCCGAGAACATCGATCAATTTGACATATTATTCTTTCAAAATTCCCTCCACAATATTCTAAGAAGGTTATTACAAAGAGACCAATCTAGTGATGAAAGGACTTAGTGATAATTTTTATCTGTTCACAATCTCCGTGACTAAAAAAAGTTACCTCAACGAATTAGGTCACCAGGATAGTCGTGGATCCGCGACATTTGCATTTACAATTATCTCTAAATCTTTCACGGGGCAGCTGTGGAGTGTCTCTTTTAATTAAACCAGACAATATCAGTTTCCGTTTTCAACTTCTTATTTTATCGGTTCTAGTACGTTTGTTGTAGACCAGACACAGTGCGAAATCACATTGTGGTTCGGAACTGTTCCAATAGCCGTAGCGTTGATTACAGCATAATCACTCGCCGTTCATTAATTGCATCGGTCTCCGGTTGACAATCAATTCCGCGCTGAAGACTTCGAACAACTCTAATGTCTGCTTCAATAATCAAAGTTGGAAAACAAAATAAAACAAAATCGTATAAAAGCGGTAGGTATATACGAATACCAAAACTTATTCTCGCTGAAAAAGTTTGTACCTTTGTGTGAATATAGTTAGCTACCTATTTGAACACTATGCAGAGTTTCAGAGGACATAGCTCCGAAAGTTCGTTCTAAAGACTGCTTCAAAGAAACAACTAATAATAAATTCACAGACAAAAGGGTCTCTAGTTTCTAGTACAAAGCTGCAAGGCACCAATTTAACCCGACGCTTCATCTTTTCTGCGCTGAGAGGCTGTCGTCACGTATTTGCGCGTGTTTAATTCACGACTGTCCGTGCCCGCCACGGCGGGGTTAACGAGTGTACCTGCTTCTGGCGGTCGGTATTCTCTTTCTTTTATATTATTTTCTGAATAGGCGAGCCAGTTGAATGATTAAATATGCAAAGCTGGGCCAGTTTAAGTGCTAATGAACCGTGTGATTCTAGCTTTGTTTATGGATTGCGGGTGTAATCAGTGGGAGAACTTGTTGATTTAAATAAATGTTTTGAGCTTGTTTTATTAGCGTAATTAAATGAGGAAATATTTTAATAATAAAACTCCCCGTTCTCTGTTATTGAAATGCGTAGTTTCTTACCGCTTCAGAGCTTTATACATATACATAGTTATATGTAAACAGGAAACAAAACATATTCATTTTAAGATATGTACAGTCAGCACCAAAAGTCGATGAACAGAATCAACATGACAAAACACCTGTTCACAATAAAATGCCATAAGTTATAGTCGCAACTAGGAAACAAAATAGACTGTACACCAGAAACTTACAAAAGTCGTTAAACACGAGTATTTCAAAAGTATCTGTGCACTAGTATTCCTAAAGTCGCTGTACACCATCAATCCAAATGTCGCTGAACATCATTGTATCAAAAGTCACTAAACAGCAGTAAATACAAAATTAGGTCAACAAAGTATATAATGTACTTTTGACTCTTATGTTGTTCAGCTACTTTTGGGACAGTACTTGCTTGACCTTAATAATGTATGTTAACACGTTAGTATCTATTTCAATAATTTTAATAATTATTTTGGAAATACACTCTTTTGCAAAAAAAGCGGGCACCTATGCGAAATCTTAGTTTTAAGAACTTTACGTGTATTTCAAAGGGTTTTAATGATTGTAGTATGTTTCTAGCATCAAAAGGGTTAGCCAAGCATGCGTGAGAGTGTATTCTAAATTTGAATTTTGTACAATTGCTAAGAAATTGGTTAAACCTTGTTTTGGACTAATTGCTGGCAGAAAGTTCGTCGGTGTTTTGAAAAGTTTTTGAAGTGATTTTCAGAAAACTGATAATGCAGTCTTAATTAATGTACCTTTTTGTTAGATCAAAACATTTTTGAAAAACTATGCGTATTTGATAAAATTTTCACCTGCTCTAAATGGGCTATACTGATGATCGATGGCAATGTTAAGAGTTTCGGTATTTTAGTGTAAAGCGTTCTTCTGTTTAGATATTATACCCACGTGTTTTAAAATATCGCTTTTTCATAATTAAACACTATTTAGAGGAGTATCAGTACATTGGGCTGCGACAAAACCAATTTAAAGTAAGCAGTGCCGATCACAACTCGTCTCCTTTCGGACTTTAACATTTTTTAAAATCTTGAAATTCTACAAAATACAGAAAATAGCGCATAGACTGTGAGCACGAGGTCTTAAGGTCTCGTAATCACTGATTTTCAAACAACCTCGTCTCTTGGGAAACTCCGTAGACCTCCGAAGATCTATCAGTCTGAGCGTTCAAATAGCGTGTTTTCATCCCACTGACATTTTATTAAATAAACTTGCCTGCACCGAGATTTCCTAGCATCTACAGCACTTTCCTGCTTAAATCATAACAATAATTGGCTATCTGCTCATTTCTTAAGAAACATACGTTTGGTCAATACCTTTGAATTCTTGACTCCCTTTCAGCGAAATCATCGTTTAGTAACCCGATACCTATGGAGTTATAGAGAGCTTCAACGCGGCAATAATTAGACTTTTTAGATAGCTTAAACTCTCCTCATCATTTTTCACGTGGTTAATTTTAACATTTAGCACAAAATTTGGTATTTTTTAATGTCAAAGTACGATAGGAGACGAGTTGCGATCGGCACTGCTTACTTTAAATTGGTTTTGTCGCAGCCCAATGTACTGATACTCCTCTAAATAGTGTTTAATTATGAAAAAGCGATATTTTAAAACACGTGGGTATAATATCTAAACAGAAGAACGCTTTACACTAAAATACCGAAACTCTTAACATTGCCATCAATCATCAGTATAGCCCATTTAGAGCAGGTGAAAATTTTATCCAATACGCATAGTTTTTCAAAAATGTTTTGATATAAAGGTACATTAATTAAGACTGCATTATCAGTTTTCTGAAAATCACTTCAAAAACTTTTCAAAACACCGACGAACTTTCTGCCAGCAATTAGTCCAAAACAAGGTTTAACCAATTTCTTAGCAATTGTACAAAATTCAAATTTAGAATACACTCTCACGCATGCTTGGCTAACCCTTTTGATGCTAGAAACATACTACAATCATTAAAACCCTTTGAAATACACGTAAAGTCCTTAAAACTAAGATTTCGCATAGGTGCCCGCTTTTTTTTGCAAAAGAGTGTATTTCCAAAATAATTATTAAAATTATTGAAATAGATACTAACGTGTTAACATACATTATTAAGGTCAAGCAAGTACTGTCCCAAAAGTAGCTGAACAACATAAGCGTCAAAAGTACATTAACACACGGCAACATTAAAAATATACTTTGTTAACCTAATTTTGTATTTACTGCTGTTTAGTGACTTTTGATACAATGATGTTCAGCGACATTTGGATTGATGGTGTACAGCGACTTTAGGAATACTAGTGCACAGATACTTTTGAAATACTCGTGTTTAACGACTTTAAGTTTCTGGTGTACAGTCTATTTTGTTTCCTAGTTGCGACTATAACTTATGGCATTTTATTGTGAACAGGTGTATTGTCATGTTGATTCTGTTCATCGACTTTTGGTGCTGACTGTACTTACGAATACCCTTCCGCAAAGCCCCGTATCTCCTAAAGAGCCAGAAAACAGCGCGATCGTCCAATTTCGCTTGATCCGTTGCGTGGGCAGTTTTGCATTACGTTGCGGTAGGAGGCCCCGAAAACCACACCAAATGAGCACATGCACGGAAACTTCCAAGCCCATTTACGGCCTCACAAATCCTAGAAAAACCAAAGAAAAACTTCGCCTCTTTTACGTAAAGGGAAAATATTTCGCTCGCTAAGTGCCCGTTTATTTATATCTGATCTGCACTTAACGTGCGCCTTATGATGCGTGAAGGGATTTCTTAGCTATTTATGTTCGCTCGGATTTTGAAAATTAAAATTAATTCTTTTCCTAGATTATGGGTATTCTGCCATATTTACCCTCTGTACACATCTATTTTATTCTAAAGAAAAAAAAATTGTGAAGGACATCGGCAAAGATTTTTGATAGAAATCGATATTCGAGGATTCTAATAAACAAATCGTATTGCATCTAAGTTTCAAACGCAAAAATAATGAAGTTCCCCACAACTTCTTTAAATGAATCTCTTGAGTGTGATTCAATTTCTACCGCTCGATTTTATGTGTACCGTTTTCCTTTCGTTTGGGATTTAAAAAGATTGAGTAAAAATGTTTACTGCTCAGTGCACACGAGCTGATCCCTAAGCTTAACGTGATGAAATATAGCGTATTTTATTATTAAAGCGACACTATCAACGTATTGTACGACTTAGAATCGCCAACAAAATGTAGCCAATAAATAGTTTCTGAACCGTGGCTAAGTCTGCAAGTTTTTTTCCTTTTTCGAAGAGATACTTATCGATCTTTCTAAGAATAAAGTCTATTTCTTATATTCCGTTTCTAAAAATACTCTGAAGGTGTTGCGTGATTATATCACTGATATTTTTAGTTATAAATGCTAATGAAATGTTTTTTGCTGGGTTCTGTGCAAATAAAAAGTCTGAAGAAAAACATAAACCCTAAAAATATATTTTTTAAGGTTTATGTTTTTCTTCAGACTTTTTATTTAAGGTACACGTGATTGCAAAATAATTACCCTTTATTATTATTAATATATAAATCTCTCCACATGTTTCTATCCACGTTCAATTCGACCACACAAATTAGACAATGTGCACACGTTTCCGTAACTTCATGTTGTTTTGTGTAAATGTATGGTGGTGAAACGGACAATGTTTTGCCCAGATATCTGACGGTCATTCAATGTTGCCATTTTGAAAAAGAACCCATATCATATTGCCTCTGACTGGCGGACGCGAGAAAGGCGTTCGCTTATGATGACCCTTGTCACACATTTTTTCTGTCTCGACACTAAATGGTTAAATAAATATATTTGTATTTTGTTTCAGATGAACGAGATATTGTCATAACATTTTAAATTAAAATTATTATTAAAAAGTAGCAGATGTGAAAAATGATAGTGCCTATATAAAAAATAATATAACGTCATTTAATTAAGTGCTAAAGTGTAATATTAGAGTAAAATTGATGATAAAATGAAAGCTGTGTAATTACGGAAGCAAAATTTATTAAGCGAGTGTAGAAATGAGTGTGTATTTAATCAAGAGTGTTACCGAGAGCTAATTGGAGTATATGATGGTATATACGGTATAGTTTGTGTGTGTGAGTGAGTAATACAGAGTGAAGATGTTGCCGGTGCCCCAGGATCGTATGTCTGGTCGGCGCAGCAGTTCCATCGTCAGTAGAACGCTGCTCGGGCGCCGGGCCTCCGTCTACGTCACCGGGAACCATCAGGATCCTGCGAAGGTAATTCACACATTTATAATATTCACATATTTTTAATCTGTATTATAAGTATGGGTACATAAATCAACACTCGTATGTTTTGTGAATAGCATATCATAAGTCTTCGAGTACCGCTTACTTATGATGTTACAGTGAGTCCCAAAGTATAAGATTGCCCAATCCCACGAAGCTTCATTTATTCAATGAAGAAACTTCAGTTTGTTAACAGTAAGTACCACATTTACATTTAACATTATCAAACTAAAACAAAAGGCATCAAAACAAGAATACCCATTTAAATTAACCTTATCAAGACTTGCTCTAATCTGGTATTCGCAGCATTCCTTATTAACTAACACTAACAAGTATATGAGCGTAGTTTTGTTATCGACACAATACCGCCGTTTGTGTGAACAATAGCTGGCGCCCGCATAATTCAGGATCGGGAGGGTACTTTGAGAAACGCGGCATGCTATAGGTACCTCCTAAGGGTATTTATTTGATCATTGGCTTCAGTTTTCCCTCCGATCAGGCTGCGACGGTTTCGGTAACAGCTGAGCGGAATTTGCATAATAAATCGGCCGTAACAACGGTAATGTCCCTCGCACGTACACCGTATTACCGGCGTTAGCTGTCTACCCACGCCTTTATATACTAGTGCTTAACTACATGACTCAATTAGCTCAACGCGTATCAATCTGAATTACAGATGCGACGTAATTGCGACAGGTATCAGCATTTGGTATCTCCCTCTAAACATTCATATACGTCACTTTTATACTTGCCAATATTCGTCGAACGAAACCAGTCATCAAGTATGTGTAAGTAGAAAATTATGTTGTCGTTCAAGCGTCAGGTTCTTTTTATCGTGAACTCGACAATGAATAGGGTTGAAACATCTAAAGAATAATAACTCAAACAAGTTCCCAGATAAGAATAGGCTGATAGTATTATAAATATGAGCGTATCCACCATAAATTTTCTTCGAAACTTTTTTGTATACAACTTTTTATAGGCGTATCAAAGGAGTGTACTATACCGATTCATGAAAGAAGTATGAATGATAGTGCTCGCGTAATATAAATGTTTACGAAAAGCGCTACTACTTGTCAGATTTACGAGTGTAAAATATATTTCTCGGTAGCGTTAGCACATAGTTACCGTGCGTGATCTTACTGAACGATTTTAAGGCAAAATGATTGATGGAATAGATGGAAATAGCTGCGTATATTAGCACTTTTGGAGCTTTTTATAATACCTACTGAAATAAGTACACATAACATAATGCAAGCAGTATAATGTTTTATTAGCGCTATTACTCTATTATACGTCCTTGTTTAACTTTCCATAGAAGTTAGCACACCATGTTTGCATTACAATTTTCGCGTCACAAATTCCATATAACAATTTGCGTGAAGTTATGGCGAATGGCGATGTTATGAGCGTAACTCGCTCGACTGTACACAAACAACCAGGGGGCACACATAACCATGAACTGTGTATTATTACTGGGTTGCGTACATTTGTTCAGCGTGTACCACCGCTCAACGCTTGCCTCTATTCTTCCATTCATCCGACGAACAATGTCTTATTTCGCGAATATGCTAAATCAAAATGCGCAATACCTACATGCCGCGGTTGGATATTTTCGTGAATTGCAACAGTATTTTTTATTATTCATGTTCGCGTTTTATTGTTCGTCGAATTGTTATAATGTGCAATCATGCAACGTTTTATTATTGCAGGATTCACGCGTGATAAACTAGCCCTTCATATTAACTCTAAATATGATTCAGCTGTTTCAAATAACATTGAATATGCAGTTAATACTTCCACTGCAAATAATTTAATATACCGCAATGGTCAGCTAAAACTAGCGGAGTTGCGAATTTCCGAAATGCGGTCTTATTTAAATAAATATTTCGCTGCGCAGGTATTCCCGATGCCAAAAATTATATTAAATATCATATCTGTGATTCGGTGCACGTAACAATTTCACTCCGTTTATATAAAATTAAATGGTTCCAAAATAGAGTTTTTAGCATTCCAATTTTTTCGATAATACCTTTAGCGAAATCACGCAGAAGTGACACTGAGCTCGCTGCCATTTTGAAAAGGGTACGAATGGCGTAGAATTAAAATACTTGCTTACTTTGAATATAAACGATGTACTCTCTTATGGGAAATTATGGGGATAAGGGTGAGACGAACATTGAAATTGAAAAAATCCAGATCCTGATCAGAAATGGGATTATCCATTTCACCTAAGCTTTTTCCAAAGTGCACTTATTTCCAATCAGATTATTAATTACAATATAAGTTAATGAATTCCTAGAAGCCCATAATTATCCAGTTTGAATTTTCAGCAACATTAAAGGGTTGACCTGAAAGCATTTTCAAAATGTTTGTATACAACGTATAAAATGCACGGGACCAAAAAATGCAGCAAGCAACTCATTTGCAAGTCATATGTATCGCTGAATGTTTTCAAAGCAAACAAGTTGAGATTTCAAACGTGAAAAATAACCTGCAGATTTAAATTTTTTGCCCATAAAGTTCACCTTTAAAAATAGGAAACGTGTATTTCAGGAAATGAAAGTAATTTTCATAATTCTCGATCGGTATTTCCGATTTCATGCGTTTCAACAATACATCATGTAATTTAATAATTCTGGCAATAGCAATTAAATTCACCAGAAGCTTATCATTCAATATATCGGTTTGAATGGCAAATTGATTCAGATACGAATCATAAATTCACGTCTCGCACCCAAACCGCTTCATGTTAAATTCATAGAAGTAATGAAATTAAGCAATATATCCAAATAGCAAGTTGTATTGCGTTGTTAAAAACAGCAAAGCGTGCGGTGGCCCGCCGACCTCCGCTAATTGATCGACATTACAGCGAACTTTCAACAAATACCGAAACAAAGTTTTATTCACATGTGAATTAAAACAATGAAATGTTTCGCAACATGTTCCTGTGATTTTGGTATTTAATTTATTGTTAATTGTTATGGATGATGTGGTTTTTATTCCGCCAGTGGTTTACGTAAACAACGAAATTCGTGCTGAAATCCAGAGAAGCCAAAAGTTCAAACAATGCGGCTTTTCCGATAATTATCAGGTTTTGTTTATTTTTATTTTGTGCAACTAAAACAAGGACAGAGCGTTATGTAGTATGAAATTACAAATTATATTCTTTCTTTTAAACTGTGTGAATGATAGTGAAGTTATTGTGCCTTGTCTCAACCGATAATCCCCAAACAATACACACACTAAGTTTGTGACCGAGTCTACAGAGTTTAGGTTACTCTAACTGAAAATAGTTCGTGATATTTTTAGAATAGGATCTAGGCATGTGTCGTTTAATCGTATTGCCATTTGTCATCATCACTTGGGGCATATAACACTCACCTAATTATGTAAAAACTTCGATAAGTAAAAGTGATAAATGCTGCATCTGAAAGATGTAGCCTAAAGAAAGTTTAGCCTCGTTGAAACCGTCTGCTTTCCCATAAAGTTAGTTCAATGTGCGAACAAGTGGCTAGGGCGTGTTTCTCTTAAGGCTACATTACCTACTTGTCCGATATTTTCTGTTCAGTGGCTGGAATAAAAGACTTTTATTGGGTTTTAGATATCCTTTAATGGTTTTTAGACGATGGAAAACATTTTAGTCTGTTGTTTAATGAAACTGAATCTGTTTAGACTTTGCTGAATAGCGGGACTGAATCTTGTTAATTGCCATCTTTTTTCAGCAACTGAGATATGAAAAAGACGGGTTCTGTGTAGATCTCTCTGGTTGTTAGTTTACATCAGCGAGCACGATTTATTTATTCTTCCTCATAAGAAGTAATAGAAAATCACTTGACTCAAATATAAAAACAACGAAACAAGACGTATCAAACAATAACAATTATTATCATCATATTTCCCATACATCAAGATATTTTTTCATTTCATCAGAGACACGAGGAAACAGGAAAAAAGAATGCTTGAAAACAAATAATCTTCTTTATTTAGCTGCGATAACATTGAGTTCATAACACGATCTTGAAGAAGTAATCTCGTTAAAGGACCAACGATAACCGTAATCTTAGGATAAACAGGATGTGTTTTTTAAACAGAAACAATTTGATAAATTACTTTCAACTTGAAATGTTGGCAAAGAAAATTAAGTGATCATTCCTACGTCTGTGAAAAAAAACATTTTCCGCGAGAACCACGCTGTGTTTTAATTTGACTTTCATCTGATATCCTATAGCATATGTACTTTCTTACATGTTACAATTTTGTGTTTTTTATCTCAAAATGTCGCTATCGCTCCTACAGTCTGCTAGTATATGACCCTGGTTAAATAATGCGCCCTGTATTCTATATATATATAAGTACTCAAATGTAAACGTTGATTCATCGTAATACAAGCTGTTGATTTGCATCCGTGCCATATTCAAGGAGGTAATTATGCTAATGATTCTCGACCCAACTCAATAAAAAAATTGGTACGATTTTTTTTTTCTTTAATTTTTTTTTCGGAATTCCATAAATGTCATCTAGCCTTATTTAAACTTAGCGCGTATGTTACTGGCGTTAAAATCGTGCTGCAACCTCACACAAACGCAAACACAAAGCATACGCAAAGATCACTCATAAATTTCATTCATAAAATTGGATTACTTCGGAAATACCACGACATTACAATGACAAAAAAAGCAGTGCATATTAGTTATTTACCATCTACTGTAATTCCAATCGATTATTTACGTATTGTATGTCCTCCCCCTGAACTATGGCACAAATGCAAATCAACACCTTGTATTTATGAAGGTCTTCTAGCTAAATAATTTGATTCATATATGTCGGATAGGCGGCGAAACACATCAGAATGGCACTATCGTCCGACATCAGTTAGGGTAATCAAGCAAAGAGATAACTCAAAGAAACTCAAAACTCAAACAAACTAAAAACTCAAACGTTTATTCAAATTAGTCGGAACAAAAGACAGCCCCCAAAACGCCCGCCCTTCGCCACTTCCTATGTGTTTTGGCTTGGGGAGAAGAAGTGGCGGAACAAACTCCCCAGCAACACATGTCTGTCTGTTAGGTTAGAAGAACCTTACCATACGATAGACGTTACAATAATCTCTGCACTTTACAATATCTACAACGGTACTACAACACTACGTAATAACACTAGGTACACTAGACGTGACGTAAGGCAGTTTCGAGATGTGTGCCGCACGACGACTCAACGAAGACTGAGCTCCACGGACGCCACGCCGACCACCACGACTCTGCCAAGCGCGCCAAAATGTTGTTTCACCGGAAACGCCACCAGAGGGCGCGCTTGCGTGACGTTTTGTGTCCGTACTAATGACAGTCTCCGACATATATGTTAGTAATTGATAAACATTCAAGGGATACGAAGAATATAAATAATTGGAACGTTTTGTAAATAAATGAATTCAAATGAAAAATACATACTTACAAGTTATTTAATACAAGCCCGTTTTCGTATGCTTTGAGATTTAAATTCTTATTGAACTACAATTTTGACGCTTTCATATGACTGTCACAAAAAATATTTTATATAGTATGGTAATTGGTAATTCAAATAACATATGGTGATCCAGATGCCCCCTGTAGAAACCTGGGGCTGCACTGTTACGAAACTATCCAAAAGCAATATAACAGGCCAACTAACAACTCTACTATCCCATACATTACATTAGAGACATGAATGAAACTAGCGGAATTAGTTTATTACATAATTCAGAGCGTCCCCAGCCACTTGACACCGTTACGTACATTGTTAAACACCTAGAATTGCCTTACACGGTAAATAATTCATGAGTATAGGAACCTTACAATTTACATGATATGGCAATTTCCGAACTTAACTTACGATTATGTATGAACTTATTTGTAATACTTTTTGCGACAGGTTAAGCCCGATTTGTTATTTAGTGATGTTACATAAACTACATTGTCTTTTAAGCGTTCTAGATGTCAAAACCTTGGTCTGAACATGAATTAACTCGGTCCGCGAATTTATCGAGTTTGGACAACCAGAAGAATAGTATGGTCGTTTATGTAGTACTTTGAGTTGATAAATGCCACAATAGCCTGATGAAAATGATTATGGCGATTATCACACTGCCCCGCATGATGCAGCGTAGTGCGTGGATGCGTTTTTTTCCGTTGTATGGAAATATCTCCGTTTGTATGGAAAACACGCATAGTCCAACACACTGAAAATGCATCCACGCGCGTTCATGCGGATCACGCACATACATGCGGAGAAACACGCACCCCCGCGCGTAGGTGCGGGGCGAGACGCAAGGTATGGCACACTGAATCCCGCAATGCCGCGCGTGATTTTGAATGGGCGTGACGTGTATATTTGAAAATGGAACTCGCTGTGCGTGAATTTACAAAACGCACCTACGCGCGTGAGTGCGTGAAAAACCCGCACGATGATGCAGATCTGCACTCCCGCAGGAACGCGCGTAGGTGCGTCGACACGCAAGATGCAGCGTGATGCGGGGCAGTGTGAAGATCACCTATTTGTATAATTATTTTCGTAATTTGTAGTAAAATTTGTAACGTCCTCTAAAATATTGCAAGGTTGGATACTACTCTTCTTTTGTGTTTTTTTTTTTTTTTTATAGTGTAATGCTCAAACACGACGTACAGTCAGAATTGGTGTCAGGGCAGACTTTCCTACCACACGCCAAAAATATCGGAAAAATCACACTAAAATCCAACCGTATAAAATATTCCATGATCTCAGTCCTCGATTTTGAAAGCCAGCGTCTGTAACATAAGCTTTTCAGCCGCCTGTATCAATGGAAAACCTAAGGAAACAAAACCGCATTAAACAGAAGAAAAACATACATTCCGTTTTACGAAATAAAGTATCAGAACTTGGAAGTGACCGTTTTATTTCGCGCCGACAAAATAGACGAGTATTTATAACCCCACTTTCAAAGTGGTTTGTCTCTCTTTAGCTTTATATTTCACACATTTCATTCTTAAAATAGTCACGAACAAGTCCCGTTTGTATTCGCAATAAAGTAGAAAATTATTGAAGAAAAATAGTGGAAAATTCCGAGCAATATTTCAGCTGTGCTAACTTCGTTGTGTTTACAAATACAATTATGAAATGCACAAACATTCAAATCTGGTTAAACTATTTGCAGGTGCAATGCCAATTGCATAACCACGATGCTAATAATTGTGATTTATAATGGCTGAAATATGGCTTAAGGTTCAATGTGAAAAGTACTCTATAATTTGTGCTTTCTGTAAAACTTCAGCGTCATACATCTTTCTAAAATTACGATAGATGTTATTTGATAAATCGATGTTTTTTCTGCTTATTTGTTACCTATGGGTAATAAGGCATTGTCAAAGTTCATATGTCGTTCCATCCTTCTTTTTGAAATCGTTTAGGGAATATATTGGTATCGGGATGTCTGCTTAATTATGGAAACAATATAGTAAATTGATGGGTCGATGGAAGCCTTTTTAAATTAATTTAGAAACCTCTCAAACCCAGACAGGTTTTCATACGAAAAATGTTGAACGTAAATACCGATATATTTATAAAAGTTCAGAGCATAGCAAAGGTTACGTATACATGGTATTTATCCAATTTTATAATTGCAAAGGTCATTTGATGTCACCTGTAAACCTATTAATAAGTATCTGATGATATTACGATCGTCTACTCTATCTACTTTTTCCTGCTCAACAAACTACGGCTTCTATTTATAAATACATAATTTTGAAAATATCTATGCCATGATAACTCATTATTTAGTTGCAAAACTCAAAAAAAAAATTGGTTATAAATATGCTTTATCGAATATTTTGCAAAAAATCGCATCTGAAAAGCCAAGTTGTTCACAAAAAGTACGTTGTATTTTAGTCGTTGAATGGAACAAGATTATTATCAATAAGTGGAGTCGTTCCTATCAGCATGAGGCGAGATGAGCCGTGAACGCGTAACTGCGGCCCTTGCGCCATACTATACCGACGAGATCTCATACAAATATCTCAGATACCTTTCTTATCGTATCGGCGAATACATAAATATGTGGGACCGAGTCGAATATCCAATTATCGCGATTATGGGAAGGAGATAGGTCTGCATAAAGTGCTAAGACTATTCTATGGAGCTGTGTTTCTATCTCTTATTATATGCAATCAGTAAACATCGAAAATTTTAATACATTGCCTTTAGTTATTGTGGGTGCTCTAAAAGGCTATCTTTTCTGTGCAGAAATCATGAAGCTGAATAGTTTTGAAACCAAACTCTTATCAATTTTAACCCTTAGTTTCTATCATAAATCGGGTACATAACCCTCAAAACTGCTGAAATTTCAGTACTTTTTGTAATCAGGCGAGAAAGTCTAATGAATGGCTGAGCGCAGTACCACTTTTTCATTTCGACGTACAAGCCGCCAATTCATTCATTTCAATGTGTACTGTTTAGGCTTTCCAAATGACTTCGTAGTCTGAAGGCTAAATATGAGCGCATAGCCTTTCAGTTTCAGTACTTTGAAACGTATTGAGAGAGCTTTTAGTATTCGGTGAAAAATGTTTGAGCAATAATCTCTATGGATTTGACTTACTTGCAAAATATGAAAGTGCAATAGAAATACAGTGTTTCTTAAGCTCACAAACAGTTAAAATGAATATGTATTAGTACCTTAGTTTGTTCTATCGCAGTTATTCAATCACCCATTACTTTAAGAAGGGTTATTGAATCAATTCATAAATCATAACTAATCATATCACATACTTCGTCATAATCGTAACAAACCAATAACTCCGAACAAGATACAAAAATACCAATATAAAACGCAGACATGTAAGTAATAACTTAGATCATAAACCTAGTAATAAAGAGCCAGTCTTTATATCACAATAACTATATAAGAAACGCTATAACTTCGAGAAAATATCTCGAAGTCCATTTAAAGTCGAAATGTGAAAAAGGTCCGAGATGTGAGATTGTTGTGTGCCATAAAAAGGTTAACGGACACGAAACGCCGTCACTCGATATCTGAAATGAATAAAATACCGTATAATATGAGCAGCGCCTTTGTAAGGATTTTAAAAGAAATAGAATCTTAGAAAAATATAAGTAAAGCTGTAACAACTTCTGTAATATGTACTAAGTTTTTTTTTTTATAATGTCACGTTGGGTTCAGTTTATGTACATATTTACATGACGTAAAAAAAGTATGTACTAAGTAGTTGAGAATTTAAATATAAATCTGATTTGAGAAAAGCTCTGTATGAAAGACTGCATAAATTGAATTGCATTTCGAATGGAATTCAAAATATTTCACTAATACCTAAGCGCTTATTAAATAATACTACTTATGTAGATAGCTCTAAAAAGTTTGTAGTGTAAATAACGAATGTTTATATCCACTAATATACTTCAATAATTATTTTGTTATTATGAACTTGTAACGCTGAATTATTCAGCAATGAACGATATTAAATTGTCGACTATTATTAAACATAAGCCCATCGAAAGTCCAATTAAAATCGGTAAGCTTTGAGAGTCGATACTCGTAACAATTGTATAATTGTTATCATTTGTGTTGGGAACACCGATAAAACAAAATATTACAATATTATGAAGAACATATTTTATACCCTTAGAGGTATATTATACAAAAAAAAAACATACTACGACGGCAGAAAGAAGAAAACATATGCTGCGCCGACTCCAAATAACATTGCAATAAGGCCACGAATATGATGATGACTAGAAATTATTTATTGAATATTAAATACTTTCTAGTACGATTATTCCTTAAAAAAGAAAAGACTATTTGAAATTCCTTCAAAAACAAGACATTCTTTAGTCCAACCGCTTTTAAGGTTAAAGTTTCGTAAAGGAAAAGCACACAGATAAGGGAAACCTCGAAAATGCATCGGTTGTAAAACGTTACCCTACTTGTGAATTCGTAGCTGGTTGAAAACATGTTACACATTTTCGTACATTGTTCTAGTAAAATGATTCTTATTTTTGGTGCTTTTTTGAAAACATTGCACATATTTATGTGCGATGGGGTCTGTGAACAAAATCGAGGCAAGGATTTAATTAACATTTCGCACATCATGATGGCGATGAATTACTTAATCTAATAAATAACTGGCATTGGTTTTCAATAAATACTAAATCACGTGTTCGAACTTTATAAACCCGATGGTAACAATAAAATTAAGCTGCTTAATTACCAGTTTTTAGTTAATCCCTTGTACGATGGGATAATAAAACAGCGAAAACATTTTACTTTGTTAACTGTTTATTTTGTCTTATGACCATTTTTAAAGCCCAGATTTCGTATAAAATACAACATATTATAATTATTCATTATAACGAAATATATCATTGCTTTTGTAATTCATTACCAATCTTCCGGAAGCACGTCACAGACATGTACCTTCTAACAGTATTTAAGTCTATGTACAACTAAGACGAGCTACACTACCACCACGTCCTGTCGAGTGAAGTGATTCTACTCGTTCCCGTATTAGTGTCAGCGATGTCAGCCCCTCAGTTTTAAATAAATGCTCTCAGTTTGAGTACTGAAAACTATAATAAAATCACATTTCAGTCACAGTTTCTGAAGAGTTTCTAGCTTTTAAATAGTACTCGAGTTATGTAAAATAATGTTTTAAAACATTGATTTTTCTAGTTTTTAATCCTCTCCCAAAAATATATTCTAATTATTACCATCAGTACTTTCAGTTTTCTACAGCTTTTTTCTGGCATATTAAACAGTTTACCTCTATGCTGTGGTTGGCAACACTGCGTAGTGTTGTGACAATGCGATGTCTGCCCTATATCGATAAGCGCTGTAACTTGTGACGTGAGGCTTTTAGCGTCAGTGTACACAGACCTTTGAACTGTGAGATGGTGGTACCACTTTGATCGTGTCCGGGAGTGTACCTATTATTTGCTGATGCATGAGATATGGGTTTATGCAAGCCTTTAGAGGAACATTTAAAGGTAAAGTCGGAGTCGGGAGGATTATACTTTTTGTAATTTTTGTTAAAACCAAAACTTAGGCAATACATAAGACAGCAAACCAAATTATTATGCTTCCAAGAATATACTACCTACATACAGAGTCCATTAAAGCGTTAGAAATATACAGTTTGCTGACGACATTAGGTTAATCTCAGCCAGTCCTAAGCGGAAACCATCTTTCTCGCTGGCTATCCGTTGTCTGACAATACCAACTTCCAGATAAAGATGTTTTCCATGTAAGTTTTGCGTTTAGGTTGTTACGTCTTATTTTTTAAGCTTTCAACATTATATGTTAAGATTAGTCTTTAAAAATACTACGACTGATGGCTCCACGATAGCACTAAAAGTAGGTACCTATTGCATTTTCCAATGGAAAAACATGTGTAAGTAGGTAATTAATTTTCAAGTTTACAGGAAGTATATTTTAAATGGAAGTCAACAAAACTTTGATATTGCTCCTGACAGAACCCTAAGGGAAGTTCCCCGATCACAAAGACTTAACCTGTACAGTGTACAATATTTCTGAGCATCGCCTTTCGAAACAAGATTAAACATTCAAAAGCAGACGAAGATAAGGAAAGTAATTAAAACTAAATTGAAAATAAAGAAAACAATCCGAGAGAATACTGGATAATTTTTAAGCTATCAAAGTGTGAATAAGCGTGGAACAGTGCGCCAGACAGCGGCGAGTTAAATCGTCGAAGTTGCGGAGACAAACTGTGGCAGCCGCCATTCAAAGCCGACTCGAACAGTGCCACAAGTTTGAATGAAAGCATTCAAACTTGTTCGGTCACCAGCGCCCCACTGCCTCCCTAAGCCGCTTCAAAAATACATCGTCAAGATTTAGGAAGGCGTTGCTATTTCATCTGCGTTTAGTACGCCTTGATGGTTTTTGTGTACTAAGATATTCGGTCTAAATAAAGGGAGATCTCGGTAATGCACATGAAGGTGCTAAAGTTTCAAACGAATACATTTCATATTAACATAAAAAAATTTCGAAGTATCTTTTGAAAGTAACTATGGCATTATTCTTTACGAATCGTTGTTTCCTTCTATATGTACCTACATACTTGTTTTACGATGTACAACATTGTATCATGTGCCCGGACGCCTTGTTTGGTCAAGTTTTCAGACTGCTACACATGTTTAGAATTTATGATTAAACTGGAAGCGCCCGCTCTGTTCTATTAGTGAAGATTTGGACAAGTGTCACATAACATAAACTTTTCGACAACAGTTCTCCAACAATGTGAAAGATAAAACAAAAGAAAATCTATAAAGGTTTTGATTGATAGTCATTGACTGGATGCATCAAAATGGTCTTGATTTTTACTTAATCTATGTGTATTTTCATTTATCAAATTAAGTATAAAAGCAAAAAGTTAAAAGCTCTAAACAAACTCATTTAAAAAGACCTATAGTTCGGCCATTCAGAGAATGCGTTCCTGACACGTCGCGATTGAACTGACGACGTAACTACATTCATTGATTATTGATATAATAATGTTGTTTTAATGCTCCTCAATTGTTAAAACGGTAAACAACCAGCAAAAATATTTTTATCGTAACTGCAACGCCATTGCAAAGTTACGTCGTCAGTTCAATCGCGACGTGTCAGGAACGCATTCTCTGAATGGCCGAACTATAATAGAAACAGCTAGAAGGAGTCTTTTGTTAGATAAGGTACTAATAACCCTGCAGCAAAATACGTGCGCAGACATATTTCAGCACGAATTTTAATGAGTTACGAACAAAACATATTTGCATTATATGGAAAACGAGGCACGTAAGGTTAATATATTAGACAAGCCAAAGTATTATTAGATAAATCTCTCAAAACTGCGTCTATAACACTTATGTACCTGACTAAGTAATCCAACAAGTTACATTAAACCGTATGAACCTACACTACAAGATTTTATTGAAAAATTTAACATTTTAACATAAATTAGATTTTATTTAAACATTTTGGTGCATGCCAGTCAGACGGCAGCTACTCGACTATCATTAATATTAAATAATAACTAACGTAAAAAAAAAACATTTAATTTAATTTAATTTGCATAATATTGATATATGTTTAGACGAAATATTGTTCTAAGATCATTACTCTACGCATATATTACGGTAATTTGGTTTTTGACGACAACAATACAGTCAGCCAAAAACAAACGACGTCGTTAACCTATCTAACATAACTATCACGTACTATACACAAATGTGTGACCATTAAAATTATGTCATTGTTTGGCCCAAGTGTCATTGAAAGACGTATGTAGTACGTGCCCGCGAATAGTTTGACAACTATGCCTCAATTAGGCGGAACGAGCCTTGCTAACGATTTCCGCATACATAAATATATCATACTAGCTATTCCCCGCTGATCCACTCGCGTCCCGTGGAAACTACTGCCCCTACCAGGATAAAATATATCCTGTGTTACTCGCAGATGATACAGCTTTCTTATGGTGAAAGAATTATTATTACAAACTACCAAAGTTTTCCTTTTTACAATATAAGTAGGTATAGAAGTATCTATAAACTAGCTGTTACCCACGGTGCCACCTGCGTCCTGAGAGAACTACTTTCTACCACTCTGTTAAAAAGTTACCTATATCCTTTCTCAGGCTGTATACTATCTGTGTACCAAAAGTCATTAAAATCAGCTCAGGAGTTTTGACGTGCAAGACAATGGTGACAGACAGAGAGTATATATCTCTATTGTATCTATTTCTCTGAAAACTTTGCTATACTACATTTTATATGCACGCAAGCTAATTCGTTTAAGCCAGGTGTTCCTCCTGATGACTTAATTAGCTGAGATAAGCCGAGATGTTTCAGTCAGGAAAACTCGCTTCTTAATATCGTAAATGTTGTTTTAAGGAGCAGATAAGTACCTAACTTCCTTCACGAAGATATAATGGATTGCTTAATTTTATTAAATGACTTCAAATTACTTGGAAACCTTAATTGAATTATTTCAGAATTAATTGTACTTTGCGGTTCTAGTTTGTTATTATAAAATGCTAGGATGTAGGTAAAAGTTGACAACTAGTAGGTAACAATAGTAAAAATTGACTTTCCATATGGCACCTTTTGATTGAATTTAAACTATTTAGGGTGTGAATCAAGACCATTCAATATATAAAATGTTACCATGCGTATCTTAGTAAAGAAGCTTAAATTAAATGTATCTAAAGAAGCCTAGGTACCTATATTAAAATCATTTATAACACTAGGGAACCATTTACTGCGAAGAAATTGCATCAAAACCAAATAAAAAATATTATTTAACAATTTCCAAACTTAAATCTAAGAACAAAACAATTCTATATATAGAATCAACTTCTAAACCCCTTTCAGACATGACTGGTGAGAAAGCGGTACAAATCTCTCGGTTTGAGTATTAGGGCGGGGTTAGGTTTCGACGCCTGATATCGGAGACGCTTTGAATTGTTCGTACGTCGCTCTTGAGAGATAGTTCTCGTTGAGCTACAGTTTGTATCTTATGTTTGTAATAAGTTGTATTAATAATTATTTTGGGCTTTAAATAACTAAAAAGTTGTCATAGTGCCCGAAACCTACCGCTACCATTAAACTACTACTTAGTATGGTATCTTTTTGTAGGAAAGGTCTCATAAAAAATGACCAAACGGCTCAATTTTCTTAAAACTTGTGCTAATATTCCTGTCATAACGAGGTAAAAGCTGTGTGCGTCTAAATACTTTTTACAAACACTAGATTGCGAGTCAACACTACCTATAAACCGGTAACTGTATTTCCCAACTAAACTAAAAACAAAATAAGGACTTCGTTTCCTCGAAATCCCACATACTACATTCCTATTTCACGAATACACCGTAATACGCAAATCCACAACCGCAATACGATATAACTGAACTTATTAAACTTTTGATGAAGTAATATCTCGGCAGTTAATTTATTATTATAACTTCATCGGAGATACAGACGTACGAAGTAACATCAAATTGCCTTCATCTCGCAACAACATACTCGTATTATTATTCAGAAGGAAATGTTTTCATCGCCTAAAATCTTTGTGTGAAAACACCATATTATATTTTTATAAGCATACCTATAGAAAACTAGGCTAAACGTAAAGTATAGTAGATTAGATCGATTACTTAACAGGTTAATTATCTCAAAAAAAAACCGCTCACAATGTTAAGAAAATCTCATTATTCATTTGTCAGCATATGTGAACTTTGCATAGCACGACTGTTTCACCCATCCATCTCCATATGGTATAAAAAAAATCGGTATAATCATTCCTTGGATATACTTTTCCTGATAAACATAGTAAGTTTTATATTTATTTTGACACCCTCTATTTATAATAGGCGTCACATTTAGATACATACAGGTTACCGCTGACAAATTAATTGCATTACATAAAAGTCATATTTATAAAACTAGCAATGAAATCAATAGAATGAATCAGAAATCATTAATTTCGAAGCAAGACCTCGTTAGACAAAATATTAATTATTGCGCGGTACTGTTTGATGTTAACTAAAGCCTTTACATTGTTACACTCATTATTAGAGAAGGCTTCAATCAAACCAAACCAGTGCTTAATTAATTCAGAAATAACAAGCCGAATCGTTTCCTATCAAATAATTTCTGTTTGAACAATAGGTACCTACTGAGGTGGCGCGTAGACTACCGTTGAGTCTCATTTCGTTCGTTAGCATATATTTTACAGAAAGACTCGCATTCCGAAGAAAATATATAGACAGCGGAAATTATAAATAACATCTACAAAAATCAACTTTAATGAAAAAAACTTTCGGTTTCAGCTTCTTCATTTGACCTTTTACAAAAAGTTCAGTAACAAAACTGATAAAAACGATCCTACGGTATTTGCATTTACTGTCTCTTTATCATCTTTTGAAACTGTGAATAAGATATTTATAAATGCACAATTTCTATCAGCTATTTAATCTCCCACCACGGTTTTATAAAAAGATCCTGAGCGTAACATACTACATAAAAATGCACTGATACTGGCATATTGCTGACATAAACATATTTCTTTTGTAACTGAACCCACAACGTTAATTTAATTACGGAACATTGCGCAGATTCGTCAAAAGAGAGTGACATTTTATCCAGCTGACAGCTTCATCATATGTTGGCGGTAAATAAAAAGAGATAAATCGATGTTCTACCACCCAACACAATGTATAAAATCTTATGTATTTCACAACTTGTAATTATATAATTGCAAGTTTTAATAGCTTACTTTACAAGCAGTGCTACTAAAAGCTAACAATGTATGTGATATACAATGCACTATAAGTTGCATTTCTTGAAAGCCACGTAATTTCAAAGTAGAAGTCGTTATATACGTTAACAACTCATTCGGTTCTAGTGTGTGTAGCAGACTTCTTTGTACTCTACTATTTCACGCAAACATTGTAGTATAAAGAGTTCTCCAATTAAAAGGAGTACTTGCTAAGAGATTTATCCTTCAAATCCCACAGCACACAGGTTTACTCCGTTAGATACGAGCTGAAATAACATTGGAATAGAAAATACAGTATCTCCGATAGAGGTCGCAATCGACGCGGAGCTTCGCTGAGCTCGTTCGTGACATCTTACTTGATTTGTGGATTCCGACGGTTTTAATTGTACGAAATGTAATCTACAATTCATATAACTGGCGAAATGCTTCGTCAATGTTGGTACACGGCCCCTCTCACGGCTATTAATCTCCCGCTTTTAACGTTATCCCGGCCTAACAGTGATTTACTTTGTCTTATGTAAAAAAACTATTGGAAGCAGCCAACTGTTTTGTTTAGGATTTCCATCGGAGATTTATCGCTGTACAGATTATTTAAAAATTCGGTAAATTAATGAGTTTTTAAAGCTCTTCTTAAAAATCATCTATACATATAATAAATCTGTAAAAAAACTGTGTCTGTACATTGAATATATCAAAAAAATAATAATTGGGTGGGGTTTAGAAACAGTAATGGAGCACAAATCCAAAAAAAAAATTCTGTCTGTATGTCTGTATGTCTGTATGTCTGTTTGTTTGTACACGCTAATCTTCCGAACTACTGAACGGATTTCAATGATTTTTTCTTTGTTGTATCAGTATTAAGCCTGGTCAACATATAGGCTATAATTTATCTTCGAAACTTGAAGACCTGATGCAGCACACCAACAGACCAATAAAACTATAAGAGATACAAACATGGTGCCGTGGCAAAAATTGTTTCATTTGATGAGCATTTTCAGCTGAGATAATAAATTTTAAGATCTGGAACACCTGATGTAGAACCCCAAGAGCCCAGCTTCTCTGTACCATATACAGGTATGACGTTTTAGCAAAAGTTGTTCAATTTGATAAGCACTTTCTATTGACTTATACAAATTGAAGATCTAAAACATCTGATGTGGAACTCCAGGGGCCCAGCTAGACTACAGCATATAGAGGTATGACGTTTTAGCAAAAGTTGTTCAATCTGATAAGCACTCTCTGTTGACTTATAAAAATTAAAGATGTAAAACACCTGATGTGGAACTCCAGGAGCCCTGCTAGACTATATGAAGCATATGAAGATATGATGTTTTAGCAAAAGTGGTTCAATCTGATAAGCACTCTCTATTGACGCATTTTTCTTTTCTCTCTCACACAAACAAATAATAACGAAGATACAACAACGCTTGAATTTCGTGTTAAGTCACTGCTTAGTACAAATTTTACATACCTAGACGTGGCGTCACGAGCCCCCACTCTCTAACTTTGTTACGTTGTATCTCATTATTATTTTGTATGTCTCTTCCAGACCTCGGGACTACAGAGTTCCGAATTTTTGGGAGGCAAACATGAGGCCAAAGCCAACAAACACGCTGAAGTCCTTTTGAGACAACTTTAATGAAATGGTGACACAAAACCGACGATTATCCCTTTATACACTATAGAAATGAATCCAAGGACAATCCCCGGTGGACGTCGTTAAAAAAAAAGACAATCCCCGGTTCTGTGCTAAACTATTGCTAACTATGGAGGAAAACTACTTGGGCTATTGTGATGGGATGTTAGTGGATGACAATGTATTAGGTACATGTAAAAACGGCAGGTGGAGACTCGCCACCTCACTTACTGGGCCCCCGGGAACCAGTCACTGAATAGCAACAAGAGGGCAACAGGGACATGAGCGGCTGAAGGGTGAGGATACCTCGGCGGACTTTAAACGTAGATTACGCGCTCCCTGTGCTTACCATGAGGCACCTATCCTCCGAGCAGGGCTACTAATCCTGCTCTAGCGACTCCACTCTGGACGGCCAAGCCAAGCCAGAGGCGTGAGACCTACCCCCGTCATGGTTCACTCCGACAGGCCGGAGATGGGGGACAGTATACACTCCTTGGAGAACTCAGTATATATAGCCCCGCGGGGTCGCTACTCCCCGTCCTCAGCCTCAGATGTCCTGCGGTGCCTATATCTCATTATTATTGTCGTTATTATCTCAAGAGCCTTTGTCCCAATTATGTTAGGGTCGACTTCCAGTCACGATGCAACTGAGTACCAGTGTTTTACAAGGAGCGACTGCCTATCTGACCTCCACAACCCGGTTACCCGCTCAACCCAACACCCCTTGGTAAGACTTACTGGCTTCTGACTACCCATAACGACTGCCAAGAATGGAATGTTCAATGACAGTCGGAACCTACAGTTTAACATCCCCTCCAAATAACGGTCATTGGTATCCAAAATATACGTAGAAAGTACATGCGAACTTAGAAAAGTTGCATTGGCAGGCACTTGCCAGACCTGGAATCAAAGACGCACGCTCATACTTAAGAGATTGGTTCTCTACCCACTAAACCACCACGAATTCCACTAAGTCACCACGACTTTGTCATCTATTTAATGTTTTTTTACGTAATATTTTTGCCACACACAACACTGACCCCGTAGTCGCTGGCATAAGGGACAGGATCCGCGTACGAAGTCGCGGGCAGAAGCTAGTTTTAAAAATAATACCTGCTTGGGTACCTACTATCGATAATTAACCATCTTTAAAACCTGCGCCTATAAAGGACTTTGTGGTTCTTATTAAGTAAAAATATAAAATACAGTCCACGTAAAGTATCACTTTTGTAAATTGAATCATAATTATTTTCGTACCTGGAGAGCTTTTAAAAGAATTAATTTAATACTACCGCGGTCGGCGATACCTAATGGCCATGATCTAACGACCCCCAATTCGTGTACCCATTAATGGCTACATCTGTCCCATTAGCAGATAAAGGTCTGTCACCAATCTCTAGCTAGATGGATGACCAGCCATCTCCGAACACACATGACCTAAAAACTGAAACGTTCTAATGTAACCTAGCACTGATAAATCACCCACTACCCGGTTATAGACGTATTAGACGTCTATAAAAATACTAAAGTTCCCGAGTTTATTTCGCAGTCCATTGCGCTAAATTTACATCACCGTAAACGAATGTAATGTGAACGACCGCAATAAAACGCAATGAAAAGCTAAACCTTGTGTCATAGTGGTGGCCGGTGGAAACCAAAATAGAAAATGCTGGGAAGGGTAATTGTTTTCGGAATGTGTTTTTGCGTGTAATATATGGTTAAAATCGTAATAAATAAATTGCGTAGAATGGTTGGGAGTTATGAAGATAGTGTAAACAGATGTGAAGGGGAAGATTAATGAGGTGTTAGTGCTAAAAGCGGTGATGTGTGTTCGCCGCGCTAAGCCAGATGGATACCGCCAGATCCACGAGTACTCGAGTACTACTCTACGTACGCAGTTACTATGGTAACATTAAAACGGAACAAGTACTAAGTAGGTAAAATTACCGCATGCATAGATTCGCACTTTTCCCTCAAAAGGATTCTTACGATAATTAATTAAGTTCTTCTATAATTTGGCTGCAGCTATCGACAAAAACCTTTCGAAATAAGTATACCTTATAATCTTGTGCTTATCTATTGCACCAACTGTAAAACTGCTACTTATCCCATTGGGGCATCCAGGATCTTCTTGTTATCGAAAAGTTCTAAACTTCGAACTACCTAGAGAATTTCCTCACAGAATAATTCAATATTACTTCGCTTGACCTGGGAATAGAATTCACAATCAACACGTGTAATCGGATTAAGTACAAACCATAAAACCTCTTCTTAATGGATATTAAGTTATTATCAAGCACTTTCATTAACAGTTATTGTCCCATACGCGTTGTTGAAACGAGTAGTTCGAAGCATCGATGTTTATCGACACAGCAATTAATTTCATTTTAATGGCTGTTAGAAGATGTTTGCAACAGTTCTCGCAGATAACTGTAAATTAAATTGCTATGTTGGGACGATATAAATTGTGATTATCTTCAACGGCGGTAACCATACTTTCGTTTATCAATTTATCTGTAATTAGATAGTGACCTAACAAGAGTGAGAAGGGTCCAAAATGTGGACGTATTATTGTGGGAATACCTTAAACAAATACGAACACCAAAGAGCCTCAATATTGGGCATATTTGCGGAATATAGCTGTATTAACGCCGAAAACAAATCGTTTACCTACATTCATAACATCGTCACATTATCTCCATAATATTCATTTTATCGTCGTAATCACGATCCTCCCCCCTAATACCTAAATGCCAGGATACTGTTACGTACTCTTTACTTCGTTATGTAGGACAATAAATTAGGACGCAATTAAAATGCCCCTCGGACATTGACTGATATACAACCTCTTTGCAACGTTCGCCAGATTGCGTTTACACCGAACGATCTGAAAAAATGAGCCAGTCAAGTCCCCCATAATTTATCAGCCCCTATGTTACGAAAATTAACGTTTCCCTTAAAAAGGCTTTTTGCGAAATTATTATATCGTCGGATAGTCCTCAACAAAAGCAATTAGGTAGCCTACGAACGCGACCTACGGGATAGCGGAGCTTCGACCGAGGTTATCTGTTTTCAGAGAAAGTTAATGTTTTTTTTTTATGAAATGTGCGTTTTGTCTGTTTGTTTATAACTTGGCGATTTATTGGCTTTCTTGCCGTTGTCTTCATTTTACTACCAATTTGAGGTCATATTTTTTGTTAAACTTCTTGGTAATCAAATTTTTGTGATGTTCGTTTGTTTTAAGAGTATTTGCAAATGTTTTGTCCATGTTATCAAAGTCTCTCATTTTTCGATTGTTATAAAATGTTCCAAATATTAGCATTAGAAAAGGATATACATATTTTATAGATGTACACGAGCGGCAGAAATTACTTGTAACTGGGACACCTTTTTCTTCATTGTAATGTATGTACTACAATCGTATTATTCCTGATTTCCGTTCCAATATCAGTTTCCCGTCCCAAAAGTAATGTGTGTTGAAAATAAACCTGTTTACACGTGTGTGACGATGAAATCACACAATATGATTTAATCCCAATAAGTAATCAAGTAACATTGGCGAAGTCTTTGTTATCAAAACAATAAACGAAACATACATTAAGTAAATTTTTCTCAAAAATTTTGAAGCGTGCGAAGAAAGTTTTACTTCAAAGCTTCCCTAAAATATCGTTCATATTATCGAAATGTAATCGTGTTATGTAAGATTTGCGAACTGCATCAGCTCCAATGCTCAAGAGAATATTGCTTCTGCGTGATTCGATTTCGTTCCATCCGCACAAAGTTGGCTAACCGCTGGACTGCCGATATTACACCCATATCACAGACTCGCAGGCTAAGGGCACCAGATAACTCTGTTAAAACCGGACAGTCCGCACAAGAAAATAACAAGGTACGAAAAACGTGAAATCCCAATTCATTCAGGCCCGACTGGGCCTTAATTATTGTATGCCCGAACGGGCTGATTGTTGTAGGTACTACTGTGTATCATTGAAGTAATACCTAACATCTGTAACCTACTCATCATCATCATCATCAGCCTATCGCAGTCCACTGCTGGACATTGGCCTCTCCAAGTGCACGCCACTGAGATCGATTATTCTATGCGATCTAAATTCCTCTATGCGCAGAATCTACTCAATCAACCCAATAAAGATTACTTCACTTCCGCAAAACGCTTTTAGTAAATAAAGCTTGCTTAAGTATCAATATCGTGCACTTAAAATTATATTATTTTGCTTCTAAATTCTTGTGTGCCGCTGAGAATATCCTGTTCAACCCGTGCCTAGGCTTCTCGGGTTCGGATTATTTGTAAACTGTAATAAAATATCTCTCGCCTAACGAGCTTAGCTTAGGAACATAATTTTTCTTATTAAATTATTAAACAGGTAATTTATTTTAAAGTGGTTAACGACCAATTAATGAAAGTAGAGCTAAGATCACCGTATCGTCGGCCACCGTAGGCGTGGGTCTGTGGGCGGTGAGTTCGGGTGGCTCATCGTCCCTCTGTCTTTCTAGACGACAGACCCGTGTCGACGGCGCGCGTTGTTCCACGCGCTCCTCAAAGAGATGTCAGCAACCCCAGCGGGGCCCAGCAGGGCCAAGGCCTGCCGGGGCTGCGGGTTGTTCGAAAGAGATACCGCGGCCCTGGTACATAAAAGGCCTATGACGGAACACGACGATTTTAGTCAGTAAGAGTCTGACACTCCCTCACCGCTGCTAACCCACAGCGGGAGGGGTCATTTGATGATTTTACGTCGATAAAAAAAAAAAATAAAGATCACCGTATCGTGTACTAAATACGAGTGAGAAAATTTTGTCTTTACGGCTTTTTGGGAATGTCCTGTTAAAAGCTTATGTTTGGTTACCCATATGAGTTGCAAGTAAAGTTAGTGTACCAACAAGACTGTTTTCAGCGATAGTTTTAGCGAACAAAGTTTACTCACAAGTTCAGATGAATAAATCAAAATCCCTAGACCTTTGTTTCTATTGAACATTCGATTTAACTAAACATGTTTACAACTACTTCAGTTGGGAACTTTTCACATTAAGTTGCTCATTGTTTATTACATTATTACACTCATTTATTCTATTATTATCTCCTTACTTTTAATATACAAGTATCAGATTCAGATGAGCTTAATATCTTTAATTGACCACTCCTTCAAATCTACAACAAATATGTATTAATTATGGACGTAGGTACGGTTCGAAGGATACAAATTGAGCAAAATGGACTAATCAAATTATTGTTTACAATTGATTTTGATTTGCCAAATGAATGTAAGCAATGATCTATTTGTATCTTAATATAGCTTCAGTTATTAGTTACACGAGATGGTACTCACATATAAAAATAGCCAGTCTGCAACACACTAAGAAAAATATTACCATAATTGTTACCTACACGCTTTCAAATGTGAAACGTTTGTGTATCCAAGGGTATACGATAATCCCATTACTTATCTACAGTACCCAGAATTCTCCTGTCTGCGGTATTACACCCGAACACCAAATTGCTTTTAATGTTTCTCACACAAAGCGAACTTCTTTTCAAAACAAACGAAAACAGTCTAGATATCAATTGAGTAAGCTTTTTTTTTTCAAGACGTGACATAAGAAATATTTATGAAACCTTCAAGAAAAGATCCAAATAAACCTACATATTATGGATACAGTTTTTTTATTGTTTATAAAACGACGAATCATTGCTTTGATGTTCGTAGCGATCTAGTAAACTCGTAAATTAATGCGCAGTTTTTCATAAATATGGATGTAAAAATTTAGTTCTAAACCGAATACCGTACTAGAAACTTTATCTTCAAGAATACAATTTTTAAAAATATTCACGTAATAATATAAGATTTTTCTTCTCACTACAAATACTCGTAAATTGGCCTTTTGGTAAGAGTTATGAAAATGCGCGTTAAACGTGTCTAGTGATGTTTGCTTTAGCGAACCCTTATGCTTAAACTTACATTGTACACATGTTTCGGTATTTATGTTTAGTATTGACAATATAAATATGGAAGATTTATAAGTAGAAATATTATTTCATGGAACCACTGTTCTGTAACTTCATTTATTGTGGAAAGATTTCGAAACAAAATCTTTACATTTTAAGGTTCTTGGTTCATGGTTCACACTACACTGGTTTCTAATTCAATTCATTTTACCAACTTAGATTTTGATCGCTAACAAACAAAATACATTTATTAGCACAAAGATCCAGAAATAACTTAAGCTCCTTATAAATTAATATTCCGTAATCCTTCAAACGACTATTGGCGTAATAAAAGTATCATAAATTAAAATATTATAGTCGGTAAGTATTTTGTGCCCGACTGTATTGGCTTTCTTCGATGTCCATAAATATTTTGTTGGAAGACGAGCTTTGGCTGTCGTATATTTTGTTGAAACGTAAAACTGGAACAAACATAAGTAACCGGAGCTTTGTTTCCTGTTATAGAAAAACAACTTGAATTAAGCCTGCTTTCCTTTTCCACGATGGATCGGTTTTCTTTCGAATCGTAGCTGTTGGCAATTATTTTTTTAATCAAAGTGTCTGAAGTCAAAGTATAAAGTACGTATGTCCCATTTTGCTGTATACCATTGTGTACCTATACAGTCTTCTATTATACATTTTTTTTTTATCAAGATCAGAAGGTATCAGTTTTGATTGGTAGATACTATAGAATGGAAAACTCAAAACGCCATGCTTTATAAAAAATGAGGTTAACAACTAAGTAGGTAAACTATAAGAGTTTCACAATTTGGTATAACAAAACATTAAATTAATAAGTACCAATATTGCTACAGGCATCGTATGAAAAACTCACACTATTTGAAACTTTTGCACTTCAGTTACCACTCTAAAAGTACTACTGGCGCCACCTATCGATATAAATACACAATCACCAGGGGAGGTTTGCTCTCAAGCCTCGTAGTGAGACAGCCGAGCTTCCCTTGGAAAACCGGGAAAACTGTCTTCATAGTAATTTGCTCTTCGCTCGCTAGGTGTCGCTTCTAACTGAAAGCATATTTGTAATTTGCTTTTTTTTCAAAGCTATGTATTTCACAAGCTTTTATTTTGAAGCACTGTGATACTTTAGTAATAAAAACGTTCACGTTACAAACCAACATTAAAAGCTCTCCACAGTTCTATAAAAAATATGTACAATTAAGTCATAAATAACAAAACGAAATGCACAAAAGTTTATTGAACTCAATAATTTTCTCACAAAACACGAGAAAATCGTTGAAACAAAGTAAAATTCAAGTACAAACGTATAATCAGATGTTTATCGTTGCGCAAATTGAGTGCGCTGCAATCAAGCATTTATTTCTTAAGCACGATTATACACAGAACTGCTTATTTCTCTAAGCGTGACTCAAAGTGGATGAAGACATTGCACTGGTCCTTTTTGATGTACCTAAAGTTTTTAAAAGTTAAATTAAATAAATATTATTCATAACATATACTATATTTACCAATTAAAACTTTAGCTCATCAACAACTATTTAAATTCATTAATATTTCATGTCAACTTTTGCAAGAATTCCAATAATTCTTAGGACTCAGATATTGTAAAGTCGAAGATGTTGTAAAGTCAGACTTAAGTTTATAATAAGTATTTAGATTTCGTAAAAACTTACAACATTCGTTAGCGTGTGTAATTGCTTAATCCGAAACCAAAACTAAAAGTAACCTTTCATATTTTATTCTCTAGTAAGTATATCGTCTAGACGACTTAATAATTTAAAGGTATTAACTATGACCTACTACAACAAATAAACGGTGACTTAACATTTCATCAAGTTGATAGAATGAGAGGTCATGGTCTTATAGATGCCACCTATCATTGAAACTGTAGTTCTCTTTTTTTGGTATGGCATCTCGCAGTTCAGCCTAGGAGGCCGTATACTGGTTAACCTGACTTTCCCTGTGGATGCCTAGAATTTAAGGCCTCCAGCGAGGGGCGTGTAGTTCTCATCCCAAACATTTGTGCTAAAGCCAAGTCTGCTTGTTCCATGGACAAAATATGTAGGAAAAAAGTCAATCCGTTTGCTAATTCAGGATAACCATGACTTATTATAAAAATTGTATGAGATCGTCTTAGTCAATTGGTTAAAATAACGAGTCTTTCTAAAATCGAGGGTCCTCCTAAACGAACGTAGCAAAATCATATCACCCATTTAAACAACAGCTATTTTAATTATGATCATTTAGAAAACGAACACCAAATATAGTTTAACGTAGTTTCTCGTTGCACTCACGTCATACAGCTATTTATTACAATAGCATAAAAGTGTTTACTTCATCTAGGACATACATTTGTAACGGAATAAACATCATCATTAATCATCCCGCTGGATAAAGACAACGGCTAAGTAATAGATAGCGCTCATCTATCTAGATTCCATGTCTTGTATTGGTGGCAATTTTCTATTTTCTAGAAGAAGCACTGGTTAATTACTTTGTAGTACAAAGCAAAATATAATTCATTAAACTTTATTTTTGTATTGCCACCGGTCTCTATAGATTTTGAAATTGTTCTTTAAAACCTACTGACGCAGTCGGATTATTAGAACTATTAATGGAAAATAAAAAAATATATAAATTACGTACTATCTATCCCTACTTAATTATTTTGGAAGAGAATAAAAATACAAACAAAACAACTTTCTAGACGGGATAACTCAACAACCACAGTCGTGACTATTGTTTTAATTTAGCTTCCATTTTCAATGAACACCGATATTGTCTAAAGCACAGTTGGGTACCTTCTCGAGTGCATACAACTTTGAATTCAAGTAGGTACAGTTTTCAAGAATACTTTTGGGGTAAACCGAGCATTCTCGAGTTGTGCCGACTTCAGCGAATTCAATTCTAGAGTGCCCAAGTGCCTCGGACAATTCAAAGAATACCAAAAATGTTTCGCGAACTGACTCGGTCGTGTGCCTGCTTTCTTAAATTGTTATGTGCCTGAGTCAGAAGTGAATTAAATACATGCAGTTGACATAAATACGTGGAATTCAGTTTTCGCGACGTTTTCTTCAACGCGGATTCTATTTTCGGCTTGTTTTGTATTTGTTTTCTTATAGGTCTCCCGTTTTTTGTTTTCTTACCGTTTCATTGTTTTTTCTGCCCATTTATAAACAAAAAGGTTTTTCGTCCAATAGTTTGTATAGTAAACAAAGCTGGCATTTAGTATACCGACGCTTCCTGATTGATTACTGAATTGATGATGAATGCCCCGCGGAGGTTGCTTACCTATAAGAAATATTACCCAGTCCAATACACAGTTATAATAAATAGATACAATATACCTACTCAAATAGGTTGGTTTTCATTACAACAAAAATGTAACCAAAAAAAATATAAATGTCCGTATATGTGAGAATTTATACAGAGCGTATGTCACTGCTTTATCCTTATGTAAAAGCTGTAAGTGAGACGATATTCAGTGAGTTATGCGCGCGTCTCGGCTTGAAGCATGTGGCGTCAAAATTACGGTGAAGGCTAATTAACTCCAGACCTTTGGCTGTGGTTTCCTCTTGATAGCTCCTGAACGTGTTACACGGCCTTCGCGTTCACATATTTAGCTCCCTACTGACACAATACCATCAAAATTACCCAAACGTGTAAGTATATTCCAACGTACGCATGCTTCACAGACTTAAAAGAAAATTCCTCTTTACGCCAAATAAATCTCATATACTTATGACAGACTTAAACAAATCTTTTTATTTCATCTTTCGGCCACCCGAAACGTACCTAAGTTCAGCAGGCATAAATATTTAAACTGTAATCTCCTGTACGTAATATGCAAATGGAATGGAAAAACCGATAGGTAAGCAAAATAATAAATAACATTTTCATATTTTGCAACCTTTCTCGCAGCCGACGAGTAATTTGATTTACTGATGTAGGCACACAGAACTGCAAGGTTCTAAGTATAAAAATTACACGAACTCAAAATGAAGGTTTATCACGTTCATGAAAAAACAAATAACTATACCTACTGGTGACGCGCTGAAAACATACTTCTGGTGACTAATTTCAGAATAGTTTCTCTTTTCATTTACTTGACTTATTTGAGTCTCTCTTTCAACACTGATACGTTTTGAATATTTTGCTTAACCACTTTACTGATGAGTGGTGACACCGAAGTGATTCTTCTTAGTCTCAAGTTCACCGACCATATAAACCAATTTCCTTAAAACAATTACGTATTTACTATGAATTTTTGCCATACAAAATTAACCAACATTCAAATAAAGTGCAAGATCCAAACTGCCATTTCACAGATAGTTGGTCGAACAAGTCACCTCACAGTTCTGATGACGTAACGCATTTGAAGATTGCAGTCGGTTTGACGTCGCTTAGTATTCGAAATTCAAACAGCTGCTTTGGCTTTAGATTAAACTTGCACAAAGATGTCATTCTGTCGCTGTATTGTTTCGATAATACAGGCACAACCTCATTGTTGGAAGCCCATTCACTTCAGTGCAAGTTTTCACCAACTTTTGTGAAACTGTTGATATATATACCAGCTGAAAGTAACTACGTCTTTATAAGGGCTTAAAAAAGTTAATGTTCAGAAAACAGACAGAGTACATAAACTGAAGAGTTTTGGTTGAGTTTGATATTTTCTCACATATTTATAGCAATAAAAAATTCCCAATTTTGTAAATAGTTCAAAAATTCCATTGAGAGTTCAATTATTTTATTGTACTTAATAAAATAATTGAACTCTCAATGGAATTTTAACGTAAAATTGGGAACGTAGGTATAATCATTTCCCTCGGAAGTTTCACTATTGAACAAAGTCCATTTGTAAAAAAATATAAATACTATATACACCGAAATGAAATAGTATAGCCAGCCATTAATAATTTCGAAGTGCAATTCCCGGCGCACGCGATACCCCCACCTTCGTGACCAAACTCAAAACTTGAGTAACCAACTTGCAATATAATAAATTGGACTAACCTATATTGAGTGAAAAATGTACTGATTCCATCTATACCACAAAGTTATTCGAATAATACGAGTGGTATGAAATATTATAACATTCCGCTTTCGATACCTACTCACGTTCCGTAGGAACAAAATGTGCATTTTTTCGAATATGCATTGAATACAAATTAGAACACTGTCCACGGTAGCAATTTTGTTTTATTGGTATTTTATATCGAAATTATATTCAAAATAAAAGTTTGGTACAAAAATCACTTTACTCTTTATTTCTTTCAGAATAAAAAAATCCATCATTGCTCGTTCTTTAATAAAGTACTTACTTGAAAAGAAATATTGCATAAAGAAGTTTCAATAGAGTAGATTTAAATTTCTTCCGCTAGTCTTTGAAAACGTGCGACTTAAGACAAATATGTCTGCTCTATTCAATTTCAAGTTAGATGGATATTCATAAATGCAGAGTGTATCCGAACTGATACATACAAATGGTTGAACTTTACCAGTCAAGCTATGCAGTGTGAAAAGAAAATTGATATTACTCTATCAATATCGCATCGGGCCAGCATAATGCTTTTATAACTTAGCTTGCACCCCTAGCAAAAGGAGATTCTTAAGTCTGTTAAAATTTTAACTATATAACAGCGTCTGTTACTTATGACGTCTGTTACCAGTGCATTCAATTTAGAGATATTGTAAATTACTCAGAATATTTGCATTTAAAATAGAATTCTTATACAGAAAATCTACCTTGAAAGAGCACAGTCTATTTAATTCTTGCAACATTGACTTCTGCAACCAGTTTTATTTTTATGTTCAAAAGTGAAAACCACACGACGGAATTTTCGGTTGAACTATCAACTAACCCGATTTGCTTTAGTGCTTAAAGTCATGCACAGTTTACAAACATTCGTGTCATGCTTAACAATAATGTGCATGGCACCTCCAAACGTGTTGTTTGTCCCCAACCACTAACTAAGATGTGTACTTTAATTGGTCTCAACTTTCTCAAAACTGGTTGGACTAGATGGTAGTCGTATCTCGAATTCAGAGGAACCCTTTTCAAACAACTTTGTAATTGTACACAATGTAATGTGTACCAAGAAATGGCCCTGCAACTGTTGTAATCAGGTATGCGGGCACCGCACTGCACTCCGTCTTAGAGAAATAATGCAACATCGATGAGAATGTTCCGTGTACACTGGAAACTTCAGTAAATGAAGAAAATGTTCAGTTCAACTTAAGTTTTCAAGTTCATGTTATCATATTTTTCTTTGAAATATGTTATCTCTTTATCGTCTGTGTTTTCGCATTGACATTGTTTATTTATTTTCTGTAGAACTTGGAGTGCATTCATAATTAAATTAGCGGCCTCACTTAATATTCTCATTAGTTGCGTCCGAAAATTTTCAAATATCGATGTTAAGTTTTGTGTTGGTATATGCTTATCTTATATAAATAATAAATTTACTGTAAGTCAGACAATAATAGGCTAATCTCAAATCAAGCTGAGAACACGTATCATATTTAACATACAGACGTCTACATTCCTTGAAAAAGACCAATTTGTGTTGTATCAAGTCTAAAAATTCTTCTGAGGACTGAGTGAGTCACAACTTCATAAATTTTCCAGTAATTGCATTTGTGTCTTATTTTCTACGAGTTTCACTTAGTTTTATATAAAAAATGAAATATGGTTACTGAAAGAAGTTATTACCCGTCCCGGAGGGCACTGTCTGCCAACTTTTATTCGCATTTTATGTGGGTCGCTGCAATTTTTATGCAACACGAAGATTAAATTTAATTCTCACGCCATTTTGTTTCACTTTAGCGGTCGCCGGTCGGTATCGCGTTAACCGCGTGTTTGGTATTCACATCGCGGTCCCTGCGGGTACGTACGTGTGTATCTACGTACATACCTATGGTACTATATAGGTACATGAAGTTCCTACATGTGTTTGTATGGCATGGCATCTTGTTTGTAATAAAGGTCATTACATGCATACAGATGACGTTGCCTTAATAAAAATGTGACGTCAATCTCTTTGAAATGAATCAAGTACGCATTTGCTATTAAAGCTGAAAATACAACCGTCAAATGAGATGTACGCGTATGAAATTGCACTCGAGAGCGAATTAACGCTGCTTTCAAATGTATTTAACTCTAAAACTGGAAGTACTGTTGTCATCATACACATAATTATATCCGTGGTAGATTAGAACACTCAACAAGGTATAGCACAGTTTATGTACCGGTCTGTCAGAATGAACTGTGATACCATGGAGAAAACGCTCATCCATAATCCTATAACTCTGTGCTTTAAACGATACTTTCTATTTATATCTGAGATATCTCGCTACAATATTATCTCCTACACCTAGGGTTGCCAGATTCAGGTATTTCGGTTCCGGGACAATTCGAGGATTACGAAAAAAATATGAAAAATTAGAATACCTATCTATATTTTTTGCTTTTATTCAGAATTCGCATGTTTGAAGACTGTTTTTGCAGTCCTTTCAAAAAAAAGACTTGTGAAATCTGGGCTCTTTAAAACGAAGAATTGCAATGCTGCGGGGTAATAAAGGAAGGGAACCGGCCTGCTACTATTATCAAAATGAAGCAGCCCTACCTACACCTAATTAACGTGCCTACATACATAAAAGAGCTAA
The DNA here is from genome assembly GCF_022581195.2 of Helicoverpa zea. Lineage (NCBI taxonomy): Eukaryota > Metazoa > Arthropoda > Insecta > Lepidoptera > Noctuidae > Helicoverpa > Helicoverpa zea. The sequence continues at coordinate 6,313,664 of NC_061452.1, read as the reverse complement.
CACAGAATGAACAACAAAACCAATCAATTTTCGTTTAGCTGGATGATTGGGTGCATGATGAAGTAGTTTGCGCTTGAATAGTTGTAAGGCGTGAGCGGGCGCGGTGGCACATGCAAAATGATTGGCCCCTGTTGTTTGATTTAGCCGACCTGGTTGCAGCACCCGTTGCACATGGTTGCTCACAGCTCAATGTTTGTATTGCCTATAATTTTAGTGTGATTTATTGTGATTGGAATGCAAACGTGGAAAGGAAGTTTGTTTTTGTGCGGTCGTTTGCTGGGGTTGTTAATAGTTTATGTTTTAAGTAGGTACTACTATGCTACCTAAATATGTTACGTTACATTGTACCTAACTATAATTATGTGTTTAAAACTGTTGAATACCTATATTTCAGGTACATATTGTAATATTTGGTACCTACTACGGGTAATTTTATAATCCCACCCAAAACAAAAATGTGAAAGGCTGCCAAGTTCGATAATATGGAAATGCTTCGCCTATAAAAGAAGTGAGATCTGAATAAGTACCAAGTTCCATACATATACCTCAGTTAAAAATAGTTACTTTTTAATGATGTCACTTGGCAAGTTTTCACACACCTTGTTATAAACCTACTAAACGCAATGAATCAAGTATATAATTTTCTATTAAAACTTGCCAAGTAACATTTGACTTCCCCATAGCGAGAGGGGGGACATTTGATGACTTCCCAGATCGGGCAGGAGTCGTTTGAAGGCAGCGGCTGCCTTCTTCAGTTTAGGGCCGTAATGTAATGCTCCAAACATTGTGGGATTTTTTGATATTTTCAAAGTCAAATAGCAATGTACACCTTTATTATTTTGAAACTGACTCACACTTGGCCATTTTCAGATTTTTCCCTTTACCTTGACATAAAGACCTACCTCCATACCAAATTTCAAGTCAATACGACCATTGGAAGTGGTCTAGGTTTTTGATGAGTGAGTCAGTGAGTGTATAGTAAAAATTGCGATTTTCTGACGTCAATATCTCAAGATCTACAATAGGTATATTGATGAAATTTTGTATTTTAGATAAGTGAGGGGGTCTCAACAGATACTAGAAATTTGATATGCGTAAATAAAATATATTTTGAGTTATAGGGGGGTCGAATTTGGCCCGAAATGGTTCGTGTAATATATATATATAATAACCCACGGCCGGTGTGTCGCTTTTTTTTGCTCGATCTTGGCGGACAGACTGCCGTGTGTCTAGATAAACTGCTGCTCCATTTATCGTGCCGAAAAAATTAAGATACATTCTTTCATATATTTATTTTAACTTCACAATATCTATCAACTTAGAATGCTCACGCAGATAACTTTAACGTGTACAATAAATCTAAATCTCCACATTAAAGTTATCTGAACATTGAAAAATGGGCTTTAAAATATCCAAGACATTTGTTGAGAAAGACAATTGACATTGCCCAGAATGATGTTCTTATATTTTATACTACGCATCAATGTTAACTTAATCGTGGTTGATTTACAGAAGAAATCTGTTTTAAAATATATATATTCTGTTTCTATTTAACATAAAACCCTCCACCACGTCGTTCATTTGCTGAAGCGACCCTTAGATGGCGAAGGAAATTAAGAAATTTCCTTGTTTACTTAGATTTGTACTAAATGGGGGCATCGTACCCTCGACGAGACATCAGCCATTGCTCTTAATTGTACGATATAATACAGGGTTTTGTGACTGCAAATTTTCAAAATATTGTATATTTGAGTCCAAAATATTCCAGGAGAATTTCAATTTCGGTAAAAAACGGTGTTTATTAACTAAAGGCTTCAAAACAGCCGCGCTTCTCGTTTGCTTACCAATCTACCAGTGGTACAAATGGATTTATGATTGTCCGGTTAACTGGGTTGAGGAGGTCAGATAGGCCGTCCCCAACACAGTAGGGAAACTGGGAAGCTGAGCAAACGTTGGCATATTCGGTCCATATGTTACTCTCAGAAACAATACCATACATAGCCTACAAAATCACAGTTTTATAGAGCATCCAGAAGTATTGGTTGTGTAATTGCAGTTGCTGCAGGATCACGTTGCTTAGTTGCTGTAGGTCAGTAGCGTAATGGAGCACGTGCGAGCGTCCGCAATTAGCCCGGTGCTATCGATGTTCACGTCAAAACAACTATTGCGGCTTACGTGTAAAAACCTAATAAAACCAAAATTTGTTTTGTGGTTACACGTCCTTTAATTAGATGTTAGCTTTTGAAGGTTGTAAATTTAAGTAGGTGAAAGCGTTTATAGAAATTGTAGTTAAAGAAAAGACGATATTTAAAAGAAAAGGCAAGTAATTCACCCTCAAACGGTTTTCTTTTTCAATATGTGGCTCATAAATCTTTTTAAAAAGAACATGAAAAAAATATGCATTTTAAAAGGTTCAGCACTATAAAAATATGTTTAAGAATGATGAACCGCTCGAATGATTTTGTGCAAGCTTCACATAAACCATATACTAAATAGTTTGGATAAGTGAGCCCCTTCTTGAGTTATAAAATTACACCGAAAAGTGACATTCATTTTTATTCATGGATAGATGTAACTTAAATCAACGTATTTAGTTTTTATACCTAATGGCAGATATCAAAGTTCACAAGTAACATGGGCCGGGCACGCCTGCGAACAGATTCACAGCCGATTGGCCGCGCGAACAACCCACTGTATCTTATTTGGTCATATTGTACCGTGCGGATTCGTTAGTAAATAAAATTGACTGTCCTGATTGAGCTAAATTGCTTGATTGGAATTAGTCTGACGTGTACATGCAATCTGTTGAAAGTACAGTGCACCGATTGCTGTTTTGATTGGTGTACGTGAGAGTCCTAATTACATTGCGCTAAGAGGGTTTCTGATGCGACTTTCTACATGGAGCTCAGCAGTCTTGCTTTATAACTCCAAAAGCAAAGAGTTGCTGCCTGCACTGCACTTAGGTTTTTTTAATTTTCAAAATGAGTGATATTAATATTGATGAAGTAAAGCAGACATTATTATCACACAAGACTTTAGCATAGCATGAGGACCAATGAAATCTTATAATTCTGATTTACCTTCCCTTTCAACTAACTGAAGCAATCACTTAAGGCAGAAAGCGGTCCGTCATACAAATAATCAAAACGCATATCATTACTACCAGATTAGTACACACATGGTTAATGCAGTTCAGTTTAGCGATTCATAGAGGGACGTCCCACTACGGCGACTATTTGGATGTTTGTTGCAACCCGAATTTACCTGAAAGCAGTCGTTTAAACTTTGATGCGACGGCAACGTGCTTTAATAACGATGCCGCGAATGCAGCTGTTGTGTACACATTAAAGTTGGAAATGTGTGTTTGTCTGTCTTTAATGTGATAGGTGCAATCAACTTTTATACTTTTATGTGTTTCAGAAAGTTATAAGTTTTGTTTGTTGTCCATTGATCAACATCTATCATAATTCTGCTAAGCCCAAACAAACAGTGAGATGTACATATTTTTAACCTACTTATATTATCTCTTCCATGCTTGATAAAAATCATATTTCTTTTTATAAATATGACCAGTATTGACCAGCTCACAAATAGTAGTCAGAGCCAGACCTTTCAGCTGAGCAGGAATTCGCTCACTTTTTACACAGAAATGTGTGAAAATAACTGCAAAATATGATGAACATTTCTGAGAAAATTTCAACATATTCAAAAAGGGGAAATTACGAGTTACGAGTAACGCTTGATTGAGTTATCATTCCAAGAAAGAGTATCCATCGCTTATTAATTGAAATTCAATGAAGTATTAAAGTGTCCAAGTATTTACATAAGCTATAAATTGCCTGCAGCATTTTATGATGATTCTTTTAGACGAAATTTTAAATAGTGCTGTAAAGTGGGCATAATGCTGAACTTCTCATAAAAAGTAATACGTTTAAAAACTTTGAGAACATTTTACCAACGTTATAAAAAGGCAATGTTTACATTGCATTCATTTTACTGAGTAATGTGTTTCGTTTAATATAGTATATCATAATATAATTTTTTGATATGCTTCGCTCACGCTTCTGAAAAGAACTATAAATTGTAGCAGTCTTACCACGTATATCATAAACCACAACATATGTATGTTTCTCTGATCATCATTTTATCAAGCGAATAAAATGATGGTTATTTTTGAGATTTCTAGAATCATATCAAGTAATGCAAACAACGTTCTATTAAACTAATATCCTGTTTACAACAATAGGAGTTCAGAGTCTATATACTAACGTTGCATGTCTTCCAACTTCTGGAAAAATAAAATAAAATCGTCTTGTAACAAGTCTCATTAGCCTCCATTACCGTTCATTCAATCAGTGCTCTGTAGAAAGCAGTAATATACAGCCCTTGTAAGTTACAAAGTGTGCACTCCCTGTACACTCACGTGCAAAATTAACTAACTATGCGACAGATTTCGTAAGTTACTTTGAATTAGTTAGCCAACTTCTCAGACGGGAGACTTCGCTGATAAGTTTTATCATGTCATTATAACATTTGCTAATACAAAGTTCTTTGATGTATGTGCTATTGTTGCTGAAAATGCTACTTTAAAAATACATGAAGTGAAAGTTTCTTTATTTTGCTGGCGCGATAGAAATATTAACCGTAACTTGTATATTTTTTTGAGATTCTTAATATTTTCCAGAAATATTCACACATAATGGTTTTTTTTCTTTATTTTTTACATACAATGTGTTGATTTGCATTTGTGTCATATTTCAGAAGGAGGACATAAAATACGTAAATAATTTATTGGAATTACAGTAGACGGGAAATAGCTAATATCCACTGCTTTTTTTGTCATTGTAATGTCGTGGTATTTCAGAAGTAATCCAATATTATGAATGAAATTTATGACTGATCGTTGCGTATGCCTTGTGTTTGCGTTTGTGTGAGGGCGCAGCACGGTTTTGAGGCCAGTAACATACGCGCCAAGTTTAAATAAGGCTAGATGACATTTACGGAATTCTGAAAAAAAATTACGTACCAATTTTTTTGTTGATTTGGGTCCAGAATCATTAGCATAATTACCCCTTGAATATGGCACAGATGCAAATCAACAGCTTGTATAACGCATATACCACACAATCAAAGTAAAAATAATGACATGGTTGAAATCACAAACCCACAATACGCAGAACATTCCAATTTTAGAGAATATAGATTACCATTCTTAATTAGTTAGTGGAAATGAAATGGTAGAAATGTTAGTTTTCCGTGTAATCTGATAACCAGTTGGAACCGGTTAGAATGGAAGCCAAACACAAACTGCCTCTGAAAATACTAGGAAAAAATAATATTTATTATGTAAAATGAAGCACTATTTTGTGAAATTGATGCTTTTGTCTGTTCTGGAAAATATTATGTTGCTACTGTTGCCGAGGCTTCACAATTTCTAGCATTTTGAAGGATTCTTAAGACTTTATACCAGATTCACGTACTGTACCTACAATATAACAATTACATATCCAACCCAACAACAGTATTTTAACAGAGAGTTCACGTTAGTAACTTTCAACCCATCATCATCATCCTCGAGCCCTTATCCCAACGTTTCAACCCTTGAACTGGTAAAAAAAACTCTTATTATCTGCAAGTGCTACAGCATTTGCCTACAAGTAATTATATCATAGGTGCCACACACACAGCAAGGACGAATTAGTAATAATAAAAAATGCTCAATATTCCTGCACGTGAGTGTACTCAGTAGGGTTGCGACTTGCGTGTTTTCTTAAGAGTTATCATTAACGTGACGTGGGCGGGTGACGCAGATCGCGATAACGGTTCACTTGTTTATTTTAACTATGTTCTTACCTTTTACTTTGACTAAGAATATACTTTTCCTGTCGTTAAGTCATAGATAGAGATAAACTTTAAATGAAGACGAAATGTTTATTGAGATTGACTTGACATTTATCAAATTGACTGTTCTTCCTATTTTAAACGAAGTCGTCTGTAGTCGAAGATCTTTGCCATGTTTCAAATCGTCAGTATTTTTGCCGTTGTATTTTTAATGTCATTAATATTTAAAGTCTACGTCAGAGAAGCATATTTAGTAACGTTGGTATATAAGGAAGATTAACAAAATCATTTAGGTTAATTTAAAGTAACAGTTACTTTGAATGTTTACATAAACAACAAGCATCATTGACTTGACTCAAAGTATATTATTCGTACCGGTGCATCCGTGCTTTAATTAAATGTCCCAATCTACATTCATCTACTTTCTTCATAAAGCCAGAGTTGCTAATAATGAACTAATTAAGTTAACAGCGTATTTCCAGTAATGCAAATGCATTATATGACCTCAGGGGATTCGTATGAACCTTTGTATTATTCCACAATTAGCAGACATTGAGAATCTGTGAAGGTTAAATAATTTATTTGTCTAATAATAGGCAGTATTTACCACCTATATTAGGTAGGAAACAATACGGCTGTGGCATAACAAATGTATTAAGAAATTCTTAAAAATCTAAGTAGATCAAAAGTAGATCTTCGCTTTTAGTAGTCTCTTTTTTATCGTGTTTCCTTATGAAACTATTGTGTATAATGCATATCGTTGTTATAGACGACGAATTTGTTAACTTATTTCACGAAATCACAACATAAAAACTTAGAAAACAATCTCCACATAAAACCTTAACCAAATAATTTATGTTACCAAATAACCAAACGAAAAACTCGTCTAATGGTAAAAAATGCCTAAGAAATGTGGTGTTTTGCAATGAAAGCGCGTCTAATCGCCTTCCTCAGGTTTCAGTCGTACCGCTTAACGTCCCGAGATTTGTGTTCACGTGTTCACGACATTCGTTATTCTTGTAGCATACAGATTATGAATACTTTCACGTGTATACATTCTTATTTTGTTTAGAAATACTTTTTTTTCAGGTGATAAATATGGTTAACAAATGAAATAAGTAGCGTTCCTAGATTTTTATTGAAATGCCTATGGCGGTATGTGCATTGAAAGCACATAACACATTGTAATATTTTACCTACATTTTATCTAACCATTTTCCTGTTATTATTACGTGCAATACATGAACGTTTTAAGTGAGTTCCAACATAACTTTTATTTAATAAAAAGGCTCCAATTTCCGGACTATATTGCATCAAATTAATAATACACTAATATTAGATCTATATAGAATTCTTAATATAAACAAACACCATAACAACTCATTGCTAAAGAAAATAAAAAGCAGACGCCTCGTATTTTCCTTAGCGCGACTTCCTCAACATTGAAGCGCTTTCCTAATCAGATTATGTAGAGCGTTGTTACGTTGTGATAACATCACGGTCTGTTTATCAGAGAGCTATCAGAGCTATCAGAGCTCGTGTGACCGGAGGCCGCGACGGAAGCTCAATGCCACGCTCGCGGCAACAGGTAGCCTATCTTCACTATCACCCACTTTTATAGCCCCGCTACTTTGTTTTTTTTTTTTCTATTTGTTAATCGGCATTCATTTGTTTATGATCGGTGTATGTAAAAAGAACGTTTGGCTTTTGTTTCTTTACATGTTCTGAGTTTAAAATGTAAGTCAAAATTGTAGTTCTTATATAGGTTATATTTTGATATTCAAGTTCGTAGAATTAAACAGACAGCTATTTAAATTCAGTACACGTCTGATACCCAATTAATAAAACCAATACTCCACCTAAATCTGTTTACAATTTAACGTGGAAATGACGTGTAAAGTGCCGTACGTGTACCAAAGATATAATATATAAGCGTCGTTAATGTCTCATTACCGAGGAAAAGCCTCATTCCGCTTTGAAGTTTGTACAAGGAAACGGGAAACATAATCACGCTCAAACGTCAGCTGAAATCACGGTATAGGTACGTACATAGTGAAGATAGAATATTATGGTGACGTCATTCTTCGATATGCAAGCGAGTCACAGTTTTAATCCAATCCCGATCACATTGGGGACCTTGTGACCTTTATAAAGTCGGTATTTGCTGGACTAGTATGACGGTTACGTTTCCTTCTGATCGCATCGTCGTCTGAAAGTATTACAAGGACACCACAACGTCATTTGTTCACTGACTTTATGTGTGTGGAAAAATCTGCTGCGAGTTGCTTCAATGTGTCTCGGGATTGCAACATAATCTACATATGTTTTTAAAAGTAAGTCACTATTAATAACGACTTGTGAAGAATATAATATTAGGTACTGTAGGTACTGTGTGTTAGGTACAGTGTTCTTATTGAACAAAACATTTTCAAACTTCCAAAGAGCTCAAAACTTTCAAGTAGGTACTTTATGCGAAAATACTTATATTATGTCTCAGACTCAGTCGACTTATAATTTTCTAACAACATTATTTTGCTCTAAGTATTCTATTATTATACGCAGCTATTTTAGAAGTTTCAAATAAAACATTCCGAGATCACATCTCAGGGTTTTGTAAAATTAACTTCGTTTTGTTTCCCACAACCTATGTAGAAACAGAATAACTTTCAAAAACATTCTTGATAATAAACCTCGTTTTAATTTTAATTAAGAGCCCAGTGTTGTTTAGAATGAAACAGAAACCAAGCTTTAGACACGTTGTTTTCGCGTCTTGTACATTTTTGTTCGTTTGAAACGGAAAGACAACTTGAGATTTCCCCAGGGGTGGCCTGAGCGATGCTCACTGCAAATATTTGACCGCGCTGTCGATCCTTGACATAACCTCTGACTTCAGTAAATGTGTATAATCCATCACTCAAATAAATGAAGTAATTCACTAATTCTATTTATCTGTTTATCCTTAAAACGATAAACACGGTAACATAATATTGTTGCAAGACGCACTGAGTAGGGAACGCCGAATTATTTGTAACACAATGACCTACTTTCAGTTTCAGTGATGTTATCCACCTTTGTAACGTTATGGAATGCCTTGATAAAAAAATGTTTATACAATTTGGTGTGCGTGCGACACAAGTGTGTGTAATTGAAAGGAAAATTGGGTACATGTCAAAAATCTTTAAAGAAACAATATGTTCCGTCATAAACACAACTACATACAGTAAGGAATTTGTAATATATTAGGTCTTTACCTATGAAATTGCCGTTCTGCGGTAACGGCCATTTCGAATCGTAATATTATTACAAACATACAACATTATTAATATTAGTAAAAACATAGAATTCTTCTTCCAAAAGTAGTCATTAGTTAATTGATTAGTGCTACATTGTCATCGCACTTCAATCTTCTTCTTTATCATGGATACGTTAAAAAATCAAGTAACTATGGAATATGACTACTGTGGTGTAGCAACGCGGCACAAGCGGCACGTAACATCAACGACGTTTACGGAGCTAACACTGCTAACTAACGAACCACCTGTTATTGGTGTGCTCGCTTCCGTTTTGGAAATTTCGACCTGAAAGTGGAACCGAAGACTTTGGTCGACAACGATGAATTAAAGGCGATTGTGGAAGCCGATGATACACAATCTACGGCTAAAGCTTTCGACGTTAGCGTCAAAACAATATTGATCCATTTGCGTCAAATTGGCAAGGTAAAAAAGCTTAACGAATGGGCGTCCCACGAACTCGATGAACGCTAGCGCCAAGTACGCGTCGAGACGTGCCTTGCACTGCTCAACGGACACACAAATGAATGAATTTTTCCGTCGTCCGCCAGTCACCAGACCTTGCGCCCACACACTACAACTTTTTCCAGAATTTGGATAAGTTTTTGTCGGGTAAAAAATTCAGTACCCGAGAGGCAGTAAAAAATGCCTTTGAACAAATGGTTGCCTCCCGTCCAGCTAATTTCTTTAAGAAGGGCATTAATTCACTGCCACTGTGTTGGCAAAGAAGCATTGATTGCATACCCATGCAATCAATGCTTCTATTATTTTGATAAATAAAAATAAAAAATACATGAAAAAAAAAAACGTTTACATTTTTTCATACAAAACGGCAATTTCATAGGTAAAGACCTATTATTATTTTGTCATTATTTAGTTCAGTTTTAATTTTACAAGGTGCAATAAGAATACGTACTTTGTGGGAATATGCCTCTTCTTGTCATGTTGTTGAAGACACTTATTCAATTACTTAGCACGTAATAAACGAGGTGTTGCATGGTGAATGATACTCGTAGATTACAGTTTATTATAGATTTCAAATGACTATGCTGCAACAGTTCCCATTATACCTTATTCATCAATAAGCTGACTTGCATTCTCTATTCTATCAGTAAAAAAATACATTACATTAACATATGATAACACGCATATTTCAGTGAATTAAAATTTGTTTATAATTTTTTTCCTCATGACATTAAACCATAATTGAAATTACTTAGCGGGGAGGCATACCGCTGTAAAAATAACCGAAAAAACAAATTGAGTCAAGGATCTGCGCTGTAAATAATTACATTATGTCATTGACCCCGTGTTTTAAGAACGAATTTTTCGAAGGTTTGTGAGTCGAGCGTGTGTGTGTGCTATTAACGGAGGTCAAATTTAATGAGGCGGTTCTTTGAGGCATTCTGCACCATTGCTCCTTCTAATTGATCCCTTTTGAATCATTAAATTAGTACGCTAACGTACATTATCGTTTTACTGTCTAGAATTTCTTAAACTATTATTTGCAAGACGTTTCTTGTGTTGCATTCATGTTGTGACAACAATCACATTTTAATACTCATTTCATGCTAATAGATCATTCCGTATTGATAGCGTTACACAAAAACAAACTCATTTTCGATTTTTGTAATTATCCCGAGAAACAAAGAAACGACCTGGAATACAAAATAACAGATATATTACAAATTCTTTCGGACGCAATAACATGGCCAAACAAATAAGTTCCAATATCAATAGGTATGTTCCGTTTCAACAGGTAGTCCCAGTCACTGTCAGTGTCTTCGTGAGTCGAGCTGAAACAACTGTCACATTGTAATCCATTACATGTATGAATACTTCATTGAGTAGTTCATCATCGTGATATGATTTAAGCATGTAACATGGCCACTTGATATATCGATTCTCTACCTTCTGATTCTCGCGATTTCACCTACTTCCCGAGAGACCACTTCATATAACTGTTGTTAAGATAAACAATTTCATTTTAATCGTTCCTACATCGGTCATATAAATGCACTGTTAAATATATAGGTAATTTTAGTACGGATTGTAGCCTATATTTAGTATGTTATATGCATGAATATCGTGTTAGTGAATAAGACATGATTCCACGACACATGAATATATTAATAACATTAGTAGGTACACGTTGCTTTGAATATAGTCTGAGAGCTCTACTATAGGATAGGACATGAGTAATGTGCCAGCTTCCTAGTAGTAAGCCTTTATTAATATGACAATAGACGCAATTCAGGAATTATGTGCTGTATTCAATTAAATCTGTGTATTTAAATGACAATAACCTGAACTATGAAAACCAGGCTTAGAAACATTGTAGGTTTTTATGGGCCAAAATTAGATTAGGTTACCTTCAGAATAAAAATACACACGATCATTAAACATTATGCATTTATAGGCCTTAAGTACGTAACTACTTGAGTACTTAAATACACACATCGGTTTCATATGCACGATAGTGCTCAATAAAACATAGGTAACAATCAACTGGTCACAACAAATCTAGACCGTACAAAGCAGCCAATTTACCTTTTAAAAACAAAATTAGCATTAACAACAATCGACCACGCTCAACTGCTCGACTACACTAACGAAACAACTTCAGTATTTTACATAATTGAATTCTATTCAATTAATTCAATTCAAGTGCTTCAATTGTTATTTTACACTTCCTTACTGATCCCTTAAGTGAAATACGAGCGAAGCGTAAATAGGAACTCTTAAAGTAAGAAGTATCGCCTTACAGTCGACTCGTGTTTTATCAGCGAACGTAAGTTTCTCGTATCTGCTACCTTTGCACACAATGAAAGTTATTTTTACAGTGTACTGCACACAGCACAGTTGCAGTGTGTGCATTCCACGCAGGAATATTTTCTCTCTTTTATATTTGATTTCAATTGAATTTTCCAAGCGTGTTAGCAGTATCGTGTTATGCTGTGCAATGTGATCGTATTTTCTGCAGGTTTAATGTTTGTAGGTGTTATATTTTAATGCAATAGATATGTTTTCTAACTATCTTAGGATATGTATGGGAGAGTTATTGAATCGAATTAAATGTTGACTGAGTATTCTTGTAGTTTCACACGACTTAAATTCAACACATCATAAAGATTGATAACAACAGCTATATAGTATACTTACTTAACTATAAATTGCCTCACCGTCTGTCAAACTTATTAACTCTCACTGAGTCATATTTTCTATACTATGAGTATATATACCTTATTCACTAAATAAAGCATATGTGATTAACTTTACGAACTTTAATTTGTCAAAATACGTGAAAGTCATTTTTGAGCCTTCAGATCTTTAACTTTATACCTAATTATAATTCTCATTAAAATGGTTTACTGTTACCATTTATCAACGTCCATTTTGCATATGCAAAACTTGCTGTTTTCATTGATTTAATAAAATACTGGACGTACCTATACGTGAAAAGTCGTGGTGGCCTAGTGGGTACAGAACCATCCTCTCGAGTATGAGAGTTCGATTCCAGGTTAAGCCAATGCGACTTTTCTAAGTTTGTATGTACTTTCTTAGTATATCTTGGACAACAAAAATGGCCGTGTTTCGGAGAGCATGTTAAACTATGGGTCCTGGCTGTCATTGAACGTCTTTGGCAGTCGTTACGGGTAGTCAGAAGCCGGTATGTTCGACAATCAGTCTTACCTAGGAGTATTAAGTTGCCCAGGTTACTGGATTGATAAGGTCAGATAGGCAGTCACTCCTTGAAAACTGACTGGAAACCGACCCTAACATAGTTGGGGAAAGGCTAGGCAGATGATGACATACCAATACATGAAAACCGCATTTTATTTTATAAATGGTGTTTCTTTTGTGCAGAGAAATGTTTTGATATTCTGTGAAATTCTCTTTAATTAGTTCTTCTTGGAGGTACAATCAACGATTCTTGGAATCCTTAGTTTGTAGAGAAAACGTTATACACATATTAGAGAGAATAAATACTCTCGTTATAAAATACGGATAACTCAGATGTTTACTTTTAAATGTTCAACAAACATTTCATTTAATGATACACCTACATTAGATAGAAATAGGGTGAAATTTTTATTTTTCAAACATATTTAATTACCTGTTTCTCCGCGGGTTTAATTGCGTCCCCCGGGGACTTTATCCCGTATCCGGAAAAATATATGCTGTTGGTCCTTACAAATTGTTTTATTAGTTTCGAAGCCTTCATGGTTCAAACAAACAAAAAAATGTTTCCATAGACATAGATAAATAGAATATTCAGAGATATCAAAATAATTTCGTTTATTTTTTTTTTCGAAAATATATTATGAGTGTCCTCATTTTGTCAGTCGAAATAAGCCAAACATATCCAAATATTACCTCAACGACCCTCCATATACAAGGTGTTGATTTGCATTTGTGCCATAGTTCAGGAGGAGGACATACAATACGTAAATAATCGATTGGAATTACAGTAGATGGGAAATAACTAATATGCACTGCTTTTTTTGTCATTGTAATGTCGTGGTATTTCCGAAGTAATCCAATTTTATGAATGAAATTTATGAGTGATCGTTGCGTATGCTTTGTGTTTGCGTTTGTGTGAGGGTGTGACGGTTTTAACGCCAGTAACATACGTGCCAAGTTTAAATAAGGCTAGATGACATTTACGGAATTCCGAAAAAAAATTAAGGAAAAAAAATTACGTACCAATTTTTTTATTGATTTGGGTCGAGAATCATTAGCATAATTACCTCCTTGAATATGGCACGGATGCATATCAACAGCTTGTATAAACTTGCAATCATAAAAATAGGCCAAGCGCGTGTCAAGTCATGCATTAATTAGGGTTCCGTAGCTTCATATACTTTGATGCACGCAAGTGTAGGGTTCCGTCCTACTAAGTAAGTCTTAAGTAAACTACAAACATTTAATGTGGAGTAACATGCCAAAACAAAGGGTTGGTAATAAAACCTTTTGTTTATTTTTATATTATTTCACTTTATGTTACCTTAATGTTAGTTCGCACGAGTACAAAGTGACTTTACCGTTTTAAATTAAAGCTATAATTTAGTTCTGTGTAACTTAAATTTAAAACTTTAAATGCTTTATTATAATCGCAATTTAACTAGTTATTGAAATAAACGATTATTTGTGAAAACTGATTAAAAATGTTGATACTTCGATGCTGCATTCGGTAACGATAAAAAGCAAGCTAGAAAGCATAGCTCATTTTTAGCACCATTACTCATCTTTGTGAAGAAAGCTTTTACACATATTCAAACTTTATAAAGAGTTCTCAGTTCTTGATGGAAGTAGGAAACTAAAAATTTTAATATTTTTTTTGCTATTAAAAACTGTTCCAGTTTTTTTTTTTTTTTTTTAACCCTTAGCTGGTATCGCCTTTTTTGGCAACACTACCGGTATCGTGGGTCAAAATTTACCCATACCAAAAAATCAGTTGTAGAACGTATATTTTTTATTATTTGTATAAAATATGGTTAGTTATGAAATAATAGAAGCATTTTTTACAAAATTATCTTGGTTTAATTTTAGAATATTAAAAAATTATTATATTTTACACACATTTGTAACTAACCAAATTTTTTGGCACTTTCTGGTTAGTGTGAACTTAAAACATAAAAAAAAAATAGAAATGTATGAAAAACTTTAACTAAAAGATATGTATGGCACTTTTTATATCCTTATGATAACAAAAAAATAAATTGCTTCTGAGATCAGCATAAAATAAAAAAAATGACAACCAAAATCAAAACGACTTTTTCCAAACTAACAAGATTAGTCTTTATACTTTCTGACAACTCTAGAACACTGAACATTTTGGAAGGAATGTGTCTTACAAATAATATGTAAACATTTAGAACATTTTTGAGAATGTTTTCGGTCATTTTTCCAATCGCATAGGTAGCATCGGGCTCTTTTCCGACTTGAAATTGAAGCTGCAGAAGAGGTCGTTGCAACTGGTTCTTCAAACTGGGACTGATGACTGAAACTTGATTTATATTTGGTGTCCTTTCCGATTTTCCGGTTCCAAATCATCATTTGAGTCGTTCATCTCAAAAAGCCCCCCATTGTAGTAGAAATATTCACTAAAACAAAAAAAGTTACAAATTACACTCAGTGAAAAAAGTTACTTACTTGGTGTCGTGGGTCAAACGTGACCCAGTCGGCTACTTACCTCCGCTCCTAAGATAGTTGCAGCGCTGCACTTCCGCCCCCCGCCGCAGCTAGCGACGCACTGAGAATACGTAGAAGCGCGCAGTCGTAGCATAAATATTAAAAAAATAATTACCGAAAATGTTCGCTTCTGGGTCGAATTTGACCCACAATACCTGCTAAGGGTTAATGAGGTATATGCAGCTTTATTTATTTTAGTATGCGAAAAAAATATCAGAAGTTTTTTTTTATATTTAACCTTGAACTTTTCCTCCGTATGTTTCCATCTGCACCTCGTTAATGGGCTTTCTTCTCGTAGAAAACACAGGTAAAGTATTTTGTCAATCATTACGTTGCGGAGTGCGCGGGTTGGAGCAACCAGTATGCCGCACGCTGCGGCAGTCGAGCGCCAGCCGCTACGTACACGGCCCGTAGCCCCGTAGCGCTACGACGACTACGCCGTAGCGCGCGACCTCAGCCGATGTTAAGTGAATAAAGTCGTACTTTGTGAGTAGTTGTACAGTCGAATAAAATAGGAAAATATTTGTTAGTTAATTTTCTAGATATAAACATGACTTTTTTCGATTTTAAGTAAATTATAACTTAACAAACGTAAAATTAAAATTGAGTCATAATTTCGTTGAAATAGTTTTTATTGATGAATTAGTACTGTAATGTAAAATCGAAATTAGGTACTTTTGATTTTGCAATTAAAATATAAAAAATACAATTCTTAAATACTGTAATTAAACACCTAATCGATCGATTGCATCTCATCGTATTCTAATTATTCAGCATCCCCCCAATAAATCACTGTTGAGCCTCAGAAATCTATACCAAATCCTTAACAATGAAATAGGATTTATTGAGACGGCCATCCTGTGGTAATTATCCCAATACAATCGTGACCAGAAAGCTTTAGCCATTCACTGATAACAATCATTAAGTTATTCCGAATAAATACGCCTTGATTAGCACTATCAAAACACAATTTATAAAACAAAAAAAAAACAACAAATTCAAATATAGATCAAAAAAAATTTCGACCTCTTTACTTGACAATAATGAAAGGAGGTAACAACACAAATTATAAAAAGTAAAACACCCAACCATGAAGGTTCAATCTCGGTATACCAATACCCAAGAAATAGTTTACAATGGAAGTGGTCACTCATCCCGTAAAATCCTTCGCCCGAAGACTGAGGCGGAATTAATCCTGGCACGACACACTTGCTAATCCCTCCCCTATAGCTCGAACTTCAAGTTTTCCACTACCAAACAACTTCGAAGAAAGATTTCTGCCAAAGTCTGTAAAGGATTTTATGTTGCATTTTTCTGTGTCTTTTTTTCTTCGCCTAGTTGCAGGCGAGTTAGCTTCTAGCTGGAAGTATAATGGACCAAGTTGTGCTATTACTGTTACTTAAGATCACTCTTGGGAGAATCGATGTAGTTATAAACCCTCGTAAACAACTCATCACAAGTCAAAACATTTCAGTGATTACAAAATAGTAATGTTTCGAGAAAATAATTTGTAGTTGCCCAATGACTGATTTATCTCACGATGAAGCTCAGAGAATAAATTTACTGTATCTGCAAATTTTTTCCACGAATCTTCACTATTTTCATAATCTATATCGTAGTTTAACCAATAAATAAATTACCAATAAGTAAGTTCTTGTCAATGCACAAGAACATAGTACAAGTGTTAAAAGCAAACTGCTTCACTATTTGGAGTACCAATAAAATACACTAAGTTGTAATTCTCGATCTCTTTGCAACTTGGTGTATTTTAGTTAGTTATAGTACAAGTGTCAAAAGCAAAAATTTAAGTAGGTACCAATAAAATACACCAAGTCGGTTTCCTTACCAATTAGTGCATTCTATTTATTCCCCTAAAACCTCTAAATTTCATCTCATATTCAGATGTATAAATCTATATATTAATAAAATAACGAAACTATAGTACATCATAGATCAAAAACTATCAGTGCAATGGATTATCAAAGCTGATTGTGCAAGAGAATGTGATGCGACAATGAGGAGTGTAGTCATGTGACAATACGGCATGTAGACTGACGACGGCATGGCGGGCACTATCCGACACCACTCCACCTACCACCATGAGACGGAGCCTAATGCTGCCTCGGTGAGTTTCCACACACTATAAACATTTATGGTCTTACTGCAAAAACTTAAACATGTGTCAAACACTTGTCTAAAAAAAGTGTGGCTGCAAAATGAACCCTATTTCAACGTCATAATCTGTCATTTTTTTAGACAAGTGTTAAACTGACGTTTAAAAGTTTTTGTGGTACGGCGGTTATAGGTACTAGGTATTCTTTAAGCAGATCACATTAGGAACAATTTTTCGCACTAACAATATGTAATATGAGTAGTTTACGCTGATCACATTGGGAATCATCTTTGGAGAAATCGGGAACAACCCTCTATGCAGTCACTATTGAAACTTACGCCCCACGTGAACCGAGTACTGTGGGAGTCCCACTAACGAATTTGCTAAACTATAATATTAAAAGTATTTATAGCAATATTTAGAGTTGAAGTCATTAAAATTGATTAGTTTCAAAAGTTTTACTTTAAACAACTTATTTTGAGAATTAATTCAAAACTCGCTAGTAAAACTCATTAGGATTTTTTAACTGAATAGGCATTTCAATACTGAGTATAGTAATTTACGAGCCACACACAGCTAAAAACTCTATCGTATTCGTATACAAAGCCGAACTATTTTAATTTATTTATAAACTTGATTTTCGTACATAAAGCTAAGTTTATGTAGTAAAAATAACCTCAAATATACTACATACAATATACATAGGTATCTTACGCCACGTACGAATGAGATGAGCGTGAAACGAAAACATCTATACTTTTTAATATTAACGTACCTACTCTTATCTATTATCTATATCAATACTCTTCGCATATTGGTGCAAATAAAGAAATGAATGTGGCTTGGAGGTTTAAGGGCCTGCATCATGAGGTTGACAGTGCGGTTTTCAAAGTTTGAAACAAATGTACCTAACTTTCTAAACCTAAAGTCGTTTCTAATCAAAGTATTACTAGATTTTAAGATAGACGCCTAAATCGTAAAAAGGCTTTTAAGCAAGCTATAATATAGTATTGTATCTTGTATCTTATGTTAGATGATTTGGGGGACTTCGTCAGTCCAGCACTCTTTCACATAGAAGAAAGTAACTTCGTGCATTTTTGAAGGCCAGAGCTGGTTAGTTAGTAAGACGCGTAAAAGAAATAGTAATATGTTTTGATATTCTATGTATAAAAGGCGTTATATTTTGATTATAAATAAATATTTTAAAGTTAGCCTTTCCGACATGTTGACGATCTATTTTTGTTAACACAGCTCCACTTACGCGATTGAATGACCTGCCATAATGAGAGTGCGAATCGACCTTTAACCCGTTAAAGTCCATTCACCATGAAACACTAACTGCACAGGTTTCTGATGCAATCACACCGCTTTGAGAAACTTCATTCATAACTTTCACGTTCTCTTCTCTTCATAACGGAGGAAGTTTGGAGTTTTTATCGAACTAAATAAACAAGGGATAGGTATTGGGAGTATAGGTATTTTAGGGTAACCTATCACTTTTACATTAGGTGTAAGTAACAGCAGCGTTAACATCACTTTCACGTGTGGTGGTGCTAAAATCTATATGTAACTAGCACGTTCCCTTCACCCTTAATCAAATACATTTACCTATCACAGTCGTCATATCAAAAAATGCCTTTGATGGACTTGTAAAACAGTATTGTTACGCTATTGTACCTCTAGAGACAGCTGTCTTTGTATTCTTGCTGACTAGCTAATATTTTCAGCAAAATATTTTATATTGAGTAGTTCTTGTGATAGACAAGAGAAACACATAAAAAATATTTTTCTATACCACATTAATGTTACTACATTCGAAAAAATATCGCTGCGTCACCATTAACAGTGGAAAACCTCATTTGTCGAGTCCCCGAACGCTCATATAACACAATACCTCTTAGTGACAAAAAATCGTAAAGTTTATTACAATGTTGAAATAAAAAACCGCGTCTTTTTATTGCGAGGTCTAAAATTTCGCATCAGGAGTAAATAAAATTGTCGACAGAGCTTAGTGGGGTCTCATAGGTCGTCGCATTTCCGACTTCATGCAATATAAACTGCGCCTCGAAGCTTCAGCGCTGTTTTAGAGTAAGATGGAAAAGATTTCAATACTTCTACTTCACTGTGAAACGAGATCTATCTGTAGTCTGACACTTATTGCTAGTGCCCTGATGCTCGAATGTTTTATTAGATTTTACTATAAAAAGTTTGGAACTTTTCAAATAATACTGAAATATCACACGGCATTTTATTGTAAAAATATGTATACAAATAATAAGAAGATTTTTCACTATAAATCATTTATATCTCTAGTTGGGCCGAGTTTGTGTATCTAAGTAGATACGACTTTTAAAAGTCAAATTATATCTCACTGCCTAATTAACTTAGACGAAACATTAATATGTTCTCTTTGGAAACCTACCAGTAACTTATGAGTACCTAATTGAGGCTATCAGATTTTTTTTTTATTTCAATACACTTATAAATCTTACAAACATAAGTCAACAGAAAGTTAAGAAATGATAACAAGGTATTAAAATACCATCAGAAAACTGCACCTGATTTGCTTACTAAATATAAAATATCTTGAAAGCACTTCAACAAACATAATAATAAGGTTTCCGTACCTCTTGACGGCTGTAAAGTCTAGAACTACTCCAGTTAACTTTTAAATTCAATGCTTCGCGCTCGAATGAATTTGCATCTTCAGTTCACGCTATAAAAACAGGTACAAACTTTAAATTAAAAGTATGAAAGATGAATGCAATAGCTACTGGACCTACTTAAAATAATCTCGTTTTGAAAACTGTTTTATTATTACAAGTTTTGATTAGTTTTAAAAGAAATACAGAATACGAAGTACGTGAAAATATATTTTTTTTACGAAAAGAAGACTGCCAAAAAGTGTATTTCTTTTTATTCTTGACGAATTAACATGACAGACTGACAGAAGACGGACACAAAGCGCCCCATCACTTGTCTTATTCAAAAAAACTTTGAGGTCTCAAGGTCTTTAAGGTCTCTATGGACGTGAACACCAACAAATACAGCTCCACAATTTATTTAATGTTGTTTCACAGACAATAAAACAAAAGCATACTGTGTTCATTGTTTCGTTTAACCACAGTACTCGGTGCATCTATTCTAGATCGGTTATAAAAGATCACCAGACAATTTTATTATTTATCACATAGATACTTCTATATAAAGATATACTTCTTAGCGAACATGGCTTGTGTATATGAAAGGACTATCTTCTGCCAGCGGTTTCACCCGCATCCCGTGGGAACCTCTGCACGAACCCAGATGAAAAGTAGCCTATAGCCTTCCTCGATAAATGGGCTAACTAAAACTAAAGAGCTTTTTTTATAATCGGACCAGCAGTTCCTGAGATTAGTGCGTTCAAGCAAACAAACAAACTTTTCTGCTTTATAATATTAGTATAGATTTGCTGTCGCAGCGATGGTGTAAAATTACCATATTGAGCCCTTGCTGTAATGGTATCTCGGTCACATCAGCAGATAGGTCTAATTACTTAATTCTCAACAGATTTAATCTGATATTTAGGTCCACTCGCTTTCGTAGGTTCAGTACAAATCCCTAATGTAGAATCAATGACAGAGGCAACCGCGTCGCCTCTATATAATTCAGTAACGGTCGACCGCTGGCTTCGCACCTAATTAACACATTTTCTTTGATGATGCGTAAAAGCTTTCTTGAAAAACCTTAC
Source organism: Helicoverpa zea (assembly GCF_022581195.2). Lineage (NCBI taxonomy): Eukaryota > Metazoa > Arthropoda > Insecta > Lepidoptera > Noctuidae > Helicoverpa > Helicoverpa zea. Next base: position 6,292,495 of record NC_061452.1, on the reverse strand, counting down.
CTACTTAATACTTATTGCGTCCCGTGAGATTAGGCACAAATTCAGACTAGCAAAATTACCGAATCTAGGTTACATCTAATTTTTAGTAGAACCTTAGATCCGTTATAAAATCTTTATGTAATTGGTGCTCGCTTCTTATTTTTAATGGACTTCCTACTGAAGGCTCTTAATTCAGATCTTTGTATTACATAGGTACATAATAACTCCGTTTTTGAAGTCGGTTAAAAGAATTGGTATTTGTAAGCGGGTAGTAGGTAATAGTATTCGCTTCAGTAGTTCCAGAAACATCAGTAATACACACAAACAAGTAAATATACCAATATATCAATGCCACCTGGCAAAACCACAAATCCAGTGAACGTTTGTTACCAAACGGGAAAATTGTGTTGGCATTTTGACAGATCTACCAGTTTGTTGGCAGTTTTAACCTCAAACTCCGCAATTATTGGGGCTGTCTGTACCTAGCTTCTAGGTTCACACAGTGGGACTATCTGTACCTAACTACCTGTATTCCACATAGGTACGTACTACAGAACCCAATAAATTAAAACACGAGGTACTTAACATTGAAGTCGTGTGTTATAGGAGTGTAATCATTGCAAATGTTATTTCAGTCCTTTTATTTAACCCTTTTTCCACGACAAAAAAACAAGAGAAACATTTTAACAGGTAAAACAAGTAAAACATTTCAACATTGCCCCCTCTGTCACCACAAAGAAGTTAAAACATCATAAACCAACAATTTAATCCTAAAAACTCAAGTAATTAAGGTTAAAACGTTAAAGTTGCGCTTTCAAAATCTTTCAGGGAAGCGAATGAAAACCGATCGTTTGACTATGCAATTCCCTTTTGTCAGTAGGAAGGCACGGCTCAACTGAATTTTAATTATATCCCTTTGGCGGGTAGGCTTCGCTTCCTCTGCCAATTATGTCTTTATGAATTTGTGTCCTTTGTGTAAAATATTCAACTTACCAATTCGAACTTTGCCGGACTGCCAAGTTTTGTCACAATAAAATGAAAGTTGAGAAATAAATAAATTGTTAATGGTACTTCTTTCTTTTACAAATATGTTGTTACTTATTTCTTTAAAATAAAATATGTACTTAGTTGTCTAAAACACCACTGCTGATAGATATAGCAGTATCTATTTAGATTCCGTATATAATTTCTTCTATTTTTGCATTTCAAATTCTTCAACGAATATAGATACCATCCTGTGGGAGTAAGCGACATCTGAGAGATTATTCTATAAGTATAAGATGGATGAACGAAAACATCCGCCTGCATGTTTATTATACTGTATAATAGTATGAAAACATATAGAATGGATAAAGTATGATAACCTTAAGGTTGCGGAGATGAGATGTCAGCTGCTCTGTAACACGGCAACTGCTACAGACGTGTACCTATGTACAAGGTGTTGATTTGCATTTGTGCCATAGTTCAGGAGGAGGACATACAATACGTAAATAATCGATTGGAATTACAGTAGATGGAAAATAAGTAATATGCACTGCTTTTTTTGTCATTGTAATGTCGTGGTATTTCAGAAGTAATCCAATTTTATGAATGAAATTTATGAGTGATCGTTGCGTATGCTTTGTGTTTGCGTTTGTGTGAGGGTGTAGCACGGTTTTAAGGCCAGTAACATACGCGCCAAGTTTAAATAAGGCTAGATGACATTTACGGAATTCCGAAAAAAAATTAAAGAAAAAAAATTACGTACCAATTTTTTTATTGATTTAGGTCGAGAATCATTAGCATAATTACCTCCTTGAATATGGCACGGATGCAAATCAACAGCTTGTATATTGTTTATACAGTTTTGAATGATGTTTGTTCATGATAAGTGATAGACAGTTTTGTTACGGCCAACGAGAAGGTGATGTTAAAGATCACGAGTACTATGTTATTCCATATTTAAAAATAATTTCTAGTCTAGTCGACGCTCTGAGTCTATCTTTTTAGAGTAGAAACAAAAGATGAAGTTAATAGAATTCTTTTAATAAAGTAAGCTTAGCCGCTAGGCTAGTAAAATGGTAGGATAAAAGAGATTTACATTATTAGGTCGCCCAACTCAGCCGAGAGTAAGACAAATGTTACACAATCACAATCTTCATGTTTTAGTGAGGTACATCATATGTCTTAGTCGGCAGCACAAACCACGCATAAAGCCACTCTTGATGCAGACCATTTATTATCGTCCTCCCTAAAATATTGCCGAAGTACCGAGTACGTCTTTTAAGTGGTTCCAAAAAGAGCCTAATATTAGTACTAAAGTCAGCTCACGACTCTGCAAATTGCGTTTCTATTCCATCAAAAAGGTTTTATTTAATATGGAGTCAATCTCGTATTGCTAAAAATATATTTTTGCCTTTTATCGTCCATTAATCATGGGTAGCAACAAGCGCTAATATAGGCATAGTTTGAATAAATAAACGCTTTATTTACCTTTTGTGCTACTTATCTGGCTGTCAAGACCATACCACACGCGACCCGACTATCGTTTGCGTAAAGAAAACAATTTCTGTTTTATAACTGTTTTGCGTCCGGATATGTAATACTTCGAAAGTCTTAAAGTTAGCGACAAGGGAATAAAACTCTATTATTTACCGGTGTCAAGTATAAACAAAAGAGGTGACGTAGTAAAAAGTTTTGATGTCTACTAAATTATTCTATTAAAACATCTTGAGAAGACACCCACTGCATTGTGTTGACGTCATGATAATTGCAATATGACGTCATAGCAATTACATATTTTAGCCTTAAAGTCTTGACATCCCACCCTTTCGCAACTCCCTCGGCCAAGGGCTTTGGGAGAGTTGAACCGAATAAAGCGATTGTAGTACATCTATTTTAAACCAGTATACCTACAGAATAATATACAGAGTACTTAATACACGCGATTATTAAGTGACATGTCACACGGCCATCACGCAATATTATGACGCAGTGAATTTGGGGTTTCTAGGGTAGTTTGGGGGTAACGAAACTGTACCTGCCTGTAATAAAAAAATACTGTACAGCAACTTAGTCCTCGATTCATGTGAATACTAATGTGGAATTAATTTTGTATCCGTATATACGTTTGTAAGTAATTAAGTATAAGGAGTAGCACGCTTTAAGAAAGCATCAATATTTGCGTAGAATTTCACAATGGTACATTTCCTTACGAAGGTATCTGACCTTTCCCCACATCTCCTATTTATCATCCGAAGCTGTTGGATTCCAATATATCTTTCCTCAGCATACACTTGTCGGAAATATAAACGTATATTTCTGCGTTATATGGCCACTGCTTGAAGAGTCGGATGGTTGAGAAAAATACATACCCATATATATTCGGTTAGATAGTGCACGATAACATGTACATACTTTAGTAGTATATAGTAGTTGCTATATTTTTACAAAACGCAAGCTATTTAATTCCGGTCCGTTTGAAAAATCTTAAAATTCATGGAGTAAGAGTAAGTTTTTTTGGCCATAAAACTAATAATAAACATTTTCATTCCACCATCTCGGAAAGAGTAGTTTTACCCTTTGATATCTGAGCGCAAAAGCCGTTTTTATCCTCTAGAGCGGCAAAGTGATTTGAATTTAGAACATCGTGTGCAATACTCCATTTGTGACAATCTTGATAAGACTTTTCAAACAAATACATATTAAAAAAAAAAAAATACTGCTTAAAATAATTATTCAATTAATTAAGTCATTTTTATTATTGTTTTTACATAGATTTTACATCTCGTTTCATTTTTAAACTGAGTTTTCAAATAAATGAACTTTAATAGGTACTTCTTTTTAATTTGATGCTCATATGTGCGCGCCATTTTCTTGTTTCGAGTTTAGAAATTTCCTCGATAAGGTGGGATGAAAAGTTACGTGTTGCACTCGAGTGCAAATATTTTTCACCTTGTGCTCTTTTGATTCTCAACTCAATTTATTTTCACGGTATTCGAAAGTTCAAATATATTAAGGTTTTATGGATATTTATAATATCACAAAATTAAGCCCGCAGTTAAAAAGCAACTTTGCACTCTTGTATAACAAATAACTATTTTGTGATATTATAAATATCCATAAAACCTTAATATATTTGAACTTTCGAATACCGTGAAAATAAATTGAGTTATAAGTCAACCTGCCTTGACCTTAAGTATAAACTGATGCCATATTTTTTGCGCCATATAAAAAGCTATAAAACCTTACTCCATGGTACTGGTTATATTGTATGCCAGGTATAAAAGTAAAAGGAATAGATTTCAACGGTTGTAATTGGCCAGATCGTTTGTTACGAAAAAAACGTATTTCCTTCAAAGCACATTGGGTGTGGAACCCGATCGTACTTGATAAATTATGGAATTGATCATTCGCGTGTTCATAGTCGAGCTGGTTTTTCGACTCGCTATATCCTGTTATAAATGACGGACATGTATTCCTGTCGACCGTTTATCAATAGTTATCGAATCGGTATACACAATGGACAGATGATGTTCGAACTTCAAAAGATCGGATATTATATTTTTAACTGACTTCCGAACTGACGTATTTACAAGTTGATTCTACGAAAACCAATCAAGTTTACACACGAGTTTGAAACTAACAAATCGTTCGCACTCAAAATAGAAATAGGCACCATAGTACTATTTCGGCGGTTGAAAAATAGCTTCAGGAGCTGTGTGTGACGACTGATCGAGGGTCCCTTTCTACTAATTACACTAACGTTCACTTGTATTTACTTCTGGCGAATTCTCTTCTCGATTTATCGCACCCGACCGAAACAGTGCGTCATTACGTTTTTTCGGTCGATTTCGTAAATTTGGTCGTGCCCACACCACATTGATTACAACATGTACATGTGGCCTAGCGTGAAACCGTCTGATTGAATCTATGTTCCCTTTGTGTCTGAGAATAAAGAAACAGCCGTATTGTTTGCTATTTGCTTTATTTATTATTAAACGTTTTGAAATAAATCGAAAAAGTTTTCCCCTAGATATAAATCAGTTAGAACTATGGTGAAACTTGAAAGTTTTATTAAAATTTGAAGTAGGTTATATGTGTGTTTGGAAGTTTATACGAGCATAGGTAGTAAAGTGAGTCATTATATTAACTGACAGCTATTTGGCGAAGCGCCCAGTGTGTGCGGGGAACAGTGTTATTAATTTCATAACATGAATGTCTCCTAATTCGAGTGGATAAACTAGTGAATCGAGGTTTAGTTACCGATAAATGCTAATTCTGTGCTGTTTGAGAACCAAAACGAGCCAACGACAATACGAGATCTCGTAAAATCATATGAAGTACATGCATAAAAGCAAGTTAATAATGTCGCACATACTCGTAATTAATCTGTTTTCACCATCAATAAGCCATATAAACGCCAGATATTCCTCGATGGAATTATTACTTACCTACATAAGGTAGGGTATTTCTAAGCTTGTTGATCTCTTTTACCAAGTGTTAATAAGCCCAACCTGAAAATAATCAGCTTTATTAATTTGTGTTGCTTATTCTCAGGGAGTTTAATATTTACAACCCATTACGAAATCTAACAGGACAGGTAACAGTTTTCATTATTTAACAAATGTGTTTAGAGCTCATACATGAATTAATCTGCGGATTATAATCCTGGACTAATAAAATATGGATAAGTCTCTTCAAATAATAAACATGTCACTTTTAATTCCCAAAACGGTATGCTAAAGTACACAAGCGAATTTAAAAGGTTTCAGGTAGCCATCGCTGTTTTGAGATTACATTGACTGAAAGCTGATTTTATTTTATTTGTTCGGAGAAAAAATCACCTTATACCTGTTCTAAGTATTTTTAGAGTCTCTTTTGGTCACTAGACTTACGAGTTTGATGACATTTACGGAATTCCGAAAAAAAATTAAAGAAAAAAAATTACGTACCAATTTTTTTATTGATTTAGGTCGAGAATCATTAGCATAATTACCTCCTTGAATATGGCACGGATGCAAATCAACAGCTTGTATATTGTTTATACAGTTTTGAATGATGTTTGTTCATGATAAGTGATAGACAGTTTTGTTACGGCCAACGAGAAGGTGATGTTAAAGATCACGAGTACTATGTTATTCCATATTTAAAAATAATTTCTAGTCTAGTCGACGCTCTGAGTCTATCTTTTTAGAGTAGAAACAAAAGATGAAGTTAATAGAATTCTTTTAATAAAGTAAGCTTAGCCGCTAGGCTAGTAAAATGGTAGGATAAAAGAGATTTACATTATTAGGTCGCCCAACTCAGCCGAGAGTAAGACAAATGTTACACAATCACAATCTTCATGTTTTAGTGAGGTACATCATATGTCTTAGTCGGCAGCACAAACCACGCATAAAGCCACTCTTGATGCAGACCATTTATTATCGTCCTCCCTAAAATATTGCCGAAGTACCGAGTACGTCTTTTAAGTGGTTCCAAAAAGAGCCTAATATTAGTACTAAAGTCAGCTCACGACTCTGCAAATTGCGTTTCTATTCCATCAAAAAGGTTTTATTTAATATGGAGTCAATCTCGTATTGCTAAAAATATATTTTTGCCTTTTATCGTCCATTAATCATGGGTAGCAACAAGCGCTAATATAGGCATAGTTTGAATAAATAAACGCTTTATTTACCTTTTGTGCTACTTATCTGGCTGTCAAGACCATACCACACGCGACCCGACTATCGTTTGCGTAAAGAAAACAATTTCTGTTTTATAACTGTTTTGCGTCCGGATATGTAATACTTCGAAAGTCTTAAAGTTAGCGACAAGGGAATAAAACTCTATTATTTACCGGTGTCAAGTATAAACAAAAGAGGTGACGTAGTAAAAAGTTTTGATGTCTACTAAATTATTCTATTAAAACATCTTGAGAAGACACCCACTGCATTGTGTTGACGTCATGATAATTGCAATATGACGTCATAGCAATTACATATTTTAGCCTTAAAGTCTTGACATCCCACCCTTTCGCAACTCCCTCGGCCAAGGGCTTTGGGAGAGTTGAACCGAATAAAGCGATTGTAGTACATCTATTTTAAACCAGTATACCTACAGAATAATATACAGAGTACTTAATACACGCGATTATTAAGTGACATGTCACACGGCCATCACGCAATATTATGACGCAGTGAATTTGGGGTTTCTAGGGTAGTTTGGGGGTAACGAAACTGTACCTGCCTGTAATAAAAAAATACTGTACAGCAACTTAGTCCTCGATTCATGTGAATACTAATGTGGAATTAATTTTGTATCCGTATATACGTTTGTAAGTAATTAAGTATAAGGAGTAGCACGCTTTAAGAAAGCATCAATATTTGCGTAGAATTTCACAATGGTACATTTCCTTACGAAGGTATCTGACCTTTCCCCACATCTCCTATTTATCATCCGAAGCTGTTGGATTCCAATATATCTTTCCTCAGCATACACTTGTCGGAAATATAAACGTATATTTCTGCGTTATATGGCCACTGCTTGAAGAGTCGGATGGTTGAGAAAAATACATACCCATATATATTCGGTTAGATAGTGCACGATAACATGTACATACTTTAGTAGTATATAGTAGTTGCTATATTTTTACAAAACGCAAGCTATTTAATTCCGGTCCGTTTGAAAAATCTTAAAATTCATGGAGTAAGAGTAAGTTTTTTTGGCCATAAAACTAATAATAAACATTTTCATTCCACCATCTCGGAAAGAGTAGTTTTACCCTTTGATATCTGAGCGCAAAAGCCGTTTTTATCCTCTAGAGCGGCAAAGTGATTTGAATTTAGAACATCGTGTGCAATACTCCATTTGTGACAATCTTGATAAGACTTTTCAAACAAATACATATTAAAAAAAAAAAAATACTGCTTAAAATAATTATTCAATTAATTAAGTCATTTTTATTATTGTTTTTACATAGATTTTACATCTCGTTTCATTTTTAAACTGAGTTTTCAAATAAATGAACTTTAATAGGTACTTCTTTTTAATTTGATGCTCATATGTGCGCGCCATTTTCTTGTTTCGAGTTTAGAAATTTCCTCGATAAGGTGGGATGAAAAGTTACGTGTTGCACTCGAGTGCAAATATTTTTCACCTTGTGCTCTTTTGATTCTCAACTCAATTTATTTTCACGGTATTCGAAAGTTCAAATATATTAAGGTTTTATGGATATTTATAATATCACAAAATTAAGCCCGCAGTTAAAAAGCAACTTTGCACTCTTGTATAACAAATAACTATTTTGTGATATTATAAATATCCATAAAACCTTAATATATTTGAACTTTCGAATACCGTGAAAATAAATTGAGTTATAAGTCAACCTGCCTTGACCTTAAGTATAAACTGATGCCATATTTTTTGCGCCATATAAAAAGCTATAAAACCTTACTCCATGGTACTGGTTATATTGTATGCCAGGTATAAAAGTAAAAGGAATAGATTTCAACGGTTGTAATTGGCCAGATCGTTTGTTACGAAAAAAACGTATTTCCTTCAAAGCACATTGGGTGTGGAACCCGATCGTACTTGATAAATTATGGAATTGATCATTCGCGTGTTCATAGTCGAGCTGGTTTTTCGACTCGCTATATCCTGTTATAAATGACGGACATGTATTCCTGTCGACCGTTTATCAATAGTTATCGAATCGGTATACACAATGGACAGATGATGTTCGAACTTCAAAAGATCGGATATTATATTTTTAACTGACTTCCGAACTGACGTATTTACAAGTTGATTCTACGAAAACCAATCAAGTTTACACACGAGTTTGAAACTAACAAATCGTTCGCACTCAAAATAGAAATAGGCACCATAGTACTATTTCGGCGGTTGAAAAATAGCTTCAGGAGCTGTGTGTGACGACTGATCGAGGGTCCCTTTCTACTAATTACACTAACGTTCACTTGTATTTACTTCTGGCGAATTCTCTTCTCGATTTATCGCACCCGACCGAAACAGTGCGTCATTACGTTTTTTCGGTCGATTTCGTAAATTTGGTCGTGCCCACACCACATTGATTACAACATGTACATGTGGCCTAGCGTGAAACCGTCTGATTGAATCTATGTTCCCTTTGTGTCTGAGAATAAAGAAACAGCCGTATTGTTTGCTATTTGCTTTATTTATTATTAAACGTTTTGAAATAAATCGAAAAAGTTTTCCCCTAGATATAAATCAGTTAGAACTATGGTGAAACTTGAAAGTTTTATTAAAATTTGAAGTAGGTTATATGTGTGTTTGGAAGTTTATACGAGCATAGGTAGTAAAGTGAGTCATTATATTAACTGACAGCTATTTGGCGAAGCGCCCAGTGTGTGCGGGGAACAGTGTTATTAATTTCATAACATGAATGTCTCCTAATTCGAGTGGATAAACTAGTGAATCGAGGTTTAGTTACCGATAAATGCTAATTCTGTGCTGTTTGAGAACCAAAACGAGCCAACGACAATACGAGATCTCGTAAAATCATATGAAGTACATGCATAAAAGCAAGTTAATAATGTCGCACATACTCGTAATTATAGTTCGGCCGTTCAGAGAATGCGTTCCTGACACCTGTCAGTTAGTCACGACTAGTGATGGGCACAACATAACACTGAGTTCGTTACCGTTCCTCCAAAATGAACCGCCAAATTATTTTAAGATTATTTTCGTTTTAAATTGGCGGAATCATTTAAATTTTTATTTTAGTTATTTAAGTGGAAACCAAAAAAAGGTAATATTCATATAATAAAATTGTTTTATTTATTCTTTGTTACAAAGTTACAATTTCTATGCAATAAAGTAAGTACATTGAATTGAATGTGCGTACAGAATATTAATCAGACTCCGATTCGCTTGAGGAGGTGGTGTCTTCATCATCATCTTCCCCTACATGTATAATTATATTATTATCAATAACAGAATCAATCCTGATATCTCGGTCAAAATGTTCCAAAATCAGGTTTTTAGTCTTCTCAACAACCCTTGCCCAGTCATCTCTTGTGACTTCCCCGCAGGCTTCTTTTAATAGGGTCATCATCTTTTTCGTGCTGAATGGCGGGGAAGTATTGTGGCGGGCGGCGTAACCTTTTATTTGAGCCCAGATTAGCTCGATCGCGTTATATTGGCAATGATACGGTGGAATTCTTAGAACGCGATGACCGTACTCCAGAGCCAGTTCATCGATTTCGTATCGCACATTTGCCGCTTTATTTTCTTTAACTAATTTAATTAGCTCTGCTTTTAGCATCTGCATATTTGCGTCAATGCCTTTTGCTTGTAACCAAGCCACCATTTCTTCTTTTTTATTAGCTTGGGTAGGGGGTTTCTGTATTTGAACCGAGTGATAGGAGGCATTATCCATGAATATTACAGAAGGCTCTGCTAGGCTGGGCAAAAGCACGTTCTGGAACCACTCTTTAAATGTAGTGGCATTCATTTCCTCGTGGTAGTCATTTGTGGTTTTTGATTGAAATGCCAGTAACGCGTTCTCCACAAAGCCGTATTTTGCAGAACCTGCGTGGCATATTATCAGACGGGCCCCCTTACCCATTGGTACTTTTGACGTTGACGCTTGTGTATCATCCGTCCAGGAACGGGAAACCGTGTGATTGGCGTTTAGCCATGTCTCGTCAATGAACACGACATTATCCCAGTTATCAATTTTTTTTGCTTCCCTCAAAAAACTTATCCTTTTTAAAATTACGTCGTATCGTTCTAATAAAATTTTTCTTTTGTCTGTTTTTTTATACGAAAAACCTATATCTTTTAAGATTTTGGTTAAAGCAGTTTTACCCCCCCTAAACAGTCCAGCTTCTCTTAAGGATGCCAAAAGCTTCTTCCTGTTGAGATATTCATTTCTGGAATAGTAACCATATATATGATTTCTGATTGCATCGGCGTCAAAGGTGTCAATATCTGTCACGGGTTTAGTTCTACGTTTCTTCTTCGGAGTACGTAAAATATTATCTTCCATGCCAGTCGAGCCGAACTTTTCTTTATTAATATTTGTTATCGTTCGTTTGCTAACTCCAAGCGCCTGAGAGACGCGTTCTTGTACTTGTTCGACAGGTATCAGGGGTCCGCAATTTTGCCGCTCCCGCTCAAAGTAATCTTGCAGCTTGATGATTAACTCACGGGCTCCACTTTTCAATGTTTGTCCACGTTTAGGCATTATTATGCACCAAAAGTAAAAAGAACGCAATAAAAAACACAATCGAAGTCCTATTTAGCGCCGATGTCAGTTTGAAAAGCAGAAACAGTCTTAAGGAGATGAGTTACGCACGAAGAATTTATGTCGACTAATTTATTTATACGGGCGGCGCCCTATTTATATGTGTACGCCTGCGACAACGAAAATCTGATTTTGAAAATTTAAAATTTTGAATTTGACATTTGAACTTCATTGTATTTTTCTTCATGACTATTGAAGGTTGCGAGTCGAAAAGGTTGTATGCGTTTCATGTCGCTACAAGTCCATTAAACATAAGCCGGATAATCAAATAAAAACCATAGACATAATATAGTAAACAGGACTGCGCACATATTATACTACTTACTTATTGGTGTCTATGAGATTAAGCTATGTGAGACAAATCCGAATTTGCTAAGATTATTAAACACAGATTGGTATTGAAGTTTTAACTTACGCAGTTTGTTACCTTAAGATACTAATATAAGCTTTTAATAATTAGCTGAAATTAGCTGTATTAAATTCATAAAAGTTATCTTATAGTCCATTATTTTCAAATTTTAAAAAAGAAAAACAAATCTTTTATTTTATAATATAAGTATAACTGTAAAAGAACTGATTACGATACTTGCCTGTTATTTTTAGCACAGCACTACAAATATAAAGCGCTGACATAACCTTGTAATTGCGCAGTATAGATTTAGAAAAATATTGTTTACCAAGTTATTTGACACTCAGTTTGGACCAAAATTATAACATTCATTGATTATTGATATAATAATGTTGTTTTAAATTTATTTCATCAATTGTTAAAACGGTAAACAATCAGCAAAAAATTTTTATCGTAACTGCAACGCCATTACAAAGTTACGTCGTCAGTTCAATCGCGATGTGTCAGGAACGCATTCTCTGAACGGCCGAACTATAATCTGTTTTCACCATCAATAAGCCATATAAACGCCAGATATTCCTCGATGGAATTATTACTTACCTACATAAGGTAGGGTATTTCTAAGCTTGTTGATCTCTTTTACCAAGTGTTAATAAGCCCAACCTGAAAATAATCAGCTTTATTAATTTGTGTTGCTTATTCTCAGGGAGTTTAATATTTACAACCCATTACGAAATCTAACAGGACAGGTAACAGTTTTCATTATTTAACAAATGTGTTTAGAGCTCATACATGAATTAATCTGCGGATTATAATCCTGGACTAATAAAATATGGATAAGTCTCTTCAAATAATAAACATGTCACTTTTAATTCCCAAAACGGTATGCTAAAGTACACAAGCGAATTTAAAAGGTTTCAGGTAGCCATCGCTGTTTTGAGATTACATTGACTGAAAGCTGATTTTATTTTATTTGTTCGGAGAAAAAATCACCTTATACCTGTTCTAAGTATTTTTAGAGTCTCTTTTGGTCACTAGACTTACGAGTTATTATTTATTATATGTATGTCTCTTCCAGACCTCGGGACTACAGAGTCCCGAATTTTTGGGAGGCGAACGTGGGGCCGAAGCCAACACGCTGAAGCCCTTTTGAGACAACTTTAATGAAATGGCGACACAAAACCGACGATTATCCCTGTATACACTATAAAAACGTACCCAAGGACAATCCCCGGTTCTGTGCTGAACTATTGCTAAATATGGAATAAAACTACTAAGGCTATTGTGATGGGATGCTAATGGACTAGGAATGGGGATAACTATGGGAACTATGTCACCTGCCGTTAACAATGTTTGCACACGTAAAAATGGCAGGTGGAGACTCGCCAACTCACTTACTGGGCCCCCGGGAATCAGTCGCTAAATCGCAACAAGAGGGCAACAGGTACATGAGCGGCTGAAGGGTGAGGTACCTCGGCGGACTTTAAACGCAGATCACGCGCTCCCTGTGGGTCCAGCATCACCAGCCCACTCGCCACTTACCACGAGGCACCTACCCTCCGAGTGGGCTGTTAACCCTGCTCTAGCGACTCCACTCTGACCGGCCGATGAAGGCAAGCCAAGAGGCGGGAGACCTATCCCCCGTCATTCTTCACTCCGGCAGGCCGGAGATGGGGGACAGTATACTCTCCCTGGAGCACTCGGATATATAGCCCCGCGGGGTCGCTACTCCCCGTCATTCGCGTCAGATGCCCTGCGGGGCTTATTTATTACATTATTATATTGTAAAGTGAGCGTATTATATTATACATTATAAGTAGGGCTGCCATCCGTCCGGGATTTCCCGGATTTGTCCTCGTTTGGAGGCCGTCCGGGGGCCGTCCGGGCGGGGTTTCAAGAAGTGTCCGGAGAAAACCCGGGCACTTTTCATGTAAGGAAGCACCTCATTGAATTTAAGTATATGTTAATAGTAAATGGATTACAAATTAGGTATTAATTTGTTTAAAAAAAATCGTACTCTTTCGGGGAAATAATGCGATTTACGTCAAATGTCCGGGTTTTTTTAATGTTTGTCCGGGTTTGGCGAAATTCGAGGTGGCAGCCCTAATTATAAGTGGTAGTACAAAATTAATGCTTGAGACTTTACCTAAGACATTAAACTCATGGGACGACTTTACAAAAATAAAATTCCATCATCAGAAATAATGCTCTTGTCATTTCAATTTAAACCTTAACCCTTACTAAATAAAGCTCTCTTTCCCAGCTGATAACGGAGATCAACGTGCAGTTGGCGCTGTTCCGAGACTTACTGATTCACATCGGCCAGCCTCACGACTGTCCCGAGCTGCGCGAGCGCGTCCGTCGACTGCGCCGCGCATGCGTAGAGGCCACCAAGACCACCAGTCAGCTAGTCCTACCTAATTGTAAAAAGTTAGTATGTCTTTGTGTATTATATTATTTTTATTTTATACTAGATTTCTCTCTTTTATACTAGAACTCTTCAAAAGTCCGGGATAAAAACTATCCTATGTTCTTTCTCAAGGTCAACTCTATCTCAAAGATCTTAATGCGTAACATACAGACAGTCGGAGTTACTTTGGCATTTATAATATTAGTGGGGACTCAGTTAGGTCCCCATTATACCTATTTGCGATATCTGTCTACAGATCAAGTCATTGCATTTTTTTTTTTCATTCTAGTTTGTAGATTTTTAGTTATAGAAAGTAATTTTAAGGTTGAAAATATAGTGAGCATTATTTATTTCATAGAATAAAACGCGTATATTATTTTAAAAATATTGAGGGGCAATTTACACAGCCGAAGAACGGCTGATTTGTTATTCAAATACTTATCCCTTGGATGTTAAGTTTTAACCCGATTTATTATGACCAACATTTCACAACTCGCCGACTTGAGCTAATAGCTGGGTATTTTACAAGTAAGCTGTGACCTTTTTATGACACAATTGGCACAGTAGCTGATTGATTCAGTATTTTGTAGCGTGAAGCCGCAATCATCCTCCGAGCCTTTTCCCAACTATGTTGGGGTCGGCTTCCAGTCTAACCGGATTCAGCTGAGTACCAGTGCTTTACAAGAAGCGACTGCCTATCTGACCTCCTCAACCCAGTTACCCGGGCAACCCGATACCCCTTGGTTAAGGCATGATTCCGAACGACGCAGCAAGCAGCAGTGTTGCCGCAGCAGTGCTGCCGCGACACTACTGGTCCCCGTACAATTTCTATTGGCTTATATGAGATTACATTCCGAGCTAGGCAGCAATGTCGCAGCAGCAATGTAGCGGCAGCACTGCTGCGCGTCAGTGTCGCCCTGCCGCCGCGACAGACCAGTAGTGACGCGTCTGCCGCCGCAGCAAGAGTACCTACTTGAATGTTGACACGTAAATTGACAACAAAAGGATGAATTTCTCTGACTCAGACTTCTTCCTCTTGCAACAGTATAAATAAAAGTTGGTCATCAATCGACATCTTGTCAACTCAACAACGCATCACCACGAACAGAGCGACACTGCCGCGTTGCTCGGAATCAGCGCGGCAGGCAGCACTGCTGCGCAGCACTGCTGCGGCAACACTGCTGCGGCAACACTGCTGCGGCAACACTGCTGCGTGCAGCGTCGATCGGAATCATACCTTTAGACTGGTGTCAGACTTACTTGGCTTCTGACTACCCGTAACGACTGCCAAGGATGTTCAATGACAGCCGGGACCTACAGTTTAACGTGCCATCCGAAACACAGTCATTGGTGTCTAAGATATACTTAGAAAGTAAATACAAACTTAGAAAAGTTGCATTGGTACTTGCCTGACCTGGAATCGAACCCGCGCCCTCATACTTGAGAGGTTGGTCCTTTGCCCACTAGGCCACCACAACTGAGCGTGAAGCCGCAAACCACACGTAAATCGATTCTATTGTTTTATAAATACGTGTATTTACTAATCAGCCCGCTATCCAGCCCAGTAGGTAGCTGATTAAAAATTAAACCAGAGCATAACATAAATTCTAATTTGTTTGATGTTAATTTTTTATTTATTAAAATTACGGCTCATCGTTTCAAGTCTCAGAGGCATAACCCTTATCAAAAGAACAACATAGTTTTTTTATCATCGAACGAAGCATGGTTTTACCCTTCCTTCAATTTCCATTTTCATGAGCTGTATACTTGTGTAACGTAGATATATTGATAACACCTAGTTCACCGCTCACCGAGATATGAAGCGGATCCTATTTCATTGCACATACCGAGGAATCGATCACGTAGAAGATCGAGTAGAAATTTCCGATATCTCAATCTGAGAAGGGTTTAACCGTCCTTGTTTATTTATTTGCGGCCCACTCTGTCTCTGACAGAAAAGCCATTTTAAATCAATATTGAACAGCGGCCTAACCTCGTAATCTTATAACGTAAATATTAAATTACAGAAAGTAAAAGACGAGTACCGAGTGATGCGAGTATCTAAATCGAATCCCCCTTGTGGCCGCGAATCGGTGTCAGGCGTTAGATTAATGCGCGAGCCCCACTAGATAAATGGCTGCCCGGTTAACGCAAAACAATGCATACCGAATTATTCACTAAAGCACATGAAAAACAATTTTCGGAACAATTCACCGTACTTATATGATAGCATATTCAGCAGAAATTTTGTCTTTAAAATTGAACTCTTTTGTTCGTGCTCGCTCAGGGATTTCCAGAAACGGCACCGTTTTGCCCCCTGGAGTTACCACTCCATTATTCTGCTTTATGTTAAACAGAACATTCAGTTTAATAGATAAATGTGCCGTGAGCCTTCTGTACACAGTGACAGCGAAGTACACGCTGACACCCGGCCATTTGCATTTCAAAAGGCGAACCAATTCACAGTCTGTGATCTCGAATCCGAAAGAAAACTAATTACGTCAGGAAAAGTTTTTGCATTTTGCTGCAAAGAGTAAAGACAATCTGAAGCTATGGCAGACGTTTTCATCATTTATGGAATTGATAGACAATTAATATGTTCACGAGTCCGATTTTGATTCGATTAAATTTATTTACTGAGCGGTCTAATAAAGGAGACGGCCGGCATTTATAACTTTGTACCGATGAGTTTTATTCATTGAATTCATGAAATGAAAACGAGTTGAATTTATTTCTACAAAGTAGCTATTCTGTTGTTATAATGATTGGAAATAAATAGTACTATGAGCTCTTTGAAACATGCTTTCAAAGCCTTTATAAATTATATTTATATCTCCGTTATTCGTCTATTTAACATATTTTGCTAAAAACATTTACTCAATTCTAGTGTAATTCTGGCACTGACCAGAAAAGTAATCTAGGTTCAGGTAGTCTACTAACTTAAGATCTAGCAAGTTTAACTAGACAAAACCTCAAGTGATTATCTTAAGCCAAGTAAAGCTATAGTGTTGCTAGATACCTGTAGTTTCCTTATACTTAAACAACGTGTACAGATTACATTTTCAAAAAATAAAGATATAAAGACTGTTTTGATATTCAGCAAGAATAAAGACATCTGAAACTATCGAACTGACTTCTAGATTATATCATAGTACTACAGGATGTATTAGTAGTGACGCAAATGCATATAAATCTGTACAGTATACAAACAAAGCTGAAAAAGTTATCATCTATTGTCATATTGTGCCCACTGGGATTACAGCCATGTCATGGGTTTGAGAGTGGATGGAATGACATCTCGCACAAATCCATACGGGTTCACGTCAATCTCAGACTGCCAGCGTGCAAATATTCTTCGCTACAGTTCCTATACTACTATCGCTTCAGTCCTTTGGAGATTAAAATCCATGTCAGTCATTATTGGAAAATTATAAGTGTAACTATTGCATAGCGTCCAGTTTTGTTTCACACCTACAAGAATGAATTCGCAGTTACATACTTATACTTTATCTTCATCTTTTCTATCGACTTACAAAAATATTGCAGCTACATCCATAATAATATATATAATTTCTTTAACTTTTAAGCCAGAATAAATCTTACTTTATATATAAACGGCTTCGTGCAAAATTGTTCGGAATGCCCGTTATATTCAGATGCACGCCAGTTTCGGATGCATCCGACGGCGTACGTAAATCATCTTTGCGAGTGAATCTGAGCCACGGAGTAAGGAATAATAAGCGGAGATGCCATAATGCTGGTAGGTCGTACGGTGGGCATGACTAAAACGCTAACTTACGAGTGAAGTAACGTTTGGGTTATTTAAGGCATCTGTCTACGATTTTTGGTAATACAAAAAATGGTCGGGTCGAAAGAAAGCGTTTAATGGCGGAAACAGTAACGTCCCTCGACCCTGCACACCCGCATTTTGGCGCGGTAGTTTCTTAGGAGATTTCCCGTTATGGCACCTCCGCTAGTTTGTTCTCCATGATCTGAACAGTCGCGAACGTTTGCTGTGGGAATGTAAAAAGATATTTGTTATGCAGGTCAACGAGCGACAGCTGTGCGGAACAGCCGCAGATGGTGCTCCTGTACTTCATGGCGCAACTCTTGCTGCGGGAACTCGCCAAGTGCCACCGATTAGTTCAGCTCGTGCCAATGGATATGACCTCTTATTATGGTACGTTACCAATATTAGCTTTGCATTTTATGCCATTGACTAGCTGTTGCCCGCAACTTCGTCTGCGTGGGCAATATAGAATAGTCAAAATACTACTTATCCCGTAGGTGCATTCTTTCACGTGACAGTATAATTAGGATTAGCACTTAGCAGTCGCATAGATTCATTGATCAAGGTTGTGTTGTGGATGTGACCATTTATCTAAACAAAAGAAGTAAAGTTTGTGACGTTGTTCAGCCAATTTGGAAAATTATTACGTATGGTGCGTAAATAATTTTCACAGGAAACAGCTATAATCTATGTCTACATGCTTTGAGTCTGACAAAGCTGTCATTTGTACATTTTCTGCAGCTGCTGCGACTAATCAGAAGCCTGAAAGTCTGTCAGTCTTACCATAATATGGATATCGTCTTGTATAGTTGACTGGATTGTAGATAGGTAGTCGCTCCAAGCAAAATATTGGTACTCAAACAGATTCGGTGACTGGAAGCCAACACCAACATAGTTGGGGAATAGCTGGATGGATGATAAAATGAGTCATCATCATCAGCAGGCGCATAGGGTAGGATAGTTTTTTGAGCACGCGGGGCTCGAGTTGCGTTCTTACCTCTTCGCTTGCTATCCCCGCCGCCCGCTAAACGCCTTAGCAGTTAAACGTCAAGGAGAGCGGCGCGTGCGCGCCGCGAGCGCGCTGCAAATGCCGCAGGGCAGCAAAACGCGACGCTCACGCAACGCAACGTGGGGGAGGCCTATGCCGGGACTCCACCGAAATGTTTGCATTAGTTCACGAATAGGCAAAATGTACGTATCTGTGAGAGTCCACTTCATGTGTTCGTACTTGAAACCTGTAGTTTTGCCAAGATTTTCAGAATGTACGCTCGCAATTTGTCATTTCTTGGTGGAGCCAGCAAATCAAAAGAAACATAAGTGTTGTATACTGTGCGTCACTACCGCACACCGGGAAAATTTCGCTCTTGCGGAGGACGTTTATATACCATATTTTGTGTCACACATAAACAGGACGACAGTAAGTATCCACCGAAACACTTTCAAAGATCTGATGAACGAACAAATCGGACCTGACTTGGTCACCTGGGGCCAATCAGAGCTCTATGAAGTGATAATACGCTTTGGCTCCTACTGTTATTGTGGTTTCTGAAAATTTATTCACCTCATTCAACGATGAATGTAATTCTGATGGTACTATTAAGAACACTTGCTTAGCGCAGAAGCTGACGTTGGCAGGTCAACTCTTTTGACTTCTCGAATAGGATACCATTGGTTTTTGTGCAATGCACACCTGCAATGCATTCTGGATCAGGATAGGATATAGGTGGATAGGATTTGCAACAGAGAACAATTCTGTCTTTGTGATTAAATGACATCAAACGTAGTTTTATATAAAAGGTGTTTTTTAGGGTTTTTAGACTTGGCTCGGGTCTTACTGAGACTGTTCGTAATCGTGAACAGTGTATTTGCGATCAGAAGTTGAAAGTAAGCATGTCTCTGGTATGCGGCGCGTAATTTGTACGTTTTCAGACGCATAAAGCATTTTACGTGTGTATGGTATTAAGTAGAGAGAGCTCCCATTTCTTATCTGCACTTTGTATCTGGGCTTGTTTTTAAAGCTACTGAATCCTACATTACCTTCCTCACGCTTAGCAGCGCTTGCGAGAGATAGATCCTCATTTCTTCTAGGATTAAGTTTACATATTTTGCATCAGAAAAATAATTAAGGTCTACTTAATACTACTCACTCAAAGTAATTTGTTTTAAGGCCACCACATTAGTGGAAGATAAGCTAAACTATGTTTATGAAAAAATCCTGATATGAACTCCATCTGTAACTTTAAATGATAATTAATTGTTCCACTAAAGTCATCATTTTTGACATAATGTTCAAAAAATAATTTAGATGGCACCGTTTTAAATTTGGCTGAGAACTATTAATTTTCTTTTCATCAAGGTATTGGTGAATTACGGAAAATACACAACTCCATCTGTTGAAATAATAATCCTCTATAAAGAATGTATGGTAATATTGTAATTTACCACCTCGCTCCTTTGACCACAGATGGAGCTACTTTAACCTTGGCTAAACAAAATTTTCATATTTTTTTTCTTCCGAAGTTACTTATAAAGGTGTGATTTTCTGTGTAAAGAATAATAATAGGCCGATCAACTAATATAAGTACAACATTCAAATGTACAGTTTTGACAAACAGATTGTGTGTCGTAATATTTTACATCTTGAATTCACAAAATTAATCATATCTTTTGATAGAGTGAATCGATTTCGATGAAACAAAAACTAAGTAATACCACAAGTTACGTAGAATTTTTGTATATAAGCATTGTCTGCATTGAATTCGTAGATTTTACGTGAATCCCGAACAAACAAACAGATAAACAGACAAACAGACAAACAGATAAACAGACAAACAGACAAAAATGACAAAAATGATGGAAATGGGTTCTGTTAGTTATCCTTTAACATGCTGGCTATTTTTTTTGTCAATTTCTTCAATGTACAAAAATTACTTTTCTACAGATTTATTATATGTATAGATATGCCTTTTATCTTAAAATATATATATCTTCAGCTAACAACCATAATTCGAGTTCAAAATTTAATAAACCTGATAACTAACCGATATTAAAAAGTTACGGTTTAAATCCTATCAGGATGCAATACTAATGCATATTAAATCACATATTGCATGCAGCTGTTGTAGATTACAAAATACCTACAACCAGATAACACTGAAAAATAAATTACTCAGGTAAACAACATACCAGAGTATCTGGTCGAATATACCACACCATATTTCCCGAGGGTGTCGTAACCGCTGAATAAAGGATTACACCCGTATTAGAAGAATGGCCAGCAACCGCTTATCTATTAATAATAACGTTCTAAGAAACCTTATCTATCTGCCAATTGTGGCCATTACAACAATATCTCCCGAGAAAGATTCCTGAAGCAGTAAGAAAGGTAATTTAGAAAAGGACATTTGTCACGGTGACGATGTATCCAGACTTCGACCTATAATTACCAGCGAGGAATCTTATAGTATTATCTTCTGGCCGCTTATCAAAATACCGAAGCAAAGTTTGGCAAGGTCTAAGTATCGTCCGTTCCCTAACGACGGTAGCTCTTTTTATTATACTGCTACCTAATTAATTATTCAACAAAGTTAGAACATTATTTTTTTGGTTGATCCAAATTTTTATAATATTGTTCAGTTTCTAATTTTCTACAGCAAAAAAATATATTAGCATATCAAATGAAAACAAAGTTTAAACATTTCTGAAACATTGTTGGAAGGCTCGATTATAAATTCATTTGTAACAAAAGTTTTTCTTCTTTTGGCATGTTTGAGAAAGGAAACGAATTCGTAGAGTACATTAGAGACAGGTGTTTATCTTCCCTCGTTTAGAGGCATCTGAGGGTAATGGGATGGCAGACAATAAGTGATTCACCTGTCGATTAGAATGAACGACCCGTTTCGGCTCCTCTCTGAGCGTCGGCTAACCGGTATTGGAAAACTGTGTAGCGGGTAATGGTTTTTAATTTACCACATTGTGTCCGTTTAGATTGTCTATTATTTATTTATCGTTCATTGTATTTCAGTAAACAAAATGAATTACAAATACAATGTACAATGGACGGCCTTATCGCTAAAAGCGATTACAACCAAACGGACATGAAAGATTAAAAACAGACAACAGACAGACAGCGAGCGAATTACTAAAAGTTACGAGATAAAGCAGAGGGGATTATATTAAAGTTACACACACACATGTATAGACATACATACTATGTAGGTGTATAAGTGTGAAGCTTTCGGCGAAAATGTAAAGTGAAAAATGCTTTAGTAGCATTTCAACCAATTCCTAACTTTTATTGCTGTTTTACTTTTTTTTGTTCTTCTCAGACTGGAGTGCTAACTTATCAATGTCACTGTAGAAGCCCTAATTTTTAAAAGCAATCTCTTTTTCCAGTTTCAATTGAAAGCAACTTTTTCTCAAACATCAAGAGCCACACTTTCTTCTACATCACCACTAAATTGTATAATAAAAGTAACACTTTAATAGCTTGCTGCCACGAACAATTAGCAGCAATTAATCACTGCTAAAGACACAGGCCGCGGAGTTCGACTTGGCCAAAATTTCCCGGAATAATGTTACTTATTTCCGCTATTTGTAAGAGCGAAACATTACCGCTTGTAGGAGTAACAAGATCAAAGATATTTACGACACAATACCTGTGAACATTAACAAAGGCTCGCGGCAGAGATGGTCGTCATTCAGACTGGCGGTACAAGCATCTGCTAGCAATTGCATTGAAACTCAAACCAGCGTCGCATTCGTTCGTGTATAGGTTTAATATTTCCTTTGAAAGCCTATTCGGTTAGAATCCGCAGATAATACGGAGTTGGTGGATGTCGTTTGGACTTCTTTCCAATTTTTGATTCTACTTCGGCGTAAGCTAGAAAATGCACTGTTCAATACCCACCCAACCTATTGTTTTGTTACTAGAGTAGTAGTATACTACAGTAGGACTAGTAACAATTCAATTCCATGCGAGTTTGTTCAATGTTTTATTTATTTGAATGAATCAAACATAACGTAATAATTTAGGGGCTGTTAGGCTAAGTGCTTTACAACAATAACGCGTTATTTTTAGCCGTCATAGCCGATTTCATCTGTATTTTATCCATTTCCAAACCTCGTATTTGTGTTGACGAAAAAATACAACTTTGTTTAGATAGATGACGTACGTTCGAATGCCTTTGACTTTTTGTACAAAATGTTATGTTTACAGTCGAAATTATACAGCATCATGAAATGTGATAATAATACACAAATTCTCAACATTCACAATATAAATTATTCACAATAATTACATTACCATTTTCATTGTTGTCATTACACTTTTCAGAAATTTTAATATTGATGTTATATCAACAAATACCTGAAAGCAAAGCCTTTATGACCGAAACCACAAACAATAAAACAAATTGTTTGTTTCATCGCCATGAACTCTGACCTATCCAAGAATTGTTACAAGGTCTGATCGAGAGCTGCGGGATTGTATGAAAGAGTTACCGAGGCCCTGGTATTTAAAAGGCTAGAGAAGGTACATGATGGGTTTTGGTCACTAAGAGTCTGACACTCCCTCAGACTTCTTCAGACTCTCCCTCGCTGCTAGCCCACAGCGTTAGGGGTTATTTGTTCGCTTAAATCTTCAAAACTACTCAACCGATTTTCATGCGGTTTTTTTTAATAGACTAGGATTAAAGAAGAAGGTTTATATGTATAATAACATTATATTAAATAGTGGTTAAATACTGTTATCCCGTGCGAAGCCGGAGCGGGCTAGTTTGAGAATAAAGGTCTAACCAAGTGCGTTTACACAGAGAACCGGGCCGGTCCGTCCAACTTCGGCAACGTCATCAGTCAGATCCTGCTCTGCAAGCAGATCACTCCTGACTTCAACCAGGAGGAGTTGTGCAGCATCGTGAAGGATACGCAGGAGATCACGCGGATAGTCAACGATATACAGGAGTATTTGCCGCAGCATGAGAACTTAAATCACTTAGGTATGGCTGTTTATGTATTTGTTTTAATTATAAAAGCCTCATAAAGAGAGAGAACTTCGTGAATCTTTGCTTTGTGATTAAATTGTTAGGTGTCGTGCTTTTAAAGTTTAAACGATAATTTAATGAATACAACAAATATTCAATGAAAAATATAAAATTAATTGAAAAAGAATCCAGTTCATCTATCCCCGAGAGAATGTAAATATTTCCTATGACTATACGCACTCTAAATAATTAAAATCTAAATGGACATCAAATAATTATTAAAATTGTTATACACATTAACAAAATATCACAAAGTTAAAAAAATATACAAGAAAAATCTACTTTAACTATAAATTATTTTAAATCCCAGCTTAAATCCGAAAATATGTACTGCAATGCACAAAATATTTCATTTTCAACAAAAAGCAATTTAATGAGACACTTTATATTTTGTAGAACCATTTTAAAGCCATTACAATGCGAACAATCCCGTATTAATTTGTTATTCCAGCGAAACAGTGCTCTCAGGATTTTAATTTATAATAACATTCAGATCAAACATGAAATACACTGCGTTTATATTTCGTGGAGCATCGCTTTACAACCATTTACGTAGAAATGATTCTTGTATACTCGATGTCACTGAAACACTGGGCGAGTAGCAAACATTTTAGAGTACTTACACGATTTAAATATTAGGATTGTGAAACGAAAAACTATGTTTTTGTCAATAAAATGTTCGAATTAGTTTTGTATCCAACAGATACTACGCCTTATTGTATTAATTTTGTGTCAAAAATATTTTGATAACTGACCCGATTCCATCCTTAATGTAATTTCAAACGCAAATGCCGGAAGGAGTTTCAGTGTCTGCGGCGTGGCTATTGTTCTTCACACCTCCCGTCGAAACAATACTGAAATAGGTACATTTACTCTGGCAGGTTAGCGCATTACCAACAACTATTTAACTAAAGGGATTACGAACTCGCAACACCTTCGCATTTTCCTTGACATTAAGAGCTCTCTGTAACCAAGGAGCAGAATAGTTTTTCTATCCTCCACTAAATATCTTCTTACAGTATAAAGCTGTTGGCCCAACACAATCTATGTAGTTACAGACTATTAGCGCTGCGAAAGCCCTTTCCGCGGAAGTTATGTGTACAACTGGGAAATAACACGCGTAGTCATCGCACTAAATGTGAACTTGTGTTAATGTGGGCAGTTTGTCTAGGGACGAAGAAATATCTGCTAATTTCAGGCCTTGATATAACCCACCTCATTACGAGAGAAACCGTCACTTGGGAAAACTTTATTTCCTTTGAATATGACAGCATAATAGGTAAAATGTAAAAACTCTTTTGAAAACTTGGTTTAACTGAATAAAGTCACTACCACGTGAAACTTTCATAAAACTGTCGCAGCAAATGTATTACGTGACATCAAAACTATCTCAAACACTCAACGCAAATAGACATTTAATATTTCATACGTTAGACACTCACAAACGAACGTAAGTAACTCTGGGCGTGTTTTGCAGAGAGCAACATCGCGCTGAAAGGCGACGACGTTAACGGACTGTGGAGGAATAAGCGAAGAGGATCCTTGTACAAAGGCATGGGAGTGCTTTGTTGCGTGTCGCGGCCCAACTACCTCTGAGGGTGACAGGGCTCGCCCGCGCGGCGGCTCGGCGCCCAAGCGGCCATCGCCTCCACAGCGTGCTAGAGCGCCGAGCTCTCGCGCAGTGATAGTGAATGTCGAGTGACGCTACGTGCTGTGCGCTAATGAATGGGTCCATTACATTGTTTAATTAGTAACTGATTAGTGAATTGATATGTTCACAGTGGTTGATTTGAAATATTATTATCACATAATTGTAGTTCAATTATAAATAAGTATTTTAATAGCCGTAAGTACTGCATACATTCATGCATAGATTATATTATTATGAATTGCCTGGAATGGGATCAATTGCGTTTAAGTAGTATATAATA
The DNA here is from genome assembly GCF_022581195.2 of Helicoverpa zea. Classification (NCBI taxonomy): domain Eukaryota; kingdom Metazoa; phylum Arthropoda; class Insecta; order Lepidoptera; family Noctuidae; genus Helicoverpa; species Helicoverpa zea. Next base: position 6,266,747 of record NC_061452.1, on the reverse strand, counting down.
CAAATAATTAGTATTGTTTGCACCATGGGTCATTGCATTGATGGCTGTGTCGTGTTTATAATTTCCATTTTCTATATTAGGTTAACTTTTTTACGCGATTTCTATGTATGATATATTCTCAGTTAGGTAGATATCTATTTATATTTAGTTTGGTAGTTGGGTTTTTCCATCCCTCACTTCATTATTTATAGCCTAGAAAACTATCTCGTATGCTGTTAGATATTCAGAATAGCCTAACGTTCAGTAAGTAAACTCTAGTCGGGTCACATCCACCATCTCGTCTTTGTCAACACTTTGTGACTTTTATTTTGTCTAGTCATTATAGATAATCTATAGCTATATCATACTTGTAAATAAAATTTATTTATATAAAACTTAAACCAAGATATACTCTATCTTTTAGTAGATGTGTTTTTTTACCTAATTTGATATTTTAGTACATCTCTAGTTTTACCTAAGTAAATCAAATACCAAATAATTAGCTGGCTTTAGATATTTCAAGTACTGTACAGTTTTATTTTCATCGATGGCCTAGTCATTGTTATGAAGATTAAACTTGAATATTCTAGTCAATTATTGTATTACCATTAAATTGCTAAATTAATTAAATTAAGCATGCTAAACAATTAATTAATAGGTAAAACTTGTAATTACGTAAGACTTTTTGGAGTTAATTAAAATGGGTACATCATTTTAAATTCACATTGCCCGCTGGCTGTCGGACTACCGAATAAAAATAAATGAATAGGCCTGGGTACACACTTAATTCACCACGTGCACATAAGCCGTGAACACACACGCGTCCGAACAGCAGAATCCTCAAAAACGCACAACGCATAATACTATGAAAATGCGGATTTGTTTCCACTTCCCACGTCCAGCGCTCGCGTGTTCGCTTATAAATTGCAGATGAGCCTACGCACAATGCGGATTTTTTATGATGTACACTCGGGTTTATATTACGTTTTGTACGTACTCATGCGTTTGTTATGACAATTTGACACAAATTATTTGATGCAAAGTAAAGAGTTAAGTTTGATACTCCACATCATTATGTACCTTAGTAAGAATTCTAATAGCTTATTACGTTAGGCATGTATGTAAAACATTATTGTATTAGTCAACTGTTGCCTAAATATATCTATATAAATAAATAATAGCTATTAAATAAGATGTAAAACAATAAGTAAAATATTTATTACAAGTGGATAATTGTTAAATGAAAATAGGAAATATTTATTTTAATGTAGTGCACTGCAAACACAGGTACCTAATAAATAATTAATTTAAGTAATTAGCGCTCACGCAATTAGCTACACGATATCATTAATTTATCAATAAGCACAACACGTAGACACAAACAATTTTGTATTACTTTTCTATCCTTCATCTGTCGAACTATAAATTCATATAGCCTAACGGTTCAATTTGTGTAATACACTATTGTAATAATCCACTTACTAAAGTGAAGACTGTGATATACTCGTAATATAAAAATTATTATTATAGAAGAAAATAATTATGCATTAGTAAAAACGTAATTGAATTACAAGGCAGTTTTAATTACTTTGTGAACCCAATTTAAATTTTTAGGAGTTAATTTTGGATGCACAACTCGTTAAAAGGCTTTGTCCAGTGGCGCGAGGCGAGCCTTGCGGAATTGTTACAGCTTAGTTGTGCTACTTTATCCTCTAAAACTGAGCATAATAAAACCATATTTTAAAACGTGAAAGCTAAATTATACGTGTCTGGTTTTATTATGAGGAAAATCCGTGTAGTGCTATCAAAAGCCTTTTGTGTAAAGAGGTTCTACTAGTTGGGCACAGCAGATTTTCTGATAAGGACGCGGTGAGAATACCCCAAAGCTAAATGTAATATTTCATCCAGTACTTAGTGAGATATTTTGTGATTGAAATAGTTTCGTAAAAGTTAAACATTGATAACGTAAAATTATTACTGCTAGACTAACATTAATCATTGCCGATAAACTCTCACTTGACAGATAATCTGCTGGGAATTCTTTTGGCTCCGTAGGGTTAAACCTCAATGTGTATAACTATAAAATTTCACTTTATCTTCATTACTGTTGTCTGAGAACTTTTTCAAAGATAAAATTTTCAGCCTAGACGACTGTGCCACTAATGTTTGGAATTGCAATTTTTAAAAGCCATCGAGATTTTAAAAGGAGCTCCCAATGAGATTGTCATTTGTTTATAACTAGCGTCAATTTTAACAGTAAAGTTGACTTCAAGAAAGAAGAAGGCCTGTAATTTCCAGTACCTCTATAAAGAAGCACCATCTTTAAGAATATACAAGGTAAGACGATCTATATGTACATTGTTCATGTAGGTACGTAAACATGGAAGCAAGTTGCACGTAAGCCACATAATCCGCCCACCGGACGCAGCCACAAGTTGTTGCATTAAGTCACTTACATAATACATCTAATATGCATACTGAATACTGGATTGAACTAGATTTCATTGACGAGTTTGTGCACTGGCTTTTCTCTAGTTCTAGGTATCTGTAGTTTGTTACAAAACAGGCTTTAAAAATTCAAATACAACAAATACGGATTTTCGGTAATCTTTCATCATAATGTAGGATAGCTGTTTGTAACTATAATACCAAGACGACCATGGATTTATAGTTGGATGGATCGATTAAATATAAAATAATAACCGCGAAAAAATCCGTAAAAGTAGTTTTGTTTAAATGTCTAATATTCGCGTAAGTGTCAGAAATCAACCTGCTTTAAAAAACAGCGAAGAAATTGAATCAGTGAGCCAGATTTCTACGTACATCATTGTAAGTATATTACATATTAACACTAACAATACAAATAAAAAGGTTTAATTAAAAGTTATGCTCAAAACACAAAGCAAACTATTCGCTGCACAGATTTGGTGTTAAAATATTTGAGGAAACGCTCGACCATTGGATAACTTTGTCTAAAAGCAAGCAGGTGCAAACAAATGGATATGAGCCATATTTTATCCGGCTAACCAAAATTGTTTCAGCAGTTAAACTAAAAAACCGCAGCAAATTTTTGCGGCGCGAAACCTAGTTACGAAATAAACCGGTGTTATTTAAACAACGGCATTATAAAGGATTGCGGGGAAATAGCACCTCATTTCTCTTGAATAAGTACCTCCAGCCTTGTTTCAATAGGCAGGAAATAAACATCTTAATTCGCAAGCTTTGCACTCTAATTTTGAAAGAAAGTAATTGAATATTTTGATGCGAGAAAATGTTAGGATATTTGTCTATGAGATGAATCATGTAATCATACGTAAATGTATTTTTACCCGACCTTATTCACAAAATACTTATTTTCCGTATTATATCATAATTTTTGGGTATTGTCTTATCTCGGCAGCTACATCAATTTTCGGAATCGTCAAATATATGTCAGTGAGTGTATTCCATCTACCGCTATGATTATAATTTTGTTTATACCTACTAACCTTCCAGCGCTGTGAATTTAATTGAAAATTGCATTCAAATATTTTGATTTGGTATTTCTCCTTTCATTCTTTTAAAAACATGGCACAACTCGTTTTCATTGCTTTATTTATAAACATGAACTTGCGATGCATGCAACCTATTTGTTTCAATTCGTTAAACATACATCACTGAAAACATTTTTCGTAAAACAAAAGAATCGTTTTCAAAAAACTCGATTATTTTATAAAAAATAAAAAACATGTTTTATTGATGATCATAATGTTAATCGGGAAGATGGTCAGTTTATTGAATAACAGTTCTATAAATGTTTACAATGCCTAAAATCTTTATTAAAAAGGTGTTTCGAGTTTTGACACATCATGCCGTAGATATACATAAAAATATAATTTATTAATTTAATAGGAGAACCACATTAATATATAAAAAGGAATTAATTTAATCATCCCTCTCGTATATGTCTCCTCTATGACGTATGTATGGTATAGACGTGTGTCCAGCCGGGTTGCCACCATTTCGTGGTCTTTTCCGCCCATAATCATCGCCCATTGAATCTCTTCGATAATCTGCAAAATAACGAAATATAAAATTACACCAATTTTGTTTCGAGATTTTTATCAAAACCATGCGAAACATCCAAATCTGTTAAGCCTAAGTTTAAAAACTTAGTTAAAAAACAAACAGTCACAATTGCTTTCACGTCAACAATATTTCCCTGAAGCGTTAAAGACGTATGAAATTGCCTACTTGTAGAATGCACACGCAATATGCATTATCGATGGGCGTGCCATAGCCACATGGCCGCATCGGCCCCATCAGGACAATGATTAATTGCTGCGTTAATACCGCAGCTGTTGTCATACTCACTCTTTCTGTATGACCTGGACCGCCTCGCACGGTCGTCTAGAACAAATCCTTTGTAGCGACGGGGCTTCTTATTCACTGGACGAGACATTTTCGATGAAGACCCAGACACCAAAAGTACTTTGGAAATCCTAAGTAAAAATTTAAATTACGTGACAAAGGTATAGGATTTTATTTTACGAGAATATTAAATTCTTAAAATAAAATGCAGAGTCACTCAACGAGCACCAATTTTTTTAAATGTACTCAATCTACCGATATAGACCTTATTCTTAAAGAATAATAAAGTAGAAGGACTTACAAATCATTAAGTGCATTCTTGTTCTTGCTTCTTTGAGCAGCTTGAGGATTCAAAACTACATATATTTTAGAATAATCTCCAAGACCTTTTACTGCATCATTTTTATAATTGTTTAATTTATTTAAACTCAAAGCGGGCGATAAGCGTTTCTGTTTTTGGTAGCCAACTCTTTGTTTTGCTTTGCGTTCTTCTTCAATTAAACTTTTCGAAAATAATTTATCAAGAATATCTTTTTGTAGATTGTTAGCACCATCAGAATTGTCACGCTTATCACTATTACTGCCTAACAGTATAGGTCCTAAATTTGATTTTTCACTAAGGTACGAATTACGATCATTATTTCTATGTCTATCATTTTTTTCATTAGCTACTTTTTCTATTAAATCTATTATACTTTGTTTTCTTAGCCTTTCAAGGCGATTATTATCAGAATCATCATCGTTATCTGATTCACTAAGGCTATCATCATCTGAATCGGAATCTGCTTCTATAAGTTCTTGACGAAGCTGAATTCTGCCCTGCTTACTTGTTCCCGAATTAAGTCGTTGCTGCTGTATCAATTCCAAAATTTTATTTAAGTCCAACGATTGAGCTGGAACAGTTTCTATCACTGCTATAACAGCTGAAAATATATGTATGTATTAATTTATATACCTGCTTATTAACCATGCTTTTGTGCCACTTACCGAGAAACAATATTATGAGGTTCGACATTATCGGAGCTCAGTCGAAAACCTCGTGAAAAAATTACTTTTGAGCTGTTATCGAACCAGTGAACTATATAAATTTACACGGCAATTTACAATTTTCATTTCCTCTTATCGCATTCGGCATCACATATTTATGAAATCTGTAGCACTTTGGTAAACGCACGCGATTGAATTTTAATCCTCGACGTTATTCATTCACTCGTAATAGTTATCGATAATATCTTCAAACATAATGTTAACATCAAATTAAGTATATTCATTTGATAACCCATGATAACGTTCGTATATTTTTAAACGACGATTATAAACCAAAATAGCTGAAAACATTTTGGCTGAAATGAGAAAAAGTCCGGTACCTACGGAAGAGTCTCACATTCCTTTTAAATTATATACTTTCTTTAATTTCACGGATCTGTCTGCATTGCAGACATTTTATTTAAATGAGAATAACTGTATTGTTCACTCGAGAACCGCACTAAACAAAACTTTATATGCCGGAGTGAGTCGCTGCGAATTAAAATTCAAGAGAGAATTACTGGGGATGCATTCAAAATTTATTTTTTGGTATTTTAATCCGTCAATTGAAAAATATACATTTTTCAGAAATATTACACATTTGTAGGTCGTTAATATCATAAGAGTTTTAAGGATATTTATTATAACGTAGCTGAGTGTGCCTGCTTGGTGAGAGTTTCGTATGCACAGTAAAGAGAAAGGAGCGAAGCGTAGCGCCTTGCGTGTTTGTATAATGGGTTTTAGGTAATTTGACCTAACGGCCCCGTGCCATGAAAAACTTACTTAAAATTAATTAAGCATACGAATATTCATACACGTCTTGATTTAAATATGCTGGGAATATATCTACGTTATTTTTGTTTCCGAAGTAAAATGACCACGTTGATCAATATGCGGTATTTTTTCTAAAAGGTGATAAAGGCTAAATAATATAGGCAATAACTTATTAACATGGGCGAAATGATATCCGTCTTTACCTTTGAAAAGATAAGTCTTATAGAACGTGGCATAGTTCGCGTTCGATACTGTCATGTAATACTAGAGCGATTAAATAAAAGTTTATAAAAACTAAATCTTCTATTTCATTATTAAGTAAAACAAAAAAGAGAGGTGGAATATATTGATCATAATGCACTCAACTTAGGTTGCCTTGACAACAATTTTTCATTTCTATAAATTCACATACGATGTCTGTGAATTGGCCGCGTTGCCATCGGTAAAAATCAGCGAATAAACAAATATACACTCAATATTAAACTAACTCGTTCTTTATTTGTGAGAAAATAAGAGACGTCTTACTGCACTTGGAGCAAGCAATGAACACAGTACAGTATGAAGCCCTACATAGTGAGTTTCAGGTAATCTTTAACAAATACATTTCGGCTAATCTAAAATAATGCTACAAACAGAAATATAATTTATTTAATTGCCAAAAAAAACAATTATGATTGATGAGTCTTCTCATATATATCTCCTCGGTTCCGTACGTAAGGTATGGCGGTGTGTCCTGCATTTGAATTTCCACGAGACTTTTTCGATTTGTACTCATCGCCATTCGAATCATCTCTGGGGGCGTAAACTGCAACAGATGACAAAAGATACATTTATAAATTATATAAGACTCAACCGTTGTTTTAAAACTTTTACCCAGAAAATCAACCACATGTATAAGGATTGGAAAAATTGCTCTCTTAAAAGAATCGTAAGTATAGTTTGTAAACGAAGCAGTTGTCGTCGTACTTACTCTCCCTGGAACTTCTAGACCTCCTTACAACTTGATCATTTACTACAATTCCTTTAAGACGACGGGGCTTGCTGTTGACTGAACGATCCCTCTTAGATGCTGAACCAGATAATGAGAGTACCTTTGAAATCCTGAATGTTAAAAGCAAAATAAATTAATCTTAAAACAATGAAGATAAAATAAAGTAAATACCATATGCAACTTACAAATCATTAAGAGCGTTCTGATTCTTGCTTTGTCGAACTGCATTAGGATTCAAAACTATGTATACTTTTGAATAATCTTCGAGACCAGTCACGTCATCGTTTCTATTATAATTGTCATCTGCTCTAGGTAATAAAAGGTTAGGAGTCAATCTCTTCTTTTCATAGTCACCTGTAGGCTTAGTTTCCTTCTCAGCTACATTCAAATTGTTACCAAATAGTTTATCCAAAATATTTTGTGTTCTAACTTGGGCAAAGTTTTGTGAATTGTCACGCTTGTCACTTCGATATACAGAATTGGTGAGTCTATACTTTGGTTTTCTATTTTTCTTCGGCCCATAGTCGTTACGTCCTTCTTTATATCTATTTTCATTTACTAAAGTTTCTATTATTTCTAATAGTTTCTCGTCATTTGACCTTCCATAGCGGTTTTCTGGTTCATCTGATTCAGTTTCATCATCTGAGTCAGTATCATCGTCGGAAGAATCTGTGGATTCTTGGACGAGTTTCACTCTATTGAGCCTGTTTGCTCCCGAGTTAATACGTTGTTGTTGTACTAGCTCTAATATTGTATTTATGTCTAAACCTTGTGCTGAAGCTGATTTTGCTGCATTCTGTGGCCCTGATACTGCTATTACAGCTAGAAAAGATTTCCTTATTAGTATTCTTTAATAATAATGACATAAAATATTCGATTGCTCATTCACATCATAGAATATAAGTAATTATACCACTTACCTAGAAAAAATATTACGAGGTTCGACATTATCGGAGCTCAGTCGAAAACCTCGTGAAAAATTACTTTTGAGCTGTTATCGAACCAGTGAACTATATAAATTTACACGGCAATTTACAATTTTCATTTCCTCTTATCGCTTTTGGAATCACATATTTACGAAATCCGTAGTACTTTGATAAGTGCGCGCGATAAAAATGAATATATGGCTCGGATTTATTTCTGAGAAATTATTTTTTTAATAAAACGTTTCGTTTACTTGGTCGAAAATCAGAACATGAAAAGTGTTCGTTCCTTTTGAATTATTTATTTTTTTAATAACTCCAGTGGTCTGTCCACGTTGCTGACAAGATAAATAAGAAAACCTACTAATATATTGTTCACTCGATACTTGTTATCACGACTTTTGTCTAGTGCGCTACTAGACAAAAGTCGTGATAAGATTACTTAGAATGCATTTTAAACTTTAACTTTTAAATTTTTTATTTGTATTGTATCTATGCTTACAAAATGCTATCATAATAAAATTACGTTTTATACATTTGTGATTAAGTTTTAATTTTTGATTCATGATCATGATTTGTCTACTATAGCATAGGTACATACATTATGGCCTACATACATTTGTCTAATATGGCTGCCACTTCAATATGTTTTACGGGTAGGTAAACCTAACAAAATCCAGAAACAATAAAAAGTAAAGACTTACCATCCTATAATTTTCAGATCTATTGTATGATATACGTAGTTACCAGACTTATTTCACAGAGAATTTTAAATTCTAAGGAACTTTATGTCTCGTCACCCCGTCAGACAAGCATATTTTTTGCAATTATATCAAATTCAAGATTATTAAACGTTTGACAGTCAGCTGCTGACTTGAAGGAGCTGATTCTCAATATAAATATTAACCCAATAAAGTCAGATCGAAGCAAATGATGACTTAATAATACTTATCGTGAAGTTCGATGAAAGCCCCGTAGTCGGCTGGGAAAGTTTGTTGTGCCACTTCCTCGCCTCGCTATGCTCTCTGCGGAGATACGGCTTCTTAAACTAACACAAAATTACTTCAAAGAATTAATTAAGATAAAACTTTATTCAGCACTAATGGTAAGTCGCTATAATTAGTTATTAAACGGAGTTAATGTGAACTAATATTGCCCGGAGCTAGGCAGAGTACTGCCGTTGCTAAGGAAAACTCCAGTAATT